>NC_133149.1:24360965-25610965 GCF_048418815.1 Hemitrygon akajei
GGAGGACACAACTACAAGGTTGAATTCAAGAGGACAACTAATCATGGAAATGCTGATGGATTGTCCTGTTTACCTTTAGAAAAGGGTACCCTAAAAATTTACCCAAAAAGGACACTCCTCTTGATGTATTCTCACTAATGCAAATCAAAATTCGCAACATTATGGCTGAGATGATTCAAAGGAAACCAGAAAAGACCCTACACTGTCTCAGGTCTACATGCCTCCCCAACATGGCTGGAATGTGCAGCAGACGCAAGTTCCCCCATTTTTACCAGCATTGGTATGAACTTGCCTTTGATGGGAGTTGCCTTATGTGAGGATTGAGAGTGGTTTTACTATCCAAGCTGAGAGCTAAAGTGTTGGAGGAGCTACAGGCCTGTCATCTTGGCATGGTCAAAATGAAAGCATTAGCTTGAAGCTTTGTTTGGTGGGCTGGGATAGTTTAGCAGATGGAGCAGTTCACCGTGCACTCTTTGGGATGCCAGCACGTCCAGAAGATGCCAACAGCAGCATCTCTCCATCCCTGGGAATGGCCTGCATTGCTCTGGCAGAGGATTCATGTGGATCAAGCCACCTATACATGGGCACAAACTTCTTGGTAGTAGTAGATGCAGCTACAAAGTGGCCAGAAGTGGTTCCAGCAGCTTCCATTACAGACTCACACACTGTTGATGTGTCGAGAAGCCTCTTCTCAAGGACTGGTGTTCCAGAATACTTTGTCAGTTTGTTGTAGAACAGTTTCAGTCATTCCTAAAATTAAACGGAATAGGACATACATCTGCACCGTACCACCCACCTACAAATGGCTTGGCAGAAAGGTTAGTCCAGAGTCTAAAGAAAGCACTGCGAGCAAAGTCAGCAGAACACACTACACTGACACTGAATCAGAAGCATGCCAATTTCCTCCTTACATATTGCAGTACAGCACTCACTCACAGCCAACAACTCACCGGCTATGCTGTTCCCAGGTTAGCCCTTGCATTCACACTTGGATCTCTTCAAACCCAATCTCAGAGGAAATATAAAGGATAAACAGCTGAGACAAATTGAAGGCTTCCCAAACAAGGAGACTCGATGTTTCACTCCTGTCAAGCAATCCTGTGGTCAAAAGTAGGTACTTGGGAAGATTAAGGATAGAACTGGAGTACTGTCCTACACAGTGGAGATTGTGTTTAACGTCACCTGGAGACCATTTGAAGGGAGCAGTGGCAATTGTTGGAGAAGAAAGATGGCCAGAACTGTTAGAACCACTTCCTGCAGTCCCAGGGTCAACTCCTACCACCACTATGGAGGAAGTCTCAGAACCCTACTTTGTTTCATAGCCACAAGTCTCACCTGCCAAGCAGAATGACACCCCCCCCCCACCCCAGGGTCAGGAAAGATATTGTTATGTGTTTTAACTCCAAGACATAAAACTAGTTTAAAGGAAAAGATGGAGAGTTTGAAATGTGAGTCTAACTTAGTTCTTTACTTTAAGTGAGGCAAGCATGTATGACGTGGTGGCATTATGATGTATGCCATTTACGTACTTTTACATATAACCTGTAATAAATTATGTAAACAATGAAGAATACTTAATCAAACAATATATTTACATATTACCCAAATATTACTGAAATATTAAATACACAACTGACATTATTCCACGCGAGCTGCATTCTATTTGAATTGGAGCTTATAGCTAAACAGGGAGGAGTACAAACATGAGAAAATCTGCAGATGCTGGAAATCATTACACAGAAAATGCTGGAGGAACTCAGCAAGCTAGGCCACATCTATGGAAAAGAGTAAACAGTCGGCATTTTGGGTCGACTGCTTACTCTTTTCCATAGATGTTGCCTAGCCTGCTGAGTTCCTCCAGCAACCTGTGTGTAATGATTTCCAGACCCTTCATCAGGACTGGAGAAAAAAGATGAGAAATCAGTGCAAGAAGGTGGGGGAGGAGGGGAGAAAGAAGCACAAGGTGGTAGGTGAAACTGGGAGATGGGGAGTGGTGTAATAAAGAGATGGGAAGTTGATTGGTGAAAGAGATAAAGAGCTGGAGAGAAAGGAAAGGGGGAGGAGCACAGAGGGAGGTGATGGGCAGGTAAGGAGATAAGGTGAGAGAGGGAATGGGAAAATGGTGAAAGATCACTTGGAGTATTGTGAGCAGTTTTGGGCCCCTTATCAAAGAAAGAATATGCTGACCTTGGAGAAGGTTTGAAGGAGGTTCACAAAAATGATTTCAGGAATGAAAGGCTTATCATACGAGGAGCTTTTGATGGCTTTAGCCTGTACTCACTTGAAGTTAGAAGAATGAGAGGGGATCTCATTAAAACCTATCAAATGTTAAAAACCTTGATAGAGTAGATGTGGAGAGGATGTTTCCTATAGTGGGGCAGTCTAGGACCAGAGGGCAATACTTCAGAATAGAGGGATGTCCGTTTAGAACAGAGATGAGGAGGAATTTCTTTAGCCAGATGGTGGTGAATCTGTGGAATTTGTTGCCACAGGGAGCTGTGAAGGCCAGGTCATTGGGTATATTTAAGATGGTGCTTCATAGATTCATGATAAATTGGGGGAAAATACAGGAGAATGGGGTCGTGAAAGAAATGAATCAGCCATAATCAAATTGCAGAGCAGACTTGTTGGGCTGAATGACCTAATTCTGCTCATATGTCTTGTGGTCTAATGGTCCTACTCACACTTCCCAGTCAGACGATGGGTTAGGTGAGTTTATCAGCTGCCAATTTGCAGAGCAGGATTAAGAACCTGGCTCAAATGAGAGGTAACATGAGAAATTTATAGCTTAATGCTGACAGTACAATCTAGAGTGACAGTGCAGTGGATACAGACAGCTCACTCCACATGAACATTGACTGTCACTGACCCACAATGCACTGGCACTAAGAAAGACAATTTAGCAACAGTCTATTCAACAGAGTGTGAAGTCTGAGCTGAAAGAAAACCCTAGTGATTAAGTGCAGAATCCTCCTGAGAAGAAGCTTGGCTGAAGCGAGCAGGTGTTGAATTCTGAAGAAAAGTCATGTTGCATTGAGGCAAGAAATACAGTGAAGCAGCACTGCAGTGAATGTGGGTGAGGGGCTCCAATGAGAGGGGTTAATATTAATGAAAGGTATTGCTTCAGAGACGTAAATCACATGCTTAAGGTACTCTTCCACTGTGATGGAATTGTAATGATTTAACTTTCTCTTACCTGTTCTATCCAATAATATGATACACAATCCCTTCCAAAAGCCCTTGGTTTGAATAGTAGAAAATAAAGACTGTGTATATTTATCTTCTGTGTCTCTTTCATGGCTAATCAACATGTGAAGTTAATTTTGTGCCATGAAGACAGTGAAATTCTTGGGCAGAAATTTTGACTCCAGAAAATGCTTCTAGAAATACGCATGAGAGGAAAGGAAAAAAAACAAACAAGTTAATAAGCTTGTCAAAGGATTGGAACAAGGTGATGTATCTTACAGGAAAACTGCTCAGTGTTTCCAGCCATTGAAGGAAAATACATCATGAAAGTCCAAATCAAAGGCATCATTTCAACAATAGCTCGGCAATTTCGAATAATGGGCAATTCACAATCTTGAGGGAAGGCAGTTCACAGGAGGAGGCTATAATCTGTTTGAACACCATGAGATCACTTCACAACATTCTTAAAACACATTTAAAACTCACAGCGGATTTCTACCTTATAAAAGATTTCCAAATTACAAACCATTTGTAAAGCAAAGGATTTCCAAAGCATAGGTATAACTTTTATAAGTTAAAAAGGCATACCAACAATGCAGACAAACCAGGTGTCTGTTGCAGAAATGGAAGGGAGAGGAATGGATTCCAGTTCACCCCGTGTTTCTATCATGCTTCTTGATGCTTCTGGATCATTCCAAATAATCCCGGACTGCTCTCTACTTTTATATTATTTTATACTATTTGCCACCTGGGTGACTTCGCACATATGTGATTTTTTTCAGATACCTTTCAACACAAGAGGTCTAAAAGCTTCTGGAGACAGATCCCAGATATCCACAGCTAATGCTGTGAAGCTGACTCTTGAAAACACAAGCAATCCAACTATTAGCAGATCAGCTATTAATATGCTAAATGCTAATATCGATGTGGTCTGCTGCAAGCTTCCTTGAACTAAACAACTTAGCCAGCATTGTCTAGTTTGATACAAGCCCAATGAACATACCCATTTCCTTATGCTGCACCTGTTGAGCAGTTAGCCTAGGTGCTGTGGGACCAGCAAGTCTGTAGTATAGACAGTGCTTGTTTGCAAAGCTTTTTTTTAAACTTCAGACTGATTGTTGTTTGCCATTTACATTAAGAACTAAAGACTGGCTCCTGTTTATGACAAGAAGCTAAATAAAGAATACTGGTTGAAAGTTTAACTTACTCTAAAACAACACTTCAATCATTGCCAGTGTCAGCCGCTGAGTTTGGAAAGCTAAGCTTGCCATAATGGGGGCATTGTGAGTGGACCCAAATGCAAGGCACAGACACTATACTACCAGGAACAGGACTAGGCACAAGAAGGAAGCAGGGGAGGTGAGGAAGAAAGGACGCTGGACATGACACGGGCCCTGGATGAGACAAGGACTCTGGGCCTGGGCTAGGACCTGACTAGGATAAGGAACCAGGACATGGAACTGGGAACTAGGAGCCTGGGCTTGGACTCTGAGCCAGAGACTGGACAAGGACCCAGAACCTGGGTCTTGACTCGGCTTGGACTCCAGAACCAGGTGAGGACGAGGCTACAGGACGAGGAGAGGCACAGGACGGGACAAAGGAACCTCAGCACAGGACGAGGGAATCCCAGCACCAGGCTGGGCAAGGTACTCCTGTGCTGGGCGAGGCACATGGACATGACGAGAACCCAGAGCCTTGGTCGAGGGAGAGACAACAGGACTGGACATGAGACTCCTGGACAAGGGAACCCCAGCACAGGACAAGGGAATCCCAGCACTGGCTGGGCAAGGTACTTCTGTGCTGGGCGAGGCACAGATGAGAACCCAGAGCCTTGGTCGAGGAAGAGAGAGGAACATGGAACACTGAGCCGGGACCCCTCCTTGGGTACAGGACGTAGGGCTGGGACTCATAACACAGAGCAGGGACCCCTCCTTGGGTACAGGACATAGGGCCGGGACTCATTACACAGAACGCTGAACACGACGAGACAGTTCCCAATGCTAGGTAGTGGCAAAATGGCCAGACCTATCTAACATGGAGAGACACTTCCAAACAGGGGGAGGGGAAAGGGGTTAGGACAGGAACAATCCAGCAGCTGGAGGCTGAATCCTGAAGCTATTTATGAAGCCAGACCAAACAAGAATCAGCTGCCTCAACAGAAACTGGGGAAACCCAGAAAACCTGGAATGAGGAACTGGACTGGACCGCGAACCAGAATGCAGATTTCATGGACCGGACCATGACAAAGCTTGGCAAAAAAGAAAAGAGACCTCCCAGCCCAGGACAGTGAATATCCATTATAAAACATCCGTGTCACTGCAAGATTTCAGAAGCACAGTCACTGTATGATTCTATTCAGTTTGAGCTGCTGCAGTAAGTAATATTGATTGGATCTTGATACAAGTGGAGAAGCTGAAACTGCCTGAGTTCTGGGGAAGAACTCAGTGTACACAAAGGCAAGAGATTCTAAAGATGCTGGAAATCTGGAGCAACTCACACAAAACACTAGAAGAACTCAGCAAGTTAGGCAGATGAAGGTCTCAGCCAGGAATGTTAACTGTTCATTTCCCTTCGTTGATGCTGCCTAACTCACTGAGTTCTTCCAGCATATTGCGGGAGTTGCTTTCAGAACTGCCTAAAGAATAGAATCAAGGGTGGAGTGAGTTGAACGCTTTAGGGGTGACTGTATTGTGATACCAAGACAGTTCCAAAGTTCTTACTAATGGAAAATCAATACAGTGTAGTCAGGGTACTATTGAACAAACTGAGAACAGACACATTGGGTTGAAAACTAGAAAGGTACAGTTAGAGGAGACTACTTTGTTTCTTCAAATGTGACAGCAGAGAGGAGAAAAGGTTTGGTGTCTTCAGTAAATCCGTAATGACGAAGAGGCTACCTGAAGAGTTAACTCGGTTTCTTCACAGAAGCTGCTTGACCTGTTGAATGTTCTCAAATTTCCCCCTTTTATTTTGGATTTTCACTTTCAAATACCGCATTGATTGATCCTTGATGCATTATTAGTCAAATGAGATGGCATTGTTTGGTATTCTCCACCCAAGTTATCATATGCAAAACGGGTAATGATAGAACTACCAAGCAGATCAGACAGTCTCTGTGGAGAGCTAAACAGGATAAACATTCCTGTTCCTAGGATTGAACATAACCAATAGCTTGTCCAGGCCAAGAAAGCTTATCAGTACCTGTACTTCCTCAGGAGCTCTGCACGTGACCGAGAAACTGCAGAGAGTTGTGGATACAGCTCAGAAAAAGCCTTCTCTCCATCGATTCTATCTATGCTTTTGGCTGCCTCAGTAAAGCAGTCAGCATAATCAAAGACCCCCCCCCCCCCCCCCCCCGACGCACTCTCTCTCCTCTCCTACTGGGCAGAAGGGCAGAAGATATAAAAACCTGAAAGTACACATCACCAGGCTCAAGGGCATCCATCCAGCTGTTATAAGACTGTTAAATCATGCCCCAGCGTAATAAGATGCCTCACAATCTTGGTAAAGGAATTAAAGAGAATCCACAATTGTCATGATATGATGCCTCACAATCAACAGCGTTATGATCTTGCACCTTATTGTTTAACTGCACTGCACTTTTTCTGTAGTTGTTACATATTAGAAACATAGAAAACCTACAGCACAATACAGGCCCTTCGGCCCACAAAGCTGTGCTGAACGTGTCCTTACCTAAGAAATTACCTAGGGTTACCCATAGCCCTCTATTTTTCTGAGCTCCATGTACCTGTCCAGGATTCTCTTAAAAGACTCTATCATATCCGCCTCCACCACCATTGCTGGCAGCCCATTCCATGCACTCACCACTCTCTGCGTAAAAAACTTACTCCTGACATCTCCTCAAAACCTACTTTCAAGCACCTTAAAACTGTGTCCTCTCGTGTTAGCCATTTCAGCCCTGGGAAAAAGCCTCTGACTATCCACACGATCAATGCCTCTCATCATCTTGTACACCTCTATCAGTTCATCTCTCATCCTCCGTCGCTCCAAGGAAAAAAGGCCGAGTTCACTCATCCTGTTCTCATAAGGCATGCTCCCAAATCCAGGCAACATCCTTGTAAGTCGCCTCTGCACCCTTTCTATGAACATTGTTATTTTTTTCACCTTGTATGACCTCAATGCACTAAATAATGATTTAATCTGAATGAACAGTGTACAAGACAAACTTTCCTCTGTTTTTAGTGTCATAGAGTCATAGTCATAGAACACCTTAGCACAGAAGGAGGCCCTTTGGCTCATCTAGTCTGCCTAGTCCCATCGACTTGCTCCCAGATCATACCCCTCCATACCCCTCCAATCCATATACCTATCCATGTTTCTTTTATATGTTGAAATTGACCCTGCATCCACCACCACAGAAAGGTGACAGTAACTTAAGTAACTACTTGTTACAACAGTGGTGTGCAGAAGAGTATCTTGGAACATACAACACATCGAACTTTGAAGTCAATGGGCTATAGCAGCAGTAGACCTCAAGCATACACTCAGTGACCATTTTATTAGGTACAGAAGGTAACTAATAATGTGGCCACTGAGTGTATATAGCACGTGAGTAATTCTTAAGGTACACTACTTTCTCTTATTTCCAACATCACATCATGACAATTGTGGATTCTCTTTAATTCCTTTACCAAAAGAAGGAGTCCAGGAAATTAAGATAGCATGGTATCACAGCAGCTATACAAGCCAATTAATGTGGGGGTAGGTAGTGGATGAATGGAGGTGGGTGGGAATGGATGCCTATGAGCATGTGATAGAAGATTACAAGGAAGTAATTCAGGTAGTAAGACTGTTGATGATGCTCTGAGAGCTTGTATTGACTCATGGTCTGAATATTCTTCTGCATTATAAGAAATAAGATAACAATTGTCACAAATTTCCTCTTATCTCTCCAAAATATGTATTGAGTTTTAAATAATGGCATTCCATTTAAGCTATCACCTATTTCTTCTTTCCTCTCATGGAAGTTAGAAAAAAAGTATTTACAGCACAGGTTAGAACACTTTGTATAATTACTTTCCACATGTGCGAAGTTTACATGTCGGCTTAGTCTAGAGTTCTAGTTGCCTACCTAACTAAAGAAATTCTATTGATTACAAATCTATGCTTAAATTGCACGGTTATGTTGATGACATTTAAGAACCTCTTATATTTAATGTGACGATCGCGGTAATATTCCGACAGGATTCGATAAGTTTCGGCATAACTGTGGTGGAGACCTGTGTTGTGTTCTTATTACCACGTTGCTTCTATTTTGACCTCTGCGCTTTCCGTAGGTCAGTTTATTTACGAAGGGATGTTTCCAGGCAACAGTTCCAAAAATTTGGTAACTGAGCAACCTAACCAAGGAATAGGTGGACGGTGGCGAACTAAACAGCAAGGAGCCTGCTCCGAGATTAGGCGGAGGAAGAGGGAGAGACTGGGATCGGGAGAAATCTGAGACGAGGATAATAACTTTGAGGTATATTGGAGAAACTAAGGACAGGGAAAAGAAAACTCCTGGAAGTGCGAGTGGAGATTCGTACGACGAGAAGCGGGAGAACCTGAGATGGGGAGAGGAAACATCTGAGCCTGAGGGAGAAGACCTGGGATAGAGAGGGGAAGGTTTGGGAGAGAGATAGAAAGAGTAAGACAGAAATAGAGAGAACGAGAGACAGATAGAGAAAGAAGAAAGAAAGTAAGATCTGGTGTATCAGAGGGAGAGGAATCTGTGAATGGAATAAGGATCAAACCTGTTGAAAGAGATAACAGAAAAGGCCGGAAGGGGTTGTGTGGGATAAGGAACACAGGAAAGAGAGAGTCAAAGTTCCTAATTAGCAGAAGGTGGGAAATCATATATTAATCTCAGGAGGTGGTAACAGCATGTCAGTGCCATTTTCCAACACCACCCTCCGAATTCCCCGTGGCTTTGGGACTTTGTTGGAGGGGCTGTCCAGAGAAGTGCTGAGAGAACAGCCACGAGACATCATAGAGTTTGCTGCCGAATACTTTGAGGATCTGCTGAAAATCAGGACGGGTAACTCCATTTATTGCCATGCTTAAACTGTCTACCGTACATTGCCCTCCAATCTCTTAATGCCTCCAATTCAAACATCTTTGCTTTTGCATTATAATACCACAATGTCTCTAGCTCTATAGTTTGCTAGGATTGCTGTCTGCTCCAACTTTAGCCTCTTGTATATTCTTTACTGCTGCTGACTTCAACTATTCTCACCCCTAAATTCTGGGATTTGCTCCTTCTCAACATTAAAAAATGAATATGAGACGACTACCTACCTGTTGAAGTGCAGCAAGGTGTTGGAGTTAAAAACAAGGCAGCGAAGCATGTATCTCTTTGGAAGGGAGGGAGAGCAGATAGTTAAATTAAAAATAGGCAAAGAGTTGAATGTTCTGGACTGAATGTTAACTTTAATATGGCTGGTTGCATTAATGCTTTCTAAGCTTTTTAAATGAGTGTCTGGAGTTTTATGTTGATAAGGCAAAGCAATAGATAAAAAGTGTTTCATGCCTTTCCCATAAAGTCTCACAGCACGTCAAGGAAGACTCCCTTGGCTGATGAATCATAAGATATAGGTGGAGAATAAGGCCATTTGGCCTGCTGAGTCTTCTCCACCATTCAATCATGGCTGAATGGATGCCTTCCCATGTTGAAAACACATTCAAGAGGATTGAGGGTGGAAAGACCATAGCCTATGTTCTGGATGACAGACTTAAATGTGTACAGCAAAGACTGACACCAACACCGATCAATTTATTGAGCCCCGTACATAGCTATCAGATTGGGTCTATGGCAAGTGGTGAATGCAATAAACTCACTTGACCTAATCCTCATCAGTCTTATCTGTTGCAGATACATCTTCCATGACAGTGTTAGTGGATTTTCCTACAGAGACATTTTCCATTACAAGTTCACAGAATATGAACATCACCAACAGTTTATTCCTACAAGTACATTCCGACTTGTCTCTGACCTGAATCAACCACATTGTTGAATCTGGAGGCACACGTAGATCAGATTAGGTAAAGATGGCAGATTTCTTAGTGAATCATAGGGATTTTTTTTATATGACAGCCTATTAATTTCCTGTTCCTCATTTCCCCCAAGTGTATCAGATCAATGCTACCTTACCCCATCACATCCATTTGTGAATCCCTGACTGAATGAACTGTTCATGGATAAATGTGCAAGAACAAGGCTTTGATTTGAAGATGGAGGGAGAAGTTCCAAAAATATCTCCATCTCCATCAGACAACATACTGGTCACAATTCCAAAGACATACTGCAGAATTAACAGTGCCTTTAACTAATCTACTGTATACTAGTACGGTGTAACAGTGCTGGCATCTACCCAACAAATGCAGTAGTTAGTCACAACGTGCAACTTGCATATTACAACATGATACATAAATATTCATATATACATTGTAAAGGTTAACTAAATATTAATCTTACATTTGCAATTACACACTTTGTACTAAAACTTGTGAAATGAAAAGGTTGCATGATTAAAAAGTAAAATTTTTGTCAGCACCAAAAATACTGAAAAGGTTAAATTTGCCATACTAGTTTCAAATGAATTCACTGCATAACACTTATTTCCATATTTATTATTGGAACATGTTTCTATTTTCTCTCCTCTCTTCTACTGCCTGCTGTTCAATTCAGATTCTGGTATAGACCCTGCAGATTGGGCAGCACAGTTAGAGGATCGATTCTACAACAACCATGTGTTCAAGGTAAGTGTTTGCAATTAGTGACAATTTATTCCTTAAGTTCCCAAATATGTGAAATTCAATTTAAGATATTAGAGATTCATATATGATGCACTTACTTTTAAAGTGGTTTAGTAACTCCTGCCAGACAGTTGAACATTATGGGAAAATGGCAATACAATGCTTCAGAATCAGAATCAGGTTTATTATCACCGGCATTTAACATGAAATTTGTTAACTGAGCAACAGCAGTTCAATGCAATACATAATATAAAAGGAAAAAATAATAATAAATAAATAAGTAAATCAATTACAGTATACGTATATTGAATAGATTAAAAATCGTGCAAAAATAGAATTACTGTATATTTTAAAAAGTGAGGTTGTTCAAGGGTTCAATGTCCATTTAGGAATTGGGTGGCAGAGGGGAAGAAGCTGTTCCAAATCGCTGACTGTGTGCCTTCAGGCTTCAGTACCTCCTACCTGATGGTAACAGTGAGAAAAGGGCATGCCCTGGGTGCTGGAGGTCGTTAATAATGGATGCTGCCTTTCTGAGACACTGTTCCCTGAAGATGTCCTGGGTACTTTGTAGGCCAGTACTCAAGATGGAGCTGACTAGATTTACAACCCTTTGCAGCTTATTTTGGTCCTGTGCAGTAGCCCCTCTAGACCAGTCAGCGATGCAGCCTGTCAGAATGCTCTCCATGTTCCATCTATAGAAGTTTTTGAGTGTATATGTTGACATGCCAAACCTCTTCAAACTCCTAATAAAGTATAGCTGCTGTTTTGCCTTCTTTATAACTGCATCGATATGTTGGGAATGTTGGGACATTCCTGAGGTGCACCAGTGTTGATCGTCAGTGAGGAGGAGATGTTATCACCAATCCGCACAGATTGTGGTCTTCTTGTTAGGAAGTCAAGAATCCAATTGCAGAGGGAGGTACAGAGGCCCAGGTTCTGCAACTTCTCAATCAGGATTGTGGGAATGATGGTATTAAATGCTGAGCTATAATTGATGAACAGCATCCTGAGTGTTTGTGTTGTCCAGGTGGTCGAAAGCCTTGTGAAGAGCCATTGAGATTGCATCTGCCATTGACCTATTGTGGCGATAGGCAAACTGCAGTGGGTCCAGGTCCTTGCTGAGGCAGGAGTTGTGTCTAGTCATGACCAACCTCTCAAAGCATTTCATCACTGTAGATGCAAGTGCCATTGGGCGATGGTCATTATTAAGGAAGCTAAGGTTTTGATCTTAGGCACTGGTATAATTGTTGCCTTTTTGAAGCAAGAGGGAACTTCCACCCATAGCAGTGAGAGGTTGAAATGTCCATGAATACTCCCGCTAGTTAGTTGGCACAGGTTTTCAGAGCCTTACCCGATACTCCATCTGGACCTTCAGCCTTGCGAGGGTTCTCTCTCTTTAAAGACAGCCTAACATCAGCCTCTGAGACATTGATCACAGCGTCTTCAGGTGCAGGAGGGATCTTCACAGCTGTAGTTGTGTTCTCCTTTTCAAAGCAGGCATAGAAGGCGTAGAGTTCATCTGGTAGTGAAGCATCCCTGCCATTCATGCTACTGTATTGGGTTTCGCTTTGTAGAAAGTAATGTCTTGCAAACCCTGCCAGGGTTGTCATACATCCGATGTCGTCTCCAACCTAATTCAAAATTGTCTCTTCGCCCTTGAAAAAGCCCTCCGCAACTCATACCTGCTTTTCTGGTATAGGCCTGGGTTGCCCGACTTGAATGCCACAGATCTAGCCTTCAGCAGACGACATACCCCCTGGTTCATCCACAGCTTTTGGTTTGGGAATGTACAGCAAGTCTTTGTAGGCACACACTCATCCACACAGTTTTAATGAAGTCGGTAACAACTGCAGCATACTTATTCAGATTTGAAGATGAATCCCTGAATATAGTCCAGTCCACTGATTCAAAGCAGTCCTGTAGGCGCTCCTGTCCTTCCCCTGTCCTTGGTCCTCACTACTGGTGCTGCAGTCTTCAGTCTCTGCCTATACTCAGGGAGTAGAAGTACAGTCAGGTGATCAGACTTCCCGAAGTGATGGCATGGAATAGCATGGTAGGCATTCTTGATGGTGGTGTAGCAATGGTTCGGTGTGTTGTTTCCTCTATAATTGCAAGTGATCTGTTGATAGTAGTTGCTTAGTAATTTTTTCAGACTGGCCTGGTTCAATCCAAAGACTTAATCATTGTCTGTAAAATTATTGTGGGTTCATCAAAACAGAGAAAATACCTTTCTTGCAGGAGAATCAAAGACTAAGGTCTTCAAAGGCCTTTTTAGAGCCCTTGCTATTTTTTTTGTCTGCTAGTTTACTCAAAGCCACCTGCAAATTTATTTAATTATCTAATAACAGTTCTAATACCACAAATATTATATCCATGTATTCATATATGTTGGGCTGCATGGTTGTAAGTCAGACTGAAGTGGATAATCAGGTAATTGATTAGACTACCTGGTTCCTGAACTGACAAACTATCAACTTTGTTGTAGCCTTTCTTAATTTCCATTTTGGGATGGCAGCCTGCTTGAACAGTTCCAGAGAGTTGACCCACCACAACAGTTCTCCATAACTGGCTAGTTGACCTTGTATCATATTGAGCACCTGCTTGTTTTCAAGGTTTGTGTCTCTCAGTTTCCCATATTATCCTCATATATTTTCTTATGATAGAGAATCCTTTGAGCCCGTTCCATCAATGCCATTTCTCTCCTCTTTTCTTAGTCACCTATTCTTTCTCAACACACCAGTCCCATTGAGTGGCACATTGCTGCTCCAGCTAGTGCAGATGACTCACAGCTCCAGTGGCCTAGGTCTGATCCTGCTTGTGCCTTAAATGTGGAGTTTGCATGTGCACCCTGTGACTGTGTGGATTTTCTCTTAAGGCCTAGAATTCTGCCACATCCTGCTCTGCTACTAGTCTCAAGTTTCAATGTCGTAGAAAGTCAGATTCACCTCCTCCTTACTTCCTGATCATTTCAAACTTCCAAGTGTGGGCATGCATGCACTGAAGTCCAAGAGGAGCTAAGCTTGAGAGGCTGACAGACATTTGAACATAGCCCAGTGCTTATTTATGTGCCGATGTAAGGACTATAGGCAGCAATACTATTTGAAGGAACAGCTCTTCCTGTATCAGCTCAGTGAGCCTCATAACTTCTGTGACCCAGTGTTCCATTCTGACCTCTGGTGCTGTCTAAGTGGAGACTGTTCAGATATTGCTTCACTTAGATGTGGGCATCTTCATTATCCGAAGAATCATGAATAGTGATGAATATTGTGCAATCATCTAGGCACATCCCTACTTTTGACCACATGCCTGTAGGTAGATCATTGATGAAGCATCTGAAGATGGTTGGGCCTAGCACAGTACCCTTCAGAGTTGTTCCTTTTGGCTGAGATGACTGAATTCCAACCATCACAACCAACTTACTTTGTACTTTGCATACAGCAGCGGATTTCCCCCCCGATTCTAATTGACTCCAATTTAGCCAGAGCTCCTTGATGTCATTCTCAATCGAATGCTGTCAAGGATAGTTTCTCTCACTTCACCTCCGGAGTTCAGCTCTTTTGTCTATGTTTGTACTAAGGATGTAATGAGGTGAGCAGTTGGCTGATTTTGGCAGAACCCAAATTGAGCTTCAGTGAGTAGATTACTGCTAAGTAAGTGCAGCTTAATAGCAGTATCATTTATTCCCTCCATCATTTTGATGATAATTGAGAGTAGACTCATTGGCAGCGTTGGATTTGAACTGCTTGTTTTGGACAGGTAGTTTCCCAGATTTTTGGACGGATATCAGTGTACTACAATACCTTAGCCAAGGGTGCAGCAAGTTCTGGGCTCAGGGCTCAAGTCTAAAGCCCCTTGCCTGAATGTCATTGAGGTACAGTCTTTGCTGTATCCAAAAACTTTAGCTGTTTTGTTTTGTGGGGGGGTTTACATGGAGTGAAACAAATTAGTTGAAGACGAGCATCTCTAATGCCTGGACCACTGGAGGAGAAACTCTTCCTATTCCAACTCTGCATTGGAATGGAGTGTTTTAGTCCATAAGTCAATGCAAGGGTCCTAAATGTGCCCATGTGATGATACATTGAATGTTAATTTAGTTGAGACAGCATCCAATTTGAAAGAAATATGCTAATGGCAGCAAATCATAAAGCACAAAAGCTTCTGCAGATGCTGGAAATCCAGATTAACGTACACAAAATGCTGAAGGAACTCAGCAGTTCAGGCAGCATCCATGGAAAGAAAGCATCTATGAAAAGGCAGAAAGAGTCGATGTCTCAGCACAAAATGTCAACTATTTATTCCTTTGCATAGGTGCTACCTGACCTGCTGAGTTCCTCCAGTATTTTGTGTGCGCTAATACCAGACAAGGAGATAAATGATTTTGAGTTAAAAATAGCATGTGGTAATAAAGGTATTTGTATTTGAGAATGTTATTAACACCTTGTTGTATCTACCCAATTCTCCATTGCTAATTTTCTTGAATTTATCTCTTTTGTTGGTTTTATTAGTCTCTATTTTATGTAAACCACTGATGGTAACTTAAAAATCTAAAACTATATTTGTTATTTTTTATATTTTGTTGCTATTACTTCTCCACTGCATGTTTCATAATTTTTATAAGATTTGGTACAAAAAACTTCCCATTTTTGGATGCATTGCCAAGGATTCAGACCACTAGATAGTACAATGCAGGAAACTTCAAGAGCTGCCATATGACTTAAACAGAAGTAAAGAAAATTGAAGATTCTTTTTCTCTCAAGTGGAAGGGTTCAAACTGGCACAAGGGAACATTGCATGGATTGTGTCCTTGATGTTACATGCAATGAGACAAAAGAGACATTCAAGAGCATTCCAAATTCTCGCTCCCGCCCAAGGGAAGAGCCATCTACAGTGACTATTTTCTGTGAAACTAACGGAGCTCCATCCAAATGTGACTAAAAATAGAACGCGTGGTAAATTAGAATAAACTAGCTCTTTCTAGCATTTTTCCCCAAAGATTTTCATCCAAATACACACGCCAAAAGTATATTCAAAGTTTTTGAAATGCTTATATTTACCCTGCCTCATAGAGATTGCAATATAGAATGGAATTTGAACCTTTAATCTGACTTAATTTGTAACATCCTCTTATCTGTAATGAGACATATTTCTGTAATGAGACCTATAATTGTGTGTTGGTTCATATCATCATTCATGATCAATTCACAAGTGACTCAATTCCTTGCAAAATAAGATGGCTTGTCACAGAAGGAAACACCAGCCTGGAGGAAGGGTCCAAAATAAGAACCAATTCATTCTTTTGAGGCAAATATTAACATCCTTACCCATGAGAGCGTCAGAGAGACTGGGGAGAATAAAACCATAAGCTTCCTCTATCTCCCTTTTTCGTTGCCTTTTCCTGTTACCATACGGTATTGTGCAGGTGCACATATACTTGTAATTACTTCACAAATTATGATACAACACAGTCAAAATTGGAAGGTGTTATGAGATTCCAAATTACAACACGTTTCTTTTTAAGCGTAGAAGAGCATCTTGAAAGTATTTCCTAAGCAAGTCAGCATCACACCACTCTGTCTTGTACTTACCAATGTACAGCACTGTGCAAATGTCTTAGGAGCATGTAAAACATCCTGTAAAGCAAAGGTGCTTTCAAAATTAATGAGATGAAAAAATTCTAAATAACAAAAAACGCTATAGAGAACAGTAATAATTAAAAAAAAACTAAATCAAGACAATAGTTGGTGTGACAACCCTTTGCCTTTAAAACTGCAAAAACTGCATCAGTTCTCTTGGGGACACTGTCATGCAGTTTTCTAAGAAAATTGGCTGGTGGGTTGTTCCAAGTATCTTCAAGAACTTACCACAGTTCTTCTGCAGACTTTGGCTGCCGTGCTTCCTTCTGTCTCTCCAAGTAATCCAGACAGCCTTGATGATGCTGGGGTCAGGGCTCTGTAGAGGCCGTACCATCCATTGCAGAACTCCTTGTTCTTTTTTTTCGCCGAAGATAGATCTTTATGACTGTAGAGGATTTTGGCTAATTGGGGTCAGGTAAATATCTTTGCGAGATTTTAGAATTGTGTGTCTGTATTGCTTAATGCCTGGATCAGCAGAAACTCATTGTGTTGCTACTGCTGTAGACATAAGACTACATGATGTTGCCCTTAGCCTACAGCTGTACACTACGAGGCGATGTTTTTCCCTCTAGCTTCCTTAGAACAATACCAAATATGGAAATGTTGAAAAATCCATACCCGTTAGACTTAGCTTTTTTAAAAAATTTTTTTTATTAGTTTTTCAAAACATTTTACAAAATTAAAAACCCCAAATCCCAATGAGGAGCATTAATACAGAGCAAGGTTAAGCATACAATATCAATATGCTACAGAGGAAGAGAATTTAACAAAAAAGCACCTAAATTAAAGACAAGTGAGCTTAGTGTCCTCCCCAAACCCCACAACACAAGAAAAAAAAACAACAATTCCAGACCAACCACCACACAATATAGAGAGTATAAGTCCGGACAGTCAAACTCCCAGACTGTGAATACGCTTAGCAACAGAGGATAATAATGCCTACTACCAGAAAAGAAAGGGAGCTGAAAGCAAGGGACCGAAAAGAAAAAAAAAACCCTAGTCAAGAGGAAGGTTATGAAAGTACTCGATAAAAGGCCCCCAGATCTTATGGAACTTTAAATCCGAATTGAGAACTGAATAATGAACGAATATGAGTTTCTTGGAGGAAAGCAATGTCAGCTTTGAGTTGTTTAATATGTGAGAATACCTTCCTCCTTTTAACAGGGTGGTTCAGTCCCTTTACATTCCAGCTCACAAATTTAAGTGCACTAGCCATTATCAATTACTAATGCATAAAAGGCAGCAGGCATATAAAAAATCAAGCGGTACAATAGCAGTCTGGGAGCAGAGATGTAAACATAGATTCGTAAGGTCAAAATATAAACATGTCCTAACCAATAAAGAAATGTTGGAACTGGAAAATCCACCCCATCCACACAACCCAAAACTAGACGGCTACCAAAACAAGTAGCTAGCTCTACCAAAGAAATTAACCCAAATACAACTTCCAGATGTGTCATTGACAGCAGTTCCGTATAAATGCTATAACAAACAGTAACTAGTTTATGCACTAGGAAACATAACTACAGATTAGAACACCTTCTGCCGAGATATACAACTTAATACAGAGAAAATCGGAAGAAAACCAAAACTAATCTACCCGCGAAATATTATAGAAGGATAAAGTAAGAGAAAGGGAAAAAAAAGGTAAGAAGGAAAAAGAAAAAAAAGAGGAAGGGGAAAATTGTAAATTCAAGACGAGTATTTATCAACCGTTTACCGAGAAGGGAGAAAAAAACATTCAGAGAATGGAAAAAAAAGGGGGTGAAGAAAAGAAAAAGATAAAATAAATAAGTATTTAAAACAGAGGAAAAATAAATCAGCAGTTGAACTGTGAACCGACAAACAGGGAGGCCTTCACTAAAGACTTCAAACCTCCAAAACAAGTTAGATTTAGTTGTAGAACTCTGTAGGTAAAGTTATACAGAGGTGAAAATAGATTACACACACACCAAATCCCGGGAGAGATTGTCAACAGCCTTTAGAGTTTCAGTGAATAATGTCTGAGTGATTCAAGTGAATTCCGAGTCCAGAGAAAGTAATTTTACTACGAGGAGTACTTATCCACCATTTTAGGAAGTCCGATCAGATTCCGAAGATGACTGGATAGCCGGAAGACTTGCCACAAACGCTTCGGCTTCCCTCGCTGATTTGAACCACTTGAATTCCCCGGTATTAAACTTGATTCTTAGGTCAGCAAGATTACGAAAGGAAGGTTTGAAACCACGATCAAAAAGCACTTTCATTACGCCTTTATACTCAGCGCGCATCTTTAAAGTCTGGGGTGCAAAATCTTCCACAAAGCAAATGGTTGTATCCTGGAAAGAAAAAGAGCCTCTGCAACGTGCCTCCACAATCAGACTATGTTTTACCTGGTATTGATGGAAACACAAGATTACTGGTCACGGGCGGGTGCCCAGAATTCTGGGAGGTACATTAACTCTGTGTGCCCGTTCGAGCTCGGGCGGGTTTGGAAGCAGATCCTTCCCGAATATCTCACAGAGAAACTCGGCGAAAAACTTCACGGTTGACCCCTTCTCAGTTGCCTCTGGTAATCCCAGAATTCTGATGTTGCAGCGTCTGCTGCGATTTTCGAGGTCCACCATTTTGGAAAGAAGTTTATTAGATTTTTCC
Source organism: Hemitrygon akajei (assembly GCF_048418815.1). NCBI lineage: Eukaryota > Metazoa > Chordata > Chondrichthyes > Myliobatiformes > Dasyatidae > Hemitrygon > Hemitrygon akajei. Next base: position 24,380,174 of record NC_133149.1, read on the forward strand.
TCTAAGCTGGAACAGAGAGTCTCCAAGTATCGAACCCGACTTTCTAAAGCTTCAGAAGTCGAATCGATGCGAGATAAGTGTTCAGCATGTTTGTCCACTTTATCGTTGATCCGATCCAGTTTGTCTTCTAGCTGTTTGAAAGCGGTTTTAATTTCCTTTAAGATTTCGTCTCGGAGATTTGCAAGCGCCTCCATCGTCACGCCCGACGAAGTCGTAGTTTCTTTTCTCCCGGATTTAGAACTCTTGCTAGACATTGTAGGTTAGATATATTCACAGGCAAGTAAGAGATACCGAAATAATTCCTATCTAAGCTTTATAAAATGGAGACATTTAGTGCAAAGGTAGCGACAGTAACGGAACAAAAGTTCGGAGCAGCTAAGCAATCGTCATCTTACCGGAAGTCAGACTTAGCTTTAAAGGGGGGTGCATGTACTGATTGTAAATGGAGTAATTGCTCTCTGGAGGGATAGCTCCCCATGTCATGAAAGTTGAGTCTCCTAATGAATACCTTGGTCTGAATCTTGTGTGGAAACGGAAATTCTCCAGCAATGACCTTGGCTCTATGTTTGGGTCTTTGTCCTGCTACAAAATGAAATTGGGACTGATCAGATGTCTCCCTGATGGTATTACGTGATGGATGAGAATCAGCATTGAGGATTCCATTAATTCTGACCAGCTCAACTCCATTTGCCGAAATGCAGCCCCAAACCTGCAGGGAATCTCCACCATGCTTCACTGTTGGCTACAGACACTCATTCACGTAGCACTCTCCAGCTCTTTTCCGAACAAACAGCCTCCTGCTTGAGCCAAAAATTTCAAATTTTGACTCGTCAGCCCAGAGCACTTGTTGCCATCGTTCATCACCCTAGTCCTTGTGTTTTTATGCGTATGTGAGTCTCTTGGTTTTGTTTCCACTTCAGAGGAATGGCTTTTTGGCAGCAACTCTTCCATGAAGATCAGACTTCTCCAGGCAGAAGAGGGGTGTACTTGGGTTCCAGTGGTTTCTGTGAGTTCAAAGCTGATAGCAATGCTGGACTTTGAAGGGATATCAATTTGATGTATCTCTCATCTGCTGCACTCAGTTTCTGTGGCCAAACACTGTGTTTTTGGTCCTCAGCCTTGCCTGTTCCTTTGTGTTTCTTCAGAAGAGCTTGAACAGCACATTTTGAAACTCTCATCTACTGGAAAATTTCTGCTTGGAAAATCTTGCTGATGCAGGATGACCACTTTGTGACTTTTTGCTGTGCTCACTTTTGCCATGGTGTGAGAATGAATGTTTTGAAGGTTAAACTGTCACATCAGCCACACCCTCACCTTTTAGTTTGGTTGTCCTTCACCCAGTTTGATTCCTTCTACACCCATTTCTCTTTCAGTTAATCAGTGTAGTTCATTCAACTCATTATGTCGTTGATCATTAGCATCCTGTTTGTTATATACCTATAAAGAAATCAAGTTCTAATTTGAAAAGCATATTACTTGATATGCTACTTCCTTTAACAAAATACAAAAAATTCTTTGTAACATTTGTTTTTGGAAAATGAGTGTTTAGAAATTAAAATTTGCTCTTTTCTACTGACACACTAATGCAGAAGACAAAAAAAATCTAAAATAAAATTTATGTAAAAATCTAGGGTGCCTAAGACTTTTGCACAGTACTGTACATGATCACCAATACAATATGTGCACACTGAACAATCCAGTTGGTAATGTTGCATTGTACTACAGTGAATTGCATTTCCCTGAAAAGGACCAGTGAATGGTAGTACCTGAGGAAGAACAGCAAATTGCTTCCTGAATGTCCAACTGAGGATAATCAATACCAAATCTGTCATCTTCAACGAAGTGTTGAAATAGGACAGCCATGATTTGTCACTATAATTTAATAGAGTAGTGGATGAAATTTTTCAATAGTACATCAGTTAACTGACACTGGCTAGAACATTGCTCAGTATTGTAGATGATTCCTATCTTATTCTTGATAGAGATGGATGTGTACACCATTGACCTACCATTAACAGTGCCAACGCCATTGTAAGATTTAGCCAAAAGTCCTTGCAAAAAGTGACACAGTTTCCCAAATCTGTAAAGGCAGTGTTCTACCATCATTTCTAGCTAGCTGTGCCTGGATCTACAATGAAAGTCAGTGACTTTACAATAGTTCACGGTACTGAGCACAGATGCCATCTTTCATTGAGGCATCCTGCCCAGCTATACAAACTAAAAAAAGCTGAACCAAAATGAGTGCAGGTGGAAATGGTCAGTTTTAAAATAAACAGAAAAAAATGTGTGATTGATCTCAAACATGAGAAAATCTGCATACCCTGGAAATTCAAGCAAAGCAACACAAAATGCTGGAGGAACTCAGCAGGCCAGGCAGCCTCTAAGGAAAAGAGTGGAGTTGACATTTCGGACTGAGAGCCTTCATCAGGACCTGATGAAGGGTCTTGGTCCGAAATGTCAAATGTACTCTTTTCCATAGATCAGAATCAGATTGAGGTTTATTATCACCAGCATGTGTTGTGAAATTTGTTAACAGCAGCAACAGTTCAATGCAATATATAATATAGAAGAAGAGGTAAAAAATAAAATAATAATAATAATAAATATAAGTAAATCAATTACAGTATACATATATTGAATAGATTAAAAATCATGCAAAAAACCCAGAAATAATATATATTAAAAAAGTGAGGGATTGTTCATGGGTTCAATGTCCATTTAGGGATCAGATGGCAGAGGGGAAGAAGCTGTTCCTGAATCGCTGACTGTGTGCCTTCAGGCTTCTGTACCTCCTACCTGATGGTAACAGTGAGAAAAGGGCATGACCTGGGTGCTGGAGGTCCTTAATAATGGATGCTGCCTTTCTAAGACACCGCCCCTTGAAGATGTCCTGGGTACTTTGTAGGCTAATACCCAAGATAGAGCTGACTAAAATTACAACCCTCTGCAGCTTCTTTCAGTCCTGTGCAGAAGCGACCCCCCCCCACCCCCACATATCAAACAGTAATGCAGCCTGTCAGAATGCTCTCCATGGTACATCTATAGATGTTTTTGAGTGTATTTGTTGACATACCAAATCTCTTCAAGCTCCTAATAAAGTATAGTCACTGTCTTGCCTTCTTTATAACTGCATCGATATGTTGGGACCAGGTTAGATCCTCAGAGATCTTGACACCCAGGAACTTGAAACTGCTCACTCTATCCGCTTCTGATCCCTCTATGAGGATTGGTATTCGTTTTATCCTTCCTGAAGTCCACAATCAGCCCTTTCGTCTTACTGACGTTGAGTGCCAGGTTGTTGCTGTGACACTATTCCACTAGTTGGCATATCTCATTCCTGTACGCCCCTCTGGTCACCACCTGAGATTCTACCAACAATGGTTGCATCATCAGCAAATTTATAGATGGTATTTGAGCTATGGCTAGTCACACAGTCATGTGTATATAGAGAATAGCGCAGTGGGCTACACACACACCCCTGAGGTGCACTAGTGTTGATCATCAGCGAGGAGGAGATATTATCACCAATCCGCACAAATTGTGGTCTTCCAGTTAAGAAGTCGAGGATCCAATTGCAGATGGAGGTACAGAGGCCCAGGTTCTGTAACTTCTCAAATTAGATTGTGGGAATGATGGTGTTGAATGCTGAGGTATAGTCGATGAACAGCATCCTGTTTGTATTCTCCAGGTGGTCTAAGGCCATGTGAAGAGCCATTGAGATTGCACCTGCTGTTGACCTGTTGTGGCGATAGGCAAATTGCAGTGGGTCCAGGTCCTTGCTGGGGCAGGAGTTCAGTCTAGTCATGACCAACCTGTCAAAGCATTTCATCACGCTATGTGAGTGCTACTGGGTGATAGTCATTAAGGCATGCTACCTGGCCTGCTGAGTTTCTCCAGCATATTGTTTGTGAAGATTGACCTCAAGTTGGAAATTTAATATTAAGACTTGCTGAGTGCAATGAGCCAGGTAGAAGATGAGATGCTGTTCCTGAGGCACTCATTGTAACTGTACAAGAGGTCACAGGCGGAATGGGCGGGGTTCTTCCAGGTGAAGCAGCGATTCACTTGCACTTCTTCCATTCAGTGTTCATAATGGCCTCCTCTACACTGAAGAAACCAAACATGCATCAGGCAGTTGCTTTATGGAGTGACTACCCATGCTTAGATCTTGAGCTTTTGCAGCCTGTCACTTTAATTCATCACTTCACTCCCAATTAGACATGCCAAGCATGTTCTACAATCTAACTACTATATCATATTTCACAGATAAAGGAGGTTAGTTTGACTTACCTGCCCCTGAATTATCACACTCACCTGTCAGAGATATTTGCTTTATTCCACCTGTCCGCTCCCCACCTACTCTGTCTCAAAGTAACTTGTTTTCTCTCTTTCCCAGTCCCGATGTACTGCCCTGGACCTGAAACATTAATTGATTTTCTTTCCACAGATGCTGCCTGATCTGCTGAGAGTTTACCTCGTTTTCTGTTTTTATTTCAGGTTTCTAGCATCTTTTAACATTTTCATTTAGATAAGATTTTGCATTTGAGATTAGTTCAGCTATAATTTTCCACATAATAATGACCAGCCAAAGGTACAACCAGTGATAAGTATGCGTATTTAAGAGCCAGGTATTGCATCCAGATTAAACAGTAGGAAAAAGTTGATGAATGCTTATGCATAATGGTACATTATATATATTATATACATGGTGCATTATGCTTGCACCATGTAACTCCTATCTCGGGTTTTGGCAATTAATGATTTTTCCTCACTACATAGCTTTAAGCAATCCCATGGCATTGTCTGGAAATCTTAGTGCTTCTTAATGCCCACAAAATTTGAGCATAACTTTACAAGAATGAGATGTAAAAGTACAGGTATGCCTAGAGGGCTCAGTTATTATGTCCTTATTAATCTTGAAATTGCATTGAAGCATTATGATCCAGGAAGAATTTCTGTAGTGTAAAGTCAAAGGCCTTAAATGTGATTAACATTGGCATCAGTCTATGGTAGGACTATTGTTCAGAGCAGGGTGTCTTTCACAGAACATTTTCTCCATTGTAATATGGAATGTTAAACTGCAGTTCCAGTCAAACATTACAGTGGCACCCTGCTGCTTAAGGGACCTGTTTGGTTTGTAGCTCGTAATTCCTATTTGCTTTGGTTGAAATTGTTTTTAATGATGGTTCATTCTCCACCATTTGTAGGAGGTTCCTTATTATGTTTTCAATTTTGATTACAAGATCTGGATGCTGAGTGCCTACAGATTTGAATCTCAATTCATTTTTCTCATCTGATCCCCCCAATCCAGATTGCACAGTACCCCTGCACAGAGTGAGACAAGCAGAAATGTCACAAAAAATAAAAATTCTGAAATTGAAAAGGTTTATCAGACTTCCCTCTGCAATGTGGATCTCACCATGTGCAGAATCATTGGCGTAAACTGCATCCTAACACTCTGTGTGCCAACATAGGGTGTGTTGGGTAATTCTACCAGCCTGGTCTATGCACACCTGATACAGCACTAAAATAAAATAATAACTATCATTTAATTTTAGCGAATTTGATTTGCAGTTGATTTAATTAATTTGTAATATGAAGCTCCAATGATTTTCATACCAAACTTGTTTAGAAAGATAAACTTAAAATGACTGCAATTGGGTAGTAGAAATCATGGAATGCATAATAGATTTACTGTAGATACATTACCTAACTCTGAAGTGTAAAAATAATTAAATTACACATTTCATGGCAAAGCATTTTAATTTATTGATCTAATTGTGTAGCAAATGCAATTACAAGAAGGAATCATATAATTCCATTTAAGAATACTAAAACAGAGAGATCTGGCAAAATAAATTTGGCAGGACCAGTTTGGATAGTGATTGAGCAACTATAGGGGACATTTGGCTTTTGAATAAGAGCATTGATTACTGAACTGATAAACTTCTAAAAACTTCTAACCTGGTTCGATCTCAGGTGATCTGTTGCACACAAGTTAAATGTAATGAATGATTCAAGACCTTGAAGGTACAGAAGGTTTAGCAAGGTAATATCTGCTGGGGAGAGGGGCATTATTTACGTGGAGAAATTGAAGAAGATGGTATTGTTCGTCTTCAGGCAAAATAATTTGGGGAAAACTATATAGAATTAGCTGTCCTTGACAGCTAATGGAAGATGTGATAGAATGCAGAGATTTTTGGTATGTGTCAGGAGAAGCTAGTGGGGTATGAATAGAGAGCCCTTTACCAGAGCAGTCTGAAAACTGTCCTGAAGTAGCAGAGGCAGAGGCAGCATTTGATTTGAATATGACGAGTCAATCATAGGGCCATTTGTGTAGTGCCGCAAGAAATTGTATGTCCTTATGTATGCACTTATAGTCAATGAATACACCCTGATCAGTTGACAGTAACTTCTTTAAGTTAAGTCAGGTTTGAAATCTGAATTAGAAAATGACCACACACACACACACACACACACACACACACACACACACACACACACACACACACACACACACACACACACACACACACACACACACACACACACACACACACACACACACACACACACACACGTCTCACCTACCCTTCTCACTATTTGCACATATTGCCACCAAGTCAAGCATGGTCTAAATGACCTAAATACATAGCAAGATGTTCTCTAACATAGTTCCCTTCCTCTTGCAGGAGAATCTGTCACACATTTTTCACTATGAGCACAAAATTAACTGGAGACAAGAATGACCCAGATACCAAAACCCCTGGAGATCAGGGTTCTAGGCAATACTGCAGCAGCTTTCAGAGAGTTTGTGGATAGCAATGACACTAGCACTATTGAAGCTGAAAGCATGTTTGTGCATGATCCTCAAGAACACATTTCCCGTTATTGTATGCTCTCTTCCAATTAACAAGCTGTATTTAGAATAAGCTTTCCTTCTTGTTTACCTCCTTTCTTCTGACCTAACAATACTCCTGTGTTTTCCTTTTTTTTAGACACCCAGAAATCTGCTGTCTGACCAGTAGGTGGTTATAGAACAGAAAATGAGTAGAAATTAGGTGTGGGAGGAACTGAGAAATGGGTTCAGTCCTGGAAGTGGGGTTGAGTAAGTGGAGGATCTGATGTCTGAACCATGACACCAACAGAGGGAAGCTATGCTTGAAATCGAAGCAAAAGACACAAAATGAAGGAGGAACTCTGCAAGCCAGGCTGCATTTATGGAGAAAAGTATAGTCAATATTTTGGGCCAAGATCCTTCATCAGGACATGGTCCCGCACCAAAACATCGACTATACTCTTTTCCATAGATGCTGCCTGGCCTGCTGAGTTCCTCCAGCAATTTTTGTGCGTTGATCCTGGAGAAGCCATTTTTGAGATCTCATTGTAGGAGATGATGGAAAATTATGTAAAGTAGTCCCAGTCATGCTACCTCACAAATAATGGTGTCATGACAATTAACTTACCAACTGTTTGGGTTTGCTGAGGCTTAAGAAACCCAGCTTCTGAGGAAGGGTCCCTGAGCTGAATATTAATCAGTTTAGCTTTTCACAGATGTTGCTTGACTGATCAATTTTATTTTTCAATAGATTTGTTCTTGTTTCAGACTCTAGCATCAGCACTTCTATTTACAGTATTTCCCTGAAATCCAATTTTTCTTGGTGTGAAAGTTAATTGAATTGGTTCCATCCCGATTAGAATGGTTAAATTGCAAGGCCATCTCCTGGGATTGGGCTGCTTTATCCTCCCCCTGTGTTGTCCAGGAAAACCCAGAATTAGCAGGCTGGTTTCACATTTTGCTTAGCATTAATCTTGTTTGCCCACATCTAATCTCATGCATTTATCCATATTAAAATTCTCCATCTCAGAATATAGTTTGCATTTTAGAGTTTTCAAACAACTCAATTCATTAGAAATCAAGGTAATGCAGTATAAATAAGGAGAGAGAAGGGAGTGGGTATGCAGTGTTACCTAAGAACGACTTGAAAGTACAACAAATCTTCCCACAAAGCAAATGACATTATTGTAGTAGCTAAAATGTTAAATGTTAGTTTTTCCAAGAAAGGATAATACATCTTTTATACAGCTGATTAAGTTCAAGGCCCATGGGAGCACCTAAATTAGCCATTATAATACTTATATATGCAGTAGTTGGAGGTACCATCCTACGGATGCTGTAAATAATGTAGTGTTGGATTCTACCTCAAATGCATCCATAGATTTGGAGAAAATAAAAGGTTTATGAACCCTTAAAGCTAACCTTCTATCCTTCATTAAATATAATGTGTTTTGAGATGTTTTTGAACAATGCGATAAGTCTTTGTGTAGACTCAACTTATTCTTACTTTCTTAAAGCTGTAAGTAATAATTAACACTGACTTAATCAGACAGATTGTAATGAATTGTTCTTCAGAAAACATAACTGATTTGTTAGCTATATAATCAGAATAATTATCCACTTTCTTTTCGCAGGAAAAACAAACACCCAAACCTGAAAATGAACCAAAATCTGCCCCGGTGCCAGCTGCCACAGTGCATCAGGAGAAAGGTGAAGGCGTTTTGGTAGGTGACCCAGGTTCAATTATCTGTATTCATAAGAGAACACTTCTTAATTCTATTTTCAGATGTTAGGATAAAGGTAAATAAAACCCACTGGAAAGCAAAAAAAAGACTATAGATGCTGGGAACTGTAAATAAAAAATATGCTGTAAATACTGAGCAGGTCAGGCAGCATCTGTGGAAAGAAACACAAACTTTTTCATCTTTCCATTAGAATGCTTCTAACCTGTTGAGTGCGTCCAGCATTTACTGTTTCTAAGTGAAAGCCATTATTAATTTAGTTAATAGATGTTAACAAAATCTAAATTGCAGTCTTTCAGTTCCCAGTATCATAAGTGAAAGATCACAGTGTGGATCTCAGCCCACAATGAGCTGACTATTAACTACAGGAGGAGGAAGCTGGAGGTCCATGAGTCAGTCCTCATCAGGGGACCAAGGTGGAGAGTGTTATCATTAAAGAGCACAGCATAGGAAAGCAGCATCAATCATCAAAGACCCTCACCATGCTCTCTTCTTGTTGCTGCAATCAGGAAGGAGGTACAGGACACTCAAGTCCCATGCCATCAGGTTCAGGAACAGTTATTACCCCTCAACCATCAGGCTCCTGAACCAGAGTGGATAACTTCACTCACCCCAACAAAGAACTCATTCCACAGCCTATGGGCTTACTTTCAAGGACTCTACAACTTGAGTTCTCAATATTTATTATTTATTATTATTTTGTTTTTTTTACTTTTTTGTATTTGCAAAATTTGTTTTCTTTTGCATATTGATTGTCTATCTTTGTGTGCAGTTTTTCATTGATTCCATTGTGTTTCTTTGTATTTACTGTGAATCTCAGGGTAGTATATAGTGATTTATATGTACTTTGATAATAATTTTACTTTGAACTGGGGAACAGTAAAGAGGTAGACATTAGATAATGCCAAATTTGAGGATATGCAAACTTGAAGTATAAAGAAGAAATGTGAGAGATATATTGGGTGTTGGAGTTTGAATAATAATGATGCAGGGAGGTAGGAATGATATAGTAGGAAGCACAAGGGATAGGCATTCAGAAGAGGAGATGATTAATGAGTGATGTAATTGGATGTTGAGATTGATCAATGGTATACTGCAGGGATCAGTGTTAGGAGCTCTATTGGTCATGATATAAATTACCGGTAATGACTTGGATGAAAATGTAGATGAGTAAGTTAGTAAGTTTGCAGATGATGCAAAGTTTTAAATATACACTAAAAATGAACCTGTGATCTCTCGATCTGTGTACCTCATCATGACCTGTGCACTTTATTTGTCGAGCAGTGCTGCAGTTTCTGTGTAACTGTATACTATATTCTGCCTTCTATTTTGTTATCCTTTTGTACTACCTTAATGTACTTACTGTATGTATCGAATGATCTGTCTGGTTGGCATACAAAGCAGAAGCATTTCATCATATCTTATTGCGTGACAATGATAAACCAATTACCAGTTAGGCTACGTGAAAGATGATCTATATATGCAACTTTTTGTTATTATATTACTAATTATTACCCTCTCGTTTTATACAGGACCAGGCACAGCATGTCAAGGGACTACGAAAAATATGCATAAAGAAGCCAGACCAACAAACCGTTTCCATGATGCAACAGGTAAAGGACAAAGTTTACAAAGCAAGAAGAATATATACAGCTCTTTCAATGAACTTTAATGAAAAATAATATTAGACTTGCCTATATTAGATTTGATCAGATATTATTGGGCTGATCATTTGCAAATCTACAGCAGGTAAGCCCTCAATTGAGTTATTGAATGGAAACCGTAGTGCGACCAGAGTGCTGGACTGTGACTCTACGAAGTACAACAGGGCAAAGCAAACCCAAATGCTCTCAGGCTGGGAAATCTACTACTCCATCTCTATCAAGTCAACAAGATGGATCTAAAACAGAATCAATGAATGAGAGAAATCAATGGCTAGGTGAAGGTTAAGTCATGCTTTCTCCTAGGTGTGTTTGTGTTTGTGTGCATATGTGTGCCTGTTTAGACAGCTAACTTAAAATTCTTCTAATTATTTTATACAGAGACACAAAGTACTACAGCACAGAAACAGGTCCTTTGGCCCATCCAGTACGTACCAGCCTGATCCTCTGTCCAGTCACATCTACCCGTATCCTAAACATAGCCCTCTATGCCCCTCTCATCCATGTACCTATCCAAATTTCTCTTAAATATCACAATTTACCTCATATCTACCACTTTCAATGATGGCTTGTTCCACATTTGCACCACTCCATGAGTGAAGAAGACCCCCTCAAATTCCTCTTAAATATTTCACGTTTTGCTTTAAAACTATGACCTCTCGTTCTCGTCTCAATCAACCTGAGGGGAAAAAGCCTGCAAGTCTTTACCCTTTCTAAAACCCTCATAATTTTGTATACCTCTTTGAGATCTCCCCTCATTCTCCTCCACTCCAGATGTTTAGCATTCTTTTAAAAAAAACACCTCTTGAGTGATTTTGAATGTGTCAATGTCAAAGGTTCATGATGGTGACAGCTTTGTCAGTAAGAAGAATGGGATTAAAGGCTGATTTATACCTGTGTGTCACATCTACACCATAGGTACCGCGTACCCTATGCTGTAGGGTGACGTGCACCTCCCCAGAAAAGTTACTCACGCGTCACGGCAACGCAGACTGCAACAACTGTGATTGGTCCACTTGGTAGCATCGCATTTCCTCCTACACATTTCCAGTTGCTTCTTCTCTGCCATGTCTGTACATCGATGCGAACTAATGAACCAAATCATCAAATCTACCTGCTGACATGCAAAAATGTTTGAAATGCATTGCCTCGTCCATGTCTCTCATGAAGAAACTCAACACAGTGGCATAGAAACCCAACCGCCAACTAGTGTTTTGGCACACACCAACGCATGCTCGCTATGGTGTAGAGCCCATGCAGAAGTGAAAATCAGGGCTATGGCGTAGCCCATATGCACAAGTATAAATCAACCTTTCGGCTTGCTTGCTGTCTAAGTCATTGTGTTTGCATAGCCATCCACTAGTGCTGTGAGGGGACCTGGGCTTCCCTGGGCCATGATTTAAGAATAGGAACTACAGAGGAATAAAGAGATTTGGGAATTCAAGAACATAAATGTTCTGACCTGAAATATGGATTTTTAAAATCAGAAATGCTGCTTGGCTGGCTGAATTCATCCAGCTTTTCTGTTTCTGTTATGTAAATTATCTACTCGTAAACTGATAGTAAAAACAACTAGAAAGCAAATGGAATGTCAGCCTTTATTTTAAAGAAGTCAGCGTGTAAAAGGGAAGAAGTGGGCTTCAGTTATGCAGAGCCCCTATTGAGCTGCGGCTGGAATATTGTCTTTAGGCCACAGCACCTCAGGCCTTAGAATGACACATATTCATCAGCATGAAATAAGCCCTTAGAGGTTAATACAGTTCAGTGCTAAAGCAGGTAAATAGAGTTGGAAGTGCAGACCATAATCTAATTGAACTGTGGATTTGGCATGAGCAGGATAATGGTAATTTCCTTTCCCTGTGCTAATAGAAACAGAACAAAGAGTAGGGTGTGTCACCTTCTGTAACTTCAAGACATTAAGCTAACTCAAAGGAAGATACGGGAGTCTGAAATGTGGGTCTAACTTCATATGTACTGTAAGTGAGGTGCGCACGTATCACGTGATAGTGTGATGTATGCAATTTGCAAATGAATTTTTGAATATTTAAATGAAGAATGCTTAATCACACACACACACACACACACACACACACACACACACACACACACACACACACACACACACACACACACACACACACACACACACACACACACACACACACACACACACACACACACACACACACACACTAATAAACACTCCTCCCTGCTTAGCTATGAGCTCCAACTCAATACAGTCGGCCCTCCTTATCCGCGGATTCCGTATGCGCAGATTCAACCAACCGCAGATCGGGAAAACTCGGAAGTTCTCTCTCCAGCACTCGTTGCTTGAGCATGTACAGACTATTTTCTTGTCATTATTCCCTAAACAATATAGTAGGGCCTTCCACATGCTCCATTAAAATTGTTCCGATCGTTGACTGACTGTAGCCTAACGCTTTTCCAATGACCGATGGCTTTATTACTTCCACCTTATTTTCAATCGCGATCGTGATTATTTTCGTGAACAGAAACACTGCGGATTCAGAGCTGCATTTACATGGTATTAGGTATTATAAGCAATCTAGAAATGATTTAAAAGTACAGGCAGTCCCTGGGTTAGGAATGAGTTCCATTCCTGAGTCCGTCTTTAAGTCGGATTTGAAGTCGGAATAGATACATCCTGTACTATTTAGCGTCAGTTAGTCAAACGTTTTTCTTAGTATATAGTACATATTTTACCTTTCTATGCATATAAAACACTTAAGAAACATACGTATTTCAATAATTTAACTACTGCATTGCTTAGTAATAATTGTAGCTTTCATTGGGGCAGGGCCTTTCACATGCTCCATTAAAATTGTTCCGATCGTTGACCAACTGCAGCCTAACGCTTTTCCAATGACCGATGGCGTTTCACCTCTTTCCGATCACTTTATTACTTCCACCTTATTTTCAATCGCGATCGTGATTATTTTTGTGAACAGAAACTCTGCGGATTCAGAGCTGCACCGCCAGGTCCTAATGTCCACTTCACGGAAACATGTTAAATAAAGTCCGGGGTTCTGCTGGGTCCTAAAGGCCACTGCACTGCGATTGGTTAAATAAGGGACGAGCATCCGCGAATTTTGGTATCCGCGGTGTGGGGAGTCTTGGAACCTATCCCCCGCGGATAAGGAGGGCTGACTGTATAGAGAATGCATCTCAACTATATACACAGTATATTATATAATACAACTACCATATACAGACATCCACAACATCGTAAATTTAAATTTGTCCAATTGAGGCCTAAAGATTTAATTGCTGTGGGAGTTTTCTTACTCTTGTGGGGTGATGTATTTCTTGACAAGGGGGATTCCTCTGCTTGCCAAGTGAGACTAGTGGTTGTGAAACGATCTCAGGTTCTGGGGCCTCCTCCGTGGTGATTGTAGGAGTTGGCTCTAAGACTGCAGGAAGTCGTTCTGATAGCTCTGGGCACCTTTCTTTCCTTCCTTTTTCTTCTTCTAGCTTGTGCATCTTGATCTTGGGAAGGTCCATTTAGTTCATTGGAGTATTCTCTTATTCTCATTGATGCAGTTATAAAGAAGGCAAGACACAAACTATACTCCTTTAGGAGTTTGAAGGGATTTGGTATTTCAACAAATACACTCAAAAACTTCTATAGATGTACTGTGGAGAACATTCTGACAGGCTGCATCACTGTCTGGTATGGGGGGGGGGGCGGTGCGCTACTACACAGGACTGAAAGAAGCTGCAGAGGATTGTAAATTTAGTCGGCTCCATCTTGGGTATTAGCCTACAAAGTACCCAGGACATATTCAAGGAGCAGTGTCTCAGAAAGGCAGCGTCCATTATTAAGGACGTCCAGTACCCAGGGCATGCCCTTTTCTCACTGTTACCATCAGGTAGGAGGTACAGAAGCCTGAAGCCACACACTCAGCGATTCAGGGATAGCTTCTTCCCCTCTTCCATCTGATTCCTAAATGGACATTGAACCCTTGAACACCACCTCACTATTTTAATATATATTTCTGTTTTTTGCATGATTTTAAATGTTCAATATACGTATACTGTAATTGATTTATTTATTATTATTTTTATTTTATTTTCTTTCTTCTGTATTATGTATTGATTTGAACTGCTGCTGCTAAATTAACAAATTTCATGATATATGCCGGTGATAATAAACCTGATTCTGATTAATCTGTCTATTGCTCCCTTTACGATCTGATCTCTCCTCTTGGTTTCTGCATCCACAACATCATGTGATGAATCCTCTGCTTTCATATCTCCATTGACTCCTTTCTTTTTGGCCTTCCATTCCTCCAGCTGGGCTTTGGTCTTTGCATCTACTTTTACAAGCAGCTTTTTGTCTTCCACTTGAAATTCATGCGATAACCTTAGTACACGTAGAGCAGATCCTGGTTCCTTATACTCACAAAAGCCGAATGCTTGCAACTTTCCTGAAGCTCCTTGAACTCTTTTCTAACTTAAAACCAAGCCACATTTCACAAGTAAGTGCCTAATTAACATATCAGAGGCCTACAAATACTTTTGTAGTTGGGCTATTTCGTCACTTTCAATATTCCTCTGAGCAGCACAGCCCTTCCTCGGTCCAATATGCTTTCTAACAGAGGTTGGCACCAACACCTGTTTGCCCTCTGTTTGACAATAGTTCATGGTGTACGGCATGGAGACAGTTGTAGCATCCTCCAGTTCCTTTCTTTTCACTTTCAGTTGACTCTATTGCTGCGGATGTGGCATACAAATTGTAGATAAATCTCCTATCAAGTTGTAGTTGTCTCAGCCAATCATGGGGTCACAATGCTGGTCCTTCTGTTTTAACCACATACAACTTCAATGTGGCTTGTTGGTTGTTGCATTTTACTGTTACAAATTTCATTCCCACAGGAGTTATCTTTTCTCCAGTATAAGTTCTTAGTTGGATATCTGAAGGCTCCAGTTTAGAATCTTTGAAATGCCGCTCAAACTCATTTTTGTGGAATGACTGAAACTGTTAAACCAGTGTCCAAATCCATTTTAATTAATATGCCGTTCACTTCTGGCATAAGCCATGTTGCTGATCTAGTGTTAATTTTTACACTGTAAATCTTAAGGCTACACAGTCCTGTGTCACCTTCATCATTATCAGATTTTTCATCAGCAGTGTGCAGATTAGTACTCTTTTTGAAACTGCAATTTGACTTTTGAACTTTTTCTCTTCCTTGTGTAGTCCATTTATTTTTGTCTTTTCAACATGCTGTTTGTATGTGTCCTATTTTGTTGAAGTTTCTGCAAGTTTTGCTTTTAAATCTGCAATTATTTGGTGTATGTGATCCCCTGTCACAACGGTAGCACAATTTGTTTGGCCAGGTGGGCCTCATCTATATGCTGCAATTTTATTCACACTCACTTTCACTCTTGACTGCAATTTAATTTCATCTCTATCTGTTGTTTCCATTGAAACAGTGATTTCAACTGTCTTTTAAATGTAAGTTGTGCTTCAGTTAGGAGCCATTTTTGAATGCTCTCTTGTGAGATTCCACAAACTGAACGATCTCTCAGTACGTCATTAAGCCTATCATTGAACTGACAATCCTTCAATTCAGTCACGTACACTGAAATGGACTCCCTGTAGCGGTGTGCTACACGCAGCGCTGCAATAATGACACGGAGTCGGTGAGCTGCAGTTACAAAAGAGGTTTATTCAAACTTCACGGCCTTGCTTTAAAGCCTTCTTGATCCCGCCCTCCCCGGGATTCACAGTCCCGTCCCACGTGCGGGCTTTTCCCCTTGCTGGTGAAACAGGCTTGGCGCCCTCTTTGGGACCTGCCTCAATGCCGGCGCGCGCCTCTTTGTGAGCCGGTTCGAGTGCGCTGGGAAGTGGGTCGCCACATCCCCTTCTTTTTGATTCTGCTTATGAAACCTAAATTGTTCTGTAATCACCAATAGCTTTGGTTCTAAATATTCCTGCATCAGTTTGACAATATTAGCAAAGCTGATTTCGTATGGTTTGGTTAGAGCAGTTAAACTTCGAAACAAACTGTATGCCTTCAAACCCAATGCACTCAGCAAAATTGGTACTCATTTCTCATTGGCTATTTCATTTGCTTCAAAATATTGTTCAATTAGCTCAGTATACATGAGCCTGTTCTCCGTTGTGTAATCAAACTCATCAATCTTCCTGATGTTGCCAGCCATTTCTGATTTTGTTTTATGATTATTCATACCTGGTACTCACTCTTCATGAACCATTGGATTCTTCTGTTTTCTGCCTTTTAAAAAAAACATGATCATGTCTTTCCTTCCGAAGAACCCGTGTGGCACTGCTTTTTAAAAGAACTTGGCAGTCTTTGCAGGTGCTGCACTGTGTTTTTACTCAATGTTCCTCATTGCAATTCAACAGGTTGGTAGTCGTATCGGGTTTGTATTAAAAATACCTTGTCACCAATGTTATGTTTTGTAACTTCAAAACATTAAATTAAATAAAAGGAAGACATGGGAGTCCAAATGCGAGTTTAACTTTGTATTTACTGTAAGAGAGGCATGTGCTTCTCACGAGGTTGTGTGATGACATATGCACTTTATGTATTTATACATATATTTGCAGTGAATTATTTAAATAAACACAAATGCTTAATTGAACTATATATATATATATATACATACACACACATGCGCGAGGGGTGATTGATAAGTTCGTGGCCTACGGTAGAAGGAGATGAGTTATACAGCTCTTGTTACAGTTCAACTCTTTGAGTGATTATGCAGAAAGTTTGAAGATAATAACTCACCTTCTACCTTAGGCCACAAACATATCAATCACCCCTGATGAGTTATTAACTTCAAACTTTCTGCACAATCACTCAAAGAGTTGAACTGCATGTGCATGTAACGAGAGCTGTATAACTCATCTCCTTCTACCTTTGGCCACAAACTTATCAATCACCCCCGCTGTGGACACTTTCTGGAGGTCCAAGTTCCGTATGCTCCACAACCGCTGGACTAAGTGTGTAAATGTGGGAGGGAGTATGTTGAAAAATAAATGTGCTAGGTTTTCTAAAATTGACTCCTTCTACCTAGGCCATGAACTTATCAATCACCCCGTGTGTGTGTGTGTGTGTGTGTGTGTGTGTGTGTGTGTGTATGTGTGTGACACACACAAGGTTACTCAGATATTACTGAAAATAACAAATACACAACAGTGTGTGCCTCTAATTTGCTGTCAGGGTGGTGGTGGAGTCAGTGGAGGCAGTTGAGAGGCTCTTAGGTAGGCACACTAATATGCTGAGAATGGAGGGTATGGACCATGTGCAGGCAGAAAGGATTAAGTCTCATTAGCTTAACTAGTTTAACATAATATTGTGGGCTGAAAGCTTAGTTCTTGTTATGTATTTTTTATGTCCCATGTGCTACGTACAGTAAATGTTAGGAGTAAGGTTTCTAATTTTATTTCCCATTGCATATAAGTAATTATTTTCCCCAGTGAAGCTATAGTTGTTTATAAAATCAGACTAACAGAAGTCCAGATAAGTGTTATATCATTGCTAAGAGGTGGAGTTCATCTGGTAGCTAAGTAAATTTTATAAGGAAAATAAATTGTACAGGACTGGAATTAATAAGTGACTTGTTTTTGTAGGATGAGGAATGGCTCTCAAAGCAGCCAGCAGTAAGTGGATTGACTGATAAAACAACTTCAAGACTTATAGAACCCAAGGAAGAACCATTGGAAGAGAAATCCCAAGTGTTGACAGGAGCAGCTCTAGAGCAAGGTCCTTTGGATGACACAGTCTCAAAGGCACCAGTGGAAGCCACAATGGAAGATACTACTTCGCAGATAACAGGAGAAGGTACAGAAGTAGGTTTGTTAGAAGGTGCCCCTACTCAGGTGACTGGTGGTACTCCAACAGCAAGTTCTTTGGCGATGACTGACATTCAAGAAATCTCAGCAACGTCAGAACAAGGACAAATGGAAGGCACTGCATCTGGAGTTATTGCAGCAACACTAGAGAAAATTCACCAGAAAATCTCTGCCTCCTCAATGATGTTAGCACCATCAGAAACAGTGTCTGAGGAAAATACAGCTCCTCAAATGATTACAACAGTGTCAGCAGATGGCCAAGAAGAGAACATTCAGTCCATCGACGAACTACCTATGGTAAGTAACAGTTTAGTTTACCATTCAAGCAATGATTATATTCTTTTACAAGCCTTCTTTCAATTTCTAAGATTTTGAGCTAGTAATTTATTGAGGCATCACATAATTATGATGGAATTGAAAATTACATTAATTTGTTACAGAGCCATTTTGTACATTTCTGAGAACATTGTTAGTCCTTGGGAAATTTCTCTCTTTTTTAGACCATAAAGAGCATGAGACGCAGGAGCAGAATTATGCCTTTCGTATCCCTCTCAACCCCATTCTCTTGTCTTGTCCCCATAACCATTGATACTCTTACTAATGTCTTGGTTTCCACAGCTGTCTGTGGCAATGAATTCCATAGATTCACCGCTCTCTGGCTAAAGAAATTCCTCCTCATATCTGTTCTAACCGGATGTTGTTTTATTCTGAGGCTGTGCCCTCTTGTCATAGATTCCCCTAGTATAGGAAACATCTTCTCCACATCCACACTAGGTAAGCTTTTCAATATTCGATAAGATTCAATAAGATCAGCCCCTCGTTCTGAACTCAGCGAGAACAATCCCAAAGCCATCAAACGCTCCTCATGCGTTAAGCATTAATGATCCTGGAATCATTCTTGTGAACCTTCTCTGGGCACTCTTTAGGAATTTTCCTCTGTGCATTTTTTTCTGTCTGGCATAAAACTTCTAGGTGACATCAATGTAACAAAGTCCATCTGCAATATGCTTTTCAACCTCAACCATTTAGAGTGACAGTTCTTAGTTATTCACAGAATAACCAGCTTCTCTTTCCCTGAACTTATACTATATAAGCAGCACTAGAATTGCATTCTTTGTCTGAAGTGAGTCTGCAGTCTTTTACAAATTTGTATAAGACGGATTTCAGTGCTCTGACAGCTTTACCTATGAAGATCTGGGTAACAGGCACTGTTAGCTTCCAGACCTCAATATGTTCTATGTACAGTAGTCATATCATTGCTAAGAAATGGAGTTGACCTGATAGCTAAGTAATTTTTATAAGGAAAATAAATTGTACAAGGTTGGAAGTAATAAATGACTTGTTTTTGTAGGATGAGGAATGGCTCTCAAAGCAGCCATGGGTAAGTGGATTGGCTGATAAAACAACTCCAAGACTTATAGAACCTAAGGAAGAACCATTGGAAGAGAAATCCCAAGTGTTGACAGGAGCAGCTCTAGAACAAGATCCTTTGGATGACACAGTCTCAAAGACACCAGTGGAAGCCATGATGGAAGATACTACTTTACAGCTAACAGGAGCAGGTACAGAAAGAGGCTTGTTAGTAGGCACTAATTCTGAGGTGATTATAGTTGTTCCAATATAACTCGGAGTCCTGCCATGTGCAGAAGTTCGCTGATGACACGGCCATAGTGGGGTGTGTCAGGAATGGACAGGAGGAGGAGTATAGGAAACTGATACAGGACTTTGTGATATGGTGCAACTCAAACTACCTGCGTCTCAATATCACCAAGACCAAGGAGATGGTGGTAGACTTTAGGAGATCTAGGCCTCATATGGAGCCAGTGATCATTAATGGAGAATGTGTGGAGCAGGTTAAGACCTACAAGTATCTGGGAGTACAGTTAGACGAGAAGCTAGACTGGACTGCCAACACAGATGCCTTGTGCAGGAAGGCACAGAGTCGACTGTACTTCCTTAGAAGGTTGGCGTCATTCAATGTCTGTAGTGAGATGCTGAACATGTTCTATAGGTCAGTTGTGGAGAGCGCCCTCTTCTTTGTGGTGGCGTGTTGGGGAGGAAGCATTAAGAAGAGGGACGCCTCACGTCTTAATAAGCTGGTAAGGAAGGCGGGCTCTGTCGTGGGCAAAGTACTGGAGAGTTTAACATCGGTAGCTGAGCGAAGGGCGCTGAGTAGGCTACGGTCAATTATGGAAAACTCTGAACATCCTCTACATAGCACCATCCAGAGACAGAGAAGCAGTTTCAGCGACAGGTTACTATCGATGCAATGCTCCTCAGACAGGATGAAGAGGTCAATACTCCCCAATGCCATTAGGCTTTACAATTCAACCGCCAGGACTTAAGAACTTTTTAAAAGCTATTATTAATGCTTTTTGAGATAGTGATTTAGATGCATATCATATTTTTTTACTGAGTTAAGTATTGTATGTAATTAGTTTTGCTACAACAAGTGTATGGGACATTGGAAAAAAAGTTGAATTTCCCCATGGGGATGAATAAAGTATCTATCTATCTATCTATCAAACAGCAGGTTCTTTGGAGGTGACTGACACTCAAGTAATCTCAACAACATCAGAAGGACAATTGGAAGGCACTGCATCTGAAGTTATTGCAGCAACACCAGAAGCAGCTATTTTCAAAAAATCTGCCTCTTTAATGATGTCAGCACCATCAGAAGCAGTGTCCAAGGAAGATATAGCTTCTCAAATAATTATAACAGCATCAGCAGATGGCCAAGAAGAGAAAATTCAGTCCACTGATGAACTACCTTGGGTAAGTAGCAGTTTAGTTTACTATTCAAACAATGATTATATTATTTTTCAGACGTTCTTTTTGTTTCAAAGATTCTGAGCTAGAAATTTATTGAGGCGATGCATGCAAGTATAGGCCCAGAGCCATCAAACGCACTTCATGCGTTAAGCCTTTCAATCTTGGTAACAGAGGAGGACGTCACCTCCTCTGGACCCTCTTCAGGAGATTACCTCTGTATATTTTTTTTTCTGGCATAAAACTTCCAGGTGACATCAATGTAGCAAAGTCAATCTGCAATGAGATTCTCAACCTCAAACATTTAGAGTGACAGTTCTTAGTTATTGATAGAATAACCAGCTTCTCTTAATACTGTTTTCCTGAACTTGTACTGTATAAAAGGTACTCAAGTTGCATTCTTTGTCTGGAATGAGTCTGCAGTCTTTTACTAACTTGTATGAGACCTGTTTCAGTGCCTTGGCTTCTTTATCCATTAAGATCTGGATCACAGTCACTCCTCGCTTCCTAGCCTCTGTATTATTCCTGATGCCAGTGGTCTTTGTCACATTTAGTTTTGCTGCTCATTGTTGCATTGTGCAAGTATTGGTTTATTATGATCACATATGATAACATGCTGTTCAGACAGATCATGCCATAAATATTTGCACTGAGGTAGCAAAAAGAGAACAGATTCCAGAATATAATGCTGCAGTTACAGAGAAAGTGCAATGCAGGTAGACAAATAAAATGTAAAGGTTATGACAAGGTTTACTACCATCAAGGTACAGGAGCCTGAATGCAACACACAACATTTTAGCAATAGCTTCTTCCCCTCCGCCAACAGACCATGGACCCATGAACGCTACCTCACTTTTTGCTCTCTTGTTGCACTACTAATATATTTTCTTCTATTTCTTATTGTAACTTATAGTTTTTTTATGTATTGCACTCTACTGCTGCTGTAAGACAACAAATTTTATGGCCTCTGTCAGTGATAATAAACCTGATTCTGATTCTGAGGTAGATTGGAAGAAAAAAACATTCAAGAGTTCCTCTTTCAGCATATGAGAGGTCCGTTCAAGAGTTTGATGACAGTGCAATAGCAGCTGTCCTTGAGTCTGGTGGTATGTGTGTTATCCCTGGATGAGAAACTCTTTCCTAAAACAAAAGACTTGCAGTTTTGTCTGGAAGGCAGCAGTTCACACAAGTTGAATACAAATCATGCATATCAAAAGACAATGTTGGAAGATCAATCTAAAAATGTTTTCACTGTCAAGGTACATCAGACTTTTTTGTATTCAGTGGATTCCGGTTAATTGGGCCTTCGATTAATTGGGTAAGCCGTTATTTGGGACAACTCTTAAAGAACAAAAGCTAATTGATAAAATAGTCAGGATTCCCTTTATTTGGGAAACTATTTTGCTTAATTGCTGGACAGGAGTCCATTACTGAACAGTTTCTAACTAGCATCAGAGGCGCGCATTTGTGTGGCTGTTAGGACACTTCACCGTGAACAGTGTGAACAGTTTTTAAATAGTGTCAGTTGCATGTGTTTGCGTTCAAAAAGTAGTGAATTTTGTCACTGATAGTTGGTAAGAAATAAGCATTAAGACAAATAAGAACTGTTTTGCTTACTGCGGTTTCAAACTTTGAAGCTTGGAGGTGCCAGAAAATGAAACAATTTAATTACTTAAACAAGTTTGGAACTACGAAGAATTTGAAAGCATCAACAGTCATCTTGAATGTTCCAATGAAAATGAAGTTTTTGGAGGATACAGTTGTCAAAAGTTGTATGAAGGCAGTTGATTATCTGTAGTAGGTGTCTGTGCTGATTTCATTCATTTATAGTCAATCAAAAGACCATGGCAGTGTAGTTCCTCTGTCGGTAACTATTAGGAACTAGTGCATAGTTTTATAGTACTATAGTATAAGAACATAATAAATAGGAGCCGGAGTAGACCACCTGGCCCTTGGAGCCTGCTCTGCTATTCAATAAGATAATGGTTGATCTGACCATAGAATTATCTCCACCTACTTGCCTTTCCTCCATAATCCTTAATTCCTCTACTCTGCAAAAGTCTATCCAACCTTATCCTAAATATATTTATTGAGGTAGCCTCCACTGCTTCATTGGGCAAAGAATTCCCCAGTTTCATCACTCTTTGAGAAAAACAGTTCCTCCTCATCTCCGTCCTAAACTTACTCCCCCGAACCTTGAGTCTATGTTCCTTAATTCTAATCTCACCTACCAGTGGAAACAACTTTCCTGCCTCTATCTTATCCCTTTCATAATTTTCTATGTTTCTATAAGATCTCCTCTCATTCTTCTGAATTCCAGTGAGTACAGTCCCAGGTGACTCAATCTCTCCTCATAGTCTAAACCCCTCATCTCTGGAACCAACCTGGTAAACCTCCTTTGCATGCCTCCAAAGCTAGTGTATCCTTCCTCAAGTAAGGAGACCAGAACTGCATGCAGTATTCCAGATGTGGCCTCACCGGTATCCTATACAGTTGCAGCATAACCTCCCTGCTCTTAAATTCAATTTCTCTAGCAATGAAGGCCAACATTCATTCCAATTGCCTTCTTGATAGCCTGCTGCACCTGCAAACCAACATTTTGTGATTCATACAAGGCACTCCCAAGTCCTTCTGTGCAGCAGCATGCTGCAATATTTTACCATTCAAATGATAATCTGATCTTCCACTTTTCCTTCCAAAGTGGATGACCTCACATTTACCAACATTGTACTCCATCTGCCAGATCCTTGCCCACTCACTTAACCTATCTACATCTCCCTGCAGATTCTCTGTATCCTCTGCACAATTTGCTTTTCCTCTCAATTTAGTGTCATCAGCAAACTTTGATACACTACACTCGGTCCCCTCTTCCAGATTGTTAATGTATATCGTGAACGGTTGAAGGCCCTGTGACACACCGTTCACCACTGATTGCCAACTAGAGAAACACCCATGTATCCCAACTCTCTTCTTTCTATTGGTTAATCAATCATATATCCATGCTAATACATTACCCCCAACTCTATGCGTCCTCATCTTGTGGATAAGTCTTTTATGTGGCACCTTATTGAACGCCTTCTGGGAATCTTAGTAAATAATGTCCATCTGTTCCCCTCTATCCACTGCGCTCATTATATCCTCAACAAACTCCAGGAATTTTGTCAACCAGGACCTGCCTTTGCTGAATCCATGCTGCTTCTGCCTGATGGATCCATTTCTTTCCAGATGCCTCACTATTTCTTCTTTAATGATAGCTTCAAGCATTTTCCCAATTATAGGAGTTAAACTAACTGGCCTATAGTTATCTGCCTTTTGCCTACATCCTTTTTTGAACAGTGGTGTGACATTCACCTTCTTCCAATCCACCGGGACCTGCCAGAGTCCAGAGAATTTTAGTAAATTATCACCAAAGCCTTTACTATAACCTCTGCCATTTTTTTTCAGTACCCTGGGATGCATTCCATCAGGATCCAGGGACTTGTATAACTTTAAGCCCACAAGTTTGTTCAACGCTACCTCTTTAGTGATAGCTATTCTATTGAGGTTCTCAGTCCCAATGCGTTCATATCATCTTTCTTCAGCATGTTAAACCTCTCCTCCACCATGAAGACTGACACAAAATAGTCATTCAAAGTCTCGGCCATTTCCTCATTACCCAATATCAATTCCCCCTTCTCGTCCTCCAAGGGACCTACATTCACTTTAGCCACCCTTTTCGGCTTTATATACTTATAAAAGCTTTTACTATCGGTTGTTATAGTTTGTGCTTGTTTATTTTGATAATCTATCTTCCCTTTTTATTGCTTGCTTTGTGGTTCTTTGTTGCTTTTTGAAGTTTTACCAATCTTCCAGTTTCCCACTACTCTTGGAGACTTTGTATGCACGAACTTTTAGTTTGATGCCTTCCTTTATTTCCTTAGTTATCCAAGGCTGGTTCTCCCCACCCTTACTGTTCTTGCTTTTAACTGGAATATACTTTTGTTGAGCACTGTGAAAAATCTTTTTGAAAGTCTTCCACTGTTCCTTAACCATCCCACCATATAGCCTGTGTTCCCAGTCTACCCTATCCAACTCCTCCCTCATCCCATTGTATTCTCCCTTGTTTAGGCATAATACACTGGTTTTAGTTCAAATTATTGCACCCTCCATTTGAATGAGAAACTCAATCACACTGTGATCACTCTTTCCAAGAGAATCCCCAATGACTAGATTGCTAATTTTATCTGTCTCATTGCATAGGACCAGATCTAAGACAACACGTTCCCTTGTAGGTTCAGTAACATGCTGTTCAAGAAAGCTATCACATATGCAAACTCTGAAGTCCTCCTCAATTCTGCCTCGACCAACTTGATTCACCCAATCTATGTGCAAGTTAAAGTCCCCCACTCACGATAACTGCTGTTTCATTCTTACATGCCTCAGATATCTCTTGGTTTATTGCCTGTGTCACAATAATGTTATTATTCAGTAGTCTATAGACAATTCCCACCTGTAATTTTTTCCCCCCTTTTGTATTCCTAATCTCTACCAAGACGGACTCAACATTCTGCTCCTTAGTTCTTATATCATTTCTCACTATCGCCCTGATATCATCTTCAATTAAGAGCTCTACCCCACCTCCCCTACCTTCCTGCCTATCTTTCCATATTATCTGATGTCCTTGGACATTTAATTCCCAATCCTCTCCACCCTGCAACCACATTTCTGTAATGGACAGTAAATCGTACCTGTTTATACTGCCACAAGTTCACTGGTCTTGTTTCAAATACATTGAATACTATAATATATACTATATATATATATATATATATATATATATATATAATACAATACTATAATAATACTAGTAATATAAGTAGTGTTCTAATTTGTTCTACATTTTATTTAAATATATACTTTGTTACTCAGTTGGACAATAGTTTGTCTTTTTTATACCTTTTTAACTATTTTCATGAAACTTCATCTAATTAGGGCAGCCACTTAATTGTGCTGAAATGTACTGGTCCTGATGTGTCCCAATTAACTGGAATCCACTGTATAATAAAGTACCATTTGGAGTTTTGTCTGCACCTGCTATCTTTCTAAGAATTATGGAGGAATTTATTGCAGGATATTCCCAGGGTTACTGCAGATCTTGATGTTATCCTGTTTATGGGAGCCTTATGAAATGTGGAGGAAATGTTGTACAGACTGGTAAAGGCCGGCTAATATCTAAAGAGAAGTATGTGTACTTTCTTGGTGAATGAAGTACAGTACTTTGGTGGATACATAATGTTCAATAGAGATTAATAGACATTGACTTTGCTCCTGTCCTCACTAATGTAACTGGGCTAAATATCTAGGATTGTTGAATTATTATCAATTCTTGCCAAGGTAATAGTGCATTTAGCTTTGTCACTCTAAATGAAGCTGGACTGTGTTGTGTATTTAACATTTCAGTAGTATTTGAGTAATATTGTAAATATATTGTTTGATTAAGCATTCTTGTTTGTTTAAATAATTCATTATGGTTATATGTAAAAAAATAAGTGAATTGCATGCGTTATGACGCTACCAAGTGATGCATGCTGGCCTCACTTAAAGTAAACACAAAATTAGATACATTATTCTGGACTCCCTTGTTTTTATTTAGATTAGTGTTTTATGTTTTGGAGTTACAAAGCATAACAGACTGAAGTTTAAGCAACAGATTGTATAAAGAAGGTTCAGCCATCTTATTAAGAGTGCAGTTGGTCCATTAATGAATATGACTTTGCTATTTGCACAGATCATAAATCCCAATTTTTCTATTCCCAAAATGAAACCAGTGTCTCAGATAATATTCCCCACAAAATCGAGATGATTTTGACACAGAGAGCGCATGAATATGCTATTGTTTTTAAAGATGGAAAATACCATTGAAATACAGGTGTTCTGAGTTGCCTTCCAGTGCCAGGGAAATTAACTGCTCATGAGTGAATTCAGGGTTAAGTGTTGATGATGAATCATCTGAAATTTCACCTGTGAGGACCGTGCAAATCAGACAACAAATCAGGAAACAACTACAAATCCTGGACTGCCTCAAGCAGAGGTCAGGTAGTTTATCTGAGAGTAGAGATCTCCAGCATATTTGGAAGATTTTGTTAAAAAATTATGAATTGGCCTTGGGGTCAGAGTAGGTGATCAGAGAATTTCATTATATATATCTTGATTTCCTCCAAGCATTGTGTTTTTGTCAGCACTATTTGTCTCACTATTAAAGCACTATTTTATAGTTGGGCAGATAACATTTTGGATGATTTGTGTAAGGGCTGTATTCAGAGACATGTCCACCCACCAGGTTTCAAGAAATCAAATAAACTTCTTCATGAAAGAAACTCAGCCTTCATCTCTTGTAGCAAGTTAAGATACGGCATAGAAAAACTGTAATGAATTCAAATAGTATAATAAAAGAGAATTTTACTCCAAAACCTGACATTGCTCTTTTGTGAAGCTCACATTTGAACTTCTCACACCTTATGTGACTTTTACAACAATGTTAGAATTGGCCTATAACACTGTTGTAATGCAGGGTAAAGAAAATCAATTAATCAATGTATAATTTGTACACTTTTTAATTTCAGAACCCAAGTAAAAATGAAGATCATGCTGCAGCTGTCATACAGTCAGTATACAGAGGATACAGTACAAGGAAGAAACTGAAAGAAAATGCATCAAGTTATCCTGAGTGAGTTCTGTAATACTCTGGCTCAGCAGAGAAACAAGAAGTTCATATAATCTCATGTTTCTATTGCTGGAGCCTGCAGTATTTTGATTTCACTGCCATTATTGAAAAAGCACTCCTTATTTTGTGTTGTGCCAATATTTCAAACACTGCACTAGAGCTATTTAAAATATCTACTTTTGTTATGGCTTTATTTTACAGGTGGAGCAGAGATATTTTGAAATTTTTTTTATAGTACTTTGACAATTAAATGTACTTTTATTTAAAATAATAAAATAAAACTTATTGCATTCCTTTAGCAAGTATTCTTCTAACAAAGCATTCTGTTTACATTGAATAAACTGAATATAGAAAAAGGCTTTTGGAATTTAAAGAATGAATTTAAAACACACAAGTATGGAGCTATCGGTAATAACCAGTTATATTAATTTCTCAGAAAATTAGGGAGTTTTAATTCTCTGCATGATCTCACATGCTGGGACAAACCAGCTGTATGGTACAAAATTCCTTTCAAGATGCTTTTACATATATATTGTTCACATATAGTTCATATTAGGAGATTGTAACCCCTATATCATGACTTGGTAACTATTCATTTCATCGAAATTCACAATATGCTGGGAAAAAAACCTTTCATAATAATGTCAGCAAGTGGGGGATGGTCACTGAAGATTGCACAGTGTTCAATTCCTTCTGCATCTCCTCAGCAAATGTAACAGTTCATGTCTCATGCAACACAACCTGGACAACAATTAGATGTGGGTTAATGAGGGCCAATTAGCATTTGCACCACAGAATTATCAAGCAGTTCCCACCTCCAACAGGAGAGAGTCTTGACATTCAAAGGCACACTAACATTGGCAAGTCCCCATCATCAACACCTTGGTGTTACCATTGATTAGAAACTCATCTGTGCTAGCCACATGAATATTGTGGCTACAAAGTGTGGGTATCGTGAGGCAAATGACTTACTTCCTGACACCCAAAATTTTTTACCATCTCTAAGACCTAAGTCAGGATGGTTAACTTTGAAGAAACTCAACACCATCCAGGACAAAGCAAGGTGATTGACTGGAACTGAATCCACAACCCAAAACTTTTAGCTATTAGCTATCAACATGCCATGGCTACCCCAGCAGCTTCTCACACCTGTGATTACTGCCCTCAAAAAGGATGAGCTCAACAGGTAAATAAGAGCATCATCTGATATAGATTACCCTCTAAGTCACAGATTATCATGGTCCAGAGACATATTACCATCCTTTATTAAGAATGATCTATATCATGGAACTTCCTACCCAGGAAAGACACGGAGACTGCAGCAGTTTTACAAAGTAGCTCACCAGTACCTTCTCAAAGACAGTTGGGGTTAGGTAATAAATGCTAACTTTACCAGCAATGTCCCGATCCCGAAAAGCAAATAGCAAAAAAAATAGGTCAAACTGAATGAATCTCCTCTTTCTCAGTACAAATATTTGTTTAGTCAAGAACAAATTGAGCAAAATAAGATAGAGCAGGTTTTAAGCTTCATATGTTTAGTATTCTTTCTGTGTGACATGGATTCCTGAAAGACTTGGCTTTGCATTCAGTTTGAATATAGAACATACACTGTTTTCCAGTTTGTTCTGTGCCAATATTACCAGTTATTATCACTGTATTAATTATTACCAGTTTCAATTTCTGGAAGAAAAAGTGGTATGCAGTATCTGTCTCAGCTGACAGGGTAATTTTTTTACCTAAGGAATTTGAGAGGGTCCTCCATATCTACAGTAAAAATCTGATAATCTAACTTGGGCCTTTTGTCCTGATGAAAGGTCTCAGCCCAAAACGTCGACAGCGCTTCTCCCTATAGATGCTGCCTGGCCTGCTGTGTTCCACCAGCATTTTGTGTGTGTTGTTGGGCCTTTAGTGATGCTCAACTAGCAGATTTTCTGGGCATACAAATATCATTCCTATTCATACCCTAACAATTTTAAATTGATTATTTTTAGATGTTACTCAACATTATAACGACTAATGTTCAGCGGGTAAGTTCAGGTGTAGTGTTGGAACCAGGGCCCTGGTGATTGGAAAGAAAGTGTGTGAACAAAGAAGTGGTGAGTGAAAATGGAGGTCCTTAAGTGGAACTCCCATGAATGGGAAGAGAGCTTACGAACCAGGGCTTTGATAAGTTAGATGGGAGTGTGACATACTTTGGCCAGTGACCCTGGTGCTGAACCATTGGGCTTTTCAAATCATTAGATAGTGAATTATCAGAGTTTTACTGTTTGTGCAGAACTGACATAAGCAGTTTTCCTCATCAGTCCTCTTAGTGTATGATAACCTGCTGTCTTGCTTTACAGGATCAGAATTAGGTTTAATATCACTGGCATATGTCATGAAGTTTGCAGCAGTACATTACAATGAATAATAATAAGAAAAACTATACATTATAATAAGAAGTATATATATAAAAATTAAATAAATAGTACAAAAAGAGAGGAAAAGTTTAGTGAGGCAGTAATTCATGAACTTATTGTCCATTCAGAAATCTGATGGCCGAGGGGAAGAAGCTGTTCTTGATTGTGTGTTTTAGGCTCCTGTACCACCTCCTTGATGGAAGCAATGAGAAGAGAGTATGTCCTGGGTGATAGGGTCCTTAATGATGAATGTCATCTTTTGAAGGTGTCCTTGATGCTGGGGAGGCTAGTGCTCATGATGGAGCTGGCTGAGTTTACAATTTTCTGCAGCTTTTTCCAATCCTGTGCAGTGGCTCCTCTATACCAGAGTGTGATGCAGCCAGTTAGAATACTCTCCAGGGGACAACTGTGGAAATTTATGAGAGTCTTTGGTGACACACCAAGTCTCCTCAAACTCTGAATGAAAGGCACTGTTGTGCCTTCTTTGTAATTGCATCAATATGTTGGGCCCAGGATAGATCTTCAGAGATGTTGACACCCAGGAACTTCTGACTGCTCACCCTTTCCACTGCTGACCCCTCAATGAGGACTTGTGTGTGCTGCCTTGACTTCACCTTCTTGAAGTCCACAATCAATTCCTTGTTCTTACTGATGTTGAGAGCAAGGTTGCGACACCAGTCAACCATCTCATCTGCCTTTCTCCTATACGCCTCCTCATCACCATCTGAAATTCTGCCAACAATAGTTGTGTCATCAGCAAATTTATAGGTGGCGTTTGAGCTGTGCCTAGCCACACCACCATGGGAGTATAGAGAGTACAGCCGCAGGCTAAGCATGTATCCTTGAAGTGTGCCAGTGTTGATTGTCAGTGAGGAGGAGATGTTATTTCTGATCCACACAGACTGTTGTCTCCCAGTGAGGAAGTCAAGGATCCAGTTGCAGAGGGAGTTACAGAGGCCCAGGTTTTGGAGCTTGTTGATTAGGCTGAGGGTACGATTGTGTTGAACACTGAGCTGTAATCAATAAACAGCAGCCTGATGTAGGTATTACTATTGCCCAGGTGAACCAAAGCCGAGTAGAGAGCCAGTGAGATTGCATCTGCTGTAGACCTATTGTGGTGATAGGCAATATGTAGCGCATTCAGGTCCTTGCTTAGGCAGGAGTTGATTCTAGCCACAACCAACCTCTCAAGGCACTTCATCACAGTAGATATGAGTGCCATAGGATGATTTGTGAGGCAGCTCACTCTGTTCTTCTTGGGCACTAGTAAGATTGTCACCCTTCTGAAGTAGGTATGAACCTCCAGCTGCAGGAGTAAGAGACTGAAGATGTCCTTGAACACTCTTGCCAATTGGTTGGCACGGGTTTTCAGAGCCCAGCCTGTGCACTCTAAATTACTGGCCTGGTGTCAATGACATAAAATTTAATCACACAGTATGGCAGTGGGATTGGAGCGAGAGTTTAACCAATGAGATATTAAAGTTAATGGTCATGAGCTGCATCATATTCATAATTTTTAAATATTAATTTTACTGATAAGGTCTTTAGGGAGTGAAGTTACAGACCCATTTTACTCTGAAGGACACAGTGAGAACTGAAAGAACTATCGTCACAATAGATGAAGGCTGATGAAGCATGCATATTGTGAGCTTATCTAAAAATTTGTATGCAGTAGCTGGGGAGAATGTAAATCCAACCTTGCACATGCTGTGAATGGGACTCATAGAGCCCATTCTTTTTGAACATAGACTCTTATGGCCATTCCCATGTCAATGTTTATGTAACAAATATGAAAGACTGCAAATGCTGGAATCTGGAGCAAAAAACAAACTGCTGGAGGAAATTAGCGGGCCGAACAGCATCAGTGGTGATAAAGGAAATGTCACCAGGTCCTTTCCCACTACACTTGTTGCTCAACCTACTGAGTTCCTTCTGCAGTTATTTTTTTATTAATAAACTTCAAGGTTCAATTTCCATTGCAGCACAGGCACAAATTTCCTAATGCATAAATGCTGACCTGAATTTCTGACTTCTTGGGCCAAATAACACCGTGAAGACCCTATGATACTCTGCTGAGGACAAAAGTGGTAATCTTTTTCACCTTAAATTTAACGTTACTTACCGACCACACATATGTATGCTGCATGGAATAATTACTTATTTACTAAAGATTTTTATTCTTCTCACTTTGAAATGTTGCTATAACTACCCAAGTCTAGGCCCTGGACAAGTTTTTGCTAAGAACAGTGACTTGCTAAGGTCACTGCTAAGAACACTGTCTCCTGAAAGGTATGACTACTTACTCCCCATCAGAACGTAAAGAAACCACTTACCAGCACGTTATTCCGCTGGCCCTTGTTTATAGCTATGAGACTTTGCATGAGGTTTATTTTGTTAGCAAGTCTATTATGCGCTATTTTATCAAATGCCGTTTGCAAATCCACATATATACAGTATCACCTGCATGATGCTCTCTCCAGTGCTTTATCAAAGAACTCAATCAGGCCTCCTACATGCAGCCACA
Organism: Hemitrygon akajei; assembly: GCF_048418815.1. Taxonomy (NCBI): domain Eukaryota; kingdom Metazoa; phylum Chordata; class Chondrichthyes; order Myliobatiformes; family Dasyatidae; genus Hemitrygon; species Hemitrygon akajei. Next base: position 24,412,656 of record NC_133149.1, read on the forward strand.
AGTGAGGTCGTTTGATAACAATAATCCTTGCATTCATAATGGCTTATTCTATTAAAATGACTAGCAACATTTCCATTAATTAATTATTATTAAATTGACTGGCATGGAGAAAAGAGGAAACACAGCTTGGTGCAGTCACACAATCTAGTTTGTTTAACATAAGGAACGTTAGTATTGTATGTTTAGGAAAAAAAGATATGCTTGTAAAATTTAAAAAAAGTATGTTGCTGCAATATTATTTTCTGGCAGGCTGATGAAAATATGCACATTAGTCAACAGAAATTGACATAGAGTGCTATGCAAGTGAGCATGCTTTAAAACTTAGATTTAAAAATACATCCAAAATGATGTAGAGAACAATTCAATCTTTTAAATTAATGTTTTTTTAATCTAGACCACAGATTTTTGCATAAATCCATTTCTCTCAAAAGTCAGTTTATTCCAATGGGTAGAGGAAAGAATTGCATTCATAACAAATTCCAATGTCCTGCATCTTTTACTGGTCCCAATGAAATCTTTTTGAAATGCACTTAAAGGCCATCATTGGTTTCCAAAGTGTTCCTTCTTCTTTCCTTACATTGAGGCTCATGAGCACATTCCTAAACATTCTGGTTTATAGTTAATTTCTCCCAAAATTATAAGAGATGCACATGCTTTAGAATTATGTCCAAGGGAGCAATCATTCAGTGATGGAGGTCACTACCTTGTTATTTATATGGGGTGCTTTTGTTTCTTCCCAGAAGGTAAGTTTACTACCTGTGGGTACATATTCTGATTAAGAAAATGTATAGTTTTTCAATTTAAAAGGAAATTATTATGAGCTTAATTCCTTGCATGTGCATATTTAAATACAAAGATCAATAGATTCCTACAAATTTGTATTTATTTATTTTGTAAGATTTTTCAAACATTGTTAAGTTGTCATTATGATGACTAAGACTTTAGTTTGAATTAACAGTGCTATTAAAACAAAATGAACCAGGTATCACTACTTTGAACCACATAGTGCCAACTATTTATGAAAGAAGCAGTGCAATCTTAATGAAAGATGAAATTTTAGAGAAAATCAGGGAACGAATTTTAGAGAAAATTCATTAAATTACACAAAGTTCATAGTTTTTATTTTGGGTCATCAGTATAATTGATACACAACTCATAGATAACCCTGGACTTACCCAGCGGCACTCACTGCACATAACACATGCCTAAATGCCATTTACTTAGTTTGCAGTTGCCAATGTGTGACTGGTGCTGTTTATAAGCACACTTTCACAGTTAATTCTCTCTGGCTCCCCATCTTTTTAGTTTCTTCAATAAGAATAATGCTTTCATGCTTGTGAACCCTCTGCAACTCATACATCTACCAACTCACTTCTCCTACAGCCACAACCACTGCATCATGAACACTCCATAAGTCTTCTCAGTCCACTAATACCATCCTTTGGGTGCTCAGCTTACCCTCAACTAACAAGCCTATCTAACTTCTCCACCCCTGCCCAGCTTACCCTCAAAAACATCTCTTAGCTGAACCCTTTTGATAAGCACAATTCTTAATACACACACACACACACACACCTCTCACCTTTACCACACCTCTTATGAGCCCCCAACACCTGGGGCCACCTTCCATACAACCTCTACTTATTCTATCTCAGGGAAGAAGTTGATTGTGCAATGTCTTTTCAGGGATCATCTGCACATCTGTTATCAAATGCTATGTCAACATCTTATTATAGACTGCCGTTAAATGCTCCATTGTTGAGCAGCATTTCAATAAGTCTCATAACAAACAACAAATAACTCAGAGTGAATCAATCATAAACAAATTTATTTTACTTGCTGCAGGGAAGACCATCACCGCACAAGAGCTGGTGATAGCTTCAAAAAAGCAGACAGCATAGTTAGTGCTTTATACACAAGTGTGGTTACCTGTGCCTCAATTCAAGGACAAGGTGTATTCTGTTTGTCTGCTTAATTAGTGCATTTGGTATTCTTCCAGTAACACATCTATTGGTCTGCAGTTTGCAAAGGTATCAGGTTCCACTGGCATAATGTTGCACAAATGCTATTAGCAAAGCACTCTGGTACATCCGGGTTCTATTTTGTTACTACAAATAAAGTACATTTCCAGAACATCCACTTTTGGTTCCTTCCTCTGGAGAGCTGAAAGCTAAGGAAAAGGTCAATGGATTAATAGCTTAAATAGTTTATTCAGCGTAGCTCTGGCTTTTCACTTTAGAAGCCTGTCAGTTGTGAAGTGATGAGATAGAAATACAAAATTAATATTGTACTCAAACATTTCATTATTTAAATTTGATTAATTAAAGAGTATTGACAACTATGTAAGTAATGAGATGTTTAGATCAGATTTTAAGCTAAAGGCCTGTGCAGTGAATTCTGACTCCCTGCAAACTTTGCAACGGATGTTGGATGATCACATCTTTCGTTGCATCTATAAATAGGTAAAATAACAGCAATATGTTATAATCAACATTCATGCTTGTACTAATTTCCTATTACCTTATTCAATAGAAGAGACTTTCTTTTTTTCTAAATTTCCATTGGCTTTTTTTTACTCCCTTTTGACTCTCCTAAGAGATTATATTTGTTTGATGGCTAGCAACTATTTTTGTACAAGGTCATAACTCTATAAATACACTGGGCACATATTATATGTGATGAGAAGTCTGCCACTACAATCCTTTTCAGCAGGGAGAACCTCAAGTTTAGACCACACCTCCTATCCTGTTGGTTGAAAAGCAATGCCATTGTTCCAATTGATTCTTTGTCAATCTTTACTGAAAATACTTCTTTTAATTGCTAATCCTGAGTATTATAATCTGATTGCACCACAGATCATTTTACTTTTAGCATAAGTTTACTATTAGAGTGAACTTCTGAAGTAGAAGCACATATCATATACTTGATTTGTTATTTGCGTCTCAGAACATCTTATATTTATGTTAATCCAAAACCATCAATCATTCTGTAAATATGTGTGGGTTCAATAGCTAATGCTTCAGGAATATATGAGCCCTTTTGACTTCAATATTGTTGTCATCATTTGACATTATTGCAAAGGATGCTGCAATTTTGGGTAGTATGAGTGATGCACAAAACCAATGAAAAAGGATTTGCTAATCATTTTCAGCCTAGAAATTGAAAACATATCTGCCCTATCCCATGTTATTGAAAACCTCATTTTTGTGGCGATTTGATAATATTAAAAAAATCATTATTTTTTGGGCAGTTTCAGCAGATTATTACACATCATAGTGTTCCAGACATTTTGATAAATAGTCACATTCCTCTTTGTTTTTTGAAGCAAATTCTGTTTTCTATATTTTTCTTCTACATATTACAGAATTCCATAATCAAGAACACAAATTAGAGAGCTATGACTGGCAGGTTACATCTGTGAGGTTCAGTTTATACACAACACAAAAATTCAAAGAAAATTGGTAGGTGTGAAATAAACCATTAAAACATGGAAGATGTTTGCTAGAAAAGTGCATTCTATTTTACTAAAGTTTGCTAATTGTAACTTGTGCTGAATTTTAGTTAATACTCCATGCTGTAGTATAGATGATGATTAAACATCTCATTTAGGCCCTTGATAAGACCAGCAAGAGAAGGCAATGAAGAAGGATGAACACTGGAATCACTGCTCAGCGCAGAGACATATTCAGAACATAGACCAAGAAATGGGTGTTCATGTTTAGGATGTTGTAAAATGCAGTGAGAGGAGAGCAGCTCATGGTTGAGCCCTAGAATTAGACAGCAAGTTGTTTCTTCATCCCACTATATTTTTGAGCATGGAATACAAATAGGTAAGGTTCTATTACATTTCATAGCATTTAGCTTAGTAACTGTTTTCTAGTATAAATGTTGTTTCTTTGACTAAAACCTTCTATTTTACAGAATTATGATGGGCAAATAATTATATGTCTATAACATCAATTTTGCCGCTTCAAGAATCCCAGACTTAGCCAGAGAACTGGGGATGTGCTGAGATCTGACTTGGGCAGATCCTGTAGATATCAGGGTAATACAGAAAATCTCAGTGGAGATGGATCATTGAATGCAGGGACGTGGAGGGAAGGAGTCGCCCTATCAGTGTAATAGTTCAGAGATCCCACCAGCCCCAATGGTGCAGCAAGGAACTCACTTTCTTGGGAAGCAGACAGTTGGTAGGAGGTTGGCTCAATGATTGTATGTCACCCTGTTAATAGAGTCACTTTCTCACTGGAAATAAAGATTAATACTGGATTGAAAGGTTAATCATATGAGGAGAGTTTGATGGCTCTGGGACTGTACTCACAGGAATTCAGAAGAATGGGGGGAGGATCTTATTGAAACCTACTAATTGTTGAAAGGCCTCAATAGAGTGGATGTTTCCAATAGCGGGGTGTCTAAGACCGAAGGACACAGCCTCAGAATAGAAGAATGTCCATTTAAAACAAAGACGAGGAATTTCTTTAGTCAGAGAGTGGTGAATCTGTGGAATTCTTTGCCACAGGTGGCTGTGGGGACCAAGTCATTAGGTATATTTAAGGCAGAGGTTGATAGATTCTTGAGGGCGGGGAACATCATAAAGGACTCCTCCCATCCTGCGCACGGACTGTTTGATCTGCTTCCGTCTGGTAGGCGCTTCAGATCCCTCCAGACTAAGACTAATAGGCACTGGAGAAGTTTTTTCCCTACTGCGGTCACTTTGCTGAACAGTTAACTGCTGGCTAACTATTACTTGGATTGCACTACCTGTATGTGTAATCTATATTTTCATTTATTTTTATCATTATTATTGTTATGAGCAGAGAGACAACATCTGCCGGAAGTAAATTCCTTGTATGTGCATAGGTACTTGGCGATTAAAGTCTGATTCTGATTCTGATTCTGATTCTGATTAGTCAGGACATGAAGGGTTATGGGGAGAAGGCAGGAGACTGGGGCTGAGAGGGAAATAGATCAGTCATGATGAAATGGCGGAGTAGACTTGGTGGGCCAAATGGCCTAATTCTGCTCCTATATCTTGTAGTCTGATGGTCCAATACTGGCTATTACTCCCACTTGATGCTCACTGTATAGACAGTTAATGTTCACTGAAACAATTGTGTGTAGATTCCATTGCTGGCAAGTTCCTCTTGTTGTCATCTCTGCCATTTTGTCATAATTGCCAAACTGCAGATTTGCAATTTGTATAATTATGATTCCAGATTTCACAAATTGGATTACAAAGTATTTTAATCAATAAATTAAGTTATCTCTATCTTATCAAATTAGCCACATAAGTTACATCTTAATGTCAATATCTTACTGTCAATACATAGAACTGATGTGAAGATATTTTTCTATAATTTGATTATATTTAAACAACAGGAGCGCAATAATAAAATTGTCTCTTTATAGAAAAGCTATGAAAGCAATGAAGGTAAGTGAAAAGGTCCATTCCATTACGAGTTTTAATATTGGTTCTTCATTATGACTCAATCTTATATGCAACCCAAGCAATGAAGAAAAATCCTTCAGAGTAAATCATCTCACTCTGCTTTCCTTCTGAGTCACATGTGCCTTTGACACCCAAAGTACAGCTCAGTTGTCTCTTTATTTTGAGTTAGTTACTGTTTCTTTACCTGATTATTCATATTTCATCTATCAAGAAAATCTCTTTCACTCTTGGAATTAATATGTTGTAGAAGTTTTCAAGAACTGCAGTCATGTGATTACTTTTAAAGAGATCAACATGTGTCTAAATTGACTTCAGTTTACACAGGTACAAGGCTTATACTGAAGTGTATGCTATCAGTTTTGTAAATTGATTACAGTTTTGGTCTCCAAATTTGAGGAAGGACATTCTTGCTATTGAGGGAGTGCAGCGTAGGTTTACGAGGTTAATTCCCGGGATGGCGGACTGTCATATGTTGAAAGATTGGAGCGACTGGGCTTGTATACACTGGAATTTAGAAGGATGAGAGGGGATCGGATTGAAACATATAAGATTATTAAGGGATTGGACACGCTAGAGGCAGGAAACATGTTCCAGATGTTGGGGGAGTCCAGAACCAGAGGACACAGTTTAAGAATAAGGGGTAGGCCATTTAGAACGGAGTTCAGGAAAAACTTTTTCACCCAGAGAGTTGTGGATCTATGGAATGCTCTGCCTCAGAAGGCAGTAGGGGGCAATTCTCTGGATGCTTTCAAGAAAGAGTTAGATAGAGCTCTTAAAGATAGTGCAGTCAAGGGATATGGGGAGAAGGCAGGAACAGGGTACTGATTGTGGATGATCAACCATGATCACATTGAATGGCGATGGTGGCTCAAAGGGCCGAATGGTCTACTCCTGTTCCTATTGTTTATCTAAATCACTGTAGTAAACAGTATTCTAATTACTATGCTTTCCTTTTGCCAGTGCAGTTAATAAATTGTTCAGATTCAACAATTCTTAATATTAATATTAAAAATAGGTTATTGATTTTAATGTTTTCAGTTACCCAATTACCTTAGACTTTACTACTCCCCTTCACTGTTATTAAGCATTAAGACCATCAAGCTAAATTAATTTTGATTCACTTTGCTAAATTATACTTCCCTTCATTGTGTTTGAGATCATTTGTATGAATTGCAGGTTCACTTGTTTTGATTATTATCGAGTCATAAAAAGTACAGCACAGAAACAGGCCCTTCAGCCCATCTAGTCTGTGGCAAACTGTTTAAGCAGGTTACTCTCATCGAACTGCACCCAGACCATCGCCCTTCATACCCCTGTCATCCATGTACCTATCTAAACTTCTCTTAAACATTGAAATTGAGGTTGCATGCACCGCTTGCGCTGGCAGCTCATTCCACACTCTCACGACCCTCTGAGTAAAGAAGTTTCCCCTCATGTTCCCCTTAATCTTTTCACTTTTCATCTTTAACCCATGACCTCCAGTTGTAGTCCCACCCAACCTTAGTGGAAAAAGCCTGCTTGCATTTACCCACTCTATACCCCTCATAATTTTGGATACCTCCATCAAATCTTCTCTCAATCTTCTATGTTGCAAGGAATAGGTCCTCTGGTCCCAGCAACATTCTTGTAAATTTTCTCTGCACTCTTTCAACCTTATTTATGTCTTTCCTGTAGACAAGTGACCAAAACCCCACACAATACTCACATTAGGCCTCACCAATGTCTTACATAGCTTCAACATAACATCCCATCTCCTGTACTCAATACTTTCATTTGTGCTACATTTTGATATAATGAAACTTAATTTAGTTAATACAGTAGTTTTTTGAAATTTAGCTTTGTCAAAGTAAGAAGTATATAATAAAGGAAACACATTCCATTTGATACTTCACTATCTTGGACCCATGTACAGGTTGACTTGGTTTAGTTTAAATTCTTTCCACTCTTCTGTCAGTGTTGCAGAACCAAGCTCAAATACTACATTTTTTACTTTCCATTTTTGCCATATTATGGTCTGTCTAACTGAGATCAATTAGGGGTTATTTTATCATCCATCTCAATGAAAAAAACAGACAAACTGTCTGAGTAAGATAGATTAGGGGCTATTTTTCATTTATTTCAATGAAGAACGAGACAAACCATACAAATCAATTCAAAAGGGTCTCTACAAATGAGCTAAAGGTGACTTCTGATGTAACTAAAATTGAGTGATTTTGAATGTAAAGTCATACTCTTAACACAAAAATGGATGGAATAGGATGTTAGAGTGAGCTTAAAGATTTCTTTCTTTTTCAGAACTGATGATGACTTATTTACAGAAGCGTGTCCAAGACCAAATGGAATAAGAAACAGCTCAGGAGAGGAGCTGGCATTTTCTGAAGGGGAAAATATAAATTTTGAAAATGCTTTGGCGATGACTGGTGAGAAAACAAAGAGCAGAATGGGAGTCGATGGTCTCCACACAACAGCTAAGAATGGCATTGCAGAGATAAGCATTTGTGCTGCAGAGCTTGGCTCCCCATTGGTGAAAGAAAACATTAATACTGATGCAGACATTTGTGGGGCAGAACTGCAGTCAGTCATGAAAGAAGACAATAAATCTGAGGTGGCTGGATACAATATCTGTGGAACTGAGTTGGATCAGAAAGATTTCTCTGAGGCTCCATCTAGTAGCACTGTGAATGTTGACATCTCTGGCACTGAACTGGGCTTTCTAGTAGGAAAGGATGCTGGTCGAGAAGATAACAAGAGCAATGAGACTGATATTAAACCCCAGGATGAACCTGCTGTTAAAGTTACAGAAGAAGCACCACACCAGCAGGAAGTCAGTGGAGTGCTGAATGCTAGGGAAGATTAGGTAGGTGTCAATCAGGAACATAGTTGTCAGAGACTTGACACAAAGGTTAATGACAATCCATTCACAGAAGAAAGTCAGAGTGCTGAGAGAGGTAGCATAACTACTCAAAAATAGTTAAATAACTATTCAAATTCCATAGTCCATTTGTGAGGGCATGTACAACTTAGAAATATATGGGCTATCTTTAAGAAAAACACAAAATATTTGATAAGTACAATTAATATCTGCAGATGGCATGATGATGCAGTAGGTGGTGCTGCTGCTGCATTGCTCTAGGAGCCTGGGTTTGCCTCCAATATTTGGATTTGCTTGCAGGGAGTTTCCATGTTCCATGTTCTCCCTGTTTGGACTGGGCTTCCTAATGCGTGTTCTGGTTTTCTCCCACAGCCAGCGATGGTGCTGGTAAGTTGCAAATTATACCTAGTGCAGACAAAATACCATGCTCTTGTGAATCTTTCCAAGAACTTCTATCTTATCTCTCTAATCATTACCCAAAGCCTTTTTACCACTAGTCCAATTGTTTCCTTTGACTGATTATGACCTCCTCCTACTCCCTACCCATCCCTCAAGATCCCGATTCCTCCCAATCCCTCCCCCAACCCCTTGTACCTTGTTGATTCTTGATTCAGTTCTAATCCAATCAAAACCTACAGGTTGATTGAGCTGCCTACCTTTTGTCTTCCTGCACATACTCCACTATGATACATAACTAGATCCTTATTGGATTGGAGCAGATACTAATCGACAATGAATCATGACCACTAACACTTCTATAATTCAAAACAAGCTTGATCTATTCCTTGAGCAAACACGAGGAAATCTGCAGATGCTGGAAATTCAAACAACAACACACACAAAATGCTGGTAGAACACAGCAGGCTAGGCAGCATCTATAGGGAGAAGCGCTGTCGATGTTTCGGGCCGAGACAGCGCTTCTCCCTATAGATGCTGTCTAGCCTGGTGTGTTCTACCAGCATTTTGTGTGTGTTGATCTATTCCTTTCTTGTTTCTCTGTTTGTGTAACTCGTTGGTGTGAAGTCATAGCATAGGCTGCCTATGTAGCTCATAAATTATTGGAAATAATTTGGAAAATATGTAGCTCAGATGGTTGAAGATGGCTTGACTGCTGCAAGAACGTAGAATTTCAGTTGCACACTAGCCAATGGCAATGTTGAGAGCACTTTGCAGACCAAAAGAATGGGCCAAGCTAATAGACAAGCCTGATGTGGTCTACAAAATTCAATGCAGGGACTCCAGCAAATATTATGTCAGCCAAACTGGAAGAAAACTATCTACAAGAATCCATGAACATCAACTGGCTGTAAAACGGCATGACTAACTCTCTCTAGTCTCTACCCATGAAGATCGAGAGAGATACAAATTTGACTGGGCATCAATGAAAGACAAGGTGCAAACAAACACACAGCATGCAAAGGAATTCCAGAAGCATGGTTTTCCGTGAACAATTCTGCAAACAAGCATGTAGATCTCGATCCTATTTATGAGCTGACGCAGGCAGAATTCCAGACCACAATGCACTAAGTTTGCCACACAACCAATCAGCGACAACATTTCCTCCCCACATCACAATTGTTTCCGAAATGGTGACCAATCATCTGGTTGATAAGTATATAAAGGCCAATCATTCAGAAGACACAACACAATTGACAGCGCACTGATAATGTCTCTTTGTGTAGTGATAAAACATTTGCAAGCAAATTGCCAAGATCTGAGAACAACTCAATCATCATCAATTATTATTCGACTGATGACAGTTACAGAACAATAATCTTGCACATTCACAGACAATATATAATAAAGATGTAACACATCTTAGTGTTATATTGTTGAGTTTACAGTGTTCCCAAAATTTGCTTTACAGCTCTGATTTCAGAGTCAGTCAATATCCTATTCACTGATCGAAACATTCGGTAACCCTATGCTGGTGAAAGATGGGTATGAAAACAAAAGAAAAAGTATTTGATGTAGAGAATCATAAACAGTGCAGAACGAACTGGAGATGAGTCTGTACATATTTTGTGAGGATGGAGAGCGTGAAGTGGGGTGTATACTAAGAATTTGGCACAACCCCAGTCTCCACCACCACGACCAGAATAGCCTTTGTGTCAATATTGCTGAAGGCAAAAATTTAGTCTAGTTATTAAGGGAACATGGAGACAAGCTCTAGGCTGATCGTCAAGCACCCATTTACTCAAATTATACATTGATCCTATGTTATTCTTCCCATTGTTAATAATCAACTGTTACTACGCTCAACTACTGATGCACTAAGGTCTATTTACAGTGGCTAATTAAGTGAGCAACTTTGAATGTCAGAGGGAACTGGAGCACCCATGGAGTCACAGAAAGAATGTGTAAACAACACAAAGAGGAACAGAGGTCATAACTGAACCTGGGTTGCTGGAGATGCGAACACCTATCTGTGCTACTGAGTCATGCCAGTTCAATCCCAAATGATTATAAAGTGCACATATTAAATTATGTGCACATAATGCAACATTTATAGGAAACAGAAGGAAACACATCTAGTCTTCAGACCTGCTGTGTGATTTCATGCACTAGTTAAAATCCCAAGGTGAGATGTTTATTCTTTAGATGACAGCAGCTCATTTTGCACCAAGCATGCTCAATCCTTGCATGGCAGCTTTAATTCTGCTTCTCAATGCAACAAGAGTTAGGAATATTTCCTTTTAATTCAACCATTTTAATTGCTTCAATGTACACATCTTGTATGTATCACTAAAATAGGCTGAAATCTGCAGGCTACTTGATTGGATAACAGCCCCAAGCAGGTAGCTAATCATTATTATCCTTGTGAAATGTTATTCCTTGCTTTGTTCTCTCAAACCTTTTGCAGGCAGCAAACAAAACTACAAACCATTCTAATAAAATTATACTTCTTCTAGACTGCAATCACTTCAATTGGCAGCCTGACATTTCCCTTTGGGGTTGTGTCGTCTGTACGACCTGGCCATATCCTGAATGATTCAGTGAACTGTTGTGAATTCAGGTGTGGTGTGATGGCCAATGCTGGAGCAGACTTGGGGCTGGACTGAAACTTTGGGCCAGATTGAAGTGCGAGGGCCCAGGCCTGAGAGTGGAAAACAAATCTATGTTTAGCCAATTTAAGTGACAAACCAAATTGAAAAGATCAAGACATCGAGGCTAAGGGCAAAAGATAAATCAGTGTTTAGATCATTACTCTGAGAGGCTTTATTTGCCTCAGCGCTAAACTGGCTCCATGGCTGTGGCCTGCAGCCATCAGGCTCCTGGACTGGGTGAAGCACTGAACTGGCTCTGTGGCTGTGGACTCACTTTTGGGGACTCTGCAGTTCATGAGTTTATTTATTTTATAGAGTAAGAAATAAAAAAGTAGCGAGGCAGTGTTCATGGGTTCACTGTCCATTCTGAAATTGGATGGCGGAGGGAAAGAAACCGTTCCTGAATCGTTGAATGTGTGCCTTTAGACTTCCGCATCGCCTTCCTGATTGCAGTAATGAGAACAAGGCATGTCCTGGGTGATGGGGGTCCTTAATGATGGATGCCGCCTTTTTGAGGCATCGCTCTTTGAAGATGTCTTGGATACTATGGAGGCTAGTGCCCACGATGGAGCTGACTAATTTTATAACTCTACAGCTTACTTCAATCCTGTGCAGAAGCACAACCCCTCCCCCCATACCAGATAGTGATGCAGCCAGTTGGAATGCTCTCCATCTGTAGAAATTTGTGAATGTTTCTGGTGACATACCAATTCTCCTCAAACTTCTAATGAAATAAAGTGGGCATTGAGCAGAACAGATGCTCTTGGAGGTGGGTAAATATTTGATCAACCAGAATAGTTAGGGTTTGGAGTGTCCAGAGCTTAAAGTTATTAGAAGTCTACAAAAAATGAAGAATAATTTATGCAAAAATTTTTGTTGTGTTTTACTGATTTAGCTTGCAATTAATTTGCTGATATTGTGGTTACTTCTCTGTTTCTTGCTGAATATGTAATAATCATTTTATATATTGATTAAAAATCAAATGGTGGAAGTTGACTTTAAGTAATTTACATTTTCTCTGTTTTCCCTTTATGTGTCTTCACTGTTCGTGCACCTGCTTGCTGTAAGTGAGAACTAATTTTTAATCTTAGTTGAGCCCTATTTTAATTTGTGTCATAAGGCCAGCTGTGAAAAAAAACTAATTCAAATTCAAAACTTCACAGGATAGAACTGCCTTGGATGAGTTCTGTGAAGTGACACCATAAACAAAACTTAACATAACTGAGACAGGAAGCCATGTGGAGCAGTGAGCCATCCAAGCACTCCGTTCATGTAAAGAGGGGATGTGCAAGATTTATATACATCTTTGAAAAAGAGAAGCCGATGCTCTCATGGGTGATGGAATATTTCATTAGCTAGATTGGTACTGGAATTAGCTTTTCCTGGTGGTTCACTGTGTATATGATTCAGAGGAACTGATGAAAAAAACATAGTGGTTTGCATAACAGCAAAGGACATGCAGAACTTGATGACCTCTACAGGTGATTTAAAAGCACAATAGTTTTTGCCTCAGTGCCCTGGGCTGGTGAGCAATAGTCAGGCATTTGTTACAAGTACAGTCCACACACTAAAGTGAATGAGAATGGTGCAGATGTATTGGACTACTAATTGCTTTGGTTTTGGGAAACCAGTTGCAAACAAGGCTCACTGCTGGTGAATGTGGTCCTTAGGGTGGAATATGGTTGGGTGGATGGGTTGAGAACATTTGTAGGACCCAGTTAATCAGCATTAGGAGTGATGACAAGCCAGTTGTTGTGGGTTTGGGATTGGAAGCATAGAACGTAGAACATTACAGCACCATACAGGCCCTTTGGTCTCAATGTTATGCTGACCTTTTAACCTACTCTAAAATCAATTTAATCATTCCATCCTACATAGCCTTCCAGTTTTCTATCATCCATGTGCCTATCTAAGAGTTTCTTAAATGCCCCTAATATATTTGCCTCTGCCACCACCCTTGGCATGGTGTTATGTATCCTCACAACTCGGTGTAGAAGAACCTTTCTCTGATATCCCCCCAATATTTTCCTCCATTCACTGTAAAATTATGCCACCTTGTATTAACCATTTCTGCCCTGTGAAAAAATCTCTGGCTATCCACACGACATATGCCTCTTGTCATCTTGTACATGACTAATCAAGTTACCTCTCATCCTCCTTCACTTGAAAGAGAAGGAAGCAGAGTGTGAAAACTTATTGGGTTGGAAAGTGGAAGAAATCTGAGATCATGAGATTGTTTGGGGAGTGATCATGGGGGGTGGGGGGGATTGTGGAAGATAAGTGGGTATTGGGGGAAGGACTGGTTTAAATGATCAAGGGTTCAAAGATTAATTTAAATAATTATATATTTCTGTGCTTGCTGCTGCAGTTTTAAGACCATTTTGTCTCAGGACTGTCAGGCCACAAGCATGCTGAGGATAAAATAGTCCAACTTACCCAACAAGAGAAGATTTACCTGAGGAATGATGCCACCTAAGTAGATCGTCTCAGGATCACAGGAGTGAATTACACCTGATCAAATTTTCTGAGTGACACAAGTTAGGACTTTTTGAATAACAGAGTTTGAACTGAGGTCAATCAGTGAATGGGAGTGTGAGAAGAAGAGGTGACTTCACACAGGTCCGTGATGGAAGATTAAAAAAGTAGCGCTTGGCAGCAGTTTTTGGAGTTTGGACTGTGGCAAACGGAGCAGCCATTGTTGGAGTAGACCAATGTTAGAGTGAGGAGGCTTTGGCTCATCAGGCTTAGGCAAGATTAGGCTTGGGTGAGGTAGGTATCTGGGAAGCTTCTTCTTTATTATTCTTAATTCCTTGTCTGTTAGGGCGTAGTTAGAGGAGTGAGAATGTTCTTTGTGTAAGATGTGGGAATTCTGGGAAAACTACAGCCTCCCAGATAACCACGTCTGAAGATCCTCAGGGGACATCTTAATGAACTGGAGCTGCAGCTCGATGATATTCAGCTTATACAAGAGACTGAGGACATGATAGATAGAAATTACAGGGAGGTAGTCACGCCTAGGTTGCAGGAGGCAGGAAACTGGGTGACTGTCAGGAGGAGGATGGGAAATGGGCAGCCAGTGCAGAGTACCCTTGTTCTCTTCAATAATAAGGATACCTCTTTGGTTACCATTGAGGGGGACAACATACCAGGGGAGAGCTGCAGTGACTGGGTCTCTGACACTGAGCCTGGTGCCGTGGCTCAGAAGAGAAGAGAGGTGAAGAGGACTGCAGTAGTGATAGGAAATTCCATACTTAGAGAAATAGAGATGGGATTCTGTGGATGTGATAGAGACATCAAAATGATATGTTGCCTCCCAAGTGCCAGTGTCAGGGATGTCTTGGATTAGATCCATGGCATTCTTAGGGAGAAGGGTGAGTAGCCAGAAGTCTTGGTACATGTTGGCATCAATGACCATAGGTAGGAAAGGTGAGGAGGTCCTGAAGAGAGATTGAGGGAGCTAGATAGAAAGCTGAAAAGCTGGACCGCCAGGGTAGTAATCTTTGGATTGCTGCCTGTGCCATGTGTTAGTGAGGGTAAGAATAGGAGCATTTGGCAGATAAATGCATGGCTGAGGAACTGGTGCAGGGGACAGGGATTCAGATTTCTGTATCATTGGGATCCCTTCTGGGGAAGATAGGACCTGTACAAAAGGGATAGGTTATACCAGAACCCAAAGGTGCCCAATATTCTTGTGGGCAGGCTTGCTAGAGCTGTTCGAGAAGTTTTAAACAAATTTGGCTGGATGATGGGAACCGGAGTGGTAGGGCTGAGAATGGGGCAGTTGCTTTACAAACAGTGGCAGTGTGTAGTGAGATTTCCAACAAGAACAGGCTGATGACTGGGCAAAATTGCAGTCAGTAGGATGAGTTGCAATGTAAAAGGGGGATGAAAACAGGACTGAGGGTCATATTTGAATGCACACAGTATAGAGAATAAGGTAAATGAACTTGTAGCACAATCTTGTTGCTGGCAGGTATGATATTGTGGGTATCACTGAGCCATGGCCATGGTTATGAGGAGATTATAGCTGAGAACTTCACATCCAAGGATACACGTTACATCAAAAGGACAGGCAAGTAGTCAGAGAGGGGTGGGGTAGCTCTGTTGGTAAAAAATGAAATCAAATCCTTAGATAGAGGTGATACAGTATCAGAAGGCATAGAATCCTTGTGGGTAGAGCTAAGAAAATAGAAGGGTAAAAAGAGCCTGATGGGATTAAGTACAGGCCTCCAGTGGCCAGGATGTGGGCTTCAAGTTATAACCTTATAAGAGATAGAAAAGGCTCATCAAAAGGGTGATGTTATGATAGGAGGGACTTCAATATGCAGGTAAATTGGGGAAATTAGGTTGGTGATGAATCCCTAGAGAGAAATTTTGTAGAATGCCTGCAAGGTGGCTTTTCAGAGCAGCTTGTGGTTGAGCCTACTAGGGGATCAGCTGTTTTTGATTGGGTGCTGTGCAATGAACCAGAATTGACAAGCTTAACATAAAGGAACCCTTAGGAGGCAGTGATAATAATATGATAGAATTCACTGCCCATTTTGAGTGGGAGAAGCTAAAGTCAGATGTATCATTATTACAGTTTAGTAAGGGGAATTACGGAGGCATGAGAGAGGAGTTGACCAAAGTTGATTGAAAGGGGACACTAGCAGGGATAAAGGCAAAGCAGCAAGGGCTGGAATTTCTGGGAGCAATTTAGAAGGTGCAGGATAGATACGTTGCAAAGAAGAAGTAGTATTCTAAAGGCAGGGTGGTGCAACAGTGGCTAACAAGGGAAGACAAAGGCAACATAAAAGCCAAAGAACGGACATATATCGTATAACAGTGTAAAAATTAGTGGGAAGTTAGAGGATTGGGAACCTTTTTAAAGCCACCACTTATTAAAAAGTAATAAAGAGAGAAAAGATGGAGTACAAAGGTAAGCCAGCCAATAATATTAATGAAGAGTCCAAAAGTTTTTTTCAGATAAATAAAGAGTAAGAGAGAGGTGAGAATAGATAATGGACTGCTGGAAAATGATGCTGGAGAGATAGTAATGAGGGACAAGGAAATGGCTGATGAACTGAGTAAGTATTTTATACCAGTCTTCACTGTGGAAGACTCTAGCAGTATGCCACGAGTTCAAGAATGTCAGAGAGCAGAAGTGAGTAAAGTTGCTATTACTAGGGAGAAGGTGCTTGAGAAACTAAAAAGTCTGAAGATAGATAAATCACCTGGACCAGATGGTCTACACCCCAGGGTTCTGAGAGAGATTATGGAGGCATTAGTAATTATCTTTCAAGAATCAATGGATTCTGGCATAGTTCCAGAGGACTGGAAGATTACAAATGTCACTGCATTCTTCAAGAAGGGAGAGAGGTAGAAGAAAGGAAATTATAGGCCTGTTAGTCTGACCTCAGTGGTTGGGAAGATGTTGGCGTTGATTGCTAAGGATGTGGTTTTGCGGTACTTGAAGTCACATGATAAAATAGGCCGTAGTCAGCATGGTTTCCTTAAGGGAAAATCTTGCCTGACAAATCTGTTGGAATTCATTGAACAAGCTGGATAGACAAAGGAGAATCAGTGACTGTTGTTACTTAGACTTTCAGGAGGCCTTTGACAAGGTGCCACGCATGAGGCTGCTTAACAAGGTAAGAATCCATGATATTACAGGAAAGATACTAGCATGGATAGAGCTTTAGCTGATTGGCAGGAGGCAAAGAGTGGGAATAAAGGGAGTCTTTTCTGGTTGGTAGCTGGTGACTTCAGGTGTTCCGTAGGGGTCAGTGTTAGGACCGATTCTTTTTACATTATACGTCATTGATTTGGATGATGGAATTGATGGCTTTGTGGCCAGGTTTACAGATAACATGAAGAAAAGTGGAGAAGCAAGTAATGTTGAGGAAGCAATGAGGCTGCAAAAGGATTTAGACAGATTAGGAGAATGAGCAAAGAAGTAGCAGATGGAATAGATACAGTGTAGGGAAGTATATGGTTATTCATTTTGGTAGAAGAAATAAAAGTGTAAGCTATGTTCTAAATGGAGATAAAATACAAAAATAAACTGAGGTGCAAACAGACTTGGGAGTCCTCATGCAAGATTCCCTAAAGGTTACCTTGCAGGTTGAGTCGATGGTGAGGAAGGCAAATGCAATGTTAGCATTCATTTTGAGAGGACCAGAATATAAAAGGAATGATGTGATGTTGAGGCTTTATAAGGCCTCACTTGGAGTATTGTGAGCAGGTTTGGGTCCCCTGTCTAGGAAAGAGTGTGCTGACATTGGAGAGGATTCAGAGGAGGTTCACGAGAATGATTTCAGGAATAAAAGAGCTACCACATGAAGACCAATTGATGGCTCTGAGCCTGTACTCACTGGAATTCAGATGAATGAGGGAGGATTTCATTGAAACCTATTGAAAGTTGAAAGGCCTCAATAGAGTGAATGTGGACAGGATGTTTCCAAAAGTGGGAGGGATTATGACCAGAGAGCACAGACTCAGAATAGAGGGGCATCCTATTAGAATAGAGATGAGGAGGAATTTCTTCTGCCAGGGAGTAGTGAATCTGTGGAATTTGTTGCTACAGGCAGCTGTGCAGGCCAGGTCATTGGGTATATTTAAGGCAGATGTTAATAGGCTCTGGATTGGTCAGGGCATGAAGGGTTACAGGGAGAAGGCAGGAAATTGGGGCTGAGAGAGAAATGGATCATCCATGAATGAATAGTGGAGCAGACTCGATGGGACAAATGGCCTAATTCTGCTCTTTTATCTTATGGTCTTATGATTATAAAAATGGTCAGGTAATAATTATTGTTCTGTTGTACTCCAAGCAAAAAAGATCAGATGATGCAGGTTTTGCTCAGCTGTGATGGTCACTTAGCCTGAATGGGCTGAAAACTGTCTTTGTCCAGAAACAAATGTAAGTGAATGCTGCCAATTGGCACATCCCATGCTGAGGGATATGATCAAGCTTGGTGCACCAATACGAGTATTTTGCAGAAAATCTGCTACTGGATGTAAAGGGGCAGCATCTGGTGGAGGATCTCCTCAAGCAATGAAAGGGTGAGTTGTCCCAGGAGGTCACAGGAGTGGCAGTGGTGCTATGACTAAAAAATACTAACCCTACTGAATGTATTGACCAAATTACACTGAGAATGTAAAATATTTAGCACTGTTATTGTTATAAATAAAGTTATTTTTGAAATCATAAAAAACACATGGAGAAAAGCCAATTAGGTGAGTCTCTGATTGCTGCTAGAGTTCACCAAGTTGATGTCATCAGGAGATAATGGCTGAAAAATAGATGTATTAATTATGTTTTACATTCATGGTAATTATTCCTCATTTTTTTACATGTGCCCCCAGGATGTCAGAAGTGAGAGAAAATAAAAAAGAAGTAGACTCTGAAAAATATCCTTTATAACTCTAGTCAGTGCAGCTGTGTTGCAAATGATTAGAAGATTGCCGAAGTTATTCTGAATTTCATTGTTATGTTGAATTCTAAATAGGGACACATTTAGCCTTAAATCCTTGACTCACTATGCTGAAATTGGGTTAGAAAATTAAGACACCTACTCTCAGCCGTCCATAGTCTCCCCCTGAGAATGAGAAAAATTACATAGCATCTTCCGTGAATCATATGCGAAGACAACACTGACTATGACTAATTTTGATTCCTGTGCAGACAAATTAGCGACTTGCCTAATTTATAGAGAATTGTACCCTATCAATACCAATCCAAAATTCCTGTACATAGACCTGGAGATACAGTTACAGCACAAAAAAGAGAAAAAAATGCCAAATAAACTGAAGTATTATTTAGTTGCCAAGATCAAACTCCTGTGTGCCATGTGGTCAAAAAAAAAGAATCTGGTTGGATCTGCCTTCAATTGTTTTCTTCATGTGTCAGAATCCTTGTGACAGAGAAATATTGAAAGTATTTTCATGTGCTCACAAGTTATGTCAAGGACAACCAAAAATATTGGTTTGTTACCCAACCGCATAGACATTCACGCTAACTGTCATTCAATTCACCCCTGCATCACCCAACATTTTCGCCTGACCATTGATGTTCTAACCCTATATCTCTAACACAATGGTTAAATTTCCAAATGAAAAATAATGAAAATGTCCTTCATCACCTCCACATGAGTCAAAAGTAGGAGGCCACCTGCACAGTTGGGTGGAGAGGAAACCTCTTTGATATAGTTCCTCCAAGATTGGAGGAAGCTAGATACACAGGACTGCAGATACTCAAATCTGGAGCAACAAACAATTACTGTAATAACTCAACAGGTTGAGCAGCATTTGTGGAAGGAAGGAAATTGTAGATGTTTCAACTTTCAGGACTGAGAGTGGAGAGGCAAGGTGGCCAGTTACAAAAAGGGGAATGGAGTGGTGAAGCAGGAGTTAAAAGTGATTGGTGGACTGTGGAGGGGTGTAAGATGACAAGCAGGTTGTACTAGGTATGAGAGGAGAGGAAGGGTGGGGTTGGGAGACAGAGGCGGGTTAATGATAGAGGCAGACAAAAAAAGAGAAAAAAATTGAAATGTTGATGGAGCAAGGTGGGGGGACATGAGTGTAAAGACTGGAGACAGCTGCTGGAAGGTGATAAGCAGGAATGGAAAGAGTTACCAGTGCTGGACTCTGGTAAGTAGATGAGGTGACAATGGGAATCATAAGGGGAGAGGTGAATGGCAGATAGAAACAAAACTACATAGAACATAGAATAGTACAGCACAGTACAGGCCCTTCAGCCCACAATGTTGTGCTGACCCTTAAACCCTGCCTTCCATATATCCCTCCACCTTAAATTCCTCCATATACCTGTCTAGAAGTCTCTTAAATTTCACTAGTGTATCTGCCTCCACCACAGACTCAGGCAGTGCATTCCACATACATAGGAAAGGGATTGGGCTTAGATCCTGTGGGTGAACTGTGCATGTGTGTTTTGAGTGTTGGGAATCAGATGTGTGGTGATTGGATGTGAATCTATATATTTGGACTACTTCAAGGAACTCAGATGAGAACCAAATGGGGCTGTTTCCATATCTACACTGAAGTGAATGCACAGCACAATGATTGAATACTGCTGGGGCTGCCTGATTAAATGCAGGGGTTGACAATTATAGAGGGATCCATCTCTGCTCTTGCAAGTGGTTATGAGGTACTTGTACACTATACCTCTGCTCTGTTGGCCATGTGCCCATTTTCTTTCAAAGGCTCACTAATGATATCTTTAGGCAGTCTCTTGGGATGGATTATGACATCCACTCCAGTTTTGTAGAGTCTGAGATGGCTGATGATGCCACTGTAGGTAACACAGACACTTCCACACATGAGGAAGTGAAGGTTAATGGACAGGTGGTTTGAGAGGGAATTCACACCTTCTACCATTTTCACATAGCCCCTGTGCGCTCCCAGTGCAGGATCTTGAGGTTCTTAATTATTCTGAATGCTCCTTCTCAACTTTGAGTAGTCTTTGGGCCAGGCGTTCTGAGAAATTGATGGAGATGTTCTATTTCTTCAAGGGGCTTTGAGCAGATCCTTGAATCTATCCCTTTCTTTGTCAGGTAAATCCTTCCCATGCCAAGAGTTGGGAACTGAATATTGTTTCTGGAGTCCAGTGTTGGGTATGTGAACATTATGGCCAGCCTAACATAGCCAACAGAGTCTGGAATGCTTACAGTAGGCATCTCAAGTTACTGGAAAAAAGATATTGCACATGTTTAGGTGACTTCTGCTAAGGAAATAAAGGTCACACAATGTCTTTCATCTTCTATTGATGTTGAGCTCTCTTCTCCGATAGGGGAACCATTTGAAGACCCCCTCTGTTCCCAAAAGCAGTGTGTGTGTGGGAGGGGTGGGGTGACAAGTTGCTCCATTTTACTCCTCCAACTCGTCTGTTACATGGAACAGCCGAGATTTTGGGAGTACAATATACCCAGTGCAGCCACTGGGATGACCCTTGAGGGCAACAGAGTCTCATCTTGAGGAGACTCGCAGCATTTTCCACCAGTATTCCAAGTTCTTATACCTCCACTCCGCTGGCATGATTATAGTGCAAACTGGCATGAAAACAGAGGGCTGACTTTGTAGCAAAGAATCCAGCCATTAGAGTAATGCTGGCTACTGCAAATATTTAACACTAAACTTCTTCAGGAAGAAAGAATCTTGGGAGCTGCAGTCAACACTGTTAATCAGGGCAGAGGCAGATACTTTACAGGGTTAAGAGTAGCTTGTAGATAGACACGATAGTCTTCCTAGCATAATATGATTGAAATTCGTTTGTAACTTACTGAGAGCCATGCAGAAAAGAATCAGTCTGATTTTCCCAATTTGAATAATAGCATCTCCAGCCTAATTACAAAACAATTTTCAGTGCTTGTGAATGTTTCCTTTGTCAGTGAAGAATGTTCACTCGGGACAAGGTAGAAAGCAACGAGGTGGAAAATTAAGTCAATATAAACAAACATAATTATAATTTTGAAGTCATCTTGGGAAGCATGATTTTCTCCAACAGGAAATTCTTCTCATGATCTATGAGCAGCTGGATGCTTAGGAAGTGAAAATTCTTTTGGTTCAGAAAAAGATCATACTAGATCATATGATACAGAAATGGTGAGTAGGGAGTTTGTGATCTCTCTGATGTTGTGATGAACAGTAAATGGAGACATTTGACCTCAATCTGCTGTTATCAGTCTGGAATGGCTTCTTAGCCAGGGAGGTTGACCTTAAGCACAGTCTAGGCACTAAAGCAGGGCAGAAAGCTGACCCATAGAATTTTACATAACTCACTGATCACTGACTTTGATTAGCCAAGCCTGTTCGTTGGACGGACGATGTGGTATCTTGGAAGACACTTTGGGAGTGGGTTCATGCAATACACATGTCTGTCTGCTGCTCTAAGGTTCCCAACCTTCCCTGCCCATGTTGAAGCCATAAGCAGTGCTCTCACTGAACTAAATACTGCAAAAGGCACCTCTTGCAATTGGTGAGCACAAATTCTGGCCCTTAGATGATGCTTGAGGAATCTGCAGCCACTTCTAGAGCTGCACTGTGAAGTCTCCCAATGTTTGCAGAATTTTCCTTTAAATCATAGTATAACAGGAACATAGCATGCTGTATTCTTCATTCTGTCTGGACTGTTCTGTGACAGTCATTAGGTGTAGTTCTGAGCTTCAGTAACATGCGGAATAGCAGCAATAGATTGAGGCCAAATATATTTACTCACTGCAGCATCTGAGAGGTCACTAAGACTCCATCCTGACAAAAAAACAGTCTCACCCTCTTTTTATCTCAGTAATGAGGAAGTGGTATGTCTGACATTGGGAGTTGCTAGCTCAGGTGGCTTCTCATGACTTTTGGGCAACCATTAATGACTCTCATTGTCTGATGATTGGCTTCATTAAGTACAAGTCTAACATTTGGAAAAAGTCAGAAAAATAGGTGAATGGAAATACCTGGTTCAATTTTATGATTGATGCTCTTTCAATAGGAAAGGTTGTTAACGAAGTTTCCTTTGGGTAACATCAAAACTGGGTCACTGCTAGGTAATCGAATTTCAGGGCTCTAATGGTTGTTTTACAAATGTTGAAGTGAAATAAATATTGACCAAGATTCCAGCTATAACTCCCCTGCCTTTCTTCAAGGTCATAGGGTCTTATAGATTGAACTGTGACAGCAGTTAGTTTTCTATCTCAAAGACAACATCTCTAATAGTGCAGCATTGGAATAGTACTGCTCATGCTGTCAACCAAAATTCTTTAGCTCACTTCTGAAGAGAGTGACATAAATCTGGAGCTTGTTGACATACAAGCAAAGAATATTGAGTCACAGCAGAACTATGGAAGTTGTTAATAACTTTGCACCATGGTTTCTGCATCAGACAAGATCCTGAAGTGTTTGATGGCAAGACAAAGAATAATTTTGTGCTCTAGGGTGGCAAATGGTTTGCAAGGCCAGTGCTGACATTACAGGAGGCAGCCAGAAGGTGGAGTCTTGGAGCAGCTTCAATTAGTTTAATGAAACTTCCTGAAATCTTAATTGCTTAATTGTAGAGTTGATAATAATATGTCAAAAAATACATTGAGATCTATGTATTCCCATTAGTTAATTTTGAAATGGTTGGAACAAAAAGACTTTCAACTGGTATCAGTTAATTGAATTGGTTTTACTTTCTATGGATTTACTGTTTTCAGTGTGGGTTGGGCTATAATATAAATGGGACAGTATAAATGCTAAATTTTATAGACCAGCCATATCTACAGACAACATTATGACTGATAACCTCTTTCTCTGATTATCTTTTTATGTAATTAATTAAGGATGAATATCGAGCAGGATGCCAGACAACTCCCCAATGTTGTCAAATTTATATTTTGGGATCTTAAAACTAGCACTTATGACAATATAGCACTGTTCGTCAGTAGTTTGTTAAGCTGTGTTGCTTGCTCAAGTTTAATGTAAAAATGTAACACACAACCTGTATCAGTTGAACCAAGTTGCTGTGATCTGCTGGGTTTATTCATCGCCAATGCCTCAGAAAACTCTGTTTTTCTTGCAATGCCACTTTGAAAGTAGAACAAGCTAACTGTCCCACTTTCCAAGCCGTTATCTAGGGCAGTCACATGTAATCATTCATGAAGACCTGAAGTGTACTGGTTTATAGCAAATAGAATACAATGCTTTAGTTTAGGGGTGCATTGCAGCATTGTTGCAAATATGTTTATTGCAGTTCACTCATTATCAGGGAATGCATATTGATTTTATATTCATGTATTCAGACCTACCTTAGATGCTTTCTAAAAGAAGAAGCCAAAAATAACATCATCAATCAACTCCCAAACCTAATGGCACAAGGCAGAGACAGCTACATCACAGGGTTAACAGCAGCTTATTATATAAACATGAAAGCGAGTCTTGCTGGTGTAATGTGGTTGAAATTAGTCTGCTGCTGACTTGGGAAACAGGTGGAGAGGAACCCACTTGCAATACCACATCTCAAATAACAACATCTCCATCCTAATTACAGAATAATTTTCAGTGCTTGGCTAGAATTATTGCCAGTGATGAAGATGCACTTAGGTCAAGGTGGAAAGTAAAGAGTTGGAAAATTAAGTCAGTAGAAATAAACATCAGAATCAGAATTAGGTTTAATATCACTGGCATATGTCGTGAAATTTGTTGTCTGTTAACTTTTCGGCAGCAGTACAATGCAATATATGATAATATGATATATATAAAATACTGCAAATTACAGTAAATATATGTATATTAAATAGTTAAATTAAATAAGTAATTCAAAAACAGAAATAAAATGTAATGAAGTAGCTTTCATGAGTTCAATGTCCATTCAAAAATCAGATGGAAGAGAGGAAGAAGCTGTTCCTGATTTGCTGAGTGTATGCCTTCAGGGTTCTGTACTTTCTTCCTGATAGTAACAGTGGGAAGAGGGCATATCCTGGGTGGTGGGGGTCCTTAATGATGGACACCACTGTTTTGAGGCATCGCTCCTTGAAGATGTCTTGGATATTATAGAAGCAAGTACCCATGATGGAGCTGACTAATTTCACAATTCTCTACAGCTTACTTCAGTCCTGTGCAGTACCCAGCCCACCACACCAGACAGTGATTGCAGCAAGTCAGAATGCTCTCCACAGTACTTCTGTAGAAATTTTCGAGTGTTTTAGGTGACATACTTAATTTACCTCACATAATTATAATTTTAAAAGATATTGTATATCACATTAAGACTCATATTTGCTGTAGTGTTGATTAGTAGGTCACAGCTGGTAGACAAAGTTTCTCCACTGTCCTCATAAGTTGGAAGTGAAGGTTAGTCAGATCATTGTGTCCGCTAGATGTTTGCTGTAGGAAATCCAAAAGTAACACCCACTAAACTGATCTCTCTCCACAGTCCTGTTTCTATTTCAAATATTTACGTAAATCTCTTAAAAGATTTGTCCTCAGTCATCACTGAGGTGAAGGTGTTTCAGACTCCAAGCACTCTCTTGAGCAAAGAGATTTCTAATGAAGCAGACAGATTTGGAGTAATCTTGTCAATGTTTGGGATGTAGGAGATAAAATATAAAGTAAAAGTGATGGTAATGAGATGTGATATTGCAAATGGATGCATTGTCTTCAGATTTAAACTATATACTGCATATTAACAAATCAGCTGACAAAATAACAAGAATTGTACTTGAAGGGTTGTTTATTTTATTTATTTATGTACAGATACAGCATGGAACAGTCCCTTTCAGCCCAACAAACTGAAGCTCCCAGGAACCCACCTATTTAACACCAGCCCAATCACAGGACAATTTACAATGACCCATTAAGCTACTAACTGGTACATCTTTGGACTATGGGAGGAAACCAGAGCACCCAGAGGAAACCTATGCGATTAAGGGGAGAACATATAAAGGGGAGACAGTGCTGGAATTGAATTCCAAACTCTAGAATGTCCCGAGCTGGAATAGTGTCCCGTTAACTGCTATGGCACCAGTGTGTTGTGCTTTCATAAAGCTGACCGGTAAGCAAGCCGTTTTGGATGGCCATTAAGAATCAACAGTAATGCTGTAAATCTGGAATCATATGTATGCCTAACTAGATAATGGCTCCGGATTTCCTTTCTTTAAGGAACTAGTGAACCAGATGGATTCCAGTAGTTTCAGAGTTTCCTTTACTTTCTGATAGCTATGAAAAGCATTTAATTGATTGAATTTTAAATTCTCCAGCCATTGCAGTGAGATGATGCCAGAAGTTGCACCAATTCATAAACACAAGAGATTCTGCAGATTCTGGAGGTCTTGACCAAGATCTTGATCTTGACACACAAGATGCTGGGGGCTCTCATCAAGTCAGGCAGCACCTATGGAATGAAGCAAACAGTCGACACTTTGGGCCAAGTTCTGGAAGTTGCATCAAGTTCTGTTCCATTCAGAGCCCTTCAGAAAATGACTTATGCATGCCGGAATAAATGCCCTAGATAACGCAGGTTGGTAAGTGGCAAATAATATTCATGTTAAACAACTGCCAAGCAATGGCCATTCACAACAAGCCCAACTACCTGCCATTTACTTCCAATCAACTTACAGGAAGTAAATGGCATGGGGCGACATAGTAACGCAATTGTTAGTGTATTGTTTTACAGCACCAGCTTTCACCAATCAGAGTTCAGTCCCATGGTTACCTGTAAGAAGTTTGTATGTTCTCCCTGTGACTGTGTGGGTTTCCTCCAGGTACTTCAATTTCCACCCTCATTTTAAAGACATACAGTTAGGGTTATTGAGTTTTAGCAATGCTATGTTGCTGTTAGAAGCAAGGTGACACTTGCAGTATATCTTCGCTGATTTGGTTTGATGCAAATGATGCATTTCACTAACAAGAGAGAATTTGCAGATGCTGGAAATCCAAGCAAAACACACAAAATGCTGGAGGCACTCAGCAGCCCAGGCAGCATCTATGGGAAAAAGTACAGTTGACATTTTGGGCTAAGACTGGAGAAAAAAAGCTGAGGAGTAGATTAAAAGGTGGGGGAAGGGAGAAAGAAACACTAGGTGATAGGTAAAACCGAGAGAAGGAGGGGTGAAGTAAAGAGCTGGGAAGTTGACTGATCAAGGAGATACAGAGCTGGAGAATGGGGAATCTGATAGAAGAGGACAGAAGAAAGAAAAGGGGGTGGAGCACTAGAGGGAGGCAAGGGGCGGGCAAGGAGATAATGTGAGCAAGGGAAAAGGGGATGGGGAATGGTGAAGGAAGGGGGGGTTGCATTACTGTAAATTCAAGAAATTGATGTTCATGCCATCAGGTTGAAGGCTACCCAAATGGAATATAAGGTGTTGTTCCTCCAACCTAAGTGTGGCCTCATCACGACAGTAGAGGAGACCATGGATAGACATAGACATATCGGAATAGAAATGGGAAGTGGGATTAAAATGGGTGGCCACTGGGAGATCCCGCTTTTCCTGGCGGTCGGGGCATAGGTGCTTGGCGAAGCGGTGTCACAATCTAGGTCAGGCCTCACTGATTATACAGGAGGCCATTTCACTGTATGTTTTGATGTACATGGGACAAATAAAACTAATCTTTATTTTTTAATAATTAATCACTGATGAGAATCTCAACTGGACCAACCAGATAAAAAGTCTACAAGATCAGGTTAGAGGAAGATATCCTATGGTGAATCTTTCACCTCGATGCCCCAAGACCTTTCCACCTGAGCACAAATTTGAGGTGTGATAGAATTCTCTCCATTAGCTAGATGAATAAACATTCAATAACACTCAGGAAGTTTGATGCTATCCCAAACGAAGCAAATCACTTGATTGGTGCATGATTTATTGCCCTAAACATTTATTTCCTCTACCTATGATTGAAATATATACAACCTAAAAATGTAATACCATTGATCACACATTATGTCATTTTGGAAATATATCATCATCCCTTCATCACTCCTGGATTACCCTGCCCATTAACACTGTAAGAGCACCTTCATCTAACTTACTAATTGTGTGATAAAAATGTGGATTTCATTAGGCTCGCCTTTAATTTGGAGAGAGTCGAGTTAAAGGAAAACTTGTTAACTGCAAAGACAAGTTATCCATGCAAAGGAGAAAGTGCAGTGGGACAGTTCAACCCTCCATATTGGCTATTATATCTTATTCATTTATTACAATTTGTCCTATCTGCTCATCTGTTTTCTTACAAATGCATTTTGCAACCCGACATTGAGTTTTTAACTTTCTCTACTTTGATCTTAGTTGTTGTTCCATCTTAACCCCATTGCCACACTGCATTATCACCGTGCCCTGTCTTTTTACTTTTTCAAACATTCACCTTCTATGAACCCTCCCTCGTTACTTCATACAATTCCATCTTCTATTTACTGCCATAGTTATTCAGTTCACATTAGAATACTGGTCCCAACACAATTCAGAAGAAATTCATCCCAATGGAACATCTCCCTCTTTCCCCAGTGTTTAACTGGTGAGCATGAATTGAAAGCTTTTTCTCCCATATCACTCATTGAAACTGATTGATCTTCTGCCAATTTTCATGTGGCTCACAACATAAACTGCAGATAATTACATTTGCAGTTCTGCTTGATAATTGAAACTAACACTTCCTCTGTAGAACTTCTTTCTTAGCTAATTTTCATGAGGATGATGACTACAGTATTTTCCCCTTTCCCATCAAATTATTTTCCCTGTGATGCTATATTTTACTTGACAGCTGTGCTGCGATTGACTGGGAACCAATTTATTGACCTTGACATTTACAAAGGCTGTTGAGACAGCAAAGCACCATGTATTTAGAAGATTTAGTGAAATTAGGTCAACAAGTGACTCTATATTCACAGAGAACTGAGTGAACCATTTGCACAAATGTTCTATAAATCACACCAAAATGTATTGGCCTAACTAACCAAGGAACTAATCACAATATGTTCCACTGGGATTAGGCACTCTTCAAATAACAGTCACTGGTAGAATGATAGTTCTTTTTGTCACCTGTCAGATGATCTCTTCTCCTTGTATTGACCTCAACTGTTAGATATCAACATCATTAAGTTGAATCAGAACACAGAATCCTCAGGAGTGTGGATATCGTAGGTAATATTAGACTTCCATATTCCTGTCTTTGAACTCACTTCCTGCATGAGCAGGGCAGGTATCCCAATGCACCTTCCAATATGTGTTCTTATGTCAACAGCGCAAAAACTAGATTTGCCTAAAATCTACACTGCTTCAGTTCTGATGAGAGGTCATCAAACTGAATCAACAATTCAGCTCAATAGATACCATGAAGCTGAGAGAAAAAGCAGAATCATTTTCTGAGGCAATTTAAATTGACAACAGGAAAGAGAGCTTCTCAGTCTGGAAATTCACTAGGCAATGAAGCAATGGAGTTATACAGAATTCATACTATGAACTGTAACATCAGCCAAAAGGTAGATCAACAGCCAGAATATTGGCATCTGATTTGATACTTCCAAGACTTTGTCAGTCTTTGTTTGTGTGCATTTTTTCATTGATTCTATTGTATTTCTTTGTTTTGTTGTGAATGCCTTCAAGAAAATGATTCTTTGTATAGTATATGGTGACTTATACATAATCTGATAGTACATTTACTTTGAAACTTTGAACCTTTGAACCCACAAGTCCAAACTCTTTTGCAAATTCAGTCAGATACCATTGACAAAAAATACCAATAACCTGGAATCTTACTGTCATTCAGGGCAAATGAAGTGAATGGTACAACACAATGGAAAGTGAGTACAACTTTTTATCATTGTACTAGGTTATGATGACAACTTTAATGGGAAGGGTCCTGCTGAGACAACTCAATGAGTACTTGAAGGATGTGTTCAGCATTGCTTCTTCAAATTTGCACCTTGACACATTGCTGTCAGGGTACGATATGCTCCAAAGCAGGTATAATGTACAGCAGTACATCAGATCAGACTAATTCTGTATGTTCTAAAGTCAGGTTGAGCAGAAACAAAAGACTGGAACAAAATGATATGTTCTTCGAAACCAACCAGAGTGAGTGGAGAATAGCCATAGTGTGGGTGTGAGACTATGTGAAGAGTGCAAATTCACACTAGGTCAACAAATGATGAACAACCTCTATGATCCATTTTGTAATAAATGTATGCCAAGCCAAGTTAGCTGAGTTAATGTACAACTGAATACCAACACGTTCGACCATCAAAATACACAAATGCACTTACAGTATGTCTTGGTAAACCACTTCAGCCTGTTCTTGTCCACAAAATGTATCACTTCCTTCCTTAACTCTGTTTTCTTTCTCTCCTTGTCCAGTCCTTTCTCAGTTGCATTTGTGAGGCCTGTGGTGCCCTCCACTACTTTGGCCATTTTCTCATCTAATCATGCTCATGGAGAAATCCAATCCCATCCTGCATCTATCCTTCGATTTGCTCAACACAGAACCCCTTCACCTCCACTCTCCTTTGCCTGGCTGAACACATGTTCATGTTGAAAAAACACCTTCAACTCCATTGACTTTCTTTGAGCAATGAGAACATATATCAGTTCAAGTTTCCTTTGTGAGATATTTGGAATAGACCTTGTTTCAGTTCTGCCTATGCCCCTCTCTCCCCTTTATTTCTGATGTGTTGATGATTGAATTGATGCTGTTTCCTCCGCTCACGGAGAACTCAAAAGTTTCAGTGTCTGACTGCAATTTTTCACCCTATTCATGGTATATCTTTATGGTTCCTCACTCTTTTTTGACATCCCTAAGTCCATTGCAGAGCACCAATGCAACCCCATAGACTCACACAACTGTTCAACTCCATCTCCTCTCAACTGTGTCTTCCATTCTATTCTCTTAGTTTCTGTGGCTCGGCTATGTCTATTTTGTTAGTGATTCCATCCACATCAATGTTATTGACGAGTCTTTCTTTCTTCTTGACCTTGGTTTCCCTTTATCATGATTGACAAGGCTCTCAACTGCTTTTGTTTGATTTCCTGTTTTTCATCACTCACTGTCTCTCTTCCCTCCCAGAACAAGGTTTGGCTTTCCTTTCTATTATTCTATTACACATATCTTCTGTATTCAGTGTGGGCCAGTTCTTTGAATTTTGCCACATTGAAGAAGGTACAACAATTGGACATATCTCCCCCTCTTTCACCTTTTGACATCTCAAAGGAACCCCTTCCATTACAATTGGTTCCTTCTTCTGCCTCAATCAACACCTGCTCCTCTCCTCACAGCTCCTTTTAGTGTAAACAGAGAAGATGCAACATTTGCTATTTTAACTCTTCATTTCAAACCATCTAGAGACACACTCTTTCCAGGTAAAAAAGCAATTCACTTTTATATCTTATACTTATATTTCTAGTTCTTATGTTCTTATGTACTCAATGCTCATAATATGGTCACTTGAATAATGGAAAACTCAAATGGTTTGGTTAACTGTTTTGTAGAATACCGCTGTTAAATTTAGAAGAGTGACCTTGAGCGTCCAGTTGCTTCACACTTTAATTCTTCATTCTCCCCCTCTCTGACGCCTCCATCTTCAACTTCCCACACTACTCCAAAGAAGCTCAACAAACAGTAATCTCTAAATGCCACATTACAGCCCTCAAGAAGTAACACTAGGATGAATAATATTAGAAAACCAACTCTGATGGAGAATTATTAACTTAAAACTTTAAGAGTTTCTTTCTCCAAAATGCAACCTGACCTTTGGAGTATTTACAGGATTTTCTGATTTTATTTCATAATAAAATTTTCCAGAATCTGCATAATTTTGCTTCTATAGTATCCCACAGTTCCAACATGTCTTTTTCTTTATTTCTTAGGCTGTGGGGGATCTCATAATAGTCTATAAAATAATGAGAGAGATATGCAGATAGAGGTAGATAGGCAGAATCTTTGTCCCAGGAGCTAGAGGATATGTCATTAGGGTATGAGTGGGAAGGCTTAAAGGAGATGTGGCTGCCAGGGCAGTGGTGGAAGCAGGTACAGGAGAGGCATTTAAGAAGTAATCAGAAGCCTTAATATGCAGAGTGGAGGTATATCAATTATGAGCAGATTTAATTTAATTCAACATTGTGTTTAATACAGCCATTTTAGACTTCAGGGCTTGTTCCTGTGCTATACTTTCTATGTTCAAGGTTCTCCTTCTCTGCTTTCATTCAGTTTCTGTTTACTTCATCTTGACATTAATCATCTGCAATTAACAAGCCTTCACCACTCTCTCGCTTCATCTCCATCCTTTCACAGACATTATTTTCATGCCTTCCAACCCTCTCTATTTTAACACGAATAAAAAACTTTGATTTTTAACATATTTCAGTTCAGACCAAACACCATTGATTTGAAGTGTTAACTCCATTTTCTTCTTTCCAAGTAGTCTGACCTATAGACATGTTCCATTATTCTCTGTTTTATTTCAGATTTCTAGCATCTGCAGAATTTTGCTTTTCAGTTATCCCGTGGATTCAAGTTTTTGCAGATGATTTTTTTTTGTTGGCCATAATGAACCAGATTTGATTAGGGAGCTTAAGGTAAAGGAACCCTTAGGAAGCAGTTCTGGAGGACTGGAAAATTGCAAATGCCACTCCACTCTTTGAGAAGGGAGGGGGCAGAAGAAATGAAATTATAGGCCAGTTAGCCTGACTTCAGAGGTTGGGAAGATATTAAAGTCCATTATTAAAAATTTGGTTTTGTGGTACCTGGAGGCACATGAAAAAAAAACAGGCCAAAGTCAGCATAGTTCCCTTCAGGGGAAATATTGCCTAACAAACCTGTTGGAATTCTTTAAGGAAATAACAAGCAAGATAGACAAGGAGAGTCAGTGGATGTTGTTTACTTGGATTTTCAGAAGACGTTTGTCAAGGCACCACACTTGAGACTGCCTAACATGATAAGAGCACCTGGTATTACAGGAAAGATACTAGCATGAATATATGATTGGCTGACCAGCAGGAAACAAAGAGTGGGAATAAAGGGGGCCTTTTCTAGTTGGCTGCCACTCACTAGAGGTGTTCCACAGGGGTCAGCTTTGGGACTACTTCTTTTCACGTTATGTGTCAATGATTTGGATGATAGAATTCACACAAAATGCTAGAAAAACTCAGAAGGCCAGGCATCATCTATGGAAAACAGTACAGTCACCATTTTGGGCCGACACCCTTTATCGGGACTGGAGAGGAATCAGAGTAAGAAGAGGGGGAGGGGAGGAAGAAACACAAAGTCAGGGAG
Source organism: Hemitrygon akajei (assembly GCF_048418815.1). Classification (NCBI taxonomy): domain Eukaryota; kingdom Metazoa; phylum Chordata; class Chondrichthyes; order Myliobatiformes; family Dasyatidae; genus Hemitrygon; species Hemitrygon akajei. The sequence continues at coordinate 24,445,747 of NC_133149.1, forward strand.
CATTAGTAGAAGGAAAAACAGTTAACTTTTCAAGTTGAATATTTGGAAGGAGGGAAAACAAGTTGGTTTTAAGTTACAGAGACAATAGTGGAGGGATGAATAGTGCAAACAGAATATCGCTTGATATGGTGTGGTTAAATATTGAACCACTTAGTTTTGCCTGACTTGAGTCTGGTGCTATTTTCAGAAAGCACCAAATCAGAGCAAGTCAAATGTAGAAGCAGAACGTTTTGTTCAAACCTAGAAATTAGCAATGCACAAGCTGACAAAACACCAAATGTGGGGCAAAGGTCCGGGAGACTTCAAGAACAATGTATTAACTAGAACAGGGGTTCCCAACCTGGGGTCCACTGACCCCTCGGTTAATGGTAAGCGTCCATAGCATAAAACAGTTGGAAACCCCTGGACTAGATTTATTAAACATGAATACCAATGTTACTTGTATCTCATCCTTGCTTTAAAACAAAAAGAAAGAATCAGACACATACCCACTTTTCTCTCTGTATCTCTGTGTTGATTTTATGATCCTACATGTCTGGAGAGTCTTGTAGTGTACCTGCTTTACTAGAACATAATATTGTCACAAATCGGATCATTTGGTCTTCTCTAACAGATTAAGCACTTGATGTGCAAAATAAGTTTGTGCCTTTAGAAATCAAGTATGATCCATTTTGGATTATGTATCTCAGTGCATTCACAGAGACGCAGAAATATGAGGACAATCAGGCTTGACCTGTTTGGCTAAATGACAGATTTCTATGCTGTATATTCTGTGTGACCTTCAAGTAATAAGCATCACCTTAACCTGATACAAATTCACTCAGGGAAGTTAGCCAAACTTCAAATTCACAAATAAATTGCAGGTGATAACTTGATGCTTTATTTTCGTGACAAACTGAGAGAGGTTTCTAAAGAAAGAGGCACATTGCCATGAGTAATTCTTCCTTGACACCTCTGCCTGCCACTCTGGGACTATACATGCGTCATGGAAGGTACGGCTTCGCTCATCCAGTTCCCTGAGCAGCTCATTGAGAACACTGAGTGCACTTAACCTCTAGTCAATTCGAATTCATCCTGTAAAATTGTTATACTAAAGTTCCACTGTCAAACCTGTTCCTCAAGCTAGTGATCATACATTGATATTTAATACAATAATCGATGGATTTGGTTACCAGCAATCAAATACACAGCATCACAGCCAATGGATGGCAAGTATCCTTTGTGCCTATTTTACCATGATACAAACATATTGGATGATGTATTTTCACTATTTGCATACCATTACATAACTTTATTTTATATGGATGATTCTCTGTTGCTAAATTTTCTGCAAAAATTTTGGGAGTGATGGGGCAGATAAATGATTTTTCAATGTCAGTCTGCTTAAAGTGCAGAAGTAACTGCAGCCCAAATCTCTCTCAATCCCTCCATTGTCTCAGCTGATACTCGACACTAAAAAAATTCCACTCGATAAACAATGACAAGACCGCAGTTATTATTTTTGCCTTCCACCATTAACTCTTTCCCTAAACCACCAAATCCTGTTCTCTTCCTTGATCACTTCCTAAGGTGGAAATACAGTACTGTGCAAAAGTATTAAGCACATATCGATTAAGCACTGTACTGTAGTAATTTTATGCATTGCACTGTACTGTTCCTGGAAAAAAAGACAAATTTTATATAATATGCGAGTGATGATAAATCTGATTCTGATATGGGTCTCTATTGTGGACTGAGAGGGGGAAGGGGGCAGGGAGAGGGGTATCATGGTTTGGAAAAGGTGAAGGGAGAGCGGATGGAGTGGGAAGCACCAGAAAGACATTCTATAATGATCAATAAACTAATTGTTTGGAATCAAATGACCTTGCCTGGTGTTTCAGGGCTGGGTGTGTCTGCACCCTCCCACTCCCTGCCCCCGGTACTCCCTCTCTGCCACCTGTCCCACACCCCTCCCATGGCACTCCACCCTCACCATTTTCAACATCTTTTACTGCCATCAGAATTACAAACTCGCTCTCCAATCCACATTGATAAATAAAATACTGTGCAGAAGTCTTGGGCACCCTACCTATATATATGTGCCCAAGGCTTTTGCACAGTAGTGTAAATAGCTTGTAACTGTTGACTCTGTGCTCTTCTTCCAAACTCGTGTTCCTCTCTATGGTGAAGACTGTTTCCCAGCTCCATGGTGAAAGCCACCCTCCCAACGTCTGTGAACCTTGCCCAAATCCTTCTGATTGCTAATCTCTCATTCTGACCTGAACCCTACCAACTATCAATCCTCCACCCCAAAAAATGTCTTTAAACTGGTTACTCAAGCAACTTGCTCTCTCCTCCATACCCCACCAGTCAAACCCTTTGAAGACCAGGTCCAGCCTTTTCTGCCAAGATCCCTCCTGTGCTTTCTATCAACTATATCACCCACCCCAATCCCTCTAACAACTTCTCTGATCTTTTCATGAATTTTCCTCCACCATTGTACCAACTTCTCTTGATGCCTCCAGATCCAACCCATCCATCAACTTCTCCCAGACTCCTTCACCAATCCTCTTTCCTCAATTCCTCCACCAACATCCTCCTGATCCTCCTTCTCTAACCCCTCTACCAATCTCTGCAACCCTTCCACAAACCTCTCGCTCACTTCTGTACTACATCTCTGCCGACCTTTCTTTGACCTTTCCAGTAACTTCCCTAACACCTACCATTCCAATTCTTGAGATTCCCTTCCCAATCCAAGCGTGAATGTTATCCTTCTGTTGCTAGACTAACACCGCAACTCCAGACCTCTCATCCCCAAGTCCTTCACTTCCTTTATCAGATCCAGACTGGGAATCTACTTCTGAACTCCAAACAGCCTGCTTTCCCTTATGTTTTGTATGTGACAGAAAGGTTTTTTAGTATGTTTATTTAACAGATCAATTTAGAATACACTTGTTGCAAGGGGGTAGAGGTTACGCTCACAACATTTAAGAAACATCTGGATGAGCACTGGAATTGCCAAGGCATAGGAGGTTATGGACTAAGTGCTGGTAAATAAGAGTATAGATACATGGGTACTCAATGGTCACATAGAGAGTGAGGTCTTTGGTTGTATGCTGTATGACTATTACAATGAAACTGACAAAGCCTTTGACCTCAAAAGCTGTTCAGTGAAGTGAAAATGGCAAGGAAAATTATGAAAGTGGTTAACAAGACCTGAAGAAGGGTCTCGGCCTGAAATGTCATCTGTCTATTTATTTGCGTAGATGTTACCTGACCTGCTGAGTTCTTCCAGCATTTTGTGTGTGTCCTTTGGATTTTCAGCATCTGCAGACTTTCTTGTGTTCACACATCATTCTGGGTTTTATCAACCGAAGGTATACTCGCTGGGCATTAATTAATAAAACGTTGGTCTGGCCTCAATTCCTATTGCCTTGTTTTTATGAAGATGTGAGAGCATTAGAGAGGATCTAACAAAGGTTTGCAAAATTGGATGGGGTGGGGAGAATGAGGGACCACAGTTGAAAGGATAGATTTCAGAGACAGACCAGGATTTAAAAAAATAAGATTTGAGAGAAGCATAGAAAATGATAAGGGGTTCTAATATTGTAGGCCATTCCTTTCAGTGGAAGAGTCAAGAACTGGAACCCTGGTAAAATACAAAGAGGAAAATGTTTTATTTCACAACATGTGGTGGAATCTGGAAAATACTGCCTGCAAATGAGGAGGAGATGGGTTCTAATGTTGCCTTCAGGATAGAGTTAGATAAAAATACAGCAAACAAATATTTTTGAGGTTACTGAGTGATTAAAATAGAAAATTGCTCTGGAGGAGTGTCAGGATGGACTAAATTGTCTACTCCTATTGCTGTAACCATTCTACGATTTCACTCACTTGAACAATGTGTTCAATAGACTATCATTGATAGGTTAGCATGATCAGAAGAACACTATTCAGTTGATGAACAGACACGTTATTTTAATTTTCCCTCTCAAATGGACTGTCCAGCTGCATACTGTACGTAAGATTGTTCAACGAGTATCACACATTTCATGAACTGGAATCATGGTATACAAAGGTCAATTCTCCACTTGGACCTGCTCTGTGTCAGCTATCTAGTTCATGCCATGATGTCACCTTCATCCACAGTAATTTAGATTCCTTCTCTTCATGAGTCACAGGACAACATGGTCAAAGAAATTGGTGTCTTGCTTAACTAAGTCTGCAAGAGTAACTTGAGGACCCTGTCCCAACTTTAGGTGAGTTTTAGGCATTTGTTGTAAGTCTTAAAGGGCCTCATTTGGTTTCACTTGCCATGCATAAGATGCTTTTATTAAATAAGCAGTGTTCAAAAAAGTATGCAGTATCTTCCAATTGATCAAGGAATTCCAACACAAATAGAGTTTCAGTGCTTTATCTTCAACAGACTTCAATGAAACTTTTAATTAATCATGGTAAATTACTGCTTTGGGAGCAGTAAAATGAAAATGATTTTTCTCCATCAAAACAAGACTAATTCTCTTTGGCTTTTAATTCCCTTTGCTAAAAATTAAAACCAGAGGTTTATCTGAACACCACCTTGCCAGTTTTCTGTCACTATTTTTCATCAGTCTGGGCAAACTGAGCACATCCTGTCATATGGGGGAAGGAGATGGAACCATTTCAATTCTGGGAGAAAGCATGGCTTCAGTGATATTTTGCAGCTAAATCAGGAGCAGCCAACTAACTCAGCTTTTAAGTCCTTTGTTGTGACATCAAAAGGGAGCGCTAAGAGTATGCGTGGATAATTTCTTGGAATCTATGCTCCTATCTACCTGTAATAGGCCCAGTGGTAGAAGCAGGTACTTTTCTGATCCACCCTTCTTGAAAATCTCAGAAGATCTTACATTAATTTATCCCAATCTTTGGTTCCCTTTATTGGCATGGCGAAGAACTTCTCTGAATTTAGCCTATTCAGCACAAGGAAGCTGCTTTCTACAACATTCAGAATCAGGATCAGGTTTATTATCACTGGCATGTGTCGTGAAATTTGTTAACTTAGCAGCAGCAGTTCAATGCAAAAAAGAGAAAAGAGAAAAAGAATTAAAAAACAGAAAAATAATTAAAAAATAAATAAATTACAGTATATGTATATTGAATAGATTAAAAATTGTGCAAAACCAAAAATAATATATATTTAAAAAGTGAGGTACGGTTCAAGATTTCAATGTCCATTTAGGAACCGTATGGCAGAGGAGAAGAAGCTGTCCCTGAATTGCTGACTGTGTGCCTTCAGGCTTCTGTACCTCCTACCTGATGGCAACAGTGAGAAAAGGGCATGCCCTGGGTACTGGAGTTCCTTAATGATGGACACTGCCTTTATGAGACACCGCTCCTTGAAGATGTCCTGGGTGCTTTGTAGGCTAATACCCAAGATGGAGCTGACTAAATTTACAACCCTCTTCAGTTTCTTTCGTGCTGTGCAGAAGCCCCCCCCCCCCCCCCCATACCTTTGACCTCAAAAGCTGTTCAGTGAAGTGAAAATGGCAAGGAAAATTATGAAAGTGGTTAACAAGACCTGAAGAAGGGTCTTGGCCCGAAATGTCATCTGTCTATTCATTTGCATAGATGTTACCTGACCTGCTGAGTTCTTCCAGCATTTTGTGTGTGTCCTTTGGATTTTCAGCATCTGCAGACTTTCTTGTGTTCACACATCATTCTGGGTTTTATCAGCAGAAGGTATACTCGCTGGGCATTAATTAATAAAACGTTGGTCTGGCCTCAATTCCTATTGCCTCATTTTTATGAAGATGTGAGAGCATTAGAGAGGATCTAACAAAGGCTTGCAAAAATGGATGGGGTGGGGGGAATGAGGGACCACAGTTGAAAGGATAGATTTCAGAGACCAAGATTTTAAAAAAAATAAGATCTGAGAGAAGCATAGAAAATGATAAGGGGTTCCAATATTGTAGGCCATTCCTTTCAGTGGAAGAGTCAAGAACTGTCTTGCCTTCTTCATAATTGCATCGATATGTTGGGACCAGGTTAGGTCCTCAGAGATATTGACACCCAGGAACTTGAAACTGCTCACTCTATCCACTTCTGATCCCTCTATGAGGATTGGTATGTGTTCCTTCATTTTATCATTCCTGAAGTCCACAATCAGCCCTTTCGTCTTACTGACGTTGAGTGCAAGGCTGTTGCTGTGACACCACTCCACTAGTTGGCATATCTCACTCTGCACGCCCTCTCATCTCCATCTGAGATTCTACCAACAATGGTTGTATCGTCAGCAAATCTATAGATGGTATTTGAGCTCTGCTGAGCCACACAGTCATGTGTATATAGAGAGTAGAGCAGTGGGCAGACATCCCTGAGGTGTGCCAGTGTTGATTGTCAGTGAGGAGGAGATGTTATCACCAATCCGTACAGATTGTGGTCTTCCGGTTAGGAAGTCGAGGATCCAATTGCAGAGGGAGGTATAGAAGCCCAGGTTCTGCAACTTCTCAATCAGGATTGTGGGGATGATGGTGTTAAATGCTGAGCTATAGTCGATGAACAGCATCCTGACATCAATGTTGTCAGGTGATCTAAGGCCATTTGAAGAGCTATTGAGATTGCATCTGCTGTTGACCTGTAGTGAAAATAGGCAAATTGCAGTGGATCAATGTCCTTGCTCAGACAGAACTTAAGTCTCCAACCTCTCAAAGCATTTCATCACTGTAGGCACTGGTATAATTGTTGCCTTTTTGGAGCAAGTGGGAACTTCCACCTGTAGCAGTGAGAGGTTGAAAATGTTCTTGAATACTTCTGCCAGTTGGTTGGCACAGGTTTTCAGAGCTTTGCCAGGTACTCTATTGGGACCTTCCATCTTGCGAGGGTTCACTCTCCTTAAAGACAGCCTAACATTGGCCTCTGAGACAGAGATCACAGGGTCATCAGGGGCAGCAGGAATCTTCACAGCTGTAGTTGTGTTCTCCCTTTCAAAGCCGGCATGGAAGGCGTTGAGTTCATCTGGTAGTGAAGCATCACTGCCATTCATACTACTATATTGGGTTTCGCTTTGTAGGAAGTAAGGTTTTGCAAACCCTACCGGAGCTGTCGTGCATCCGATGTCGCCTCCAACCTTGTTCAAAATTGTCTCTTCACCCTTGAAATAGCCCTTTGCAAATCATACCTGGTTTTTCTGGTACAGGCCTGGGTTGCCAGACTTGAATGCCACAGATCTAGCTTTCAGCAGACGGTATACCTCCTTGTGCATCTTTTGTTTTGGGAGTGTACACACACTCACCCATGCAAGTTTTAATGAAGTTGGTAACAACTGCAGCATACTCATCCAGATCTAAGATGAATCCCTGAATAAGGTCCAGTCCACTGATTCAAAGCAGTCCTGTAAGTGCCATTCACCACCATTCAGGACCCCAAACAATCCTCCCAGGTGAGGTCATCTGCAAGTCTGCCAGATTTATCTATTGCATTACATATTGGTGGACCACTTTTTTGAGCACCTTCGTAACAGCCATAATCTCCCAGCGGCCACCAATTTCAATTCAACTTTCATTCCCATAACAACATGTCTGTCCATGGCCTCCTCTACAATCACAATAAGTTCAAACTCAGGTTGGAGGAGCAACACCTCATATTCTGTCTGGGTAGCCTCCAAACTGATAGCATGAATATCGATATCTCTAACTTCCAGTAATCACACCTCTCCTTTCCTGGCCCTCTTTATCCATTCCCCATTCTAGTTACCCTCTCATCCCTTCTCTTCTCCTCTGCTACGTTCATGACCTGCCCAGTATCTCCTCCTGGTTCTCCACCTGCACACTTAATTCCAAGATCTACAGTCCTCTCCTATTAGATTCCATCTTCTTCAGCTCATTTCCTCTTCTAGCTATCCCACTTCCCAGCTTCTCACAACATCTCCTACCCCACCCACCCAGCTTCCTCCTCACCTGGTCTCACCTATCACCTGCCAGCTTGTACTCCCTCCCTCACACCTCATCTTTGTATCCTGGATTCTTCCCATTTCCTTTCCAGTCTGAATGAAGAGTCTTGCCCGAAACATTGACTGCTTATTCCCCTTCATTAATGTTTTCTGAACTGTTGAGCTCCTCCAGCATTTTGTGTGTGTTACACAGAAAATGTGTCTGTTCCACAGCTGGATTCTAACACTTTCACAGGTAGTAACTGTTAATTTACTTACTTTCATAATGTGGTAGCAGGTATCTTACGATGTCTTTGATAACATTTTGGTATCACCATTTTGATTGGGTTCATTAAAATGGATACAAAACTGAAGTAATTATTCATTCACAAAAAAAGAAAACTGTAGCTCTTGTGAATATTTTATGAAATCAAATATTTCAAAATGTTTAAATTTGCCGACTATTTTTGCAAACAAGTGCAAATGTACTCTTAAGTGAGAAGTGTGAAGATGAGGAATGATGTTACAAATATATATACGTAATGTATTCATGTAAAATCACACAGCCATGGAAAAAACGAATGCAGAAACAGGCCATTTATATCCTGCGTCAACGAACAAGCACCTACTTACATAAATCACACACTAATCCCATTTTATCCTCCTCATATTCCTGTTAGGGTGTATTCTGGAGTTATGGTACATAGCAATTACAGTACTAATTTCAACAGCAACCAGTCTACATAACTGAACGTGGATTGTAGATTGAGTATAAAATGCACCCAGAACAATAGTGTTTTTGCAGCTGCAGACAGGGATCGATAACAAACAAAGAAACACTCCATTTGACCTGAGATACCTGCATATGCATGAATGCAGCCTAGAGTCAATGGGTATCTGGAGTGTTGATGTGAAGGTGGAGATGTTTGAAAATTATATGTAATTCAAGGGAAGCATTGTAGATACATTGTAACTATAGAATTGTCCTGCTGTTACTTTTGACCTTTAGCATATAAAATGTCATGCAATATTGGATCGGGGAACCTCTTTCAAGAATATTTCCAGAATGATGCCTGCTTGTGTGCTGAATAAAGACTTCAATATCACCAACTTCAGTTTCTCTACCAGCAACTCCCTCCTCCCCCTCTCCTTCTTCCCAGGTTCTAACACTTACACAAGAGGCAGAATTCAATGTCCAATTAACCCAACAATCTGCAAGTCCTTAGGATGTTGGAGGAAGATGGAACATCAGGAACAAGCCCATGTGGACATGAGGAGAACACACAAAGTCCACACAAACTGTACCCAAGCTCAGGACAGGACCTGGGTCACTGGAGCTATGAGAAATCAGTGAGGAATGTCACATCTTATGAGTGAAGGAGGCTGAAGGTGACCTGATAGAAGCATATCAAATTTATAAAGGTCATAGGGGAGAAAAAAATATTGTCCTATGGTAGTGAAGATTATAAGGTGAGAGAAAGAAGCTTTAAAGAGTATTTGAGGAGAAGATGGATTTCTTTTTGTACTGATATCTGAAACATGTTACCATAGAAAATGATGGGATCAAACACAATTACGATTAAGAGACATTTAAAAAGACACTTAAATTGGCAGGGCAGAGAATACAGACCTATTGCTGGCAAATGGGATTAGTGTAGAGGAGAAAAATTATCAGAATGTACGTGGTGGCTGAAGGGCCTGTTTATTTGGCTCAGTGACTATGATGACTAAAGTAGCTCTACTAGCTGCATGGAGTGAGTTATATATTTTATCTGTGTTTGTGCACACTCCCTCATATAAATTGTACCCAATTATGCCTTTGTTCTGTTACTATGAGTAAACTATTCTATTAATATCAGAATGTCCTAATTTTCCTTCTTAGCCCCATACGGCGAGCAACACACAAATGTCACAGTTCGCTGTCTAACTGTTAGCTCGGGAATATGTATTGATGCCAGGTTCATGTAGCAGAGACTGACTGGATCTTTTTAGGACTGATCATTAGAATGACTCATGCTGCAATATATATGAATTTATTAATGATACATTAGATTTTAATGACCATATACAGTACATTATTGCAGATGTGAGGTATTACTGAGCTAGATATGCTGATCCTCACTGCTGTTATTAACTTAATACTGTCTGGAATGTAAGCCACTTGGTGAGATAATTAAAGGCAAGACTTTTGCTATATTTCCAATTCTGAATTTATTCTTGGCTTGCAGTGCTCCCTCATAAACTGAAAGGCGAGGAACATCAAGCTCCCAGTGACAAGCAGCACGATCTGCAGCAGACTAAAGCTGGGTTTGGCGGCTGACCTGGTGCAAAGCTCAAACAGAAGAGAGCAAAAAGAGGGCGTGAATGGAAACTGAGCATTTTACCCAGCTTTGTGACTGAATTGATGAAGTACTATGTGAATTGTTTTCTAACATTTGCAAATATGGATTTCATCTGTTTGATCTTTTTAAGGAATAGAACATAGAACAGAGAACAGCACAGCACAGGAAGAGGCTTTCAGTCCACGGGGTTGTACTGAGCACATTAAATTAGTAATTAAATGCCTAATTAGAACATAGAGCTTAGAACAGAACAGCACAGGTACAGGCCCTTCGGCCTGCAACATTGTGCTAGACCAATTAATTTAGTAATAAAAATGGCTAGCTAAACTAATCTCTTCTGTCTACACAATGTTGATATCCTTCCATTTTCCTCATGTTTATGTGCCTGTCTAATTGCCTCTCAAAAGTCTCTAATTAAACCAGTCCCTTTTGCCTACATATTCATATCCATATAACTCTCTGCCTATTTATGTGTCTATTTAATCGCCTTTTAATTGCTTCTGCCACCATATTCCATACTCCTGCCACTCACAGTGTAAAATAGCTGAAGAGGTGAACCTCCAGCAGTTCCAGAGTAATTGCCAAAGATTGGTGAGGAAGGAGATTTCATAATTCTCAACAACAAAGCACGGGGCTCAATGGTGTCTGATTTTGAAAATACATTGAATAAGGCAACATTTCTCCACGACCATAAAAAATTCCACAAAACTGAACATGTTTTATTTCCTAATTTATAATCATTAGCTGCTGTAGCAGACGCACTGACACTCATGTTTTATGCATTGCATGCCATCGCGGTCTTATCCACTTAACTGTGCATGAATTTCAGCGAGTTTTTGTTTTTATTTTAAGGTTGCTATTTCACAATATTTGCATAGCTCAAGCACATGAACCTCAGTTAAAATGAAGGATTAATTCCCATCTTATTAGTTCAATTTCTTTGACTCTGACTAGAATCTGAATTGCTTTGCTACTTAGCTATTCCTGTCTGCTCTTTATGTATTTATGATTTTTCTCGAAACTTGGCCACTGATCAGAAGGTAAATTGTGAAACAACTGCCACTTCCTGTGTGTGCATGAGTAGATAATTTATGACAGAGGGCTGAGGACACATATTAGTGGGCACTATGAGTGTTTTGCCAATCATTAGTTTAACACGCATATAAACAGCCCATCTGGATGTGTGCCTGACAGCCAGCAGTTGAAAGCACCTGGTTCAGACTTGAATTAGCATTGATCATACTCTAGCTTTCATTTACTGGCACTTCTCCACCGATTGTTAATTAAAGTGTCGCGAAACTTGCGGTAACCAAATGACACTGTTATTACATGCGATCCCAGGTGATTTTAACCATTGCTTTGAAGATCACAGCTGCAGTCGCATTTCCTTTAAATTGAAAATGGCAAACCAGCGAGTGGCCCTGCAAAGTCCTGCCCTAGCCGACATTTTCCTTTCAAAAACTACATGCTAAATTCACAAAATAGAAGTAGAATAAGCAAAAGTAGCACGACTCATCCATGACAACACTCATGAAGGAAAGATGAATTAAACTGTAGATTCATACAACACAACAGGACAATCATGCTTGTACCTTCTCTTGCAAAGTGGTATCCAATCAGTCCCCTCTCTTGTCCTTTCAAAATAGCTCTCTGTTTATTTTTTCTCTTCAGGAATATATTGGCTTGCAATTCGAAAGTTCCTATTGAATCTGCTTGCGTACTGTTGCCTTATACATATTCCAGCAATTTTTAAAATTCCATCCCCTTTTCATTGTTTAACTAATTATTTTCGGAAAGCGTAAGACAAGGAAGCACTCTCCAGTCCTCATAGAGAGTTCAGAAGTGGAAAGAGTGAGTGATTTCAGGTTCCTGGGTGGTCAGTATCTCCGAGGATCTGTCTTTGGCCCAACATATCGATGCAGCTACAAAGAAGACATGGCAGTGGCCATATTTTGTTAGGAGTTTGAAGAGATTTGGTATGTCCTCAAAGGCACTCACAAATTTCTACAGATGTACCATGGAGAGCCTTCTAACTGGCTGCATCACCATCTGGTATGGGGGGTGGGATGTGGCGGGGGCTACTGCACAAGCTGCAGAAAGTTGTGAACTCAGTCAGCTCCATTATGGGTCCTAGCTCCTGTAGCATCCAGGACGTATTCAAGGAGTGATGCCTCAAAAAGATGGCATCCGTCAATAAGGAGCCCCATCACCCAGGACATGCCCACTTCTCAATGCTACTATCAGGAAGGAGGTACAGGAGCCCGAAGGCACACACTCATCGATTCCGTAACGGTTCCTTCCCCTCTGCCATCCGATTTCTGAATGGACATTAAACCCAATAACACTACCTCACTACTTTTTAGCACTTTTGCACTACTTATTTAACTATTTTATATATGGATATACTGTAATTCACAGTTTTTTTTATTATTATCCATTGTATTGCACTGCAGCCACAAAAACAACTAATTTCACGACATATGCTGGTGATATTAAACCTGATTCTGATTTAACTGGTAGGTTTCAATTATTAACTTGCTTGTCATTGAAAATATTCTCATGTTTATTTTATGCAAATCCTTCATAATTATGAACCCCCTCCAATTTCCCCTTGACCATTTCCACTTTAGCAATAAAATCACAACTGCTCTAGGTTTTCTTCAACACATCAGTCTTTCAAGTCTATTTTCATTCCAGTGAATCTCTCTGCATCCTGTCCTGGTCTTTGTGTACCAGAAGTTTTTGGAGGTTTCTCGACTTTCAGTTTTCAAGATTTCTGTTAAATTTTGGAGGATGCCAAACATTGTGACAGCAACAATCCAAAAAAATAATTTGCTGTATATTAAGGAGATAGCGTACATTAGCTCCAAGTTATAACAAAGAGCTTTCAATTGGAAACATGTTCCTCCTCCATTAGATGCTACCTAACGTGCTGAGTGTTCCTGGCATTTTCCGTTTTTATTTAGGATATCTTCAGCCGTTGATCATCTCTGGAGGCACATTCCAATTTAATCAATATCTGAAATGTCAAGCAGCTCACTGTTCACATGGCCTTTACTCACAGCTGACACTGAACAAAATTAACTTGTCATCTTTAAGTTATTTAAAAAGATTTTCAAGATGCTGTATAATGGTGGAATCTGGAGTTCATCATAGAGACAAAAAAATTAGGAAGCACTGACAAAATAAGAAACAGGAGCACACTGTTCCTCATGAGACTGTAGTATGGATAGGATTTAAAACTATTATTTACTCATACCCAGACTAATCTGATGCCTTTAAGATTAATTGGAGCATAAGATATAGGAGCAGAATTAGGCCATTCGACCCATCTGATCTGCCATTTCAAGATGGCTGATCCATATCCCTCTCCACTCCATTCACCTGCCTTCTCCCCATAATCTTTCATGCCCTGACTCATCAAGAACCTCCCAAGCTCCACCTTAAATGCACCCAGTAACCTCACCTTCACAGCCACCCGTAGCAACTAATTCCACGGATTCACCACCTTCTGACTAAAGAAATACTTCTTCGTCTCTGTTCTAAATGGACGTCCCTCTAAATTGAGGCTCTAAATTAAGGAGTTTAACCCAGAACAAATGTCAAGTGTTGAATCTTGGCAGGTCAAATGGAAAGAGACTGTTGAGCACAAGATCCTTAACAGTGTTGTTGAGCAGAGGTATCTTGGGACTAAGTTCAAAGCTCCCTGAAAGTAGCTACCGAGGTTGATAGGGTGGTTAAGAAGGCATATGGCAGGTTTGTCTTTATTAGATAAGGCATTGAGTTTAAAGATCAGGAAAGTATGTTGCAGCTTTATAAAATTCTAGTTAGACTACATCTGGAGAATTTCCTACAGTTCTGGTCACCCCATTATAAGAAGGATGTTAAGGTGCAGAAGAGGTTAATCAGGTGCTGCCTAGATTAGAGGGCATGTGCTATAACGAGCGTTTGGACAAACTTGGGTTGGTTTTTCTGGAGCGGCGCAGGCTGAGGGGAGATTTGATAGCGGTTTATAAGATTATTAAAGGTGTAGATAGAGTAGACAGACAATATCTTTTTCCCAGGGTTGACATGTCTAATACCAGAGAGTATGCATTTAAGGTGAGAGGGAATAATTTCAAAGGACATATGAGGGGCAAGTGTTTTTTTACACAAAGAGTGGTGGTTGCCTGGAATGCACTGTCTGGGGTGGTGGTAGAGGCAGATATATTGGAGAACTTTAAGAGATGTTTAGATAGGCACATGAATGTGTGGAAAATGGAAGGATATAGACATTGTGTAAGCAGAGGGGATTAGTGTAATTGCCCATTTGATAATTAATTTAATTCATTCAGCACAACATTGTGGGCCAAAGGGCCTATTACTGTGCTGTACTGTTCCATGCTTGGTGTAATAAAAAAAAACCTTTTTTCAAGCTGTCAATTTATAGCTAATCATAAACTTGGTCTCAGTGGCTCCTAATAGCAGCCAAGTTTTTTAGCTCTACAAAAAAACTATCTGAAAGGGCGATGAGTGAATGGCTCATATTTTCTGATTTTGTTACAGATAGCAAAGCAACTTTGTGTTAACAATGGCAAGGAAGACGCAGTGCTAACTCTGTCGCTGTTTGTCTGGACGTCTCACCAGTGGCCAATGTTATGATGAGTTGGTTCCAATTATATTTAGCTTGTGCTACCTAAAGCTCACCCACACGACTGAGAAACGAGCAATTTATTCCACTGCGGTCCTATTGTTCAATCAGTGGATTGCAAGAGGCTGCACAGCCAGTTCCATCTTTTCATGACCATTCCCACCATCAAGGACACCTTCAAGAGGCGATGCTTCCAGCAGGTGGCATCCATCATTAAAGATGCTCACTTTCCAGGACTGAGGAGGATGTACAGGAGCCTGAAGACCCACACTCAATCTGTTTAAGAACTGTTTCTTGTACTCTGCCATCGGATTTCTTAATGTTCGGATTCTGCAGTGAAATGAGTCATTTGTTTAACAATCAACACAGCCCGCACTTATTGTAACTTGTAACTTGTTACTTATAACTTTCAGTAAGTTTTATACTTTGCACTGTACTGCTG
Organism: Hemitrygon akajei; assembly: GCF_048418815.1. Lineage (NCBI taxonomy): Eukaryota > Metazoa > Chordata > Chondrichthyes > Myliobatiformes > Dasyatidae > Hemitrygon > Hemitrygon akajei. The sequence goes on from NC_133149.1 coordinate 24,461,046, forward strand.
CTTCAAAACAGCAATTTCCACGACAGATTTCAGAACGTACAGAACATTGATATGCTTTCTACACACACACAGATTCTCTATATTTCTGTTTCTCTCTATCTCTCTCTCTCACACACACACACACACACACACTTCATACTACAGAAAGCTTCAAGCTTCACACATGCTCACTCTCGCTCATTCACTCATTGGCAATTGATCAGCCATCACAGCCAAAGCACACAGATTGCTTGTCACTCTGTGAGTTGCTTCCTCTCTCTCATGTTAAAATTTAATAGATACCCCTGCATGACCTAACACCCCAGCTGAAGAAAAAGGAGACTGCCTTTATAACAGCAACTATTGTTGAGGCCATGTCAAGCAATAGGGCCAAATCTTAACAAACTGCTTCTTGTATTCCAATTTTCCATAATCCCATAATCATTACAAGCGCTGTGTGGTATAAGAGTTTTATCCCTGCCTCTGCATTCTCATATCATTATCCTAACCTTGACTATTTTCATCTCAGACACTGAAGAATCTGACCAGGCAATGAAGGATCAACAAAAATATAATGATGGCACAGTAGATATCCCCATAGGCACCACAAAGTGTCATGGTCTTCCTGCAAAGTGATACATTTACACATGTTTTCATGGGCTGTTCGATCTTTAGGACCTCATTATATATATGGTCCAAACCTTTCTACTACTATTTATTCTCTATTAGAGGCGGGAGAGAATTGTGTGGAGAGATATAGAATGCATGGGATTGTTTTGATCAGAGTGAAGAAGGTTATGATTTTTAAATGTTGTTGATTGAGGAAGAGAGAACAAATTTAATCAAGATTCTCCAAAGTGCCAAGTTCAACCTCATAGCAACACTAAACCTACATCTCCCTTTGAACGATCATTGTGATTTAACAATCCCTTAAAGAGTAAGCATTAGTGAACTACAAGAGAAACTACAGATTCTCTCGTGAAATGTGATCACAGTCAACCCAATTCTCAGAATAAAACTGGACATGCTGGAGTACTCTGCAGGTCAAGAAGTATCGAAAGAGAGAGAGAAGCAGAGTTCATGTTGCAGGTCAATAGTCTTTCATCAAGATGGCATCCTTTTAATCTAAATTGTTAACTCTCTTTGTTTTTCCATAGATGCTGTCTAACCTGCTGAGTGTCTCCTGTTTATTGTTGTTTTTCATTTCTGAGTCTGGCATCTGCAGGTTTTTAATTTTGCTTTGTAGTTTACTTCCATACACACCCACTCTCGGCTTTCCGCAGGGATCGCTCCCTACGCGACTCCCTTGTCTTCCCCTCCCCCCCACTCTTGGCTTTCCGCAGGGATCGCTCCCTACACAACTCCCTTGTCCATTCATCCCCCCCATCCCTCCCCACGGACCTCCCTCCAGGCACTCATCCCTGCAAACGGAAGAAGTGCTACACCTGCCCCCACTCTTCTTCCCTCACCACCATCCTAGGCCCTAGACAGTCCTTTCAGGTGAGGCACCGCTTCACCTGTGAGTCAGCTGGGGTGATATACTGTATCCGGTGCTCCCGATGTGGCCATTTATACATTGGGGAGACCCGCCGCAGACTGGGAGACCGTTTCGCCGAACACCGGTGCTCAGTCCTCCAGCAGTGGTGGGATCTCCCTGTGGCCACACACTTCAATTCCACAGACCACTCCCACTCCGATATGTCTGTCCATGGCCTCCTCTACCGTCAAGATAAGGCCACACGCAGGTCGATGGAGCAATACCTTATCTCCCGCCTAGGTAGCCTCCTACCTGTTGGCATGAACATCCAACTCACAGACCTCCGTTGATACCCCTGCCCCACCACTTACCCCATCCCTATCTATAATTTTAGTCTGGTTCTCTTTCTCTCTCTTTTCCCCCCTCACTATAATCTCCCCCCAGCCCTACCTTTCTTTCTCTTTTATTTTCCATAATTCTCCACCTTCCCCCTAGCCCATTTCCCTTCAGCCTATCACTTCCCAGCTCTCTACTTTATCCCTCCCCCCACTTCTTATCCCCCCTCGACCATCCCATCACTCCTAATGAAGTGTTTTGGCTTGAAACGTCGTCACTACCTCCTCCCATAGATGCTGTCTGGCCTGCCGAGTTCTGCCAGCATTTTGTGTTTTTAAGTGCGATCAGAATCAGGTTTATTATCACCAGCATATGTCATGAAATTTATTAACTTAGCAGCAGCACTACAATGCAATACATGATAATATAGAAAAAAAGTAAATCAACTACAGTAAGTATATATATGTGTATTAAATAGTTAAATTAAAATAGTAGTGCATAAACAAAATAATAAAAAAAGATGAGGTATAGTTCATGGGTTCAATGTTCATTTAGGAATCATATGGCAGAGGGGAAGAAGCTGTTCCTGAATCGCTGAATGTGTCTTCAGGCTTTTGTACCTCCTTCCTGACGGTAATAATGAGAGGAGGGCATGTCCTGAATGATGGGGTCTTTTATAATGGATGCCACTTCCTGAGGCACCGCTCCTTGAAGATGCCTTGGATACTATGGAGGCTAATACCCAAGATGAAGCTAACTAATTTCTGCCCCTTCTTTCTATCCTGTGCAGTAGCCCCTCCACCCATTCCAGACAGTGACACACTGCTCTCCGTGCTACATCTGTAGAAGTTTTCAAGTGTTTTATGAGACAAACCCAATCTCCTCAAACTCTGAATGAAATATAGCTGTTGTCATTGATAAGAATCAATGGGTGAGCACAGATTGGGTTAAGATGTGATTGCCTTTCACACTGAACAATGTAATTGACCCACACTATCAAGACATCCACTAACAACATCTGTATTCTATGGCCAAATCTCCACCACCTATTGGTAAAGTGGCTATGTAATTTACACAGCTTTCAGCCCATACAAAGCGACATTATTGGCCATTCACTTCAGGAAGTGGGGCACATGCTCCTGACTGTATCAACAGGTTGAAAGGGTTGAGAATATCAAGTTCCTAGGAAGGAAAATCACCATTACCGTGTCCTGATCCAAGCATAACATGCCTACAACTCCATAACCTTAACTCGTACATCTTCTGGAATGTGGAAGGAAACTGGAGCACCTGGATGAAACCCACATGGTCATGGGAAAAACATATAAAGTCCTTATAGAAAGCGGCTAATTACTATCCCCAACATACCCTTGGTTAACCCAGTTGTATCCTGTCAGTGACACCACCCTCTTTCACCCTCCTTTTACATTTCTTTTGTCTCCTTTTCAGTTCTCAGGAAGGATCCCCATCCTGAAAGCCAAAAGCTAAATTGCAGATTCTCCAGTCTGTGTCAAACTGATTGCCAACAAAGGACATTAAGAAGTGATTTCCCAAGGGATTTAGAAGTCAAAATTTGGATTCAGAATATTACACAACAATATGAAAAGCTATGTTTAACAGAAATCTCTTCCATCAAGGTGATATTACAGCTAAATAGGTAGTTTGATTCAAAAACAAGGTAAAGCACATCTCAGAACTAACTTTTGGATATACAGCATTTATTTGCATTTAGGCAAGTATCCAAAGCGTTGTTCAAAGTTCAAACAAAATTTATTTCAAAGTGCATATATGTCACCATATACAACCTTGAGATTCACTTTCTTGCAGGCATACACAATAAATGTAATAACCATAATAGAATCAATAAAGATCACGCCAACTGGGTGTACAACCAGTGTGCAAAAGACAACTTTCTGTGCAAATGAAAAATGAAAGAGAAAAAGAAATAATATTAAATAAGTACTAAATGTTGAGAATGTGAGATGAAGAGTCCTTGAAAGTGAGTCCATAGGTTGTGGGAACAATTCAGTGAGGGGTAAACGAAGTTGAGTTAAATTATCCCCTCTTGGTTCAAGAGCCTGACGGCTGAGGGGTAATAACGGTTCCTGAACCTGGTGGTTTGTGTCCTGAGGCTCCTGTACTTTCACTGTGATTCATGGCCAACTAATTAGCATCGTTTTATACATGGAAATATAGCAGGTAATTTGCAATCATTACAAAACCCCTCCCAATGAGTCAAACTGTCACATTGGACAGTTAAGACAGAACATAATTCATGCTTTTTAAATTTATGTTATCCAAAAATGGTGATGATGGAATGAGAAACAGAGAGAATGTTGGAAATCCTAATACTGGGTCTCGAGCTGAAACATCAACTGTTCCTTTTCTCTCAGAGGAGCTGCCTGACCCATTGAGTTCCTGCAGATGTTTGTTCATTGCCCCCGATTCTGCCATCTTTACTCTCTTGTTTGTCTATGAAGAAAACTCACCAGGTTAGGTGGCATCTGCAGAGAGTGAAACAGAGTTAATGGTTCAGGTTGCAATTTCCTTTAATCCGATAATATGGATTGGCTCAATTATATAACATACTGCAGTTATAAATACCAGGAGAAATTTTTGCTTTTTTGAGATGGATGCAAAATATCAACTCCAAAAAAAACCAGCAAGAGTTGCATTGATAAACTATCTTAAAAGGGGATTAAACTAATTAAGTTTTCCTGGGAATATTATGACTTCAGGGATGATGAATGAGTCTTGTATTATACGCAGATTTGTGAAACCAGATTAAGTTTGCTGGAGTTCCAACTAATGATCTCTGTGGGCTGGAGAATTTTCACACAACCTAATTCCCCCATTGTATGTCTTCCTCTGTGTGAGTTTGCTTCCCTCAGAAGTCTGAATAAGATGCATCATGTATATTCATCCTTGATATTTCAGTGACTCTATTAGTTTAAAATATTTTGGCAACACTGCAGGCAATCTGAAAACTTTTTCTAATAACTCCTGGCTCAGATAGAGAATAAAAGGCATCTGTCTAACTTTCACAGATGAGGAACTTCCCAAAATGCATTACAGTGGATTTAGTGTTTGCAGTGTTGTGACTGTTGTTGGACATCAGCTAAGTGAGAGATCTCAAGGATGCCCATATCACCTGCTCCATAGCAAGTCTTCATGATTTTTGCACTGACCATTGCCTAATTTACATCAACTGCTTCTCAAACAAAGGCACTAACAAAAATACAGATACACGTCAAGCACTAGCGGTGTGCCACTGGGATCAGTGATGGGTCCGTATCTTGTCATCTATATCAAAGATCTGGATGATACTGTGGTTAACTAGATCATCAATCTTAAGGATGATACCAAGATTAGGGGTGTAGTGGACAGCGAGGAAGACTATCAAAGCTTGCTGCGGTATCTGAACCAGCTGGAAAAAGGGGCTGAAAACAGGCAGATGTAATTTAATGCAGCCAAGTGCGAGGTGTTACACTTCAATAGAACCAACCAGGGTCGGTCTTACACAGTGAATGGTAGGGCACTGAGGAGTGAGGTAGAACAAAGGGATCTGAACATAGGTCCATAATTCATTGAAAGTGGAATTACAGGTTGATAGGGTCATAAAGAAAGCTTTTGGCATATTGGCCTTCATAAATCAAAGCACTGAATACAGGAGATGGGATGTTATGTTGAAGTTGTATAAGACATTGGTGAGGCTTAATTTGGAGTACTGTATGCAGCTTTGGTCACCAACCTACAGGAAAGGTATAAATAAGTTTGAAAGAGCACAAGGTTGATAAAGGTATACACAGTTATAGGGGTATAGATAGGGTAAATGCAAGCAGGCTTTTGTCACTGAGGTTAGGTGGGACTACAACTAGAGGTCATGGGTTAGGGTGAAAGGTGAAACATTTAAGGGAACATAAGGGGAAACTTCTTCACTCAGAGGGTTGTGAGAGTGTGGAATGAGCTGCCAGTGCAAGTGGTGCATGGATGGTAGGAATATGGAGGGCTATGGTCCCGGTGCAGATCGATGGGAGAAAGCGATTTAAATGGCTCAGCATGGACTAGATGGGCTAAAGGGCCTGTTTCTGTGCTGTAGTTTTCTATGACTCTATATTATAGGGGTCAAGGGCTTTACAAAGGGGCCTGTTCTCAATAAGTTCTTCTAAGACTATTATCTTCTAAACAACAGTCATTCAGAGACCATAGGACATAGGAGCAGATTTAGGCCATTCAGCTCATTGAGTTTGACACCTAGTCTATCTAGGTATCACTTGTGACAAAACCTTTGGTTTCTCTATGAGAAAACACTGGAACTGATTTAATGAGGAATGACCAGAAGGTCAAATTAAAGATTCCATTCCCTGGAATGGAAATCCCATCATGCCTCAAATGGAAATAAAGGGTCCATAAGCAGCAGAACATTTTGTGACTTAAAACAAATGGTCAGTGAAAGAGTAGAGGAAGTCAAGATATGCATCAATTGTGATGAGAGTCCTTGATGAGGATGGTTTGGACCCAAGTGCTGAGGTATCTGAAGCAAGGTTTGAAACACTCTGTCAAACTGGATCTGAGCACAAAACAAACACTAGGGAATATCACTATTAGGCTTACAATTGAGTGCCAAACCACAGTTCAGGGGTTCCATAAGTACTCAATTCCTGGTGCTTGAAATGTGATTACCAAGTAGCAAGACTGTCCTGAACCCTTAAAGGGGCCACATCAGCTGTCTGTACTCCGGGGAATTTGAGCGTCTAAATCTTGGAAGCAGGCATGGTTGGGGGCATCTCATAACACCAATAACTGCAATGTATGGATTCTACAACACTCTGAAGAGATCTACATCTTAACTACTCCACTGAGAAGCAAGAGTGGAGTGCATTTGATCCAAGGCAACAGGCAGTTGGTACCAGTTCCTCAGCTAAGGCTCTGGTTTTGACATAACTGCCCTTAAATCCATTTCACAGTAAACTCTGCAGTTCCATCTTGCTGCCAATCCAAGTGATTAAGAAAGTGAAGAGGCTTCAAAAACAACAAGATCTCAGGAGCAGGTAATACCTTTGCTGAAATAATTCAGCTTGGTAGGGTGGAACATTAATTTACAGCTTCACCTCCTGTATCTGGGAACAGGCTGATATGTCAGGGACTACAGAGATGCCTACCTAATTACGACCATCGTCAAGAAATTAAATAAATTGAATTGCAATAACTATGATGGAATCTTCCTGTTGTCCACCACAGGGAATGACCCTTAATGTGCTCCACAAGAGTTTTGACCCAAGTGCAGTGTGTGTCCATCCCAGCCCGATGACATGATCTTCACTGTTCAACAACACTAACAAGAATGCAGGGGACAGCTTCATCTTGTTAGACTAACTAAAGCTTTTCACTCCTTCAGCTGAAAGGAGCTGTGGAGAATTTTTCACATGTTTGTCAGCCTGCAAGAATTCAGTTCCAATCAATGCCTGTTGGACAATGACTGGGATGTTATAATTCAAGGTAATGGATCCACACAGGCCCAATCAGAGTATTCAATGGGTCCAAGCACAACTATGTCAGTGTTTTTTTGTCCATTGTTCTCTGCTGGGGTGGAGCTAATCTATAGGATGAGTGAGAGACTATCCAGATTGAAGATCACTGCAATCTCGGACATTGAGCTGCAGTGAAGGCTTACATAAATGTAAATGTGGAGACTGAGCTCAAAGTCATTGTTGAGTTGTTCATTGGAGAATATGAGAAAATGGGGCTTACAGCAAGGATTCAAAAACAAACGTCCTCTACTAATCTGCCATCAGCTGCCCAACATCAGCCCTGACAATGAAGATCCACAAGGAGTTCCTAGGAAATGTGCTCCGCTCTCTATATCTCAGTACCCTCCTTTCTAGAAGGCAAACTTTGGTGGTGATTTCACTACCACCTCCAGTTTGTCTGTCCCAGGATTGCAGCATGTGAAGATCAAGACTTCATATTACTCATTATTAATATTATTTCATTTTCTAAAGGTCCTCTTGATGATGGATTTCAATGTTTTGCTGACATCGGATGCGTGGTAAACTATCTGTAGTTTTACATTTTCTCTCTACCTCCTTTCTCAAATAATAATATTACCTAATGCCTCCCTTTACTCCCCTCTTTCTAGAAAGTCCACCACATTATCTTTATAACAGTCCTTTTAAAACAATTACATTAATTTCTCCAGTCCTTCTTATTGGTGAATACTTTGAGTTCTTTTTCATTCAGCTCTCAATTCTGCAATATTTCCAGTATATTTATTACCTTTTTCATGATGCAAATGATCAATTTAACATTTCAGTCAGTTCTTTATCGCTTTGCCATGTCTTTGCTTCTAAGGCATCCATATTTACTTAGCTCTTACAATTAAAGCCCATTCTAAACACAGAAGCCTGTAACATGGTTTGAACCAACTTTTGTTCACATATCAGTCGAATGTTGGCTGACTTTTGCTAATTCAGTGCCTCATTTTTGAAATTGCCATCCTCCTTTTTAAAATGGAGAATCAAATTCTCTCATTACAGTGACCTTGCCCCTAAACTACCTCCTTTATTCCCTGCCTCCAATGTATTTAATCCAGAATACAAAATTAACCCTATATCTGTTTAATGAGCGGATAACTTAGGGAGCCAACCAGTTCAGGTGCGTGTGCTTTCAAGAATAGGGGAGGGTTCCAATGACCATTTTACAATTAAGACCATTAAACAGGATAACTATTTTTAGAACATAGAACACAGAAATCAACAGCACATTACAGGCCCTTTGGCTCACAATGTTGTACCGACCATGCAAGCTGCTCTAGAAACTGCCTGGAATTTCCCTACTGCATAGCCCTCTATTTTACTAAGCTCCATGTACCTATCTAAGATTCTCTTAAGAGACCTTATGGTATCTGCCACTACCACCATCACTGGCAGTACATTTCACACACTCATTTTTGATCTAACCTATTGTCTGGGAAGCCTAAGAATTGGAAAATCTCCTGCCAGGTTTGCCTTCATTACATTGGAGATATCTACTTCATATATTCACTTTGGGATATCACAAATAAAAGTTGCTGCTTAAATGCAAGTCTACTCTTTCTTTATTACCTCAAGCTATGTTTCAATTCTTTAGAATCAATCTGATGAGAAGTATATTAGCTCCTTGCTTGGACAGTGTAACATTGAGCAATGGATATGTTCGGCCCACAAAGCTGTGCCAAACATGTACTTACTTTAGAAATTACCTAAGGTTACCCATAGCTCTCTATGTTTCTAAGCTCCATGTACCTATCCAGGAGTCTCTTAAAAGACCCTATCGTATCCACCTTCACCACCGTTGCCGGCAGCCCATTCCATGCACTCACCACTCTGCGTAAAAAACTCAACCCCTGACATCTCCTCTGTACCTACTTCCAAGCACCTTAAAACTATGCCCTCTCATGCTAGCCATTTCAGCCCTGGGAAAAAGCCTCTGACTATCCACACAATCAATGCCTCTCATCATCTTATACACCTGAGAATTCTAAATAATCCTGAGAATTTTATGTCAAAGGAATTGGGATTAAAATTATAATTGTTAGTCAGTAATCAGTTTAAAATTGCCCATGTTACCAAGAAACAGTGAAATATTTTGTTTTCAATGTCATCCACACAGATCATTTCAAAACATAAGTACATTGAGGTTGCACAAATGGAAAACAATAACAGAATTCAGTGACAGCTCCAGCTATGCTTCAGTGCAGCCAGGCAATAAGGTGCAAGGACCATGGTGAGGTACAAAGTGAGGTCAAGAATTCATCTTTATCATTCAAACGGTCATTTCAAGGGTTCTATAACAGTGGGATAGAAGCTGTCCTTGAGCCTGGTTGTGTGCGTTTCCAAGCTTTTATGTTCTTTGTCCAATGGAAAGAGGGGGAAAAGGGAATATCCAGGATGGGAGGGGTCTTGGCTTCAAGTTATCTGCTTTCCCAAGTGGGAAATATAGATTGAGTCTATGGAGGAGAGGCTGACTGCAGCTTGTGTTTACGGCTCTATGCAATTTCTTGTGGTCACCATGACTGTCTATTGACTTTTACAATCCAGATTTCACAAAGTGGATCATCACATTGTGATTCATCTCATCTTTTATCTTCTTTCAATTCTATTGGTAGTGCATTGCCCTAAAGATGATATCTCACTTCTTGCTAATTGCTTTCTAAATCTGAAAATTTGTTATGTTGCAATATCCAGATTTTAAACCTCTACTCTACAGATCAAATACATAAAAGTAAAACAGCTAGATGCCGAGGGACTGCTTCCCTTTGAAGCAAAGGGATTGCAGTTGATGGCGGTCTGATAGTTCATCAGGTAAAATGGCAGCATGGTACAGGATGCCATCGCAGTGAGATTGATCCTTTTACTTACAGACATTAAGCACCTCATTTCAACTGACTTCACAAACAACCAACAATCACAACAGAGACATCAGGTATTTGAATATAAGCAGTGATGCTTATCAAGGTATTAAGAAATTACAGATTGAAGCAAACTAAGTATTGTGGGTTCAGGTTTCAATTGATGATTGCTCCTTTCATTTTATTGTTTATTGCTCTGCTCACTTCCAGATGCAGACAAAAAAATTGTAATATACATCCACCTGTGATCTGAAAAGCTCAACTGAAGAATAATAAATAATTCATTGAAACTAGTAACTGTTACCAATAAGGAAGAATAAATCAGTGAAAATTGAATTTATTCTGTCAAGTTCAGGAGGGGTACACACACTAATATAAAAATAAATTCCCACCACAGTGGGAGAGTTCCTCGTCATAGTTCCTTGGGGGAAGCAGGGAACTAGCCAGTGTAAATGATCAGAGTTTAATTTTACTTGGGGCTTCAGAGGGCATACTGCCGGAGTGATTTGGAGTGTGTAAGCGTGGTGGTGTTAAGCATCAGGAGAACATTGTCTATCTACAGTAGGTTATTGAGCCATGCTGTGCTGTATCCGTAGGAATAAGAAGGTAAAGTGTTCAGTTCAGTTTTCTCTATTATATTGTTAAAAAATACACTCTAAAAGGTAGAGTGCATTGGAGTAAAAAGCAACTTATTGGAATGCGGCTAAACTTCTTCATTCTTAGAGGGCATCTGTATTTGAGGAAGCTGGTAATGTTAGGAGTGTGTTCAGTCTCAGTTTCTTTCTTTTAAGAGATGTTTCCACTGGATGCCTTAACTGCTTTTCTCACGATCTGTGCAGGTATTGGGATGAGGTCAGTATGATCTGATGCTGAATGAAAATGGTCTCTAGGGGATCCAAGTACAATTTTAGCAACTGCTAGGAAATTGTTAATAATTGCCAGTGGAAGAATATTATGACGCACGATTCATGCTTTCCTCCTCAAAATGTCACATGTAACAAAATCATGTAGAGTATTTTTAAAGCTATATATGGTACAACAGAGCAATATTTCTGAAGCACACCAATAAGATGAAGTATGTGAGGTACGGTTTAATTAAGACTCGCTGCTCTTTAGTCCTCTGAGAATGTCAAAATTCACTTCAGTTTATAAGCTCTGCTGCATTGTTAAAAAAAGAAATATGGGGAATTAGTATACAGAATGTTCAAAATCCTTACTGATTATGTCAATTGATACCTTTCTTTTTCAGACTTCTAAGGCTTATGTTCAGCTATTATTGAAGTAAAAATTTTTCAGTTCAGAATTTTTGTTTTGAATTACTCAATAAAAATCTAGACTATGATTTATACAAAGATTCAAAGTAAATTTATGATCAAAATACATATATGTCACCAGATACTACCTTGAGGTTCATCTTCTTGCGGGTACTTATGAGAAAATAAAGGCATATAATATATGGAAAATTATACTTAACAAAAGCTGACAAGCATCCAATGTGCAAAGGTGGACAGATCATGTCAATAATAAATAAGAAAATCAATAAATAGTACTGAGCTGTAGGTTCCTTGAAAGTGTGTCTATAGGTTGTGGGGTCAATTCAGCATTGTGGTGAGTGAAGTTATCCCCATTGGTTCAGGAGGCTGATGGCTGTAGGGTAATAACTGTTCCTGAACCTGGTGGTGTGGGACTTAAGGCTCCTGTATTTCCTTCCTGATGGCAGCAGTGAGAAGAGAGTACGGTCTGGATGGTGGGTGGGGGGTGGTGGTGTGGTCCTTGATGAAAAATGATGCTTTCTTGTGGCATTGCTCCTTGTCTATGTGCTCAATACTGGGGAGGGCTTTAAAACACGGAAGTGTACCCTTTGGTTCACAGGATCCCTTTCAAACATGGTGTACCCATCCATATGCATTCGACTCTCATTCCATGTCCTTCTCCCCACATTCCCATCAACCACCACCCTTGCCGAGGAAACCAATAAACTACAGTGTATGATCTAAAATCTGCAATGGACATTTACCCTACAGTCTGCATTGTGTTTGGGATGTGGGAGGAAAGCAGAGGAAGCATATCGAAGCGACCAAGTCACAGGGAGAATGTGCAAACTCCACACTGACAGCACCAGAAGATAAGATTGAACACAGGCCACTGGAGTTGGGAGGCTGCAGCTCGGCTAACTGCATCAGTGTGATGTCTCTGTCAGACAGCAGATCCTTGATCTAACTTATTGATTGTGGGGCTCCTTAGCTATCATCCATTTATTTAGCTATTTTGCACGCATCCCATCCTCTGTTGCATCTCCAACAATTTGTCTCTTCATTGTTAGGAATAGCAGGTGCTATTTCCAGTATGTTCTCCTATATTCTTCACTGAATAATGGTTGTTCCCCTGGACTGCTAGAGTGAGGAATGTGCTGGGCCATTGGTTTACAGACTGCAGTGGAACGTAGTTCTGCTGTTGATGATGGTTCCAATGGATGGTCATCTTGAACTAGATCTGGATTCAGCATGGTGCAACTCAAAATAATGGAGGTCTCTACAGCATGAAGGCAGGGCTTGAAACTTGTGATTCAGTCAGTGTTTGATGACATTGAGATATATGAGATATAAGTGTAGTAGATTTAGTCATTATCAAGGTGTTTACATTTATCTGGATAACATTGTTAATGGACTACATACAGTTCAAGCAGAATAACTCTGATTACATTGGGCAGAGAAGGCTCATCGTCATTTTTTTTTAACAATCAATAATGTATCTTCAAATACACTGCCTAACTTACTTGCATAACATATGGCATTACATTCTTTGGTATCCACTTTCTTGTTAGCAAGTCACCTATGTCCTGGCACCTGAGCAAGATTATCCCAGACCAGTATTCTCATGGCTCTGAGGCAAGTGGGATTACTTGTCTTTGTCTGGAGTAACCTTGTTCAAAGCTATGCATTGAAACATGCTCTATCTTGTGACACTTGCAATGCCAGACCCTCTTAGAAAACATGAAAACTTGTGGCTCCTATAATATCCCTGGTAGGGTCTCCCATATCCATTGCAGTCTTTCTGTCTTTAGTATTCTGTATCCAGATCCAGTTTTACCTATCATATGTACTTCAAAACATGCAGTGAAATGTGTCATTTGTGTTAACAACCAACACAACCCAAGGGTGTGCTGGGGGCAGCCCCCAAGTGTCGTTAACATATCTTGCCCACAGTGTTCAGCAGATCAATACAAGCAGCAACAGAAACGTCAAGACAATTACAGCAAACAAGTCCATTTACCATGATCTACTGGATTCCCACTAAGACCATTGGCATCAATCGCTGAGCTAAGGGATGAAGAAGAAGCCCATATTGTCATTGCCATTTCAGCGAGCTTGCTCCCTGCGTTCACTGCAGCTTTCTGGTTTGGGTGAAATATTTCACAATTTTCAAGCACAGTCGATTGTTCTGCACAACCCACTGAGACGTTAAACCTGACATGCCAAGTCGGTTCAGAAGAATGTAAGAACATGTGAAAGTGAAGCAGGAATAGGCCATTCAGCCCCTCATACTTTCCTCATACCTTTCAATAATATCATGGTTGAGCTTCTCCTTCAGCATTATTTCCTGGTATTAATCGCAAATGCCTTATTTTCTTAATGGCTGAAAATCAATTGATCCCAGTCTTGAATAAGTATCAGAACCTCCACGGTTCTTTTGGGTAATCAATTCCTCAATATTTATTACCCTATGAGTGAAGAAATTCCTTTGGGAATTTGTCCTGAATGGCTGTCTAGCCAGGGGAAATATAGCCTTCTACCTAGCTGGTCAAGCCTTGTTAGAATGTTTCATATTTAAGTAACACTCTTTTAAATCCTGATTGCCTGCTTAATTTCTCCACATTGGACAATTCCCCATCCCAGAAGTTAATCCAATGAACTTCAGAATCAGAACTAGACTCATGTTTATTATTTCTTATGACATGGAATTTGTTGATTTGCTGCAGCAGTACAGTGCAAAGACATAGATTTGCTATTGATGATAAAGATGAATAAATGGTGTAAAACAGGAATAATGAATGCTGTTCATGGGTCCATTCAGAAGTCTGATGGTGGTGGGGAAGATGATGCTTCTGAATTAGTGAGTGTGTGTTTTCAGACTCCTGTACCTCCTCCCTGATGGTGGTACATGTTCCAGATGGTGAGGGTCCTTAGCAATGCCTCTTGAAGATGTTCTCAATTGTGGGGAGGGTTGATCCTATGAAGGAGTTGGTTGGCTACAACCCTCTTAACCTCTTGTGATTCTGAGCATTGGAGCCTCCACACCAGAGTGTGATGCAACCAGTCAGAAAGCTTTCCAATGAAAATTTAATGAAGTTTGTAAATACCTTGTGGCAAACCAAGTCTCCACAAACTCCTGCAATGTGTTAGGCCATGGATAGACCTTCTGAAATGATGTCGCAGTCAGCTTGAAGTTGCTCACCCTTTCCACTGCTGAATCCTCGATGAGCACTGCTGTGTGTTCTCCCAGCTTCCCCTTCCTGAAGTCCACAGTCAGTTCTTTGGTGTTGCTGATAATGAGTGCAAAGTTGTTGTTGCAACACCGCTCATGTAGCTGATTTGTCTTATGCTTCCTTGTCGCCATATAAGATTCTACCAACAAGAGGGATGTCATCGATGAATTTATAGATGGCGATTGAGCTGTGCTTAGCCACGTAGTCATAAGTGTAGAGAGAGCAGAGCAGTGAGCTTAGCATGCATTCTTGAGATGTGCTTGTGTTGATTATCAGTGAGGAGATTTTATTACTGATCATACTGACTGTGGTCTCCCAATGAGGAAGACAGTAATCCAGTTGTAGAGCAAAATACAGAGGCCCAGGTTTAGCTGCTTGGTTATCAGTACTGAGGGGATGATGGCATTGAACAGCAAGCTGTAGTTGATAAACAAGAGCTTTTAATCTATGGCAAGTACTTGTTTAAGTCAGGAGATTCAAGATATTGTGAATATTGCTGATATTGTGAACGTAACACTGGAATATTTAGAACTGAAACTATTGTTGATTGCAGAATGCTTTAGATTTCATAAGCGGATAAAAGAACGGGAGACCATTTCTGCATACTTGGCTGAATTGAAGTAATTCAGCATTGTCAGTTCAGTGACAGGCTTAATGATACACCAACAGATTGCTTAGTTTGTGGAATCTTAAAAGAAATCATTCAAAATTGGCTCCTAAATGAAGCACAACTCACATTTAAAAGAGCAGATGAAATTGCTATGTCCAAGGAAACAGCAGCTAGAGATGCGATTCAGTCGCAGTCAGGAATGAAAGTGAGCATGAATAAAATTGCAACATCTAAACAGAAACCTGCCTGGTTGAATAAATTGTGTTACCATAGTGGCAGCAGCTCACATGACCAATGCAGGTTTAAAGGTGAAGCTTGCAGAAAATGCAACAAAAAGCATGTTGGCCAGACAAAAATAAATTAGATTAGATTAAATTAGATTCATCTTTATTGTCATTGTGCTGAGTACAGATACAAAGCCAATGAAATGCAGTTAGCATCTAACCAGAAATGCAAAGAATAGTGTTATTTGCAAAATAAATGGACTGCACAGGGAAGAGAAAAAGATGAAAAGTCAAACCACAGTTTCAAAGAGAGCACTAATCTGCATGCTGTTGATAAAAAATCTGATAATAATGAGAGTGACACAGGACTGGGTAGCTTTGAGACCTACATTGTGAAAACTAACAAGGGACAATCAATATGGTTTACACCAGAAGTGTATGGCAAATTAATTAAAATGGAATTGGACACTGGCTCAACAGAGTCATTCCACAAAATGAATTTGAATGGCATTTGCAAGATACTGAACTGAAGCCTGCAGATATCTATTTATGATCTTATACTGGAGAAAAAGATCACTTCTGTGGGAAGGACATACATAACAGTGAAATACAGTAACCAAAAAGCCACATTGGACTTTTATGTGGTAAGAACAGTAGGTCCAGCATTGTAGGCCTGGCTGAGACAACTACAGCTTGACTGGAGATCCAACCACAATTTGCATGCCATATGCCCTGCAATAGAGTTAACTAAAAGTGAATTAAGAAAGGTACTGGATGATGCCACAGCAGTGTTCAAGGATGGCACTGGAAAACTCAAACATATCCAGGGTAAAATATTTTTAAATGAAAATGCCACATCTAAGTTTTACAAGTTGTCCAGTTCCTTATACCACCTGTGATAAAGCAGCCAGTGAGCCAGATCACATGGAGGCTGAAGGAATTTTTTCCATGATTGAGTGTGTAAAGGGGGGTTTCTTCTTTTTCTTTGTTACTGTGTATGTAATCAAAATGGCTTCTTTGTTTTGTTAAAAGTAGGAATGCTTCTTTGTTGTGAGAGAGTACTGGAAGCTTGTTTGGGTTAAAATTTACTGATAATGAGAATTGTATTCCTTTGTAAACCAATTGGGATTAATGTTGTTCTTTCTTCTGAGTCTGTAAGCTATTGTTGGCGGGCTTTTGGGGAGATAGGCGTGAGGGGGTTAGAGAGAGAGGATACAATGCTGTAAACTGGGCGAGGAACGGACCCCAAGCGGGGGTCCGAGGCCAGGAGGTACCCTGAGGAGAGTAGATGAAGATAGATGTGCTTGGTTGACCACTTCGGGTGGTCCTGAGCTGTGAGTCGAGGAGTTCGGAGGGGATCGAATAGTAGCCAGAAGAGTTCAGTAATTGAGCTCCAACGGTTGTGCACAAAGTGGTTTGGACTTTGATAAGTTTGGCTCCTTTTCTTTATTTTCTTTTCCTTCATGTATACTGTATTGTTATTAATTACTTAGTTATAGTAATCTTTATAAACTGTAATCATTTAATCGCATATGGTGTACTGTTTGTTCTTTGGCGAGGCGGGGACATCACACAGCATCCACACCAGCTGATTACCCAGTTTGGCGGGGCCGAAGGCTGCTCCCCCTAGATGAGAACGAGCTGAGCGAGTCTGAGGCGACCCAGGGGGGTTACAAGTGGAACCCATGGACAATGCCAGTTGTCCCAGTAGCCAGGAAAGATGGGACTGTCAGGTTCTGTGACTATTTTAAGGTCATAATCAGTCCATTACTGAAAATAGATCAAATCCCTCTGGCCACGATAGACGATATCTTTGCAAACCTTTCTGGAGGAAAACACTTCATCAAAGTGAACTTAGCTGAGACCTACCTACTGATGGAGATGGAAGAAGAGTCCAAAGTTTTTCACACCATCAACGCGCACAAAGGGCTTTATTACCCTAATAGTCTTATTTTTGCAATAGCATCTGCACCTTCACTCTGAAGAAAGCAATAGACCAGGTACTGTAAGGTTACCCAGGCACTAAGTGTTAATTAGTTGACATCATTGTTACCGGTGAGGATTACAAGGAACATCTCTAGAATCTCAAGACATTATTAAAAATATTATAAGATTATGGGCTCAGAGCACAGTGCAACAAGCGTGAATTCTTTAAACCAAGCATCACTTACTGTGGCCACACCATTGACACAAAAGTTTTACACAATCGTGCCGAGAAGATTCCAGGATTGGTGGATGCCCCAATGCCAAAGGAATTGGTTCCTGCTAAACCTGGCTACAGCGGAGGTACAAATGCAGAGGTGGGCGCTGTTTCTTGGATGATGCAATTACAAGATTGAATTCAAGATGACAACCAATCATGGAAATCAGATTCAGATTCAGATTCAGTTTATTGTCATTTAGAAACCACAAGTGCAATGCAGTTAAAAAATGAGACAACGTTCCCCCAGAATGATATCACAAAAGCATATGACAAAACAGACTACACCAGAAAATCCACATAACGTTTGGCAATCCCCAATCCAGAGTCCAGAGAGGCTGCTGCGTATTAATATCGCGCTACCATCTAGCGCGTTCCCCGGAAAGGAGCTCCAAATCCACCAGACAAAAACAAGACCAAAAACTAAAGCTACAAGACCTGCACAAAACCACATAGTTACAACAGTGCAAACAGGAGGAGGAGTATAGGAAACTGATACAGGACTTTGTGATATGGTGCAACTCAAACTACCTGCGTCTCAATATCACCAAGACCAAGGAGATGGTGGTGGACTTTAGGAGATCTAGGCCTCATATGGAGCCAGTGATCATTAATGGAGAATGTGTGGAGCAGGTTAAGACCTACAAGTATCTGGGAGTACAGTTAGACGAGAAGCTAGACTGGACTGCCAACACAGATGCCTTGTGCAGGAAGGCACAGAGTCGACTGTACTTCCTAAGAAGGTTGGCGTCATTCAATGTCTGTAGTGAGATGCTGAAGATGTTCTATAGGTCAGTTGTGGAGAGCGCCCTCTTCTTTGTGGTGGCGTGTTGGGGAGGAAGTATTAAGAAGAGGGACGCCTCACGTCTTAATAAGCTGGTAAGGAAGGCGGGCTCTGTCGTGGGCAAAGTACTGGAGGGTTTAACATCGGTAGCTGAGCGAAGGGCGCTGAGTAGGCTACGGTCAATTATGGATAACTCTGAACATCCTCTACATAGCACCATCCAGAGACAGAGAAGCAGTTTCAGCGACAGGTTACTATCGATGCAATGCTCCTCAGACAGGATGAAGAGGTCAATACTCCCCAATGCCATTAGGCTTTACAATTCTACTGCCAGGACTTAAGAACTTTTTAAAAGCTATTATTAATGCTTTTTGAGATAGTGATTTAGATGTATATCATATTTTTTACTGAGTTAAGTATTGTATGTAATTAGTTTTGCTACAACAAGTGTATGGGACATTGGAAAAAAGTTGAATTTCCCCATGGGGATGAATAAAGTATCTATCTATCTATCTATCTATCTTCTATCTATCTATCTATCTATCTACAATAGCATAATTGATAAAAAAACAGACCATGGGCACAGTAAAAATAGTCCAAAGATGTTAAAGGACTATAAGTTCAAAAGAAATCACCACACAGTTCCACAAGTCCCCAGGGTCCCGA
The DNA here is from genome assembly GCF_048418815.1 of Hemitrygon akajei. Taxonomy (NCBI): domain Eukaryota; kingdom Metazoa; phylum Chordata; class Chondrichthyes; order Myliobatiformes; family Dasyatidae; genus Hemitrygon; species Hemitrygon akajei. The sequence goes on from NC_133149.1 coordinate 24,480,197, forward strand.
CAGACTCACCATCCCACGCCGGCGGCAGAAGGGAATACCCCCGCTATGGACTTCCACGGTGCCACCCGACTCAGCCTCGCAGACGCAGCGCACACCGAAAGCGACCTAACCACAGCGGACTCCGAGTCAGTCGAACCTCCGAGCCGACGACCATCCCCTCCAGCACAGCTTCTCCGAGCACCATCCTCTGCCGAGCGTATTAAGACAGCCCCGCCAACGGCCATCGGCAACATGACCCCGAGGACTGGGGGCCTGTTCTTCCCAGCAGAGACGTGGACCTCACAGCAGCAGCAGCAATGAAGAAGGTCTTCCTGGAGATTTCCAGATGTTCCTCCATGCTCCCATGTCCGTTTTCAATCGATTATGATTGCGCACAGCACCCCGCTTCACAAATAACAGATAATCAGCTCTGGAGTGGCCGCTGCAAGCTGCGTCGCGCCGCCATGATGTGCAAATGCTGATGGAGTGTCCAGTTTACCCTTGGAAAGGAAGTACCTGAAACCATTTCCTGTTGATTTTTACAAGTTTCTAAATGCTCTAATTTCCCACTAAATTTGGCTCTATTATATATCTTCTCTTTTGCTTTCATGTTGGCTTTGACTTCTCTTGTTAGCTACGGCTGCTTTATCCTGACTTCAGAATACTTCTTCTTTTTGATGTATCTATCCTGTGCCTTCCAAATTGCTCCCAGAAAGTCCAGTCATTGCTGCTGTGCCATCATCCTCGCTACTGTCCCCTTCCAATTAACTTTGGCCATCTCCTCTCTCAAGCCTCTGTAATTTTCTTTACTCAACACACCTCACTTAATATTTTCCCACTCAAACTGCAGGACAAATTCAATTATATTATGATCACTGCTCCTCAGGGTTCCTTTACCTTAAATCAAATCTGGTTCATTGCACAACACCCAGCCCAAAAAAGCTGGTCCCCTAGTGGGCTCAACCACAAGTTGCTCTATAAAGCTATCTTGTAGACATTCTACAAATTCTCTCTCTTGGGATCCATCACTAACCTGATTTTCCCAATCTACCAGCATATTGAAATCCCCTGTGAAGATTGTAACATTGACCTTTTTACATGCCTTTTCTATCTTCCATTGCAATTTGTAGCCCACATCCTGGCTACTGTTTGAAGGCATGTATATAATTCCCATCAGAGTCTTTTTACCCTTACAGCTTCTTCAATCTACCCAAGAGTATCCTACATCTTCTGATCCTACGTCACCTCTTTCTAAGGTTTGATTTCATTTTTTATCAGCAGAGCTACCCCACCCCCTCTACCTACCTGTCTGTCCTTTCAATATAAACTGTATCCTTGAATGTTAAGTTCCCAACGATAATCTTTCAGCCATAACTCAGTAATGCCCACAAAGGCATACCTGCTAATATCTAACTGCATTACAAGATCATTTACCTTATTCTATATACTGTGTAAATTCAAATATAACACAATCATTTCTGTGTCCGTTACCCTTTCGATTTTGTCTCTCTTTACACTGCAACTCATCCCACTGACTGCAATTTTGCCCTATAATTTGCCTGTCTTTTTTGACAGTCTCATATATGCAGTATACACAATTGAACCTGAAAATTATTGGAAGCTATTTTAAGGGAATGAATATATGAATATTTGGATAGATATAGACTGATTGGAGCTAGTCAGTGTGGCTTCGTGAGTGGTAGGTTGAGGCTAACCAATCTTATAGAGATTTTTGAGGAGGTTACCAGGAAAATTGATGAAGGTAAGGCAGTGGATGTTGTCTACAAGGCCGTTGACAATGTCCCACATTGGAGGTAGGACAGGAAGGTTTAATCGCTTAGCATTGAAGATGAGGTAGCAAATTGGATTAGATATTGGCTTTGTGGGAGAAGCCAGAGAGTGTAGTAGATGGTTGCCTCTCTGACTGGAGCCCTAGTGGAGATCTGCTGGGATCAGTGCTGGGTCCATTGTTGTTTGTCATCTATATCAATGATCTGGATGAAAATGTGGTTAACTGGATCAGCAAATATGTGGATGACATCAAGATAGGAGGTGCAATGGACAGTGAGGAAGACTATCAGAGCAGCTGGTAAAATGGAAGATGGAATTTAATGCAGACAAGTGCGAGGTGTTGCACTTCAGTAGGACCAACCAGGGTAGGTCTTACACAGTGAACGGTAGGGTACTGAGGAGTGCAGTAGAACAAAGGGATCTGGGAAAACAGACCCATAATTCATTTAAATTGGCATCACGGTTAGGTAGGGTCGTAAAGAAAGATTTTGGCACATTGGCTTTCATAAATCAAAGTATTGACTACAGGAGATGCGATGTTGTGTTGAAGTTGTATAAGACTTGATTGGTATACCTATTATGCCATTTTTGTTGTCTCTTCATTGCTGTTTCCATAGCAATTTTTTTGACCCGTCAGGGTTATTAGCCCTGAGCTAAACTGGTGGACCACTCTTAGTCTGTACTCTACCCTTTGACCTGTATGGCATGGGTGACCCTACCAAGAACCAAAGCGGAAAGCCCTGATTCAAGCCTACATAGCTCTCCAGGTCATTGAGGCACACAGGCCTTCAAACACTACAAAGCTGTGGTCCTCTTGGAGGATAAGACATTGGTGAGGCCTAATTTGGAGTACTGAGTGCAGTTTTGATCACCTACCTACAGGAAAGATGTAAACAATGTTGAAATAGTACAGAGAAAATTTACCAGGATGTTGACAGGACAGGTGAGCCTGTGCTATAAGGAAAGATTGGATAGGTTGAGACTTTTTTCCTTGGAATGTAGAAGATTGAGGGTAGATTTGATAGAGGTATACAAAATCAGGAGGTGTATAGATAGGGAAAATGCAAGCAAGCTTTTCCCACTAAGGTTGGGTGGGACTACAACTCGAGGTCATGGGTTAAGGATGAAAGGTGAAAAATTTAAGGGGAACATGAGGGGAAACTTCTTCACTGAGAGGATCGTGAGAGTGTGGCATGAGTTACCAGTGCAGCTGGTGCCTGTGAGATCAATTTCAATGTTTAAGAGAAGTTTGGATAGGTACATAGATGGCAGGGGTATGGAGGGCTATGTTCTGGTGCAGGTCGATGGGAGTAGGCAGTTTAAATGGTTTGGCACAGACTAGATGGACCAAAGGGCCTGTTTCTGTGCTGTACTTTTCTATGACTCTATGACTCCATTCATCACTAAGGATCCTTCCCATCTGGAACAGGCCTCCTTTCCATTACCACAATTAGGAAGAAGGTGCAGGAGCTTGATCCATACTCAATGATTCAGAAGCAACCTCTTTCTCATCAGATTTCGAAATGTCTATGTGCCGATGAACACTAGCCCGTTATTCCTTCCGTTTGCGCTATTTATTGATTTTCATAATTTATGGCATTTTTTGTCTTTGCACTGCACTGCTGCTACAAAACAACAAACTTCATGTTGTATAAGTCGAAGATCTGATTCTGATTCTGATCTTTCTGCTCGAATAAACAAAGACACTAAGATTTGGATTAAGGAGATTCAACAATAACCATGCCCACATTCTAGGTTATTGTTAGCTTCTTGACAGCTTGTTTTTCTGATTAAAATAGAAATTATTGATTTATTAAAGCATTAATTGGAATAATAGTTTAAACATAACGGCAAAACCATTCAGCTTCAGTGACATTAGTGTACCAGAGGAGCTAGATAGTTTCTGTTGAAATTATAATACTAAGATACTTTAAGATACAGTAATAAGACCATCATGGGGGTATCAACGCCATAGCATTAGTTGTCTTTACTTCACTGGATATAAATTTAGTCTTTAATGGATTGATAACATTTCATCTGGATGTGAACATCTTGATCAGGATGGGCCAGTTTCACCTGCAACAGTCAAAGGAATGCAAACTATTATGGTCAGAAGTTGTAAAAATATTTAAGTCAAATTGATGTAAAAATTTTCCTCTGCCTCTTCTATTGTCTCCTTACAAAAATAGCCAAAATATATATAGAGTCCAGCTTTTATAACATCTGTTCTTATATTTGACTGTTGTTTTGCAAATTCTATTAAACAAATCATGTAGTTACAGGATGGAGGTCCTTATAAAATGTACACTGGAGCTGGAAGGAAACACAGAAAATGTTTTTCATTTTAATGCCTCTTTAATATTGAGATATTATAGGAACTCTACAGCACGGTGATCAGAACAGCTATTGAAAAGTTTACATTTTACGCAGTATCTGAAAGCCAGCATTTTTTCGTTGGCTAGTCAGCAAACAAAAAATGCTGACTTTCAGTTTCTGCAGTTTTAACTGTCTTAAAAAGTGTTAGAGAAACTAATTATATGTACCAAAATCATGTAACACAGCAACTGCTTTGTTCAGGTTTAACAGACGGTATTACTTCAAACACGTAACGTACTAAACTATCTTAATGTTACTGGGCAAATGGTGGGATATTGTCTGAGAGAATGACTGCTGCCTAATTTACTGAACAACTGGTTCAATTAATGTGATTTTATCAATTTGTAGCCAGAGATTCATACACTAAAAATGTATGACACAGAGAACTGAATTTACAACCCTGTATGTTGTTCTACTGCATTTAAATGACACATTTGAGAAAGCGAGGCCTGCACTTGTTGAAGAGTGAGAGAGAGCAAGGGACAGAAGGAGAAGGTGCCAACACATATGGTAGGACATAGCCTGTGGAAGGAAAACTGTGAAAAAGGAGGCCTGGAGAACAGAAAAGTTGTCTCCCCGTTGGGGAATTGAACTCTCGTCTCAAATGTAACAGGAAAACCTACCCTAGCAATCCTAGTAAGTGTTAATGGAATTCTGTTGGTGCAGGGAAAGGGAATTTGTTCTCTCTCATTCCCCAGTGGAATCTAGTAGAATCAAGCATTTATCTTCTTGTATGAGTCCACCTTTTCTGCCAGAACCTCTTGCACCTTCTGATGGTCACTTCCCCTTTCCAGCACTGAGGCCTCCATTCTGAGTCGCCATTAGTATGCCTAATGATTGAGTTAGAGGAATAGGCAGTCTTGGACATTGAGGATACTTTTATTTGAAGACTGAGTGCTCAAGTCAATACTCCATTGGTTTGCCTCAAGGACTCTTCCATGGCAAGGGAAAACAATAGCACACAGAAATAAGATGAAGGTAAAATATAAAATATTGACTTACAAGGGGTGATTGATAAGTTCGTGACCTAAGGTAGAAGGAGTCAATTTTAGAAAACCTAGCACATTCATTTTTTTTAACATAGTCCTTTCCTACATGTACACACTTAGTCCAGCGGTTGTGGAGCATACAGATCCCTTCTTTGTAGAAGTGGTCCACAGCAGGGATGATTGATAAGTTTGTGCCCCAAAGGTAGAAGGAGATGAGATATTAAGTTCAAACTTTCTGCATTTTCACTCAAAGAGTTGAACTGCATGTGCATGTAACGAGAGCGTCTTGGACCTCCAGGTGGTCCACAGCTGGGGTGATTGATAAGTTCGTGGCCTGAGTTAGAAGGACATGAGTTATACAGCTCTCGTTACATGAACATGCAGTTCACCTCTTTGAGTGAAAATACAGAAAGTTTGAAGTTAATAATTCATCTTCTTCTATCTTAGGCCACAAACTTATCAATCACCCCATGCTGTGGACCATTTCTGGAGGTGCAAGATGCCGACTTCTACAAAGAAGGGATCTGTATGCTCCATGACCACTGGACTAAGTGTGTAAATGTAGGAAAAATAAATGTGCTAGGTTTTCTAAAATTGAATCCTTCTACCTTAGGCTACGAACTTATCAATCACCCCTCGTATTTCTATAGTCATTCACCTTTAATGTTGTATCCATCACATATTGTTAAGATCTATCAATTTTCTCAAAATGGAGCTGAATTCTTAACATGCTATTTGCCTACTGGACCCCTGAAGCTATTGTTTGTGTGTCATTAGGTACGTATTGCCTTACAATTGTACATTTGATAACATATACTCACAATGCGCATTTTCAAAAGTTGATTCAACATTTTGCCTGTGGCTCTTTTTGAGTTGATAAAGGTGAATACTAGAGGAAGCATCTCAAAACATCTCTTTTAGTGATGCTATTTCTCTGGAAGATTATGAAGCATTTCTCAAGTATGTTTAAAATGCTTTAGATGTTTCATATCCAGCTTTTGCATTGCTGTCCAAAGACTCACTTCCATGAATGTGTTCACCTACAAACAGCACAAGTAAAGGTGTTTTTCTCGAATTAGCACAGACTACCTCATCATTTTAAATATCTGTCCAATGCAACCTGCATTCAATCCTGTCAAGAATGTCAGCATTGCATTATAAGACCATAAGACCTAGTAGCAGAATTAGGCCTTTCAGCTCATCAAGGCCACTCCACCATTCCATCATGGATGATTTATTACCCCTCACAACCCCATTCTCCTGCCTTCTCCCTGTAACTTTTGATGCACTGATTAATCAAGAACCTATCAACCTTCACCTTAAATATACCCAACGACTTGGCCTCCACAGCCATCCATGGCAATGAATTCCACAGATTCACCACTCTCTGGCTAAAGAAATTCTTCTTCATCTCCATTCTAAAAGGAAGCCCCTCTATTCTGAGGCTGTGTCCTCTGGTCCTAGACACACTCACCATAGGAAACATCCTCTCCACATCCACTCTATCCAGGCCTTTCAATATTTGATAGGTTTCAATGAGATCAGCCTATCATTCTTTTAAATTCCAGTGAGTACAGGCCCAGAGCAATTAAACACTCCTCATCTGTTAACCTTTTAATTCCTGGGAACATACTGATGAACAACCTCTGAACGTCTCCAATGCTAGCACATCCTTTCTTAGATAAGAGGCCCAAAACTGCTCACAGTACTCCAAGTGAGATCTGACTAGTGCTTTATAAAGCCTCAGCATTACATCTTTGTTTTACATTCTAGTCCTCTCGAAATGAACGCTAACATTGCATTTGTCTTCCTTAACACTGACTCAACCTGCAAGTTAACCTTCAGGGAATCCTGCATGAGGACTCTTTTCACCTCTGATTTTTGCATTTTCTTTCCATTTAGAAAATAGTCTATGCCTTTTATTCCTTCTACCAAAGTGCATGACCATACTCTTCCCTATACTATATTCCATCTGCCACTTCTTTGCTAATAACCCCAATCTGTCTAAGTCCTGATGCAGACTCCCTGCTTCCTCAACACTACTTGCCCTTCCACCTATCTTTGTTTCATCTGCTAACATGGCCTCAAAGACATCAGTTCTGCCACCCAAATCATTGACATACAGTACTCTGCAAAAGTCTTAGGCATAGACAGTATATATAGCTAGTATGCTTCAGACTTTTACATAGTACTGTATTTATCAATGTGGAGTGGAGAAGAAGTTTGTCCAGTGTGAGGAAAGGATATTGGGAATGGCGAGGTGTGGAACAGGTAGCAGAGAAGGAGTGCCAGGTGCAAAGGGTGGCACGAGGGCAGACACACCCAGCCCTGAGACACCAGGCAAGGTCATTTGATTCCAAACAACAGTTGGTTTATTGATCATTACAGAATGTCTCTTGGTGCTTTCTGCTCCTTCCTCTCTTCCTTCCCCTTTTCCCAACTATAACTCCCCTCTCCCTGTCCCCTTCCAACTGCTAGTCCACAATAGAGACACATATCAGAGTCGGGTTTAACATCACTCACATATGTCATGAAATTTGCTTTTTTTGTGGGAGTAGTACAGTGCAATATATAAAATTACTGCACTACTGTGCAAGGTGAAAAGAGGTGGGCCCAATGCCTGCGGCACCCTACTAGTTACCGGCAGCCAACCAGGAAAGGCCCTTTTATTCCCAATCTTTGCCTCCTGCCAGTCAGCCAATCTTCTATCAATTTTAGTACATTTCCTGTAATACCATGGGCTCTTATTTTCTTAAGCAGCCTCATGTGTGGCACCTTGTCAAAGGACTTCTGAAAATCCAAATAAACAATACCCACTGACTGTCCTTTTTCTGTTCTGTCTGTTAACTCCACAAAGAATTCCAACAGATTTGTCAAGCAAGATATCCTCTTCAGAAAACTATGCTGACTTTGGCCTTTTTTATCATGTGCCTCCAAGTATCCCCAAACCTCATCCTTAATAATAGACTCCAACATATTTCTAAACGTTGAAGTCAGGCTAGCTGGCCTATAATTTCCTTTCTTTTTCCTTCCTTCCTTCTTAAAGAATGGAGTGACATTTGCAATTTTCCAGTCCTCAGGAACCATTCCAGAATGTAGTGATTCTTGAAAGGTCATTATTAATGCCTCCACAACCTGTTCAGCCACCTCTTTCAGAACCCTGGGGTGTAGTCCATCTGGTCCAGGTGACTTATCTACCTTCAGACCTTACAGATTCCCAAGCACCTTCTCCCCAGTAATAGCAATGACGCTCAATTCTGCTTCCTGACTCTCTTGCATTTCTGGCATTCTGCTGGTGTCTTCCACAGTGAAGACTGACGCAATATACTTATTAACTTCCTCTGCCATTTCTTTGTCCCCCATTGCTACCTCTCTAGCATCATTTTCCAGCCATCCGAAGACAGATGCAAAATACTTATTCAGTTCATCTACCATTTACTTGTCTCCCATTACTACCTCTCCAATGTCATTTTCCAGTGGTCAAGTAACTACTCTTGCTTCTCTTTTATTGTTTGTACTGTATATATGAAAAAAATGTTTTGTATCCTTTTTGATATTGTTGACTAACATACCTTCATATTTCATCTTTCCCCCCCTTATGGCTTTTTCAGTTACCCCCTGTTGATTTTTAAAAGCTTCCCATCCTCTAACCTCCCACTAATTTTTGCTATGTTATATTCTCTCTCTTCAGCTTTTATGTTGGCTTTGACTTCCCTTGTCAGCACCATCTCCCTAGTAATAGCAAAGACACTCAATTCTGCTTCCTGACACTCTTGCATTTCTGGCATTCTGCTAGTGTCTTCCTCAGTGAAGACTGACACAAAATACTTAATAATTTCCTCCACCATTTCTTCGTCCCCCATTACTATCTCTCCATTGTCATTTTCCTGCCATCTGATATTCACTTTAGCCTCTCTTTTACCCTTTATGTATCTGATAAACCTTTTTGTATCCTTTTTTATATTAGTGGCTAGTTTACCTTCGTATTTCATCTTTTCTCTCTTTATGGCTTTTTTAGTTGCCTTCTGTAAGTTTTAAAAGTTTCCCAATCCACTAACATCCCACTAATTTTTGCTATATTATATGTTCCCCCTTTTGTTTTTATGCTGTCTTTGACTTCCTTTGTCAGCCATGGTTGCCTGATCCTCTCTTTCAAATACTTATTCTTCTTTGGGATGTATCTTTCCTGCACTTTCTGAATTTTCCCCAGAAACACCAGCCTTTGCCGTCTGCTGTCATCCCTGCTAGTGACCTCTTCCATTCAACTTTGGCCACCTCCTGTCTCATGCCTCTATAACTTCTTCATTGTAATATTGATATATCAGATTTTAGCTTCTCCTTCTCAAACTACAGGGTGAATTCTATCATATTATGATCCCTGCCTCCTCAGGGTTCCTTTATCTTAAGATTCCTAATCAAATCTGGGTCATTACATAACACCCAATCCAGAATTCCCATTCCCCTTGGGGCTCAACCAGACGCCACTCTAAAATGTCATATCATGGGCATTCTACAAATTCCTTCTCTTGGGATCCAGCACCAAGTGGATTTTCCTAAACTACCTGCATATTGAGTCTCCCATGGTTATCGTAACAGTACCCTTTTTGCATGCCTTTTCTGTCTCCCATTGTAATTTATATCCCACAGCCTGGCCACTGTTTAGAGGCCTGAATACAACTCCCATCAAGGTCTTTTTACCCTTACAGTTTCTTAACTCTACCACAAAATTTCTACATCTTCCGATCCTCTGTTACCTCTTTCTAAGGATTTGATTTAATTTTTACCAGTAGAACCCTCCACACCCTCTGCCTATTTGCCTGTCCTTTCAATACAATGTGTATCCTTGGATGTTAAGTTCCCAACTATGACCTTCCTTCAGCCGTGACTCGGGCATGCCCACAATCTCTAACTGAGCTACAAGATCACCTACCTTATTCTGTATACTGCATGCATTTAAATATAACACCTTCAGTTCTATATTCATCACCTTTCTGATTTTGGCCCCCTGTTACACTTTAACTCATCCCACTGACTGCAATTTTACCTTATCATCTGCCTGTCCTTCCTCACAGTCTCATTACACACTCTATGAATGTTCATTACACAAATAAACAGGATTTGATAAGCGATCTTGCAGTAAAGGAGCCATTAGGAGGTAGTGATCATAATATGATAAGTTTTTATCTGCAATTTGAGAAGGATAAGGGCAGCTCGGAGGTGTCAGTGTTGCAGTTGAACAGGGGAAGCTATGGAGCCATGAGGGAGGAGCTGGCCAAAGTTGACTGGACGGATAGCCTAGCAGAAAAGACAGTGGAACAGCAATGGCAGGTATTCTTGGGAATAATGCACAAGGTGCAAAATCAGTTCATCCCCCAGAGAAGGAAGGATTCAAAGGGGGGAAAGGGGCCACAGTGGTTGACAAAGGAAGTCAGAGATTGCATAGCATTAAAAAAAAGGAAGTATGACAGAGCTAAGGTGAGTGGGAGGACAGATGATTGGGAAATTTTTAAGGAACAACAGAACTTAACTAAAAAGACAATATGGGGAAAAAAATGAGGTACGAACGCAAGCTAGCCAGGAATATAAAGGAAGATAACAAAAGCTTTTTTAGGTATGTGAAGAGAAAGAAGATGGCGGTGCAGGCTCGAAGGGCCAAATGGTCTACTTCTGCACCTATTGTCTATTGTCTATCTACTTCCCCATCTTCAGCCCTAACACTCTGGTTTCCATCCCCCTGCCAAATTAGCTCAAACCCTCTCCAACAGCTCTACCAAACCTGCCCGCAAGGATTTTGCTCCCTCTTGGGTTCAGGTATAACCTGTCATTTTTGTGCAGGTTATATCTTCCCCAGAAGAGATCCCAATGATCCAGAGAACTGAAACAGTGCCCGCCACGCATTCATCTGCCGGATCATCCTATTCTCACCCTCACTGGCACGTGGCACAGGCAACAATGAAGAGATTACTACCTTGGAGGCTTTGCTTTTCAGCTTTTTACCTAACTTCTTATATTCTTCCTATAGGACCTCTTCCCTTTTTGTACCTATGACGTTGGTCCCACGACTTCCGGCTGTTCACACACCCACTTTAGAATGCCACAGACCCAATCCGAGACATCCCTGACCCTGGCACCTGGTAGGCAACATACCAGCCATGTGTCTCTTTCATGTCCACAGAATCTGTTTTCTGCTCCTCTAATTATGGAATCCCCTATCACTGCTGTCCTCCCCTCCCCCAACCTTCCTTTCTAAGCCACAGAGCTAGACTCAGTGCCAGAAACCCATTGATTTATAATCTAGAAAACAAACTGAGCCTTTATAACTCTTGGTACTGTGTAGAAACATCTGACTGCAAAAAATGAGTAGTCTTCTTTTAAAGCAACCTTGACTGCTTGGGTGGCAGGGACTTGGGCACTATGGTGTATGCTGTTACTCATTTATGGCCTGGGAGAATGACTGGATGCATTGTCAACAGGACATCTTTTGGGAGGGACATTAGACTCTCACAGATGCCATGGCATCATTTTAAAGAACACAAGGCAATTCTCCTGGTGATTGGGCAACATTAATCTCTCAGCCAACTTCACCACTGGCCAAAGACCTAATTATTATCTCATTTATGTCATTGGGAATTTAATGTGCAACTGCTTTGTCTCATCACAATATTTGACAAATTTGCCATTAGAAGTCCTGAGGCTAAGAAAACTGTTAAATAAGTTCAGGTCTTTCTTTTATTTGTATATTTTCTGTTGTTCCTTGATTGCAGCTTTAATTCCAGAAAGCTTCTTTGAAAGTGTGCATCTTCTTGATAAAATACTGCTTGGTCATCAAAATTGCTTTTTCCCATGAGAGGAGAAGATCCTAATAAAGCCATAGAGTTAAAGAACACAGAAACAAGCCATTCGGTCCACTCATTCCATGTTGGCCACTAATCTCAATGTTATTTTTCTTTTTCACTACAATCGGGCTGCTTTTCCACCTTTTGAAATGTCCAATGGTGGACAACTTTCTAATGCATTCTTCATAGTGTGTTAATTAAACCAAATGATTACAATGTCTACTGGTTTGTTCCTTGCTGCTAGATCCCTGCCACCTCGCACTGCTGACTTCATGCCTCCTAAACAGTGGACCTTATAAATGACTTGTCTTTAATTTGTGCTTAATAAACTCTCATCAAACAATAACTGTTTGATGCAGGATATGCATTAAACATGATTAGTCATCCAAAAATTTCATCAGAGTGTAGATAACTGCAAATTACTGATAACTTGCATAAACTTAACAAAGTGATTACCTTCCATGCACACTAGCCTGTTTTTATATAGTATCTTGCATTTGCAAAAAATCCCAAGATATGTCATGGGAGGATTGTTCAGAAAAAATGTTGGCACTGGGCAATGTAGAAGGATATTTGGGTGGATGCCTCAAAGCTTGCAAACACCGGGTTTTAAGGAGCATTTTACAAGAGTAAAGAAAGTTTGAGAGAAAGGATTTTAGGAGTAGATTTCAAAGTTTATTATCTTGGAAGCTTCAGGTATAACTATGAAAGATGAATAACTATGAAATACGAGCTAATTAAATGGAGTGATAATCAAACTGTCAAAACCGGATGAGCAGATTCAAATTATTTTGTCATATACAACAGGGTGCAATAAAATTCCTAGGCAACACATACAAAATGCTAGAGGAACTCAACAGGTTAGGCAGTATCTATGGAAATGAATAAATAGTCGATGTCTCATTTGAACCTGTTGAGCTCCTCCAGTGCTTTGTGTGCGTTGCTGAATATTTCCAGCATCTGCAGAATTTCTTCTGTTTGCAATAAAATTTGTTCCTTACTTGTAGCTCAGAGAGTAAACAATGGGTACAACAATAAACACAGCAATAATCCAAAACAGCAGAATAGTGCATAGGTACAGTAAAACTAGGAGAGGAAATAGACCTGAGGAGAGTTCAGAGACTATATAGGACACACTGCTGACAGTGTTGTTGAGGACCTCAGGTAACAGATGACAGAGTTGGATAATTTGGGGAAAGAACAATGAAAAGGAGTAGGAATGATGGGGTACTGTTAATAGGAGAAGCACAACAATGAGAGGCAAGTATCAATCAGAGGGTGCAACAATAAGCAGGGAGCACCAATGAGAGGGCAGCACCAATAAGAGTAGTATCAAAAGAGAAGGGAGCTCCGTTCAGAGGGCAGCACCAATGAGATGGAAACACTAACAAGCAGGATGTTAATAGGATGATTACCAATAGAATTAGTAGTAATGTGGGGGGGGGGGGGCAATAATAAGGACATTAAAAATGAGGAGTAATGATTGGGACATGGTAGTAGGGGTGGGAGAAACATGGAAGGAGAAAGCAGAAGTGGTGAGAGTAGCAACAGGTGAATAATGATAGCAAGGGTAATAACCATGAAGAGCAACAACAAAAGGGGAAAGAGACGGTGGGGGTAGTAATGAAGAGGCAGTAATGTAGAAAAGCTGGAGGTAGAGACAATCGAGAAACAGACAGTGATTGAACACCAATGGGGAGGCAACAATGAGGTGTAATGGTGATAGAATTTAGCAGTACTGGGGGAACAGGTGAGGGGGGAGCAGTGACTGAGAAGAGGACAATTAAAAATGTAAGAGAACAGTGATGGGGGGGTTTGGTTGGTTGTTAAGTGGGGTAGAGAATGGCAGTGGGGCAATTAACAATAGGTTGCCAGGAAAGGGAAGATAGGTGATGGGAGAAGCAATGTTGGCTTGGGTAAAAAGGGAAATTGTGATTGAAAATGGCAGTAATGGGGTAATTGGCAGTTAGGAGAACCAGCAATGATGGGTGCTTTTAATGATAAGTCCTGCTCCACCCATCTGATGCTTAGTGGGTGTCCCTGGGTTTTGATTTCCAGAACACAGTGACCCAATCATAACATGGCATTCTTAACCATGCATCACTGCCATTGTTTGCAAATGTAAACTAACACAAAACCTGTTGCTTTGATGGATAAATGACATTTATATTCTGTCCTAACCTGATATATCCTGTGACTGGAATTAACATGCCTTGCCTGACATAATGGCCCTTTGAATAGTGCTTGATGTAAACTGATTGTATTAACCAATTTTCATACTTCTTTACATCATGGGAGGCCATTCTGGTCTATTGAGTCTATGCTAGCTCACAGAGAAAACCCATTTCCCTCTTTTTTTTCCTATTACCTATTCTCCCCACCTTCCTATCAACTCCCATCAATTCAATTCTAGGCTATCTAGTTACTCTGGTAACAAGTTCTGCTAAAGTCAGTGCTGCTCTCTAAAGTGTACAAACTGGTGCATGGAATATATTAATAGACTCTGATGGATTATTCATGCCTTTGGAAAAAGAATATATAGAGCCCATCCTGCAGGAAACTGTGCAAAGGTCAAATTATTTGGTTAATTAGGATGCATGTGGCTATTGACATTCTAATTCAATCATTTGATAACATAGAATTACTCTCATTAAGTATACTCCTGCTGAAAGGGAACTGCTGTGCTGAGTGGTCATATTTGAACCAGGCCATCATTGTTCTGCTGTCAGCAGTATATTCAAAGCAACAGGCAGAAATAAACAAAAATATATAATTTCACAGTACAAAGAATAAAGAGCAGTAACATTGCAATCTTAATTGAACTCACAGACAAAATTTTATATATAAGATTATCTAGAAGAGCATTTAAGATTTATGAAAATAGTTCCTTTTTAGTTATACATTTTATATGCCTTTAAACTAAAAGGATGGAAATTATTTTTGATCCAGTAGCTATGCTTCAAAAGTTGGATTTCAGCTACGGAAAAACAATTCCACAGGGGGTTTTACTTCGTCTCCCGTGAAGCCATCTTTGATGAAGTATTTAGTTACATTGTATCAAAAGGGAAATTCTAAGTTCCATAGGATTTATAGCTTTCAGGGATTCTTTAGAACTCAAGTGTGTCACACTGCACTTGTGGAACTCGTATTTATTGGGGTAACTTTTGCTCGGTCCTTTGGATTTCGCCTAGACCAAGTAATTGCGATTGGTGCTCAGATCCAGGGTGATTTCACGAGTGAGTCAGAATTTGGAATTCCCCTGACAACAGCAACAATCAAGTGTTAACTATGACTTCTGATCCCTGAAATCTTTGTGGAAACCTTTGTGACTTACTACATAGTAATTTGTGTGGTTCATTTGTGCTTTCTATTTTATGATAATAAATTAGACTTAAGTTATTTTGTTGTGCTTGTACACTCATTATCACATCTCCTGGCTACTTGAAATGTTTGAGTCTAATCAACCCAGCCTGTTACACTGAGACAGATCCTTCTACCCACTAGGTCCATACAGGCCATCAAGTATTTCTACTCATCTCATTACCTTCTATACTTTGGCTATTCTAGTGCTCACTAAGATAGTTATGAGAGTCTCTGACTCCAAAGTTAATATATTCTAGATCCTAGATACCTTCTGGGTGAAAATGTTCTTCCACAGATCCCCCTCTAAACTGTTTACCTCTTACCCTAAACCTTGCTGTCTAGTTTTAGATACCCCTGTTATCGCAATCTACTTCAGCTAACTCATACCTCATTCCATCTTGTTTCCTTTGTTTAGATTTAGACAAGGCTTCTGATTTAATGAAATACTTTCAATTTTATCTATAATTCTGTCATATTATGATCACTTTTCCCATATTAAGGTTCCATAACTATCATTATTAATTCACCTCTTTTCATTGCATAAGACTAGATCTGAAACTGACTACTCCTCCATATACTGATCCATGCAATCCATGATTTTTCCTTCAGGTTGTTACTGATATTTTAGTTGACCCAGTTTGCACATGGATTAAGGTCCCCATAATCACTACATTATACATTACAATCTCTTGTAATCTCCTGATTTATTTCATGGCCTATATAACCAATACTGCTTGGAGACCAATAGACAGCAGCCTTTAGTATTTTCTGCCCCTTGCAGTTTCTTAGCTTCACCTAAACTGATTTTCTGAGCTATGACCCATTTTCATTACAGCCTTTATTATCAGGCTTCCGCTCGTCCTTTACAATTTTGATTATCTTCTCTAAAAGTTAAATATCCCAGAATATTTAACTCACAGTCTTGTCAGTTTCCAACCATGTCTCCATAATGGCTTATTTCCATCTGTGCCAGTAGTTTAAGTCTTTCATTACACACAAATGTTACAAGCATTCAATTAAAGACGTTTAACATTTTTACCTACTCTGAATCCAAAAGGAGGTTTACTCTTAAGACCAGAAACATAGGAGCACAATTAGGCCATTTGGCACATCGAGCCTGTTCCACAATTTCATCATGGCTCATTTATTATCCATCCCAACCCCATTCTTCTGCCTTCTCTCCATAAGGGGGTTTCTTATTGGTGTAAGGGGGTTTCTTCTTTTTCTTTGTTACTGCGTATGTTAATCAAAATGGCTTCTTTGTTTTGTTAAAAGTAGGAATGCTTCTTTGTTATGATAAGTGCTTTCTCTCGCAGCTTGTTTGTGTTTAGAGTTGCTGATAACGGGGATTGTATTCATTTGCTAACCAATTGGGATTAATGTTATTCGCTCTTCTGGGTCTGTTAAGCTATTGTTGGCGGGCATTTGGGGAGGTGGCATGAGGGGGCGAGAGAGAGAGGACGCGATGCTGTAAGCTGGGTGAAGGAACGGACCCCGAGTGGGGGTCCGTGGCCAGGGTTTTCGGCGAGGAGAGGAGACGAAAACAGACGTGCCGGGGGTGTCCTTCCTGAGCTGCGAGTCGAGGAGTTCGGAGGGGATCAAATGGTGGCCAGAAGACTTCATTAATTGAGCTCCAACAGTTGTGCATGAAGTGGTTTGGACTTTGATAAGTTTTGGCGCATTTTCGTTATTTTCTTTTCCTTCATATATACTGTATCGTTATTAATCACATAGTTCTAGTAAGATTTATAAAGTGTAGTCATTTAATCACATATGGCATACTGTCTGTTAATTGACGGGGTGGGGACATCACACAGCATCCACAGAAGCTGATTACCCAGTTTGGTGGGGCTGAAGGCTGCTCCCCCTAGATGGAAGCGAGCTGAGTGAGCCTAAGGCGTGCCAGGGGGCTACACTTTGATGCCCTGACTACTCAAAAGCCTATCAATCTCTGCTTTAAATATACTCAATGACTTGGCCTCCACAGCTGCCCATGGCAACACTTTCCACAGAATCATTACCCCCGGTTCAAGAAGTTCCTCCTCATCTCCATTCTGAGGCTGTGCCCACTGGTCCTGAAATTAACCACTATAGGAAACCCTCTCCATATCCTTATCTTAGCCTTCAATGAGATTCAATGAGATCCTCCCCATCCCCCCTCATTCTTCTAAACTCCAGTGAGTACAGGTCCAGAGCCATCAAATGCTCCTCATATGTTAACCCTTTCATTCTCATGAGAATCTAGTTTTACATTCACTGTCCCTTCCTGATAGACTCTAGTTATCATTGTTTATTTTGTTACCTTACATTATTGCCTTCTCCTTTCTCTTACTTACTTCCATCTCTCTACTACTTAGCTTAGGTTGAAAACCTTGTTTTTATCCATTTCATTGGAGCATCCTTTCTACCCCAAGTTTCCACTCGAGTTTATTTGCACATCGCTAAATGAAAATGCAATGAACTAGGGCAGTCGCATAAAAGTATTGAACAAAATGATTTTGAACAATACTCCTTGATATATTTGAGAGTTGCAACCTGTGATGTTGGAGAGTTGAACTTAGCCTTTTTTCTATTAAAATAAATAATTTAATCAAGGTGCTTAGACCACCAGATGAGACTCGTGCAATAAGAGGGTGTAGTTTAGCATGACACTATTACAGCTTGGGGCATTAGAGTTTGGGGTTCAATTATAAAGTCATCTGTAAGGAGCGCGTATGTCCTCCCCATGGAATGCATGGGTTTTCTCTGGGTCCTCCAGTTTCCTCCCACAGTCCAAAAGTTGGTCGTTGTAAATAGTCCTGTGATTAGGCTAGGATTAAATCAAGGGTTCCTGGGAGGCATGGCTCGAAGGGCTGGAAAAGCCTATTCCATGCTGTGTCTCAATAAATTAATAATCAGAAATTACTTAAATAATACCCAACCCCTTGTTAGTTATATACATGAGTAGTGCTTAGTTTCATAAGAAATTAGAGCAAAAAATATAATCAAAAACATTTTTTGTGTTCTAATTAAACGCCTGTGAAATTGGAAATGCACATTGATGTAATTTGTTTGGAGAATGTGGCTATTTTTTGGATGGAGCTGACTTCTTGATCAATACTTTTAAACAACCATGTATGATAATGAAAATGTGAGAGATACAATGCAGTCTGTGCTTTTCTGTGATCTTTTCCACAGATGTTGATCATTTCTGGGTGAACCTCCAGGAAAATGCGAAGGTAACCAAGGGTGAATTCCAGGCCACTGATTGTAAAATTTGTAAATGGTTAGGCAATAGAGGCAACTTCTGTGCAGTGCCATGAGCCTCATGTTTGCTTTCTGGGTTTGTGGGACCACACCTAGACTGCAGGGCAAGGAGCACTACTACATTTACAGTTAACAGAGATTGAGCCACCATTGGCTGCTTTGTGATGTCAATCCATCAATAACCTTGTGATAACTTAACCCCTTCTGCCTTGATGGTCAACCTGTCAGGAAATGTAGAGGAGGCTTGACCCAAAAGCAGAGCTGATTTAGCAGTTAATGATATTTTACTAATAAACTGCAAATGAACAAACCTTGACGGGCCACAAAACAAGAGAGGAAAGATACTTAAAACAAGGCAACAAGGTAACTTAAAGCAAGGAACAACTGATTGAGGCTGGCTGATCTGTATGAGTGAATAAGGATTGTGGATGAACACTGGGTTTAAATATGCTGCAGGTGATAAGATGGAAGAAGAATGACAGGTGACTCCTGTTAGCTGGGTGAAGACTGGAAGGTGCCTGTCTATGCAGACCTGACTGTTGAATGGATACCAGATTCTGGTGCTGAGTCCAGATCAGGAAAGGCTGGGTGTTTCCCATCAGCCAATGTCTCCATTGCTCCAAGGCCCATTTGATGGAGAGTAACTTCCTGTCTCCTACTCCATAACGGTGCTGTGTAGAATTGATCTTGTGCGAGAAGAAGACAGAAGGGTGTGTCTTTGCATTTTGCAGGGCCAGATTGATGAGGCTTTTGAGGTTGGTGGGCTTCTCCCAGGTAGACACCTCGCCTTTCAAATGCTTCGAGAGACCATAATGGTAATGGGCCCACAGCGCTTCTGCATTCCAGCTGCCCTCAGCCATGAGGATCCTAAATTTCACAGTGTAATCCAACACCAATCCACTGCCTCTCAGTCACTTCCCAGATGGTCAAAACCCCAGTGCATCTCAGCAGCAAAATCTTCACTTTGGTTAAAAATGGGGGTTTTATTATCCCAGTTAATGGCAGTTTAGGTCAGAGCTCACCCAGTTAAGAGAGAAATGACAAAGACAATTTTGGCTCCGTCCATAACATACAGACATGGCTGCGGCTTGAAGTGTAGGATGCACTGGGACAGGAAGTTGCAGGATCAGGTTGGGGATTCATCGAAGTGTTCTGGCACCAGAATCCAGGTTTCCAAGGGAGGAGGGTGACTAGCGCAGGGTTACTGTATTGAGGCAGAGAGTTGTTTGAGAGTTGCAAGCAGATGGTCAATGCTTTCCTATTGCTTAAGGATCATGAGCTCCTGTCAATGGATTACTTACTTTAGACAACCATACTCTGTAAAGTACTCTGCTGGGTCAATTTTTAGTTGACTCATCCTGTCAGGAAATGTATAGGAGGCTTGACCCAAAAGCAGAGTAGCAGAGATGATTTAGCACTGAGTGATAACTACAATAATAAACTGTAAAATAATAAGGTACTTAGCACGGCAAGACAGCAGGGTAACTAAAGCTTGGCATAACTGGTTCGTATGCATAAATCAGGATTGTGGATGAGAACTGGGTTTAAATAGGCTGCAGGTGAATTTCTGGAAACGAGTGGCTGGTGACTCCTGTTAGCTGTGTGGAGACTGGGAGGTGCCTTCCTGTGCAGGTATGACAGAATCAGCTGATGGCTTCTGATAAATCAATAATTTGTGTTGGTTTTGATTGTATTTGCATGAGTCCTGTGGTATTTCTATGATAATTACTACTTTAAACATTTTATAAGTTCAGTCTCCAGATTCAGCAAGTTTATTTTTTTATTGAGATACAGCATGGAATAGACCCTACCAGCCCTTCGAGCTGCACTGCCCAGCAATCTCTGACTTAACCCTGGCATAATCACGGGACAACTTACAATGATCAATTAACCTACAGTACATCATTGGACTGTGGGAGGAAACCGGAACACCCAGAGGAAACATATGCAGCCATGGAAAGAACATACAAACTCCTTACAGATAGTAGTGGGAAATAAACCCAGATTTCTGGTACTGTAAAGCATTGTGCTAACCACTATGCTACCATGCTGCCTTTCAAAGGAATGGAGAGCTTATAGGTAAAACGTACACATAGTGAACTGTGGAGTGGCTTAACTTAACCAGCAAGCTCAGGGGATTTTCAACTCATGTGGTATCTCATGATCTGACTGACTACTCTGTTATTACTGGAAGTAGGCTGTCATATATGGGTTCATTGTAACTGCATTAGCTGTATGTTATAATGGGGAAAAAAATCACAGCACTGCAGATATCTGAAAGCAAAATTCAGAACAAAATAGTTGCGATCTAAAGAACAGATGGAAAGACCCAGGAGGTCCAGTAACAAGCTGATAACCACAATCACATCACATATGCTTTCCTCAACACTGTGAAGACCATCTATGAAGCCTACGGCCAAGGCCACACCCTGCTGACAGTAGAGAATGGAGGAAAGTTTATCATGTTCAGAGGGGTAATTGGTGCACTCTGAAAGAAACACTTTAAGAACTCAACTCTGATAATGCCCTTGACTCAAATCTTTTTGGATAGATAACGTGAACAGCCAATATCTTTACTTCAAGATTGGGGAGTCCAAAATTAGAGGGCGTAGGTTTAAATTGAGCGAAGAAAGATTTGTCATCAAAGATTCTCACCACCCAGACCATGCTCTTTTCTCGCTGTTGCCATCAGGTAGAAGGTATAAGTGCCTCAGGATTCGCACCACCAGGTTCAAGAAAAGTTACTACCCTTCAACCATCAGACTCTTGAACAAAAGGGGGATAACAACTCTCATCTATTAAGATGCTCCCATGACCAATGATCTCACTTTGAGGATTCTTTACCTTGTTATTCCATGCTCTAATTACTTATTGCTGTTTATTTATATATATTTGCATTTGCACAGTTTGTTTTCTTCTGTGCTCTACTTGCTCTTTTATTGATCCTGTTTATAGTTACTGTTCTATAGATTTGCTGAGTATGCTTGCAAGAAAAAAGAATCTCAGGGTTGTATGCAGTAGCGAGTTGGGTCAAAGTGACAGTTTCTACAATGGGAGCTCAATGGCTTACTAGCTCCATGGCTTTATGACAGCATCTCATAGCATAGAAGGCAACAGACCAAGTGCCAGTAAATAGGATTAGCATGGATGGCTATTTAGCAGCTTGCATGGAGATGGTGAGTCATAGAGTCCATTTCTGCACTGTGTGACTCTACAACATTATGACACTTTTGTGACAATCAGCAAATTTTATGACAATCAGCCTGAAAAAGACAGAAGTTTTGTTTCAACTGGCTCCTGGCTCAAGCTAAGAAGAACCAACTGTCCTCATTGATGACACTCGTCTCAATGCTGTCAACAAGTTTTGCTACCTGGGCAGCATAATAACATTCTCAGCTTCTCTGGATGTAGAGATTGAGTCAAGAACCAGAAAAGCCTGCTTTGCCTTTGGTCAGCTGAAAGATCGAGTTTGGTCACAGAACATCAGGTTGGCCACCAAGTGCAAGGTGTACAGGGCCGTTGTCATATCAGCCTTGTTATACGGATATGAGACGCGGTGCCCATATCAGAGTCACTAATGCCAGCCTGACCAGCTGCAGCAGCGTCACCTACTTTCTCTGATGAAGATCACCTGGTGAGACAAGGTCTCCAATACCAAGGTCCTCTCACGAGCCGGAATGCCAGCAGTTTCAACCTTGGTGATGTCAGCCCAACTGCGCTGGGCAGGACACGTTATCAGAATGCCTGACGGAAGACTGCCCATCTTGTATGGCCAACTGTCCAGTGGTTCCCGAAAATGAGGAGGCCAGCAACTACGGTACAAGGATGTTCTACACAGGAGCCTCAAGAAAGCTGACATTGCCCCATCAGCATGGGAGGATCTGGCTCAAGATCGCTCACAGTGGAGGGACGCTGTCAGAAAAGGTGTGGACGCTGCTGAGAACAAGCTGATAGGGGCAACAGAGGAAAGGCACAGGAAACGGCACAGCAGAGCTTCTGCCCCTGCTGCCCCTCCAGATCTCACCTGTCAAGTATGTAGCAAGCAGTGCCTGTCAAGGATCAGCCTGTACAGCCACTCCAGGATGCAAAAATCAAACCCCACTAACTGACTGAAAGGAACCATCATCATCCTATGGGATGGATAGCGAGAGAGAGAGAGAGGGAGAGAGAGAGAGAGAGAGAGAGAGAGAGGGAGAGAGAGAGAGAGAGAGAGAGAGAGAGAGAGAGAGAGAGAGAGAGAGAGAGAGAGAGAGAGAGAGAGAGAGAGAGAGAGAGAGAGAGAGAGAGAGAGAGAGATGGAGAAATGACAGTTTGGTCCAGTTTTGCTGTCTCACCAGAAATCTTAAGATATAAAAGCAAGTCCCCTAAAGCAGGTGGCATATGCATTGAAGTTCTAAATGTTCAGGGAAAGAAAATGTAAGCACAAATTCACCCCAGCAACACCCCAACAAAATCTCACACTTTGGATTACGAACAGTTGCTAGGCTACCTCAGAGAAGTTGTCGGAAAGACCATCTTCCTGAAAAGAGAAAAAAATCGACTTTGTGGTAATTTCATAACAGACTCCCTGATGTCTGTGCTGAAAAAATCCTTGCTTGCCAAGTTCTTCCTCAAATGTATTTTCCCAGTGATGGAGGAGCTGAGCTCTGAACTGAAATGCTGATTCCATCCATTCAAATTGACAAGTTCCTTCTTTCTTTCTTTCTTCATGGGTACAGCGTGGAACACAGTTCCTCTTGTGAGCCAACCTTAGCCGTTTTTGACTTTTTAAGCATCTCTTTTGCAAGCACAAGTTTATTGGTGAAACAGATGGTGGGGGTGCTGTGTGGTCTTGGTTGTAGTGGAGACTTAGCTTCAATTCGCAGGCTTGCCTGTTGCAGTTGTCTAGGAGAGGAGATGCCAGAGGCAGTGTAGTGCGATATTCATGCTGGGTTGGGTGCTGGTCTGTTCTGTCAATGCTTCTCTCCAGTATTTGCTCGGGGGAAGACAAGTTGGACTGTGTGTGTGCGTTCATGAATGCATTTGTCTACGGACTGCTTGTTCTTGCCGTTAACACCCATACAAAATCAATTTACAGGTCATGTCACTCATGGACTTGGCAATATATATATTTTTTTTGTGACTGTATGTTTACTTGCTATCTTATATGTGCCTTGTGATGTGCATGACTGTTGGTACTGTATTTTGCACCTTGACCCTGAAGGAACACTGTTTCATATTCATAGGCAGTCATATATGGTTGAATGATAATTAAACTTAAACTTGAACTTGAACAGGCCTTTCCAGCCCAAAAAGCCGCACTGCTCAGCAACCCGCCTATTTAACACTAGCCTAATTACAGGACAATTTACAATGACCTACTAACTGGCACATCTTCGGACTGTGGGAAGAAACTGGAACACCCAGGAGAAAACCCATGCACTTACTCACTGAGACAATATACAAACACCTTACTGACAGCGCCAGAATGGAACTCCAAACTCCTGAATGCCCTGAGCTAACCACTATGCTACCGTGATGCCCCTACTTAATGTGAAAACTTCAAGAGATGTGTTTCAACCACAACATGAGCCATATTGCAAGAATGTCTAGCAGCAGACACCCAAAACAAATACTCTGTGCAGTGCTATGGGAAATCATTACCAGGACACAGCAGGAATGCTTCAAGAAGAATGTTCTTAAAGCCTCCCTGACAAAAAGTAACATCATTAACAGCATGTAGAGATCCCTTGTCATAATTAAGTAGGTAACCTGGACAGATACTTGAATCTCCAAGACATAGGCTATGCATCAAGTGCTCGTAAACGGACAAGTATAGATAAATAATTAGAAAGAACACATGGCCAATCATTGATTCCATTGAATCCTCATTGAGATGTCAGTTATGAAAAGGTGAGCGACTTCAAGTTCCTCACCATCAACATCTTGATCATGGTCCCAACATAATGCAATCACAAAGAAGACACACTAGTGGCTCTATTTTGTTTGGAGTTTGAGGAGATTTGATATATTGCCAAAGACTCTGTCAAATTTCTATAGATGTACATATGAGGGAGATCATTCTGACTGTTTGCATCACAGTCGGGTATGGAAACTCCATTGCACAGGATTGTAAGAAACTGCAGAGGGTTGTAAACAGCCACAACCCTCCCCACCAATGAGGACATTTTCAATAGGCAATGCTCAAGAAGGCAACATCCACGGTTGAGGACCCTCTCCATCTGTGTAATGCCCTCTTCTCATTACTACAAGTGGGGAGGAGGTACAAAAGCCTGAAGATGGTTCTTCAATGATTCAGAAACAACTTCTCCCCTCCACCATCAAATTTCTGAGTAGTCCATTAACCTCTGAACTCTACCATGTTTTCTCTTATTTTTGCATTGTTTATTTATATTTTTATAATTTATAGTAAATTTTTGTCTTTGCACTGTGCTGTTGCCACAAGACAACACATTTCCTGTTATCTAAGTCAGTAATAATAAATATGATTCTGATTCTGTATGACTTTATGACTCCAGGATTCCACATGTAACACATCAAAGATCAATAATCAAGAATGAACTTTATTCGATATATACATTTACGTGTAAAGACCCCTCATCGGACTCATATGCAAATTTGGCTAGCAGCCATGGGACTCAGTGGTGAGAAGGTCAGAATGATTTGGGATTCCACCAAACAGGAACGTCATGATGTTCTGATTAAAGGAACCTTGATTTGAGTGAATGCTGTGTAAATACTGCCCATACATAATTGTCAGTCGGCAAGAGATAACCAACCATACATCACAATGAATTATACAGGAAGTATATTTACAAATTTCAGCTTTATCAAACAGTTAGTAGGAAAAGTAAAGGAAAAACAATTAAAAGAGCCTATTACAGTTAAACCAGTCCAAATGTGCACACAAATTGGAGCTCATCTTGAAATTGTCTTTTTACTCATACGCTGGACCCACGGTCTGTGTGAAAGCGCACACCACATTCTGAACTTCGCTTGAACTCCATCTCGAACAAACGGGCTCTCTCTCTGGAGTATTAGCCCTTCCTCCTTGGAGCTATTCATCTGCACAAAGCACCTTGTGCAACAGGGCCACTCCTTCCCATGGCACCCTCAGCCGTCTTCCCCCCTTGTCCTCTCTGCAGCTCCCATCAAAACAAAACCCACAAACCACCCTGTCCATCACAAATCTCATTCCGCCCAGCTATCTAGAATCTCTCACAATTCCACCATCCTGATTGGCTGACACAACATTCCTAAGTTGAACATCATAGCTCCTTATCTTTTAGCCGAAACCAAAACATTCTAAAAGCAGAGCACACTGCTTTTACAGAGCTGCTAAAATGAAATACCTACAGCATAGCAGTAGAAATCTTAGCCAGGGCATTACACTCTCCCCCCCACCAAAAATAATCATGTCCTCATGACTTTGGAACTTATTAAGCCATGATTAATAACACAGTACTCAAATGAATTTCATGATTTCAGCACCCCCAATCCATTTGTAAATGAGAGCAATATATCTCCCCATGGGAATGGATGTAACACTCTGTTTCCCAGATGCATTCTCTGCCGGCAGCCTTGTCAGGGGTTTCTTGACTCTCTGAGACCTTCTTATCTCATCTTCAGCTTCTGTGGCTCCAACCACTCATTGTGACCCTTCCTGGGTACCAGAGGGTGCCTCCCCCTGTCTATCACTTGTATCATCCGGCAGCTCATGTCCCCCTGCTTCAACCTTTGCTGGTGCTAACCGGTGAGACCTCTCTCTGAAAGCGGTGTCTCATTCACTCTAATAGTGTGGCAAGTACTCATGGAGCAACCAAAATCAGACTCGTCAGTAGAAAAGGCATCTTTGCATTCCAACACCTTCTCAGTTAAGCTCCTTTTCCATTCCTTGGGCATCGGTCAGTCACCAAAGTTGCATGACTTTGATGTCGACTTCCTCAATCCAGGATACTGTTTCTCTTCCATTTCCCCAGGAAAACCAGACATTACTATCACAGGAAAAAGAGGGACAGTCACCACCCCATGTCCGAGGGTAACTTCTGTACCTGAGGTATTCCTGGTAATCACTGTCATCCTGTTTGCGTAGACAGCTGGAGATTTCTGCAGTGCAGGTCTCACCAGCACTCCTGTAGGTAAGGGTGCCTCTTCTTCCGGATCACCAGGAGCATCCACCTGGATGGCCGAGGCGTTGGCCATTCTGGTAAATTTGGGGGCTCCTGTCACTCTAGCTACTCCTCCAGGATGTAACATGACAGGTTTGGACTGGGTATACCACACAGTTCCTCGTTTCTGCTCATCACCCTGCTTAGGGGGAACTTGCACCTTCTGTAAAGCATCTCTGAACACAGGGTAAATGGACAGGGTTTTCAAAAAGTTCTCTCCATTTCTCTCGTTGCATCTCAAACCGTATACACCAATCTTAACCATGGCATTATACATATATTAGGAATTTGTTGTGGTGCGACATGCAACAAGAAACAACAACATTCAATAATTAAGAATTATATAAAGTAAGTTAGAGTTTAAAGTACAGATATAGAATATAATGTGCATAAGTATATCAATTAATGAATTGAAAATACACGTGGACTAAGATGTTTACTGTCCTGTGCTATCATCAGTGGGATCATCAGTTGATCTGCCACCTGTCCTCAGGAGTTTCGGCCCGCTAATGATCAAGACTCCCTCGAGGTGGTGGGCCAGCAGTGCTAAAGCACCACCTCCCACTGATGGGCTTAACAACTTGGCATCTGCCTCTATCAGAGTTGTTGGTTGTTTCCATCCAACAGATAGTCTACTCTTCAGGTATCTATGCAACTACTGAACAGTTTGCAAAAGATGGATACACCTTCCGACTATCTGCCCCTCTGGATGTTCTTATTCCACACCCATGATGATCCTGCCTCTGCTGCCTCAGCTACAGCCCTGCTGGTTGACTTGACCTCTCTTCTAGTGAAGCCAAGGTCACGCAGCCACTTCTGGAAAGTGAACACAATAAAGCCACGGCATCCTATTTCGAATGGATAGCATGAGACCTTCCAGCCTCTGTCTCTGCACTCTGATCTTAATTCTAGATACTTGGTTAACTTGCGCTCATGGGCTTCATTGATGTTGTCTTCCCAGGGGACTGTGAGTTCACCAATAACCACTTCTCCAACCAATAACCACTTCTCTACTGGTGTCAGACCAGACGATATCAATCCAGCTGGTATATCAACACCAGTTTGTATTAACAATGCATAAAAATTGGTTTAAAGTGTTTACAGTCCATTGCAGTGACTGAGATAATTAGATAGAGGGTGATGAGGGTGCTAATTGGAATGATTGAACAGATTAACTGCCTGGGGGAAGAAACTTTGAAGATGGCATAAAGTTTTTGTTTTACTAGGCCTATAGTGCATTCCAGAAGACAGCCTTTGGGAAAGGCAGCTTGCAGGTTAGGTAGTATCCAGAATGACTTTTCTTGCCCACTTTCTTCCTGGAAACATACAATCCTGCAGTGATGGTAGACAGCAGCCAATGACTTTATCTGTTGACCTGAGAATTTACTGTAATTTCCCTATATATTGTGAAAGGATGCTCAAGGTTCAAAGTAATATTTATTATCAGAGTACATACATGTCACCACATGCAACCCTGAAATTCTTTATCTGTACGCCAAACTTAGCAAATCTATAGAACAGTAACTGTAAACTGTAAAATCAGGAACTGTTACCTGTTAACAAACTGTGCAAATGCAGATATAAATAAACAGCAATAAATAACTATATATAAATAAATGCTGTACCCAACCAGACAGTAATGGCTGATCTGAGGACGCTTTCGATGATGGCAGTGCAGAATTACTCCAGTATGCTTTAGGGAAGACGGAGTTTTACCAACTGCCGCGAGAACTATATCCTCTGCTGAGCCTTTTAGTTAATGAAGGAGATGTCGTTCTCCCACATGAAGTCCTGTGAATTAATGAAGCCCAGGAACCTGTACGTTGAACAGGTGCTAACTGTGGAGCTGTTATTATGAGTGGGTGGAGAGGAGACACATTTCTCCTGAAGTCGATATGCATCTCCACAGTTCTGAAGACATTCAGCTCCAAGTGGTTGTGATTGGAACAGGACGCTAGCTTGTTTACTTCCTGATCATACTTGGATTTGTTGTCTCGAGAAATTAGTCCAATAACAGTGGCATCATCTGCAAAAATTACCATTTTGACCAATGGACCACTGGAGAAACAGTCATTGGTGTATAGGGTTGTAGGTTTTCACAAATAAAACGAAGCGAGGTGTTTTACGTTTAATAAAACCCATAACACATTTTATTTAACTCTAAAACCTACACACACAAAAGCGGGCTCTTTGCATAATAACATCTTCACATCACATCAGTGAAACCCCAACTCATTGTTGGTGGTTGTGAATCATGTACATTTCTCCCAATTACGTTACCCTTCACAAGACCCCCAGAATTCACTAAAACCAGCATTGTGAGCCTGTCTGGAGCATGGAAGAGGAACTCAGCTCGGGTCCTGTGTTCCAAGGGTGGAGGAACAGCCAGTGCACCTGGCTTGACCAGAGGTGCGTTGACACTCTCATAGTCATGTTGGGGCATGGCAGCAGAATACTCCACTTCTTGGTGGGCGATCTACCAAAATACATTTATGTTTACCCCTCTTATCCATGATAAAAGTCTTTTCACTCCACTCCAAAATGCAGAATGGACCATCATAATGGCAGACAAAAACAAATAAGGTGGAACGTCAGTCAGCAAGAACCCAAGAGTGCTGTATGCCATGATGGGAGGTAGGAATTGGTGGAAGGAAAGTGAATTCACTGAGGAAGGGGAAACTCTGCAGAAAGGCTGACTAGGCAGTCATGGCGTCTGGATGAAATCACCTAGCATTCGTAACAGCTGTCTGTATACCAACGCTGCCACGGACGACTGCAGGGTCTCTTTTAGAGCAGTTCTGAGCTCCAGCAGTACCCATGGGAAATGATCATGCCAACATGTATCCATCAGGGAAGACCTCAGAGCAGCCTTTAAGGAGCGGTGAAACTGCTCCCATTGGCCATTGGACTGCAGGTGATGTAGCCTAATGCTGAGGTTCTGGGCTATCACAGCCCGGAGGTCTGGTATGAATTGGGGGACTACAGTCAGAGGAAATACCAGATGGGGTGCCAAACCGAGCAACCCAGGTGCCGATGAATGCCCGAGCCACGTCTATGGCCATTGTCAATACCAGAGGGACGGCCTCTGTCTACCTGCTGATATGGTCCGTCACGGCAAGAAGGTGCATGAAACCATGCGAGGGAGGAAGAGGACCAACAAGGTCCACATTGACTTGGTCAAACCATTGCTCAGGGAGCTCAAAAGGTGCCAATGGCACCTGAACACGATGGTCTGTGACTGCTGTAAGCCTAGACCTCTGAGTCAGTAACTTGTTTGGCTCCCATGCCAGCATAATCCACCCCTAGGTGTATGGCCTCAATGGCTGACCGGGAGAGGCAGTTAGCCATTGTTTTTCCTTTGATATGTTGTATATCAGTTGTGAACTCTGATATGGAGGCCAGGTGGTGTTGCTGCCGTGCAGACCAAGGGTCTGATATTTTGTCTATCGCATGCACAAGGGACTTGTGGTCAATGAACACTGAAATGGCAACCCTCTAGTAGAAAGCAAAAATGATGGACAGGCAGATAGAGACCGAGAAGCTCACGGTCAAATGTGCCGTACTTCCTTCCAGGGCAACGGAGCTGCCGGCTGAAGAAGGCGAGCGGCTGCCACACACCTCTGACCAACTGTTCGAGCACAGCACCCACAGCAGAGTCTGAACCATCAGTAGTAATGCTTATGGAGCGGGTGCGCCAGTAGGATTGTTAGAAAGAGTTCATTTGGTATCATCAAATGGTCTGGTCATATTCACTGACCAGTCAAGTACTTGATTAGAGGTATTGCCTTAAAGTATACTATCTGGGGGAAGATAAGCTCAGTAGCCCATGGAATGAAGCTGTGATAGAAATTGACCATACATAAAAAATCCTGTAGTTTTTTGTAGTGCGGGACAGTGGGAAATCTATAATAGCAGTTATTTTTGATGGGAGGCGTTTTGCACCTTCTGCAGTGATGTGATGGCTGAGAATGTCAATGGTTGACAACCTAAACTGGCACTTAGCAAATTAGTAACTAACCCGTGTCGGCTTAGGTGCTTCAGAACTGTGCAGAGATGAGATATGTGTTTGGATTTGGATGCACTGATTTGGATCAAATTCCACTTCTTACTTAGAGTGAGACCTTTGTTAAAATTCTGTCTGATTTCCTCGGGGAGACTGTCCGGGTCCAAAATAGTTTTTGCACGGTTAATCAAAGTAGAAAGAGCCACTCTACGTTGGGAGGTGTGATGGCGGCTGTTGTTGAGGTATGTCCATGTGAGTGGATTGCTGATAGACAGCATGTCCAGGGCTACCTTCTGGTTTCCGTCGTATTTGAATGTCCAGGACAAGGAGGCAACCATTTTTCTCCATCTCCATCATAAACTGAATGTTTGGATGTAAGCTGTTCAGATGGTCGTGGAACTGTTAGAGTGCCTGGAGTCCATGATGTCACACTACAAGGATGTCATCGATGTATCTGAAGAATCATTTGGAGCGTAAGGGTGATGAACTTAAAGCCCTCTCCTCAAAGTCACCCACTTAGAAATTATAAGTCATTTAAGTAACAACTAGAAATTGATTGTAAACAAGGTGGGAGAGCAAACCCTGATTGGATTAGGACTAACCAATCAGGAGGGATGCACTAGGGGGGTATAAATACGACCGGACTAGACATACCCGGGCATCATCCTTGATGAAGATGGCAGAGTTTTTCATTGAAACCTTGGGTATATTTGATACCTGTACCCAGTTGGAAGCCCAAGAAGAGTTTATTCATCATATATGCTGGGAAAGTACCAAATCCTTTTTTAGAAAATCGAAGTCTTTTAATATCAGCCGTTGCAGTCTGTGCTGCATTTTTCAGTCCAAACAGAATGCATAGGAACTCAAAGAGGCCAAACGGAGTTATCACAGCTGCTTTGGGAATGTCCTCTGAGCACACAGGCTCCTGATGGTAACCCCTAACTAGATCGACTTTGGAAAAAAATTAACTTTCCGGCTAAACATGCCTAAAAATCTTGAATGTGTGGGACTAGGTAAGGTTTGGGGGTGGTGACTTTTTAAAGACGTCGTTAATCCCCACATGGGCGGCAACCACCATCGATCAGTCTTAGGGACTATATGGAGGGGTGAAGCCGAAGAGCTATTCGACTGGCATATAATGCCAGGTATTTCTATGTTTGCAAACTCAGCCTTCGTGGTTGCCAGCTTTTCTGGTTCCAGTCTACATGCGCGAGAATGGATTCGTGATCCAGTTGTGCAAATGTGGTGCTAGACCCCATGTTTTGTGACTGTTGTGGACGATGTGGGCTTGGTGAGGTTTGGGAATTGACCCAGCAGTCGAGTAAACTCACATGCAGTGGTGCACACTCTTGTCAGAGTCGTTGTGGGGAATTTACTGGGGGAGCAGGGTAATGACCCAAAGTCCCTGACATCCACAATCCAGCAGTACTTAAGATCGACTGACAGACCTTGGGCACACAGGAAATCTGCACTAAGCAGAGGTTTAGCCTCTTTATCCAGGATGAGGTCCCATGTGTAATGTTGCCTACTCAAGCAGAGTCTCACCTGTCGTGTCCTGTCAGTCTGGATCTTGCTGTCGCTGGCAACCTCCAGTGAGGTTTCAGTGCTCTTTGCCTTCTCATCAATAGGTGATGTTGGCAGCAAACTCATTTGAGCACCTGTGTCACGCAGGAAATATCACCGTGAAAGGGTGTCTGTAATGAACAGACCCTGGCAGCTGGAAACCATGATGCTCACAGACCTCTGATGTCCTAGTGCACTGGCACTGTCAAAGCTGCAAGCAAGTCAGCACTTCTCAGCATTCCTACCAAAGTGAACGTGGTAAAAACACAGACCTAACATTGTCTGTTTCTCAGCTGCGGGCGTCCTTCCCTTGGGGGCCTTGCTGACTGCGCTTATTGAGGTAGAGGAAGGAGCAATGATACACCGCAGCCTAGCTGAGTGTAGACTCTCAGCCATTTTAAAAAGCTCCCAATAGTCCATCGCGGGAGCATTAGCAAGGGCTGTGTGAGCTTGTTCAGGTTTTTGCTGCATGAAGAGTTCTTCAAAAATAAAACAAGATAAAACAAGGATCGTGATTTTATAGCAGAGACAGCACATGGTCAGTTAGCTCCAAAGGCCTAGCATTGCCAAGGCCGGGCAAGGAGAGCAACTGTTAGGCATGTTCAGACAATGATAGTCCAAAAGTCTGTAAAAAGTGAGTTTTCAGCGATTGGTATTTATCATGCTCAAGCAGGTGTTCAAGCAGACTAACTACTTTCACACCCATGGAATTAGTGAACGATGCTACCACGTAGTAGAATTTAGTGTCATCGGCAGAGATTTCTCGCAGAGTGAACTGGGCCTCAGCTTGTATGAACCAAGCGACAGCATTTTGCTCCCAAAACTCCAGCAATTTCAAAGCGACTGCATTAGCCAACATGTTCAATAACTCTGGAATTGTCCTAGAGCATTGGGGTCTCCAATGTAGGTTTTCGCAAATTAAACAAAGTGAGGGGTTTTATGTTCAATGAAACCCATAACACATTTTACTTAACTCCAAAACATACACACACAAAAGTGTGCTAAAACTCTAAGTAATAACGTCATCAAATCAGACCAGCCTTTTCGAGTGAAACCCCAACTCATTGTTGGTGGTTGTGAATTATGTACCTTTCTCCCAATTATGTTACTCTACAGGGTAAGTAGGAGAGGGGAGAGAACACACCCCTGTCGTGCATGAATGTTGACTAAGCAGGATGTGGGAATGTGTTTGCCTAGTCTCACCATCTGACTCTTGTCAGAGAGGAAGTTTGTGATGCACCTGCAGATGGGACCTGGTATGTTAAGTTTGGAGAACTTCTCTTGCGGAAGCTCAGGAGTGATGGTATTGAAAGTTGAAATAAAATCAACAAAGAGAATCCTGATTTACCAGGGAAGTCGGAGAGCTGTGGTATGAAGTGCAGACTGATGTGAACTGCATCATCTACAGATCTATTGGCTTTATAGGCAAGCTGCAGTGATCTCACATGAACATGAGTGCAAGTTCTTGCCCAAGATGCACAAAACACTTACAAATACGTCTCCATTCTGTCTTACCACTGCCTCCAAATCCTAGAACTCCCTATGCCTGTAGTGTGGGAATACCTTCCAGAAGGATTGAAGTGGATAAAGAAGATGTCTTCTGAACAATATTAGGGAATGCTAGTGTCTCCTTCATCTCATGCTCAAATAAAAAGCAGAAAGTTGTTGCATAGAGAATGATGGAATTTGCAGCTATTTGAGACTGGATGGAAATCTAGATTCTGCGATACACATCCAATACTGCTGCCACAAGACATCACCAGATTGCTAACTATGCAGTGCTAATTAGTGTTGGGCAAAATAGTTTGCTTAATTCCCAAAGGATATAAGGGCCCTCCTCTAAATGTTTCACATGTTATACTGCTCTCTAAATGAGTATGTTCCATTCGACTCAGCCCAACCATCCCTGTGATTTGTCATGGTGGCTGAAGTACTTTCATTCAAATAGGTGTGAGGCTGATCGAAATAATCAAAGTCAAAAACTAGCAAGGTCTCAATTAATACAGATTTTCAATTAGTTAGGCCCTGGGGATCTCAGGTTTGTTATTACCCCTGATTAGTCGTATCTGAAGTAACGTAACTTTAACCTTTCAAGAAAGGCAGAATGTGAAAATGTACATTTTAACACCTAAAGTGAAAAAAATACAGTTTGCAAATCTTCCTGCTGGAAGCTGGTATTGTTCCAAACTGGAGGATGATATTGTGCCAGGATGGGGGCTGGTATTCTGCGGATGGTATTGTTCCATTCTGGGGCTGATATTGTTTCAAGATGGGTGATGGTACTTTTCTAGGTTGGGGATTGTTTTTGCTCAGGATGGGGACTGGTATTGTTCCAATCAACTTCGGTCTGTTACAATGACAAAAAGTTGACAGAGTGTCAGACTGTGACACAGTCAAGACATTTTTCAAACAGTGTGCAGACCATATAGAGCTGTGATGAAGAAGCACCACCCAAAATATCATAAACACAAGAAATTCTGCAGATGCTGGAACTCCAAAGCAACACACACACAATGCTGGAGGAACTCAGCAGGTCAAGCAGCATCTATGGAAATGAATAAACAGTTAACGTTTAGGTCCAAGACTCTTCTTCAGGACTTGAAAGAAAAGGGGAAGATGGCAGAATAAAAAGGTGGTGTGAGGGGAAGGAGGAGAGCTAGAAGGTGATAGGTGAAGCCAGGTGAGTGGAAAAGGTAAAGAGCTGGAGAGGAAGGAATCTGATAGGAGAGGAGATGGGAGAAAGAGAAGGAGGAGGGGACCTGAGGGAGGTGATAGGCAGGTGAGAAGAGGTAAGAGGCCAGAGTGGGGATTAGAAGAAGATGGGAAGAAAAATTTATTTTTACCAGAAGGAGGAATCGATTTTGTGTCATCAGGTTGGAGGCTACACAGACGTAATATGAGGTGCTGTTCCTCCACCCTGAGAGCAACCTCATTGTGGCGTAAGAGGAAGCCATGGACCAACATGTTGGAACAGGAATGGGAATAGCAAGTAGGATGGTTTGCCACTGGGAAGTTCTGCATCTGGCAGGTGGAGCAGAGGTATTTGACAAAGTGGTCACACAATTTATGACGGGTCTCACCAATATAGAGGAGGCTGCATCTGGAGCACTTCCTCTTACTAACCCCTTGAATAGAACCCCACTTTGGACCATGTGAAAATTGTCTCCAACACCATTATTAATATCATCAGCTCTGGAGAACTCCCATCCACTCCCACCATACTCATAGTTCCCTTATTCTGCATTGCTTGCTTCTGTCATCTCCCCAAGATCCACAAACTTGACTTTCCAAGTAGGCCCATTGTCTCTGCCTGCTCCTGCCCTACTGAACTCATGTCACCTTACTTCAACTCCATTCTATCCTTCTTGGTTCAGTCCCTTCCCACTTGCATCCACAACACTTCACAGGCTCTCAATCTCCTGACTAGCTTTCAATACCCTGGCCCTGACCACCTCATTTTCACCATGGACGTCCAGTCCTTATAAACTTCTATCCACCATCAAAAAGGCCTTAATGCTCTCTGCTTCTTTCTCAACAAAATGACCAACTGGCTCCCCCCTCCTCCACCACCCTTCTCTGTCTGGTAGAACTGGTCCTTGCCCTCAACCATTTCTCTTTTGGCTCCTCCTACTTTCTCCAGAATCAAGGGGTAGCAATGTGTATCCGCATGGGCCCCAGCTATGCCTGCCTTTTTGGTGGCTACTTAGACCAGTCACTATTCCAGGCATTCCCTGGTAACGTTCTGCAACTCTTCCTACGCTACATTGAAGACAGCAATGATGCTGATTCATGCACCCATGCTGAGTTCATCAATTCCATCAACTTTGCCTCCAACTTCTACCCTGTCTTTAAATTCACTTGGTTCATTTCTGCCACCTCTCTTTCTCGATCTGTTTGTCTCCATCCCTAGTGTTGCTCCTCCACCCTGTAAAAATGCTACTCCCTTTTCTCAGTTCCTTCATCTCTGCTGCATCTGTACCTGGGATTAGGCTTTCAGTTCCAGGAATCAGAGATGTAAGCCTTCCTCAAAGAAAGGGGTTTCCCTTCCTCTCTCATTGATGCCTCCCTCACCTGCATCTCCTCCATTACCCAGACATCCACACTCACCCCATCTTCCTACTGCCTTAACAGTGATAGAGCTCTTCTCGTCCTAACCTACCAGCCAATGAGCTTCCACATCCAACACACCATTCTCCACAACGTCTGCCATCTCCAAGGAGATCCTACCACCAAACACATCTTTACTTCCCGCCCACTCTTGTAGTGTTCTTGCACAGGTGTAAAAGAACTCTGAACTAAACACCGAGTTTAAACCTGTCAATGAGGCGGTCCCAGTAAGATTAACCGTTTACTGTTCACTCTTCCACATTAACGTATGGTGAAAAGGCGTTGCTTCACTGATGTTTCTAGTGTGTAGAAAGAAAACTTTTCTCACGCTGGTCCTGCACACACATAAGCCCCCTCCTTCCCGTTTCTCCAAACCGGTATTTTCCCACAGGACGCGGCGAAACTGGGTGTGACGTCATCGCATGCCGCGATATTATCACAGACAACGAATTTACTTTAAATAACCTTAACTTTAACTAGAAAACGATTACAAATGAATTACTAAAGCGAAAATATAATAAACTAAACAAATGCCTTAAAGGCAACACACACATCTTTACCTCCCGCCCACTCTCTGCTTTTCGCAGGGATCACTCCCTCTGTGATTCCCTTGTCCATTCATCCTGTTGTAATGTGAGTATTATTAAAAGTAAGTTAATACTAATCGGGAAGCTGTTGGTAGCAAGAGGCGGGATCCGGGGTTGGCGGGGTCTTTACTTCCGCTCTTTTTATTCCCAGTATGCATTGTATATAGTTCCTCCACCCATGCCGCACGAGGTACCTGTAAGCCTCTGTATTGTAAATATCATCTGCCGTCCCAGATAAAGATGCTCTTTTGGCCATCAAGTTGTCGAGTGGTCTTTTTATAAAGTAGAAGTTACCACACATCCCACCCCACCATTCGCCCTCCTGGCACTTATCCGTGCAAGTGGCCTAAGTGCCACACCTACCCATTCACTTCTTTCCTCACCTCCATTCAGGGCCCCAAACAGTCCTTCCAGGTGAGGCAGCACTTCACCTCCGAATCTGTTGGGGTCAGCTATTATAGTCAGTGCTCCCGATGCTGTCTTCTGTACATTGGTGAGACCCGTCACAAATTGGAAGACCACTTTGCCGTGCACTTCCACTACACCCACTAACAGCAGAATTTCCCTGTGGCCAACCATTTTAATTCTTATTCCCTTTCCTGTTCTGACGTGTCGGTCCACGGCCTCCTCTTGTGCTATGATGAGGCCACTCGCAGGGTGGAGGAGCACCACTTTATATTCCATCTGGGCATCCTCCAACCTGATGGCATGAACATCAATTTCTACTTTCAGTTAAAAAAAAGTCTCCCTCCCCTCTTCTTCTATTTCCCACTCTGGCCTCTTACCTCTTCTCACCTGCCTATCACCTCCCCCTGATTCCCCTCCTTCCCTTTCTTGCAAGGTCCACTCTTCTCTGCTATTGGATTCTTCCTGCTCCAGCCCTTTACCTTTCACACCTAAATGGCTTCTGCAATCACTTTCTAGCTGTCCTCCTTCCCCTCCCCCACCTTTTTATTCTGTTGTCTTCCTTCTTCCTTTCCAGTCCTGAAGAAAGGACTTGACCCGAAACGTCAACTGTTTATTAATTTCCATGGATGCTGCCTGACCTGCTGAGTTCCTCCAGCATTTTGTGTGTGTTGCCCAAAATATCAGTCTTCCTTTTCTTTCACAAGGGTTAATGGTCCTGCTGAGTACTTCCACCTTCTGTTTTAATTCAGATATTACCATTATAGATAATTTTCCATGAGAATCAATATGTGAAATTGATCTGGTCATTCCTTAAATGCCCCCTGAAAATAAAGCAGTGCAAGTCCATTCTCCTTTACGGCTAGGATATCTTTTGCTCGGATTCTGGATGATGGAGTGTGTGTGGGAGGGGAATATCCTGATGTAACAAAGTGAAACAGAACATAGCA
This sequence comes from Hemitrygon akajei, assembly GCF_048418815.1. Taxonomy (NCBI): domain Eukaryota; kingdom Metazoa; phylum Chordata; class Chondrichthyes; order Myliobatiformes; family Dasyatidae; genus Hemitrygon; species Hemitrygon akajei. The sequence goes on from NC_133149.1 coordinate 24,518,560, forward strand.
ATATTAGGGAATAATTTCCAAAGCAAGTTACCTCCAATGGGAATAAGAGATGATGTTTCTCATGTTCCTTAGCTTGTCAGCATCCCCCTGTTAATTGGAGGAACATCAAGGTATGTGTTTCCTCATCTCCCTGTAAAGGCCATGTGTGGAGAGAACTTTCTGTTCCATTTCTCTCATGTCTTGCAGCAAATCTCTGTTGTTCCCCTTTTGAGAGCTTTATTTTGCCTGATTAGTCAGGATTGCTTGTTAAGTGACGATCTTCAGGCTGTTCGGTACATTGAGGAACTGAAGAAAAATAAATCACTTTTATCACAGATCTTCTGATTGTCCTGAAGCCTTTTTCACAGCCAATGAAATGTGTGGCTGCTGATGTCACGAAGGAATATATTCAGAATCAGAATCAGGTTTATTATCACTGTCTTATATGATGTGAAATTTGTTGTTTTGCTGCAGCAGTATAATGCAAAGACATAAAATACTAAAAATTGCAAAATAAATAAATAGTGCAAAAAAGAACAATAAGGTACTGTTCATAGGTTCGTGGACTGTTCAGAAATATGATAAATTTTGAGTGTGGATCTTCAGGCTCCTGTACCTCCTCCCTGATGGAAGTAACGAGAAGAGGCCTTGTCCCGGTTGATGAGGGTCCATAACGATGGATGCTATCTTTTGAGGCTCTGCCTCTTGAGGTATCATTGATGGTGGGGAGGTTTGTGCCTGTGATGGAGTTGGCTGAATCTACAACCTCCTTCAGCCTCTTGTGATCCTGTTGCATTGGAGCCTCCAAACCAGATGGTGATGCAACTAGTCAGAATGTTCTCCTCCACAATACATCTGTAGAAATTTGCTAGAGTCTTTGGTGACATATCAAATCTCCTCAAACTCCTAATGAAGTAGAACTGCTGGCCTGGTAAGTGATTGCATCAATGTGTTGGGCTCATGATAAATCCACTCAGATATTGACACCCAGGAATTTAAAGCTGCTCAGCTGAACATGCATTCTCCCGATTTCCCCTTCCTATGTCCACAATCGATGCCTTGGCCTTGCAGACATTGAGTGTGAGGTTGTTGTTGTGACAGCACGTCTGGTTGCCTTCTTAAACCCATCTGAGATTTTACGAACAAGTTGTCATCTGAAGATTCAAAAATAATATTTGAGCTGTGCTTAGCCACACAGTTATGAGTGTAGAGCAGTGTTGCACCTGTGTTGATTCTCAGCGAGGAGAGGTGTTATCACTGATCTGTACTCAATGAAATTTCCTCATGAGGAAGTTGAGGATCCAGTTTGGTGGGGGGGGGGGGGGTTTACAGAGGTCCAGGTTTAGAAGCTTGCTGATTCAATACCAATTGGTATTGAATACCAAGCTGTAATCAATAAACAGCAACTGACATAGGCTGTTGTCTAGGTGCTCTAAAGCAAAATGGAGAGACAGTGAAATTGCATCCAATTATAGGCCTGTTGTGGAGGTAGGCAAATTGCAACAGGTCCAGGTCCTTGCACATGTAGGTGTTCATTCCAGCCATAACTAATCTCTTGAAGCACTTCTTTACAGTAGATGTGAGTGCTACTGGTCAATAGTCACTGAGGCAGATTGCCCTGCATTTCATGGCCATGGGTATGAATGATGCCCTTTTGAAACAGAATCTGTACAGAAGAACTTCTTTTCAAGTTTATCAAATGCCTGAAGCTTCAGCTTCACACAGAATCAGTTCAATGCCTGGTATAAATTAGATAACGAGAACAGAATCATTCCTGAACCTTCTTTTATAGAAGAGCTGCATGCTATATTGAAGTAAATGGTTTCCAAGCTTGATTAGGACTTCAATAACATGAACCCAACTTTAATTTTGATTATGTGTCAGTGAACGAGTGTGTTGGTATTGGTCTAATAATAAGACCATAAGACATAGGAGCAGAAATGGGCTTTTCAGTCTATCGAGTCTGCTCTGCCATTCCATCATGGCTGATCCCAGATCCCACTCAACCCCATATACCTGCCTTCTCACCATATCTTTTGATGCCCTGACTGATCAGGAAACGATCAACTTCCGCCTTAAGTATACACATGGACTTGCCGACTACTGCAGTCTGTGGTGGAGCATTCCACAGATTTACAACTCACTGGCTAAAAAATTCCTCCTTACCTCTTTTTTAATGCCTGATTCAGTCTGGTCCTGTGCTAGTGCCAACATACAGAGGAGTAGATTTTTCAGAGAGAGGCTAGGGAATATCTGGGATGGGTTACCAGAGGAGATGGTAGAGGCAGATATAATTACAATATCTACAAGGCATTTGGAATGGTACTTGTGGAAGTGATATAAGGGGATACAAACCTAATACAGACAAATGGGATTAGCACAGATCAACATCATGGTTGCCATGGATTTGTATGGTTCTGCAAATCATAGAACTGTACAGCCTGTTTTTTGCTCCTGTATCTACAAATGGCCACTGAGTGTATGTTCCTGATCTTCTGCTACTGCAGCCGATCCACTTCAGGGTTGGACGTATTGTGCATTCAGAGATGAACGAATGTTGTTGTAACACATGATTATTTGAGTTACTGTCAATTTCCTGTCAGCTTGAACCAGTCTGGTCATTCTCCTCTGACCGCTCTCATTAAAAAGGCATTTTTACCCACAGAACTGCCAATCATTGGATTTTTTTTTGTTTTCCGCACCATTCTCTGTAAACTCTAGAGATGATTAGTGTGAAAACCCCAGGAGATCAGCAGTTTCTGAGACACTCAAACCACCCTATCTGGCACCAACAATCATTCCAGTCAAAGTTACTTTGATCACATTTCTTTCCTATGATGTTTGGTTTGAACAACAACTGAGCTTCTTGAGTCTGCAGGCTTTTATGCATTGAGTTGCTGCCACATGATCGGCTGATTAGATTTTTGAATTAATGAGCAGGAGAACAGGTATACCGAATAAAGTGGCCACTGAGTGTACGTCACTATCTTATGTTTGCTCTACAATAGCTTGTTAGCTGTGTTATTAGCTACTAGGTCTATTTTCAGTGATGCATTGTGTAAATGTAGGTATAGCCTTTCTTGCTGAAATGTTGCCCCTCATCTCCAAGAAACTTCCTACAAGAGTTGAGCAATCTACAGTCACTACATTCTAGAACCAGACACACAAAACACCATAGTGCAGATGATACATACACTTGTTCAAAAGCTGAACTCCAAACCATGATCCATGGTGAGACCTTTGAAAGTGTGGACCACTTCACGTGTCTCAGAAACCACCTCTCAGTGAAGTTACATATTGACTATGAAATTCACAAATGGCTTCAATGTGCCAGCAGGGTTTTTAGTTAATTGAAGAGAAGAACATTTGGAGATCAAGACCTCTGACATGCTATGAAACCCATGAACTACCGCACAGGAGTGATCCCTACCATTCTATATGCTTTTGAGACCCACATGACTTACAGCTGACATCTCAAGGCATGGATTAACACCTCCATTGCTCTCTCTGTAAAATCCTTGAAGTTCACTGGAAGAACAAACATACAAATGATAGTGCCGTCATCAATCCTCAGTACACTATTTCCACTATTCAAAAGTTCAAATTCCAAATTAAATTTATTATCAAAGTATAGCCTGAGATTCACTTTCTTGCAGGCACTTATGGGAAAGTAAAGAAGTACTATGGAGTTTATGAAAAATTATACATAACAAAGACTTACAAATATCCAATGTGCAATGTACCAATAATAAATCTAAAAAATAATTCTGAGAACATGTGCTGTAGAGTCCTTGAAAGTGAGTCTATGGGTTGTGGAGTCAGTTCAGGATTGAGATGCGTGAAGTTATCCACACTGATTCAGGAGACTTATGGTTGTAGAGTCCTTGAACCTGGTGGCATGGGACCTAAGGATCCTGTATCTCCTGCCTGATGGTATTAGTGAGAAGAAAGCATGGTCTGTATGGTGCCGATCCTTGATGATGGATGCTGCTTTCTTGTGGCATTGCTCCTTGTAAATGCATTCAATGATAGGGTGGGTTTTGTATGTGATAGACTGGGCTGTATCCACCACTCTTTGCAGACTTTTCCATTCAGGTATTGATGTTTCCATATAGGCTGTGATGCAACTAGATAGATAGATAGATAGATAGATACTTTATTCATCCCCATGGGGAAATTCAACATTTTTTCCAATGTCCCATACACTTGTTGTAGCAAAAACTCATTACATACAATACTTAACTCAGTAATAATATGATATGCATCTAAATCACTAACTCAAAAAGCATTAATAATAGCTTTAAAAAAAGTTCTTAAGTCCTGGCAGTTGAATTGTAAAGCCTAATGGCATTGGGGAGTATTGACCTCTTCATCCTGTCTGAGGAGCATTGCATCGACAGTAACCTGTCGCTGAAACTGCTTCTCTGTCTCTGGATGGTGCTATGTAGAGGATGTTCAGGGTTTTCCATAATTGACCGTAGCCTACTCAGCGCCCTTCGCTCAGCTACCGATGTTAAACTCTCCAGTACTTTGCCCACGACAGAGCCCGCCTTCCTTATCAGCTTATTAAGACGTGAGGCGTCCTTCTTCTTAATGCTTCCTCCCCAACACGCCACCACAAAGAAGAGGGCGCTCTCAACAACTGACCTATAGAACATCTTCAGCATCTCACTGCAGACATTGAATGACGCCAACCTTCTAAGGAAGTACAGTCGACTCTGTGCCTTCCTGCACAAGGCATCTGTGTTGGCAGTCCAGTCTAGCTTCTCGTCCAACTGTATTCCCAGATACTTGTAGGTCTTAACCTGCTCCACACATTCTCCATTAATGATCACTGGCTCCATATGAGGCCTAGATCTCCTAAAGTCCACCACCATCTCCTTGGTCTTGGTGACATTGAGACGCAGGTAGTTTGAGTTGCACCATATCACAAAGTCCTGTAACTAGTCAGAAAACTCTCCATCGTGCCTATATAGAAGATTGTTAAAGTTTTAAATGACATGCTGAATTAATGCAAACTTGTAACAAAGTAGAAGCGCTGTCGTGCCTTCTTTGTAATGATACTTCTTTGTGATGACAGATCCTCTGATATGGTAACACTAAGGGCATCAAGATGGCACTGGTGAACCACAGTAATGTGTTACAAGCAGTTTACAAAACTTCTAAGTATAGTTATTTTGAATTAATCTCACTGAAGTCTGCAGCCTATAGTTTCCCTTTAAGGACATTTTCCAGTATTCTTCATCTCATGTTCTTGATATTTATTGCTTTTTCTTCTTATTATTATTATTTCTTTTTTTCTCATTCTTTTGTGAAGAAGAAACTCTGGAATTCACACCTCTCTCCTCTCCTCTCTGATTCTTTCTTAAAGTACCCGGTATACACCTTTGGCAAAGCTTTTGGTCAGACTGTTATGTGGCTCAGTATCAGACTGTAACAAACCTTCTGACATTTAGTTCCCTTAAGGACAGTATAGAAATAGAAGTTGTTTTTGTTGATAATGGGACAGAATAGGTTATTATCCTGGATCTGATTCATCACAGTCCAAGAATGTGAAGAGTGATTTTTAAAGAATGAGCAAGAATACATCACCAGAAGAAAATTCAGTTCATTTAAAATAAATAACAAAGAAATTATTTCCAAAAAATGAAGATGATGTGCTGCACATGACCGCTAGATACTGCAGAGAGTTGTGGAGACAGCACAGCACATCAGTGAAAAGTTTCCCCTCTATGGACTCTGACTATACGTCTTGCTGCTTCAGTAAAGCAGCCAGCGTAATAAAGATGCCATCTATCCAGAACATTCTTCTTCTCCTCTCATTCAGCAGGGAGGAGATACAAAAGCTTGAAAGCATGTACCGCTAGGTTTAAGAACAGATTCTATCCCACTGTTATCAGACTCTTGAATGAACCTCTTGTATGAGAAGATGGACTCTTGGCCTTACAATCTACCTTGTTATGATTTGCACTTTATTGATTACCTGCTTCACATTCATTTTGTAGCTTTCACACCTTATTCTGCATGGGCATTGCTTTACCTTATTCTAGCTCAATGCACTGTATAATGATTTGATCTTTATGAACAGTATGGAAGACAAGTTTTTCACTCTGTCTTGGTACATATGACGATAATAAACTAAAAGCAATGATATGGGCTGTAAGGGTCTCAAAAACTTCCTTAATTGTCATAATTGTAATCTTGGAATATCTACTGTCTTAGCTTTAGGAACCTAATGAGTGTTCACTTCGTACATGACAATGGTACATGCATTTACTATCATTTTATTTAAAACCATCAGTAAATGAGCATCCACGGCCCTCTTTGATATGGATTTCCAAGGACTCACTACCTTCTGGTTGAAGAAATTTGATCCTCAACAGTGGACCTGATATTTTGAGAATAGGCTCTTTGGTTCTAGACTCTTCAGCCAAGGAAAACATCATCCCTGCAGCTGCCTTGTGAAGCCTAAGAGAATTTTGCGCACTTCAATGACATACCTTTTTATTTTCCTAAACTTAAGAAAACATAAGCCCAGTCCACTTAACTCCCCTCACATAATCCACGACCATCCTTAAACCAATCTGGTGAAGCGATGCTGCATATTTCTAAAGGTAAGCATATCCTTTGTAACATATTGCAACTAGACCTGTGCATGATATTCCAGATATGGATTTATCAGTGCTCTACAAAATTTGACAAAGAAGTCTTTACTCTTGCACTCTTGTCCTCTTTACAACAAATGCCAATAGACCATTTGCCTTCCTAATTGTTTGCTATATCTGTATGTTGACTTTATCTCACTTGTATACAAGAACATTCAGAACCCTCTGAACAACACCATTCAAACTCTCACCATTTCTAAAATACTCTGCCTTTTCATTTCTTTGCCCAATGTGGTGACCTCACAGCACTCTAACCTGTATTTCATTTGGCCATTCAATTAAGATTCTGGTAAGATAGCAGCACACTCAGATGCAGCAGCCTTTCTGGGCCTAAACAAAGGAGTAATTGTTCATCCTTTATGTCTTCTTTACAATCGCAAGACATGGGTGGATATTAAGAACATCAAATACTGCAGGTCTACCCCATCAGCGAGTTGTTCAATTGTGTTCTCACCTGGACTTGTTGCGTACCATTGCTGTGCAGAGGCAGTGCATGGTGATTGTGTTTTTTTTTTGGGACTCTTTTTGTGTGATCGTAAGACTCTGTTGGACATTGGAAATACAGAATACTGAGAGTCTGATTCACTGGCTCACTCATTTGATCGACAGCTGATTTGCCTTGGATGTGGCGCAGATTAGGCCCAAATGCCGTGGGGTCGCCTGTAGCACCCACCCAGTGGAGGAGGTGCTGGTGACAGTGTGGGAGAAAGCAAAGGCCTCTGGGGGTATGCTGGGATCCGTACTGAGTTGGGGGGGGGGGGCTGGCCCCTACACTGCCTCCAGTGTTTGCTCAATGGAAGAATAAACTAGACTAGAACACCATTCCATGCACAATCAGTCTACAGGCCATGCCATTCAGGAACTTGGGCTATAAATATTTTTTGTGACTGTGTGACTCTACTTTTTTCTTTTATCGTAAAAATATGTGCTCTATGTGCTATGAGTTGTGTGCTGTTGTTAACGTGCTTTTCACCTTATCCACTGAGGAATGCTGCTTTGTTTGGCTATATGATAACTAAACCTGAACTTCAAACTGTCTGCATTTCCCAGAAACCTTATTGCATTCCTTTTCATATCCCATACTTCCATTCACCTAAGACACTGAAATAGATTTTGAACAGCTAATTTCACAGTATTACATTGCCTCACTCGTCGCAGTCTTCCAACCCAAAACCCACCGATTCCTACTTATCCTTTCCCCCACAGATGCTGCTCAATTCTCTGAGTTCTTCCAGCTAATTGGTTGCTATCCCTACTTTTTGTTTATTGTTTGCTAATCGATACTCAATACATGCCAATATATATATTGCCATCAATAATGTTCACTCCACTATTATTTAACAAAATCTTGTGTTGCACCTTTTTGGAGACCTGTATTAGGCAGATTACTGTCAACAGAACTTACATATTTAGTTTACACTCTTCTCTGCTTACCTACTGTTTTATTTCTTGTACATTTTCCAAAGAGGCACTAATTGGCAATTAACAGTGCAGTTCTTCACTCTCTAGCCCAATTTGTGAAGGTATAACAGTATGGGTTGACATGAGCGAAATCCTGATCTAATTTGCTGTTATCCATAAACAAACTTGTTATTCTTCTTGAGGTCATCGCCTTGGAATTCCAATCTTCTTCACAAACTTTAATATGTCTGTCTTGTTGAATTGGAACAGCAAGAGGTGTTAGATCTCAAAACAATAGCAACTGAATCATGAACTCAAACAATTAAATTGACTTTATTTCTTACATTCTTCATATACACAAGGAGTAAAAATCTTTATGTTACATCTCTATCTGAATGTACAAATGAGCAATTTATAGTAATTTGTAATATATAGTATGTACAACACAACAGTCAATATAGCATAGAAATACAATTGTATCAGTGTGAATTAATCAGTCTGACAGCCTGGTGGAAGAAGCTGTCCCAGAGCCTGTTGGTCCTGGCTTTTATGCTGTGGTAGTTTCCTGGATGGTAGTAGCTGGAACAGTTTGTGGTTGGGGTGACTCAGGTCTCTAATGATCCTTCGGGCCCTTTTAATGCACCTGTCTTTGTAAATGTCCTGAATAGTGGGAAGTTCACATCTACAGATGTGCTGGGCTGTCCACACCATTCTCTGCAGTGTCCTGCGATTGAGGGAAGTACAGTTCCCATACCAGGCAGTGATGCAGCCAGTCAGGATGCTCTCAATTGTGCCCCTGTAGAAAGTTCTTAGGGTTTTGAGACTCATGTCAAACTTCTTCAACCGTCTGAGGTGAAAGAGGCACTATTGTGCCTTTTTCACAACACAGCTGGTGTGTACAGACCTCGTGAGATCGTCAGTGATGTGTACGCTGAGGAACTTAAAGCTGTTTGCCCTCTCAACTTCATATCCGTTGATGTCAATAGGGGTTAGCCTGTCCATTCCTCCTGTAATCCACAATCAGTTCCTTTGCTTCTGCAAAATTGAGGAGGAGGTTGTTTTCTTGACACCATTGTGTCAGAGTGATGACTTCTTCTCTGTCGGCTGCCTCAGTATTATTTGAGATAATGTCATTCAATGTAGTATCATCAGATTGGAGCTGTGGGTGGTGATACAGTCATGGGTATACAAGGAATAAAGGAGGGGGCTTAGGACACAGCCCTGAGGGGCACTTGTGTTGAGGGTCAAAGGGGCAGAGGTGAGGGAGCCCACTCTTATCACTTGCCGGCGATCTGACAGGAAGTCCAGGATCCAGCTGCACAAGGCAGGGTGAAGGCCAAAGTCTCTGAGCTTCTTTTCAAGCCTAGAGGGAATTATGAACTGTATGAGTTGAAAGCTGAACTGTAGTCCAAGAACAACATTCTCACATAAGCATCCTTCTTCTCCAGCTGAATAGAGCTGTGGCAATTGCGTCATCTGTCGATCGGTTGTGTCAGTAGGTGAATTGTAGGGGGTCCGATGTCGGCGGTAGCATGCTGCAGATGTAGTCCTTGACCTCTCAAAGCATTTGTAAGTTTGACAGGATGCCGGTCATTCAGACATGTTACCTTGGTCTTTTTAGGTATAGGAACAATGGCAGATGTTTTGAAGCAGGAGGGCACTCTACAGTGGGAGAGGGAGAGATTAAAAATGAGATTAACTTCCTGAATTTAAGCACATAAATCTGTGTTTATAACAACCTACTGAGTTGCCATAGAGTACTACATGATTTGCTAATATTCTTAACTATGGAAGCCACCAGTCATGACTGATCTTATGTATAGAAGAATGGAAAACACTTCTGGAAATTGTCAGAATGATCAGGCAATACCAATATTACCTTGATTCTAGAGGCAAACTATTTAAAAAAAATCTTTAACGCATGGGCTTGCATTGCTGCTGATGCATTACATGGGAAGTCCAGAGAACCTTTCGGAAATCCAAATCCAGGGGGAAACAGATTAGTATCTACATGAGCAGTTTGATGTTGGAATGGGAGCTTTGTGCCTGATTAGAGCTAATGAGGCACTGAGCAAAAGGAAGTATGTATTAATAGCACATGGCATTTTTAAAACACATGATCATTGTCCAAAATGGCCTAGATATCAGAGCCTATCTGCTCTAAATAAAGAGTCACCCCTTAAAATGGGCAACTTTTCAGTAACTTTTATCTTGATAATCTTCTGCTTTAGCAAGGGAAGTGCATTGTACTGACAGTTAAGTCAAATAAAGTTGGATAAATATTACATGTGGAGGCACAGATCAGATGGACTGTCCAGAGCAGGGGCTTATCAACAGCAGTCATTTTGAGTGAGTTATTGTGCCATAGAGTAATACAGCATGGTAAACAAGGTCTTTGGCACTCTTGTTCTGAATGTGGTGGGGGGGGGGGGGAAGGAATCTGAAGACCACATCTGTAAAGGTGATACACCTTTTGGAATCCTCTGCTGAAGGCATATGGTGGCTCTGTCACAGAGTATCGTCAAGATTGGGATTAACAGAATTTTAGGTATTAAGGATATCAAGGGATATGGATTAATGAATGAAGGTCTCTACTGAGGTAGAAGATCAGCCATGATCTTGTTCTTAATGGAACTGTACATCCAGGGAAGAGTTTCCAAAGCTACTGATTTCACATGCAGTTGGATTGAGAGTTTTCCACTGTGCTGACCCTTGTTTGTTCAAGCTGAGGCCGTTGTGGGCTCACCGCTTGCAAATAGCCTGCCTTCAGCAACTTCAGAACAAAAGGAAATCTCACATCATTTTTCTCACAGCTTCAGTCAGAGCAAGTAAATACACGAACTAAATTTGCTGCATGGCAGGGACACATTGTTTCTAACGCAGGGTCACAGGGAACAGACTGACTGGAGCAGCTTACTGTGACTGGCAATTTATTGAACAAGAAAAATTATAGACAAATACTTTAATTCATAAGGGAACTATCTTTAAAAGCAACACTGTGAGAATACATTGCTTTATTCAAGCATTAGTAGCAAATTGAGAGTACAGTTTATTGCCCCCTTTCGGGTATATTCAGACAATGTTTTATCTTGGGTCATAAAAATCAGAATCAGAACCAGAACTAGGTTTAATATCACTGGCATATGTCATAAAATTTGTGGCTTTGCAGCAGCAGTACATTGCAATACATAAGAGTAAAATTAAATTACAATAAGAAATATATATATAAAATTAAGTTAAATAAGTAGTACAAACAAAAGAGAGAAAAAAACAAAAAAACAATACTAGTGAGGTAGTGTACATGGGTTCATTGTCCATTCAGAAATCTGATGGAAGAAGGGAAAAGCTGTTCCTCAAACGTTAAGTATGTATCTTCAGGCTCCTGTACTTCCTCCTTAATGGCAGCAATGAGAAGAGTGCATGTCCTGGGTCATGGGGGTGCTTAGTGATGAATGTTGCCTTTTTGAGGCATCACCTTTTGAAGGTCTCCTCAATGTGGGGGAGGCTAGTGCTCATCATAGAACTGCCTGAGTTTACAACTTTCTGCAGCTGTTTCTGGTCCTGTGTGGTGGTCCCTCCATACCAGAGTGTGATGCAGCCAGTTAGAATACTCTCCAGGGGACATCTGTGGAAATTTATGAGAGTCTTTGGTGACACACCAAGTCTTCTCAAATGCCTAATGAAATATAACCACTGTTGTGCCTTCTTTGTAATTGCATCAATATGTTGGGCCCAGGATAGATCTTCAGAGATGTTGACACCCAGGAACTTCAGACTGCTCGCCCTTTCCACTGCTGACCCCTCAATGAGGACTTGTGTGGGTTCCCTCAACTTCACCTTCCTGAAGTCCACAATCAATTCCTTGGTCTCACTGACATTGAGTGCAAGGTTGTTGCTGTGACACAACTCAACCAGCTGATCTATCTCACTCCTTTATGCCTCCTTGTCACCATCTGAAGTTCTGCCAACAATAGTTTTATCATCGACAAATTTATACATGGCGTTTGAGCTGTGTCTAGCTACACAGTCATAGGTGTAGAGAGAGTAGAGCAGTTGGCTAAACACACATCCTTGAGGTGCGCCAGTGTTGATAGTCAGCGAGAAGGAGATGTTATTTCTGATCTGCACAGACTGTTGTGAGGAAATCAAGGATCCAGTTGCTGAGGGAGTTACAGAGGCCCAGATTTTGGATTAGTACTGAGGGTATGAATGTGTTGAATGCTGAGCTGTAATCAATAAATAGCAGCCTGACATAGAGTAACTATTGATATTGTCCTGATGATCCACGGAGGAGTGGAGAGCCATTGAGACTGCATCTGCTGTAGACCTATTATGGTGCTAGGCTAATTGCAGTGGGTCCAGGTCCTTTGCTAGGCAGGAGTTGATGCTTTTGCTATGACCAACCTCTCAAAGCACTTCATCACAGTAGAATATAATAGAGTGCACTCAGTGTTAGTCACTGAGGCAGCTCACCCTGCTCTTCTTGGGCACTGGCAGTAGCAGTAGAGGAGTGAACCAGTGAGAGACCTGTATCATTCTAACCTTCCATCCAGCCCTGAACAGGTGGGGTAGCAGGCAGGAGTGTGAATTCAGATGGTCAAGTTTAGTTTATTGTCATAAATGTGGAGAAGCAAGGTACCAGACTCAAGAATAGCTTCTGCACTAATGTTATGATACTATTAAATGGTTCCCTTTTACAATAAGATGGACTCTTGAATCTGAACCTCACAATCTACCTCATTATGATCTTGCACCTTATTGTTTAGCTGCAATGAACTTTCTTTATAGCTGTTACACTTTATTCTGCTTTGATATTGCTTTACCTTGTTCTACCTCAATGCATTCTGTAATGATCTATTCCGCCTGAACAATATGCAAGACAAGCTTTTCACTGTATCTTTGGGACATGTGGGCGTAACAAAGCAATTCCAATTCTAACAATAAAATCTTGCTTGCAGCAGCATCATGGGCACTTACATTCAGGAAACACACAAAACATCAATTATACACAAATTATACATAAATTAAGTGAAGAGAAATGATTGCGCAAAGCAAGACGCGAGTGCAAATTAAAACACGATCCAAGCTAAATCCACAGCAGTGCAAAAAGGTGGCCCGCACTGTTCCATTACTGAGATAGGGTAAAGGCTGTGCAGGTTGATTCAAAGTGCACCTTGAACCAACCTGCACAATGTTATCCACACTCGTTCAGGGGTTTGATAATTGAAGGGTAATAACTGTTTCTGACCCTTAGGTCCCACATCACCAGGTTCAGGAACAGTTATAATCTTACTCACCTCAACTCTGAACTGATTCCACAACCTAAGGACTCACCTTCAAGGATTCTTCTGTATTATTTATTTATATGCTCAGTTTGTCTTCTTTTGCATATTGGCTGTTTGTCAGTCTTTATGTGCAGTTTTTCATTGATCTATTGTATTTTTCTGTTTTATTGTGAATGCCTGCAAGAAAATGAATCTCAAGGTAACCCAGATAAGTGTGAAGTGGTTCATTTTGGTAGGTCTAATATGATGGCAGAATATAGCATTAATGGTAAGACTCTTGGCAGTGTGGAGGATCAGAAGGATCTTGGGGTCTGAGTCCATAGGACGCTCAAAGCAGCTGCACAGGTTGGCTCTGTGGTTAAGAAGGTGTACAGTGTATTGGCCTTCATCAATCGTGAAATTGAATTTAGGAGCCAAGAGGTAATGTTACAGCTCTATAGGACCCTGGTCAGATCCCACTTGGAGTACTTTGCTCAGTTCTGGTCGCCTCACTACAGGAAGGATGTGGAAGCCATAGAAAGGGTGCAGAGGAGATTTACAAGGATGTTGCCTGGATTGGGGAGCATGCATTATGAAAACAGGTTGAGTGAACTCGGCCTTTTCTCCTTGGAGCGACGGAGGATGAGAGGTGACCTGATGAGGTGTATAAGATGATGAGAGGCATTGATCATGTGGATAGTCAGAGGCTTTTTCCCAGGGCTGAAATGGTTACCACAAGAGGACACAGTTTTAAGGTGCTGGGGAGTAGGTACAGAGGAGATGTCAGAGGTAAGTTTTTTATGCAGAGAGTGGTGAGTGTGTGTAATGGGCTGCTGTCAACAGTGGTGGAGGCAGATACGATAGGGTCTTTTAAGAGACTTTTGGATAGGTACATGGAGATTAGGAAAATACAGGCCTATGGGTAAGCCTAGTAATTTCTAAGGTAGGGACATGTTTGGCACAACTTTGTGGGCCGAAGGGCCTGGATTGTGCTGTAGGTTTTCTATGTTTCTATGGTAACATACAGTAGATGTAGTTTGATAATAAATTTACTTTGAAGTTTGAACTTTCCGTCAGAAACACAAGGACATGGCATTGAGGTGGGTAAAGAAAACAGAATGAATGGCCTGAAGGGCGCTGTGTTAAAAAAAATGTTCCTTGTACATAATCGTCTTATCTCCCAAGGATTCCCTGTAAGGTGTAAAAAACACTCCCTTGTTATATCTCCTTGAGGCTTGAATTCATTTGATGCCTATTTTCCCTGATGTGGTCAAGATTATCCTTATTGCCTAGATTAAAGTCTCTCGAAATGCTAAGTATGCAAGGCTTTTTCTAATTATTGTGAAAATTCAATACTGCATGAATAAAATAATAGTGGTTGAAGATGGTGCCCCTAAAGTAATCCCCTCGTACCCCATAACAACAGGCTTGACAACATCAAATAAAATGTTCCTGCTTCAGTGTCACTGCAGGAAAGATCTAATAGTTTTCTATTAACGTAGATTACAACTTAGGTAGAAATATTGTTTTCTGATGTTGAAAGAGTTAAAACCACAACCAATCACATGCCAATTCAATATACAATGTTGTCCTTTTCCATCTTCTGTATATTAATAAGCAGTCCAGTCAATGTTGTTATGAACCCCGTAACTGGGTCACTTACCAGCAAAGAGAGAGAGGTCCGCTGAAATCTGATGGTACTATTTTAAAAAGTTTTTATTTATAAAGGGGCACAAAAGTAAGGTTAATACAAACATTCAGATAATATATGTCGTCAATACTCAATCTAAAGCGCGGGTATAGTAATAATCAACAATAAGAAGTAGCTCTATCGTTTGTCTAGGGGTAAAACTATTGTCCGATAGAAATATCAAAGTCTCGGAAGTTCATGCAGGCTTTTAGCCTTTTCAGGGACTGCTGGGGTCTCACGTGTTGGAGAGAGAAAATAAACTTGCCAGCCTTTTGGACTCAACTCATTGAATCGGGAACGTGGGTTCCCCGTTGTCATTTCGAAGTCTTTTTTGGGGTTATCAGCCACTCGTTCCCCAAGCTAGGGGAACCGAATCACACATGGCTCCCGAACAGCTTCCCATCCTCACGGGAGCGATGAGCGATGGTCTCTCCTTCTGGTGCGTCGCTGGGGTACTGCCTCCTGCAGTCTCCTTTTTATCATGACTGACAGATTTGTAAATGTCAATCAAGGTAGGGTGATACAATCCCCACCCCACATTGCCCGAGGGTGTCCATGTCCCTGATAGCTGGCACGTACTATAGAGTTGCAATTCACACAGGTGCCTCTAAGAACAATGGTCAAATCCGTTGCATTGTCTCTCATTGGAAAAAAGTTGAATTTCCCCATGGGGATGAATAAAGTATCTATCTATCTATCTATCTATCTATCTATCTATCTATCTATCTATCTATCTATCTATCTATCTATCTATCATTTCCTGGGTCCAAGGCCCGAATTAATAGCGATTTTGCGATTCTCCGGAAGGAGGGGGTTGGTCCCGCACCCTTCGGCCCCTCAGAGCTGTGGTACATTCATAACAATATGAAGCTATTGGCATTTTCAGGAGAGAATCAATGACATGCTTGTCATCCGTAGGAGATGTGAAAGTCACATCTTATGTGAGTAACTATATACACCTCTGGAAATATTTCTCCTCAGGTATCAGCTTTTATATGCATAAGCATATATAAAAGTACACACTTCTCAATCATGAATGAACTTCAGAATGGCTAAAAATACTGAAAAAAATATCATGACCTTGAACTCAATCTGGCTTGAATGTTTCCTGTACCTGCAGTTTCTCAGTTTCCATCCTGGGTTGAGGAAAATGGCTCTGTTTGGAGTCTTTCTCTGTTTCTTTGTTCCATCAATGAATGGCTCATTAGTCCACTTGAATTAAGAGAAACATGGGGATATTAACTGATCTGAGAGAGGGTTTCCATGCTTAACTTGAGGAATGAAAACTCTGGAATAAGAAGCTGTAGATATTTAATGAGGCCCAGTGACCTTATTCATTCTATCCATTGACCCTGATGTGGATCCAACTTAATTGGAGAATGGCCCATATGTTGAGATCTTCAATGAAGCTGTCTGTCAATTTGTAGCAAAATTGAAGGAGCCTCATGCTTTATTAACTTGCAATGTTGTCAACTACATTTACATGTTTGTTACTATATTTTGTGGTTTAATGGTGCCGTATATGTATTTTGATAATAAATTTAATTTGAACTTTCAGCTTTCCAGCGCAGTATATTGGTGATTATATCAAAACTCCACCCTCATGAGCTCCTGGCTTAAATATTTGAAACCAATTATGTAATCAGTAACGATCCAAGCTAAGTTCATCTTCTGATCAGTTCCAGCCAACATATACCCCGAACTATTGCAGAACAGCAAAACGTTCAGGATATATACATTTAGTGGCCACATTATTAGGTACCTCCTGTACCTAATAAAGTTGCCTCTGAATGTACTGTATGTTCATGGTCTTCTGCAGCTGTAGCTCATCCACTTCAAGGTTCGATGTGCTGTGTGTTCAGAGATACTCTTCTGCACATCACTGTTGTAACGTGTGGTTACTTAAGTTACTGTTGCCTTCCTGTCTGCTTGAACCAGACTGGCCATTCTCCTCTGATATCTCTCATTAACAAGGAGATTTTGCCCACAAAACTGCTGCTCATCGTTATCAACACAGTCAGCTGAGTTCAGAATCAGAAACAGGCAGATTATCACTGACATACTGTCGGTCATAAAATTTGTAATTTTGTGGCAGCAGTACAGTGCAATACATAAAAAAGACAATAAGCTACCAAAAGAAATATAAAAAATACTTAAGTATGTAGTGCAAAAAGAGGAAAGATAGTGAGATGCTTTTCATGGGTTCATGGACCGTTCAGAAAACTGATGGCAGAGGGAAAGAAGCTAAAATATTGAATATGTGTCTTCAGGCTCCCGTGCTTCCTCCCTAATGGTAGTAATGAGAAGAGGGCATGAGCTGGGTAGTGAGTATTCTTAATGATGGATGCCACCTTCTTGAAGTATTGCCTTTTGAAGATGTCCTTGTTGAAGAAAAGGCTAGTTCTCATGATGGAGCTGGCTGAGTTTACAACCTTCAGCAGCTTTTTCCAATCCTGTGCATTGGAGCTTCGATGCCAGTGATGCAACCAGTCAGAATACTCTCCACTGTACATCTGTAGAAATTTGCTAGAGTCTTTGGTGACATAGCAAATCTCCTCAAACTCCTAATGAAGTATAGTCGCTGGCATGCCTCCTTTGTAATTTCTTCAATATGTTGGGCCCTGGATGGATCTTCAGAGATATTGACATCCAGGAATTTGAAACTGCTTGCCTTTTCCACTGTTGATTTCTCGATGAGGACTGGTTTGTGTTCTATCAATTTCATCTTCCTGAAATCCACAATCAATTCCTTAGTCTGACTGATGTTGAGAGCAAGGTTGTTATTGCGACACCACTCAATCAGCTGCTCTATCCTTCTCCTGTAAGCTTGCTTGTCATCTTATCACTGTCTGAGATTCTGCCAACAGTTGGGTCATCAGTAAATTTATAGATGGCATTTAAACTGTGCTGAGCCACACAGTCATGTGTAGAGAGAGTAGAGCAGTGGGTTAAGCACGCATCCCTGAGGTGCGCTTGCATTGATTGTCAGTGAAGAGGAGATGGTATTTCCGATATGCACTGACTATGGTTTCACAAAGAGGAAGTCAAGCATCCAGTTGCAGAGGGAGGTACAGTGCCCAGGTTTTGAAGTTTGTTGATTAGTACTAAGGTGGTTGATAATCACTGATGGTGTTGAATACTCAGCTGTAATCAATAAGCAGCAGCCTAATGTAGTTATTGCTGTTGTCCAGATGGTCCCAGGCTGAAAGGAGAGCCATTGAGATTGCATCTGCTGTCAACATATTGTAGCGATAGGCAAATTGCAGTGGGTCCAGGTCCTTGCTTAGGCAGGAGCTGATTCACGCCATGACCAACCTCTCAAAGCACTTTGTCACAGCTGATATGAGTGCTAGTGGACAATAGTCATTGAGGCAGCTCGCCCTGCTCTTCTTGGGCAGTGCTTGAGTTCAGTTGAAGCAGGTGGGAACCTTTGACTGCAGCAATGAGCGGTGGACCGGATCTTCTCAATCCATCTTTATAGGTCTGCGAAAAAATGCAGAATAACTTAAAATTCCTGACTTTATCCAGAGGCCAATGCTTCCGAGGACCACCAGGTAGAAGGTTGGGATACCCTAATAAGTGGGAGGGATGGGATTGTTCCATTTTAGCTGTAATTGAACATTAGATAGATCTGATCAAATAGAATGGACAGTCATGTTATTACATTGTAATGGTTACATATTTCCCATCATTTTGCACTTCAATTCTTTGGGTTTTGTGGAGTAATCTACTACAATAGGCATAAAAGTTAATGCTTAATTACTTTTGAATAGTCATCTTCAACCTTCAAATAGATTACACTAATGCAAGGTACATTGAAGAATTTTTTTTCACCAAGAAGATGATTGCAATCTGCCTCGAGAAGGTAGTGGAGGGAAGTACTGTCACAAGATTTATAAAGTATCTAGACTTCCAGATGAGTCTTGGGTCTCCAGGAATATTGAATAAACATCAACCTTGTTATGCCTAAATTTCTGAGAGGAATGTATCTTGTGCTCCTACTGTTTCTTTGTCAAGCATACATCATGCTACAATTGACAGCACATGCTTTCTGCTCTCTCTCGGCTCAGCAACGATAAGTTGCTAGAACAATCTCAACAACTCCAAGAATGTTTCTTCAACATTCGCTTGTTGTTGCTAGGTAACAAGCCAAGAATCTCTGGTAATAAGACATCATCAATGACAGCTGCTAAAACAAAAAAAGGTGGTATTTGCACAGTCGGCTTAAGTGCTGTGTCTGAAGTCAGTCAGAAATGAACAGAGCCCATTATAAACATAAATCTGTTTGGCAAGCAATATTATGCTTGGATTTGAATTTTGATGTGAAACAGTTTTTTAATGATCAATTTGTACTATTTGAATATGAACCTAATTTATCATTCATCTTCTAATAGATTAGATGTTTAGTTGCAAAATAAGATTTTGACAAAATATTATTCTAGAGCAATATTGGCATTCAACTCACTATAAATTGCAGGCAACTTGGAAGAGATAGTTAAAATGTCTTTATCCACAGCTAAGGTACTAGAAGATAGGAGAATAACTAAAGTTGTTAAGGCTCTAAGAACAAGTCAAGAAATTATAGGCTAGTGGGTCTGATGTCAATTTTGGATAAATTAATGGAATATATTCTAAGGGAGAGGATATATAATTATTTGGATAGATAGGGCCTGATTAGGAATAGTCAACATGGTAGGTCTTGTACAACCAGACCAAGAAGGTTGATGAAGAAAGGGCAAATTTTTATGGGTGACAGGGTGGAGATATATTTCTAGCAAAGCAGGTGTAAGACGTTCCTTCCCTCCACAATGCTGCAGGTCACCCTTGGGCAAGGTGTAGCACTACCACCGCACCCCTCACTGCCCTGATCAGGGTCATGTGAAACCATGGGAGCAGGTGGTGGATGGTCATATGAGCAGCTGATGCACACCACAAGTCCTGGTTATGTGACAACTGATGCCAGGCAGAAAATCTCCGAAGAGTATTAATAATAGCTGGATGCACCTGTTTTGTAAAGACACTGCCCAGAGGAAGGCAATGGCAAACCACTTCTGTTGAAAAAAATGTCAAGAATAACCATGGTGATGGGACCATGATTGCCTACGCCATATAACATGACAAATAATGATGATGATGATATGTTGAAGTTGTATAAGACATTGGTGAGGCCAAATTTTGACTATTGTGTGCAATCCCGGTCATCTTCCTACAGGAAAGATATCAATAAACTTGAAAGGGTGCAGAGAAAACTTACAAGGATTTTGCTGGGACTTGAGGACTTGAGTTATAAGGTAAAAATGAATAGGTTAAGATGATATTCACTTGAGCACGGGTGATTTAGGGGAGATCTTATAGAGCTATACAAAATTATAAGGGGTATAGAAAGGATGAATGCATGCAGGCATTTTCCCCTCAGGTTGGGTGAGACTAGAACTTGATGTCATCGGTTTGGGGTGAAAGGTGAAATATTTAAGGGGAATCTGAGGGGTAACTTCTTCACTTAGAGGGTGATGCAAGTGTGGAATGAGCTGCCAGCGAAGTTTGGTACATGGATGAGAAAGGTATAGAGAGCTATGGTCTGGGTACACGTAGATGGGACTAGGAAGAATACCAGTCAGCCCAGCCTAGATAGGTTGAAGAGTCTCTTTCTGTGCTTTAGTGTTCTATGACTCTATGACATTCGGGCAGATGGGGCTTGTCAGCTGTGATTGGCAGCTCAACTAGGAGAAGGAAAACTCTGATCTCAAACCTCCGCTGCCTTGCGGCTGTACCCACTCATGGGGTAGGCTTCGGGAGTAAACCCCGAGGGAAAAATCCAGAGCTGGAGTCCCTAAGGCGTTCCTACATTGAGTTCAATGCTGACTGGCAATGCCTGTGATGCTGCTGGTACCAAACTGTATCGGTATCTGTCGTTCCTTTGGGTTCATCAGATGCATGGAGAGGGGGAGCTTGCTACCCATATCATCCTGCCCAGGCTTGTGTATCAAGACAGCTAGGGTGCAATATCAATGGTCAACCCTAACCAACGAAGGCCTCACTCACTCTATGACATGCCAAGCAACGTAAAAAGGTTAGGAAATATCTAATCAAGAATTATGCACAATAGGCTGGGATAAAACTTATAAAGGATGGCAGAATCCAAATGTGCAGGAAATACAAAATCTATTAGAGACAGATTCCAAGCTGGGTGATGGATATTGGGACACTGAGGGATAGATTTTATGATAGTTGTTGGGGTAGCCATATCAGTGCTGCTATTCTGAATTTGGGGAGTTGTTATGGATTTAAGTGTGGTCCAGAATTTACTCTATAACTGCAGGGAATTACATGATGCAGACAAGCATACAGATTAAATTTACTTCTGTGCATCAGCAGTTCACACTCATTCTTTGCTTTCATTTAAACTGTGTCCATGGTAACAGTCCCACCAGAAGTTTCAAAATTCCATAAGCTAGCGTTCTATGTTCCTTCTTAATTAAAGCTTCTCCTCAAATTATGAGCAGACGTTAGATGCATCATTATCTAGAATGATTTATTTTATTTTAGCTTTTCAATAATTTTCAAGCCATTTTCATCGTTATGAGCACTTTATCTTCATTGTATCCTCATGGAGTTTGCTGCTGAAACATGTAACTATGGAGTGGCACAGTGGCAAAGCTGGTAGAGGCACCATCTCACTGGGCCAGAGAGACAGATTCAATCCTGACCTCTTGGTTTGCTGTGTGGAGTTTGCACTCCTCCCTGTGCTTGCTCAGTTTTCTGTCAGGTGCTTTAGTTCCATCCTATCTTTTGGCATGTAGGTTAATTGACCAATAGAGATTGCTCCTGGTGTATAGGTTGGTGGCAAAATCTGAGAGGAATTGATGGGAGTGTGAGCAGAGTAAAAAAATGGGATTAATGTAAATGGAGCAATGGTCAGGGGAACGATGGGCTGAAGGACCTGTTTCAGTCCTGTATCTCTCTAGGAATATGTGATTAGTTGATAGGGTATCCCATTAGACATTCTCACATAGGCTAATATGCACAAATCACACATAAGATGCTGGAGGAACTCAGCAGGTCAGGCAGTATCTACGGAGAGGAATAAGGAGCCATCGTTTCAGGTCGAGTCCTGATGAAGGATTCTTAGCATCTGCAGATTCTCTTGTGTTTCTAATACGCACAAATGCATTGAGAATTTAATATTCATAAGTAAAGGCACTATACATGGTATGATTCTGAGATGTTATGTTGAGGTTGTTTAAGACATTGGTGAGGCCTAATTTGGAGTACTCTGTGCAGTTTTGGTCACCTACCTACAGGAAAAATGTATGCAAAGCCTTGTGTATTTGTTTCCCAGCTCTGTTTTATATTACTCTTAAGCAATTGTGTCAAACACATGTAGACACCTGTCAGTATAATTGTCTACCTATTGCGCTATCATGCTTTTACACTAAAATATCAATATTTCCTTCAGAATGCATACAGACGACATAATTTTTATCTTTCTCCAAAAGATATTTTGCTCCTTCCAGTGTACCTTTTCTTAATGTATTGGTGTTTTAGTAATTTTAAAGCTTGAACTGGTACCATTCCCTTATATTTCTTTGTTTTATTTATTGAGATACAGCAAGCAACAGGCCCTTCAAGCCACACTGCCCAGCAACCCCTGATTTAACCCTAGCCTTATCATGGAGCAATTTACAATGACCGATTAACCTACGAAATAGTACGTCCTTGCACTGTGGGGGGAAACTGGAGCACCTGGAGAAAATCCACGCATTCCATGGGGAAGGTGTACGAACTCCTTACAGAGGACACTGGAATTGAACTCCTAACTCCGATGCCCTGAGCTCTAATAGCGTTGCGTTAACTGTTACGCCACAGTGGCTTATGACAAGGGTTACTTGATGGAGGATGTCGTTTCTGAGCTTAATTCTATTTTCACAAAACTGGAGACACACACACACACACACACACACACACACACACACACACACACACACACACACACACACACACACACACACACACACACAGAGCAAGGTCTGTTTCAAGTACAAATAACAAGATTTAAAAGTTATATCATTTGCATGAGTATGTGTGCTACATGTTGGAGGTAGGGAGGGGCATGAAAATTAAGCTAGTGATTGAAAGAAAGATTGATAATTGTTCCATCAGCAATCCAATCCTAGTGTTTCATGTTATCATGTGAAGAAGGATACAGGATCCAATTTGAAATCATCATTGAACACAATGTATCCCTCAAGTGCTTGTACCGATCAACTGGTCAATGAGCTCACGCAGCCTGTCTTCCCCACTCCTTATCCACTGGATCACCTTATTCAAATCAATGGAACAAAAATCTAAAAGTAAACTTAATTTTGTGGAAGTCAATGTGTTAAAGAAAAGATTAGCCTTATTTGTCACATGTATATCGAAATATACGGTGAAATGCAATTATTGCATTTAATCAAATCAGCGAGGATTTGTTGGGGGGGAGCAGTCTGTAAGCGTTGCCCTGGTTCTGACACCAACAAAACTCAAAATTTACTAACCCTAACCTGTAGGTGATTGGAATGTGAGAGGAAACTGGCACACCCAGAGGAAACCCACACAGTCACAGGGAGAATGTACGAGCTCCTCTCAGACAGGTGGGAATTGAATCCTCATTGTTGATCGCTGGTGCTGTAAAGAGACTACGCTACAGTGCCGCCCACGGATGGATGAATAATTATATTTTAATATTTTTATTTTCATATATTTACTGGAGTTGCATAATGCTACAAACAGAACAAGCCTGGTAAATGGATCTACAGGGTATTGAACACTAAATCTAATTTACAACACTGCCGCTCAGTGTGTAAAAAAAAAAGCTAAAGGCACCATCCTTAATTAGTATTTATTTATAATTTGACTTATCGAAAGCCTGCTTTCCAAGTTGTTCATGTGCTTCATAAAAACAACAGGAAAGGCTGGAATTTAATCTAGTCTTCCTGGCATAAGCAGGGTGAGTGTTTAGTTATAATATCAGCTGGCAGATGTGTGCCCAGTTCCTGCATGTTGAGGTCATCTGTCATGTTAAGTACCAGGATTACATCTACAAGGTATATCAATATTAATTTTCAGTATTGTTGTTACTTAAAGACTGGTGGGGCCACAGTTGATTTGAGAAACTCACATGGATTATCATGACTAAATTTAATATATTTTTAGCTAATTGAAAACAAATAAAAAATATGCATTTAAGTAAAACAGAAACTGCTGGAAATGTTCAGCAGGTCAGATATCCCTGAATCTGTGGGGAGAGAAAGGGAACTAACATTTCATGTTGAAGACCCTTTGTAGAACTGGGCTGGATGGTCTTGATGTCCAAACTGGCTACATCTGTTGCTCAATGGACTACCACAATTCAGAGTCCTGTTTACTTGAGTGGCAATGAGACTTGGTTCCAGAGTCCAGAACCACCAACGACCAGAGTATTACTTTTAACTTTAAATTGTGGACACAATGCCAAGGAAGCTACTGACAATGGGCTTGAGGGAGAAATGTGACCAGAGAAAGTCAAAGCTAATATGACGTAGTCTGACATAGTCATATAAATTGTGGGGCACCTCTGAGGTACAGTGGTGCTAGAAAGTTTGTGAATCCTGTAGAATTTTCTCTATTTCTGTATAAATATGACCTAAAATGTGATCAGATCTTCATGTAAGTCCTAAAACTAGATAAAGAGAACACAATTAAATAACACAAAAAACATTATACTTGTTCATTTATTTATTGAGAAAAATTATCCAATATTACATGTATTTGTTGGAAAAAGTATGTGAACCTCTGGGATAATGCTTTCTACAAAAGCTATTTGGAGTCAGGTGTTCCAATCAATGAGATGAGATTGGTGATGTGAGTTGTAGAGGTGTCCTGCCCTTTAAAAAGGACACACAGTCAGGTTACTGACAGAGCTTGCTCTTCTCAAGAAAGATTTGTGTATGTGCACCATGCCACAATCAAAAAAACTTTCAGAGGACCTTAGAAGAAAAATTGTAGAGATGTATGAAGCTGGAAAAGGCTACAAAAACATTTCTAAAGAGCTGAATCTTCATCAGTCCACAGGAAGAGAAATTGTCTACAAATGAAGGGAAACTTGGTACTGTTGCTACTCTTCCTAGGAGTGGACATTTGCACACCAAGAGCACAACGTGTAATGCTGAAGGAAGTGATAAAGAAACCAGCAAAAGACCTGCAGAAATCTCTAGAACTTGCTGAAGTCTCTGTTCATGTGTCCACTATAAGAAAAACACTGAACAAGAATGGTGTTCATGGAAGGACAACACAGAAGAAACCACTGCTCTCTAAAAAAAAAAAATTACTGCTTGTCTCAAGTTTGCAAAAGACCACCTGGATGTTCTACAATGCTTCTGGGACAATGTTCTGTGGACAGATGAGACAAAAGTTGAACTTTCTGGCAGAAATGCATATGACCAGGTTTGGAGGAAAAAGGGCACTGCACACCAACATCAAAACCTCATCCCAACTGTGAAGCATGGTGGAAGGAGCATCATGGTTTTGGGCTGCTTTGCTGCCGCAAGGCCTGGACAGCTTGCCATTGTTAAGGGAATAATTAATTAATTAATTAATTTGAATTGTATTAAGACATTTTACAGGAGAATGTCAGGGTAGCAGTCCATCACCTGAAGCTTAATAGAAGTTGCATGATGCAGCAAGACAATGAGACAAGTAAATCAACAACAGAATGACTTAAAAAGAAGAAAGTTTGCATTTTGGAATGGCCAAGTCAAAGTCCTAACCTTAATCCAATATAAATGTTGTGGAAGGACCTGAAGCAAGCAGCTCATACAAAGAGGCCCAGCAACATCCCAGAGCTGAAGTAGTTTTATAAGGAAGAATGACCTAAAATTCCTCCATGCTGATGTGGACAGTGAGCCCAACACCATCACACTTCCATCCAGAAGCACAGTGGATGTTCTTCACTGCATGACTACCCCAAGAGAAGTATCAATCACTATTGTTTAA
The DNA here is from genome assembly GCF_048418815.1 of Hemitrygon akajei. Taxonomy (NCBI): domain Eukaryota; kingdom Metazoa; phylum Chordata; class Chondrichthyes; order Myliobatiformes; family Dasyatidae; genus Hemitrygon; species Hemitrygon akajei. The sequence goes on from NC_133149.1 coordinate 24,544,572, forward strand.
CTTCACAAATGCTTTTGAATTCATCAATCAAAAGGGAGACTGGCATATCCTTCCCAAGCCTGACTGCTTCCAAAAATTCATTTCCATCTTACATCTGTTTCACGTTAACATGCAAGCAGTGATGTAACTCATTCATTTTGCACCTACCATATCCAAAATGAAGGTCTTTTCCCAGTTGATTGTTATATGCAACACTTATTGACAGTAGATGTTCAACATGAATCCCTGGAAAACTTGAAGCACTTTCTGTAACTCACGAACCACCTCTCAGTGAAGACAGACATCAAAGCTGATATTCACTATTGATTTTGGTAATTCAGTACACCAGCACATATTTTGATTGTCTGAGAACACAAATATTTTGATTTGAAGACTTTAAAAACTACCACAAAGCTCGTAGTCTACTGAACTCCAAAAGAAAGGTCAGAACAGTAACAACTATGGTTCTTCTGAAACTTGCTGAAGTTTTTGACTGTCAGTTGAGAAGGACAGTGGAGAAATCTTCTCAACTGTATTTGTCCTCAGAAATCTGTTTCTATTTTACATCTTTTACATGCAAGCAATGATTTTAACTAATAAATTAATCACAGACTAAACGCATTGCAGACTAGGCCCAAAGAATCTCATCCATCCAATCCTCTCCTCAATACTGACCCCTGTCTTCATGAACATCCAGCTGATCTTAACTAAAGGCTATCCATCAGGGCATATGGGAGATTATGCAGTATTTGTTCTCTTCATTCCAGAGCAAAGGTCAGTTCTTCAATATTTATTGAGGTGTACTTCACAACATGCATACTCTGCAAGTTGATGATGAGTCATTACTTGAGCTGATTGGGAATGGAATATGCCTTAGAAATGTATGCAGTGAAAATATGGAGAATGCTTTGCAAACTACATGGTTTCAGTTACAACCTAATTAAAATATTCTCACATCAGCAAAATTTAAAAATATCATTCCAAAATCACCCAACACCTCCCTTTGTTTTTGTACTTGCGAATGTTTTTCATTAATATGAATTAATTTCATTGAACTATGCTTGATCTTACATATTAAGTATTGTTTCCTTAACATAAAAGATCCAGCATCAAACATTTGACCCTGCTCTTATGAGCTGCAGTATGAAAATGTTATTGATCCATCAGAATGATGACCTGGACTTCTGTGCTTCAGTTATTCATCATGGACAAAATGTAATGACAGAAAGGAAATCTGGTGAGAGGGAGGATGCTTTTGAAAAGGAAAGTATAATTGCTTTCTTCCAAATTTGTATCTTTGCATTGTTCAGAAATATTTTGGATGTGCAAAAGCTAAATTTGCCTTCCTGAATTTGCAGTGGCTGGGTTGTCAGCTTTGAAACTGGTGATATTGCAGGCTGTCACAGATGACGAACCGTTTGCTTGTGGATTTATTCACACGCACCAAACTCCTGATCACATCAGCCAGTGGACACAGAAATAAACAGAAAACACTTCTATCTCAACCTATCTAAAAAAACTTGCCAATGATTTGAGGATTGGTAGTCTATTAATAGGAAGCAACACACATTGCAGGCAAAATTTAAGTGTAATTGGGCAAAGTTTGTAAAATAGACCATAAAACATAAGACATTGGAGTAGAATTAAGCTATTTGGTCCACTGACCCTGCTCTGCCATTTCATCATGGCTGATCCATTTCCCTCTCAGCCCCACTCTCCTGCCTTCTCCCCATATCCCTTCATGCCCTGACTCATCAAAAATCTACCAACCTCTGCCTTAAATACACTCAATGACCTTGTTCCCGCTGCCACCTGTGGCAATGAATTCCAGAGATTCACCCCCTTAGGCTAAAGAAACTCCTCCTCATCTCCATTCTAATGGACATCCCTCTATTCTGAGGCTGTGTGCTCTGGTTCTAGACTCACCCACCATAGGAAACATCCTCGCCATATCCACTCTATCTATGCCTTTCAACATTCGGTTGGTTTCAATGAGACCCCCCCTCCCCTCATTTGTCTAACTTCCAGTGAGTGCAGGCTCAGAGCCATCAACGTTTTTCATAAGATAAGCCTGGAATCATTTTCGTGAACCTCCTTTGAACCCTCTCCAATGTCAGCACATCCTTTCTTAGAAACGGGGCCAAAAACTGCTCACAATATTCCAAGTGCCTGAAAAAGCCTCAGCATTACATCCTTGTTTTTATATTCTAGTCCCCTCGAAATGAATGCTAGCATTGCATTTGCCTTTCTCACCACCAACTCAACTTGCAAGTTAACCTTTAGGAAATTCTGCATGAGGACTCCCAAGTCCCGTTGTATCTCAGATATTTGATGTTTCTTCCCATTTAGAAAATCGTCTATGCTTTTACTCCTCTACCAAAGTCCATGACCATACACTTCCCGACATTATATTCTGCCAATTTTCTAATATGTCCAAGTCCTTCCGCAGCCTCCCTGCTTCCATAACACTACTTGCCCCTCCACCTATCTTCATATCATCCCTAAACTTTGCCACAAAGCCATTAATTCCATCATCCAAATCATTGACATACAATGTGAAAAGAAGCGGTACCGACACTGAACCCTGCAGAGCACCACTAGTCACCGGCAGCCAATCAGAATAGGCTCCCATTATTCCCACTCTTTGCCTCTGGCCAATCAGCCAATGTTCTATCCATGCTGGTATCTTTCCTGCAATAGTAAGGCCTCTTACCTTGTTAAGCAACCTAGTGTTATAGGCCTTCTGAAATTCCAAGTGCACAACATCCACCGATTTTCCTGTGTCTATCCTGTTTGTAATTTCTTCAAAGAATTAGATTGAGAGGAATATGTTTTTATTTGTTTTGTTCATGAAATATATGCAATTATCACTGAGTTATGTCCAGAATATCCATGATGGCTTATTCATGATCTAAGTCCTGTTACCATTCCTGATGGCTCTTAAGCCTACCCCATCATTTTATGTGAACATGACTGATCTACCCCAAGCATAATCTTTTCTTCTGTAGCAAGTTTCCCACAGCCCTCAATTCTCTGATCTTTTAAAATTTTACCTATGTTCACTTTAAATAACCCCAATGATTTTGCCTCCCTCAACAATCTGGGGAGATAATTCCAGGCATTCACCATGACCACTGTGAGAAATTTCTCTGCATCTCAGTTTTAAATTACCACATCTTCGAGTCTTGTAACTGTGTCCCCTTCTTCTGTCAGTGACCTATTTCATTGTCTAACCTATCCCCTCAGGATCTTATATTTTTCAAAAGTATCGCCCCTCATTTTTCTAAACTCTAAAGAAATGAGATGTTATTTCTTTTGCCTGGATAAGGGGTCTCGGCTCAAAAAGTCAGTTGTTTATTCATTTCCATAAATACTGTTTGACCTGCTGAGCTCCTCCAGCATTTTGTGTGTGGTGCTGTAGATTTCCAGCACCTGCAGAATCTCTTGTGCTCTTATTTCTTTACCTGCTCATAATAGGATAGCCCTCTCACCCCAGAAACTAGGCCAGTGAGTCCCTTTTTGCCTGTCTCCAACGCCAGAATATCCCTACCTAAATAATGGGAACAAACCTATGCACAGTACTCCAGGTGTGGCTTCTCCAAGACCTTGTAAAATTACAATAATATTTAACCGTTTCTGTAATCCAATCAGCTTTTGCAATAACGCCTAATATATCATTTGCCTTTTCACCACTTGCTGCACCAGCCTTCTAATTTTCTGTGATTCATACACAAAGAATACTTCGACCTCTCCATATTTTGCTCATTTATAGTCTTTGTCCATTTAGATGATAGTCTGCCTTTAGATTCGACTTGTTGAAGGTCACAACCTTGCACTTTCACCACATTCAACTCCATTTGCCCAAGTTTTCACTCACTCACTCACTCACTCAACCTATCTATATTCCACTGCAGAGTCCTAATATCTTGATCATCACTTGCCTTTTCACTTGTTATTGGAAAACTTGGATACCTTGCCTTCTGCTCTGTTATCAAGGTTATTAATATCAATCAATAATCTATGAATCAATGATCTGTGTCACTCTATTATCATCATCCTTCCAGGCAGTAGGAGCTTTGTTTATTCTGACTCTGTTATGTTTAATAACTTGCCTTTAATCCAACAAACTTTTCCTGATAACATGTGCTCTTATTATGTGAACACTCATTCTGTATGACACCTTGTTGAAAGCTTCCTGAAGATCAACAAACAGCACTGACTGAAGAGATCTGCACCCTCTCTGGCTTGCTTTGCTCTTCTGATCATTCATTCATTCCTCCATATTGAGACAACTTGATGCACTTGGGCTCTATGGCAGAACGTATGGACCCCCCGCCCCCACGCTCTTATTTCCACAAGTTATATGAGGTGCTTGGGTGCTTACTTATGAGCCTGAACAGACATTACTCCTGATGACTGTAAGTCTCCCACAGTCACCACACCATCCACTCATATAGAGGAAAGCAGCTCATGAATAAATAATGTTAGTTATCATGTTCAAGATATAAAACTGATTTTTTGAGGTCTAAGCAGGAATTACGTTCTATGCTTAAGAATCAAGGTGAATGAACTGGCGAGTCATTACTTCACTGAAACTATTTCATATTTATTCTGACCTGCAGATGTTTGTGGTGACCTAATTATTTGCATGTGTAGGTCTCTCTGGCAACACAGTACACAGGGGAGTAAAGCACATGTGGCTTGATTCTGTACTCCTGGTTAAATTGGTGCCTGCAGCTGCTTCACTTTTAATTACTCCAGGTAGCAGCTGAATAATTTTCAGTGACTGTGCTTCAGCTGCACCACGTACTGGCACAGCAGACATCTATTTTTCTATATTTAGATATAGAAGGACATAGATTTGCTTCCATAAATATATTGCTGGTCTTTGGTTTGCCTCTTGTAATGGTTTCCATTGTTATAGTTAGTGATTTCTTTATTTGCCTTCCCAGATCTTTTTGAGTTTGGATAATTGTTTTGTAGGTAGTGCATAACCTCCATTTTACCAAAATGTGATTCTTTGCTGCATTGAAATCCATTTGTCATTTACATACCTGTTCTGTAAGTTATTTAATGTCCATTCTGGGTCTTCTTATCTTTCAAGAGAACATCTCACAGAAATTTAAAGCTGGCATACTGAACAATAAATTCATAACAAGTCATGCAACAGAAAGTCATTCAACCTATTGAGTACATGGCTCCAAATATAGATACATACAGTTGATTAATTCTGCATCCCATGCTTCAGTCTATAGACAGGAGGCTCTAGCACTTCAAGTGGACATCTATTACTGTTTAAATCGGTTCCTCTCATCTCCAATCAGTAGGAGCCCACTGCTCATTCAGACCACAGCACTCTTCGGAATGGACTAATCAATTCAATTCAACCCTGATAATTTTTATTCTCAGGCATTTACTTGATTTTGAATGTTACTCTCAGGTATACCACAACCATTAAATTAATGAAAGCAGCTGAGGCATCAACAAATGAGAGAGGCAATGATAATTATTGTCTATATTAATTGCAGTTGAAATTTAGCACCAAGTAATACTAAATATTAAAAGGCAAAACAATCAATGTATGATGAAATATGTGGTGCTGAAGTAGCTAACAATGAGGTTGGAGGTGACCAAGACTATTGCTTTTTTCATAAATTTATTCAACATGGGCATTGCTGGTCCTAATTGTCATATTGGTTGGGTCTGGCCTCAGATTCAAATTCATTTATTTATTAGATGTACATCAAAACATAAAGTGAAATGTGTTGTTTGTGTCAATAACCAACACAACCTAAGGACGTGCTGGGGGCAGCCCACAAGTGTTGCCGTACATTTTGGTGCCACCAGAGCAGCAAAAACAACAGCAATTTTACTCCCCACCATCCACCCAGCCTCTCACACCCCACACACAGACAGTTCTCCAACCCTTGGACAAGCCGTCTTCAGGCCTCCAGTCTCCAGCGGACTTGCAGACATCGAGCCTCTGACTTTCCCAGTGGACTCGCAGACTTCAACATAACATCCCAACTTCTGTACTCCTTTGACTTATGAAGGCCAATGTGACAAAAGCTCTCTTTACAGCCTGATCTACTTTTAAGGAATTATGGATCTGTATTCCCAGATCCCTCTGTTCTACTGCATTTTTCAGTGCCCTACCACTCATTGCATAGTGTATGTCCTACCTTGGTTTGTCCTCTCAAAATACAACACCTCCCACTTATCTACATTAAATTCCATCTGCCATTTTTAAGGCCATTTTTCCAGTTAGTTCAGATTGCGCTGCAGGTTTGATAGCCTTGGTGTCATCTACAAATTTGCTGGTCCAGTTTACTATATTATCATCCAGATTGTTGATAGAGGGAACAACTAACTGACTCAAGACAGCAAACACCTCCTCCTCTGTAATTGTGTATGGTCCTCAGTGCTGTTTTGCTACACTTCTATGGACTCTAGATCAGTCTCCTGAGTAAATTAGATATTTTTTACATCAATCCAATAACTTTCTGACTGCTATTGCAATAACTACATCTAATTCTGTAATTATGTTGATACCTGGACTTATATTCTCCAGTTACAATGCTGCCATTTCATTTACGTCTCAGGAAAAATGACACAGAATTCTAACCTAACTAGCTAACTATTTAACTTCTCTTTTCATCATAAAACTAATACAAAGGGACTATCGGAAAAGGTAACTAAATTGATAGGAAACGAGCTGATTACAGGACAAGGGAAGAAACAAAATACTGTAATGCTCTGGTCAGACCACATCCCGTGGAATGTGTCTAAATTTGATCACATGGATGCAAGAAAGTCCTTCAAAAAAAAAGAATACAGTAAAGAAAAGAGGCCAAAGTATTCCAATCAAGTTATTGATCTAAGAAGAAAGATGGTGGAGGTGTTGACATTTCAATTGAAAAGGAAGCATTAGAGAGCTGCAAGCATGGATGAGTAAATCAATTAGAAGGCAAAAAGGCAGAAAAAGGCAAAAGGTGTTCTGATTAAGGGTCTTGGCCCAAAATGCCAGCTGGTTATTCTTTTCCAGAGATACTGCCTGTTACGACATGCACCCAACTGCATCACCGTCTGGGGTTTAGATGCTCTAACTCTCCAGAATATAGATAGCTGGCACTGCCCCTTTAAGGGTTCAACACATCCCAATAATTGGCAATCACATTTTGGGCACCAAGAGTTGAGTAATTAAAGGGCACCTGAATGAAACCTCAGCGCTCAATCATCAGCCCAACCAGAGATATCGTCTAGCATTTTGTTCTGTGCTCAGTTCCCAATCCAATTTTATTCCATGTCTCAATCCTAGCCTCGGATATACTTCGGCATCTGGGTCTGAACCATCCTTGTCAAGGACTCTCGACACAGTGTCTGACTAGCTGAATTCCTCCAGCATTTTGTGTGTTTCTCTGCATTTCCAGCATCTGCAGAATGAGTCCTGATGAAGGGTCTTAGTCCATAACGTCAACTGTTTGTTCATTTCCATCGATGCTGCCTGACTTGCTGAGATCCTCCTGCGTTTTGTGTGTTTTGCTCTGGATTTCCAGCATCTGTAGACTCTCTTGTGTTTATGCTCTGTGTTTATGATTGTGCTGAAGACAAAAGTGATTCTAAATTGGTTAATATCTGTGCATTATTTAAGTTGGAGAGAAATTAATAGTTGGAATTAACTTCTCTGTAGATTAGTGGAAACAGGAGATCTCCATACATTTAATAAACAGACATCTTCTGCATTGGGTGTAACTGTTGGAACATCCAAGATGGAATAAAATAAATCTGATGTGATTTAGTACCAATTATACCTCAAGACCAGGTATGACTCAGTGCTGAAGGTGATTTAGAATTTGATATCACTGAATTCTTTGTGTGTCATTATCTTATGCGTCCTTGTAGAAAGTCTGGTTCAGTGTCCGGTATGACTCAGAACAGAGCATGTCTCAGTATCTGGTGTGATTAAGTGATGCATGTGTCTCAGTATCCAAGTGTGTCTTCACACTAACTGTAGCACTATATCTGGTGTAATTCAGAACTGAGGGTACCTTGGTATTTCATGTAACTTAATCCATGTGTGGCCAATTCATGGTTGTAACTCATTCCCCAGTGTGACTCAGTGCTTGTGTCTCAGTACCCAATATGATTTAACCAGTGATTTGATTCAGTACCAAAAGTGATCACAACAGATACATTCTCAGCGAAATCCAATGCCAAGGCTTTTAAAAAAAATCTTCAGTCCTCCCTCTTACCTCCAAGAGACACCCTGCAGGAGTGGAAATACTAATGGGAAGCTGTTCAACTTGTAGTGATTACACTCCAGAACCAAGGTCAATGAATATCACTTGTTGAGCTACAGTAAGCAAAGTGTGAGATTGTGAGCACTCAGAGTTTGATTTCCAACTCAGCTTCAACCCACTCACTAAAGTATACCAGAGCCTGGGGCTTATACCCAATATCTACAAGGGAAAGATTCTCTATCAACCTGTTCTTGTTGCACAACATTTACCTTCTGACAATAACGATTCTCAGCAAGTTCCTGCCTGGGAAGTATGAGCCAGTTCCCACAGCTTGGGAGTCACCATCCACCATCTGAGGCCTAATTGCCATTGGACAGCCATGGTAGTGAGTGGACTGCAAGGCTGCAAATGGTTAGTGCTGCCTCAAGGACTATTATGGGTAGGAGGGTGTGAACTTAAGGTTGGGCTAGATAGACATGGAGACATGGAGTCATAGGGTCATAGAAAAATGTAGCACAGAAACAGGCCCTTTGGCCCATCTAGTCCATGTTGAGACCATTTAAACTGCCTACTTCCATTGACTTGCACTGGGACCATAGCCCTCCATACCCTTAGCATTTATGTACCATTCAAAACTACTCTTCAACATGCTCACATGCACCTCTTGCGCAGGCAGCTCGTTCCACACTCTCATGACCCTCTGAGTGAAGATGTGTCCCCTCATGTCCCCCTTAATCTTTCACCTTTCACCCATAACCATTGGTTGTTGTCCCACCTAAACTCAGTGGAAAAAGCATGTTTGGATTACCCTATCTATACCTCTCATAAATTGGTACACCTCCATCAAATCTCCTCGTGATCCAAGCAATGTTGAGTCATTTCTTTTCATCATTTTTTCTTAAAATCAATTTTTTCCTTACTTACTCATTCAAGACCATTAATTTTTTTGAAAACCTCTATCAAATTTTCCTTTACTGTTCTCTACTTTACCGGAAACAGTTTCTCTACTTCTCCATATAACTGAAAAGGTTCACCCAGTTCCATTCTGGTTGATGCCCTTTTTATGTTTTCAGGTGCCTGAGCACCCTATTTAAAGAATGGCACCTATAATTTGCCACAGTTCTCTAGCTGGAACCATCCTGTAATTAACAATCTGCCATAAGTAACCCACTTTGGACTCTTAAGTGATTTTCTACTATTTTCAGAATGATTGCAACCTAACAATTCCTAATGTTTCAAAGTTTCAATGTCAGAGAAATGTATACAATATACATCCTGAAATTCTTTTTCTTTGCAACCATCCATGAAAGCAGAGGAGTGCCCCAAAGAATGAATGACAGTTAAATGTTAGAACCCCAAAGGCCCCCCCAGCTCCCCCTCCCACGCGTAAGCAGCAGCAAAACAATGACCCCCACTACTCCCACCAGCAAAAAAGCATCGGCTTCCCCCACCAAGCACTCGAGCGTGCAGCAAAGCATCAATAAAGACACAGACTTGCAGTACCACAAAGACTACTCGTTCACCTGGTAACTCCAGGTCAGGGTCTTCAACAGAACCCTGAAAGGGAAAAACAGAGATATTAAAGATAGAAATAGAGCTGTTTCTGAAGGTGCAAGTAAAGGAGTCGCTGTTCAGCGCCAAAGTAATTGAGTAATCCTGAAAAGTTTTAGACTATCATAAGAATGGGGAGAAAAAGTCAAGTTGATTGTCATATGCTCAAGTACATGGATGCACAGGGTCAATGTGATAAATACTTGCAGCAGCATCACAAGCACTTGGCATTATATCGCACCAATCAGAAGAAGAGCAAATTAAACATAAATTATGCAGAATTTTTACAAGAAAGAATATAATTCGAACAATTTAAGTCCATTTTAGTGCAAAATGATCAAAGTGGTCATACTTGCTTACCTACCTCACGTTATGCCGCTGGCGTTTAGGGCAGCAATGAAGATCCTCCATCCCTGGTGGTGTTCAGGGCTTCCTTCATCATGTCAGTAGATTCCTCTCGGTTTTCTCTACTGTCAGTCATGCAAGCCCCAGGTGGAGACTCAGGAATACTGTCACACTCAGATGTAGGAGGATTCTTCATTGCTGTTTCCATAACAATTTTGTTTTACCAGTCTGGGTTGTTGACCCTGAGCCAAACCCCCAAACCTGGAGGACCGATGGACCGCTCTTAGTCTGTCCTCTACCCTTTGACCTGTTTGGCATGGGTGACCCTACCAAGGGTCAAGGCATAAGGCCCTGACTCCAGCCAACCTAGTTCTCTGGGCAAATGTGGTATGCAAGCTCCAAGCCATGACATGGTCCTACTGTTGCTAAACTGTTTTGATTAAGAATGTGCAGGTTGGGTCAACAACTGAATGACTGAAGGGAAGTAACTGGTCTTGAACCTGGTGGTTTGTTACTGCAAAAAGATGGCTTGGGCCAGGGAAGAAGGGTTTTTGATTATGGTTATTGCCTCCATGAAGCAGCTGCTCATGTAGATATTACCAATGACGGAGTGGATGTGCTCACGATGAGAGATCCTGTATAGAGTTCTCCATTTATTAAATATTTGTCACTCATCTTTAAAGAGTTCAGCCTAAAGAAATCAGATTTGAGGTATTATAATGAAACTTTTTAATCTGTTGTAACCATCACATGAACTCATTGGATTTACCATCAATATTGCTGCCATTAATGTTCCTCTTTGCTGATTATATGCAAGTGGTCAGTTAATGCTGAGAACTAACCACCAGCATACAGTCAACGAAGAGGAACATTTGTGATCAGGGGTCTGAAACTTAATGAGCTGATGGGCGGGATACACTTTGTAGCTGATCTCTTCACCTTGGTGCCAGCATCTAGCCCAATTCATTTGAATGGAATGGCTGAAGATTAATCGTAATGACCTTAGATTTACTATAAGACAATAAGACCATAAAATATAGGAGCAGAATTAGGCCATTTGGCCCACCAGGTCTACTCCACCATTTCATTATGGCTGATTCATTTCCCTCTCAACCCCATTCTCATGCACAGTCAAGATCCTGCCAAACTCTGCCTAAAATACACCCAATGACCTGTCCTCTACAGCTACCTGTGGCAATAAATTCTATAGATTCACCACTCTCTGGGTAAAGAAATATCTCCTCATCATTCTAAATGGACGTCTTTCTATTCTGAGGCTGTGGCCTCTGGTCCAAGAATCCCCCACCATCCTTTCCGCATCCACTCTATTGAGGCCTTTCAACATTCGATTGGTATCAAAGAGATCCCCTACTCTCCTTTCTTCTAAATTCCAGTGAGTACAATCACTCCTCACACGACAAACCTTTCATTCCTGGAATTGCTTAACAACATAAGAGACTATGGTATTACAGGAAAGATACGAGCATGGATATAGCATTGGCTGATTGGCAGGAGGAAAAGAACAGGAGTAATTGGAAACTTTTCTGATTGGCTGCCGGTAACTGGTGGTGTTCTGCAAGGGTCAGTGTGGGGACTGCTTCTTTTTACGTTGTATGTCAATGATTTGAATGATAGAATTGTTGGCTTTGTGCCCAAGTTTACAAAAGATAGGTGGAGGTACAGGTAGTGTTGAGGAAACAGGGAGGCTGCAGAGGGACTTGGACAGATTAGAAGAATGGGCAAATAAGTGGCAGAAAGAATATAGTGTGGGGAAGTGCAGTCATGCACTTTTGTAGAAGGAATAAAGGTGCAGATCACTTTCTAAATGGGGAGAAAATTCAAAAATCTGAGGTGCAAAGGGATTTGGGAGTCCTTGTGCAGGATTCGCTAAAGGTTAATTTGCAGGTGAGGAAGGCAAATGCAATGTTAGCATTCATTTTTAGAGGATTAGAATATAAAAGCAAAGATGTAATGCTGGGGCTTTATAAGACACTGGTAAGGCCTCACTTGGAGTGTAGTGAGCAGTTTTGGGCCTCTTATTTAAGAAAGGATGTGCTGACATTGGAGAGGGTTCAGAGCAGGTTCACAAGAAAAGTAAAATGGTAGGTTGATCTGTTTAATTAATTTATTTGCCCATACATTTCAGTTAATACATATTTTTCATGATTACCTTTTGAATTATTCATTTCCAGTTTTATTTTTTTAAATAATTCCACAACTCAAAATTTACCAAGTCTCTGATTATGAGATGTTTAAAAATAAACAGATCTATGTCAGCATGAGCTGTGAATGGTTGTCAGAGCTAGCTGGAGCCTTAGGGTTTCAAGAAAAGCTCTGTGCTTATTATCTGCTGCAGCGCTGCAGGAAACCTGTGCTCTCTGAGGTACTGTCTTTTGGATGAGATGTCAAGTCAAGACCCCATCTGTTTTCAGGACCATACTGAAGAAGAGCCAGTAGCTGTCCCTTGGGTCCCGGCCAATAGTAATGCCTCACTCAGCAAACAGATCATCTGGTCAGTATCACAAACAAGATAAAATCTGCAGATGCTGGAAATCCAAGCAACACACACAAAGTGCTGGAGGAAGTCAGTGAGCCAGGCAGCATCCATGGAAAAGAGTAAACCATCACTGTTTTGGGCTGAGACATGAAGGCTCTCGGCCGAAAACGTCGACTGTTTACTCTTTTCCATAGATGCTGCCTGGCCTGCTGAGTTCTTCCCACATTCTGTGTGTGTTATCTGGTCAGTATGAGATAGTTGTTCGTGGGAACTCACCGCATTCAGAGTGGCAGTTGTAATGGCAGCTCCACTTCAAAATTGTTTCATAACTGTTCTTTTTGGCATTCTGGTGAAGTGCACTGTGGACATGCACATTTATTGCAGTGTGAATATGGGATAAAAATGCAAAAAAAATTGGGGTAAATCCTTGTCAATATCTAAACATTATTTAAAAGGCATTTGGACAGGCATAGATAGGAAAGGTTGAGAGGGATAAGGGCCAAATGCGAGCAAATGGACAAGCTTAGGTGAACATGTTGGTTGGCATGGATAAGTAGGGCTGAAGGGCTTGTTTCCATGCTTTATGATTCTATGGTTCTATGAAATACAATTTTGCTGTTCCCTAAAGCTAACAATTCCTAAATGTCACCATGGCAAACTGCAGCTTATTCCAACTCCTAGCTTTTAGAAATTCTGTCAAGCACCACTTGAGTCTCTTTCACTGTTCACTAATCTCTTTGGTGTTCTTATTTTGAACATCTCAGCGATTGATCACTAAAGTTCTCTAGGACAGAAAATTCCAAAGATTCATATTATCTTGAGTGAAGAAATTTTCCTTCAGCTCAGTCCTGAATGGCTGACACCTTATTTGGAATCATCTCCTCCAGCTCTACCTCGAGCTAGATGCAACATCTTATCAGTATTCACCCTTTCAAGCCCTCTTTTCATATCTTTCAAAGGCAAAATAAGGATATTGTGAGATGCAAAGTAATAGAATAATTGGAGAAGGGAGAATAGAACATAGAAGAGTACAGCACAGGAGTGGGCCCTTTGGTCCATAACAACAGAAATCAGGAATCAAAAATGGTTTGAACTTTTCTCTCTTGAATTCTTTTTGCTGCAGTTAATTCCTCTTCTGCATTTGTGAACAGCACGCAAATAATCAAACACCACAAATGAAATTTCTGGAATTAAAACAGACATTTACAATATATCGCATATAATTTGAGGTAACCAAGCTGATTACCTCACACCACCACTTCTTTATCATTTCCTGTCAGTCACCTCATGTACAGATACTCCCATACCTAGTCTAATTTTGTGTAACTACAATCAGTCTATGTACAAAAGCAAATCTTATGTATTTATATTCATTGTGTTTATCTATCACTGGTGCTAGATATGGTGATGTGCTTGTCCACAGGAAAGGAGAAAAACAAATCTGTAGGAAATTATATAGTAACATTCACATATAGAATCCTGTTCCTAAAATCCATTCCACTGAAGCAAAATAAAACACACTGACACTGCTTGAGAGCAGACTTAGTTCTATCAACTGCAGTGGGTTTCAAGGTGTGAGATGGATGTTCATTTTTCAGGGCCAGGAGCTCTTGTTTTTTGTCAAGCTCTAAACATAGCTCTAAAGATCAAATTATTGTTTTTGAATAAATTACACTTCCAACTATTATTCTTTGTTTAACTTCAGGTTGTAAATGGAAGCCAGTATTCAGTCCTTTTTTGTCACTTGAGCGATTTCACACACATAGTTCTTAATCTAAATGGCAAGTAGTAATCGTTTGAAGTTAAAAAGAACAGCGCTGAAAACAAGCACTGTCCGTACAGTAGACTGCTGGCCCATAGCACCTGGTCTATCTGCTGAAGACGTGCAGTATAACTCTATAGGTTATTTAATCTGGCTTGTTTCAAACTAGACAAGGCTGGCTAAGTTGTTTAGTTCAAGGAGGCTGGCAGTCTAGACTGGTATTATCATCTAAAATATCAATAGCTGACTGATTAATATGTTGGACAGTTTATATACTCAAAGAGTTAGCTTCACAGCATTAATTGTGGGTACCTGGAATCTCTGCCTCCAGGAGCATTTAGATCACTTGCAGGTGAAAAATATTACATATGTGAAGTCACCAAAGTAGCAGTAAAGAGGGTATAAATTTAGAGAGCAGTTCAGGTGTTTTTAGGAATGGTCCAGGAACATCAAGAAGCATGACAAAAACACAAGGTGAATTAGAAACCATTCCTCTGCCATTGATTTCTGCATTAAATGACTAGTTTGTCTGCACTCATGGGTATATCTTTTTAGCTTATCGGAATTGTAATTGTGTTTTGGAAATCCTTTGTGTTTTAGAAATGGTTTGTAATTTGGAAATGTTTTATAAGACAATAGACAATAGACAATAGGTGCAGAAGTAGACCATTCGGCCCTTCGAGCCTGCACCGCCATTTTGAGATCATGGCTGATCAACTACTATCAATACCTGGTTCCTGCCTTGTCCCCATATCCCTTGATTCCCCTATCCATAAGATACCTATCTAGCTCCTTCTTGAAAGCATCCAGAGAATTGGCCTCCACTACCTTCCAAGGCAGTGCATTCCAGACCCCCACAACTCTCTGGGAGAAGTTTTTCCTTAACTCTGTCCTAAATGACCTACCCCTTATTCTCAAACCATGCCCTCTGGTACTGGACTCTCCCAGCATCTGGAACATATTTCCTGCCTCTATCTTGTCCAATCCCTTAATAATCTTATATGTTTCAATCAGATCCCCTCTCAATCTCCTTAATTCCAGCGTGTACAAGCCCAGTCTCTCTAACCTCTCTGCGTAAGACAGTCCAGACATCCCAGGAATTAACCTTGTGAATCTACGCTGCACTTCCTCTACAGCCAGGATGTCCTTCCTTAACCCTGGAGACCAAAACTGTACACAATACTCCAGGTGTGGTCTCACCAGGGCTCTGTACAAATGCAAGAGGATTTCCTAGCTCTTGTACTCAATTCCCTTTGTAATAAAGGCCAACATTCCATTAGCCTTCTTCACTGCCTGCTGCACTTGCTCATTCACCTTCAGTGACTGATGAACAAGGACTCCTAGATCTCTTTGTATTTCTCCCTTACCTAACTCTACACCATTCAGATAATAATCTGCCTTCCTGTTCTTACTCCCAAAGTGGATAACCTCACACTTATTCACATTAAACGTCATCTGCCAAGTATCTGCCCACTCACCCAGCCTATCCAAGTCACCCTGAATTCTCCTAACATCCTCATCACATGTCACCCTGCCACCCAGCTTAGTATCATCAGCAAATTTGCTGATGTTATTTTCAATGCCTTCATCCAAATCGTTGACGTAAATTGTAAACAGCTGTGGTCCCAATACCGAGCCCTGTGGCACCCCACTAGTCACCACCTGCCATTCTGAGAAACACCCATTCACCGCTACCCTTTGCTTTCTATCTGCCAACCAGTTTTCTATCCATGTCAATGTCTTCACCCCGATGCCCTGAGCTTTGATCTTACCCACCAATCTTCTATGTGGGACCTTATCAAATGCCTTCTGAAAATCGAGGTACACTACATCCACTGGATCTCCCCCGTCTAACTTCCTGGTTACATCCTCGAAAAACTCCAACAGATTAGTCAAGCATGATTTACCCTGGTAAATCCATGCTGGCTTGGCCCAATCCTATCACTGCTATCTAGATATGCCACTATTTCATCCTTAATAATGGACTCTAGCATCTTCCCCACCACCGATGTCAGGCTGACAGGTCGATAGTTCTCTGTTTTCTCCCTCCCTCCTTTCTTAAAAAGTGGGATAACATTAGCCATTCTCCAATCCTCAGGAACTGATCCTGAATCTAAGGAACATTGGAAAATGATTACCAATGCATCCGCAATTTCCAGGGCCACCTCCCTTAGTACCCTAGGATGCAGACCATCTGGACCTGGGGATTTGTCAGCTTTCAGTCCCATCAGTCTTCTCATCACCATTTCCTTCCTAATGTCAATCTGTTTCATTTCCTCTGTTACCCTATGTCCTTGGCCCATCCATACATCTGGGAGATTGCTTGTGTCTTCCTTAGTGAAAACAGATCTAAAGTATTCATTAAATTCTTCTGCCATTTCTCTGTTTCCCATAACAATTTCACCCAATTCATTCTTCAAGGGCCCAACATTGTTCTTAGCTATCTTCTTTCTCTTCACATACCTAAAAAAGCTTTTGCTATCTTCCTTTATATTCCTGGCTAGCTTGCGTTCGTACCTCATTTTTTCTCCCCGTATTGTCTTTTTAGTTAAGTTCTGTTGTTCCTTAAAAACTTCCCAATCATCTGTCCTCCCACTCACCTTAGCTCTGTCATACTTCCTTTTTTTTAATGCTATGCAACCTCTGACTTCCTTTGTCAACCACTGTGGCCCCTTTCCCCCCTTTGAATCCTTCCTTCTCTGGGGGATGAACTGATTTTGCACCTTGTGCATTATTCCCAAGAATACCTGCCATTGCTGTTCCACTGTCTTTTCTGCTAGGCTATCTGTCCAGTCAACTTTGGCCAGCTCCTCCCTCATGGCTCCATAGTTTCCCCTGTTCAACTGCAACACTGACACCTCTGAGCTGCCCTTATCCTTCTCAAATTGCAGATTAAAACTTATCATATTATGATCACTACCTCCTAATGGCTCCTTTACTGCAAGATCGCTGATCAAATCCTGTTCATTACGTAACACTAAATCCAGAATAGTCTTGTCCCTGGTCGGCTCTCGTACAAACTGTGCCACCCCCTCTGCCCACATTGCTGACCCTACAATAGCACATATACCCTTGTACATTCATTTCCCAGGTCTGATCTCCCTGCAGCCATGTCTCCGTTATCCAAACAACATCATAGTTACCCATTCGCACCTGGGCTTGAAGCTCATCCGCCTTATTTCTGACACTTTGTGCATTCAGATATAGAATTTTTAGCCCATTTCTCCTCTCTCTGTTTGAATCGCTGCCTATTGTGCTTAACCCAGCTCCCCGAACTCCCATCGGGCTATACGCCCCTAGAATTTTGTTGTCCTTCCTAAATTTACTTATTCTTTCAACACATTTAACTTCATGTTCCATCAGACCATCCTCTGTACATGTGTCCTCCTTATCACTTGTTCCGCCTCACTTTTCTCTACTACACACTTAATATTCCAGAACCGTGTAGTCCCCACCTGTCCTTTATTCTTCTTCTCGCTATCCTCTCTCACATTCTGGATCCCCGCCCCCTGCAAATTTAGTTTAAAAGATAGAAAGTTTTAAGAATGTTTTTAGAATGCTTTTGAATTTAAACATTTATCACTGAAAATAAAGGAACTATGGTTATACCACTTTGTTTGCAGGAAGTATCTCCTTGGTAGGGAGGGTGGAACGCAACAGTCAAATAGTGAGTATTGGCAACTGAAGCCACCATAGAGGATGAACGGGGAAGTGGACTAGTCCTTGAAGATTGGTTAGCTAAAGTATAACCTCCCTTTAGTGGGGGTTTATAGCTATTTATATAGCTATTTATATCAGATAGGGTTTAGGGTCTTCATTTGAGATTAAAACTTTATGGTCAGCAAGCCCAATACCATCACAGGAGAACATCTCTTCCCATAAACTGTGTTTTCATGTGAGATTTGATACCCACGGAGTGAGATTATTCTACTCAGCATACTGTTACTCTTTGGAATGCACTGCCTGAAAGTGTGGAGAAAATAGATAGAACAATATGCTGCCACAGGAATCTTGCATTTGTGCTTAACGTAAGCATAAGACAGAGATGTGAAGATAACTGGATAACTCACATGGGGCTGAAGGGACTCTTCTATCTGATTCTGTGGCACATTGATTCACCAGAAAGATTCTTCTTCAGCACCATTCTTTTTATAGTTTTTGGATGAATATTCTTTGCATTATCATCTCTGTTTGCTTCCTTCCACAGTAAGCAGCAGCAGCTTGTTTGAACAGCACACACTAACCAAGCTTCCAATTTCCCCTCACTTTGAGCTGCATCTGGCAGTGGATCTGACAGTTTAAATAATGACAGCAATATTAGTACCAGTGAGAGAATCTTGGCTGCATCGTGTGTGTGTGTGTGTGTGTGTGTGTGTGTGTGTGTGTGTGTGTGTGTGTGTGTGTGTGTGTGTGTGTGTGTGTGTGTGTGTGTGTGTGTGTGTGTGTGTGTGTGTGTGTGTGTGTGTGTGTGTGTGTGTGTGTGTGTGTGTGTATTTTCTTGAGGAGGGTGGAGAAGAAGTTGAAGTGAGTGTAGGTTTGTAACTTCACACCTTCTCAATCTCTCTTCATTAGTGCTCCTCACAAACTGCTCAGTGCTTGACCCAAAATATTGACTTAAACCATTTTCCTCCAAAGATGTTGTTTAACCTACTGAGTTCTTCCAGTTCTGTTTTTATTCTAGATTCCATATCTGACGTTTGCATTAAGACTTTACTCCAAGGATTATCATTAAGGTACCAAAGCCATGACTGAGAAAATTAAGCAGCACAGAAATGTTGTATGGAGAAGGTGACCTTTGTGGATGGAGGCTAGAAATTGTCAGTCTGGAAGCCCCTCATCCTGTCTCCCAGTCATGCCTTCAAAAGGGGAATGAGTCTGGACATGGTTAGGCCAGAGCAGCCTTTTGCCTCTTGAACAGTTTTCACAGCTTGGTTGATCATTTCTGTTGTGCCGTAATTGTAACGATGCAATTCTAGTTGACTTCTGGCATTGTCCTGGAATCAGGGAGCAAGCATGATCAAGTGGAAGATGCCTTTGGCAAACTCCTTGGAGGAAAAGCTGAGAAATATTTAATCCAGTATTTCCTGTGAATTAAATCACGGAATACACATTGGATGTTTTACTTTTTTCAAATAAATATGATCATTGCATATCTGCCCAAATTGTTCTTCAGCCATTAATTTTGGATGGGAAAGTATGACCCATTTAAAATGTGTGATGATATACATTCTCCATGTAGCCATCTCCTGCCTCCAGATGATTGGCAAAAGGGGAGAGTGCAAATTAGAACTATTAATGTTTGAAATCAAATGCAAAGTCATGAATTAGAATCTTCATAGATTCCTTAAGTGAAATTGGGTGTAGTATGGTTTGAGATAGATTTTGGAGTAGGTGGAATACACAGATACAGGTGGAGATACTGGTTATGTGTACAGTGCATGTGGTATATACATAATATCTTATGATATTGTTGTTATTCTTCGAAGAAGTAACATTCAGGATAGACAAAGGAGAATCGGTGGATGTTGTGCACTTGGATTTTCAGAAGGCCTTTGATAAGGTGCCACACATGAGGTTGCTTAACAAGCTATGAGCCCATGGTATTATAGGAAAGGTTCTAGCATGGATAAAGCAGTGACTGGTTGGCAGGAGGCAAAGATTGGAAGTAAAGGGAGCCTCTTCTGACTGGTTGCCGGTGACTAGTGGTGTTCCACTGGGACCTGATGGCTTTGTTGCAAAGTTTGCAGCCAATATGAAGGTAGGTGGAGGACCTGGTAGTTTTGAGGATGTAGAGAGACTACAGAAGGACTTAGACAGATTAGGAGAATGGACAAAGAAATGGCAGATGGAATACAGTGTCAGGAAATGTACGGTCATGCGCTTTGGTAGAAGAAATGAAAAGGGTTGACTGTTTTCTAAATGGAGAGAAAATACAAAAAAACTGAGCTTGAGAAAGGACTTGGGAGTCCTTGTGCAGGATTCCCTAAAGGTTAGTTGCAGGTTGAGTCTGTGGTGAGGAAGGCAAATGCAATGTCAGCATTCATTTCCAGAGGACAAGAATATACAAGCAAGGATGTGATGTTGAAACTTAATAAAGCACTGGTGAGGCCTCACTTGGTGTATTGTGAGCACTTTTGGGCCCTTTATTTTAGAAAGGATGCGCTGAAAATGGAGGGGTTTCAAAGTAAGTTCAAGAAAATGATTCCAGGATTGAATGGCTTGTCATATGAAGAGATTTTTATGGTTTTGGTACTGTTTTCACTAGAATTCAGAAGAATGAGGAGTGACCTCATTGAAAATTATCAAATGGTGAAAGCCCTTGATAGAGTGGATGTGGAGAAGATGTTTCCTATGGTAGGAGAGTCTAAGACCAGAGGACACAGCTTCAGAATTGAAGGCATCCTTTTAGAACAGAGATGAGGAGGAATTTCTTTAGCCAGAGAGTGGAGAATCAGTAGAATTCTTTGCTACAGCCAGTTGTAGAAGCCAAGTCTTTATGTATATTTAAGGCAAATGTTGATAGATTCTTGATTGGTCAGGCATGAAAGGATATGGGGAGAAGGCAAAAGATTGGGGTTGAGAGGAAAACTGGGCCAGCCATGATGAGATGGCAGAGCAGACTTGATGGGCCAAATAACTTAATTCTGCTCCTATATCTTATGGTCTTACGTTCTTTGGGAATTTCATGAGTTACTGAGAACTTTGTTAGTCTTGACTCCTGATGAAAAATAATTAACTGAATTTTGTTATCTCACACTATTTCCCTCGACATATTCAACAGTACAATTTCCCCTGTAAGTTCTGAGTGGATGCAAATAACTCGTTCATGAATAAAGATAGTGACTAATTTCTTAGGTATGCAGTATTACACCTGACTGGATTTGATTCCCTGATGATGACTCACCAAGAAGTGCACTACCTAATGCATTAATTTAATCATTCAGGAAAGCTTGCAAATATAATGCTTAGATTGTTTAGGTGGAGTTTTGCATTCAGCATGATAATGCAGGAATATAGTTAAAGTCTACTTTATTGAGAAGAAAAAAATGCATATATTTTCTGATCCTGTCTGCTTATCTATGATTCTTTATCTACATGTGCATGGACATGCATACATTTGTGTGTGAGTGTTTACTTTGTGTGCATGCGTGTGTTTGATTTGTGTGTATTTGTTGTGAATGTTGACTAGTTTATTGCATGCGTGCTTGTTTATGTACTGTATTTGTTCCGTGTTTGTGTATTTTTGCATTTGAATTTGGGTGTGTGTGTTTATTATCTGTCTGTGTGTTATACATTAGTTGTGTGTCTGACAGCTTATTGGATACGGGTTGTGTGTGTTTGTGTGTCAATATATTACCAATGCTGTAATATACCCATGATTGACTAATCTGCTGAGGCTTGTTTGGATTAACACATGGAGAAGTGGCTAGTGGGGCAAGTTACGGTGACACTTCCAGACTATGGAAAACTACCCTGGCATCATTCAGAGACTATAACGTGAATGAATTTGAAAAGTTTCCCATGTACTATGAAACAAAGTAGATATTATTATATCCTAACTTATATGATATAATTTGAGCCAGAAGTCAAGGTATATTTAAAGAGTACAATTCATAGATTGAAGGGTACTTTGTAACAAGAGAGTACCTAGATCTCACTGTCGCTGATACAGAGCAATCTGCTGATCAGTTACTGACAGCCTCTGAATACTTCATTAAAATAGGCTGCCTAATTGCTTATCCAATATTAATTTGTCTTCTTTAAAATTTTCAGAAAACAGAGTAACTCTGTGTTAGGAGAATGTAACAAAATATTTTTAATATTTTATGTTAAAGGAAAATTAAAATTAATTTTAGTTATTTCAAAATATGAACATGATGGGATTAGTGATGTGTTTGTCAAATATAAGACCGAAAGTAAAATATATATATATAATTAACCAAAATTGGAATTTATACATTGCAATTAATTTCACAGAGGCTTAATTTGTGTGGGAGTTCAAAAAATGGTAAGGGAAAGAGAGAGAGAGAAAATGAGGACAGAAAGAACCATTCAACACAAATCTCATCTGTATTTGTCTTGCAACATGTCTGTTGAGAATAGAGAAAAGGCAGAAAAAAACATTTACTGGTGAAAAGATTTATTGGCAGTGTCAGTTGTAACTGTGCATGGAAAGAGCCCAAGTTTTGTGTGTGCTGGTGATAGGTCGGTTTGGGCTAACGAAGGAGGTTATGTAATCAGTGATGGTCTAGTTTTAACACCTGCAGAAGCTGATCACTCCAGAAGAGAGTGAGAGTGAGAGAGGGAGAGAGAGAGAGAGAGAAAGAGAGAGAGAGAGAGAGAGAGAGAGAGAGCTTGAGTATAGAGAGTACAGCACTCGCTCACGAGCCTCTTGTTTACCTGCAGTAACTAAATCTCAGCATCTGAATTTAGCTTTTGATCCCCAGTCGTGTTAGGATGGATTGCTGTTCTGTATGTATAATTTCCAGTTTTTTCTCCTTGCTTGTTTAATTGTGATATGTCTGCTTAATTCACGTCTGTTTTCAGAACCTTCAGTTTTGAACTCGCATTATGCTTATCAGTGAGACAGGCTGAACAGTAAGCTGATAAGTATTGTTAATGGCATTTGAGATGTTCTGATTTATATCACTTCAATTAACTTGGTCAATTCATTGGCTTTCTAGAGATTTGTTTCTTTTACAAAATGTAACTACGTATAACTGAAAATAGCAATATCTCATACAGAGGAGGATTGAAATCTCTCAGATGCTGCACTGCTTGTGTTCTAGGCTTTTGGATTTATTAAAAACAATTCTGAATAAGAAGCACTTCAGGAAGGAAGTTTTAACTGAAGAATTAGTGGATCGGCTTTCTGCATTTTTAACTCTTTGAATGCTGCTTTCTTCCTGCTGTTCTTCAGTAAATATACATTTTCTAGAACCATCCAAGATCAAAAATACCTTTCTGAGGGTCATGCCTGGTTATGGCATGTGCTTATAAAACTCTGTTTATCAAACTTCCACCCAGAAAGGTATTTTGACTTCCAAACACTATGATGGACATTAGGATAATGTGAAAGAAAGAGATTTTAAAAACATTTCTGTGTATAAAGTAGGTAATATTTTGGTATTTATAAATTAACAGTTATGATTCAAAATATGATGATGTTTTATTGTATTTTTACATTTCAAACGTAAGCTTAAGGATATTGATAGATTGAATTTAATAGGACAAGTGACAACAGTAATGGCAATATAAAGAAATAAAAGGTACTTGTTTACAACTCTCCTTCAGTTACATAGTAATAAGTATATGGAATAATTTGCCATGTAGGGTTAGAAGAACTTCCCAAGCATCTGAAATATAGTTGGAACAAAAAAGAGAACTAGTGGATGTTTGTGGATGAGCCAAAATACTCTTCCATTCCTGTTTTAATATGTGTTGGATCTGAAGTGATTGAAGATATATAGTAGGATACAAAGGACATCCAGTAATTAACAAATGTCATACATTGTCATGCTAACACCATTTTAAAGTAAGAATTTTATTGAGAGTTTTAAATGGAACCATTTGGTCTCATTAATAGCAACAGCAGAATGAATGGCATCGAATGCAAATATTTCCCCAATAAGTTCTATTTTCGGTAATTCACATTTACCAGACTGTGTTGGTGGTCTAAGGATGATGTGACAATTGTTAACACTTCGATGGGACTTCAGTGGTTTAGAGTGGACTGACCATGTGTAATATATGGACCCAAAATGTAAGCAATCACCTATGCGAAATTCATAATGCAGAATAGAAAATTAACATATAACCTGAGCTAATTTCAAGGCTATGATTATTTGTGGATATATTAGTTGCTCAGGTCTTGACTGGCTTACATTGTTATTGCTCTTCTATCGTGCTAAGTGCCACCTCTGTTGAAGTGGATGAGTGAGCTTGTATGCCCTTGTGTTCCTACTGATGCTCTTCTTGGTCAGAACTATGGAAGCAATGAATGTTTCCTTTCATGTTATCCCTTCTGCTTAAGGGAAGCTCAGACGGACACAACAATCAGGATTGGAAATTGCCTGACTCTAAAGTTCAAGATAGTGCTGAAACCGTACAACTGACAAATGCTGCCTTGAATTATCAAGGGAAAAGCAATTACTAGGTTGTTGTTTTGGTTTTTGTGTGAGATATTTTCTTTTTCAAAAATGCTGCCACTCCACCATGTTGGAAGTCGCATGCTATGCACAAACCTCAGCTGATAAGAGGGGTGTAAAATCTGCTCACAGGCTTCCATTGATGCAAGAAGGTGCAACGGATGCATGGAAATAGGTTGTCAGGATTTCATTTGTAGAGACATAATTAAATTCTTCATAGTGATTGGCATATTTAATGTTGAGAATTTGTTGCGTGATGATTTATAGACACAAGCTCACACAATGTTCCTGTGGCACTCTAAAATAGTGTTTCTATCTGTGAGCTTTGCTTTTGCAAACAAACTGAACAAATTACAATTTTCATTTCTTCTCCCTTGTGCTTGTCAGTTTTGATATTAAAATGTGCTTTTAGGCAATTTCTCCTCCATCATCCTAAAGCTAAAAGGAAAATTTGCATTTATGTCGTGCTTTAATTGTCCAAAGGAAGATGCTTAGAATGTCCTTCAGAAGGGTGACTTCAAAACAGGCATTAAGAACAGTTCACGAAAGAAATACATTATGGAACTAGTTCAGAGGGTTGGGTTTTCCAGATGCAGGGCTTTGGTCCTAAACATTAACAATTTCTTCCCCTACTCTTCCCACCCAACTCCAATGCTGCTTGACCAACTGAGTTCATCCATAAGATTGTTTATTGCTCCAAATTTTATATTGTGTAACAAGACATCATTAATCAGTTAATTCACAGCAATGGATCTTTCAGGGAAGCATGACTTTAAAAAAAAAATCATTTTGAGGACAATGGACGAAGTATTTAATAATTCTCAATAAGTATATATTCCATTGAGAAATAAAAACTTAATGAGAAGGATAATCCATCCATTGATGACTAAGGAAATGAAAGATGATATTACATTAAGGGAAAAAACGAAAAGTGATACAACCCAGGCCGCATTAAGCCCAAAGACTGGAAGTGACAGGAAGCAGAAATGTCGTTAAAACTTTAAGAAGCATGGGATATATACACAAAGCAGAAATATTAAACAAAATGGGAGAATATAGAAAAAGGGAGAGAGAAACAAAAATAAATGTGTGTCCGATGGAGAAAAAAGAATTATAATGAGGAATAAAAAATATGGAGGCATTGAACAAATATTTTGTATCTGCTTTTTGAAGGCACCCCTCAAAGAGGACCACAACATTTTCAGTGGGTTTGGAGGCTTGCATGCCTCAATGACCCAGAGAGCTATGCTGGTTGGAGTCAGTGCTTTATGCTTTGGCTCTTGGTAGAATCACCCGTGCCAGACAGGTCAAAGGGTAGAGGCCAGACTAAGAGTGGTCCACTGGTCCTCCAGGTTCAGGGATTCAGCTCAGGGCTAAAAACTCTGACTGGTTAAAAAAAAATTGTGATGGAAACAACAATGAAGAATCCTTCTACAGCTGAGTATGACAGTGTTCCTCAGTCTCCACCCGGGACTTGCATGACTGACAGGAAGCTGCTGACATGATGAAGGAAGTGCTGAACACCGTCAGAGATGGAAGACCTTCATTACTGCTCTAAACACCTACGGCATAACGGGCAGTAAGTAAGTAAGTTTTGAAAGGGACAATAAACAAAACTGAAAAAGCAGGGTATCAAAGGTTTAAGAGCAGTAAGGAACTTATCATTAATTTAATATTCTAGCATTCTTAATGAGATTAGCTGCAGAGAAAAAAGGATTTTGTAAGAGATGAACTTTCAAAATTCCTGGTATTCTGAAATGATCGTATCTCAGGGAACTATTACAAATGGAACTCCACTTTTCAAGAACAGAGAAAGAGAAAAATGGACCCCATACTTAGGATATGATAATGACACACTTAAAATTATAGGATAATTAGTTATGGTCAATGTTTCCATGAAATGGGAATCATTTTGAAATTCTACTCAAGTGCTTTGAGAATATAACAAAGCAAATCACTTTATTTAGACTGGGGTTCATGGACCCCTCGGTTAATGGTAGTGATCCATGTCATAAAAAAGCTTGGGAGCCTCTGATTTAGACCATCTGGATTTTTGTATGGCACTTGGTAAGATATCTCAAAAAAATGTTGCTGTTTGAAATAAAGGTTCATTGGGTTCAGGTAATATAAAATATGGGTACAGATTTGTATAAGGTTCAGAACAACAATAGAAAAGTTTAAATAGGCTTTACTAGTGAAATGCTCGACTAATAACAGTTAACCTTTATCCAAAGTTCAAAGTAAATTTATTATCAAAATACTTGTGTGTCAAAGTACATATAAAACCCTGAGATTTGTTTTCTTGTGGGCATACACAGTAAATGTAAAAAGCACAATAGAATTAATGGAAGACCACACATGAGAGAACAAAGAGCCAATGTGCAAATGACAACGAATCGTTCAAATACAAAACAAAAGAGAAAAAATAACAATAAATAAGCATACATTTCAAGAACATGAGATGAAGGCTCCTTGAAAGTGAGTCTATAGGTTGTGAGAACAATTCAGTGATGGGGTGAGTGAAGTTGAGTGAAGTTATCCCTTCTGGTTTAAAAGCCTAATGGTTGAGGGCTAATAATTGTTCCTGAACCTGGTGGTGTGGGTCCTGAGGTTTCTGTACATCCTTCCTGATGGTAGTAGCGAGAAAAGACCATAGCCTGGATGGTGGGGGTCCTTGATGTTGGATTCTGCACTCTTGTGACAGTGCTCCATATAGATGTGTTCAGTGGTGGGAGTGCTTTACCTATGATGGACTGGGCCATACACATTTTTAAAATCTTTTCCATTCAAGGGCATTGGTGTTTCCATACCAGGGCATGATGCAACTAGTCAATATACTCTCCACAGCACGTCTATAGAAGTTAATCAAAATTATAGATGTCATGCCGAATCTTCACAAACGTTTGAGGAAGTAGAGGCACTGTCATGTGTTTTTCATAATAGCACTTACGTGCTGCACCCAGGACAGATCCTTTGAAATGATAACACTGAGGAATTTGAATTTGCTGACCCGCTCCAACTCCGACCCCCCGATGAGAACTGGCTCATGGACCTCCGGTTTCCTCCTCCTGAAGTCAATAATCGGCTCTTTGGTCTTGCCGACATTGCGTGAGTGGTTGTTGTTGTGGCACCACTCAGCCAGATTTTTCAATCCCCCTCCTATATGCCGATTCATCACCCCATTTGATTCAGCAACGACAGTGGTGTCATCAGCAAACTTAACTATGGCATTGGAGCTGTACTTAGCCGCGCAGTCATAGTGTAAAGTGAGTAGAGCAGAGGGCTAAGCACACAACCTAGTGGTGCACCTGTTCAGTTGCTGACTGTGAAGGAGATATTGTTGCCTATCCAAACTTACTGGGGTTTGCAAGTGAGGAAATTTATGTATTGGAAAGTTGAAAGTACTGCAATCTGTCCTTTCAGTGGAATTATACAGGGCTTTGATGGTGTCATACCTGGATGACTGTGTGTTATTTTGTTCTCTTTGTCTAAGGAAGACTATACTTGCTTTGTAGGCATGGCGTTTGGATTCACCAAATTGATAGCAAAGATGATATAAAATTGTAGGAGTGAAAGGCGGTGCAAGATTCTTGATTAAAAAAGGTAATTAATGAAAAATTAGAGAATCTAACCCAAGGAGGTTGATCACAAGGTATGGGGATCAGCTATTTAGAACAGAGATGAGGAGATGAAAACATATTGGAATTGGGAGGGACTGCAGAAGTTCAAGAAGGTGACACTGTCTCAAGTCCATTTACATACAATTACATACATGCAATTATATACAAGCACAACCTGTGAAATCTACAAATGCACTTCAAAAGAAATAGACAGGATAAGGCATAGAGCTGGCCAGTGCCTCGCAATGGTGGGGAAAGCTGAAAAGACTGTAAGACCAATCTTCTTCGAAAGTTATGAAATCTAATGCATTTGATGATTCTATTCCAGACCTCCAGCAAAACCTTCCAAAGCCTGACACAGGAAGGAGATTTGACATTATTTAACATAACCCTCGGGGCTCTTCTTCTCAGTTGTTTTATGCTTTCTATTGGTGACAATCAATTCATCAGCTATTACTGGACCAGAAGTTCCAGGAATGGAGATGACCTATTGAAAGGTCTCCTTCTATCTGATGTATTTTTTCTACTTTGATTGTGTGAACCCCCCCTCCCTACAGCCATGACATTCTTTTGAAGCTGCTCTGTTCACAGGAAATACAATTAATTTCTGTCAATAGTAATAATAATAATTTGTTTATGATTGTCATATGAACCGAGGTACTGTGAAAAGCTTCGTTTAGCGTGCTATCCAGACAGATCACAAGTACAGCAAGGTAGTAAAAAGGGGAAGCAATAACAATGCAGAACATAGTGTTACTGTTACGGGAAATGTGTAGTGCAGAAAGATGAATAGGATGTAAGTGCCTTTATGAGGGTGACTGAGAGATTAAGAGTTCATATTTATCATACACAAGGTCCAGTCAAGAGCCTTATAACAATGCTTTAGAAGCTGTCCATGAAACTTCACCTATGCATTTGTGAGGTTTTAGCACATCTTGAAAGGAGGCAGTGGGTGTGGATGCTGTTACAAAGGCTGTGAGTGCTGTAGGGATCACTGTAGGACATGAGACACATAGAGAGTTACCAAACACATGAAACTTGTCAACTCTTTCCTTGTTTCTCCTGGATACATACATGATACATATGGATGTACTAGTATTTAAGTACAGCAAACTGGTTTATCCCTTTTGCAAACAATGGATTATTTTCAATGTGGTGATCAGGCTCCCACTAATATCAATAGATTAATGATCAGATGATTTGTTTTTATGATGTTGATTGTGGCAAAATATCAGACAGGCAACAAGATATTGCTTGACTCCTCTTTCCTCAGGTGTACCATGGAGCCATTAATGCCCCCCCTCAGGAATTATGTTAGGGCGTTCCACCTTTTGTCTTACCAAACATCCATCAGCATGACACTCCTTCTGTACTGCACTGAAGAGTCATGCCAGATATTGTGTTCATTTGAAATATGATTGAATCTATGAATTTCTAGCTCAGAGGAGAAATGCTGCTTACTGAACCAAAGTTGACACTTAATAGTTTTTGTTGTGCTATGATCTCCCTACAATACAGAGATCTCTGGATTTCTGCGAATGCTGGAACGATATTCATCAGTAAAATGGCAAGCTCATTAAATGTAACTCAGCACCTCCCTATTGCCTGTAATACTGATTGTGGAATGCTAATGCCTTAGATTTCCCTTCTTATATCCTGCCAAGAACTCTTCAAAAAACAGAGAAAATCAAAGTCAAAGGAACAGCAACATCTTTGATTTATATATCACCTATAACTTGGTAAAACTTCCTAGGGTATGTCATGGAGCACTTTTTATCAAGGCTTGACATGAAGCCAAAGAGGAGGCATCAGAGAAGTTCTGTAAAAATTTGGCGAAATGAATGTTTTAAGAAGATTGAGAGTATTCCTTTAAAAAAGAGGAATAACGAGTGATTAATATTAAAGTTAATGGTGCATTCTTGGCATAAGTTCAAGATTTTCTTCATAAGTTCAAAATCATAAGATTTTAGATGCATCTGGATGAAGCTATTCCCAAAGGAAGTCTGCAATACTTAAAGCTCCATACCCCTCTCTGTTCCATTTTAACCAAAAGAATGTAAAGAAACTTTACACTTATTGTCTCTTTATGGACATTGTTTCTGGGACAGAGATTAATATTATTTTCACTAAATAATGTGTATTAAGATACATTTTTTTCTGAAGCAAAAAGGAATAGAATAGAAGGTATTTTGGCGGGAGAATTCCTAAACAAAGGACCCATAAAATTCAATGCATGACCACTGATAATTTTCAAAGGAATTTGGGGCGGTGGCCCAGTGCTGTGAAGGGGTGAATAGCAGTGGGACCAAGGATGAACCACCTAAAATTAAGGCTGAAGGTTGAAAATGATTGAGACTTGGGAGATGATTTTGATTGATGCATTTGAGGACGCAAGGAACATTGGATGATGTGCATTTAGTTTGAGTTATGATCTGGTCATTAGAAGAAGAAAGGAAAGCATGGAATCAAGAAAGATCAAGTGTGACATGGTAGGCTGTGGTAGCATAATGCTGTACAGCACTGACACACAGAAGATTGGTGTTCAATTCACGCCACTGTCTGTAAAGAGATTGTACATTCTCCCCATGACTGCATGGGTTTTCCCTGGGTGCTCTTGTTTCCTCCCACATTCCAAAAGTTGTATGGGTTAGGGTTAGTAAGTTGTGAGCATGCTATGCCAGTGGCGGAAAGATGCTGACACTTGCAGGCTGCCCAAACACATCTTCAGGATGTGTTGGTCATTTCACTGAATGTATCAATGCTTCAATGAACATGTTACAAATAAAGCTAATCTGTAAAGCATAGAATTTCACTTGAAAGTATAATGTCAATATTCGGCAGAGTTTAATATTGGGATCGGAAGTTCATTCGTTTAGGATATTTTGTCAGATTAAAGATTTGAGGGTATGCAAATGCAATTTATTATTGGTTTCCAAGTATTTGTCAGCGTTCCTCGACTGGGGAATGTTAAAATCAGCCAGTATCTGCTCCTCTCTGTGCTCAATGTGATGGTTTGCTGGAAATCTGTTTGATGATTTCTGAGGATGAAAAGGAGGTCTACATTTGCCTGTTGATCTCCAATGTCCAGCTGGCATGTAGAGCTTAAATAACTGTACCAAGTAGCAGAAACCTTCAAGTGTCCTTATTACGGAAAGGCCAGTGTGAAATTGCTAATCCAGCAAAAGTGATAAATCTACAGAAGAACCGGAAAGGAAATCAAATGATTAAAAACGGGGCGATTGTGCTAAAAATTGCATTTCTATCAGAAAATAAAACTAGGTTATTATCAACTGCAGCTACCTCTCAAGGGAAAACCTTGTTAAGCTGACTTCCTACTGTCTGAGTTTGAAATGTGTGAGCGTGTGTGTGCAAATGGTGCTTGTTTCAAGGAGCCAATTAGTCACAGTTAGCAAGTACGCAGAAGGAAAGGTTATTATTTTTCAATTGCAGTTATAATAGAGATGTCTATGCCCATTTACTTTATTATGCTGTCGATGAGAATATTTCATCTTGTGTATTTTGAATTACCAAACATATGCATCTTAATAACACTTTTTCTTGTGAGAAAAAGAGACAACAACCTTTTCAGATAAAAAGTCTGTAAAGAGATTATGAAAAATGGGGGTTATAGTATTCTTTTGGCAGAAAAAGAGAGCGAGGGGTTTAAATGTTACAGTGCTGTCAGAAAAAGTGGAGGAGGGGGGCACATTAGCAACATCTAAAAACAATCTAAATACCTGTATGAAAGGGAGAGGTTTCGAAGGCTATGGGTCAAATGCAGGCTTGTGGGACTAGCTTGTTGGGCAACACAGCCAGCATGGAAGATGGGGGTTGATGGCCTGTTTCCATGCTCCATGACTCTGGCTTGATGACTCCCAGAAGGGAGCACACATGGAAACTCCATGTTCAGCACAGACATATCTAGTACTATCAGAAGAATCCACTATAAATATCCATTAATACAGATTACTATGGCACTTAGATCCACACAACTGAATGAAGAACATATCATGAGTACACTTTAAGCAGCAGGCTTTGCTTTGCATTCCCAGTCTTCACTGAAGGAATTAATGCAACCAGATGAACCATGTATTATAGATTATATACATATCACTAAGCCATTCAGGCATCTGAACCTTTTCAATTATTTCATGGCTTCAGTACAAGGGAGTCATAAACATTAGAATGTAAGAAATCGAAGCAGGAGAAAGCAATATGGCCACTCACATTTACTCTGCTGTTCACAAAGATCTTTTACCTCAGTGTCACTTTCTGGCACTAATCCCTTATCCCATGATTCCCTTAATATCTAAAAACCTATCATGCTCTCTTTTGAATATACTCTGAAACAAAAGTGGTAGCCCTTTTCAAGAGAGAATTCCAAAAGTACACTGCACTCAAGATAAAGATTTGTTTTTCTTAGCTCTGTTCTCAATGGACAGCCTTTAAGTAGAGACTGGCACCTGGTTCCAGACACCTTAGCTAAGTGAAACTTCAGTTCTAAATCTACTTATTAAACCCTATTAGAAGATTATATGTTTCAATCAGAACATTGCCAATTCATCTAAATGGCACGGGGTATTTACTTATTTATTTACAGCCTGGAATGGGCTCTTTTGGCCCAATGAGTTGCGCTGCCCAGCAACCCACCTATTTAATCTTAGTCTAATCACAGGACAATTTACAATGACCAATTAACCAATACATCTTTGGACTATGGGAGGAAACTGGAGCACCCGGAGGAAACCCACATAGTTCATGTGGAAGAACGTACAAACTCCTTACAGACGAGGCCAGAATTGAACTTTGAACTCTGGAATGCCCCGAGCTGTAACAGAGTAATGGTAGCTGCTATGCTCCCATGGTCTGTCTACTCTCACAGGCCTCTCCCTTATTCCAGGAATTAATCTGGTGAATCTTGATTGGACTCGATTGTAAGTATAGCCTTCATTAGATAGGGAAATGAGATCTGCCCATAATATTCCAGCTGTAGTCTCACCAGAGTCTGTATAATTTCAGCAAGATATCAATACAAGTGTACTTATTGAACTCTTTTTTTAAGAGGGAGGACAAAGAGTACATATAATCAATGTTCCCTCAAATTTATTTTTTACAGCTGTGCAGACCAACCATTGTTCTTGAGCAGGAAATTTTTACACTGCCCGAAAATTGAATGCCACTTTATATTAACATTATATAAAAGGAAATTCCAGCTGCACAACAACAAAGACTATGGGTGTGGGAGCATTTCAGTTACTGTGCAGCCGTGCACCTGTGCAGGTTAGAGGGAACAGTGCCTACACTCCTAGTAAGAGATAACAATATGTATATCAGCACCGGAGTTTCACCACATCCTAATCATCCATTTATTTGTCATTTACAAAATACGCACTGAAACATTTTGCAACATCAGTGTTTCCATTCAAGGCAACGAATGCAAAACCATTTGGTGCATCTCAGCGTCTTCTTTCTCCAGCAGGTCCAGAGGAGGATTGCCCCACTACTCCAATCAACCTGGACATATTTCCCAATTGGAACCGTTTGCTTCTTCAGAAATAACTGAAAGATTCTTGCAGCCAATATTCTTCCACAATCTATTCGGGCTACTCTTCTTCTTCTAGGTATTCCTGCTGGCTTTATCTTTGTTGGCCTCTGCCATGCTAACAACTTGTCAGATAACGGCATAGTTGGGCTGCATTGCAGGACACTTTCAATTAGCCTACGATGCGATCATGCATGACTGCAGAGAAGGAAGTGACATAGCTTAGCACATCAAGGAACCACCTCCCCTCTATGGATTCTGTCTATACTTCTCACTGCCTCAGTAAAGCAAACAGCATAATCAAAGTCCTCACACACTCCAGACGTTCTCCCTCCTCTCCTCTCCCATCAAGCAGAAGTACAAAAGCCTGAAAGCATGTATCACCAGGCTCAAGGACTGCCTGTATCCCACTGTTATCAGACCCTTGAGTGGACCTCTAGTCTGATACGTTGGCGCGTGGCCAAGTGGATAAGGCGTTCGTCTATTGATCTGAAGGTCGCTAGTTTGAGCCTAGGCTGAGGCGGTGTGTTGTCTCCTTGAGAAAGGCACTTAGCCACACATTGCTCTGCGATGACACCAGTGCCAAGCTGTATGGGTCCTAATGCCCTTCCCTTAGACAACATTGGTGGTGTGGAGAGGGGAGACTTGCAGCATGGGCAACTGCCGGTCTTCCATAAAAAAACCTTGCCCAGGCTTGCGCCCTGGAAATCCATTGTTTATCAAGACTAACAGAGGCCTACACACAGTCCGATAAGAGGGACTCTTGGCCTCACAATCTACTTTACTATGATCTTGCACATGATCATTTACCTGCACTGTACTTTATCAGTAGCTTTTACACTTCATTCTGCATTGTTATTGTTTTACCTTATTCTCAATTGTGTAATGATTTGATCTGTATGACTTCCGCTGTATATTAGTACCTGTGATAATAATAACCCAATACCAATACTCCAACGCACCAAAATGAAAGCATAAACATTGTAGTACCTTAATTTGGGATTAAGTCGTTATTTATCACAGCAGTGTGATAGATACAATGCTCCCAGGTATAGCTCTTAAACATTTTGCCAATTTGGAATTTAAGATTCTTTAAAATATAAAAGCATTGTGACAGGTGTCTGCGAAGCAATCGATGACTTGCATAATGCAGTGTTGATGGATGCACTAAATTGAGCATTCATGGAATATAATGATCCCAGATTTATTGAGGTACTGGCATTGTGTGTAAATGAAAAAAAATGTACTCACATAAAGTTTAAAAATGCTGCTAATTTAAAAGAGAAAGCACATCAGCTGCAGGAGACATGCAAGTAGAACGTAAAGCACAAAACACTACAGCACAGTACAGGCTCTTCAGCTCATGATGTTGTGTCAATCTTTTAACCCACTCTAAAATCAATCTATTCTACGTAGCCCTTCATTTTTATATCATCTACTGTATGCGTCTATCTAAGAGTTTCTTAAAGGCCCTAATGTATCTGCTCTACCATCACCCCCGGCAGGGTATTCCACACACTCACCACTCTCTGTGTAAAAAATTTGACCTCTGACATCCCACCTATACTTTTCTCTAATCACCTAAAAATTATGTCGCCTAGTATTCGCGATTTCCTCCCTGGGAAAAAGTCTCTGGCTATCCACTCAATCTATGCCTGTTATAATCTTGTACACCTTGATGAAATATATGATAGACATTTATAACTAGAATAGGGAGCTCAGGAGAAGCTACTTTACCCAGGGAATAGTCACAACATAGAACTCACTGCCTCAGTGAAAGTGAACAGTATGTAAGGAAAAGAGATAAACAGAGAATGGAAAAAGGGAGCAAAACATATGCAAGTAGCATTGATGAAAAGGGTGAGAGAATATTGTGTGTAGGTTAAGTATTGGCGTGGACCTGTACAGATTTACTTCTGTAATGCCCTTTCCTCAGGACAAGAAACTCAGCACTCTAAAGAAGACAGGGTATGTCAGTGGGAGCACACACAAACCCACCCAATAACTCTTCAACATCATTTTCCTGTTTCAGTCTCTGACCCTAGTGCTATTCTTCATATCTGCTGATTGTCCTTAACTCAGCTGTGCTCTCTATGTTAGTCAGCTAACCCTGAATCTCTGTGTTCTAACCTGGAAGCTCTAGTTAA
The DNA here is from genome assembly GCF_048418815.1 of Hemitrygon akajei. Lineage (NCBI taxonomy): Eukaryota > Metazoa > Chordata > Chondrichthyes > Myliobatiformes > Dasyatidae > Hemitrygon > Hemitrygon akajei. The sequence goes on from NC_133149.1 coordinate 24,580,403, forward strand.
GTATTCAGTTGTATCACTTTCTAAAATTAGGACATCACAGAATAATGTGTAAGCAGTGAAAAGTTCACCCCAAGGTAAGGAAAACAGTATTCTTGTCATATGTTAATAGTTATTATTTCTGAGCTAAATCTACATGGTATATGGAATTTAGCTCTGTTTAGGCAGGCGATAGGTAGACTAATGTTTAGCCTGCCCAGGACTGAAGCTCAATAGAATTTGGATTCAAAGATTCAAAGTACATTTATTATTGGAGATTGTATGTATACAACCCTAGGATTTGTCTTCCCACAGACAGCCGAAAAACGAAGAAACACAATGGAACCCGTTCAAAGAAAACATCAAATACCCCACACGCAAAAAACAGAAGAAATCACGCAAACAGCAAAAAATGAGCAAAAAACACACAATATAAATCATCAAACCACAGAGTCATTGAAACAGTCTAGGTATGCTCAATTTAGTTCAGTTAAGTTCAGTTTAATTTAGCAATGTGTCATTCATTGACTGCAGGTTGTCTGCCCCGATGTAAATCACACAAAATAGCAATAAAAAGAGTAACCAGAAACCAGAAGCACATATGACATGAACTACAGAGTCCTCAAACCGTGTCGATTAAGCCTTGCCCATAACCCAAGGCACTAGCATCATCCTCCAGCAACAGCGAACAAGAGGGTGAGAGAGACTGGTCAGATGCAGGCAGACAGCGCTGAACACCCGCTTACCTTCTGCTCTCGTCCTTGTTGATTTCAATCTTGTTCGATGCTTTAATTGGCGAGATCAGCGAGAAATAGAGTTGATCATGGCTCATGCCCCCTCTCTGGGCTTCTTGGCCTCCAGGCCGCACACTCAGCTCGAAACCTCCCCAGTCTCCATCGGAGACAGCAAAGTGCCAGTTCGGTCAATTGGCCCAAAAAAAATAATCAAAATGTAAATTACAGGTTCCAGTAGTAGCAGAAGCATACTTGAAAGAAGAAGTAAGAGAAATAGTTTCATGAAATGTCTGAGAACGGCGCCTTTGGCCACGTTGTTCGCTGTCACCATCTTCCTCAGGACAACAAATCATGGAAATGCTGATGGATTGTCCCATTTACCCTTCGAAGAGGAAATGCCTGAAAGCCTGAAAAATTTACAAAAGAGGACACTCCTCTTGACTTATGCTCCCTAATGCAAATCGAAAGTTTCCCTATTGCAGTAGAGATGATCCCAAAGGAAACCAGGAAAGACCCCACACTTTTTCAGGTCTATATGGCAATCCAAAATGTGAAGCAGAAATCCCAGTTCCCCCACTTTTTATCAGCACCAGGATGAACTTGCCCTTGATGGAGATTGCCTTATGTAGGGATTGAGAGTTGTTGTACCATCCAAGCTGAGAGCTGAAGTGTTAGAGGAGCTACATGCCAGTCATCTAAGCATGGCTGAAATGAAAGCATTGGCTCGAAGCTTCATCTGGTGGCCTGGGATTGATCAGCAAATCGAGCAGCTTGCCACGCACTGTTTGGAATGCCAACACATCCAGAAGATGCCAAGAGCAGTGCTTCTAAATCCCTGGGAATGATTCATGTGGGTTTTGCCAGACCATTCATGGCACAAATATCTCGGTAGTAGCGGATGCAGCTACTAAGTGACCAGAGGTGTTATCAATAACCACTGCTGCAGTCTGGCATTGTTGAAGTATTGGGAAGCCTCTTTGCAAGGACTGGTGTTCCAGAACACTTAGTCAGTGACAATGACCACAGTGTGTGGGGGAACAGTTTCAGTCATTCCTGAAAACGAATGGAGTAAGACATATTATATCTGCACCATACCACCCAGCTACAAAAGACTTGGCGAGGTTTGCCCAGTGTTTAATGAATGCCCTGCGAGCAATGCCAGCAGAACACATTGCACTGTCACTGAATCGCACCAATTTCCCCTTTGCATCTCACAATGCAGCACACTCCACAACCACCAGCTCATCAGCTATGCTGTCCTGGGTCCTAATTGTTTTCACACTTGGATCTCTTCAAACCCAATCTCAGAAGGAATATGCAGGGTGAATAGCTGAGACAAACTGAAGGCTCCTCAAACAAGGAGGTTCGATGTTTCACTGCTGGGCAAGCAGTCCTGGCAAAGGACTACAGAGATGATCCAAAGTAGGTACTCGGAAAGATTAAGGACAGAACTGGAACACTCTCCTACACAGTGGTGATTGTGTCTGATGTCATCTGGGGATGATACATCGATCAATTGAGGAGAGCAGAGTCAATTGTTAGAAAAGAAAGTTAGCTACTGCTGTCAGATCCATTTCCTGCAGTCCCAGAGTCAACTCCTACAACCACCATGGAAGAGGCCTCAGAACCTAAGATTGTTTCACACATTTTAAATACGTGTGTGTGTGTGTGTGTGTGTGTATGTGTGTGTGTGTGTGTGTGTGTGTGTGTGTGTGTGTGTGTGTGTGTGTGTGTGTGTCTAAGTAGAGATGCATTCTATATTGAGTTGGAGTTTATAACTAAGCAGGGAGGAGTGTTGTGTATTTAAATTTCAGTAATATTTGAATAATATTGTAAATATATTGTTTGATTAAGCAGTCTTTGTTTGCTTAAATAATTAATTATGGGTTATATGTAAAAGTACGTGCATGGAATATGTCATCGCGCCACCGCATCATATGTACGCATCTCGCTAAAAGTAAAGCTAAGTACATATTTGAGTTATCCCGGCTCTGCATTTCCTTTCAACTAGTTTTTGTTTTGGAGTTACAAAATAGAACAGTTAACTCATATGATCTCCAGTTATCAATACTTTTAAGGGAATATTTATAAATCCTTCATAAGTGACAGGATATAATTTTCATTTTATTTCATTTTTATTGAATTTGCTGATCTGCATTATGAATTCTGTCAGTACAATATCATCATCTTACTGTGCTTATGAAGACTCTTTGTAGAGGAACTTAGTGATAAAGAGAACCTCACCTTTGTCCTTCCTCCCTCAACAATTCCAAATCTAGTGCAGCATGGAGCCAGTGTAGAGAAAATATCTTATTTTAAACATTTCTGCATTATATACTTGACTGCTATGCTGCTGGCATGTAGGACAGCAATGAAAGTCCTTCATCTCTGTCTTTCCTTGGCCAATCAGTTGTAGAAGGATTCTTCATTGATGTTACCATTACAGTTTTGTTTTACCAGTCAGGGTCGTTAGCCTTGAGTTGAATCCCTGAACCTGGAGGACTGGTGGACCACTCTTAGTCTGGCCTCTACCCTTTGACCAGTTTAGCATGGGTCACCCCACCAAGAGCCAAATAATAGAGCCCTACTCCAGCCACCATAGTTCTCTAGCTCATTGAGGCCTGCAAGTCTCCAAACCATGACAAGGTTGTGTTCCTCTTGAAGAATTTCTACATTACTCAGCCCTCAATTCTACGTCAATGAATTGTTCACACTTGGGTGATTCCTGTAGTTCCCAGTTCCAGTCACTTTCATTGCTTTGCTAAGAATCAACATCTTGGTGCCAACCATGTTGAATTCTTTACACGTGTCAATGATTCAGGAGCTGGATTATGATTGCTTAAATGTACCTTTGTTGGAGTACTTTAGTGCACTTGCTAAATTACCAAGTTCATACAAGGAAGTCTGGACTGATGAGTCTGAGAAATTAATTTGAAACCCTTTGATGGCATCTGGGAAATTTCAATTTAAATATTTAAAACTGACTAGAATGAAAATATTACTTTTAGCAAAAGTAAATTACTGGATTAAAATAAAGCCATTTGGTTCACTAATCCGAAAGGCTGAATCTTTACCTAATGCAACACTGTCCTCTGTAACGGCCAAAGGAGCAGTGAGGGTGTGACGTAAATGCTGTTTTTTTTTGGCCCAGTTAATTAATTAATAAAACAATTAGACCAAGGTAAGACCCTAGTCCCAATAGGCGATTTGAGAGCTGTGCTCACCAGTGCTGAATCACCAGTGAACACACCAGAGTTCAACACTGAATTCGGTGCTAGTTGTAAAGCAGCAGTGTCCTTCCCAGATGGGGATTTAAGGCAGCTCCTCAACTGTGAGTTGAGTTCCAGTTACCGGTCCTATGTATACTTGTGATTCTCTCATTTGAATAATAATTGAGCTGGAACTTCAAGATAGTGAATAATTAGAATGCATTAAAACAGTTCATTGAAGATACTGGTACTTAAATGTACTGCTGTGTTGGGGGATTAATGGGAAATTGGTTACATTATGAACTAATAATGAACAAATGATACACAGAGACGTTAGAGCGTTACCATGACATTATTTGATATTTAAATTCAGTCTTAATTAAATTGGAATGTAGGGATAGTTCTATTTGTGGTGTTTATGAAACCACAGGATTGTTGAAAACCCTATCAACCTCACCTACAAACATAATAGAAGGAAAAAGATTGTCCTTAATTGGTCTGAGAATTTAGACCCACAGCAATGTGATTAACTTCTACTGCTCTCTAAGATTAACTTCTACTAAGATTGTTAGAGGCCATTCATTTCAGTATAGCCAATGAATATATTTTTGTTTCCAGCAATTCCCATGGTTTCAGACATACATTTTAAATACTTTAATTACCTTGTCTCAATTGTTCTTTCCTCTCCAGATGATGTATGTGTGCTTCTGGTGTTTCAACTTCGGAGTTATTAATTTATCTATAAATAGGCTACTAACATCATCAAACATCAATTATAAACAGATTCTCTGATGAGTTAGCTCATGTGCTTAGCCAATGCTCTCTTTCCAAAATGGTCATTTGAATAATTATGGAATGGGAACTTGGGCTGATTTTTCCAATTCCAGTCCTATGATGCAAGTTATTTAGGACTGCCTATTGACTTGTGTTCCTTTTAATGGCCAGCGCACTAAACTTCTAAGCATTGACACTGGGAGCTGAAATCAGTGTGTAAGTCAAAGTGCTGTGTTTGAATCAGGTCCACTTGCTCACGCTGCTTTAGGGATTGGCCAAGGCATTTGTAGCATCTGTGAATATCATCTGTTGACTTGGACAAAGTAGGGGAGGAGGTGGGTGGGGAAGGAAGACTGGAAACTGAGGATGGGAAAGAGCAAGGAACAAATCCGCCACCCACATACAATATTATGGTACAACAGTGATTTGTGCCATTAGATCTGTTTTGCAGTCTGCTGCTTAACACCCACCTGTCTGCTAAATCCAATTGGATTTTGCAGTAATCTACAAACCAAAGACGTTTAATATTTGCATTTTTATCTTCAACTTCTGACATGTTTGCTTACAGATAAGTAAAAGCCTTTCTTGAAAACAGCATTTTTTTTTGCTGTGATAACTTTGTTTTAAAAGCTTGTTTCCATCCCTCTCTTTTTCTTGTTTAATGAAGGGTGATAAGGAAGAGACCTGCGTGAAGCATGAGGAGGAAGATATCCTCGACATCCCCTTGGATGACGAAGAGGCTAATGCAGCCGCCGCAAAGATCCAGGCTAGCTTCCGCGGCCACATGACCAGAAAGAAGCTCAAGGGTGGAGAGAAGGAAGATTCTGAGCAGAAAGCAGATGGCACAAGGGATTGCGAGGAGGAAGCTCCTGCGGATGGGCCTGACGAGACCAGTGCGAATGCTGGAGACTCAGGAGCAGCTGATGCAGTCAAGGAAGAGAAAGGTCAAAATGGGGCTACTGAAGAGGCAAAGGAAGGGGCATCTGTTAATGGGGACCAAGCAGAGACAGGTAAGAACTCATTCTGTTTAATGGCTTCACCTTCAGACATAGCAGCTTTCTCCAGTATCCTTCTTCATCCACTCTACCTTGCACCTCGTTTTATTACTTCAAAGTTCTCACTGATCCTAACGCAAAGGAAAACTGCACAAAAATGTGCAGTTAATATATGATAATAATAAAAATAATATGAACAATAATAAAAACTGGAAAATATAAACTGAAAACAGAAAATGCAGCAGGTACTTAACAGGTCAGGCAGCATCTGTGGAGAAATGTGGATGCCTGAAAGTTCAATGGCTCGAAATGGTAACTCGTATTCTTTCTTCCTAAAACCTAATATTCTCTTCTTTGTTTTCTGTCACTGTGAATCACTATAGGACATTGCTGTTGGCCCCCAGTTTACCCGATAAGCAGAGAATAGCTAGAAGTATCATTATAGTTTCAAAGAGGGATTTTAATTTTTTTTTAGTCAGGATGGATTCACTATTATAAAGCTATGGCTGTTTACATTGGTGAAAAAAAAGATTAGAACTTTTTACTTATCTACTTTCTTTCATTTCTTTCGCAAATTTTTATAGTAAATGACACACATTGGAAATGAATCAGAATCAGAAGCAGGTTTATTATCATCTGCATGTGCCGTGAAATTTGTTAACTTCGCAGCAGCAGTTCAATGCAATACATGATAATATAGAAAATAACTAAATTACAGTAAATATATATATGTATATTGAATAGATTAAAGAAAGTGCAAAACAGAAATTATATATATTAACAAAAAGAAAAAATGTAGTGAGGTAGTGTTCATGGGTTCAATGTCTATTTAGGAATCGGATGGCAGAGGGGAAGAAGCTGTTCCTGAATCACTGAGTTTGTGCCTTCAGGCTTCTGTACCTCCTTCCTGATGGTAACAATGAGAAGAGGGCATGTCTTTGTTATGGGGGTCCATAATGATGGACGCCACCTTTTTGAGGCATCGCTCCTTGAAGATGTCTTGGATACTATGGAGGCTAGTACCCATGATGGAGCTGACTAATTTTACAACTTTCTGTAGCTTCTTTTGGTCCTGTGCAGTAGTCCCACCCCACATACCAGACTGTAATGCAGCCTGTCAGAATGCTCTCCATGGTACATCTATAGATGTTTTTGAGTGTATTTGTTGACATACCAAATCTCTTCAAACTCCTCATGAAGTATAGTCACTGTCTTGCCTTTATATAACTGCATCGATACATTGGAACCAGGTTAGGTCCTCAGAGATCTTGACATCCAGGAAATTGAAACTGCTCACTCTCTCCACTTCTGATCCCTCTAAGGATTGGTTTGTCTTCCCTTGTATTACCCTTTCTGAAGTCCTCAATCAGCTCTTTCATCTTACTGACATTGAACGCAAGGTTGTTGCTGTGACACTAGTTGGCATATCTCACTCCTGTATGCCCTCTCATCTCCATCTGAGATTCTACCAACAATGGTTTTATCATCAGCAAATTTATAAATGATATTTGAGCTATGCCTAGCCACACAGTCATGTATATATAGAGGGAGTAGATCAATGGGCTAAGCACATACCCCTGAGGTGAGTCAGTGTTGATTGTCAGCAAAGAGGAGATATTATTACAAATCTGCACAGATTGTGGTCTTCCTAGGCACTGGCTCAAATGGTGCCTTTTTGGAGCAGGTGGACACACATTCAAAGGAGTTAGTCATAATAGTAAATATATCACCTTCATAAGGCATTGTTCAGTCTGCACTTGGAGTATGGTGAGCAACTTTGAGCCTCTTATCTAAGAAAGGATGTGCTGGCCTTGGAGAGGGTTCAGAGGAGGCTCATGAGAATGGTCCTGGGACTGAAAGGGTGAATGTATGAGGAGCATTTGATGGCTCTGGGCCTGGACTCGCTGGAGTTTTGAAGAATGAGGGGAAATCTCATTGAAACCTATTGAATATTTAAAGGTCTAGATAGAGTGGACATGAAGAGGATGTTTCCTATCGTGGGGGACCAAAGAACACAGCCTGAGAATGGAGGGATGTCCCTTTAGAACAGAGGTGAGGAGGAATTTCTTTAGTTAGAGGGTGGTGAAATTGTGGAATTCATTGCCATGGACATCTGTGGAAGCCAAGACATTGGGTATATAGAAAGTGGAAGTCAATAGGTTCTTGATTAGTAAGAGTATCTACGGTTACAGAGAGATGCATTTACACTTCATTTAAAACAGCAGGGAGTGGAATTTGGAACAAGCTCTTCAGACAGCTTCAGTAACTTTGAAACTCTACTGTTTCTGTTTGATTTTCCAAGATTTATATAGCTGGCTGTTGTGAAGGAGTCTTTGTGAAAACAATTTTTTGGTCTGGTTCTTACTGCGGAAGAGCCCAGAATGTTTGTGACAATGTCCAAAAACAAGGGATAATAATCCTGCATCAGAATTTCATCTGTAGAGTTACATTTTGGACTGCTGCATACTGAGTAGTTCTTAACAGAAATTGATAATCAAATTGAAGAACAGGTTTTATGAGGAATTGAGGAACAGAACATTGTGCTGCTTAAAGCTTTTATATGAATTGTGTAATGTGTGGTGTAGGTGCACAAATCAAACTACCTGAGGGATCTGTGGGCATCACATTGCTTTAGCAAATAGCACTATTGCCTCACAGATTCAGCGGACATCTGGTATTCTCTGAGTGGAGTTTTCATGTTCTCCCTGTGACTCCAAGGGAATTCCTCCCAGTGCTCCAGTTTCCTCACATCCTAAAGACCTGCTGCCAGGTTAACGGATAAATGGAAATGATCACAAGTTCTAATAGGATAGGACTATCAAGAAGAATATTGCTATGTGAGAAAGGATAGGTTGCAGAGAATGTGGGAAATGCAATTGATTCAATGGGCTGTCATAGTCTAAAAGAACAAAATGTCCCCCTTTTATATCATGAGAAAATATAAAACATAACATATAAGGTTCAAATGGACTTTCTTTGCTTGAAGTAGAATAATCCAACTTCTACAGTCTCTCCCCAGAACAGATCTTTGATCTCTGGTAGTATCCTTGTAGATATCTTCGGCATCTTCTCAAAGGCCTTGCCATCTTTCCCTGAGTGTGACACCTACAATTAGCAACAATGCTCAAGCTGAGACCAGTTTAGGAAAAAATCCTTTTGTACTTCAAGTATCAACTTAAAGCCAATGGTCCCATCTGTCCTTTTAATGACCTTCTCACATCCTGCTACCTTAAAAGATTTAAGCATGTATTCCCTCAAGTCTTGTACTTCTGTATTTATTCTCACCTATTTTTCCTTTCAGCATCAACCACTTCATTCTTTCCTTCACTATTTCATGTGTTTTCCCATTTTTCAGATCAAATCAGGAGGATTTAAACTAATGTGGCAGGGGGATGGGAACAAGTGCAGAGAGACAGAGGGGTGTAAAATGAGGGTAGAAGCAAAAAGCAGTAGGGTGAAAAGTAAAAGTGGCAGACAGGCAAATCCAGGGCAAAAAGCAAAAAGAGCCACTTTTCAACATAATTGTATAAGGGCTAAGAGTGTTGTAGAAACAAGCCTGAAGGCTTTGTGTGTCAATGCGAGGAGCATTCGTAACAAGGTGGATGAATTGAATGTGCAGATAGTTATTAACGAATATGATATAGTTGGGATCAGAGACATGGCTCCAGGGTGACCAAGGATGGGAGCTCAACATCCAGGGATATTCAATATTCAGGAGGGATAGACAGGAAGGAAAAGAAGGTGGGGTAGCCTTGCTGGTTAGAGAGGAGATTAACACAATAGAAAGGAAGGACATTAGCCTGGAGGATGTGGAATCGATATGGATAGAGCTGCATAACACTAAGGGGGAGAAAATGCTAGTGGGAGTTGTGTACAGGCCACCTATCAGTAGTAATAAGGTTGGGGATGGCATTAAACAGAAAATTAGAAATGCATGCAATAAAGGAACAGCAGTTATAATGGGTGACTTCAATCTACATATAGATTGGGTGAACCAAGTTGGTAAGGGTGCTGAGGAAGAGGATTTCTTGGAATGTATGTGGGATGGTTTTCTGAACCAACATGTCGAGAAACCAACTAGAGAGCAGGCCATTCTAGATTGGGTATTGAGCAATGAGGAAGGGTTAGTTAGCAATCTTGACGTGCGAGGCTCCTTGGGTAAGAGTGACCATAATATGGTGGAATTCTTCATTAAGATGGAGAGTGACATATTAATTCAGAAACAAAGGTTCTGAACTTAAAGAAGGGTAACTTTGAAGGTATGAGACGTGAATTAGCTAAGACAGACTGGCAAATGATACTTAAAGGGTTGACGGTGTATATGCAATGGCAAGCATTTAAAGATCACATGGATGAACTACAACAATTGTTCATCCCAGTTTGGCAAAAGAATAAACCAGGGAAGGTAGTGTACCCGTGGCTGACAAGAGAAATTAGGGATAGTATCAAGTCCAAAGAAGAAACATATAAATTAGCCAGAAAAAGCGGCACACCTGAGGACTGGGAGAAATTCAGAGACCAGCAGAGGAGGACAAAGGGCTTAATTAGGAAAGGGAAAAAAGATTATGAGAGAAAGCTGGCAGGGAACATAAAAACTGACTGTAAAAGCTTTTATAGATATGTGAAAAGAAAAAGATTGGTCAAGACAAATGTAGGTCCCTTACAGTCAGAAACAGGTGAATTGATCATAGGGAACAAGGACATCGCAGACCAATTGAATAACTACTTTGGTTCTGTCTTCACTAAGGAGGACATAAATACTCTTCTGGAAATAGTAGGGGACCGAGGGTCTAGTGAGATGGAGGAACTGAGGGAAATACATGTTAGTAGGGAAGTGGTGCTAGGTAAATTGAAGGGATTAAAAAAGGCAGATAAATCCCCAGGGCTAGATGGTCTGCATCCCAGAGTGCTTAAGGAAGTAGCCCAAGAAATAGAGGATGCATTAGTGATAATTTTTCAAAACTCCTTAGATTCTGGATTAGTTCCTGAGGATTGGAGGGTGGCTAATGTAACCCCACTTTTTAAAACAGGAGGGAGAGAGAAACCGGAGAATTATAGACCGGTTAGCCTGACGTCAGTGGTGGGGAAAATGCTAGAGTCAGTTATCAAAAATGTGATAACAGCACATTTGGAAAGCGGTGAAATCATTGGACAAAGTCAGCATGGATTTGTGAAAGGAAAATCATGTCTGACGAATCTTATAGAATTTTTTGAAGATATAACTAGTAGAGTGGATAGGGGAGAACCAGTGGATGTGGTATATTTGGATTTTCAAAAGGCTTTTGACAAGGTTCCACACAGGAGATTAGCGTGCAAACTTAAAGCACACGGTATTGGGGGTATGGTATTGATGTGGATGGAGAATTGGTTGGCAGACAGGAAGCAAAGAGTGGGAATAAACGGGACCTTTTCAGAATGGCAGGCAGTGACTAGTGGGGTACCGCAAGGCTCAGTGCTGGGACCCCAGTTGTTTACAATATAGATTAATGATTTAGACGAGGGAATTAAATGCAGCATCTCCAAGTTTGTGGATGACATGAAGCTGGGCGGCGGTGTTAGCTGTGAGGAGGATGCTAAGAGGATGCAGGGTGACTTGGATAGGTTAGGTGAGTGGGCAAATTCATGGCAGGTGCAATTTAACGTAGATAAATGTGAGGTTATCCACTTTGGTTGCGAGAAAAGGAAAACTGATTATTATCTGAATGGTGGCCGATTAGGAAAAGGGGAGGTGCAACGAGACCTGTGTGTCATTGTACACCAGTCATTGAAAGTGGGCATGCCGGTACAGCAGGCGGTGAAAAAGGCGAATGGTATGTTGGCATTCATAGCAAGAGGATTCAAGTACAGGAGCAGGGAGGTTCTACTGCAGTTGTATAAGGCCTTGGTGAGATCACACCTGGAGTATTGTGTGCAGTTTTGGTCCCCTAATCTGAGGAAAGACATTTTTGCCATAGAGGGAGTACAAAGAAGGTTCACCAGATTGATTCCTGGGATGGCAGGACTTTCATTTGAAGAAAGACTGGATCGACTAGGCTTATACTCATTGGAATTTAGAAGATTGAGGGGGGATCTTATTGAAACGTATAAAATTCTAAAGGAATTGGACAGGCTAGATGCAGGAAGATTGTTTCCGATGTTGGGGAAGTCCAGAATGAGGGGTCACAGTTTAAGGATAAAGGGGAAGCCTTTTAGGACGGAGATGAGGAAAAACTTCTTCACACAGAGAGTGGTGAATCTGTGGAATTCTCTGCCACAGGAAACAGTTGAGGCCAGTTCATTGGCTATATTTAAGGGGGAGTTAGATATGGCCCTTGTGGCTAAAGGGATCAGGGGGTATGGAGAGAAAGCAGGTACAGGGTTCTGAGTTGGATGATCAGCCATGATCATACTGAATGGCGGTGTAGGCTCGAAGGGCCAAATGGCCTACTCCTGCACCTATTTTCTATGTTTCTATGTTTGTCACTGTGAAGTCTGTTACTGTCCTCTCCATTCTCAGTTTGACCTTTGTGTCATCTGTAGTTTTAATGTAACGCCCCAGATCTATCGCAAGACAGTTATATGAGTTCTAATGAATGGCCTTGGCCTGAGATGTTGAATGTCTATTTGCCTGGATAGATGCTGCCTGATCCACTGAGCTCCTCCAGTGCCTTTGAGTGTTGCTCCACAGTTCCAGCACTTTCAGTCTCTTGTGTCTTCGGTTCTGTAAGAGCCTTGTTCCCTACACCAATCCCAGTTGCACACTTTCTGCCAGAGCGGAAACATCTGTTTATCCCCTCTCCATCTACATCCACATGTCATTTCACTTTGAGTGATGGATTGAGTTTTACTCGCAAGTCTATTAAGTAGCTTGAAAATATTTGATAGAACAAATCATAATTTTGACTGTACAGTTATTCTCTTTTTCCATTACTTCATCAGCAAACTCATTCATCCAAGAAGGCAAAATTTGTTTGTAACAACATATTAAAAGCTTTCACTTCTTAAAGCATATTTTTTCAAGAGGTTTTAATATTGTCCCAGATTAATGACTTTAAAAGTCTCTATTATCATTGGGTCTGCTTTTTAGGATTATATCCTTTACTCATTTTGGTTGCAAGGGTGTAATGTACTTGGTTTACCTTTGATGCCATTGCCATATTTAAGAAAGAAAATTAGAATTAGAAAATTATGGTGGTTTTTCATCCTGACTTCCCTTAAGACTCTGAATGAATGTTATCACGTCAAATTACTTTCTGTTCTTAATCCTGCCAAGATTCAAATACCTGTTATTAAATTTTATCCTGCTCTAACATCCCTTGTTTCAATACAGCTGTGTTCTCTTTTTTAGTGAAAGTAGAGGAAAACTTTTCAGCTAGTTCCATAACCGTGGTCTCCATCTTCACAAGAAACTTTCATTTGTTGACCCCTTGGTTTGCAATCTTCCTTTGACTAGGATTTTACAATTCATTTGCTTGTAACAAAACTTGTGCTTTTTACATAAGACATTGGTTTATTCTTATACACATCTTTGCTCCACCCATGTTCCATTTCAAAATTCGCCCATGTACCTTTTTGTATGTAGTCACGTTCTTCACTGACTTATAAACCTGACATTTCCCTGAAACTTTTAAGCTTAATTTATTATTTTATTTTAATCTCCATACCTGCAAACCTACTGGAACATATATTTCCAGATGTCTAGGGAGTAGATGTTTAGTTTTAAGCTGTACTCAGTTTTCAAAGTCTGTGCTGAGCTACTGTTTAATTCATAAATGTTTTATTCAGCTGTATATTTTCATGATTAATTCTCCTCTTTAACAGTTCTAAATCTAATGATATTGTGAACACCGTCTTCCCAATTCTTTAGTCCTCCCCATTTTATTCATTAGACCTACAGGCAAATCTGTGGGGAAACTAATCTACACATTCCATATGCACTACCAGGAGATGAATACGGCACAGTCGTTATTGAAGACAAATGTTCTTCAGTTATTGGGTTAAATATCAAGTTTAACAATACATAATTGTGATAAATCCTTTCCACAACTGGGAACCAGCATCCTTAGCTCTTGGTGAATGAATCTCTGACAATATAATTACAAATCCTTGGGCACGAACATGTATCATAATATAAAACTTAAATGAAATTCAATTTAAAAATAATCTCAGCTAATCCTATTTCAGATCTCAGGCTACTGCTACTGAGTATCGGAGGGCTGATCTGTCATGTGGTGATGTAAGAATGACGTGTAAATCTGTGGATATCTTCTACGACGCAAGATTAGGAGTGTTGTGCTTAGTGCAGAAGATAATCGTAGACTGCAGGGGTATCTTGGACAGGTAGGGAAGTGGGGCAAGGAGTGGCAAATCAGTTTCAATGCAGATAACGGTGAGGTAATACACGTTGGAAAATCAAAACAATAGAGGACATATACTATGAATGGTAGGGTACCAGGCAGTGTAGCATTACAGGTAAACAGGGTTGTGAAAAAGGTGTTTAACATGCTGGCCTTCATCAGCTAGTAAGTATGGGAGTTGGGATATTATGTGCAGTTGTATAACTCTTTGGTACACCCACCCTTAGAGTACTTGTTTTGGTCACACTGTTACTTGAAAAACATTGTTAAACTGGAAACAGTGCAAAAAGGATTTACAAGGATGTTGCCAGGACTAGAGGGCTTGGGTTACTGGGTGAGGTTAGCTAGAATTGGTCTTCATTCCTTGGAACATAGGAGAATGAGGGGTGATCTTATAGAAGTGCTTAAAATTATGAGAGGCATAGATAAAGTGCACAGTAACAGTCTTTTCCTCAGTTAGGGAAGTCCAAAACTAAGCTTTCCAGACTTGAATGCCTCTGATCCGGCCCTCGGCACATTGCAGATCTCAAGGTTCATCCAGGGCTTCTGGTTGGGGAAGACTGTGAATGATTTTGTGGGGACACAATCATCTAAGACTCGTTTTATAAAGTCCGTGACAACCGTGGTGTATTCATTCAGATTTACCTATGAGTCCTTGAACCCTTTGGGCCGAGACCCTTCATCATGTCCTGAGAAGGGTCTCAGCACAAAATATCAACTCTTTATTCCTTTCCATAGATGCTGTCTGACCTGTTGAACTCCTTCAGCATTTTGTGTGTCTTATACTGTACTTATGAAGGTCAGGAACAGGGAAAAAAACTTCATAGTGGGGCTTTTTCTGAAGGGGTGCATTTTTCATGATGGATTGTCCAAATAAGAATCAACTGTAAGGGAAGTAAAAATTAAATGTATCATGATTGCTGTCCTAAGGATAACTTGTTATTGAGAAATGATGTACCAATTGTATTTAGGTCACAGGGTTGGACAATATTGATCTAAGAGTGAAATTTGTCAGTGGATCTATGATTGGCTGAGTTAGCATTGACTAGACATTTTAAATCCACCATAATTAGAGAATGTTAATTCTTAATTGCAATGTATATAAGTTTATTGAGGGCTTAATCCAGCACACAATTTTGCTTGTTGTGTCATAATTCTGCTAGTAAATTCAGCGGGTCGTGTGCTCTTGTAGGTTGCAGGCAACTGAAATAGTTCACATGGTAACTTCAGTTAAACATCCTGTCCAATCTCTGGTGTAAATCGTCAAGCCCTACTTCTGAATTTAGCTTCTTTTATCCCTAGCAACACTAACCTAATTGTCGGTTGCTATGTAAGATGTGCATAAGAGAATGCTCTATCGAAAGCAAGGTGCTCTGTTTAAAAAGGTAAAATATTTGCCAGGCCATGAATGCATCCATCAAGATGACAATGCCTACCTTCCAGAAGGTTTCTCATCTCTCTTTTTTTAGCTCAATAACTTATGACTAGTATTGTCGGGGGATTGAAAGTAAAATGAAAATAGTTTTGTCATTGTTGTTGATCATTCCAAATTTGGCATATGTGCTACATGATAGGTGGTTGTTATGATTGGAAAAAAAAGTCCTTGGACTGTCTTAAAGAAAGTCATTTAATATCCTCCATTCAACAAGAAATTCTTGGTTTTCTGCTTTTTTCCTAAATTTTGTTCTCAACCGATCCTTTGTCAAATTAGTGTTTTTGCTTTAACTTTAAGATAGACAATGGAAGTTAGCATTGATCATTGCATAGCAATCTGGGCAAATCTAATGCTGACTCTTTCTATGTGCTCTACTGTTAGACAGAACTCAAGAGGGGAAAAGTGGGATAAAACTCCTCCTTTGTGGATGAGAAATAGTAATACTAATGGCAAGGTCATCAAATTCACATTCAAGTACAAAACCAGAAGGAACTTTTATCAAATAGGCATCACAGGAATCCAACAAAATAAACATCTCAGTCCATATTAATCTTATCTTCAGACAGAAAAGATTAAAATTAAACATAAAAGCTCATAATTACATATTAATAATAAGTTTTAGAAAGCTAGTGTTACAATAGAGTGCAGAATGGGAATGGACATGCCTTTTCAAATCTTCAACAGTGGATGTGATAAGGATGGTGTGATTTTATGTAATCTGAATGAACTAAATTTATCTTTATGTGTGATTTTATCACTACATTTATATATTTTCTCTGAAACAAATTGCACTGAGGAAATGTCAAATTCAGGAGAATTATAAAGCACCACATTTGGAGAGCTGCCCAATGAACTTCTTCCATTTCTGTTCTGGCAGAAACCTTCCTCACATTTACAGTGATGTGGAGACACAGTTTTGATTTTCAGCAGATGAGTTAAAATGGAGATTTTTAAAATAAATAATATTATTGCCATCAGCGCTACTGAAGATTTAGCAAATGAGATGCAATTATAAATCTATGTAAATCTAAATATTTTGTTTAAACCCTGTTCAAAATAGATCTGAACAAGGAATGTATTCATGTATTCTTGTATGGCATAAGTTACATATGCCAGTTAGGTGTAATGTCAAATTCATTAGAAGGCAGCTAATACTTAAATAATCTCAAGTACACAGTGTGAATTCTTAAAGGATGCTCTAATTCATAAAAAATGCACAACCAAACCTAAGACATCTTAGATATTCTGTTTTCAAATTCCCATCATCAGTGCTTCGTAACCATAACATTGTGATTGAAGTTCCTCAGTGTTAGTATTGCTTAATCTGCCCTGTGTTGTTTCGGGATAAATAAGTGAAAATGTGAGAGCAAGGTCAGTGTTAAGATGCTTCAGCTCACGAATGGTAGATCCTCCTCCATAACCATCAACATGGGAGGTGATTCACAGTCAGGAGTGGCCCCTGAGACAGAGAGTGGTGACAGTCACTTGAGCAACTGGAGCCTTTGAGCAGAAGCAGCCTTCCAATGGATAGTAAGTAAAAGCTAGGAGTGGATGTGGGTGACCAGACAGGAATGGAAAGGCAACGGCAAGGCGGAGGAGGAAAGGAACTGAGAAAAGCTGCAAAGTGGGAAGATGCTGAAAGAGAGGGAGAGAAAATAATAATTCGGGGGAAGAGGATGGTGATAGGGGCAATTAGGAAGGGGATCCGAAAGAGGGGGATCAAGGCAAAAGAGGTAATTGGTGGGCCTAAAGAAGGGGGTGTTATCAAAATGCATCAGTGGCAATGGTCCTTTTATTTGTTCCTTGGGTTGAACCACACCAATAATGCTTTGCTACTTATTTTTCATATCTTTTTATCAAGTCTCTTCCATTGTCTGTCTATGATACCTAACAGTCACACACAATTCTGTCCTAACTATTGATGTCCGATACCCCACCCATTCCGATTTCTGGCTGATTTCTCACTCCTTTCTCACAGAACTGGTTTGCCATTGCCTTATTCTAGGCAGTATCTTTATAAGACGGGTGACCCCAGCCATTATCAATACTCTTCAGAGATTGTCCTCCTGGGGTCAGTGGTTGCATAACCAGGACTTGTGATCTGCACCAGCTGCTCATACGACCATCCACCGCCTGCTCCCATGGCTTCACTTGACCCTGATCGGGGGGGCTAAGCAGGTGCTACACCTTGCCAAGGGTGACATGCAGGGTAGTGGAATGAAAGAGTGTCTCACACATCCTTTGGTAGAGATGTATCTCCATCCCACCACCCATCTCTTTCTAATCCAGAGTATTTGAAAATACAGCATCCCCATTTTCCTTATTCTTATGCTTGCTTTGATCAGATTTTCATTTTTGCCATAATCCTGATTCACCCGTAAAAAGAGACATGTCACATTGTTTACAGTTTTGTGTGAAATTACCCCTTGTAATTCTTACTCATTTCTCAGTATCCCCTGACACACTTAACCATCCCATCTGCCTTCAGTGTCTCTTCACCACACACAAAATGCTGGAGGAGCTCAGCAGGCCAGGCAGCATCTACGGAAAAGACGTTTCAAACTGAGACGCTTGGATTTCCAGCATCTTCAGATTTTCTCTTGTTTGTGATTCAATGTCTCTTCTCCATTTTCCATTTGGGTGGAACAGCTCTCGCCTATTTGTTACTTACAGAATGAGCTTGAAAATTGTGTTATCTATATAACTGCATTTCTGTATGATTTCTTTTCTTGCTGTAAAAGCTTGTCCCTAAAGATTTATTTTTGGTATTCTGTTTTTCATTTATATGTTAATCCACAGTGATATAGTTTAAGGCACAGCATTGTAGTCAAGGAGGATGATGACATTCAGCCTCATCTCACTAGTTTTCTGGACTACTCTGCTGTTTTACATTTCTCACACTGTTTATCTGACACCCAACACTGAATAAGTTTAAACTTCCGACAATTAAATGTGAGGAAATTGAAGCTATTGTCTTTTGCACCTGCCACAAACTCGAATAAGTGAAATTCTGGATGGCACTAATTAAATGCACATACTAAAAGAAAGGAATGAGACAAAAACTTGTATAAAAATAGCTCAATGTCAACGGAGCTAAAATATCTAGCCAATAATTCGGCATAAAGTTAACGGGATTTGGATAATCTTGGCCTGATAAGTGAAACATGTATTTGCTATCAACTATGCTTGATGACATTATCAAGTTCTTTGATAAAGAAGTGGAAAGTATTAATGAGACAGCATGGTTAAATTCCAAGATTGTTTAATGTCATTTCCATTACACGAGTTACTCCGGATCTGATGCAGCACAAAAAAAAACTACAATACAATTAAGAACACAATGATCAAAAACACATAATAAACATAAATGTGTAAGATAGTTTGCATATATCAATTGATTGTATGTCCATAAAGTGACGTGGAAACCATAGAAAGGGTGCAGAGGAGATTTACAAAGATGTTGCCTGGATTGGGGAGCATGCGTTATGAGAATAGGTTGAGTGAACTCGGCCTTTTCTCCTTGGAGCGACGGAGGATGAGAGGTGACCTGATAGAGGTGTATAAGATAATGAAAGGCATTGATCGTGTGGATAGTCAGAGGCTTTTCCCCAGGGCTGAAATGGCTATGAGAGGGCATAGTTTTAAGGTGCTTGGAAGTAGGTACAGAGGAGATGTCAGGGGTAATTTTTTTTACGCAGGGAGTGGTGAGTGCTTGGAATGGGCTGCCAGCGGCGGTGGTGGAGGTGGAAGTGATAGGGTCCTGGATGGCTACATGGAGCTTAGAAAAATAGAGGACTATGAGTAAAGCCTAGGTAGTTCTAAGGTAGGGACATATTTGAAACAGCTTTGTGGGCTGAAGGGCCTGCATTGTGCTGTAGGTTTTATATGTTTCTATAAAATGACTAGGAAATGATAGTGGTAGGGAGTGTATTGGAGTGGGTTAGTGGGTGGAGGTGTTGAACAGTTTTACTACTTGAGGAAAGTAATTGTTTTTGAGTTTGGTGGTCCTGCCATAGATGCTACCTAGCCTGCTCCCTGATGGGAGTGGGGCAAACAGTGCATGAGCGAGGTGGGTGGGATCCTTCATGGTGCAGTGATGCAGCATGTTAGGATGCTCTCTGTTGTGCATCAATAGAAGGAGGTGAGTATAGATGTGTATCTTTGTTGTTGATGAGTCCCACCACTGTCGTGTCATTGGCAAACTTGACAATGTGATTAGAGTCATAGAGTCATAGAAGATGTCAGCACAGAAAAAGGCCCTTTGGCCCATCTAGTCTGTGCCAAACTATTAATCTGCCTAGTCCCATCGACTAGCGCTCAGACCATAGCCCTCCCTACACCTACCATCTATGTGTCTATCAAAATTTCTCTTAAATGTTGAAATAAATCCCACATTCACCACTTCCACTGGCAGCTCATTCCACATTTTCACCACCCTCTGAGTGAAGAAGTTCCCGCTGTTGTTCCCCTTAAATATTTTATGTTTCACCCTTAACCTTTAATTCTCATCTCACCCAACCTCAGTGGAAAAAGCTTACTTACATTTACACTATCTATATCCTTCATAATTTTATATACCTCTGTCAAATCTCTTGACACTCTTCTATGCTCTAAGGAATACAGTCGTAACATATTCAAACTTTCCCTATCACTCAAGTCCTCGAGTTCTGGCAACATCTTTGTAAATTTTCTCTATACTCTTTCAATCTTATTGACATTTTTCTGTAGGTAGGTAACCAAATCTGCACACAATAATCCAAATTAGGCCTCATCAACATCTTGTACAACTCCAACATAATATGCTAACTCCTGTATTCAATACATTGATTTATGAAGGCCAATGTGCCAACAGTTTTCTTTATGACCCAATTTACCTGTGAAATCACTTACAAGGAGTTATGGACCTGTATTCCCAGATCCCTTTGTTCTACTGCACTCCTTGGTGCCCTACTGTTCACAGTGTAAGTCCTAGCCTGGTTTGTCCTCCCAAAGTGCAATGTCTGCATTAAATTCCATCTGCCATTATTCAGCCCATTTTTCCACCTGGTTCAGATCCTGCTGTAAACTTTGATAGTCTTCTTTGTTG
Source organism: Hemitrygon akajei (assembly GCF_048418815.1). Taxonomy (NCBI): domain Eukaryota; kingdom Metazoa; phylum Chordata; class Chondrichthyes; order Myliobatiformes; family Dasyatidae; genus Hemitrygon; species Hemitrygon akajei. The sequence continues at coordinate 24,600,948 of NC_133149.1, forward strand.
TCCTCTACATCCTGAATCTTGCTGTCATCAGCAAATTTGCTGATCCAGTTTACTACATTATCATCAAAATTATTGATGACAAACAACAATGGACACAGCACCGATCTTGGCAGCAAACTGCTAGACACAGGCCTCCAGTCAGAGAGGCAACCATCTACTACCACTCTCTGGCTTCTCCCGTGAAGCCAATATCTAACTCAACTTGATACCTCATCTTGAATGCTAAGCAACTGAACCTTCTTAATCAAGCTCCCATGTGGGACCTTGTCAATGGCCTTGCTAAAGTCTATGTAGACAACATCCACTGCCTTGCCTTCGTCAACTTTCCTGGTAACCTCCTCGAAAAATTCTATAATATTGGTTAGAGAAGACCTACCATGCACAAAGCCATGTGGACTTGGGCGTTTGATAACTCGGGTGTTTGGCCGTGTAGTCATGTGTGAGCAGAGTGTACAGCAATGGGTTCAGGACACAACCCCTGGGGGGGGGAGGGGTAGCACCGGTGTTGAGGATGATGGGCCGGGAGGAGCGATTGTGCATCCTGACTGTCTGAGGACGCTTGGTTAGGAAATCCAACACCCATTTAGTCTGAGGAGTAGGAGTTTGTTCACCAAGGTCTATGGGGCAATGGTGTTTGAATGCTGAACTAAAATCCAGAAGCAGCATTCTGACATAGCTGTCCTTGTTTTCTAGGTGTGTCAGGGTCAGGTGCATGACAGATGCTATGGCATCTGTCGTAAAGCAGTTCTGTCAGTAAACATATTGGTGAGTGTTCAGTGTGGCAGGAATGGAGTTTTTGGTATGTGCCATTATCAGCTGTTCAAATTACTTCATGTGAATTGACACGTGAATTTCAATAGGCTTTTGACAAGGTGCATTGTGGATGAGGAGGCAACGTCAAAGCACGTATCAAATATCAGTGATGGCATATGCAGAGACACATTAAACCGTAGTGTGGAATGTGGAGCAACAGACAATCAGCAGGAGGATTCAGAATCAAATTTATTATCAGTCTTGCATGACATGAAATTTGTTTTACAGCAGCAATGCAGTACAAAGAAATAAAATTACTATAAATTATGAGATAAATAAGTAGTGTTTAAATGAGAGGGGTATAGAGGGTTATATTCCATTTGCAGGTCGATGGAACTAGGCAGAATAACAGTTTGGCATGGACTGGAACGGCCGATGGTCCTGTTTTCAATCTGTAGTGTGCTATGACTCTGTAAAAATACTCATAACTCAGAGACTGAGCAGCATCTGTGTGAGGAGAGGAAATGTCAGTATTTTGGGTCAAAATTTTAACATTTCATTCCTAATACAGGACTGAAATCTCCACATTAGCATGTGCAGAATTGGCTAAGCGACAGAAGGCAGATTGTGATGGTGGATGGCAGTTTCTGCCACCTGAGGGAAGTAAAGACTTGTGTCCCATGAGGGCAGCACTGTATTTGCTTTTAACCTGCTTGCCAACTAAATGCATTTTTTGTTTACTGTCATGTATTTTAATGATCCAGATATGATTTCAAGTTTCCAATTGATATGAAACTCAGAAATGTGGTAAACAAGAAGGATAGTAACAGAGACAGATTGGTCAAAATTGTAGACAGATGATGGTGAATTTAACAGAAGGAGGTGTGAAGTCAAGTTTTTGGTGAGACAGTGAGGCAATAAAAATCAGGGACGTACTCCTAGAGGCTGTGTAAGAACAGAAAATATTGCAAAAGAATACATAATAATCTATCAAGACATGACAACTGGGAGATCATCTTAAACATAAACTTTTATAATTCTTGACTTTATTTATCAATGGATAGGTTACAAAAATCAAGGAACCTGTATTGAATCTGGTTAAATCTCTTGTAGGGTATTGGACTTTATTTCTGAGCACCACATATTTAATGATCATCATGGTTCTGTCGAGAAAGTGGGAAAGTAGAAAGCTTGAGATTGCCCATTTTAAAGCAGAGTAGGTTAAGAGGGCAGTTTAGAAAACCATTGAAAATCATAATGGCCTTTTGAACAAGAACATAAACATTTTTAAGCAGCAGGATATGTGATAATTAATCAAATGAAACTTTCGATGTGATTGACAAAATTGCTGAAGACAACATGAAGAAACATTGCCTTAGATATTAATGGAGGAGGGGTAGGGGAGAAGTTGAGGAATCACACAAAGCAGGAGCTTCTATCTTTGATGGATTCCGTCACCAGAAGACAGTCTGAATTGGCCAGATAGATGGAATGATTAGGTATAATTTCACTGCAGTTAGGTATGATTTCTGCTCCTGAAATGTGGGTGGAATATGGGAGTGATATAGCTGGGTGTGATGCTTAATCCTTTGAGGGGGAAAAAATCCTGAGTTTTTTTTACATAAGAGATAGTCAGAACATGGAGAGTATTTCAGCATTCCCATCTTCACAAGCAAAATGCTAAAGATAGTTGACATTCCTTCAACTGATACTTCGCCATCACTCCTAACTGACAAGCCATTATTAAAGCTCCAAAGCAAGTCTAATTAATCAGCCAGGCACATTAAAATAGTTAGATTGATGTCTCATAAGAACTAGGTGGTGGTCCACTCCTCGTCTCACTCCTTCTAAACCTAGAAATGGGTGAGTTGGAGGCACACTTGGGTCACCTGAAAATTTTAAACATCTGAACTTCAAGTAATGTTTTCTGTTTTTATCTATTGATGTACAGCTTCGTGTTTTACTGAGCAATTTGGCTTGCATTGTCTGAAAATCTGATGTGGGTAATTTAATAACAAAATTTAAAAGTGAATTAGATAAATACTTAAGGGAAAGACAACAATAAAACAACAGGAGAATCATCAAGAATTTAGACTAATTGGATAGTTCTTACCATAAAGTTAAGATGGGCCCTATAGGAAGGATAACTTGTCTTTATGCCATAGCATTCTCTATTAACTTCCTGTGTGATATTCACACCAATGTCAGGCCTGTTTTTATATTTGCGACAGAACATCCGTCTTGCTGACCGGATACACACAGCCATTCAACTACAGCCAATCAAAGTTAAAGACATTACTAAATTAAACTTCTTCACAATTGTATTCTTCATGTATCAGATAAAGTTTGTACAAGGATTGATCTAATTACAAAAAAAATCTTGCATTTAGAAAATGCCGCAGGACATCTGGATTGCTGTACCTTAGCTTTGAAATGTGTTGACTGTTGTAATGGAGGAATCTGAGTCCATTTTCGCACAGTAAGATCATACAAACAAAAATCTCCCTCCTTTCCCCCTCACTCCCTCTCTATCTCTCTTTCTCTCTCTAAAAAGATCTGAAAAGTTGTGAAAGCAGATTTACAATAATTTGCGAAGGTGAATTGAATATATGGTTTTAACTGGATAATATTTTCAAAGAGCTGGTACCTAATGTCCTATACAGTATAATTTTTTTTTTGTATCTCCCTTTCTTAGTGCCAACACTGTGCCTTATGCATTATGCCACTATTATTTTGCCAGGTGCTTTTGGCTGATATTCTAAAGTTGCTTCTAGGCTTTTGCTTAGATACAGCAAAATAATTTAGAGTCCAAAAGCATGCCTAATATCTAACTCATTCTAGGTCAGCTTTTGAAAGAGGACAATGCTCTAACCATTAAGACCCAGCAGTCCATATGTTATTCCAGGACTGTCCCTGATCTGTAATCCATGTTCTGTCTTGAAACAAGTTGTAGGTTGAATCACACAATATAGGCATCTTGAATGTTGCCAAATAAAAATCAAACAGCTATTTCCACAATTTTTGCTTGTGATCACACACCATCTGTACATCAAATGAGCAGTAACACTGATTATTGTGAAATGGAGCTTGAACACAGATACATGTACAAAAAATAATATTGCCTTTGTCCCTATGGTCATCAGAGAAAATGCATCTTCCTATTCCAGTCATCACTGTGCTAAACTTACCCTGCACTAGCATTTTCAAAAGGTAACTTGTTATATGTCTAACAGAGACATTAGAAGCTTTGGCTCAGTAATTGGTACCTTAATTTGGAGTCAGAATATTGTAGAGACAGATCACAATCCAAAAAAGGGGGTTAACAGTGCAGTAACACAGGAACATCCTCTTATCGGTGATGTGTTCTCATCCATGCAGAAATTAAACAAGGACCTATCTGCCTTCAGCTGATGTACATTGTAATGGTGTGCGAGGAAGTCAATGGAACTGAATTTTGAAGGCAGGCTACATTACCGTGTAGAACATTTAGCACTAGAGACATTGCTAGGCATAGAACAGAACACAAGCTGTGACACATACCAGAGGGAGCATATATTGGAACATACACCATGTTTCTAGTTTCTGTAACAGGTCACAAAGGGGGCAAATGAACTTATATTTGCTGACTTTTGAAGTATCAAGTGTGTACTAAAGTTTATGGGATGGTTGTGTACTTCTGTGTCTGCAGTCTAAAGGTTATTTTTGTTTGATTATTGGGGGAGGAACCTACTCACATATGTCCCCACAGCATTAGGAAACTCAGACAGGATTTGCAGAATAACAATGATACAAAGGACAATCCATGGCTTAGTATTATCAGTAGAAGAAGCAAACAGATAGCAATTGATTCAGTGTGCCTCTGGCATTTCTTTCAAAGTGCAGTGGGTCCTATTTCCCACAGTAGTGAACATCTCTACTATCCATCCTTCGAATTCCATTCTGAGAATTTCCATCGAATCTTCTTCCCCCTCATTCCCAGGCAGTGAATTTCAGATCACAACTCACTATATACTTTAAAAAAAATGTTCTCCTCATCTAGCTTAAGTTATGTTAAATGTCTGGCTACTGAGCATCCTGCCAATGGGAGCAGTCTCGTTTGCCACTGTTTCATGAAGATTTAAGCTGTAGAGAAGGAAATCTCATTTCAGGAAAAGGATTATGACAATCTTCCTGTAGAGATGTTAGAAATTTCATATACTTTATGGAATCGCAGCAGCTGATGGCTGCTCATTGAGTGTTATCGACAGCTCCTTCTGCAGATGTTGCCATAATTAATTTGTGAACAAATTTCAGATTTTCCTACTATGCCCTGTTTAGACATAAAGAGCATATTTACATAAATAATAAACAACAAATAAAAAAAATATGCATAAGTGAACATTACTGAAAAATACTGCTGTGCAGACCCATTGTTCAATTAACTTACTCTTGCTTTCCTGCTATGCAATTTCCTATCAATACCGTGATCCACCTGCAGTCTGTGGGAGCCTACAGATTTCTTTCACTTTCCGTAGTTACCTGTGAATTATTGTGAACTAATTGGATGTTGAGAGCTTCCTGCCTGCTCTTGTTCTCCAGTATGTATTCTTATGGTGAAGCCCACTGCCTTGTGCAAGATGCTGTTGCCAAAGGCATTGATACTAGCAGACTTCATATCACAGATTATCCAATTAACCCACTAAGCACTAGCAGTAAGAATATCACATGAAGATGCTGTTCTGCTTCAAATTGGGTCTGGTTGGGTTTGTGTTTTGCTGGTAGCACTGAGCATCAACCATACACAAAGTAAGTTACATTTCTCAGGTTGGTGAATTGGTGATTGTTGATATGACACAATTGTTGTTAAGTGACAACATTTAATTGGTAATTGGTTCATGTTGGTCACATGTACAAAGGTACACAGAAAGTTTTGCTTGCATGGCATCCAAACCAATTCCACACTTTAGTACAAATGAAATACAGAACAGAATGCAGAACATAATATTAGTTACTGTGGAAGTGCATTGCAGGCAGACAATAATGTGCAAAGACCATGACGAAGTAGACTGAGAGATCAAGACTCCCTCTTTATTGTACAAAAGGTCTGTTCAAGAGTCTTATAACACCAGAGTAGAAGCTGACTTTGAGCATGGTGGTATGTATTCTCTTGACCTTCTATTGGGTGGAAAGGGAAGAGAATAACCGGGGTGGAAGGTGTCCTTGATTATGTTGTCTGCTTTGCCTAGGCAGTGGGAAGTGTGGACAATTAATGGAAGGGAGGCTGGTTTGTGTGACAGGCCAGGCTCATTATTATGGCAATGTGAAGGTGGAATCAATTAATGCGTATAATCTATGTTGACCCCGGTCACATCTCCTATCTGACTTTTGCATTTGTTGTTAAGACCTGTAATCTACGTTCTTGTACTTCTCATGTTTCAAACTCTAATCTACAGGCCACCATCTATAACACTGACCTTTCCCTGCTCTACTTTCTCTGATGTGCTTCAATTACTTTGATGAGAGGCTGTTTTTAAATTGTTGTTGCTATTTGCAGGATTAAAAAAAATGATTAATTAACACGATCACAGACTGAATGCTGACTCTTCATTAATGGGCATCCTTCAAACTCAATCAGTAAACTACTGTTTCTCAGCATCCTCCAATTCTGGCCTGACACCCATAAAGAGTGACTACTGCCCTGCTACCATAATATTTTTCAGTTGTAATCTGTTGTGTGTGGCTGGCAAAAGCGGTATTTCCCCTGGGGCAGATTTCTTGGTGTTTCCTTTACTTGCTCAGCCTGTGACTGGATTTCAATGTAAGCCAGCAGCTGTGAAGTGCCTGTGGATCCGATGCGTTTCTGTTTTATCGAAAGCTTCCTCCTCATTGTAAACTATCTCCTAGTCTGCACTTGCATCAGGATAGAGGGTTAGGTCAGATTATTTGTGCTACCTCATAAACTAGTTGTGAAATCAGAATTATACCTATCTCCATGGATTACTATTGACAACAAATTAAGAAATCCTGTATGTTGAGGCATTTTTGTTTTTAACTAAATGCAAATATTGTCAGGTAATACTGTTATGAATAGGTCAACATGGAGGAGTATAATACTAATACTTATCCATTCAGTTTTGATGCCTTCCTAATATGTTCTGTATGATAGGCACAGCATGCCATATCGCTACCTGGAAATGTTTCTTGTATTTGAGACCTGTAACCAGTGTTCTTCTTGTTCTAATGTTTCCAGCTCTAATCATAAAGCTGACCTTTCTTTGCTCTACTTTCTCTGATGTGCTCCAAATCCTGGGCTGTTTTTAACTTGCCGAATGCTCTTTGCAGGCCAAACATGGAAACTGCTCTGATTTAAAAATGATTAATTAACATGATGTCAGACTGGAACACTAACTCTTAATTGGGTTTTTGACCTGACCTAGCAAACCATTCAGTTTAACCACGTCTGTTAAAATGAAACAGAAACAACAATAGCTGAGCACCTTCCATTGACCTTGCCCTGGATTCATACTCTGCAAAGGCACTCTCTGCTTAGTTGACTTTGAAGATTCTTCCTCACCTGTGTCGGGGGTTTGGAGTCTAAATCAGGAGAACTTTCCAGCTATTAAACATGATGCATTGATCTACGAAGGATCACATCACAGTGAAGATGTGCAAAACTTCTCTGTCACAATCCCAGAGGCGGTGGAGATCAACCAATGATACAAGAACATAAAGAAATAGCATGACAGACCTCTCATTGACTCCAGGCCTCATAAGTTTTCATGGCATCAAATCAGAAATAAGCAAGGAAATATCCTCATTGTCACCACCTATCATCTTCCCTTAGTTGATGTATCAGCCTTTTTCCATGAAATAGGGCTAGGTTTTAGTCACCTGAACTCCTAAGCCTGCTTCACCATTTGATAAGATCATGGCTGACCTGTCTGCAACTTTACATGCACATTCTCATCCACCCACATTCTTCTTTCACCCCCTTGCTTCTCAAGAACCCATCTACCCCTGACTTGAAAACATTCAAAGGCTGCTTCCACTACTATTTGAGGAAGAGCGCTCCAAATATTCATGTCTTTCACTGGGAAACCCCTGATTTTTAAACAGTGACCCCTAAGTACTTGACACTTCCACAAGTGGAAACTTCTCTGTATCCACCCTAGCAAGAATCCTTAGGATTTTATCAACTCCCCATTTAATCTTGTAAATGCAAACAAATGCAAGTTTAGGTTATCCAGCAACTCTTCATAAGGCAGCCAACTAATTCCAGTTATTAGCCAAGTGAGCTTTCTATGAGCTAATTCCAATGTATCAATATCCTTCCTTAAGTAAATGGACTGATAGTGAACACAGTACTCCAGATTTGGTCTTAACAATTTCCTCGAAGGCTGAAACATAACTACTCTATTCTTGTATTCAGATTGCTTAGCAATAAACAGTGACAGTCTCACACATCCATGCAACATGGATACAAGCCTTTCAGCCCACCAAATGTGAACTAACCCATCAAGCACCCATTTTAATTTCTCCACAATCCCTTCAACTTTCCCTACGATGTGTGTTATCACATAGCCCTATCAACATAAAATATAAACTGCCCAGTTTGTATTTTGCCAGGACTACTTATCTCTCTGTCTCATTACAGTCTTCATCAAAACATTGACTACAGTGTTGAATTTCGGACGTGACACTGTCTGCTCTTGACAATGAAGCAGCAGTTGACTGTGTCTGGCATCAAGGTGCTCCAGTAAAACTGAATCAATGGGCATCAAGAGATAATATCTCCAACTGTTGGACTCATACCTTCTACAAAGGAGATTATTGGAGATCCTCAGTACAGTGCCCCAGTCCCAACTACTTTCAGTTAATTCATTAATGACTTTTCTTCCATCAAAAAGTTAGAAATGAGGAAGATAGCCGGTAGTAAAAACAATCAGCTGGAGGAACTTAATGGATCAAGTAGCATCTATGCAATGATGTTTCTGGTTGAAGTCCAGCGCTAGGTCTCCTTACCAGCTAGAAATTGCACGATATGCTTAAATCCATATGGAATCTGAATGCATGCAGTGAGACAGAGACAATGTGCAGTAAAGGAATGATGAGTGACAAGTACCACAATAATATCAGGCAATGACCCTGTCTAATAAGACTTGCCTTTTATATTCAATAGCATTATGATTGCCAAGTCCTCTACCCATAACATACTGAAACTCAACTGGACCAGTGCAGCAGGCTAGAGACCAGAGGGTATCAAGGGCAGACCACAAGTGCAAATCAGTAGTGCAAAGGGATATAATACCATTTAGAAGTTCAACACTGTGAAGACACAACAGCCTACTAGGTTGGTACCTCATCAACTACTCCGGGTATCATTCCCTCCACAACAGTTACCCAGTAGCTGCAATATGTTCCTCCTACAATAATACACTGAAGTGACTCATGCAATACTTTACAAGAAGGATAAGGGGAGCATCACCCCTGCATGTTCCTTCCAAAATGTATACCATCGGGATAAGGAAATATAGCATCAGTTCTCCATTTTCACAGAGTGTAAACTTGGAACTACCCACCTAATATAATTCTGGGCGTGCCTTCAGGAGAAGAACGGCAGTATTTCAAAAAGGCATCTCAATAACAGCCCTTGAAGGTAATTAGGTATTGTGCCTCATCAGTGACGCTAAAATCGTGAAAAAAAAAAAGAATAATTAAAGTAGAAAGGGGAGGAGTTGGACACATGGTGGGATTGAGTGAAGATAAGCAGACTAAAAAAAGATCTCATGTTTTAGCTTGGTTGAGATAACAGCTAATTATGAACTGATTATGTCTTCTCATATTCTAAAGCTCATTTTGTGTTTTTGGAAAGACAAGACTATTGCTATTTACTCGTCCCTTCATTAGATTTGTATGAGCCAACCTACAACAAGGTTAATTTACTGATAATTTTCCCTGCATGAATAATTAGGTGTTTATATGCAGTAGTTCCATGGGATGAGGATGCTCAGCTCTTCTTTCTAAAGTACCAGCTAATCTTTTACATTCACCCACATTGGTTGACAGGGTCTTAGCTTAATGCCTAACAATAAAAAAACCCCCAGATTCTCCAGAAGTTTATGTACCCTTAGTTTGAGTCAATATTTCAAGACAGATGATGAGTTTTCCCTTGAAGTCACAGCTTTCCAGTAAATGATCTCAGCTGAGAAAAGCCAGAATTACATTGATTGAATTATCCAACCTCCTTTCAAATGGTGCTAATTCATTACTAGTACCGAGCAATTTGCTGGGACCATTTAAAAGCTGTAAATGACAAGCAAATAAATGATCTCCCCACTCCTGCCTTCTCATATTCTATCCATCTGTACCTTGAACTCTGATAATACTTTAATTACCAGCAGCTTCCCTTGGAGATTATTTCAGCTGCCGCCTTTCAGTCTACAAGTGATAGTCTATGAGAATGGGAACTTTACGCCACAGCATTTTACTGATCACACTTCAAAGCTCAAATTTCACAGTAATTTATTATCAAAGGACATATATGTCACCATATACTACCCTGAGATTCATTTTCTTGTGGGCATTCACAGTAAATACAAAGTAAGACAATAAAATCAGTGAAAAACCGCACAAAACAATAAGGGACACCAACCAATGTGCAAAAGACAACAAATTGTGCAAAAACAGAAAAAAGAAAAACAAATGTAATAATAATAATAATAATAATAATAATAATAATAATAATAATAATAATAAATATTGAGAATGAGCTGTAGAGTCCTTAAAAGTGAATCCATAGGTTGTGGAATCATTTCAGTGCTGGGTGAGTGAAATTATCCACTCTGGGCTTGTGGAATAATTGAATTGTAAAGCAGAGGAACAGGTACTTTCAGGTCAACTCATCTATGTGGGTATGATGTCTATCAACGCTAATCCCAGTTTCATGCTTCAGACCCATAGTCTTGATGCCTTTCCTTTCTATGTATCCATCCAAATGCCTTTAAACATTGTCATTGTTTCTGTCTCTACCACCTTCATTGGCAACTTATACCACATAACCACCACCCTCCATGTGAGAAAATTACTCTTCAGATTTGCTTTAAATATCTACCCTCTCACCTTAAACTATGCCCCCTAGTTCTTGACTCCCTTGCTCTTGGAAAAACGACTCCTTCCGCCTTTCCTTTCTATGCCTTTCATAATTTTATAGCCCTCATCCCTCAGCTTCCGACACTCAGGTGAGAATAAAACCAGTATATTCAAACTCTCCTTATAAACTCTCCCTCCATTCCAGGCAACATCCTGGTAAATCTCTTCTACACTCCTTTGGCATGCTGACCTTATTTATTCAGGGCCCTAAATATAGAAGTTGGGATGTTAAGTTTTAGTTTTAAACGACATTGCAAGGGTAAAATTAAGATATTGTGTTCAGTTCTGGTTATCCTACTATAAGCAAGATGCCATTAGGCTGGAAAGAGTGCAGAGGAGATTAACGAGAATATTGCCAGGACTTAAGGGACTGAGTTATGGAGAGGGTGTGAGAAATCTGTGACAGTCAATCTATTAGGTTGTAAATTAATTTTCAAAGCTTTAGAGATTGTAGAAAATAAAGATTTCCAGAGCGATTTTAATGCAGAATGTGACCAGAACATATGTGACAAAGTAGCTACTTCAGTTTTACATCTATCGCAATAGTTATCTATACTAGGAAATATTTTAGTGTCTCCTTTGTTAAGTAATAATGGTGTACAATTTTAAATTGAATTAAACAATGGTTGGCACATACAGAAGAAGAATTTATGTTTTTCAAAACTTGAAGCCAATCTTCATTAACAAAGGTCATATTAAGTTCTCTCTCACAATCTTGTTTGATCTTTAGTGATAGGTTCTCTTTTTGTAACAAAAATAAATGATAAATTCTACTAATGGAACCTTTCACTAAGGGATTCAATTTCAAAATGGTATCCAACAAATCAGATTCTTGTAAATATGGAAACTTAGGTAAATATTGTTGTAAAAAATGTCATATCATATCATGCCGCATCAGATTCAGGGTATCTCATTTTCAGATCAACCTGTAATCACATTTGTTACACTACTGGCAAGAAGGGCTATCTTATTAAAATGGAAAGATATTTCTTCCCCTACATTAATTGAATGGTTTTCTCAAGTGATGTTATGTCTTAGTTTGGAAAAAATTAGAAGTAGAATTTTTGATCCTCGATTTGATTTTGAGAGAAGATGGGGTTCTTTTGCCAAATATTATCATTTAATTTGAATTAAGTTATATGGTATCCTTCCAATTTTATTTTTTTTATAAATATGAAATGGTGGTTGATGACTTTTTTTTATATCTTTAGATGATGTTCAAATGTATTGCTCCGGGGGGTTGGTTCCTAATGGGTGTTTCTTTTTGTAGTTAGTGGGTTTTTTTCCTAGTTAGATGGGGTTCTTTTTTTCCCCCTTCTTTTTCCTATATATAATTTTTTTCCCATTTTTATATTTTAAGATCAGTTTTTTTTCTTCAGCTTTATTAATTGTATATATATTAATCTGTTGAAGGTTTGTATTATTTTATAGCTGTTGAAGATTATATATCAATAAAAAGATTCTAAAAATGAGAAATCTATGACTTGTTCAATGGATTAGTTGAGAATGAGGGGTAATATTACAGAGGTGTATAAAATCATGAGGGGCAAAGAGAAGGTCAATACATACTGTCTTTTTTTCCTCAGGCAGAGGTTTAAGCGGAGAGATTTAATAGGAACCTGAGGTGTAAGTTTTCACCCAGAGGGTGGTCAGTATATAGATTGAGCTGCCAGATGAAGTACAAACAGGAGAAAATCTTCGGATGCTGGAAATCCTGATAAAGGGCCTCGGCCTGAAACATCGACTATTTACTCTTTTCCATAGGTGCTGCCTGGTCTCCAGTTATTTGGTCTGTTTCCAGAGGAAGTAGTTGGGGCAGGTACATTAAAAGGTATTTGGAAGGGTATCTGGATAGGACAGGCTTCAGAATCAGAATCAGGTTTATTATCACTGACCTAAGCCATGAAATTTGTTGTTTTATGGCAACAGTAGGGGGCAATATATAAGTTACAGTAAGAAAGTCAGGAAGTCTGCAGACGCTGGAAAAACAAGCAACACACACAAAATGCTGGAGGAACTCAGCAGGCCAGGCAGCTTCTATGGAAAAGAGTAAGCAGTCAACAGTTCGGGCTGAAATCCTTCAGCAGGACTGGACAATAAAAAAAGATGAGAAGTCAGATTTATAAGGTGAGGGGAGGGAGAAACACAAGGTGATGGGTGAAACTGGGAGGGAGGGATGAAGTTAAGAGCTGGGAAGTTGATTGGTGAAAGAGATACAGGGCTGGAGAAGAGGAATCTGATAGGAGAGGGCAGAAGGCCATGGAAGAAAGAAAAGGGGGAGGAGCGCCAGAGGGAGGCGATGGACAGGTAAGGAGATAAGGTGAGAGAGGGAAAAGGGGATGGGGAATGGAGAAAGATGGGGGGGGGGGGGCATTAGCGGAAGTTTGAGAAATTGATGTTCATGCCATCATGTTGAAGGCTACCCAGATGGAATATAAGGTGTTGTTCCTCCAACCTGAGTGTGGCCTCATTGCAAGAGTAGAGGAAGCCATAGAGAGACATATCGGAATGGGAACGGGAGGTGGAATTAAAATGGGTGGCCACTGGGAGATCCAGCTTGTTCTGGTGAACGGAGCGTAGGTGCTCGGCAAAGCGGTCTCCCAGTCTATGTCACCGATATACAGGAGGCCACACCGGTAGTACCTGGACACAGTATGTGACCCCAACAGACTCACAGGTGAAGTCTTGCCTCACCTGGAAGGACTGTTTGGGGCCCTGAATGGTAGTGAGGGAGGAGGTGTAGGGGTAGGAAAGCACTTGTTTCACTTGCAAGGGTAAGTGCTAGGAGGGAGATCAGTGGAGAGGGATGAATGGACAAGGGAGTCCCTTAGGGAGTGATCCCTGCTGGAAGCAGAAAGTGGTGGGGGGGAAGGGAGGGAAAGGCGTGCTTGGTGGTGAGATCCCATTGGAGGAGACAGAAGTTTTGGAGAATTATTTGCTGGACGCGTAGGTTAGTGGGGTGGTAGGTAAGGACAAGAGGGACCCTAATCCCTGGTAGGGTGTTGGGAGGGTGGGGTAAGAGCAGACATGCATGAAATGGAAGAGATGTGGTTAAGGGCAGAGTTGATTGTGGAGGAAGGGAAGTCCCTTGCTTTGAAAAAGGAGAACATCTCCTTTGTTCTGGAATGAAAAGCCTCATCCTGAGAGCAGGTGGAGGAATTGAGAGACGGGGGTGGCATTTTTACAAGTAATGGGGTGGGAAGAGGTATAGTCCAGGTAGCTGTGAGTGTCCGTGGGTTTATAATAGACATCAGCAGATAAACTGTCTCCAGAGATAGAGACAGAGAGATCGAGAAAGGGGAGCAAGGTGTTGCAAATGGACCAGTAAATTTGAGGGCAGGGTGAAGTTGGAGGCAGAGTGGATAAAGTCAACAAGTTCCATATGTGTGCAGGAAGCAGCACCAATGTAGTCGTTGATGTACTATCAGAAAAGTGGGGGACAGACACCAGTGTAGGCTTGAAACATAGACTGTTCCACGTAGCCGACAAAAAGGCAGGCATAGTTGGGACGCATACGAGTGCCCATAGCTACACCTTTTGTTTAAGGGAAGTGGGAGGAACCAAAGGAGAAATTATTGAGAGTGAGGACAGATTCCGCTAGACGGAGGAGAGTGGTGGTGGATGGGAACTGGTTGGGTCTGGTGTCCAGAAAGGAACGGAGAGCTTTGAGGCCTTAAAGAAAGTCAGAAAGACAGAAAGAAGGAAAGAAACAATGTTGAAAAAAGAGAACAAAATAGTGAGCTAGTATTCATGGGTTTATGGACCATTCAGAAATCTGACAGCAGAAGGAAAGAAGTTGTTCCTAAAGTTTTCATTGTGGGTTTTCAGGCTCTTGTGTCTCCTCTCCAATGGTAATAATGAGAAGACGGCATGTCCCAGATGGTCAGGGCCTTTAATGATGAATTCTGCCTTTTTGAGGCATCACCTTTTAAAGATATCCTCGAGTGCCCATGATGGAGCTGGATGAATTTACAACCCTCTCCACCTCTTTAGGATCCAGTGTAGTGGCCCCTCTATACCAGATGATGACGCTCTGTAGAAATCTGCTGGCATCCTCGGTGCAATGCCAGATCTCTGCCAACTCCTAATGAAGCATTGCATTGATATGTTGGGCCCAGAAAAGATCATCTGAGGTGTGGAAGGGCCAAATGCAAGCAAATGGGACTAGCTTAGATGGGATCCGTGGTTGGCATGGACCAGTTGGGTCAAAGTGTCTCTTTCCGTGCTTATTAACTTTATGATTCTGTCTGTTGTTATCACATCTATCCTGTAGTGTAGCAACCAGAAGTGTGCAGAGTCTTCTATGCAAATGACCCAGACAGATGTAACCCTTGGGTCGCCTCAGGCATCGCTCAAACTCGTTCTAGTCTAGGGGGAGCAGCCTTCGGCCCCGCCAAACTGGGTAATCAGCTGGTGTGGATGCTGTGTGATGTCCCCACCTCGCCCAAAAAACAGACAGTACACCTTATGCGATTAAATGAGTACAATTTATAAAGATTACTATAACTAAGTGATTACTAACGATACAGTATATGTGAAGAAGAAAAAAAAAGAAAAGGCGCCAAACTTATCGAAGTCCAAACCACTTCGTGCACAACCGTTGGAGCTCAATTACTGAAGTCTTCTGGCATTCGATCCCCTCCGAACTCCTCGACCCGCCTCCTGGGACCACCCACGGTGGTCGACCAGACCATCCACACTCCTCTGTCTCCGTCTTCTCTCCTCACCGAAAACCTTGGGCTGGGGACCCCCGCTCGGGGTCCGTTCCGTCGCCCAGCTTCCAGCATCCCGTCCTCTCTCTCTCACTCCATCGCGCCGACTCCCCAAAATCCCCGCCACAATCAGTTTACAGTCCCAAACAAGCTTCCAGCACTTATCATAACAAAGACGCCATTTTGATTACATACACAGTAACAAAGGAAAAGAAGAAACCCCCTTTACACAGAGTTTGCAAACAAGAGAAAATTTGCAGATGTTGGAAATCCAAGCAACACATGTATGGAATGTATGGAAAAGAGTACAGTCGATGTCTCAGGCTGAGACCCTTCGGCAGGACTGGCGACTGTACACTTTCATAGATGCTGCCTGGCCTGCTGAGTTCCTCCAGCATTTTGTGTGTGTTGCTCTGACAATGTTTGCATTTATTTATGTATTGCATAATTGTGTGTCAACAAAAGCTCCACTTAACACCCTTCTCTCTTCAGCACAAATCTTTTTCATTTTCCCCCATTACCCATTCTCTGTTTTTGGGGCTCTTCTCTCTCCTTATGCCCTTGACATAATAGACTGAAAAATTCTGCCTAATTTCAAAGAACATTTGGAGATCTGAATGCAAGAAGAGAGGAAAATGGCTTGCTTTTGTAAGAAAAATAACTAACAATAGATAGGGTAGGGAAGAAATGATTGAGTTGTTTGAAATCAATAATAAATAATGAGGAACAGTTTCCTGTCATTGATAAATCAGTAAAAAAAAGAGCACAGATTGATGATGATTGGTAAAGAAACCAAAGATAACACAGGAACTCTTTGACAGCAACTTGAAAGATGCTGCCTGATGTAGTAGCGGATACAGTTTTAATGCATCTTTAAAGAGGAAATTTGATGAACACTAAATGGAGAGAAAATAGTGGGAACATAAAGAAAGCAATGAGAACCTACAACAAAAAACATGTTGCCAGCACATTATTTAAACAGCCTCCTCTGTGCTGTGGTATTTAATGATTGTGTCATTCCATGTGCCAATCCCATCCCTTTTGCTGATCTCATGGCCACAGCTTTCACAGCTCCATGGACTGATCTAAATTCTGCAGCTATGCCTACTTAGCTGGCTGGTCAAGAGTGACGATTGGGCCTCAGTTAGTGTATCCTGAGGTCCCACCCCTAAATGCTTTGATGGCTTTTTGACAGTTTGCTTCTTGCAGTTTTATTTTGAGATACAACATGGTAACACACTCTACTGTCCGAATGAGTCTGTGCCATTCAATTGCACCCATGTGACCAATTAACCTACATGTCTGTGGAATGTGGGAGGAAACCAGAGCACCCAGAGGAAACCCACATAGTCACGGGGAGAACATACAAACTCCTTACAGACAGTGGCTGAAATGAACTCGGGTTGCTGGTGCTGGAAAAGCGTTATGCTAACCATTATGTAGTAGTGCTGCCTCAAAACTGAAATAAGAAACAAATGAAAAATTGAAAAACAAATCACTTAAATCCCATTTTAATCTTACAGAAATTAACTAAGCATACAGTATATTCCTTGGAATTTGGTTGAATGGAAAGTCATCTCGTTGAAACATGGAAATTTGCCTCGGGGTGTGACAGAGCAAATGTATGGTGTTGACTGGGGAAATAAAATTGATTAGCAAGCCAAACCTGACCTATTAATATGATGTCAAGGATTCTTAGATATTTTCACTGGAGCACAGCAAAGTTCAAAGTAATTTTATTATCAAAGTACATACAGTACATGCCACCATATACAACACTGAGATTCATTTCCTTGCGGGCATATTCAATAAATCCATAATAGAACAATAACTATAATAGAGTCAGTGAAAGACCCCACCAACTTGGGCATTCAACAAGTGTGCAAAAGACAAACTGTGCAAATACAAAAAGAAATAATAATAATAATGATAATAATAATAAATAAATAAGCAATAAATATCAACAACACAAGATGAAAAGTCTTTGAAAGTGAGTCCATAAGTTGTGGGAGCATTTCAATGATGGGGCCACTGAAGTTGAGTGAAGTTATCCCCTTTGGTTCAAGAGCCTGATGGTTGAGGAGTAGTAACTGTTCCTGAATCTGGTGGTATGGGTCCTGAGGCTCCTGTACCTTCTTCCTGATGGCAGCAATGAGAAGCCAGCATGTTCTGGATGGTGAGGTTCTTTGATGATGGATGCTTCTTCCACTATTTTTGTAGGATTTACTGTTTGAGGGCATTAGTGTATATATACCAGTCTGTGATGCAGCCAGTCAATACATTCTCCACTATACATCTATAGAAGTTTGTCAAAGTTTTAGATGTCGTGTCAAATCTTTGCAGACTCCTAAGGAAGTTGATGTGCTGCCATGCTTTCTTATATAATTGCACTTACGTGCGGGGACCAGGGCAGGTCCTCTGAAATGATCACACCAAGGAACTTAAAGCAGCTAACCCTCTTCACCTCTAATCCTCTGATGACGACTGGCTCATGAACCTTTGGTTTCCTCCTCTTGAAGTCAAAACTCAGCTCCTTGTCTTGCTGACATTGAGTGACAGTTTGTTGTTGTGCCACCAATCAGCCAGATTTAAAATCGACGAATATGCTGATTTGTCACCACATTTGATTCGGCCGATGACAGTGGTTTCAGCAGCAAACTTGAATATAGCAATGGAGCTGTGCTTAGCCTCACAGTCATAATTGTAAAGTGAGTAGAGCAGGGGCTGAGCACCCAGCCTTGTGGTGCACCTGTACTGATGGAGATTGTGGAGGAGATGTTGTTGCCAATCCAAGTTGACTGGGGTCTGCAAGTGAAGAAAACAAGGATCCAATTGCACAAGGATGTATTAAGGCCAAGGTCTTGAAGCTTATTGATTAGTTTTGAAGGGATGATGGTTTTGAATGCCCAGCTGTAGCCGATAAAGAGCATCCTGATGTACTCTTCTTTGCTATCCTGGTGTTCCAGGATTGAGTGAAGAACCAATGAAAGGCCATCAGCTGTGGACCTATTGCTTCAGTAGGCGAACTGAAGCAAATCCCAATCATTTCTGAGGCAAGAGTTGAAATGTTTCATCACAAGCTTCTCAAAACATTTCATCACTGTGGATATAAGTACTGCTGAATGATAGTCATTGAGGCAGGTTACCAGGTTCTTCTTAGGCACCAGTATAAGTAAAGCCAGCTTGAAACACGTGGGTACCTCAGACTGCTGAAGTGGGAGGTTAAAGACCTCAATGAACACTCCAGCCAGTTGATCAGCACAGGTATTTAGTACTTGGCCATGTAGTTCATCTGGGCTGGATGCTTTTTTGTGGGTTCACTCTTATGAAGGTTGGTCTTACGTCAGCCTCAGAGATTGAAATCACAGGATAATTGGGGGCTATGGGAATTCCTCCATGTTTTGACGGTCAACGCAAGCATAAAATGCATTGAGCTCATCTGGAAGCGAAGCCCTGTTGTCACCTACGTGACTTAATTTTACTTTTTAAGAGGTGATAGCATTCAAGCCCTGCCACAACTATTGAACATCCTCCGTTGATTCAAATTTTGTCCAGAATTTGTGGAGACACACTCATCTACAATTGTTGTAATGAAGTCCTTGACAACCATGGTGTACTTATTCAGATCCACAGATGAGGTCTTGAACATGGCCAAGTCCACAAACTCATAGCAATCCTGAAGCCACTCCTTTGCATCTATGACCACCTCTTTGTTGTGCTCATCTCTGTAGCTTTGCTCTTTAGCTTCAGCCTGTATGCAGGTAGAAGGACAGTCAAATATTTAGATTTACTGAATTGTGGTCTAGGCATGGAACGGTAGGCATTCCTTAACATCCTCCACCAGTTCCACAATGGGATGACTGCTCAGGTGACCCTAGGAGGACAAGGGTCCGAGCTCTTCCTTGTACACACAGGGGTGAGGCAGGGGTGTGTGCCAGCACCAGTGCTCTTTAACATCGTTCTCTTGTGCGTTACCAAGCTTCTCCACAACGAGATTGAGGATAGTAGCGGTGTGGCAGTGGATGTCAGATTAGATGGCAACCTCTTTAACATCTGGAGGCTCCACACAATCACCAAACTCCATAGAGAGCGGGTCCTGGAGCTGCAGTATGCAGACGGCTGTGCTCTTGTGGCCCATACTCCGGAGGATCTTCAGACTGTCCTTGCTGTGGCAGTGAGAGCATACAGCAGGATGGGGCTGACCGTCAATACCACCAAGACAGAAGTGGTTTGCCAATGGAGTACTAGTGTCCCTCCCACCCTACCTGCCTTCACGGTTGGTGATTAAAAGCTGTCAGTAGTGCCACCTTTCAAATATCTGAGGAGCGGCATTGACAACAACATCCAGAGCCGCATTAAACAGGCATCAGCTGCCTTTGGGAGACTTTGGCGTAGAATCTTCCAGAACAGGAGCCTTCATCCCTCCACAAAGATCGCTGTATACCAAGTGGTCTGTGTCACAACCCTCCTTTATGGCTGTGAAGCTTTGGTAACCTACAGCCGTCACATCAAGTCCTTGGAGTGCTTCCACATAAGCTGCCTTCAGCGCATCCTGGGAATTACTTGGCGTGAGTGGGTGCCTCACACTGAAATACTTGTAAAGACCAACTGCAGAAGTATTGAGCCAATGATCACCCAGCGCCAGCTGCAGTGGCTGGGGCACGTGATAAGGATGCCCCCATGTCGGCTACCCCGCAGTGTTATACGGCCAGATACATCATGGTCAACACTCAGCTGGAGGGCCGAAGAAGCGCGACAAGGATCAGATGAAGAATGCTTTAAGGAAGTGCAAGATCAGACCTGAGGACCTGGAGGATGTTGCTGCTGACCGTAACACTTGGCGACAGCTGTGTAGGGACGGGGTTCGTATTCCGGAGATGGAAAGAACAACCAGAAGACAGCAGAAGAGAGCCAGGAGAAATGCAGCCATGGTTGCCATCACTACCTCCACTACCACATATACATGTCCCACCTGCAATTGAACTTGTGGGTCCAGGATAGGACTGTATAGTCATCAAAGATCTCACTGTTAAAGGAGTGGATGTCATCATCGGATTCCCATGGACAATTAAAGTGAAGTGAATAACAGTGGTCTGGTGTGTTGGGACCTCTGGTACTACAGGTTATATGCTGATGGTAATCGGGCAGGGTTGAATTCCCTGACTATAATTTGAAATGCATTGGTATGGACTGGTTCATTATAGAGATGACATTACGCACTATCTCAAGCACCTGATTGTAGTCGGCCCTGGTGATATCTAAACTGCAGTCAGGATTATGGAGGAGAACTCCTTCAGTAAATAGAACAGATGACATTTGACCATTAGGTGTTGAAGGTGGGGGAACATGAGTTTGACATAACTGCGACATCGGAGCACCACTGAGAGTTTATTATGAAACATGCTCCTCCATCTTTTACCTTTTCCGGGTCTGCAGTTTGGTCCATCCTGTGAACAGAGAAGTCTTCGGATCTGATTGCCATATCTGGCATGCTGGGAGTAAGCCATGTCTCAGTCAAACATAGAATACAACCATCTTTCATTTCTGTTCGATCTTGCCCTCAGATCCTCAGTTTTCTTCTCCAGTGACTGTACGTTTTCTAACAAGATGCTGGGTGGAGGGGTTCTCATTCCTGTGTTTCATCCTGGCTTGGAGTTATCCCCCTTCTGCCTCACTTCTGGCCCTGCTAATGAACACTCATCCTCTTAAAGGTGCTGTACCTGCTTGCTTGAGAGTTAAGTTTGCCGAGTCCTTGATAAGATTGTGAAATCTGTAGATCATGAAGTTGATTTAAAAGTACATTGCTTCAAGGGAGAACATTTGTTTGCCACCATTTTCTGCAGACAGCCTTTCCAGTGAAGTAGATGTCCATCAATGCTCCCTTTTAATACAGTCTTAGATTATGTTAATGTGATATTACTTTTTTTCAGTTTGCATTTCCTCATTCCAAGTCACAGCCTGCATTTTGTTAATGCACAGTGTTCACCAACCTTCTCAGACCTGAGCTAGTTTGCCGCAGTCTGAACAGCATGCCCTGGGTCTCCCCAGTGTGAATGCTTCTGCTGATTCTGTGCCTTCCTGTTATTAAGCCCTCTGCAGCCTGACAAGCTTGAAATGTGTGAGGTATTGATTTTCTTCCTTGACGAAGATATAAGCCAATTAAATCTGCAACACACTGAATGTTATTTTTCAGATTTGCAGACAAATTCCTAAATACCATGTAGGCTATACAGTACTTACTTAAAAAGCGATTATTTTGTTTTCTCTAATCCAACTCACTTCTCTGTACCTTATATTTATGTAACTCACTGTGATTTATTGAATAGTTGCTTTCACCAGCTAACTGTTATTATAATAGTGTGCTCCCTCCTTTCCTCTAGACGCCTCAGACTGGATTGCTTCAGTCCACTTTCCACAAAGTGTAAGATGCCTACTCTGCCACTAAATGCTCAACATGCCAACCCCCTTGAGAGAACAGCCAGCTATGTTTTAGCACATTCGTAATGTACTTGTTTACTTACAGTGTGGGAATCCTGAACACAGGGTTCAGCACTGTATTCAGGGGTGGTTCTGAAGTGAATTCTGCTCTGGGTCCAGTTGCACTTTGCACCCGAGCCCTAAACTTTATGCCAATCATACTGAGCATATCATAATTATTTTATGGGTTAATTAAAAAGATAACTGAAGAATTTGTCCTTTCTTTACTTCACTTTATTTTCATTTGTAATACTGTAATTAATTCATTAAATTAATTAAGATTACAGACGATTAGATTCAATTAAAATGCCTTTGACAGCACAAATTGAGAAAAAGGAAATCTGGGACAAGGACATTGGAGACCTAATCAGTGCTTGCAGACTATTCTTATGGCAGTGAAGCCTTGAAGATTTTGGGAGCCAAACACTGAGCCATCTTGTGTACAATTCACACTGAGATTAACTATGATAGAAACTTCTCAGGAGTCAACAATTCCACCTGGCTCAGTGTGGTCACACACTGCCTTGTTAGCTTTACTGTTGACACATTTCCACTCAGGTGGCACAGTATAACATTTTCCTCACAGTTTCAGTGACCAAGGTTCAACCCTGACCTCGAGAGCTCTCTCTATGAATTTGTACATCCCCCAAGTGTTCTAGTTTCCTCCCCAAACCCCAAAGGCATGTGGTTTGTAGGTTAATTTGCCACTGCATTTTGTCCCTAGCTGTGGATGTGTGATAGAATCTAAGGAGAATTGTTCAGATTATGGGAGAATAATGTGGGTTTTTCATTAGATTGTTGTAAATGAGTGCTTAATGCTCAGCATAAACTCAATACACTGAAGAACCTGCTTCTATGCTATATCATTTCATTTCATAGCTTGTCACACCAGTCAGCCATTCTTGTCTGGCGCATGGTGTCAGGATTGGCCTCCTTTCGGATTATCCGGGTCACGGTATGAATGTTCCTGACTCGACCCTTGTATTTTTTACGAGGCCGAGTGGCTAGCTTGACATTCAACCCAACATGGATGGGAAGTGTGCTCCGGGTTGGGGGGGCTGACTGGATTCGAACTTGGGAGCCTTTGCTTCCGAAGTCCGGCGCTGATACCACTGAGCCACCATGCTGTATGGTCCAATTACTTTATAAGACAATCCCAGGTAAGTAGATTCTCCTCATAACTATACTTCTTGAATAATTAAAAAAAAATCTGCTGAAAACAGTCAGCACATCACACAGATCTGTGAAAGGCGAAGCAGAGGTAATGTTTCAGGCTAGAACGCGGAAAGAGAGGTAACAAGCTACTTTTAAGCATGTGACATGAGCGCAATTCCCCCAAAACATCTTTCATCTGTGCTCCAAGATGACCGAGGATTGGAGTGACATTTGCAGTCGAGAAATTTCAAATCTAACACCGAGAGAGCAGCAAGCACAGAATTACCTTAATTTCATTGGTAAAACATAAAACGGCAGTGACTAAAAGTGGATATCATGGTTCATTCGCATTCCCAGTGTCAGAATTAATTGATTTCCAGTCAATTTAAGAAAGAAAAAAATAATCAAGCTACAGTGAAAAACTGCTCAGAAATAGCTGTGTTTGGACAATTTACATTTCCCTATTTTGCAACAAATACTAAATATGGAGATGTTGGGTGGATCCTGATGGTGTGAATGAAGGTTGTAAAATTGGTGACAGCAGATTGCCTGCTCTTACAACTCATCCTATTTTTAAATCCATGGAAGTCAGCTGATTAAGATCCAAGATGGTGCCATGAAGCACAATGCAGAACATTTGGCTTCAGTGACAGTGAAGGGAAATATCTGTGGAGTGATTGCTTCAGTTATGAAGTATGGCGACTTTCTCCAATTCATTGTTTAAACCCCACCCCCACATATTCTAAGTAAAAGAAATGGTTGTTTTTTTTAATCAATTGCAGAACTTTTATTGCAGTTAATTAAAGGCATGAGAAAGCTGGTGGCTTGCTTAGTGTGGAGCTGATTTGTCGCAGATGTCAAGGGAGATGTCTTGATTCTGACAGCGGTTACTAACAGCAGAGGTGTCAGCAGTGTGGAAATCTTAATTTTTAATCACTTGACTAGATGGTAGTTGTGCATCTGAGCTCCAGAAATTCAATCATCCCCAGCCCTGGAGGAGACCTTGCAGGGCTGGTAGTCAAGCTCTAATCAGCTGCAGCAGCTCCTCGTTAAAAGCCAACTTGTCAAGTTCTCATGAACCACAACACTTGTATTGGTTCCCAGAAAGAAAATGTGAAGGAAAGCAGGTATTACACAATTAAACTCGGTAGACAGTGTTAAATAAGAGAGCTGACACATAGCAGTTCAGTCTCAAGGTGCAAGTGATTATTTCCCATGTATATGAGGAAACAGCTTGCAAGTGAAGAAGAACCATACAACCCACAGATTCCACTCCAAAACTACTCACCATTCCAGCTTGGAAATATTTTCCTTTCTTTCATTGTTACTGTCTCTGAATCATGTAACTCCCTACCGGAATAGCATGGATGTGGAGAGGGTGGTTTCGTTATTAGTAGAGTCTAGAATTCGAGGGCACAGCTGCAAAATAAAGGAGCTTCCTTTTAAAGCTGAGATAAGGAGCAATTTCTTCAGCCAGGATATGGTGAATCCGTGGAATTTGTCACCAGAGTGCCGTGGAGGCCAAGTCATTGGGTGCAGTTAAAGCAAAGATTGATAGGTTCTTTATTAGTAAAAGGGTTAAAGGTTACGGAAAGAAGGCAGAAGGATGAGGTTGAGGCAATAAATGCAGAAAAGTGGAGAACTACTGCAAGTAAATAAATCTACTCCATAACTATTCAACGTCTCACTGAAAGAGAATGTCTGTGACATTAGCAAATGCTGGCCTATAATTGAGACTCACAAAGGACTGCAGATGCTGGAAATCTGGATCACACGTAAAATGCTGGAGGAAATCAGGTCAGGCTGCATCTATGGAAGGCAATGTTCAGTTAAAGTTTTGGGTCAAGACCATTCATCAGAGCATGAATGAAAGGAGATAGTATAAAATGTAAAGGGAAAGGGTGGAGCTAGAGCAGGATACAGCTAAGAGGGAAGACAGGCATGTAGGAAGGGGAGAGAGAGAATTATGTAAGAAGCTGGGAGGTGATAGGTGAAAGTGACAATGGACAAAGAAGATGGAATCTGATAGGAGAGAACAGACCCTGTCTCCACCATATCTGTTCTTATGGTAAGGCTTTCTATTCCAGGACATACAAGCTATCCTTTTATCAAAAAACCCACTGTTATTATTCTAAGCCCTCACCATTTCTTCTATTTCCCACAAGTCTGCCTTCACCTTATCACACCAGATTTAACAGTAGTAAGATTCCCCTTGTCCTCACCTACCGCCCTACCTGCCTCTGCATCTAACACATTCTCTGAAAGTTCTACCATTTCCAACAGGATCTCACTTTTGTCCATCTTCCTTTGTCCACCCCTCACCAATTTCCACAAGGATCTCTCATTCCTTGGCTCTTTTGTACACTCTTCTCTCCCACCAGTCCCATATCCCTGAAAATGCACTTAGACTTGCCCCTACTCCTTTCCCTCATCACCATACAGGATCCTAAAAACAGCCCTTCCAGGTGGGATAGTCCATCACATGTGAATGTATCAGTGTCATTTATTACATCTGGTGCTCCCAAAGCAGCCTTCTCTATATCAGTGAGACCAAAATCAGGGCACTATAACATCAAGTACATTCATTTCATCTGTGTAACAGCCAGGATCTCACATTGGCCAGCCATTTTAACTGCATTTTCCATTCCACAAACAACATGTCTACCCATGTCCTCCTCTACTGACAAGTTGAGGACAGATACAGATTTGATGAACAGCTCATATGTTCTACCTCAGTAGGCTCCAAGCTCATGGCATGGCACAGCATCACACCACACCCTTCACCTCCTTTCCTTTTATTTCATGGTCCACTGATTCCACCACCCTATCAGAGTTAATTTTCTTCAGCCCTTTGTCACTTCAACCTATCACCTCCCAGCTTCTTACATTATGCCCACACCACCTCCTCACCTGCCAATCTTCCTCCCTCACCTGAATCTACCAATCACCTGATGACTCCAGCTCTTCCCACCCTTTTATACTGGCTTCTTCCATCTTCCTTACTAGTCCTGATGGTCTTCACTTGAAATGTCAACTGTCCATTTCCCTCCTTAAATGCTGTCTGACCTATTGAGTTGCTTCAACATTTTGTAGGTTGCTGGCTTATCAAGGGTCAAGGATCAACTTTATTTGCTCTATACATTTACATGTATTAGGAAATTGCTGTGCTGTTGGTGCTGCATACAATAAAAATTGACAATGTTCAACAATTATACAGAATGAAGAATTATATAAGAATAAAGGTAGAATACAGATATGAAATACAATGTGCATAAATAGGAAAATACCAGCATATGTTCACAATGTAAACAGCATTATAAAAAAACATTATAACTTCATGTTACTTCTCCAGAGTCACAATGGGACCAAAGCTTTGAGTCAGCAAATCGGACACATATACAAAAGGTGTGCCTGTATTATGATGAAACAGAAAGTATAGGCAAAAATATCCTCCTTAAGCAATGTCATTTCCTTGACAAACGTGGACTGCTGGCCTGGAGAAAACAAGGGGTAAGCAGGGTAATTCACAACTGAACAATAAATACAAGGCTAGTAGAAACTATTTTCAGGTGCTTCTGCTCTTTATCTGCATTCTTTCTCTTTCCATCTTCTGTGCGTAAACCTTTATCCCCTTTCATTCTGCTACTGGGCCAGTGTCAGATACCGAATCCCCGCTGGAATAAACACCCTGACTAAAGTTTTACCTCCCCAAGTTCTCATTGTTAATTGCCTCATTCTAATTAACTTATACTCAGATTGTCCTAAACATACCTTTGGTAATTAAGTGTTCAGCAGCATCATAGGAGAGAGAATTGCTAATTGCTACGTATTCATTTCTGGAAGAGACTTTGCAAGTTTTAAGTGGTGTGATTGGAATACTTTATTTAAAATGGACAGTGGAAGGTGAAAGTTTTATTTTTAAAATAGAAGTCATTTGTTTTCCCACTTGATTATTCTACTTATGATCGGATCAATTAATGTGCACTCCAATCATTTCAGTAGAATACATATAAATCTCTTCTGCATCAGAAGCACTTTGTGAACATTAATGAGGAAATATTTAATCTTAAACATTTTCTAAAGCTGAATATATATAAATATATCATATATTTATCCCATTTTCAACTTAAACATTGTAGAAATAGTTGAAGAATTTCTATAACAGTGATGATCTATCATAAAATTCATACAAAGTTTCTCTATATGGTGTCAAGCACAAGAGTTGTAGACATGATATGTAATACTAATTTAGAAAAAATATTAATGCATCTCCTGTCAGAACAATTGACAGTTCAGGATGTTATGTAAGACCTCAGGAGATGTTCTTTTCTAAACCCTTTTCTTCATACTGTATCTTTTTGTGGTCTTGTTCCTGATCTCAGTAATCTCCAACCTTCAAGTTCTATTTCTGGTCTCTTGCTCATCTATAATTTTCATTTCTCCACTGTTGACAGCCAATCTTTCAGTAGCCTAGACCTGAGCACTAGAATTCCCTTCCTGCTTCACTCCTCCTCCTTATGGGGTTTCTTAAAGCACAAGTCTTTGACTGAGTTTTTGTCATCTGTACAAATAATCCTTTCTGTGGCTTGATTGCTTATAACTTTATAATTAAATGTTTTGGGAATAATGCACTGACTGTATTATATAAAAGCAAGTTATTGAAATTGATTTTGAAGAATTTAATACTTCTTGCACTTTTTGCTTACATTTTTGAACACATTTTTAATTACTGCTTAACTGTCAACATAACTGGCTCAGTGAGAAGATGACATTTCACCTGCTGAAGTCAGACAAATAAAGAGGATTAAGGGAACAAAAGAGAAGAGTAATGAAAAGTGTAAAAGATATAATGTAGTCGTGGAGTCATTGAGCACAGAAACGGACCTTCCAGCCCAATATGTTCTTGACAAGTACCAAACAGTGCCACAGTAGCGTAGCGGCAAGTGTGACACTATTACAGCTCAGGGCGCTGGGAGTTCAGAGTTTAATTCTAGCGTAATTTGTAAGGACTCTGTACGTCCTCCCTGTGGAATGTGTTGGTTTTCTCCAGGTCCTGCAGTTTTCTCCCACAGTCAAAAGACGTATCGGTTAGAAGGTTAATGGTTTATTGTAAATAATCCCATTGTTAGGCCAAGATCAAAATCAGGGGTTGCTGGCCAGTAATGCACGAAGATCTAGAAGGGCCTATTCCATGCTGTACAGTATCTCTAAATAAAAATATAGCCTTTTGTGCTTTGATGATTCAAATATTGATCTAGGTACTTCTTAAATATTGTGCAAATACCTTCCTCCAACACCCACTCTAGCAGTGTGTTCCAGATTCCAAACACTTTCTGGGTGAGAAAGTTTCTTCTCAGACCTCCTCTAGACCATTCCTCACTAGTCTTAGGTGCCCCGTTGATGGGGAAATGTTTTCTACTGCCCACCCTATTTATGCCCCTTACAATGTTGTTTACCTCTCTCAGGTCACCCATAGTTGCCTCTGCCCTAAGGATAAAGAGTCCTTGTCAATGCATTCTTTCACTATAGCTAAAACCCTCTTTCCAGGCAACAATCTGGTCAATCTCCTCTGCACTTTATCCAAATTGTCTCCTCTCATATGGCAACCAGAACTGTACACACTACTCCAGCTATGGTCTAATGAACATTTTATAGTTCAACTGTAACATACATAATCTTAAATTCTATGCCCTGGCCATTGAAGGCAGGTGGCTATATGCCTTCTGCACTGCCTCATCCTGTGTTTGTACAGCAATATCTTCTTATTCATTTGTACAACTTCAGGCCATGCTATTCATTGTGCAGCTCCTACATTTGGCAGTCCTTGAAAAGTGCACTATGCTGCACTTATCAGAAACTAGATCCATCTCGGAATCAGAATTAGGTTTAATATCACTGGCATATAAGGCTCAGAGGGAGCCCGGACAATGGGGAGCAGTTGAGTGAATGTGTGTGGAAGCAAATCTCCTCGCAAAGAGTATGGAGTACCCGTACGTAAAGTGTACTGAGTACTGATGTGGAGAATTGTAACATCAGTTTGGAGTATGCTAATATGCTAGAAGATGTTCAGATAAAGAAAGATGTAGTCTTGTGGAATATTACAGTGGGTAAGTGCCTAGGGCTTGATGGGTTATTGAGACAAGCAAGAGATGAGATTACTAGGGTCTTGGCCAGTTATCTTCGTATCCTCTCTAGCCATGGGCATAGTCACGGAGGACTGGTGAGTAGTTAATTTTTCTCTGTTATTCTAGTTAAAAAAAGGATAATCCTGAAAACTATAGAGCATAAGACCAGAAGATATTGGAACAGAATTAGGCCATTTGGCTCATTGTGTCCACTTCTCCATTCAATCCCATTTTCCCACCCTCTCTGTAAACCTTTACCTCCTTACAAATCAAGAACCTATCAATCTACGTCTAAGTACACACAATAAGGCTTGGCCTCCATAGCCCTCAGTGCCAATGAATTCCATGGATTCACAATCCCTGCACACCCCCCCCCCCCCCAACTGAAATTCCTCCTCATCTCAGTTTTATTTTGAGGCTGTGCCTTCAGATCTTAGACTAATAGAAACATCCTTTCTATGTCCAATCTATCCAGGCCTTTCAGTATTTGGTGGATTTCAGTGAGATCCCTCCTCATCCTTTGGAAATTCAACAAGTACAGGCCCAGAGCCATCAAACACTTCTCATAAATTTATCCGTGTATGGCAGAGAAACATACATCACCCATCAGACCCCAGATTAGCAGTGACATGCAAGATGCATTAAGCAGTCATATCAGCTGGAAGGTGAGGAAGATGAATCACTTCCAGTTGCAGTATGCTGTATCTTTGGTAATTGGTATCTGCAGATAAACATGCATGTAATGAAAGGCACCCCTCATCTTGTTACTGCATTGGAGCAGTTAGTCGCTGCACAATGGAAGACAATCGCCAATGCAGCATAGATCTCCAGCTCCATCCTGAGATAAAACCTCACACGTAAAAATATTCGATCACACTGGCCTTGGCAGCTACAAGCAAGGCAGTCCTCACATTACTCTGTCACGAACTTGCAGCATGACATCCTTATTAAGCATGAATAGCTTTGATGAGCCTTACTTGGAAAATTGCACTGTGAAGAGGCTGTATGAACATGGTCCACAACGAAGAGCCCTCCTTACCCCCAGCTCCTCCTCCTCCTTGTAGGAGCTTATACTGGCCATTTGTCCACTGCTTTGCATCATATTGTTTTTCAGGGGGAAAAAACACAAATAATAAATCACCCTGTCTGAGAGTAATCACTACTGCAGAAGCTTTTGAGACAAGACAATTTCTTTTAGCATTTGGCATAATACTTCCTGTAGAATTTAGAAACTTCGGAGATGTCTAGAAAACACTAAACCGTCAATCTGCAGAAGCACCAGAGAGTCTCACATCAATTTGAAGCTATTGGAGAGCATACTTAAGGACTGGATTTATGGGAATTTGGAAACCATGGTCTAACTAGGCACAGTCAGCATGGCTTTAGAAATGTAGAAACATAGAAAATAGGTGCAGGAGTAGGCCATTTGGCCCTTCGAGCCTGCACCGCCATTCAGTATGATCATGGCTGATCATCCAACTCAGAACCCTGTACCTGCTTTCTCTCCATACCCCCTGATCCCTTTAGCCACAAGGGCCATATCTAACTTCCTCTGAGATATAGCCAATGAACCAGCCTCAACTGTTTCCTGTGGCAGAGAATTCCACAGATTCACCACTCTCTGTGTGAAGAAGTTTTTCCTCATCTCGGTCCTAAAAGGCTTTCCCTTTATCCTTAAACTGTGACCCCTCATTCTGGACTTCCCCAACATTGGAAACAATCTTCCTGCATCTAGCCTGTCCAATCCCTTTAGAATTTTATACGTTTCAATATGATCCCCCCTCAATCTTCTAAATTCCAGTGAGTATAAGCCTAGTAGATCCAGTCTTTCTTCATATGAAAGTCCTGCCATCCCAGGAATCAATCTGGTGAACCCTCTCTGTACTTCCTCTATGGCAAGAATGTCTTTCCTCAGATTAGGGGACCAAAACTGCACACAATATTCTAGGTGCAGTCTCACCAAGGCCTTGTACAACTGCAGTAGAACCTCCCTGCTCCTGTACTCAAATCCTTTTGCTATGAATGCCAACATACCATTTGCCTTTTTCACCGCCTGCTGTACCTGCATGCCCACCTTCAATGACTGGTGTACAATGACACCCAGGTCTCGTTGCACCTCCCCTTTTCCTAATCGGCCACCATTCAGATAATAATCTGTTTTCCTGTTCTTGCAACCAAAGTGGATAACCTCACATTTATCCACATTAAATTGCATGTGCTATGAATTTTCCCACTCACCTAACCTATCCAAGTCACCCTGCATCCTCTTAGCATCCTCCTCACAGCTAACACCACTGCCCAGCTTCGTGTCATCCACAAACTTGGAGATGCTGCATTTAATTCCCTCGTCTAAATCATTAATATATATTGTAAACTACTGGGGTCCCAGCACTGAGCCTTGCGGTACCCCACTAGTCACTGCCTGCCATTCTGAAAAGGTCCCGTTTACTCCCACTGTTTGCTTCCTGTCTGCCAACCAATCCTCTCTCCACATCAATACCATACCCCCAATACCGTGTGCTTTAAGTTTGCACACTAATCTCCTGTGTGGGACCTTGTCAAAAGCCTTTTGAAAATCTAAATATGCCACATCAACTGGCTCTCCCCTATCCACTCTACTTGATACATCTTCAAAAAATTCTATAAGATTCGTCAGACATGATTTTCCTTTCACAAATCCATGCTGACTTTGTCCGATGATTTCACCTCTTTCCAAATGTGCTGTTATCACATCTTTGATAACCGACTCTAGCATTTTCCCCACCACCGATGTCAGACTAACCGGTCTATAATTCCCCGGTTTCTCTCTCCCTCCTTTTTTAAAAAGTGGGGTTACATTAACCACCCTCCAATCCTCAGGAACTAATCCAGAATCTAAGGAGTTTTGAAAAATTATCACTAATGCATCCACTATTTCTTGGGCTACTTCCTTAAGCACTCTGGGATGCAGACCATCTGGCCTTAGGGATTTATCTGCCTTTAATCCCTTCAATTTACCTAACACCACTTCCCTACTAACATGTATTTCACTCAGTTCCTCCATCTCACTAGACCCTCGGTCCCTTACTATTTCTGGAAGATTATTTATGTCCTCGTTAATGAAGACAGAACCAAAGTAGTTATTCAATTGGTCTGCCATGTCTTTGTTCCCTATGATCAATTCACCTGTTTCTGACTGTAAAGGACCTACATTTGTCTTGACTAATCTTTTTCTTTTCACGTATCTATAAAAGCTTTTACAGTCAGTTTTTATGTTCCCTGCCAGCTTTCTCTCGTAATCTTTTTTCCCTTTCCTAATTAAGCCCTTTGTCCTCCTCTGCTGGTCTCTGAATTTCTCCCAGTCCTCAGGTGTGCCGCTTTTTTTTGCTAATTTATATGTTTCTTCTTTGGACTTGATACTATCCCTAATTTCTCTTGTCAGCCACGGGTACACTACCTTCCCTGGCTTATTCTTTTGCCAAACTGGGATGAACAATTGTTGTAGTTCATCCATGCGATCTTTAAATGCTTGCCATTGCATATCCACCGTCAACCCTTTAAGTATCATTTGCCAGTCTATCTTAGCTAATTCACATCTCATACCTTCAAAGTTACCCTTCTTTAAGTTCAGAACCTTTGTTTCTGAATTAACTATGTCACTCTCCATCTTAATGAAGAATTCCACCAGATTATGGTCACTCTTACCCAAGGGGCCTCGCACGACAAGATTGCTAACTGACCCTTCCTCATTGCTCAATACCCAGTCTAGAATGGCCTGCTCTCTAGTTGGTTCCTCGACATGTTGGTTCAGAAAACCATCCCGCATACATTCCAAGAAATCCTCTTCCTCAGCACCCTTACCAATTTGGTTCACCCAATCTATATGTAGATTGAAGTCACCCATTATCACTACTGTTCCTTTATTGCACGCATTTCTAATTTCCTGTTTAATGCCATCCCCAACCTCACTACTACTGTTAGGTGGCCTGTACACAACTCCCACCAGCGTTTTCTGCCCCTTAGTGTTATGCAGGTCTACCCATATCAATTCCACATCCTCCAGGCTAATGTCCTTCCTTTCTATTGCGTTAATCTCCTCTCTAACCAGCAATGCTACCCCACCTCCTTTTCTTTCCTGTCTATCCCTCCTGAATATTGAATATCCCTGGATGTTGAGCTCCCATCCTTGGTCACCCTGGAGCCATGTCTCTGTGATCCCAACTATATCATATTCGTTAATAACTATCTGCACATTCAATTCATCCACCTTGTTACGAATGCTCCTCGCATTGACACACAAAGCCTTCAGGCTTGTTTCTACAACACTCTTAGCCCTTATACAATTATGTTGAAAAGTGGCTCTTTTTGCTTTTTGCCCTGGATTTGCCTGCCTGCCACTTTTACTTTTCACCTTACTACTTTTTGCTTCTACCCTCATTTTACACCCCTCTGTCTCTCTGCACTTGTTCCCATCCCCCTGCCTTTATGCAGGGCAAGCCATGACTTACTAACTTGATTGAGCTTTTTGAGCAAGTGACATAGGTGATTGATAAAGGTAGAGCTCTAGATAATAGAAAGATGTTTGACAAGGTCCTTTGCGGTAGGCTCATTCAGAAGATTAAGCTGCATGAGATTCACAGTGTCTTGTTTGTTTGGATTAGGAATGAGTTGTCCAAAGAACACAAAAGACAATGGTTGATGCAACTTTAATCTGGATCAAGGTCTGCGACTAGTTGTGTTCTCCAGGGCTTCATACTGGGACCTCTGCTCTTTGTGACATATACAAAAGACCTGGATGAAAATGTGGATGCATGGGTTAGTAAGTTTGCAGATGAATCAAAGATTTGTGGCATTGTGGATAGTGTAGACAATTGCCAAAGGATATAATGGAATATAGATCACTTGCAGAAATGGGAGGAAAAATGTTAGATGGAATTTAATCTGGCCAAATGTGAGGTGTTGTACAATGGATATCAATTGTAAAGGGACAGAACACTGTTGATATACAGATGGTCATGGGGTTCATGTCCATTGCTCCATGAAAGTGGCTGCACAGGTTGATAGGGTGGTAAAGAAGGCATATGCCATGCTTGCCTTTATTCATTGAGACATTAAGTTCAAGAGTCTGGAACTTATTTTACAGCTTTATAAAACTCTGGTTAGGCCCCAACTGAAGTATTTCATTCAATTCTGGTTATTCCATTATAGACAGGAGGTGAGGGTCTTTGGAACGGTTGCAGAAGAGTTTTACCAGGCAGAAATTAGTTAGCTTAGTGGATTTGTTTGTAGTTCAGTAATGGAAAATGGACTGAGATGGTGAATAAATGTACAAAATGCTGGAGGAACTCAGTATGTTAGGCAGCATTGAATGAGGAGAATGAACAGTCAACGTTTTGGTTTGAGAACCTTCAAGGACTCACCAGAGATCCTTCAGCAGAGATCAGACACTTCAGTAGAGATTCTGAATAGATGTATGTTTACAATATTACCTGTTTAACATCTACAGAGAAGCACAAGGATATCCATTTCCTCCCTATTATTATTCCAGTCAGTGAGCCCTGTAAAACAAGTTGTAGAAAAGAGTTGTGATGAAGGGTCACAGCCTGAAATGTTGACTGTTCATCTTTCATTTCCTCCATGGATGCTGCCTGACCTGCTGAGTTCCTCCAACATTTTCTGTGTGTTACTCAAGATCTTCACCATCTGCAGAATCGTTTGTATCTCTGTCGAAAAATGTTAGCATGCAGTTTGAACGCAATCCACAGTTTCAAGACAAATACCTACAGTATATTCTGAAAATTAATCACACTGTCAATGAGAACAAAAAGTATTTTTGTCACAAAGGTACTGTCACCTGAAAGGCTGCTAGAAGTAGATTCTGAGGTAACTTTCACCAGAAGAATAAAAGAAAAAAAAGTTTGCTAGTGAAAGAGCTGGAATTTGGAACTAATGTTAAACACAAGAGATTCTGCAGATGCTGGAAATACAGAGCAACACCCACAAAATGCTGGAGAACTTAGCAGGCCAGGTAGCATCAATGGAAATGAATAAACAGTGATGTTTTGGGCTGTGACTGTTTTTTAGGACTGGCAATGAAGGGGGAAGATGCCAGAACGAACAGGTGGGAAGGAGGTGAAGGACGGTGAGAAGGTGATAGGTGAAGCCAGGTGGGTGAGAAACGTAAAAAGCTGGAGAAGAAGGAGTCTGATAGGAGAGGAGAATATATCATGGGAGAAAGGGAAGGAGGAGGGGCACCAGAGGAAGATGATAGGCAGGTGAGGAGAAGAGGTAAGAGGGCAGATAGGGGAATAGAAGAAGGAAGGTGGGGGGAAATATTTACTGGCAGGAGAAATTGATGTTCATGCCATCAGGTTGAAGGCTACGTGGATGGAAGATGAGGTGTTGCTCCTCCACCCTGAGAGTAGCTCCTGGCTTCGTCATGGATCAACATGTCAGAACAGGAAAGCGAAAGGAATCAAAAAGGCGAGCAACAAGGAAATTCCGCTTTTGGTGAATGGAGCGGAGGTGCTTCACAAAGCAGCCCCCCAATTTAAGTTGGGTCTCACCAATGTAGAGGAGGTGGCATCGGGACCACTGGATACAATAGGCGACCCCAACAGATTTCACAGATGTTGGTAGACAGATTGTCTCCAGAGATGGTGACATACAGATTGATAAAGGGGAGGAAGGTGTCAAAAATGGACCAAGTGATTTCAAGGGCAGGATGGTAGTTGGAGGCAAAGTTGACGAAATTGATGAGCTCAGCATAGGTGCATGAAGCAGCACCAATGAAGTTGTCAATGTAGTGTAGGAAGAGTTGGGGAGCAATACCAGTGAAAGCTTGGAACATGCACTGTTCTGTGTAACAAACGAAAAGGCAGACATAGCTGGGGCCCATGGCTACCCCTTGAGTCTGGAGAAAGTGGGAGGAGTCAAAGGAGAAATTGAGGGGGAAGACCATTTCTGCCAGATGGAGGAGAAGGGTGGTAATGGAACTAATGGGGTAAATTTCAGCTGGCTGGTCCAGGTACAATGGGCAGACTAGCTTCTTTCTGCTGTAGAGTAGAACAAAGTGGGGCAAAGCGATCCATCCTGATCTCATGGTTTGTCAAAACACATTGCAAGTTAGCTCCTGGCTTTTCCTGCCAGATGATAGTCATTCCTCAGATTGTGGGCAGCTCTCCAACACTGCTACAAAGTGGTACTCTTCACACACCAATCCAGGTAGTAGGAGATTTTGGAGACTACCTTTGCCGCCAGAACCTCGATATGAAAAAGAGTACTGTATAGTGGCCCCTGTGCCCATGTGAAAATAGCACACATAGAAACTATGAAATGATCTCATTCTTACTAATGAATTGCAAACAGAGATGGTAAACAATGGAGGGAGGATAGTTTCTTTGTTGAGATACTAATTTTAATCAGGTTATGGAAAACAAAACCAAAAAACTTCCTGGGTTATCTACAGCAGAGAGACTGATATCTCCCTCAGGAGAATTCAATTATATCTGGAATTGATAAACACAAGAGTAAAACAGTTAAAACAAAGAGTGTTTACTCATTTTCTTTCCTTGTACTAGTGCCTGTACTTCAAAGGTATTTCATTGCTTGTAAAGTGATTTTGGATTTCCTGAGTTTGAGACAGCTACTGTATAAACACAAGTGCTTGTTCTTTTAATGTTGGGTGTAGGTTACTGTAGGTTAAAGTAAACTCACAGATTAGAGTTCAGTGATATTGGTGTAGAAATTCAGTTGCTCTAAAGTTTAGAGCCAGAACATCCATCCTTCCCGCTGCTCATTTATGCAATCTACTGCAGAAAAACAGTTCTAGTGACTTCAGTGAAAGTGAGAGGCACCACATAGCCAATACAATGCTGTGCATGCAGTGAAAGTAAGCATGGGTGAATTTCTAACCCATTATCTTAAATTAAAGATGACAGTCTGTACACATAGAGTAATCAGGTAACAAATTAGCATCTTCTCTGGTATTCCTGCTTTGTGTCAAATATGGAGCAGCTACAAGTAATGAAGAGTGAAATTTATGCCTGAATTTAAACTGTGTTGAAGACGAAAGTGCCAGGACTCTGCCCACTGTAACTGTCTTTGTCTGTGTATTTGGCAAAGAAAAAAAAACTGAATGCAACCTGTCAGTTTTACAGCTCATAGTAATAAATCCGTGGGTTTGAACAGCCTCCAAATAGAAACAATTTGTTAAAGAGAATATCTCAGAGAATCTAACAGTACATCAAAGTATTGCCTTCTGATCATATTTTGCACTGTATTTTTTGAGTGCAAGATGATTTCAACTGAGGCCAATAAAAAGACACTGCAAATGTTTTCCATTCTATATCAATGATAGCTGTACAGTACAATCCTATATGGGCATGTAATTTGCAAACATTCCACCTGCTGCTGAAATGATCTGATATCAAAAAATGTTCAGGCTCCTGTTGATATCAATGGTGTTGAGGCTGAGAGGGTTCAGAGCTTCAAGTTCCCAGGAGTGAACATCACCAATAGTCTGTTCCGCTCCAACAACATTGACGCCATTGCCAAGAACGTTTGCCAGTTTCTTCTGGAGGCTGAAGAAATTTGGCATGTCCCCTTTGACCTTCACCAGCTTCTGAATCGAAGCTTCATAGAAAGCATCCTATCCGACTTGGATGGTATGGCAACTGCTATGCCCATCACTGCAAGAAACTGCAGAGAGTTGTGGACACAGCTCAGCACAACACAGAAACCAGCATCCCAACTATGGACTCTGTCTATACCTCTCACTGCCTTGGTAAAGCAGCCAGCATAATCAAGGTGGAGGAGCTTGTCATTGAAACATTGCTTAAAATCTATATCCGTACCTGGCTGGAAGCCTGAGAAGAGTTTATGCATCATATATGCCGGGAAAGCACCAGATCCTTTTTCATCCAGATCATTGATATAGATGACAAACAACAATGGAC
The DNA here is from genome assembly GCF_048418815.1 of Hemitrygon akajei. NCBI lineage: Eukaryota > Metazoa > Chordata > Chondrichthyes > Myliobatiformes > Dasyatidae > Hemitrygon > Hemitrygon akajei. Next base: position 24,639,234 of record NC_133149.1, read on the forward strand.
CCAGCATTGATCCTTGTGGTACACCACTAGTCATAGGCTTCCAGTCAAAGAGGTAACCCTCAACTACCACTCTTTGGGTTCTCCCACAAAGCTGATGTCTAATCCAATTTATGATTTCATCCTGAACGCTGACCCACTGAACCTTCTAGACTAACTTTCCATGCGGGACCATGTCAAATGCTTTATTAAAGTCTATGTAGACAACATCCACTGCCTTGCCTTCGTCAACTTTCCTGTTAACTTCCTTGAAAAACTCTGTAAGATTGGTTAGACATGACCTACCATGCACGAAGCCATGCTGACGATCCTTCATCAGTCCATGTCTATTCGAATACTTAAATATACAGTCCCTTAGAATACCTTCCAATGACTTTCTCACAACTGATGTCAGACTCACCGGCCTATACCTTTCTGGTTTCTGTTTAGAGCTTTATTTAAACAGCGAAGCAACGCTTGGCTATCCTCCAATCCTCTGGTATCTTTCCTGTCATGGAGGATGTTTTAAATATCCCTGCTGGGGCCTTGACAATTTCTGCACTTGCCTCCAGTAGAGTATGAAGGAACACCTTGTCAGGCCCTGGGGATTTATTCACCCTGATTTGCCTCAGGGTAGCAAACACCTCTTCCTCTGTAATCTGTACAGGGTCCATGAAGTTGATGCCACTTTGTCTCACTTCTATAGACTCTGTGTCCATCTCCTGAGTAAATACAGATGCAAAGAATGCATTTAAGATCTCGCCAATCTGTTTCGGCTCCACACATGGATTACCATTCTGGTCTTCCAGAGGATCAATTTTGTCCCTGGCATTCCTTTTGCTCTTAACATACCTGTAGAATCCCTTAGGAATCTCCTTCACCTTGTCTGCTAGGGCAAATCCAAACCTTCTTTTAGCTTTCCCGATGTCTTTCCCAAGTTTTCTCTTGCATTTCTTGTATTCTATAAGCAACTTATTTGTTCCTACTTGCCTACACCTACACCTGCATCATAATTCCATGTGAGCTCATCCACCTTTCCTACGATACTTCTTGCATTGAAATATCGGCAACTCAGGACACTAGACGCACCATGCTCAACATTTTGATTTCTGACTTTGTCTGAGATCTTACCAACATCAGCCTCCACAGCCTCTCCACTAACTGTTCTGGCACTCTGGTTCCCATCCCCCTGCAACTCTAGTTACAACCCCACTGTACATCATTAATAAACCTTCCTGCTAGGATGGTAGTCCCCCTCCAGTTGAAGTGCAAACCTTCCCTTCTGTACAGGTCCCACCTTCCCTGAAAAAGAGCCCGATGATCCACAAATCTTTTGCCCAGCCTCTTACACCAACTTCTTCATCATCATCGTGGCTATCCCTCGAGGTTGAGAATTATGGTTTTCGTTCCGTTTCCACAGAGCGAAGACACCTATGCATGTATTTGTTTAACGTGTACTTGATGTTGTGCTCCAAGCAGCACATGATACTTCACAAATCAACCAACTGAATCCAATGGCATGGAAACCACGATGATTGGAGCTGATGGATTTGTTGCAGCCTTCATCCGCCTTCACAACCATTGAGTTTGAAGTAACTTTGTCCGCCTGTTCCACCGTTGAGGTCTTGGTTGGATTGTTCTTTGTCAGGGACCTCACCATCGACCTTACCGCCATGAGCATAGCTCCAGACGGTATCACTCTCAGGATCTCAGGACCACACAAGCTTCTCCATCACGACAAGGTGACAATCCACGGAGAAGACCAACTTCTTAGCCACATATTAAACTGAATAATCTTCCTAGTCTGGTCTCACTAGCATGTGGCATGAGTAGCAATCCTGAGATCCCGACCCTGGAGGTCCTGCCCTTTGACTATGCACCCTGAACTCCCTATGCAGAGCCTTGTCACTTGTCCTGCCCATGTCATTGCTACCTACATGGTACCTACTGTAACATTTTATTTTTCATTCTGTATTGTTTTGCCTCATTGCTCTGCAGTCATGATTTGATCTGCATGGACGGTGTTTCAAGACAAGTTTTTCACTGTACTTCCATGCGTGTGACAACAATGAACCCATTTTCCAATTTGCCAATTTAATCCAAATTTACCAGTATGGATTCATCTTTAATTGGCATTGCTGGTTTCATGGTAACCAGATTCAAGGAGCTGGCCCAGTGACACTAAGGTATTCTATTACCTAGTCTGCTGTCAGCAACCTGTTGCTTGGCAAGCTGAGCTTCAATTTTTGACAAGAAGAATACTTCAAGATAATGAGTCCAACACTTAAGTAGACAGTGGTAATCACTCAGGGTATCTCTTCTGCTACAGATCAGCAAAAGACAAGCATTAACTAGTGCCCTGTAGCACAGAGTTAGCACAGGGATGAAAGTTCATTTTTTAAAGTGATTGCCCTGAAATTTAATCCTACCTGGTAGGCGGGAAATCATAACAAGATAGTAGTTAGGAGTTATTTAATGGATAGTCCCTACCTGAAACATTTACCTGCTATTGTTTGTGTAGTACTGGTTACAAACAATAATTATTGTTTTTCGGTTGTAATTCCTTAAGGAATCTGTCATGACTTGGCACACCTACAAGGAGTGTTGTCGCAGGAAAGAGGCATCTACCATCAGAGACCCCCATCAACTAGGTCATGTTCTCTTCTCCCTGCTGCCACCAGGAAGAAGCTACAGGAGTCTCAGGACTTACACCACCAAGTTCAGAAACAGGTTCACTCAACTTCAATTGAAATGGCCACCCATTTGAATTCTACTTCCCATTCCTATTCTGACATGTCAGTCCATGGACTCCTCTACTCTTGCAATGAGGCCACACTCAGGTTGGAGGAGCAACACCTTATATTCCATCTGGGTAGCCTCCAACCTGATGGTATGAACATTGGTTTCTCAAACTTACGGTAATTGCCCCCACCTCCTTCTCCTTCACCATTCTCCATTCAATTTCCCTCTCTCAAATTATCTTCTTACCTGCCCATCACCTCCCTCTGGTGCTCCTGCCCCTTCTCTTTCTTCCATGGCTTTTTGTCCTCTCCAATCAGATTCCCTCCTCTGCAGCCCTTTATCTCTTTCACTAATCGACTTCCCAGCTCTTTACTTCACCCCTCCCCCTCTCCTGGTTTCACCTATCACCTACTACCTTGTATCTCTTCCTCTCCTTGCCCCACCTTCTTACTCTGACTTCTCATCTCTTTTTTCCCCAATCCTGATGAAAGGTCTTGGGCCATAATGTTGACTGTTTACTCCTTTCCATAGATGCTGCCTGGCCTTCTGAGTTCCTCCAGCATTGTGTGTGTGTAACTTTGCTTTCCAATATCTGCAGATTTTCTCCTTTTCACTCAGCTTCACTTGTCCTATTACTGATCTGTTTCCACAACTTATGGACTTACTTTCAATGACTCTTCATCTCATGGTCTCGATATTTATAATTTATTCATTATTATCATTATTATTTCTTTATTTTTGTATTTACACTGTTAACCTTTGCACATTGGTTGTCCGCCCTGTTGGGAGAGCTCTTTCATTGATAATTTTGTGATTATTGGATTTACTAAGCATGCCTGCAAGAAAATAAATCTCAGGGTTGTATATGGTGACATATATCTACTTTGATAATAAATTTACTTTTGAACTCTTTGAACTTTTGATGTGACGAGCTGTTTCCTAGACTTCAGGAGTGTTTATTGAAGATTTCAGTGAGGCAGTCGGTATGGACCTTGAATAGAGCGGGCATATCTTGGCTTGAGCTGGAGTTTTCTGTTTTCATTGGCACTCACTGCATTTGGATTTTGTTGGATGTTAGGAAATTATAGAGTACATGTTACACACTGGCCTTGGAAATGAGATGGGTATCAAAAGTAGTAAGCTCATTCTGCATGAATAAGTTGCTTCTGGGAACGCACAACCATTTTTGTGAGGTTAACGTGTGGACAAGAGCATGAAAAATAATGGCAAACAGAAAATTGATCGTAAGAACCTGGATACCCTCGTAAACTACTGGACAAAATTTATATCTGTTCAGTATAAGACGGCAAACAAGTCCCAGAATAGGTACTTGTTAATCTCTACCACTGTAATAAAGCACTTCCTTCCTGAAAAATATGAAGATTTTTCCAGATGAATAACATAATTGGAATAGAGGGTGAAGTTAAAGAATTTCGCAATGAATACATGATGCCGATTTTATGAGAAGAAATAGGACCAAACCCATATGCGAAGTTGGCAGTACTACATCAATGCCCTATCTAATAAAGTCATTGAGGCATTTTGAGTCACCTCAACTCCGCACCATCATAAAACATGGAGTTCTGTAATTTCAGAATCCATGGTCAGGGGTCAGGAGATAAGATCATCAACTCATTTATAAAAGTAGTTACAATGTTGTAAATTTGCTGCAGTTCTGGTTCGTCAACAACCGAATAGACAGACATTTCAATCCTAGTTAGTATGAATGGAAGATCTGACATTCAAAAGGGCATTTCTATGGAAAAGCTTACTAATGATGCAATGCTTTCAAGCAGCGTATTACATCAGTATAAATGTAGCATATGTACCAATGTTTGGCCGGTGGTGTGGTGGCATCCACACTGGACTTTGGGGAGAGTGGCCTTTTTGAATACTTTCCAATAACTTTCCCACTACTGATGTCAGGCTCACTGGCCTACAATCTCCTGGTTTATTTTTAGAGCTTTTCTTAAACAGTGGCACTTCACCTGTCACTAAGGGTGATTTAAATATCTCTTCCAGGGCTACTGCAATTTCTGCACTTTCCTTCCACAGGATCCGAGGGAACACCTTGTCAGGGATTTATTCACCCTAATTTGCCTCAAGACAACAAACACCACCTCCTCTGTAATCTGTATAAGAAATGCATGACCTCGCTGCTGTTTTGCCTCACTTCTCAGTCTGTGTCTCTCTCTCTCAAGTAAATTCAGATGCAAAATTTCCATTTAAAATCTCCTCCATCTCTTTTGGCTCCATGCATAGTTTACTATTTTGATGTTCCAGAGGATCAATTTTGCCTCTTGCAATCCTTTTGCTCTTAACATATCTGCAGAACTCCTTAGGATTCTTCTTCAGCTTGTCTACTAGAGCAAGCTCATGCCTTCTTTTAGCCTTCCTGAGTTCTTTATTAAGTTTTCTCTTGCATTTCTTATACTCCTTAAGTACCGCAGTTGATCCTACATGCCTCCTTTTTCTTAACCACAATCTCAATATTTCTTGAAAATCAAAGTTCCCTAAACCTGTTATCTTTACCTTTTTTTTTTCTGACAAGCACATACAAGCTTTATACTCTCAAAATTTTACTTTTGAAGGCCTCCCACTTACCAAGTACACCTTTGCTAGAAAACAACCTGACAGGTCAAGTTCCATGAAGGATACCAATTGCAATAGTAAACCTTAGGAGGGAGGTTTATACAACTTTGAAATGGATGACCAATGAAAGAATCACATTTATGCCATCAATAGTGAGAAAAACAATTGAAAACAAAAGACCAAAAATTGAGACCTTGATACAAATATTAAATATAGTCACTGGCACTTTTGATCAGAAATTTGATCAGGGGTCAATTGTGAGAAACTGTAAATCAAGACCATACTCTGGTGAAACACTAAAAAATTTAGAGATAAACGTGAGAGGCTTTTGTAGAGGCAAGACCTCTAATTTTAGTGGCAAATTATGCAATAAAAGATCTTATCTTGCCAGGAAGGGATTAGTAGGAAGAATTGATGATGGATTGGATCACAATTTTCCTTGCAATTTAGTCACAACCTGACTTTAGCAGGCTTCTGCAACAACATGCTTTAAGGATTCACACATGGCAATTGAGTGGCATAAAGATCAGATATATAAAATAATGGAAGCAAGACTAATCTCTACTGCAAACCCTGATCTGCTCCCTATGCATTGAACGTGCAGAAAGAAGAGGTGAACAAGCTTTCACAGCATGTGGTATCAATGGAAAAAGCATACTGAGTGACATGAAATTTTCCAGCCTACCTTCTAAGGTTTGCATAAGAAATAGTCAGGGCTAGAGGAGTTAATGAAGCTAGACTTCTCATACAATACTCAGCATAATGCAGTTAATAAAACACAGCATTTCTTGACAATTAAGACCTACACATGTATAGCAAATCCCCACTGAGCAAAATGAGCACCAAGAAAATTCTGATCAGCTGTGGGGAATTCAACATTTTGTATGCAATCGGAGTCCTCTAACTGTAACCGACTTGGAGACGGAGAACCTTTCAATACAAGGTAATATATCTAGAAGGTCATAAACACAAGAGATTCTGCAGATGCTGGAAATCATGAGCAAGTAATCTTTAAATCAAAGTCCTGATGAGTGGTCTCAGCCTGAAACATCAACTGGTTATTCCTCTTCATAGACGTTGCCTGATCTACAGAGATTCTGCAGCATTTTGTGTGTGTTGTTCAATGTATTTCGATAAATGTGAGAGAATCTTATTAATTTATTTATTGAGATACAGCGCACAATAGGCTGTTCTGGCCCTTTGAGCCACGCCCCCAATTTAATGGCAGCCTAATCGCAGGACAATTTACTATGACTAATTGACCTACCAACATCTTTGGACTGTGGAAGGAAACCAGAGAACATACAAACTCCTAACAGGCAACGGTGGGAATTGAACCCGGTTCGCCTGTACTGTAAAGCGTTGTGCTAACCACTACACTATCATGCCCCCCCCCTAAAAAACTTCTGTCAAGTTTTTAAAAATGTTAATGTCTTTTTCCAATAGAAGTTGTTTTAGTTATGTGAGAAGATGAAAAGAACAATTATCAGTGAAAGCAAAATCTGAGGTCATGATCAAAGGCAGGGAGCCTCAAATAAATATATTTTTAGGTGGCTTTCAATATTACACTTGCTTCCCACCGTATCTTATAGTATTGACACCTCTCCACCAACTACTAATGAAAGATGAACGTTGATGTTAGAGTAAGGAATATCAACATGTCGATAACCAGTGCAAGGAAAACCTCAGCAATGAGTTATGTTTAGTACATTACAATGCCAGTCATACACTGGCTGGTGAAGTTTCCAGTGATGAGATTGGAGAGTAATATAGAAAATGGATATAATGGATATGACTGGCTTAATACATTGTTTTTATTTCTTAGTTCTACACAGGTTGAGAAGGGGTATTTGTAATTTATTCTGAGGATAAGATTTTACTAATTCTCTCTGGGAAGACAATTTGCACTAATTACTGACCTTGTATCTTTATTAACTATACAAAGTCCAAAATCTACCATTCCTATGATATCTGTTTAATGGATGCACAGCAGGTTAACAATATAATTACAACAGGGTACAGGGCATTGAACCAAAAATACAGTAGATGTCTTTTGATGAAGGCATATAAAAATGCAAGAAAATTAGAGACAAATACTTTTACAACAAACACCACAGATGGGTATTTCCCAGACTCAGCAGTGGCATACAAGCTTAGAGGCATACAAAACAAACCAATTTTGATGCACACTCCGTGGATAGAGGAATAGAGACACAGGAAAACAAATAAAATTGTAGACGATGGAGTCTGAAAAAGTCTCCCGGCTCTTTTTCCAATACATTGATGACTGCATTGGTGCTGCATCTTGCACTTGTACCGAGCTCGAAGCTTTCATTCATTTTGCTGCCAGTTTCCTCCCCAACGTTCAAGTGGTCCATCTCTGATCATTTTCTTCCCTTTCTGGATCTCTCTATCTCCATCTCAGGAGTTAAACCAGCCACTAATACTTCCTACATCTCCACAGACTTTCCCATTTTTCTTGACCATACCTTATCTCACCATGCCTCTTGTAAAGAAGCCATTCTTGCCTCAGTTTCTTTGTCTTCATCAGATTTGTGAGGCCTTTCACTCTGGTGCCCCTCAAATATCCCTCTTCTTCCTGAAATGTTGCTTCCTCTCTGCCATAGAGTATAAAGTTCTTGCCGACATTTCATCTAATTTCCTCTTATTTGCTCTTGCCTGGTACAGAGCTCACCAGCCTCTGCATTCAAGTACTACTGTTTACAATTGCCACCAGCTTCAACATGATCCCATCATCAGTCACATGTTCTACCCATGTAGAAAAGGGGCATTTGTAATTATTTGGAGGAACAAGATTTTACCAGTCTCTCTGGGAAGACAGTTTGGATTAATTGCTGACCTTATATCTGTTTTAACTATACTGAGTCCAAAATCTACCATTCCTGTGAAGCCTGCTTAATGGAAAACTCCCTGGTCTGGTTTCCATCCCCAACTATCATTCTCCTCCCATGGCACCTTTTCTGTATAACCAGCAGAGGTGTAATACCAATTCATTCATTGCTTCCCTTCACTACATCCAGAGCCCTAAGTGATGCAGTGATCCACATGCCCATTGGCCAAATATCTCTTCCATCTGGAATTCACAATGGTCCATCCGACAAACCCCAAAAAGAGATTGTTCAGTTCACAGGGATGATCCTGAGCTCCCGGTTACTTGTAAATTTAATTCTCAATCTCACTCAAATTCCAACGCCTCAATTGGTGGACTCCTCCATTACTGCACTCAGGCTTAACATAAATCTCACCTTGCATCTAGGCGCTTTGCAAGCTTCGGAGATAGGAACATAAAACCATAGAACATCACAGCACAGAAACAGGCCTTTTGGCCCTTCTTGGCTGTGCCGAACCATTTTTCTGCCTAGTCCCACTGACCTGCACCTGGCCCATATCCCTCCATACACCTCTCATCCATGTACCTGTCCAAGTTTTTCTTAAATGTTAAAAGTGAGCCCACATTTACCACTTCATCTGGCAGCTCATTCCACACTCCCACCACTCTCTGTGTGAAGAAGTCTTTAAACTTTAAACTGTTCCCTTTAAACTTTTCCCCCTTCACCCTTAACCCATGTCCTCTGGATTTTTTCTCCCCTAGTCTCAGTGGAAAAAGCCTGCTTGCATTCACTCTATCTATACCCATCATAAATTTATATACCTCTATCAAATCTCTCCTCATTCTTCTACGCCCCAGGGAATAAAATCCTAACCTATTCAACTTTCTGGGTAACCCAGTTTCTCAAGTCCTGGCAACATCTTTGTAAACCTTCTCTGCACTCTTTCAACCTTATTAATATCCTTCCTATAATTTGTTGACCAAAACTGCACACAGTACTCCAAATTCGGCCTCACCAATGTTTGATGAACATTGAATTTTCGACCTTCAGGTAACTGCCTTCACATCATATCATGCTCAGGCCATTTCTTTAAAGCATCATGCTAATGGTCTGTCGTGCTCTTTATCACATGATTTGTCTTAACCTATCTTCATATGGTCTTTTGTCTTACACTTCACCCTTCACTAAAGTGAAGTCAAACTTTATTATTGCTACAGAGAGCTGTGATAGCACAAGTCCGGACATAGATCTTACCTGAGGGATCTGAGATGCATGAGGCACTAGCACTGTTGTGAAGATCACAGACATGAGCAAGTTGGTGACTCAATTCACTTGTGCAGTGCATCAGATTTGTAAATGTGTTAATTCACTATTAATGTTTCTTTATAAAAGAGAAGTGGGGCATTTATATAATATTGGTTGTGTTGGATGATTGTTACGTTATGCCTGTTACTCTTTAAGTGGTACATTATATGACTGCAACACTGCTTATAAAAGCTCCTTGAGAACAATATGATGCTCAGAGGAGGGAACAATCCTAGAAATGATGCACTGGAAATTTCTTCTAGGATTCTCCCAATCATCTGCCATAATTTTTACAGAAAATTGTCAGAAGTCCTATCTAGGGTGTCGCCAATCAACTCCTGAGGTTATGGTGCCCAGCGGACAGAATGCTCAGGAATGAATGGCACAGTAACATAGCTGTTAGCATAACGCTTCACAAAGCCATCTGTAGGATTGGGGTTCAATTCCTGCTGCTGTCTGTAAGAAGTCTGTGCAATCTCTCCATGATCAGGGTGGGTTTCCATTGAGTGCTCCAGTTTCCTCCCACATTACCAAAATACTTGAATAGAGTTAATAGAGTTAGAAAGTTGTGGCCATGCTATGTCGGCACTGGAAGCTTGATGAATCTTGTAGGCTGTCCCCGTACATCCTCGATGCAAACAATGCATTTCACTGAATTTTTCAATTTGTTAATATACGTGTAACAAATGAAGTTAATCTATATCTTTGTCATTTTATAAGAATTTCCTTGTGATTATTTGGAGGTGCATTTGTTCTTTGTGCTAGATTACCTTGTGGAAATTGGGTATTATATTTGCATTTGTAACAATAGTGATGATTTATCAAAGGTAATGTCAGTTTGCAAATGAAATTGTAATGTTTTCAGAATGATCAATTATTTCATTAACATTGGTTACCTAGCAACAGTATTAAGACAGTAACAATGTAATGAATATTGGTTTGACACTAGCACACCAACACTGCCACCAGGAGTAATTGTGTGGTGCAGCAGTCAATTTGGCAAATGACTTTCAACAGTAATCTGTAAATGTACGAATTTACAAGCATTCATTCAGAGGTGGGTCATCAGGTAGAGTCAACAAGTGAACGCCATTCCTCAAAGACCAGTCAAAGCAGAGACCTAGGACATTTTAAGGCAAAGGTAGAGAGATACTAATAAGAAAGGGATGAAAGCATACCTTGAGCAGATTGGAATGTGGAGCCGTGATCTGATTAAATGGTGGTAGAGGACTGATGGGCCAAGAGGCCATCTCCTGCTTCTAATTCCCATGTTCATGTGGTTGTGCAGACAAGAAGGTTATAAGCCAAGTTTAATTATGTTCCCTGTCCTTAACATTTAATATTGTAAAGTTTTGTACTACTCTGTTTAAATTTGATTAGCGTAATATGGCATGGATGACTGTGAAAATGAAAGGAAGTGAAAGGCTCAACATCACTTCATAGAACCATAAAAGTTTTGTGTCTCGGGAAACCAGTTGGCTAATCATAAACATGCCAGCTGAAAAAAAGTTATTTGGACCAATTTCATGCACCAGTCCTCAGGTGACAGCCTTGCTTATGCATGTGCTCATTGAAATAATTTTTAAATGTGAGGCCTTTTCCTGCTGCAAGCATTCCTTCAGATACAGGTTGCTTTCAATTCCCCTCCAATCGTTCAATCTTAAGAGTACAGGCTGATGATGTACTTCTGAGGAAGAACCCATTAATTCCACTCATTCTGTTACCTCAGGGATCCTTCAGCAAGCAACCAACCCCTCCCTTGTCCGCGCAAAGTATTGAAACTAATATTCTTTCAGCCCACCTGACCAGTCCATTGATCTCTTGTTGCAGTCTACAGCTCTTCCTCCCAACTCCCATGCCAATTTTAGTATCAAAATCATTGATATTTATCATTAGAAGTCAAAGGCTATGGTAGAATGGAGCCTTTAGGAATGCTTCCCCAAGTCTTCCTACCACTACAACATTTGTTGATCACTACCCCTTACCTCCTGCAGCCAGCTCAGTTTTGAACACAAATTTACTGTAGGATCCTTACACTTTTACTTCCCTGATCCATCTGCTTGGTGAATGCCTTGCAACAATGCCTTTAACCCTGGTAGGTGTCTTGCTAAAGTCTATACTGCATCTAATAACTATTAGATCTGTAGATGAGAGATCTGCCAACAAGAACATCAAGTACTAATTTGATCAACACGATTTCAAATAATAGATGTTTTTTTTTTCAAATCTAATTGACGCCTTTGAATTTGAATGTGGAAATCTGCAGAGTGTTACCCTGTTTAATAATCAAATCTAAATGTTCTTGCAGCTCCTGAAGATGGAGGGAAAGCATCCGAGGAGGTAGAAGGTGAGACAGAGGCATCTGCACCTGAGCAGTGAGGCCATGATCACACGCCTTGTCAATACTTCCTGTAAGCCTAGGAACAATGTTGTGCAGGATTAATTCAATGCTATTGTTTCAATTTGTACTCCTTGCAAGATATTCCTGTGTTCTTCTGAATTACTTTGTACATTTCCACCTGCCAGCAGACACAGTAGTCCTCTCTGTCCTATATCTCTCCCTTTTCTCTCACCTTCCTTTATTTCTTCTTTCACATTCTTTGCTTCATTTGTTTTATCTTCCTTCTTTCAAGGGAAGAAATAGTCCATTGCTTCTTTCTTGCTTTGCACATAAAGGCATTAAGTGGATATTGAATTATTCCATGAGCCTGTATGATATTCTCATATTATATTGTCCAAGAGTTTGAAGCATTATACCTTGGCATCATTATTGGATTTGGTTAACTCCCAGATGACATTACAGACTGCACCAATGAGAAGAAATCAGCATTAGTAAGTCCTTGCCCTTGGATAGTAATGACCTGCTCCTCTCAGTCAGGATCTCCCACTAGAAGACTCGTGGCTGGGTCTGATTGTCAGGTGGAAATTTCATTGTACCATGAAACATTTTCTCTCCTACCGGTCTTCACATGATTTATTGTTTTTTTTAAGGAGGAAAATATGATTACAACGTAGCAACAGAAATGAGCGTAGATGCATGCTGCATGAAATAGGATTTTCAGTAAATAATTTGCTGTATATTGGGTAATAATTTAAGGAAGCAAATTACTATCACTAGCTCAAAAAAATACAGAGTATCAAACACAGGCAGAAAAGTATTTTTTAAAATTCTAACCCATAGTAGAAATTACATTATGTCTAAAAAGTTCAAAAATAAAATTATGAAAATCACAAATAACTTCACCTGGGATTCTTTCCTTATGATTTTATACTTCGGCAGCCACAAGGGAAGTTGTTGGATTATAACAAAGTGTAAGTGCTGATAGCAACACAGCTTAAGCCTGGAAGAGTCTGGCTTCTCATGGCAATGAAATGGTTAGTGGAGCCTTCCCACCAGTCTAACCATCCATTTCCAAACCTGAAGCCAGACTTCTTCAGGGAATCCCCTGGTTTAGTTTTGGCTCAGCTGGTCCTCACATCTCTACCCCAATTTATCTGTTTATCTGAATGGAACAGAGTCAGGATCTACAATTGAAGGTATCCTATGCCCTTGACCATGACTAATGCAATTGCTGTTTGGACTTGAAAAGAAAGCTCTTTACGTTGATGTGAAGTATTACATTCAGAGCATTTCAAACACATGAGCACCGAGATTCCTGGGAATGATGACTGATCATATGAAACTCTTAGCCCTTTCTACTGTCACCTTCAGCTTCCCATCTCTCTTTCTGTTTCATACCTGAACATTACTTTTACTGGTCAAGAACAGGAGGTTTTCTGTTAAGGACTTAGGAAAGCCATCGATAAAGCTGCAAATGAGGTCATGTTGCATTTTCCATGGAGATGCTCATTATATCTTAACCTGCCATTGCTTGAATTTCTTCCTGCCTTCTCTTTTGCACATAATGAATAAAAATGTTTATTTCTTGAATGACGAACATTCTCATCCATATCCAGCTCACTTCCATTTCATAGATTTCAGGCTGATATGTTTAAAATGCTCGGAACTTAAAGCCTCTCTCTGCACAAAACCTAGTAGGTGCTGATACCGCCGAGACCTTAAATAAGGTGTCACGTCAATGTTGAAATCCTATTGAGAAGCACACATTCAATTTGAAAGCAGAGCCCCTGTTTTAAAATGGGTTGCATTTTTTTTCTTTTAAACATCCGGCCCAGTAAAACAAAACAAAATATTTATTTCTCATCAGCTACCACATGGTGATGCAGAGAACTGCCTGGTAAAGAATGTTAGTGTACAGTATAACTGAGCACCTTGAGGATAATTGTAACCTAACCCACTCGGCTAGAAACAGATGGAATAGGTCCTTTGCTGATTATTCACCAATGACACCACTTACCATCAGTGTAACATTAGGCAACCAGAGATCTTTGCAACATATAGCTTTTCCAACTGACAACCAGTTTAAAATGCGTGTCCTTGACTCTGATCTCAGCTCTGCAGCAATGTCCACTCTAATCCATAACCCTTTTAGTCTGCTTCCACACCGTGCATGCAGGATTGACCCAATGCCAACATTCTGAACTGCTAGTAAGAATGACTTTTATTTTGGTCATTATCTTTAGGAATGTTTCTTATTTCACGGTCAGTTTTGTGCCTGGTCTCCTAACTATGAAACATGTGGTGAAAATTAAATCAATTGCCCAAGTCACAACAACCACAATTGCCTGAGAGATTCACTGAAAGTTATGTCTAAAGTCAGACATTTTGAGTATACAGGTTTGAAAGAGAGTAAATTGACCTGGTCCGGATGTCTGACTGCAAGATTGGTCAAATACGTGTTTGTATCACATTGACCTTACATCAGCATAATGCCCATTTGACCCCACTGATAAGTACCAGTGTTTATGTTTTTCATTTGACCCTCTTCTTGTTCTTTATCCTATCCTTCTAGGGCACTCTTTTCTGAACCTTTCTAACTCATGTAATAATCAAAATTTTCCTTCAAGTGACTTATGTTATTTGCTTGAGCTATCTCTGGGATTACGTTTCACAACCCAAAACAGTTGCTTTTCAGATTTTGATATATTTCTCTATGGTGCAGAGAGAGGTCCATGGAGTCTATATTCACTCATAGAACTGCCCTATTGGTGCCATTTCCCCAGGTCATTTCCCTACAAATTATTCGTTCTTACAAGTCCATCAACTTACCCCTCCTTATTACTCCTGTCACCCATCAAGGGGAAACTTAAAGTGACAAAATGGATCTATTCTTGCGGCACTGGAATGTGGGAGAAAATGGAACCACATGGGAAAAATTCATGGGATTAGAGTTCAAACCCCATGTTGACAGTATTGGGGGTCTTGATTGAATTCAGGTCTATGGAGCTATGCAGCATCATTGCATCATTGTGGCTCAGTGATACAGGCTGCACTGACACCCCCTCCATTATTGCTCTTGAGCTGAGTCTTGGTAGGGCATTTCAGGATCAGATAGGATGGTGAGTGTAGAGTTACACACGGGCCAAGTGGCAGATCTCCCCACAAAGGAAGTCAGTGAACAAAGTAGAATTTTACAAATTATTTATAATTTTACCGTCATCATTTCAAATGACAATTTCATTTTATTTACATTCCAGAATATCAACTGAATTTAAACACCACAGCTGCCAAGGTGGGATTCAAAATTGTAGATTCAGTCTATGTCTCTAGATTACTATTTCAGTGATTTAGCAGTAGCTGCACCATGAAAAGAGTGCAAGGATGCTGTAAAACTAACACATTGGCATAGCTGCCAGAATTACAATATTCTGGACTATCACTTATCCATGGATCGTAGATTGAACATATGGTCTACTAGTTATTGGGCAAAATGTCAGAAACTCAACACTGATGAATACTATCACAAATTATACCCTAAAATAATTGGTGTGCAAGTAGACAAATTTGCTTAAGTATGTTTCTGTGCAGGTGTGTTTGTTAGTGTGTGTATGCATGTGCATGTGTTTATGTATGCATATTTACAAACATATGCATATGGGTACGCGTGTGCGCCTGTGTGTACCTGCACCTGTATGTTCTTGCACCTGCATATTTGCACGTGTGTGTGTGTGTGTGTGTGTGTGTGTGTGTCTCTGTGTGTGTGTCTGTCTGTCTGTATGTATGCATGTGCGTGAATTAAATATAGCTAGCGATCTCTCATAATGGACTATTGTGACCATGGAGCTGATTAGTGCTGTGCAATCTTAGCATTTCTTTGCTGATCCCTTGTAAGAATGTCCCTGGGAAATCAATTGTCATTTGTTTCCTTGATGTTTATTTGCATGTGATTTATCTGGAATACTTAATAATTGTTCATTTTAAGTCTGTTTGTTTAACAAATAAAAAACTTAAAAAAATCAAAGTATCATAAATGGTTGTTGGGCTGAATTATTTCAAATACTAAAGAATCACTTTAGAGGAAAGCAAGATATAATTTTAGCTCAGAGTCGTTCAAAACATAATATCAGTAATCCAACTAGAAACCACTCCAATCAGGAGAGCACCAGCAATCAGACAGACCACTGGCAAACTCAGGTAAACATTTCCCTATCTCAACAAAATAATGCAGCAGCTTTTTGTATATCGCTCTCACAGTTTAGTGTTTGGTCTCTCAGCATGAATTCTCTCCTTTGACCAGCTACACTTCCCGTGGAACCATATTTTGTGACTTTTGCTCTTCCATTTCATTCCTCAAACTTCTCATGTCTGAGTAGTCTTACAACTGATTTACAAGTACTTTTAAAGTATCAAATTTCTAGAATACATGGAAAAATACAGGGAAAAATTACAGCCCTTCATCTAGATTCTGGTATTTATTTAAAATCCCGTCTAATCTGTGTCCTAATTTGATGCATCCTCCCATGCCCCATATTCACAAGGATTCAAAGAATTCAAAGTACATTTATTATCAAAGCATATGTGCAGTATACAACCCTGAGATTCACCTTCTCCACGGACAGCCACAAAACGAGAAAGCCTTGGAACCCATTCAAAAAAAAAAATCAACCCTCCCACACGCAAAAGCAAATCGCGCAAATGGCAACAAGAACAAACTCCCCCCCCACGTGCAAAATACAAATCGCACAAATGGCAACAAGAGCATCAAACCCCCCACGCGCTAAAAAACCCCAAATTGTGCAAATGACAAGAACATCAACCCTACCCCCCATGCGCAAAAAAAACCAAATTGCGCAAACGGCAACAAGAAAGAACGGGCAAAAACATCGAATATAAAACTGAAAATCGAAGAGTCCATATTCAGTTCAGCTCAGTGTTAATTATCTGCAGTCTGCCCCAATTCAAAATCACCCAAAATAGCAACAGAAAAAGGAGCAACCAGAAGCTACAGTCCAATCCACAGACCACAGACCCAGAACTTCGACACCATCCTCCAACAGCATCGAGGGAGAGAGCTAATTGGAATGCAGGAACCCTCCCTTGGGAGCAGCGAGCGACAGGGAGGTTAGGACCATCACACGCAGACACCTTCCTCCGCAGCAGCGAGTGAGAGGCTGGTAGACAGTGCTGAACACTTGCTCACCTTCCACATTTTCCTCGATGCTTTGTCGGTTAGAAATGGAGTCGATCATGGGCTTGCGCCCTGTCTCTAAGATTCTTGGCCTCGAGGCCACTTGCCTCCCGGAACCTTCTCAGAGACCACAAAGCACCAGGTAGCTCAATCAGCCTGAAAACACACCATCAAACTGTAGATACCAGGCTCCAACAGTACCAGAACCACACTTAAAAGTAAAAGAAGATGGAAAAGAAGTGAAAGAGACAGTTTCATGGACCATCTGGAGACGGTCACCTGTGATAACAAATACCTTCTATTAACACAAAATAATCATAGATTCAAAGAGCAATACAGCACAGATACAAGCACTTCTGCCCAAGTCAGTCCATGCGACCACAGTGGCCACCCCAGCTATTCCCAATTTCTTATGTTCAGCCCATTTCCAACTAAGCCCCACCTTTCCATATAACTATCCAAGTGCTTCTTAAATGTTAATATTTCCTGCCTCAACCAAATTCTTCTGGCAGCTCGTTCCATAAACTCACCACACTGTACATGATAAAATGGCTCCTCAGGTCCCTTTCAAATCTTTCCCTTCTCACTCTAATCTATGCCCTGTAGATTTGAACACACCTACTCTAGGGAAGTGACTGTTACCACCCACCCTATCTATGCCTCTCATAATATTAAACATTTCTATAAGGTTGTCCCTCACTTTCCTATCTTCCAAGGAATAAAAATTTAGCCTGGTCAACATCTCCCTATAACTCAGGCCCTCTGATCTTGGCAGCATCCTTGTCAATCTTTTCTGCACTTTTACCAGTTTAATCACATCTTTCCTGTAGGAGGATGAAAAGAAACTGTACACAGTACTATTTATACAACTGCAACGACTGTCGTAGCCCTCTACTCAGTGCCCTGACTGACGAAGGCCGAAGTGCTAAAAGCCTTTTTCACCACGGTCTACCTATTAGCAGTGTACTGTCTCTTTACATTTGATCTCTCAAAGTGCAACACTTCATATTTGTCTGGGATAAACCTCATCTGCTGTCTGTACACCATATCTGCAAATGATCTATATCCATCTGCATCCTTTGACAGTTTTCTATGCTATCCACAGCACCATCAGTCTTGTATCATCTGCAAATTTACTGACCCACACATCTATGTTTTCATCCAGGTCATTTATTCATTTATATACATATATACAGTATATATATGCATATACATACAGTACTGTGCAAAAGTCTTAGGCACATAGATAACTAGGGTGCCTAAATTTTACACAGTACTATTTTTGTCAACATGGAGCAGAGAGCGAGTTTGTAATTCTGGCGGGAGCAAGGGATGTTGGGAGTGGTGAGGGTGGAGTGCCACAGGAGGGGTGTGGGGCAGGTGGCAGAGAAGGAGTGCCAGGGTGGGGGGTGCAGACATATTGGGCCTTGAGATTCCAGGCAAGGAAATTTAATTTCACACAATTAGTTTACTGATCATTACAGAATGTTTCTCTGGTGCTTCCCACTCCCTCCCCTCTCCCTTCCCCTTTTCCCACCATGATTCCCATCTCCCTGCCTCCTTCGCACTCTCAGTCCACAACAGAGACCCATATCAGAATATATATGTTACCAGAAATATACATTTCCTGGTGTGGTCTGTCTTGAATGGATACGTGAGGCATTACTTCTAAACCCCAGTGATCTGATCCTATTGATCTGGAGGTTAAATTTCAATAGATTTATTAAACACCTTCTGCATTTTTCTGTTGTATAGATATTATAGTATCTATACTGAAATCTGTTTGGCCCTTTACTGCTTCCTGACTCCCGTTATGACACTGTTTAAGATGCACTGTCCACCACCATTCGTATCAAGCCTCCTACTAAACACAATCACCTTCACTTCCCTCCATCTCGTGTATCTGTAGCTGCCTCTGGTTAGTATGCAGACTTGCATATTGGACCTTGATAATTATTTAAATGAGGCATGTTTCACAAAAAAGTTGTCACAGTGACAATTTGGCTTTGGCAGTTAGTTATGCCTATTGCTGATTATGTTTGCCTGGCTGTGAATACTATCACTAGCAATAATCTTTGAACTATCATTTGTGTGAAAATTATTATCTGCAGCTTTCTTATTCAATGTATCAAAAATGATGTCTCCACACAATACTGAGATAAAAATCCAATTGCCTAATTTCCTCTTTATAAGATCATTACCTGGGTTTTGGCTGTGTTTTATCTCCATGGAGATAATTCATGTTATCACTGTAATATTCTCACCACATATTTCCAGTTCTGGCTTTTATCTTAATATCACATCCTTCACTGTACCATGAGGGCCCTGATCACTTTAGGCCCTAAATTCTGAGATTTGTTCCAGCATTTCTCTCTATCTCCTCATTACAATACTCCGGTTTTGTGGATGCTGTTTCATATCACCTGCTTGCCATCTTTGTCATTTCGATAACTTTTGTTTTACTGCATCTAAACAAACCCCTACAGTAGATAATAAAAGTTAGAACTATATAAGCATGTTTGATACTCTGTTATAGAATGCTTTCTTCCCAAAACTTATAAGTTTTCCAATGCAGGTAAGAGAGCTGATGCTGAGCAAACTTGTGGGCCTAAAGATAGACAAGTCCCCTGGTCCAGATGGAATGCATCCCAGGGGACCGAATGATATAGCAGAGGTTATAGTTGAGGCTTTGGTGATAATTTACCACAATTCTCTGGATTCTGGGCAGGTCCCAGTGGATTGGAAGAAGGTGAATGCCACACCACTGTTAAAAAAAGGATATTGGCAAAAGGCAGGTAACTATAAGCCAGTTTAACATCTGTAGTTGGGAAAATGCTTGAAGCTATCATTAAAGAAGAAATAGTGAGGCATCTGGAAAGAAATGGATCCATCAGGCAGACACAGCATGGATTCAGCAAAGGCAGGTCCTGTTTGACAAACTTACTGGAGTTCTTTGAGGATATAATGAGTGCAGAAGATAGAGGGGAACAGATGGATATTACTTACTTGGATTTCCAGAAAGCATTTGATAAGGTGCCGCATACAAGACTTATCCATAAGTTAAGGATGCATAGAGTTGGGGGTGATGTATTAGTATGGATAGAGAATTAGTTAACCAGTAGAAAGCAGAGAGTTGGGATACATGGGTGTTTCTCTGGTTGGCAATCAGTGGTGAGTGATGTGCCACAGGGGTCGGTGCTGGGCCCGCAACTGTTCACAATATACGTTAATGATCTGGAGGAGGGGACCGAGGGTAGTGTATCTAAGTTTGCTGATGACACTAAATTGAGTGGAAAAGCAAATTGTGCAGAAGATACAGAAAGTCTGCAGAAAGATATAGATAGGTTAAGTGAGTGGGCAAGGGTCTGGCAGATGGAGTACAATGTTGGTAACTGCAAGGCTATCCACTTCGGAAGGAAAATGGAAGAGCAGATTATTATTCAAATGGTGAAAGATTGCAGCATGCTGCTGTGCGGAGGGACTTGGGAGTGCTTGTGCATGAATCACAAAAGGTTGTATTGCAGGTGCAACAGGTTATTAAGAAGGCAAACGGAATGTTGACCTTCATTGCTTGAGGGATTGAATTTAAGAGCAGGGAGGTTATGCTGCAACTGTACAGGGTACCGGTGAGGCCATACCTGGAGTTTTGTGTGCAGTTCTGGTCTCCTTACTTGAGGAAGGATATACTGGCTTTGGAGACAGTACAGAGGAGGTTCACCAGATTGATTCCAGAGATGAGGGGGTAAGACTATCAGGAGAGATTGAGTCGCTTAGGACTGTACTCGCTGGAGTTCAGAAGGATGAGAGGAGATCTTATAGAAACATATAAAATTACAAAAGGGATAGATAAGAGGCAGGAAAGTTGTTTCCACTGGTAGGTGAGACTGGAACTAGGGGACATAGACTCAAGATTTGGGGGAGTAAATTTAGGACGGCGATGAGGAGGAACTACTTTTCCCAGAGAGTGGTGAATCTGTGGAATTCTCTGTCCAGTGAAGCAGTGGAGTCTACCTCAATAAATATATTTAAAGCAGGGTTCGATAGATTTTTACATAGTAGGGGAATTAAGGACTATGGGGAAAAGGCAGGTAGGTGGAGATGAATCCATGGTCAGATCGGCCATGATCTTATTGAATGGCGGAGCAGGCTCAATGGGCTGGATGGCCGACTCCTGCACCATGGTGTCCACTCAATGAGTCCCAATTTCCTACGCTCAGCCCATATGCCTTCAAGCCTGCTCCATTTGCTGACTGAAGTGCTTCTTAAATGATATTGTTTGTACCTGCTTCAGCCACTTCCTCTGACAGTTCTTTTTATATATATTCACTAACCTGTATGTGAAAGTTGCCCTTCAGGTTCCTTTTCAATCTTTCCTCTCCCACTCCAAACCCATGACGAAATAGCAGAGCAGACTCAGTGGGCTGAATGACCTAATTTGCTCCAATGTTTTATGGTCTGATGGAAAGAGAACAATACTACAGAGAAATATTGAACATGGAATAAATTCATGAGTTATCCTATTTCATTGTGGGAACATTGTGAATAAAATCTTTAAGCATTTTATCAGCTGCTCTACCATCCAATTCTTTTGAAAGGTTCTGTTTTTGTTTCCGAATTTAATTTGCAGAAATATTAGATTCAGGCCTACACCAGAAGCAGTTGGCAGAGTGATTGCCAGAAAAAAATGATTAGCTTTGTTCATGGAGGCTCTCCGTGTTAGAGAGGAAACAACATTTACCTTCTGACAGCAAACCGAAAGAGAAACAAAGAACGTGAAGGCAGCAGGAAAATCCGGGGGAAAGCAAAAGCAGATAATGGACAGGGAAAAGTGAATAAATACAGTGAGAGAATAAGGCAATTGGTGGAAAAGTGATTGGAAGGAGAAACAGAATTAGGTAAATGGAATAATAAAGACAAGATTGAGAGTGAAATATGAGGAAGAAATTCCATGGTCTTTTTTGTTCCTGGTAGCTGCATGAATATTGGATGATGTCTTCAGCCTTAGTATATATTTAAGACTTGTCCATCTCCAGTGTTGGTAATTGGATGTATCCCTGGGAGAGGTTTACAATAGAGGGAAAACCTGAACCAGTAACACAGATGGATTAGTACAGCAGAAAGCAAATTATCTAAATATGGAGAAGTCAGTATTAAATATAAAAGGCTACAATGTCCCCAGTGAAAACGTGTGACTCCTCAAACTTCCATTGGGTCTTGTTACAACAGTGGAGGAGGTCAGAGTGGAAAGAGATGGAAAATTAAAGTGGCAGGTATCAAGGGGAAGGTCATGTCTGGAGACTGAATGCAGATCTCCTAAAAGAGATTATGCAGTTCATGTTTGATTCCTTCGGAGCAGGGGAGGACATATTGTGAGCATTGAATACAGTACACTGGATTGAGAGCAGTGCAAGTTTATTGTTGCTTCATCTAGAAAAATGGCTTTCCTGGTTGCCACCCATTTTAATTCTACTTCCCATTCCCATTCTAACATATCAGTCCATGGCCTCCTCTCATGCCTTGATGAGGGGCACTGTCACTTTAGAGGAATGACATCTCATATTCCAGTCTGATTGCATGAACATTGATTTCTCTAACTTCCAGTAATTTCTCCCCCTTCTTCTTCTTCCTTTTTCCATTTCCCATCCCCATTCTAGCTCCCCTCTTACCTCTACTCATCTCCTTGCCTGCCCATCATCTCCCTCAGATTCCCCCCTCCTTCCTTTTCTCCCATAGTGCTCTGCCCTCTCCCATCAGATCCCTTTACCTATTCTACTTATCACCGCCCAGATTTTCACTTCATCCTACTTGGCTTCAGCTCTCATCTGCCAACTTGTGCTTCTTCTGCTCTCTCCACCTTCTTATTCTGGCCTCTTCCATTTCCTTTCCAGTTCTGATGAAGGGTCTCAGCCCGAAACGTTGATTCATTATTCCTCTCCATAGATGCTGCCAGACTTGTGGAGTTGCTCCTGCATTTTGTGAGTTGCTATGGATTTCCAGCATCTGCAGAAATGTGTGTGCGTGTGTGCATGCGTGTGTGTGTTGCTTTATCTAGGAAGGTTGCTTGGGTCCCTGAATGATGGAGAGAAAAATAATTGAAAATGCAGGTGTTACCCCTCTTGGGATTTGGTGGGAAGATGTTACAAGAAGGGGAGTAAAAATGCTGAAAGAATGGACCAACTCGCCACAAAAGGAACGTCGATTCAAAATACCGACAGTGGATGGAGGAGAAAGTGTATCTGGTGATTGGAGCAAAAGATACTTCACTGAATAGGCAGGCTGGTGGACTGGAAAGTGAGTACTAGAAAACTCCATTTCAGTTCTGTCCAGGAGGAGAGGGGGTAGGGGCAGGGATGTGGGGAACAGAAGCCATGTGGTCAAAGGGCCTGTCTGATAGAGAGGAAGCTGCAGTTTAGGTAAAAGGAAAATATTTCAGAGGCACTTGTGCAGAATGTCTCATCATTAGAACTGATGTGACGAAGACAGAGGGATGGGGAAAATAAGACTGTAAAATATAGGAGCAGAATTAGGCCACTTGGCCCATTGAGTCTGCACCGCTATTTCATCATGGCTGATCCATTTTCCTCTCAGCCCCAATCTCCTGCCTTCTCCCCGTATCCCTTCATGCCTTGACCAATCAAGAATCTATCAAACTCTGCTTTAAATATACCCAATGACTTGGCCTCCACAGCCACCTGTGGCAATGAATTCCACTGATTCTGGCTAAAAAATTCCTTGTCATCTCTGTTCTAAATGGACACTCATGTATTCTGAGGCTATGTCCTCTGGCATTAAGCTCCCCCACCATAGGAAACATCCTCTCTACATCCACTCTATCAAGGCCTTTCACCATTTGATAGGTTTCAATGAGGTCACCCTTCATTCTTCTGAATTCTAGTGAATTCAGACCCAGAGTCATCAAACACAGTTCATTTGACAAGCCATTCAATCCTGGAAGCATTTTAGTGAACATCCTGTGAACTCTCTCCAATGACAGCACATCCTTTCTTAGATAAGGGGCCGAAACTGCTCACAATACTCCAAGTGAGGCCTCACCACTGCTTTCTAAAGTTTCAGCATTATATTACATCTTGCTTTTATATGAATGCTAACATTGCATTTGCCTTCCTCACTACCGACTCGACCTGCAAATTAACCTTAAGGGAATCCTGCACAAGGACTCCCAAGTCCCTTTGCACCTCAGATTTTTGTAACTTCTCTCCAATTACCCTTTTATTTCTTTTACCAAAGTGAAAAAGTGCATGAAGGGAAAAAGGAAAACTCCTAGGAGTGAGAGACTGGTGAGCCTCACATCAATTGTATGGAAATTTCTGGAGAAAATTCTTAGGTAAGGATAGGATATATGAGCATTTGGAAACCCATGGCTGAATTAGGAAGAGCCATCATGACTTTGTGCATGGCAGGTCATGCCTTACCAACTTGATTGAGTTTTTGAACAAGATGACAAGAGAGATTGATGAAGGTAGGGCAGTGGTTGTTGTCTACATGGATTTTAGTAAGGTGTTTGACTAAGTCCCTCATGGGATGCTAGTCCAGAAGATTAAGGTGCATATGTTCCACGGCAAATTGGCTGTTTATATACAGAACTGGCTTGTGCATAGAACACAGAAAGTAGTGGTTGAAGGGACTTATTCGAGCTGGAAGTCTGTAATTAGTGGTATTCCACAGGGATTTGTGCTGGGACCTTGGCTGTTTATGATGTATGTAAATGACCTGGATGTAAATGTATATTGGTGGGTTAGTAAATTTGTGGATGTTACTAAGATTGTTGGAGTTGTGGATAGTGTAAAAGACTGGCAAAGAATACAGCATGATATAGATCAGTGGCAGATATGGGCTGAAAAACGGCAAATGGAGTTTAACACATGTGAGGTGCTGAACCTCGTTAGGACAAATACAAGTAAACAATACACTATTAATGGCGAGATCCTTAAGAGTATGCAGAGAGGTCTTTGTACCTAAGTTCATAGTACTTGAAAGTGACTACACAGGTTGATAGATCGTTAAGAAGGCTTATGGACTGCTCACTTTTATCAGTTAAGGAATTGAGTTCAAAAGTCAGGAGGTTATGCTGCAATTTCATAAAACGCTGGTTGGGCCACGTCTGGAGTATTGTGTACAGTTCTGGTCGCTCCACTATTGGAAGGATGTTGAGGCTTTAGAGAGGGTGCAGAAAAGATTTACCAGGGTGCTGCCTGGTTTAGAGGGCATGTGCTATCACGAGAGGTTGGATAAACTTGGCTTGATTTCTCTGGAGCGCCAGTGACTGATGGGAGAATTGATAGAGGTTTACATGAGAGGCATAGATAGAGTGAACAGAGAGTCTCTGTTTCCCAGGGTTGAAATGTCCAATATCAGAAGGGATGCATGGAAGGTGATAGGGTGTAAGTTCAAAGGGAATGTGAGGAGTAAGTATTTTACTCAGAGAGTGGTAGATGCCTGGAATGTGCTGTCTGGATTGGCGGTAGAAATTAGAGATGTTTAAGAGATAGACACATGGATGTAAGGAAGGTGGAAGGATATGGACGTGGTGTAAGTAGCAGGGATTAGTGTTTTGGTGTTTTTGATTTGCTTTTTAGCACAATATTGTGGACCGAATGACCGGTCCCTGTGCTGAAACCATGTTGACTTTGGCCTATTTTATCATGTACTTCCAAGTGCCCCAAAACCTCATGCTTAACAATTGACTTCAACAATCTCCCAACCACTGAGATCAGACTAACTGGTATATAGTTCCCTTATTTTCTGTCTCTCTCCTTTCTGGAAGAGTTGAATGAAATTTGCAATTTTTCAAGTCCTCCAGAACTGTGCCAGTCTAGCAATTCTTGAAAGATCATTACTAATGCCTCCACAATCTCTTCAGCCACCTCTTTCAGAACCCTGGGGTGTTGACTATCTAGTCCTGGTGACTTATCCACCTTCAGACCTTTCAGTTTCCAAAGCAAGTTCTTTCTTGTAATGGCAACTTCTTTCAATTCTGCCCCCTGATACTCTTGAATTTCCAGCACACTGCTGGTGTTTTCCACAGTGAAGACTGATGCAAAATACTTACTCAGTTCATCCACCATTTCCTTGTCCCCTATACTTATTCTTTGGGATGTATTGGTCCTGTACTTCTGAATTGCTCCCAGAAACTCCAGCCATTGCAACTCTCCAATTATCCCTGCTAGTGTTCCCTTTGCTCCCTACACGACTCCCTTGTCCATTCGTCCCTCCCCACTGATCTCCCTCCTGGCACTTACCCTTGCAAGAGGAACAAGTGCTTCACTTGCCCCTACAACTCCTCCCTCACTACCGTTCAGCGCCCCAGACAGTCCTTCTAGATGAAGCGACACTTCACCTGTGAGTCTGTTTGGGTCATCTACTGTGTTTGGTGCTCCCAGTGTGGCCTGTTGTATATCGGTGAGACATGACATAGATTGGGAGACCACTTCGCAAAGCATCTACACTCCGTCCGCCAGAACAAGTGGGATCTCCCAGTGGCCAGCCATTTTAATTCCACTTCCCATTCCCATTTCGATATGTCCACCAATGGCCTCCTCCACTGCTGGGATAAAGCCACACTTAGGCTGGAGGAACAACACCTTATATTCTGTTTGGGTAACCTCCAACCTGATGGCATGAACACCGATTTCTCAAACTTCCACTAATGCCTCCATCCACCACCCACTTTCACCATTTCCCAACTGCTTTCCCTCTCTCATGTTATCTCCTTGCCCGCCCATCACCTCCCTCTGGTGCTCCTCCCCAACCTTTCTTCTTTCTTCCATGGCCTTCTGTCTCTTTCACCGATCAACTTCCTAGCTCTTTGCTTCATCCCTCCCCCTCCAAGTTTCACCTATTGCCTGGCATTTCTCTCTCCCTGCCCCCCACCTTTCAAATCTACTCTTCTGCTTTTTCTCTGCAGTCCTGCTGAAAGGGTTTGGTCCAAAATGTCGACTGTACTTTTTACCATTGATGCTGCCTGGCCTGCTGAGTTCCTCCAGCATTTTGTGTGTTTTGCTTGGATTTCCTGTATCTGCAGATTTTCTCTTGTTTAGATATATGTGGCTAGCCTTTCCATTGAAATGGAGAAAATCAGAAAAGGAAGGGCAAAAAAGTTAGATGGGGACAAAATAAAGATAAAATCTGGGTAGAAATTCTTAGAAAAAAAGGAAATTATCTTTGAGTTTGCTTCAATACAGGAGGCAGCTGCCATACTGTCAATGATGCACCGTAAAAACAGAAGTTGAGAGAAGGGATCCATGTGGGAGTGAAACAAAAACTGCTCCATGTAACTCGTTAAAAAAATAGACAGATTGGGTGTTTTGAGAGTCACAACAGCTATAACTTTGATCAAGACATAGTGTGTGGTGTTGAAGTAGAAGTTGTGCAATGTTCCACCAAGCAGATGTGGAAGTAGCTGGAGGAGAGCTGGTTCACGGAATATGTGCTATGTTCCCAATGAGCTACCTGTATTATAATTACAGAACAGGAAACTGAAACCTGTGGGCTTGGTCTTCTGTTTGCTGGATGTGATATCCATGCTTATCTTTTGTGCACACACTCAGAAATCAGTATTTGGACATGCACTGAGATTAAGTTCAATCCAAAACTGAAGATGTCTGAAAATATGATTGCAGAACTACTAGATTTAGTTTGCATTGGCTAAGCCTCGCTTATTTGGAGTACATTATATGAAAAGTGATCAAAGATAACCAAGTATTAGCAAATAATGGATATTACGTCTTCTAGTCACCAGGATTTTCTTAACTCAGTTTTGTCACTTTATATTAGTATCTATTACACCACACTCATTTAAAGCATTTGACAGATTTAAAAGCTTGCAGATAACATTTTTAAAAGAGTTTAATTTATAGAATTAGTACTAAATTCATTAGCAAGGGCAAATAAAAATAAGCAAGAGGCAAATGGAGCATCCTTTGTTGGGTGAACAGTGTTAGAGTGGGGATTTGAAGCTTTAGTTATCCAAGTCTTCAGCAAGGAGAGGCTTGAGTGAGAGAAGGCGAAAAGCTGCAGGTAGACATTTTTCAGTTTATTTATTATTTGCTTCTTTATATTTGCACAGCTGAAGCAGAAGAAATGCCAAGCAGGATAGTTGAGTGCTACTCTCGCAGGATGTGTGAAGGCAGGGAGACCTCCAGAGTCCCTGACGACTTCACCTGCAAGAAGTGCATCCAGCTGCAGCTTCTAACAATCCGCGTTAAGGAGTTGGAGCGGGAACTGGATAAATTCCAGATCATTTGGGAGGCAGAGCAGATCATAGATAGAACATATAGAAAAGTAGTTACACGCAAGGTGCAGGATGCAGGAAAATTTGATGACAGTCAGGAGGGGGAAAGGGGTTAAACAGCTAGTGCAGAGAACTCCTGTGGACATCTCCCTCAACAACAGGTATACCACTTTGGATACTGTGGTGGGGAGGGTGGGGTGACCTAGCAGAGGAAAGACTCAGCAGTCAGGTCTCTGGCACTGAGTCTGGCTCTTTGGCTCAGAAGAGAAGGGGGGAGAAGATGTGAGCTGTGATGATAGGGGATTTGTTTGTTAGAGGAATGACAAGGTGGTTCTGTGGACAAGAACGAGATTTCCGAATGGTATGTTGCCTCCCAGGTGCCAGGGTCCAGGACATATTAGATCAGGTCCTCAGCATTCTTAAGAGGGAGGATGAGCAGCTAAAGGTCATGGTTCATGTAGGTACCAATAACATAGGTAGGAAGAGGGAAAGGGTTCTGCAAAGTGAGTTCAGGGAGTTAGGTGTTAAGTTAAAGGATAGGACATCCCGGGTTGTGATCTCAGGAGTGTTACACGCACTACGTGCTAGTGAGGTCAGAAATAGGAAGATCATAAGGTTTAACATGTGGCTAAGGGGTCAGTGTAGGAGGAAGGGCTTCAGATTTTTGGATTATTGGGCTCCTTTTCAGGGAAGATGGGACCTGTACAGAGGAGAAGGTTTGCACCTAAACTGGAGGACCAGAGGGGCACTAATATCCTAGCAGGAAGGTTTGCTCATACGGCACCGGGGGAGGGGGGTGGTGGTATTAAACTAGAGTTTCAGGGGATGGGAATCAGAGTTCCAGAACATGTAGTTGAGAGGTTGTGGAGACAGATGTTGTTAAGAGGTCAGACAAAGTCAGGAATCAAAAGGATGAGCATATGGGACTAATGTTCAGAGTTGCATATATTTCAATACAAGAAGTATTGCAGCAAAGGTAGATGAGCTCAGAGTATGGGTTGATACATGGAATAATAATATTGTCACCATTACTGAGACTTGGTTGTAGGAGGGCAGGTCTGGCAGCTCAATATTCCAAGGTTCCATTGATTAAGATGTGATAGAGCAACAGAGATTAAAGGGGGAGGGGTGCTGTTACTAGACAGGGAAAATGTCACAGCAATGCGCAGCCAGGACAGACTGGAGAACTTTACTAGTGTGGCTTTATGGATGGAACTGAGGAATAAGAAATGTTTGATGATGTTAATGGGGCTACGTTACAGACAACAGACGTTGGGATTTAGAGGAACAAACTTAGAGAGGAATCACAGACAGTTGTAAGAAACAAAGTTATTATAGCAGATAGAAACATAAAAACCCTACAGCACAATACAGGCCCTTAGGCCCACAAAGTTGTGCCGAACACGTCCCTACCTTAGAAATTACGAGGCTTACCTATAGCCC
This sequence comes from Hemitrygon akajei, assembly GCF_048418815.1. NCBI lineage: Eukaryota > Metazoa > Chordata > Chondrichthyes > Myliobatiformes > Dasyatidae > Hemitrygon > Hemitrygon akajei. The sequence continues at coordinate 24,668,924 of NC_133149.1, forward strand.
TCTATTTTACTAAGCTCCATGTACCTATCTAAAAGCCTCTTAAAAGACCCTATCGTATCTGCCTCCACCACCGTTGCCGGCAGCCCATTCCATGCACTCACCACTCTAAGTAAAAAACTTACCCCTGACATCTCCTCTGTACCTACTCCCCAGCACCTTAAACCTGTGTCCTCTTGTGGCAACCATTTCAGCCCTCTGACTAGCCACACGATCAATGCCTCTCATCATCTTGTACACCTCTATCAGGTCACCTCTCATCCTCCATCTCTCCAAAGAGAAAAGGCCGAGTTCACTCAACCTATTCTCATAAGGCATGCTCCCCAATCCAGGCAACATCCTTGTAAATCTACTCTGCACCATTTCTATGGCTTCCACATCCTTCCTGTAGTGAGGTGACCAGAAATGAGCACAGTACTCCAAGTGGGATCTGACCAGGGTCCTATATAGCTGCAACATTACCTCTTGGTTCCTAAATTCAATTCCACGATTGATGAAGGCCAATACACCGTACGCCTTCTTAACCACAGGGTCAATCTGCACAGCTGCTTTGAGCGTCCTATGGACTCAGACCCCAAGATCCTTCTGATCCTCCACACTGCCAAGAATCTTACCATTAATACTAAATTCTGTCATCATATTTGACCTACCAAAATGAACCACTTCACACTTATCTGGGTTGAACTCCATCTGCCATGATTTTAACCTTCCACATACTGGGACTCCCATACTATAAAAGGACTAGATGGGATAAAACTTATCTAACGTGCTCAGGAAAGTTTCCTTAATCACTACATAGAATTCCCATAAAGAGAGTGTGCAATATGTGATCTGCTATGTGAGAATGAGACAGGGCAGGTGACAAAAGTTTGTGTAGGAGAACATTTTGCATCTAGTGATCATAATGTCATTAGTTTCAAGGTAATTATAGAAAAGGGACAGGTCTAGTCCTTGGGATCAGATTCAAAATTGGAGAAAGACCAATTTTGATGGTATCAGAAAGGATCTGGCAAGTGTGGATTGGGACAGGTTGTTTTCTGGCAAAGGTATATCTGGTAAGTGGGAGACCTTCAAATGTGAAATTTTGAGAGTATGAAACTTGTATGTGCCTGTCAAAAAAAAAAAAAGAGGCAGGGATAACAGGTTTAGGGAACTTTGGTTTCGAGAAGTATTGAGGTCCTGCTTAAGAAAAAGAAGAGGTGCATAGCAGATATAGGCAGCTTTTATCAAATAAGGTAATTGAGGATTATACGAAATTCAAGAGAACACTTAAGAAAGAACCCAGGAAGTCTAAAAGAAGGCATGAGCTTGTTCTAGCAGACAAGCTGAAGGAGAATCCTAAGGGCTTCTACAGATATGTTAAGAGTAAGAGGATAAGAAGGGACAAAATTGGTCCTCTTGAAGATCAGGATGGTAATCCATATGTGGAGCCAAAAGAGATGGGGGAGATATTAAATGGATTTCTTTATTTTTGCTTTTGTATTTACTTGGGAGACAGACCCAGAGGCAAAGCAGCAGCGAAGTTGTGAACCCGATACAGATTTCAGAGGAGGAGGTGTTTGCTATCTTAAGGCAAATTACGGTCAACAAATCCACAGGGTCTAACAAGGTATTCCCTTGGGCCTTGTGGGAGGCAAGGGCAGTAATTGCAGAGGACCTAGCAGAGATACTTAAATCATCCTTTGCAACAGGCGAGGTACCAGAGGTTTGGAGGATAGCTGATATTGTTCTGTTGTTTAAGAAAGTCCCTGAGAATAAACGAGGAAATTACAGGCCAGTGAGCCTGACATTATTAGTGGGAAAGTTATTGAAAGGTATTCCAAGGGACCGGATATGTGAGTATTTGGATAGACAGGGAATGAATAGGGATAGTAGCCATGGCTTTGTGTGTGGTCGATCCTGTCCAACCAATCTTAGAATTTTTTTGCGTAAGTTACGAGGGATGTTGATGAAGGCAAGGCAGTGAATATTGTCTACATGGACTTTAACAAAGTATTTGATAAGGTCCCAAATGGGAGGTTGGTCAGAAGGTTTAGTTACTTGGCATTCAAGGTGAGATAGTAAATTGGAATAGTCATTGGCTTTTATAGGAGAAGCCAGAGAGTGTTAGGTGACGGTTTCCTCTCTGACTGGAGGCCTGTGACTAGTGGAGTGCTGCAGGGATCGGTGCTGGGTCTATTGTTGTTTGTCATCTATATCAACGATCTGGATGATATGTGGTTAACTGGATCAGCAAATTTGCAGGTGACACCAAGACTGGGGGTGTATCACAAGGAGGACTGTCAAAGCTTGCAGCAGGATCTGGACCGAGTGGAAAAATGGTCTGAAAAATGGCAGATGGATTTTAATGCAGGCAGGTGTGAGGTGTTGCACCTTTGGAGGACTAACCAGCGTAGCTCTTACACTGTGAGTGGATGGACACTGAGGAGTGAGGGTCTGGGAATAGAGGTCCATAACTCATCGAAAGTGGCCTCACAGGTAGAGAGATCGATTGGATAGATAGATACCTTATTGATCCCAAAGGAAATTTACAGTGTCACAGTAGCATTACAAGTGCACAGATATACAAATATTAGAAGAGAAGTAAAAAATAATAAAAATTAAGCTACCTCAGACAGTCTAACAAGAGGCGATCATCACTTCCCCAGCTGTAGGTTGACTCATTTTGGAGTCTAATGGCCAAGGGTAAGAATGACCTCATATAGCACTCTTTGGAGCAGCGCAGTTGTCTTGGTCTATGACTAAAAGTGCTTCTCTGTTCAGCCAAGGTAGCATGCAGAGTCTGAGAAACATCGTCCAGAATTGCCAGGATTTTCTGTAGGGTCCTTTGTTCTACCACAGCCTCCAGTGTGTCCAGTTTGACTCCTACAACAGAGCCAGCCTTTCTACTCAGTTTATTGAGCCTGTCCCCATCTTCCATGTAGATGCCATTGCACTAGCATACCACCACATAGAAGATTGTACTGTTAACAACAGACTGGTAGAACTTGTGAAGGAGAGGCCTGAACACTCCAAAGGACCTCAGTCTCCTCAAGAAGATGATGCTACTCTGGTCCTTCTTGTACACAGCCTCCGAGTTGGTGCTCCACATATATCTGTCAACCAGGTGTACCCCCAAGTATTTGTAGGGTCCTCAGCACATCCACATCACCTACCTACAGGAAAGATGTCAATAAGATTGAAAGAGTACAGAGAAAATTTATAAGAATGAGGACCTGAGTTATAAGGAAAGATTGAATAGGTTAGAATTTTATTTTCTACAACATAGAAGATTGAGAGGAGATTTGATAGAGGTATATAAAATTATGAGGGGTATAGTGTAGATAGGGTAAAAGCAAGCAGGCTTTTTCCACTGAGGTTTGGTGAGACTATAACTAGAACTCATGGTTAAGGTGAAATGTAAAATTTTTAAGTGGAACATGAGGGGAAACTTCTTCATTCAGAGGGTGGTGAGAGTGTGGAATGAGCTGCCAGTGCAAGTGGTAGATGTGATTTTGATTTCAATGTTTAAGAGAAGCTTGAATAGGTATATTGATGGGAGGGGTACGGAGGGCTATGGTCCGGGTGCTGGCTGATAAGACCGGGAAGTTTAAATTGTTTGCCACAGACCAGATGGGCTATAGGGCTGTTTTTGTGCTGTAGTTCTCAATGACTATTAAGGAAGCAGAAATAATCAATTGCTTATATCAGTCCATGTTGCTGCAGCTGTGATCTAATTCCTGACAAGCATTTATCAGTCAAATGTGGTTGTTGATTTTATTTGAATCATCCAATTTCTTTTTGTTAATGAACTTACATGAAAGCTTCTTGGGAGTTGAATAGCTGTGACCCTCTGTCATAGTGCAATCTCAACACCATGCCAGCACAAATCCGTACTGATTGTACATCAAACGATTCACATCATGTGGACCATAAACTATGGGAAAGCTTGCTGACAAGCTGCATTATAGACTACACTGTCTGTAAGAGCTAAGCTAGGAACTGTTGGGAAATGCAGCTTATCAGTCAGTAGAAATGATGAGCACTTGCCTCAAAAGTGAGTTAGTCTTGTTAAAATCAGGGAGAATAATATATCTGAGCTTGAACCCATCCAAAGCTTAGCCACCCATATACCAATTGTGTATGTTCTTCCTGCTTCCTGTATTCTGGTCCAATGTTACCTCAGATTAAATGTTGCATTTTCAAATCACTTTGTTTATTTACACCACCCTTTTTCCACAACTGTACCATGGTGTCCAGTTTCTTCTTTCCTTACAGATCCAAATATTCCATTTTTCACCATCCCTGCTCTTTTATGAATTGCTCATTTCCAATGATTCATTGTGACTTACTATCCTTTAGATATGTCAAGGTACTAAAGTTTAGGTTTCCGCACCTAAATCCTTCTTTATAGTCTCAGAATGAGCCTTTGACCAGCGTTCAGTGTCAGCTGTAGTTTCCTCAGTACCACCATTACTTTATGACATAGAAGGCCATGAGTTCAAATCCCAACCACAACAGTCTGAGCTTATGAAATATTACAATATCATTAGAGTTCTGATTTAGAACGGACATTAAACTTCAGACTCTGTCTGTTCTCTCAAAACTATCTTGTGGCACAGTGTTGAAGAAGAGTGTGTGAATTAGATATCTGTCATTGATTTTTGTCAGATTGCTTTCTTTAAAAGTGCCTGCAGATGCTTCATTATATGAAAGACAATATGTGGATGATAATTGATATTATCTGAAAATGAAATATTAACAATCAATAGTAAATGAAAATTTAATGATATCCATGGCAAAATGCTTTATCTTTTTAAAAGTTATTCATTTAAGGGCTGTGGGCGTCACCAGCTAAGCCGGCATTTATCGTCCATCCCAAATTGCCCTCGAGGAGGTGGTGATGAGCTGCCTTCTCGAGCTGCTGCAGCCCTGAGGTGTATTCTTTACCTCATTTCAATAATGAAATCAATGCAACAAATGCAAGAAAATGATGAATTGTACAACTTGACTGCTTTGATATTTTGCTATTGTTATGAACTCAGACCAGCACAGACATAATAAATGTCCTGTGTACTCTAACCCTCTCAAGTACACTCTGGGTTATTTGTTATTCCTCTGTTATGTTCTTCAGATAAATCCTCGTCCTTACTTTCTACCTTCGAGTTTACTCAGCGCTTGGGTTCGTTTGTTTGAAGTTCTTATTACAGCTATCTTTTGAAATGTTGTTAAGGTCCTCATTCTTCTTATAATTATCAGTATTAGAACCTAGAAGAGTAGAGCCCAGAAGCAGGCCCTTCAGCTTACATTGTTATTCCAATCCAATTAAATTAGTAATCAAATGAGTAACATGCCCCATTCTCTCTGCCTACACAATGTCCATATCCTTCCATTTTCCTCACATTCATGTGTCTAAGTGTCTGTTATAAGTCTCCAATATATCGGCCTCTACCACCACTCCAAGGAGTGTTTTCCAGGCACTCACCTCTCTCTGTATATAAAAATAAACTCATTTGAAATGAACACTCCCACCTTAAATGCATGCCCTCTGGTATTAGACATTTCAGCCTTGGAAAAAAAGATGTCATTTGTTTACTCTCCAGGGTAATGTAACTGGTGGGAACGTGTATAATTCACAATGACTGACATTGAGTTGGGCTTCACTTTAAGAGGCTGGTCTGACATGATAATGTAATTATGTGAAGTATTTTTACTGTGCATTGTGTTCAGTGTTTGGATTGCAATAAATGAGTTGTTACAGTTTTTCTTAAACATAAAATGCCTCATGCCGTTTTATTTGTGTAAACCTACATTGGTGACCTCGATGCTCTAGGACGATTTCCAGAGTTATCGAACATGTCGGCCAACGCAGACGCTTTGAAACTGCCAGAGTTTAGGGAGCAAAATGCTGTTGCAGGCCCAATTCACCCTGCGAGCAATCACCGTGGACAATGCCAAATTTTACTATGTGGTAGCGTCGCTCAGCAGGTCCACAGCATCGAGAGTGGTGAAGTCTGATAGAACATCCACCTGAACACGACAAATATACTAATCACTGAAAACTCACCTTTTACGGACTTTTGGACTATCAGAGTCTGAGATCAGCAAACAGTTGCTCTCCTTGCCTAGTCTTGGGGATACTAAGCTATCAGAGCTAATGGAACACATGCTTTCTCTCCTGGAAAATCACTATCTTTGTCTTATTTTTAAAGAACTCCACATGTAGAAAGTGCCTGCTCAAGTTCGCGCATAGCCCTCGCTAGTGTACCCATAAAGGACTATAGGGAGATTGCCAAAAGGACTGATGGTCTGCACTCAGCCAGGCAGAGGTGCATTATTCCTCCTCCTTTCCTTACCTCAATAAGCCCAGTCAGCGAGGGCTCCAATATAAAGATGCCCGCAGCTGTGAAACAGGAAACGCCGGGTCTGTGTTTTTACCACGCTCGCTTTGGTACGAACGCTGGGAAGTGCCGACCACCTTGCAGCTTCGAAGGTACTAGCACGTCGGGACATCAGAGGTCTGTGAACACAGAGGGTTTCAGCTGCCAGGGACGTCTACTGTTCATTACGGACACCTGTTCTGGGGCGACGCTTCCAGTGTGACACAGATGCTCAAGAGAGTTATTCGTGAGAAGGCAAAGAGCACCAAAACATTGCTGGAGGCTGCAGGATCCAGACTTCGAGGACATGACAGGTGAGACTCTGCTTGAGTAGGTGGCATTACACATGGGACTTCATCCTGGCTAAAGTGGCTGGACCTCTGCTCGGTGCAGATGTCCTGTGTGCCCGAGGACTGTTAGTCGATCTTAAGAACTGCCAGCTTGTGGATGTCAAGGAGTTTGGGTAGTTACCCTGCTCTGCCAGTAAGTTCCTCACAACGACTCTGTCAAGCGCATGCACCACTGCATGTGAGTTTACTCAATGGCTGGGCAAGTTCCCAAACCTCACCAAGGGTACATTTTCCACAACAGTCACAAACCAAGGGGTTGAACACCACATTCTCACAACTGGACTGCCAGTCATGCCCGGGCATGTAGACTGGACCCAGAAAAGTTGAGTTTGCTGAGTTTGAAGGCTGAGTTTGCCAACATGGAAATGCATGGCATTATATGTCAGTCGAATAGCTCCTGGGCTTCACCCCTCCATATATTCCCTAAGACCGATCAATGGTGGTTGCCGCCCACGTGGGGATTACCAACACCTTAACAGGTTACCACTCCCGATTGCTACCTAGTCCCTCACATCCAGAGCTTTTCAGCACGTTTAGCTAGAATGTTAATTTTCTCCAAAGCCGATTTGGTTTGGGGCTACTAGTAGGTGTTGATGTGCTCAGCGGATATTCCCAAAATAGCTGTGATAACCCCATTTGGCCTCTTTGAGTACCTGTGCATGCCATTTGGACTGAAAAATGTAGCACAGGCTTTCCACCAGCTGATGAACGATGTATAAAAAGACTTATATTTTCTTTTTGTTTACCTGAATGACATACTTGTCGCCAGTTCATCCAAATCCGAACATGTATCACATCCCCACACACTTGTTGAGCACTAAGCCAACACAGGCTGATTATTAACTCTGCTAAGTGCCAGCACGGGTTGTCAACCATTGACTTTATCAGCCATCACATCTCCGCAGAAGGTGCAAAATCCCTTCCACCACTACGTACTACTAAAAAACTACAGGAGTTTTTAAGGCATGGTGAATTTCTATCATCACTTTATTCCACAAGCTGCTGAACTTAACCTTCCCCTGTATAGTGCACTTAAAGGCAATAACCCTTATCAAGTGCTTCACTGGTCAGCGGATATGACCTGGGCATTTGATGATACTAAACAAGCTCTTTCTAACGCAACCCTACTGGTGCACCTGCTCCCCAGTGCACACATAGCCATTACTACTGATGTTTCAGACTATGCTGTGGGTTCTGTGTACGAACAGTTGGCCGGAGGTGTGTGGCAGCCGTCTGCCTTCTTCAGCCTGTAGTTCTGTCACCCCGAAAGGAAATACATCACGTTTGACCGTGAGCTTCTTGGTCTCTATCTGGCTGGTCGCCATTCTTATTTCCTTCCAGAGGGTCACCATTTCACAGCGCTTGTTGACCACAAACCCCTAGTGCATGCGATGGCCAAAATATCAGACCCTTGGTCTGCATGGCAGCACTGCCAACAGTCCTGCATATCAGAGTTCACAACTGATATAAAACATTTCATGGAGAAAAATAACGTCATGGCTGATTGCTTCTCACGGCCAGCCATCGAGTCCGTACACATAGGGGTTGACTATGCCGGCATGGCAGCCAGCCAAGCTACTGACCCAGAGGTCCAGGCCTACCAAACAGCAGTCACAGGCCTGCAGTTGGCTGACATTAGGTTTGGGGAAGCTGGGGTTTCTCTTCCATGTGATGTCTCAGCAGGTCACCTTCGCCCATGGTGCCCACAAACTGGAGGTGAACTGTTTTGAATTCCATACATGGCCTTTCGCATCTGGGCCGGAAGGCCTCACAGAAATTGAGTGCACGAAAGTTTGTGTGGCACGGCCTCAGAAAGGACGTGCATGATTGGATTACAGCCTATGTGGAGTGCCAGCAGTCATGTCCAAGCACCACCAGCACCTTTGAGGTCCCTGAGTGAAGGTTTGTCCATGGCAATGTGGACCTTGTTAGTCTTTGTCCGCCCTCCCATGATTTCACTCACCTCCTTACCATGGGGGACTGTACCACCAGGTAGCTCAAAGTTGTCCCTCTAGCATCGACAATGGTCACAGACGTTGGTGGGGTATTTACCAGGACCTGAATTGCTCAGTTTGGCACCCCATCTGATGTTTCCTCTGACCGAGGTCCCCAATTCAGGAAAGACCTCTGAGATGCGATGGCCCAGAACCTCAGTGTTAGACTACATCATATCACAGTGTATCACCCACAGTCCAATGGCCTATTTGAGCAGTTTCACTTCTCCTTAAAGGCTGCTCTGAGGGCTTCCGGACCGATGAGTGTTGGCATGATCATCTCCCATGGGTCCTGCTGGGGCTCAGAACAGTTCCAAAAGAGAACCTGAAGTCATCCAGGGCTGAGTTGGTATACGGACTGCCATTTCAAATGCCAAGTGATTTTATTCTTGATGCCAAGACTGCCTGTTCTGCCTCTCAACAGCGTTCCATCCTCCTCAGTAAATTCAATTCTCTTGCACCTATTCCTACCTCCCATCATAGCATACAGCACTCTTGGGTTCCTGTCGACCTACATTCTGCCTCGTTTGTTCTTCCATCCGCCATGATGCACACCAGCATCCCCTTAGGCCCCCTTATGATGGCCCATTCCGTATTTTGGAATGGAGAGAAAAGAATAAACCTGAATGAGTTTTGGTAAATCATTCTAAACAGGCCCACTAAGCTTTGGAGGTTTCTGCTACCATGCCCCTGCCGTCACGACATGACATTGAGTGTGTCAACGCACCTCTGGATGAGCCAGAGGCACCTGCTGTTCCTCCACCCATGGAGCACAGGTCCCGAACCGGGTGGCTCATCCGAGCTCCACAAAGGCTCACAATGCTGGTTTTCATGAATTCTGTGGGTTGGGGGGGGGGGGGGGCTGTGTAGGGCAATTTAATTGGTGGAAATGTACAGAATTCACAACCACCAGCATTGAGTTGGGGTTTCACTTTGAGAGCCTGGTCTGATATGATGACATAATTACATGAATTTTCTTTCACTGCGCTTTGTGTTCAGTGCTTGGAGTACAATAAATGAGTTGTTATTGTTTTTCTTAAACATAAAATGGCTAACAATGTTTCATTTGTGAAAACCTACAACTCTGTCTATGCTTCTCATAATCTTAAAAACCTTTATCAGATCCCCTCTCAGCTTCCACATTTCCAGAGAAAGCAACCCATTTGACTAACCTCTCCTTATAGCACATGCCCACTAATCCCAGAAGCATCCTGGTAAAACTCTTCTGCACCCTCTCCAAAGTGTCACTATCCTTCCACTAACAGGATGACCAGAACAGTGTGCAATGTTCCAGATACCTAACTGGAGTTTTATAAAACTGCAACTTAACTTCTTGACTTTTGACTTCAATGCGTCAACTACTAATAAAGCCAAGCATGCCATATGCCTTCTTAACCACCCTATCCAACTGTGTAGACGCTTTCCGGGAGCTATGAACTTGTACCCCAGGTTCTCTCTGCTCATCAACACTGTTAAGGGACTTGCCCTAAAAAATGTACTCTTTACATTTGACCTACAAAGGTGCAACACTTCACATCTGTCCGGGTTAAATTTCATCTGCCATTTCTCCAGTCATATCTGCAACTGATATATATCCCATTGTATTCTTTCCCAGCCTTCTACACTATCCAAGGGAATCCATTAGTCTTGCGAGACCATGAATCTGCGCCTGGAAAGTCTTCTCCAGGGCGCAGGCCTGGACAAGGTTGTATGGAAGACCGGCTGTTGCCCATGCAGCAAGTCTCCCCTCTCCACACCACCAATGTTGTCCAACGGAAGGGCAAGGGCCGATACAGCTTGGCACCAGTGTCGTCACAGGAGTTGCCAGAACGAGGTTGAAGACAACGTCGGACTGCCTTAGGGACTCCAGCTCCAGATTTGTCCTCGGGGTTTATTCCCGAAGCCTTTCCCATGAGTGGGTGTGGCTGCGAGGCAGCAGAGGTTTGAAATCAGAGTTTTCCCTCTCTTAATTGGACTGCCTTCCCAGGCTGACAAGTTCCATCTACCCGAAGCACTGGTTTTAAGGCACCAGGACCTGCCTTCGCCCCTTCTCCTGTCAGTAGAAACAGTTCCACCGGGTTTAGAGGCTAAGCCACATGAGAAGGCCAGGAGTTGGACTTGGTTGTCAGAGGCTATTTGAGGCTTACACCATGAGGAGAATTTTTAGGTAGTGGGAGCTTGTCCCCACTACCACTCCTCCACTTGACAACCTTGGAACTACACTATCCACAACACCACCAAGCTTCGCATCATCCTCAAGCTTACTAACCCTCCCATCTACATTTTCATCCAGGTCATTTATATAAATCATAAACAGCAGAGGTCCCAGTACAGAACCCTGCAGAACACCACTAATCACAGACCTCCAACTAGAATAAGTCCCGCTGACCAGTAACCTCTATCTTCTATGGGCAAGCCAGTTCTGAATCCCAATACATCCCATACATCTCAATCTTCTGGATGAGCCTCCCATGAAGGACCTTCTTAAACACCTTACTAAAATCCATATAAGTAACATCCATGGCTCTACCTTCATCAATCATCCTCATCACCTCGTCAAAAAACTCAATCAAGTTAATAAGACACAACTTGCCCTGCAAAAAGCCACAATGGCTCTCTCTAACTGTGCCATGGATTTCCAAATGCTCATAAATCCTATCTCCAATAATTCTCTCCAGTAACTTCCCTATCACTGATGACACTCACCTGTCCATAGTTTCCAGGATTATCCCTGCTTCCCTTCTTGAATAATGGAAGAACATTAGCTACTTGCCAGTCCTCTTAGACCTCGCCTGTGGCTAGAGAGAACATGAAGATTATGGTCAAGGCCCCAGCCATTTCTTCTCTTGCCTCTCTCAATAACCTTGATTATATCCCATTAGGCCCCGAGGACTTACCCACCTTAATGCTCTTTAAGCAACCTTCTCCTTTACTTCAAAGAGCCCCTGACATATTGTTATGTTCAGCACTGATCTCCCTATTTTCCATGTCCTTCTCTCTTGTAAATACTGATGTAGAGTACTCATCAAGAACTTCACACACATCTTCCGTATACAAGCTTATCCTTTTGTGGTCCTACCCTCTCCATAGTTATTCTCTTGCTCTTGATGTATGTATAGAATACCTTTGAATTCTCTTTAATCCTACCTGCCTAGGACTTATCATTCCCTCTCCCTCATTTTTTATAATTCACTTCTTGAGGATATTGCAATATTGTAATTCAAATACAAAATGTCATTGTGGTATCTATTAGATTAGGAGCTAATTGGACATGGTAAGTTACCCCCACAGTGTAAGGAATGGGATGGGTTGATGGGAATTTGAGGAAAATAGATCATAGGGAAAACTAGTTGTGAAATAGACTACTCTGCGAGATAGTATAGACTCAATGGGACAAAATGCCCCATTGTCTTTGTCATAAGGAAGTTTGGATTATTACCCTGCAGCAGTAAAACAATATGTTGACCAGCTATGTATTCTATTACACAATAAGGTTAAACCAAACATAGTCATGCCTTAAAATTAACATGCAATAAACCTGAAATTTCATACTTACTGTGTAGACAGACAGAAGGAAAATTTAGTGAGCCAGTCTATCACAGTTCTGCCCTGCCACCTAGAGGTTAAATGAAGAATATCATTAACTTTTATTCTGTATGCACAGGGTCTTACTAGCGTTAACTCAACTAAAGAAATTGCCTAGTGATAATTTCAAAATAAAAATTTAGCTTTCAAAGGTGCAAAACATTTAAATTTAAACTTGGAGGAAATAGATGAGATTTTCAATCAGCACCCACAGGATATTCTAAACTAATAATTATAATGACCAAAGGATAATGGGCAAGGAAACAGGAATGTAAGGCAATGATATATTTAATGTGAAATTAAATTATGATAAAAATGAATTGAAATATCTGCTCAGCACTTCCTAGTATCCAGAGAATAGGTGATAGAACACTGGTGATGATAGAAGTGTTAGCAAAAATTAAATCACTGAAAGAACTTAGCAGGTTGAGCAGCATTTGTGGAGGGAAAGGAAACTTAATACATTAGGTTGAGACCCATCTTCAGAACTGAGAGTGGAATGGAAAGGTAGGTTTAAGGGAGAGAGGGGAAGGGGTGAGATCGGTCCAGGAGGTGATGGGTGAGATCAGTCCAGGTGGTGAGAGGTGGACAAAGGATGGGAAGAGAGGGATGATAGGCAAATGGAACTGGGTGGGAGAGCTGGAGGACAGAAGCAAATGGTGATAGTTGGAATCAGAGAAGGGAAGACAAAAAGAGAAAAAAAGGACTAAAAGGTTGGGAGGGGTTTATTAGGGTTTGAATAGGCTAGGCAGGGGAGCAGAAGTTGAAGGTGGAACGAAGAGGATGGAGGGTTACGAGTGGGAACACAAAAGCTAGAAGTGCTGGAATCTGATAAGTATGAAGGTGATGATGGGAACCATTTAAGGAAAAGATGAAGGGCAGATGGAAAGGGATCCAGTGGGTGGGGTGTTTTGATAGTAGGTGAATAGAACTAGGAGGGGAAGGGTGTGAAAATAGTTGATGGGGGTCTGGAAGGTAGTTATAGGAAAGGAAACAATGATAGGATCAGTGGGCAATCAGAAAGAGAGGGAGTGTGGAACACAGATTAGCAGAAATTAACAATTCAATGTTCCTTTCGTTGAATTGTAGATTACACAGACAAATGAGATGTTTCCCTCTCACTTGCATTGGATCTGTTATTGATGGGAAATCCTGCACTATCTGTTTACTCCTCTTTCTTCTTTTGGTGGTCACTCACCTATCCATACTCTGCACTAAAACTCTCACCTAAGATTTCCTCAGCCTCCCTGATGATCCTAAGGACATTCCATATTTCCCATTCCTTGACTCAGTCTGTGCTGATGGGGGCAGTTTCCACATATTCAGTCATAAGGGAGTCTGCAAAATTCCCTAACTTCCCACATCTTGCAGGAAGAGCATTCCACCGCCACGGCTGCCATTTTGTCTACGGTAAGTCAAAAGTCAAATATTAACAGGGAAATAAAAGCTTCATCTGTTTCTACCTGTGCCTCCTCAGCAAAATCTCATTTCCATGCTTACACTGGACCACTCTCACTATGATCTTTCTGCTTTACCTTACCTTCCTTTTATTGCCCGAGTTGCCACAATCAAAAGCAACTTTAGAGAAACCCTGCTGGATCCTCCTTTCTGCTGCTCTGACTGCTGCAACTGCAAAACCAAACTTTCAGCTAGAATGCAATTCAAAAAAAGCTGTTGTCACATTGTGGTCGGCACACACTGTGATGGTGGGAAGATAAGGTACGGTGCTTGCGTGTTGGTTGCAATGACTGAAATAACGCTCAGATGAGCTTTCGCTGACTGATACCATGCAGAAGGGGCTGTCTTGTTTGCCTCTTCCTCTCCCTGTGGCCACTTGCCAGCTGCTCACTGGGTGACAGGGGGTGAGGGTTGATTTCTTACAGCGGGGAAGATGTGTCATTTGCCTCAGATTACCAGGAACCTCATGATAGCATCTGAGTTCTGAGCACCTCAGGCAACAAGGCCTTTGCTAATAATCCGCTTTGTCCAGATTTGTGTATCTGAATGGTTTATATGTTATGCATGCTTGTCATAAATGTATGGTTTGCACAGTGGAGCCATCAGCTACTTCATCAGATTGGAGATGAAGATAGAAGGTGTAGTGAAATTAATATTTCAGAAATATTTGAGTAATATTGTAAATATATTATTTGATTAAGCAGTCTTTGTTGCTTGCATAATTCATTATGGGTTACATGTTAGAAATATGTGAATGGCATGCGTCATTAGGCCACCACGTCAAATGTGAGCACTTCAGTAAAGAAAAACTAAGTAGACATATTCCAATTCCTATGTTTTTCCTTCAGTTAGTTTCTGGAGATATAAAACATAACAGTGGTGACAAGGAAGATTTATAACGAACCTGAAGTGACTGTTAAAGTGCAGTACATTTTTCTTTGGAAGGGGAGAGAGAGATTGAAGTTTAAAAAAAAAAGGCAGAAAACAGATCCAATTAACAAGCAACAACTATGGCCATAGGTTCATAAACTATGAGTACCAGGTAAGAATAATAATAAATAAATAAAAATCAGAAATGGCTGGCTACATCAGAAAGATAGATGCATTTGTTTGCGCATCAGATAACTGGATGATGTAAACTGAACAAATTGAGCAGTATTTTGAAGCAAATGAAACAGCCAATGAAAACTGTATGCCAGTATTGCTGAGTGCAATGGGTGGAAAAGAATAAGGTTTTCTCAGAAGTTTAGCTGTTCCAACTAAACGAGCTGAGGTATGCTTTGGTGATATTGTGAACGTACTGCAGAGACATTTAGAACCAAAACCATTGTTGATTGCAGAACACTTTGAGGTTTCATGAGCAGAATCAAAAAGGAAGTGGAGTCCATTTCAGCATATGTGGCTAAATTGAAGTAATTGACTGAGCTTGTCAGTTCAGTGCTGGGCTTAATGCTGAACTGAGAGATTGTTTAGTTTGTGGAATCTTAAAAGAAAGTATTCAAAAACAGCTCCTAACCAAAGCACAGCTCACATTCAAAAGAGCTGTTGAAATTGCTATATCAAAGGAAATAGCAGCTAGAGATGCAATTCAATTGCAGTCAGGAATGAAAGTGAGCGTGAACAAAATTGCAATGTTTAAACAGAAACCTGCCTGGCCAAACAAATTGTGTTACTGTTATGGCAAGAGGCTCACATACAACAGACTAATGCAGGGTTAAAGGTGAAACTTGCAGAAAATGCAACAAAGTAGGACAGATACAAAGAGCATGTTGAGCAGACAAAAATAAATGGACTGCAAAGGAAAGAGAAAACGATAAAAAGTTAAGTTGCAGTTTTAAAAAGTGCACTAATCTGCATGCTGTTGAAAAATCTGAAAAATGATGAGAGCAACACTGGACTGAGTAAACATAAAATTTACAATATGAAAACTAACAAGAGACAAGCAATATGGCTTACACCAGAAGAGAACAGCAAATTAATAAAAATGGATTTGGATGCTGGCTCGGCTGTTTCAGTCATTCCACAAAATGAGTTTGAGTGACAGTTCAAAGATACTGAACTGAAGCCTGCAGAAATCCAACAAGGAACTTATATCAGAGAAAAGATAATTCCTGTGGAAATGACATTCGAAACATTAAATACACCAACCAACAAGCCACATTGAGTTTGTATATGGTAAAACAGGAAGGCTATCATTGTGGGGCCATGATTGGCTGAGATAACGGCAACTTGATAGGAGATCCATCCACCATTTGTATGCCTCAACCCCTGCAATAGAATTAGCTGAAAATGATTCAAGAAAGGTACTGGATGATGCCACAGAAGTGTTCAAGGATGGCAATGGAAAACTCCAACATATGTATCAATGGTAAAATCATGTTAAATGAAAATACCACACTAATTTTTATAAAACCTGTCAGGATCTTTATACCATCCATGATAAAGTAACCAGTGAGCCAGATCACATGGAGGCTAAAGGAATTCTTCCCATGGTTGAGTGGAGCCCATGGACAATGCCAGCAAGGTGGACTTAGCTCTGGCCTACCTACAGATGGAGATGGAAATGAGTCCAAAATGTTTCTCACCATAAACACTCACAAAGGGCTTTATCACTAAAACAGGCTTATTTTTGGAGTAGCATCTGCACCTGCACTCTGGCGGAAAGCTATGGACCAGGTGCTGCAAGGCTGGCCAGGCACTCAGTGTTACCTGGATGACATCATTGTTTCTGGAGGACATGACAAGGAACATCTCCAAAATCTCAAGACAGTGTTATAAAGATTAAAAGATTAAAGGCTCAGAGCACAACGTAACAAGTGTGAATTCTTCAAACCAAGCATCACTTACTGTGGACATACTACTGATGCACAAGGATTACACAAGAAAATTCAAGCAGTGGTGAATGCCTCAAAGCCAAAGGAAGTGTCACAGTTGTGGTCCTTTTCAGGATTTGTCAATTACAATTACAGGCTCAAGCAAAACCTGGCTGCTATGCTCCATCCTTTGAACTTATTACTACAGATCGGGAAGAAATGGCAATGGACAAAGCACTGTGAGGTGGCTTTCCAAAAAGCAAAGGTATTGGCGACATTAGATACTGTACTTGAACATTATGATCCATATTGTATAGGTGCAGTCATGTCACTTGTTATGAGTGATGGAAGTAAATGCCCCATAGACTTTGCTTTACATTCCCTTACCGCTGAAGGTAAAAATTACACACAGATTGACAGAGGCCTTGCATCTGGCTTCGGGTGCAAAACATTTCAACCGGTATCTGAGTGGGAGAGATATTACCTTCATTACTGTGGATCCAAGATGGTGATGTGACGCAGCTTGCAGCAGCCACTCCGGAACTGAATTATCTGTTATTTGTGAAGTGGGGTGCCGTGCGCAATCATAATCGATTGAAAACGGACGTGGAAGCACGGAGAAACATCAGGAAATTCCAGGAAGACCTTCTTCATTGCTGCTGTTGCTGTGAGGTCTGGGACTCTGGTGGGAAGAACAGGCCCCCAGTCCTCGGGGTCGCGTTGCCGATGGCTGTTGGCGGGGCCATCTTAGTATGCTCGGCAGAGGATGGTGCTCAGAGAAGCTGTGCCGGAGGGGATGGTCGTCGGCTCGGAGGTTCGACAGACTCAGGTCGCTTTCGGTGTGTGCTGCGTCTGCGAGGCTGAGTCGGGCAGCGCCTTGGAAGTCCATAGAGGGGGTACTCCCTTCTGCCGCTGGTGTGGGATGGCGAGTCTGGTGGGACCCTGGGGACTTGTGGAAACTGTGGTGATTTCTTTTGAACTTAGAGTCCTTTAACATCTTGGACTATTTTTACTGTGCCCATAGTCTGTTTTTTTTATCAATTGTGCTATTGTTTGCACTGTTGTAACTATATGTTGTAACTATGTGGTTTTGTGCAGGTCTTGTAGCTTTAGTTTTTGGTCTTGTTTTTGTTTGGTGGGATTGGAGCTCCTTTCCGGGGAATGCGCTAGACGGTAGCGTGATATTAATATGCAGCAGCCTCTCCGGACTCTGGATTGGGGATTGCCAAACATTACGTGGATTTTCTGGTGTAGTCTGTTTTGTCATATGCTTTTGTGATATCATTCTGGGGGAACATTGTCTCATTTTTTAACTGCATTGCATTTGTGGTTTCTAAATGACAATAAACTGAATCTGAGTTACTGATCATCAACCACTAGTATCCATTTTCAATCCAGAGAACAGTGTTCCACTAATAGCAGCTGCACAAATGCAGAGTTGGGCTTTGATTCTTGGTGAACACAATTACAAGATCAAATTTAAGAGAAAAACTAATCATGGAAATGTTGATGTATTGTCCTGTTTATCCTTGGAAAAGGAAATACTGCACAAATTCCTGTTAACATATTCTCCCTCATGCAAGTCGAAAGTCTCCCAATTACAGCAGAGATGATCTAAAGGAAACCAGAAAATATCCCACACAGCCTCATGCCTACATGACCACCCAAAAAGGCTGTAATGAGCACCTGAAACTCTAGTTCTCTCATTTTTACTAGCACTGAAATGAACTTGCCCCTGAAGGGGGTTTTCCTTGTGCGGGGATCGACAGATGTTGTACCATCGAAGTCAAGAGATAAAGTGTTGGAGGAGCTAGTGTTGGATCATCTAGGTGTGGCCAAAATGAAAGAATTAGCTTGAACTTTATTTGGTACCCTGGGATAGACCAGTAGATCAAACAGTTTGCCCTGCACTGTTTGGGATGCTAACACATGCAGAAGATGCCAAGAGCAGTGCCTCTCCATCCCTGGGAAGACCTGTGTCGGCCTGGCAGAGGATTCTTATGGATTTTGCCAGACCATTTATGGGCACAAATTTCTTGGTAGTAATGGATGCAGTTACAAAGTGGCCAGAAGTGTTCCCAATAGCTTCTACTACAGCCCCACACACTGTTGATGTGTTGAGAAACCTCTCCTCAAGGACTGGTGTTCCAGACACTTAGTCAGTGACAATGGACCACAGTTGTTAATAATAAAGAATGTAATAAGACATATTACATCTGCACTGTTCCACCCAAATACAAATGGCTTAGAGGGAAGGTTTATCCAGAGTCTAAAGAATGTACTGCAAACAATGTCACCAAAACATATTACACTGGCACTGAATCAGAAACTCACTAATTTTCTCCTTGTATCTCACAATGCAGAACACTCCACAATCAACAATTCACCAGCTATTCTGTTCCTGGGTCGTATCTTGCACTCACACTTGGATGTCCTGAAACCCAATCTCAGAAGGAATATGCATGACAAACAGCTGAGACAACTGGAGGTCATATCAAACAAGGTGGTTCAATGTTTCACTCCTGACAAGCAGTCCTTGTGAAGAACTACAGAGGTGATCAAAAGTGGGCACTTGGAAAGATTAAGGACAGAACCGGAGCACTCTCCTACACGTGGAGATTGTGTCTGCTGTCATCTGGAGTCACCGCATCAATCAGTTGAGGAGAACAGAGTCAATTGTTAGAGAAGAAGTGTGTCCAGAGCTGTCAGAACCCAGTAACCAATTGCAGTCCCAGAGTCAACTCCTACAACCACAACGGAGGAGGCCCCAGAACCTGAGATTGTCTCACCTGTCAAGCAGAGTGACCCCCACCCCCAACAACCTTGTCAGGAAAGACGTTATCCCACAAGAGTAAGAAATGCTCCACAGTGATTAAAACTTTAGGACTGAATGGGGCAATTTAAAATTGACTATGCTGTGGCTGTCTGTATATAGTAGTTGTGTGTAGATAGATATATAGATTATGATCAGAGAGCAATATACTTGAGTTGAGATGCATTCTATATTGAGTTGGAATATAGCAGGGAAGAGTGTAGCGTATTTAATATATAATATTTGCCTCTTCCTCTCCCTGCCTCTGCACCCCAACTGTTCACTGGGCGACTGGTAGTGAGGGTTGACTTCTTACAGTGGGGATTATGTGCTGCCTGCCTGAGATTACCAGGAACCTCATGCTTTACCTTCTCTGTTGAGTTCTGAGCACCTCAGGCAGCAGGGCCTTTGCTAATAATCTACTTTGACAAAATTTGTGTGTCTGAATGATTTATATGTTATGCACACTTGTCATAAATGCATTGTTTGTATCGTGGAATCATTAGCCACTCCATCAGATGGAGATGGATTTAAAAGGTGTAGTGTATTTAATATTTCAGTATTATTGTATATATGTTGTTTTGTTAAGCATACTTCATTGCTTACATAATTCATTTTGGGTTATATGTAAGAAGTATGTGAATGGCATATGTCATTATGCCATCACATCAAATGTGAGCACCTCACTAAAGAAAAACTATGTGGACAGAACGTTTCCCAGCTCTTGGGATTTTCTTTTTATTTGTTTCTGGAGTTACAAATCATAACACTAAGAAGTTCAGATGCAGAAAAATGAAGTGAAAAGCAAAATGTCAGAGAAGCTAAGCTGGAGGTCGGACAGCTTTTCCGGAAGGAAATGGGATATTAAATATTTTAGGTCAAGACTCTACATCAAAACTAAACGATAAAGGGGAGATAGCCAGTTTAGGGAAAGAGTGGAGTAAGAACTGCAAAAGATAGGTGGATCCAGGTATAGATTGGTGATTGGCAAATGGGAGGAAAGTGTGAAGATAGTGACAGAGGCTCTAAGGTAAGTGGAGAATATAATAATCTTTACATTTCTGATTTTTGATAAATCTTTAGTTTTCTCTCTTCATTTCTCCATCTGTACCCAACTTGTAATGGATTTCTCCTGATCAAATTTATTATTCCTTCTCAATCCTGATGCTATTTATTTCTGTCTCTCAGATGTGTTAAGGAGACATGGGGCTGATTTCTGTGCTCCAGTCCAGATATCCAGATTCTTTTGTTGCAATGTTATCAGCTGACACTGCCATTAGCATGGTGTGCAATTGCTTTAAAACCATCATTTAAAGCTTTTGACACTATTTCTTGGCCGATATATTTAGCAGGTTATGAGAATCCAGCAAAAGCAATAAAAAGGTAGTTGGCATACAAGGGTCGGCACAGCATTGTGGGCCGAAGGGCCTGTACTGTGCTGTATTGTTCTATGTTCTATGTAGATGCAGTGTTTCATGAGACTGAAAAAGCACGGGCAGATGATAGGGCACAATAGCTTTCAGTGAGATGAGTTGAGGTGTAACATGGGAGCAAAATTGAACACGATGATGAAAGCAAAACAGATGGCATTGTATTTCAAGGCACACAGTCTGCAGAATAAAGTAAATGATCTTGTAGCACATTTATGGATTGGCAGGTATGACATTGTGGGCATCACTGAGTTGTGGCTGAAAGGTGCCCATAGTTGTGAACTTAATATCCAAAAATACACATTGTATAGAAAGAACAGACAGGTAGGCAGAATGGGTGGGGTGGCTTTGTTGGTAAAAAATGAAATCAAGTCATTAGAAAGAGCTGACATAACATCAAAAGATGTAGAGACCTTATGGGTAGAGTTAAGAAACTGCAAGAGTAAAAAGACCCTGATGGGTGTTACAGTCCTTCAAATAGTAGGCAGGATATGCCGTACAAATTAGAACAGGAGATAGAAACAGCATGTAAAAAAAGTGCAATGTTACAACAGTCATTGATTTCAAATGCAGGTAAATTGTAAAAATTCGGGTTGGCACTGGGTCCCAAGAGATGGAATGTGTAGAATGTGTAGAATGCCTATGAGATGGCTTATTTTGTGGTTGAGCCCACTAGGGGAAAGGCAATTCTGGAGGGGGTATTGTGTAATGAACCAGATTTGATTTAGGGAGCTTAAGGTAAAGGAACCCTTGGGAAGCAGGGATAGAACTCTTGCTGTAGTTTGAGAGGGAAGAGATGAAGTCAGCTGTTTCAGTATTACAGTGGTGTAAAGGGGAATGAGAGAGGAGCTGGCCAAAGCTGATTGGAAAGGGACACTAGCAGGGATAGCAGCAGAACAGCAATGGCTAGACTTTCTAGGCACAAGATTGATAAATCCCAAAGATGAAGAGATATTCTAATGGGAGGATGAGGCAACCGTGGCTGAGAAGGGAAGTCAAAGATAGCATAAAAGTAAAAAATAGGGCATATAATGTTGCAAAAATTAGTGAGAAGTTAGAAGATTGGGAACCTTTAAAAAACCAACAGAAGACATCATAAAAATCATGAGAGAAAAGATGTAATATGAAGGTAAACTAGCCAATAATATAAAAGAGGATACCAAAAAGTTTTTTCAGATACGTAAAGAGTAAATGAGACTAGAGTGGATATCAGACCACTAGAAAATGACATTGGAGAGGGAGTAATGGGGGACAAAGAAATGGTGGATGCTATAAGTATTTTACATTAGTCTTTGTTAAGGCTGCTTAACAAGATAAGAGTGCATGGTATTTCAGGAAAGATACTAGCATGGATAGAAGATTGGCTGGCTAGCAGAAGGCAAAGAGTGGGAATAAAAGGAGCATTTTCTGGTTGGCTGCCAGTGACTAGTGGTGTTCTACGGGGGGTTGGTGTTGGAACCGATTCTTTTTAGTTACATGTCAATGATGTGGATGATGGAATTAATGACTTTGTGGCCAAGTTTATGGACAATACAATAGGTGGAAGGGCAAGTAGTGTTGAGGAAGCAGGGAGTCTGCAGTAGGACTTAGACAGATTAGGAGAATGGGCAAAGAAGTGGCAGATGGGATATTGTGTAGAGAAGTGTATGGTCATGCACTTTAGTAGAAGGAATAAAGGCGTAGACTCATTGAAATGGAGAGAAAACTCAAAAGAACATAGAACATAAAACATTACAGACCCTTTGCTCCATGATGTTGTTCCAACCTTGTAACCTAACCCTTCCCTCCCACATAGCCCTCTATTTTTCTTTCATCATGTACCTATCTAAGAGTCTTTTAAATATCCCTAATGATCTGCTTCTATCACCAACCCTGGCAGTGTGTTCTATGTACTTACCATTCTCAGTGTGAAAAACACTACCTTTGACATTCCTCTTATACTTCCCTCCAATCATCTTAAAAGTATGTCCTCCCATATTAGCTATAGCTGTCCTGGTGAAAATGTGCTGCTGTCTACTCGATCTATGCCTCTTATCTTACATCTCTATCAAGTGAATTCTCATCTTCCTTTGCTGCAATGAGAAAAGTTCTGGCTCACTCAACCTTTACTCATAGACATTCGCTCTAATCCAGGCACCATACTGGTGAATCTCCCCTGCATCCTCTTTAAAACTTTCACATCCTTTCTATAATGAGGCAACCAGAATTGAACAGAATACTTTAAGAGTGGTCTAACCAGAGCTATATAGAGCTGCAACATTACCTTGTGGCTCTTGAATTCAGTCCCCTGACTAATGAAGGCCAACAGTTTCCTGATCATCCTATCAACTTGCACGTTAATTTTGAGGGATTTATGTACATGGACTACAGGATACTTCTGTTCCTACTGCTAAGAATCCTGTCATTAACCTTGTACTTTGCCTTCAAGTTCAACCTTCCAAAGTGTATCACTTCACATTTCTCCAGATTGAACAACATTTGCCACCTCTGAGCCCAGCTCTGCATCTTGTCAATGTTTCATTGTAACCTATGACAACCTTCTGTACTATCTATAACACCACTAACATTCATGCCACCTGCAGACTTATTAAACCATTCTTCCACTTACTCATCTAAGTTATTTGCAAAAATTACAAAGAGCAGCGGTCTCAGAACAGATCCCCCAGAACATTTCTGGTCACAAACCTCAATAAAACATGCCTCATCTACATCCAACCTCAATACAGAATATGCCTCATCTACGTCCATCCTCTGGCTTACGTAGACAAGCCAATTCTGAATCCACACAGCCAAGTTTCCCTGGATCCCATGCCTCCTGACTCTCTGAATGAGACTACTATAGGGAACCTTGTCAAATATCTTATTAATACACCACATCCACTGCTCCAGCTTCATCAATAAACTAACAAACAAATTTAAGGAACATTAAATAAAAATAAGTTGTCCAGACAAGACAATGAAGGTAAGGCATTGGAGAAGGATGTTTTTAAGGAGGTAGAAGATCAGCTGTTCTGGACCCAGGGAACAAATGTGCTTGTCAGTGGTTACGTACAAGTGGAAGTTGAGCGACTGAGTGAGTGTCATGGAGCATATACATTCAATGGAAATAAATCAAAAAGATAGTATCAAGACTTGATAGACAAGGAGTAGTTGTCGGGGAAAGAATAGTGAGGGCTAACAACTAGTAAACAGGGATGTGGATTGTATTAATGTGGTAACAGGGAACCACAAACAAAGCTTAAAAGTAGAGACATGGAATGCAACAGTGACGGTATCCTAGTTTCAAGAACTTCATTAAGTATGTTATAGTGTGCACCCATTGTCGTAATAGAAAAGTGGATTTGTTGTTAAACCTGTGGATAATCATCTTTTTGGATTCAGGGCCTAATTTGTTACTTAATTGATATTTCCTGTAGCCACCATTCTGTTATCAAAATTTAGTTCTTTTTTTCTGGTATTCTCTTCAAATGAGAATATTTGAACCAAACTCATTCCTAGGTGGATCAGCTCTGGCTGGTATTTTGGTGTGCACCCAGATTTTTAATAAATCACCCATTATTTCAAGCACCAGCTCAGTGTGGCCTGTCAGCCTGTCCTACAGAACAGAGGAACATAAGAGCATAAGAAAAAGACACAGAAGTAGGCCAACCAGTTGCACCTCCTCCACAATTCAATAAGAATATTGCTGATCTTTTAGCCGAAATCTCTGAGCAAACTTCAATACGACTGGAAATGGAATTGGTTTACTATTGTCACATGTATCAAGATATGGTGAAAAGCTTGCCTTGCATACTGTGAATACAGATCAAATTATCAACACGGGGCAATGGGGCAGAACAAGGTTAAACAATTAAAACATAGAATAAAGTGCAAGAAAGTAATAAGGTGCAGGATCTTGGCAAGGTAGATAGTGAGGTCAAGAGTCCATCTTATTGTACTAGTAAACCAGTCATAGTCTTATAAAAGAGGGGTAAAAGTTGTCCTTGAGCCTGATGGTACCAGTTTTCTGGCTTTTGTATCTTCTGCTCAATGTAAGAAGGGTGAAGAGAGAATATCCAGTGTAGATGGGGTCTTTGATTGTGCTATTATGCTGCTATACTGAGAGAGTGAGTATAATCAGAGACCATAGGGGTTGGTTCACATGATACACTGAGCTGTGTCCAAATGTCTTGGTAGCTTCTTGTGATCATGTGCAAAGCAGTTGCCATACCAACCTATGATACATCTAATACGATCCTGTTATAATCCTTTGATCCAAATCACTGATATTGATTTTGAATGGCTGTGGCCTCTGCATTAGTCATTGTGGCATCTCACTGGTTATGGTGTGCCAACCCAAAAATGATACAATTATCACTGCTGTCTGATAATCAGCACATTCCCCCACATCTTGTGTGCTCTAATTTTGTTCAATAATATCTTGTGTGGTACCTTATCCAAATCCCTCCTGAAGGCCCAAATACACCATACCCACTAGTTCTTCATTGCTTACTCTGCTAGCTATAATTTCAAAATATTGCACCAGATTTTATTATCATCAAGAGGTATTAGGTAAGGACAATTTTATATCAGATATAGTGTAAATCTTTTATATCTGGAATTCTGGCAAACATGTTACTGAGGCAAATATTTTCCTGTTGTGATTTACCCAGGAGCCACACTCCAGGATCCAAAGGTAAGTCATATTCAAGTTCCTTGTCTCAAGCCTCCTTTATAAGAGCCTTTGCAGGTTGAATGAGTGTCCATTGAGATTTATACACTGAAGAAACTCTGATCTGCTTGGATTAATAATGAATGGATAAGGGAATTGAATTGGACTCGGGGTTTGAACTCGATTGCGATGTATGTTCTTTCCAATGGGATATAGGTTTTCTGTTTGTTAATGACAAATGTTCTAAACTGAACCATTTGGGAGATGTGCTTCAATATCTGATGGATTCAAGGCTTAAAAGGTATTCAATTACAGAAGCAAGTTTCTGATGTTTTATACATTATCCACCTGGTAAAAGGGTTTGAATCCAGCCAGCTCCTTGCATGCTTTCCAACTGTGCCGGGTTGAAAGTTGAGCTAGCAACTCGGCCTCGTAAAAAACAGACAAAAATACTACAGAAAGGGCAAGGTTGCCGCCAATGTGCCACAAGGCATGGGAAGGAACAGCACACCCAGTAGAAAGACAATGATGGTCTAACAGTTCAGAGAGAAAGAAAGATGACTCTAATGGCAAGCTCAGAGGATGCATGCTTTGCAGACAGAAGCCATGTTATCTATGGTGACTGGCAGATAGGAAAACAGGCATACAGATGTGTGCAGACCATTGGAACTTGGGTACAGTTGGACAGATAGTAAGAATTAGGGGAATTGACCTAGACTACTTATATATTCATGCTATTCAAGTGCATATTAAATGATAAAAACATCAGACATTTGCCCAGTGGTATACTAGAGCACTTTTATTCTGGTGCTTGATTAACTCAGAAATTCCCTGAGTTATGGCACCTGTTAAGAGCAACCATGGATTCTTAAAGATGTGTCACATCAGCATGTAGATCAGAGATTACACTGTGTGTTCCCTGCTATTCGTAACTCTTCAAATAATGGTGCATTCTGTGTCTGCATGCATTCAGAGGCTGGTAAGTAGCAATTGCAGAAATGTAATGTAATCAAAGTTCAAATTAAATTTTATTATCAAAGCACATGTATATCACCATATATAACCTTGAGATTCATTTTCCCATGGGCATACTCAGCAAATCTATAGGTTCAAAGGCTCATTTATTATCAAAGTATACAACTCTGAAATCCTTCAATTCTCCAGGTAGCCATGAAACAAAGAAAGAAAGGCAGCACAATCATCAACCCTCAAATCCTGCCTCCCCACAAAAAAAAGAAAAAAACGGATCAGGCACATTGACAATCCCCCCCCAAAATCCCTGCTCCTGCACAAAAATAAGAACAAAAACAAATCGACACAACAATTTCAGAATCACATTCAAGATGAGAAACAAACATGAGATATAAAAGAAGTGAAAAAGATGGTTTATGATCTATCCAGAAAATGTTGACCAAAAGAGCATTGTATGCAGGTGACCTTTTGACTGGAATAAAATAGTAACTATAACAGGATCGATGAAAAGTCAGAGAGTGTAGAAGACAACAAACTGTGCAAATGCAAATATAAATAAACAGCAATAAATTACGAGAACATGAGAAAACAAGGTAAAGCATCGTTAAAGTGAGATAATTGGTTGTAGGAATATTTCAGTAATGGGACAAATGGTGTAGTTATCCCCTTTTATTCTAGAGCCTGATGGTTGAGGGGTAGTAACTGTTCTTGAACCAGGTGGAGTGAGTCCTGAGGCTCTTGTACATTTTTTCTGTTGGCACCAAGAAGAAGGGAGCATGACCTGGGTGGTGGGAATCTCTGCTGATAGATGCTGCTTTCCTATGACAGCGTCTCATGTAGATGTTCTCAATGGTTGGAAGGGCTTTACCTGAGATGTACTCAGCCAAATCCATTACCTTTTGTAGGATTTTCCATTCAAGGGCATTGGAGTTTCCATACCAGGCCATGATGCAGCCAGTCAATATACTCTCCACTACACACCTACAGAAGTTTGTTGAAGTTTTAGATGTCATGCCGAATCTCTGCAGAATCCTAAGGAAGTCGAGGTACCGCTGTACTTTCTTCACAATTGTGTACTGGGTCCAGGACAAGTCCTCTGAAATATTAACATCCAGGAACTAAAATTAATCACCCTCTCCACCTCTGATCCTCTGATGAATACTGGTTCATGGACCTCTGATTTCCCTCTCCTGAAGTCTATAATCAGTTCCTTCAGATTGCTGATATTGAGTGGTTGTTGTTATGACACCACTCAGCCAGATTTTCAATCTCCCTCCTATATGCTGATTCATCATCACCTTTGGTCCGACCACCAACAGCAATGGCATCAGCAAACTTGAATAGGGCATTTTCAACAAGAAAAAGACTAACCATTTCTTTGCAATGTCGTTGAAAACCACCCATACATTACAACTGCAGAGTTTACTGCCATCAGCATAAGAACTTTTCACTTTCAGCTAGATCAGGGGTTCCCAATGATTTTATATGTCATTGACCCATACTATTAACAGAGGGGTTCATAGACCCAGTATTGGGAACCCCTGAATAATGTGGATCCAATAGCAAATCTGAAACTAGGTCATCTGTGCAGCGTGTATCAGCTGATTCCCAAAACGTTTCTACCATGTGCAAGGAAAGCTCAGGCTAGGAATGCTCTCCATCTTTCTGGATGAGTACAACTCAGTCAATACTAAAGAAGCAGGACAACTTCCTGGAAAGAAATTCAGCATTTTGATTTACACCCCATCCAGTGCACTGAACATTCATGGTCTCTAAAATCTGCTGAAGTATCTAACAAATATATTGTCCCAATGTGGCAATGGTTCCTCAATAACAGTTCCAAAACCCTCAAACTCTTCCACCAAGAAAGATAAGGCCAGCAGGTGCATAGAACACTGCCATCTGCAAAATCTTGCAGGGTATATTTCATCTTGACTTGGAAACATATCACCATTCACTCATGATCAGTGGCAAAGTTGCTGGGGAATCTCTTCACACAGCACACTGAGAGAATGTTTATTAGAAGAAACACAATAGTTTTGGAAGATAGCTCCCAACGCTTTATTGATCAATTTGCCTTAAATACTAACCCTCTGAGCAACAAACACCTTGAAAATGTTAATATTAACATTGCCACAGGCTATTTCACAAAAAAGATTATGGATTTGGCAAACTTGCTTGCTTATGCTGAACTGGACTAAATGTATTGTAGCCAGGTGGAACAGACCTGCTGTTTCTGGCAGGAGGGAATATTGTGTGAGACATTCCTCCTCAGGTGGTCTAAAAAGCATGCCCCAACACTTGCTTGGGCTAGTATCTAGTCCATAGGTGGAGGTAGGTGGCAGTGTCCATGTACGAGGTGTGTTACTTGTGCACCTCCTTTTGTACATTGCAGGATGGTGTAAATCTTTGTGTGAGTCATTGCTTAAAGCCTTTTATTTAATGGCTTTTCATTAACTTGAGTTTGTGGCATTTGTATGGTTTGTCATAAATGTCCATGTAAACCTGAGGCACTGATGTGCTTTATTATATTGGTCTAGTAACTTTACCTAACACACTTTATTGCTCTTTATTTGGTCTGATGATAATTCTGGAGCTGTATTATGTGAAATTTGACTTGCCTCTTTATGTACAACTTTTTTTTTTAACTAAACTGATGTTGGTTAATAAAATTTGTTATAACTTTAAACTAACTTGTCAGACTGCCAGACATAAAGAGGCCCAGAAACTGCCTGTACTACTGGCTCAGTAGTTAGAGCATGCACACACGTTATTGTCCAGAACAGATCATCAAAGAACAACAGCCATTTCCTTTGTAACATGGACAATCACATTACAAAGCCTGAGTCCAATTCATTGACTCTTCACTCAGTCCTGGAAGATCTGGACAGTGAAGATGCATATATCAGGATGCTCTTCATTGACTACAGCCCTGCATTTAAAAGAACAATGTGTTTTAATGGAAAAGCCTACAAAAAGTAGTAGTAGTGGACACAGTCCTGTCCATCATAGGTATAGCCCTCCCCACCATTGAGCACATTTACAAAGCACACTGTCGCAGGAAAGCAGCATCCATTATCAAGGACCCCCACCATCCAGGCTATGCTCTCTTGCTGCTGTTATTGGGAATGAAGTACAGGACCCTTGGGTGTCTCATCACCAGGTTCAGGAGCAGTTATTACCCTTCAACCATCAGTCTCCTGAACTAGAGTAGATAATTTCACTCAACCCAGCACTGAACTGATTCCACAATCCATGGACTTGTATTCAAGGTCTCTGAAACTTATGTTCTCAATATTATTTATTTATTGTTTTTCTTTTATATTTGCACGTTTTCATTCTTTGCACATTCGTTGTTAGTGTGTAGCTTTTCCACTGACTCTATTGTTTCTTGGATTTACCGTGAATGCCTGCAAGAAAATGAATTCCACAGTAATATACGGTGACTTTATAGTACCTACTTTGATAATAAATTTACTTTGAACCTTGAATGTAACTTCCTTAGGATCAAGGCTTGTTGCTTATGCTGAAAATGTAAATTGTCGTCTTGTTAGACTGTCTCTGAAATGACATTAATAAATCCTGCACTGTGCGTAAACATTTCTGTTTTTATTGGGAACTAAAACAGTAAGTTGAAGCTCTTAATCTATTTATTTTTGCAGAGGGACAACAAATCATCAGCAAATAAACACAGAGCACTCAACACTTCATGTATTTTGCTGCAGTGCTTAATGCATATTCCTTTTTGATATATTACAACAAAAATATTGTTTTACATTTGGTTTCTGAAAGTCTTATTCAACCTAGTGACATAGTCAAAGGGAGTTGAAGTTTCAGTAGATGTTGTCAGGAGTGGAAGACCTTCCTGCTCTGTTTCAGGGACCAACATGACTCTATTCAGGGCAGGTGGTCCTTGTATTTATGGGTATTCATGAACACGTGGCCCTGTCCACCAGACCTAAAGACCAATCGTCCATTTCATGTCTGTTTTAGTGTCGAAGGATAGAGAGGGTCAACAGAAAAATCTGACTAATTCTTTGAGAAAAAGGTGCAGGAATTCTTCTTCAGCTCTCAAGAAAGATCAGTGTCGGAGTCGTTCCATCTGCCCTTGCTTTTCCTTATCTGCTTCCACTCTTCACCCAGTTGACTCTGTTTCCCAATTCCATCTCTTTCCCCACCTGGCTCCATTTACCCATCATCCTTCACCCAGTCTATAAATCACCTATTGGTCCTGTCTCACCACACCCCCACCCATCCCTCTCCTTTTTATATTGGCTGTCTTCCCACTTCACTCTCTCAGTCCTGATGAAGTATCATAACTCAAAATCTTGATAATTTTCTCCCCCCCCACCCCCATTCACAGATGCTGTTCAAACTACTGCATTCCCTTTGGAATTTGATTGATCTATAAATTCTGGTAAGTATCATTGTATTTTCTTTCAATGCTGTATGTCAAAATAAATCACCTATTTCAGAATGGAATATAATTGTGACCATTTCTGAGAGTTGGCAGATCATGACAAATTATTTTTCAACCAGAGTTATATACTCTGGTTGCTTTTACATGGTGGTCTACTGTAGTAGAATCAAAACCAGAATCGGGTTTATTGTCACTGACATATATCATGACATTTGTTGCAGCATAACAAATTATTGTAAGTTACGATAATAACTAAATAAGTAGTGGAAAAAGAGGAGATTTGATGGTGGAGTGAAAGGGATCTGTTCCTAAAATGTTGAGTGTGGGTCTTCGGACTCCTATGTTGTGGATGGTGAAGGTCCTTCATGAAGTATGCTACCTTCTTGAGGCATCGCCTTTTATAGATGTCCTCAATAGTGGCAATTGAGTTACCAAGTTCCCTCAAGAGTATGGCTACTGGGGGAAATGGATTTCCAGCCTGATCAACATGAACATTGAATTTAGAGTTATAGGGGAACCTGTTCCCCTGCCCACTCTTGAAACAAACATGCTTTCTTTAATATAGTGTAATAGCAGGAACATTTGTGAGCAGGTGTCTGTATTGTGTTAACAATTCAACCCAGCCAGGTCACATTCATTCTTTGCTTTCACTAGGCTCTCCACCCTAACGTCCCTTCTGTGATGAACATTGAATTCTGCAATTGCAGGAAAACTGCTTTCATGTTGTTTCCCATTATTATGCACATGACCTTGATTCACCCCATTTCGCAAATGTCTTGCTAACAGTACTTATTCTGCTTGTCACATGTTCTGTTGTAACAGGAGGTACCTAATAAAGAGGCCACTTATTGTATGCTTAGGGTCTTCTGCTGCAGTATCCCATCCACTTCAAGGTTCTATGTGTTGTGTGCCTCATTCAGAGATATGCTACTTCATAATGCGTGGTTATTTATGTCACTGTCACCTTCCTGTCAGCTTGACCCAGTCTGGCCATTCTCCTCTGATCACTCTCATTAACAAGGCATTTTTGCCCACACAGTTGTCACTCACTGGATGTTATCCTTTCTTTTTTGCACCATTCTCTCCAAACTCTTAGAGACTGATGTGCATGAAAATCCCAGGAAGTCAGCAGTTTGAGTTATTCAAATCACCCTGTCTAGCACCAACAGTCATTCCACTGTCAAAGTCACTTAGATGACATTTCTTCCCCATTCAGATGCCTAATCTGAATAACAACTGAGCTACTTGGCCATGTCTGAATGCTCTTATGCATCGAGTTGCTGCCACATGATTGGCTGATTAGATATTTACATTAACAAGCAGGTGTACCTAATAAAGTGGCCACTGAGTGCATCGCCGTATGGACTTTTGTTTTACACCTCACTCAAGTTTTACTCCCACGTATCAACTCCCAACATCTGACACCATTCTCACTCTCCCTCACCTGCCTATTGCCCTTCCACACATGGACCTACCTATTACTTGTCAACTTTTACTCCACCCTTACCATTTTATACTGGTTATCTCCCCTCTTTCTCTCCACTCCAGATGTGAAACATCTGCCCTTTTCCCCTCCATCAATGCTGCCCAACCTGTTGTTCCTTTGTGCGCTGCTTTAAACCCTCCCAGTTCTGAGGAAGGCGTGCTGACCCAAACCAATGCCCGCTTTCTCTTTCCACTGATGCTGCTTGACTGTTTGAGTTCTTCCACTATTTCTAGTTTTGTTTCAGGTTCCAGTATCTGCAGTTTGTTATTTTCCATAAAATAGCAATGTCTACCTTTTGCTTTTCTTTCATTTGCTGTTTACCATCAATGTATAATTGCATTAATCTCTTCTGTAAACATCTTCATTTTTGCTATTGCATAGTCAACCAGTGTTTCACTTAATATTTAACCACCAGTTGCAAATTAAGATGCACAAGAACATTCAGCAGGATTAGCAGCACAGTGAACATCATTTACAGTTAATGTCTTTCCAGTTAGTGTTTCAAATGTTTTACTGTCTTTTTATCTAGAAAAGTAATGGGCAGTAATTACATTATTTAAAAGTGCTAAAAGAAAAAGATGTAGTCAGTTCATACGATAAGGACACCATCAGTATGACCTTTAGGGTAGAAAGCTGACTCTGACAAGCTGACTACTGTGTAACGTACTTTTCCATAATTAAAGAATGTCAGGCCACTTCTGACAGGAGACATATTACTGAGCTACTTCACTTGACTTTCATCACAAGGATAATTGTAGTCACAATTTTGGTTTGATAATGATGAATCATCGGTTGTCTATTATAATTATTAAACCCACCTTGGACAGTCCCTCAGGACTGAGCAAGACTACTTTCTACTGTTTCTAAGGTGACTGATATATGTGGGAACTGCAGACTATTCCACAACGGAGACACGAGACATCTGACTGGAGGACGAGCAGCTTTTGAAGTGGTGTGCTCCTTCTACAGCAGGGGTTCCCAACCTGGGACAACAGACCCCTTGTTTAATGATATTGGTTTATGACATAAAAAAGGTTGGGAATCCCTGTTCTACAGGATGTGCTCTCAATACTTGGCCTTCAACTTCTTAGTATCATCGCAAATGCTCCTTCAAAGTAAGTTTATTATCAAAGTATGTACAGTATATGTCACCATATACAACCTTGAGATTCAATTTCTTGCTGGCATTCACAGTAGAGCAAAGAAATACAATAACATCACTGAACATCTACACACAAACACTGACAAACCACCAACGTGCAAAGGAAGGCAAACTGCACAAATACCAAAAAAAAACTAATAATAATAAATAATACTGAAAACATGAGTTAGAGTCAATAGGTTGTGGAATCAGTTCAGTGTTGAGGTGAGTGAAGATGGTTCAGGAGCCTGATGGTTGAAATGTAATAACTATTCCTGAACCTGGTGGTATTTGACTTAAGGCTCCTGTACCTCCTGATGGCAGCAAAAAGAGAGCGTGGTCCAGATGGTGGGGTGCTTGATCATGGATGCTACTTTAATGTGGCAGTGCTGCTTGTAGATGGGCTGAATGGTGAGGACTTTTTCCTGCGATGGGCTGGGCTATATCCATCACTTTCTGTAAGCTTTTCCATTCTTGGACAATTGGTGTTCCCATACCAGGTCAAGATGCAACCAGCCAATACTCTTCACTGTACATCAAAAGGTTTGTCAAAGTTTTAGATGATATTCCAAATCTGCACAAAATCTAAGAATGTAAAATCCAGAATTGCCACTTTGCATATGAGATGGCTTTCTGAAGGTCATACCTGGACGTCTTCACTTTGAACGATTCTCATGACATGTAGGGATAACATTCTCACGATATCTACAACAGAGGTCAGATCATGGGAATAGACAGGCAATTTACTTTTGTACATTAAGTCTAAAATTCAGCAGACAATGAATGGTCTTTGCAAAATCTTTAATCTGCGGCATAAAAACAGTCTTCCTGAATTGACAGTGGTCCAGAAACAGTATGTAATATCTTTACATATTTAAGGGTAGTGATTCCCTTTCATTTCCCTTCATCCCCCTCCTCCATCCACTTACTTTATCCCTCACATACCACCCACCAGCTTGTACTCTTCCCCCACCTCCCACTTTTTATTCTGGCTTCTGTTCCTGATGAAGGGTCTCATCCCAAAACATTGACTGTTTATTCCCCTCTATAGATGCAGCCTAACCTGCTGAGTTCTTCCAGCATTTTGTGCGTATCATTAACCTAGTTAAGGGTAGTGATGGTTAAACCGATCATTTAATGTGGAATATTTAACAACCACCTTAACTGGAAGATAGGTACATAGTGCTTAGCGCTATGCTACCAATCGGGGTTCAATTCCCTTTGTTGCCTGTAAGGAGTTTATTCGTTCTTCCCTTGACCACATGGGTTTCTTCTGGGTTCTGCAGCTTTCTCCCATGTCCCTTCCAAAGACCTATAGGTTAGGTTTAGGGTTAATAAGTTGTGGGCATGTTATGTTGGTGCCAGAAACATGGTGACACTTACAGCACAATCTTTGCTGATTTGATACAAACAATGCATTTCACTGTATGCTTTCAATGCTTTGATGTACATGTGACAAATAAAACTAATCTCAATTGAACCTGTCTTTGAATGCTGCAATGGTACATCAACCTTCAGTGTCCAGTACTAATCTGTGGAGGTGAGAGTGCTGCTAATTGGCACATCTATAAGAGAACATTACAAATAATGAAATCACAATAACAATTTATAGCCTGTGTGATTCAATAAACCACTTTTAATTTGAATGTCGAATACTGCTGGAGCACAAATTTTGATTAAGTGTTCCTTCAAAATCAATGTAAGATGAACTCCATGGAAAGAAGTTCGTTGAACCTCCATATACAGTTTTTCAACTTAGATTTTCAAATTAACCTCTCTCTGGTACCTCTCTCCTCCTTACCCTTCTTCCACGGTACACACTGTCTTCTCCTATCATATTACTACTTCTTCAGCTTTTTTCCTCTTCTACCCTTGTATCATTCTGCTTCCCCCACCCAGTCACATTACCCCTCCCCTGGACTCACCTATCACCTCCCAGCTTGTACTCTTTCCCCTGCCTCCCACCTTCATATTCTGGTTTCTGCCCCCTTCCTTTCCATTCCTGATGAAAAGCCTCAGCCCAAAACATTGACTGCTTATTCCCCTCCATAGATGCTGCCTGACTTGCTGAGTTCCTTCAGCATTTTGTGTTGGCTTCAAATCAGCAGTTTAGCCATCTGATAAAGGCCGAAATAAATTTCTGAAATGGACAGTATAAATGTGCTATAAATACCATAACGTGTAAATGTCACAGTACTTAAAAGTGTGATGTAGATCAGCCATGAAAGACACGCAGGATTTTTGGCTATCTAGAATATATTTGTTTTTCAAGTTACATTTTCTATACCAGACAACTGCAACTCTAAGGACATTGTGAATCAGTTTGTAAATTACAAATGCACACTAAGTCATTGAAAATCTAATAGGCAATAAAGTGTGTATTGTATCTGTACATTGCAGGGATGCCACCAAAGTCCTTACCAAATGAACCCTCAAGAGCATTTTGACTGGTTGCATTACCTTCAAGGATGAAGGCTTCAATGTGCTAGATTGAAAGAGGCTGGCACCTGTCATTAAGGGCCCTCACCATCCAGGACATGCCCTCTTCTCCTTATTACCATCGGGGAGGGGTACAGGAGCCTGATAACACACTTGGTGCTTTAAGAACAGCTTCTTCATCTCTGCCAACAGATTTCTGAATGGTGCATGGACACAACATCATTTTTCTATATTTGCAATATTTATTTATTTGTGTTTATTTATTTATTTTTGTAACTTAAAGTACTTTTTACATCTTGCACTGCACTGTTGACTCAAAACAACAAATTTCATGACATTTGTCCGTGCTAATAAACCTGGTCTGATTTTGATTCTGATTCTGACCAATTCAGTATATGGTTACATCAGTTGTCTTGTAACACTCATTTGGGACTGTGCACACAGGATATTGCACACTTAACATGTTGGACATGCTCTCAGAAATGGATTTTGGGGTGGGAATCAGGAATAGAACCTACATGCTCTTTCCAACTGGCCCACTGTCCCCTTCACTGACATGTCTGACTTTCAGAAGGCGCTGGGGATCTGGTTCAGAGAAATGGGGTGTACAGCAATAACTGGTGAAAGAAATATGCAAGGTCCAACAGAAATTGGCACTGTGGGAGCGGCAGTCCTCCCTGATAGCAGGCAGGAATTGAACTTGTAAGACTCAGTGCCCTTGGTGTTGCTGTATGTGAATCAGGCATGACCCATATCCACTCCTCTTTCATGGCAGCCGGCTATCTTCCATCTTATGTGGTGATCCAAGAAGGAGCTCATATGCTCACAATGCACGAGCCTTCAGAGAATGTGGCAATTACCTTACCTAATAGTGCCCTCATCCTGATTGCCACCCTTGTGCATGGCTGCATCAAATTGTGTGTAGTATTAACATCCGCAAACACCAAGCGTCACTATGTGCTGAGGTTCCACCTGTTCCCAGAGTTGCAAAGGATGGGCCTAGCTGCATTGTTGGACAATTTTCCATTGATTTGGACATTGCTTCACAACCTATCCTTCATAGAAAAGCTTCTGCAGAAGATTACCTTTGGTCAGAAGCCCATCGTGCTGTAGTCAGCACGGAATGTCCTGCAGTTTCTGCTTGAGAAGGACACAAAGGATTACGTGGGATGGTTTCCCAAGCAGACTGTCAAAAGTCTTTGGAAAAATGCCTCATCTCTTGGATTGACTGACAAACATTGAGACTTTTCTTGGCTGGTGGAGAGAAGGCAACTTGCTATCAGATCCTTCCTGCATAGTCAGCATTTCACCCCCAATGCACACGTCCCTTAAGACGGTTGTGTTATGGCAAGCCAAAAGCTACTAACACCTATTGGTCTGTCATCAGCCAATCCCAGGTGATTTTTCCAGAGAACATCTCAAATGTATGTTCTGGCTTTGTTCTATTACTTGGCTCCAGGTCACTTTAGTTATCTGCGAGTGAACATAATGATTGGCGACGGTGTGCTATATTATATTATATTAATATGCCAATTTCAGTAGCAAGCTCAATTTGAAGCAGCCTAACTGAAGTTAATCGAAACCTTGACAAAAAGGTTATCAGTGAGTTCAACAACGCTGGTGTCAAATATGAGTCAGTTATTGCTTCCATCACTAACTTCAGTCTGATGCCACTTCCAGAGTTGAATGCTGGTTCAAATGTTATGAAGATATCTGTCAGGTTGCACTAATGTGGTAAATTGGATCAGCAAATTTGCTAATGATACAAAGATTGAAGGTGTAGTGGACTGTGAGGAAGGTTTTCAAAGCTTGCAGAGGGATCTGGACCAACTGGAAAAATGGGCTGAAAAAAAATGGCAGATAGAGACAGGTGTGAGGTATTGCACTTTGGGAGGAAAAACCAATGTAGAATATACAAGGTAAATGGTGGGGCACTGAGGAGTGCAGTAGAACAGAGGGATCTAGTAATACAGATACAAAATTCCCTAAAAGTGGTGCCACAGGTAGATAGGGTAGTATAAAGAGCTTTTGGTACATTGGCCTTTATAAATCAAAGTATTGAGTATAAGAGTTGGAATGTTATGGTGAGGTTGTGTAAGGCATTGGTGAGGCCGAACTTGGAGTATTGTGTGCAGTTTTGGTCATCGAATTACAGGAAGGATATTAATAAGGTTGAAAGAGTACAGAGAAGGTTTACAAGGATGTTGCCGGGAGTTACAGAGAAAGGTTGAATTAGGATTAGGACCTTATTCCCTGGAGTGTAGGAGAATGATGGGAGACTTGATAGGTGTATAAAATTATGATGGGTATAGATAGAGTGAATGCAAGCAGGCTTTTTCTACTGAGGCTAGGGGAGCAAAAAACCAGAGGACATGGGTTAAGGGTGAAGGGGAAAAAGTTTAAAGGGAACATTGGGGGGCTTCTTCACACAGAGAGTGGTGCGAGTGTGGAATGAGCTGCCAGATGAAGTTGTAAATGCGGGCTCACTTTTAATATTTAAGAAACACTTGGACAGGTACATGGATGAGAGGGGTATGGAGGGATATGGGCCAGGTGCAGGTCAGTGGGACTAGGCAGAAAAATGGTTTGGCACAGCCAAGAAGGGCCAAAAGGCCTGTTTGTGCTGCAATGTTCTATGGTTGCGTTTACCAGTAAAGACATGCACCTTGCTCTGAAAATTGGCTACTGCTCAACATGAGCTTTGTCAACTTCATTCTACCCAAGTACTCACATGACCTATTGCTTGATGAAACTATCCAACAGCTAACAAACATTTTTGGTGGCCAGCCATGTCTTTTTAGTGTTCCCTATCACTGCCTAAAAATCGTCAAACATGACATAGATGGCTTCATCACATATGCAGGAGTTGCTAATCACAAATGTGAAAAATTCAAGCTGGGTAACATGACTGAATGAATGACAGTTCAAATGCCTAATTTTTATTTGTGGATTTCAGGCACCTAACAATGCAGACATTTGCAAACAGCCCTTGGCCAGACTGGAGCAAGACCCTGATACGACTCTATAAGTTGTCACTCGAGAATGTCAGCATTTGATCAACCTAAAACACGATTCCAACCTGGTCAAACAGAATCATGTCAACGCAGTTTCCAATAGCCCAGACATCATCACTCAGTAGGTCTCCAAGCAGATGAGGTCCTATAGAAGACATTGGCCATTCAAATCATGTCAGTTGATGCCAAACCACGGTCAGTACATGAGGCCATAAAACATCAAATGCAACAGAGCTATGCAGCAGTGTTTCAAGATGGGTGAGTTTGCTGCACCAAATTGCAAGCAGAACTTCATCTCCATCCAGATGCAAAGCCTGTCTTCTGCCCCAAAAGACCGGTATTATATGCAGTCTTACTCATTGCTGATCAAGAGCTAGGTCACCTATAACAAGTTGGTGTGATTAAACCTATCAAATACTCACTGTGGGCATCTATAAAAGTCATCATCAAGCAAGCCAGTAAGGTTATGTGCAGACTTCTCAACTGGTTTCAAAGCCTACCCCCAGGTAGAAGTGGAGGAAAATTCACAGGAGCTTCTCACCATTACAACACGAGGGGTTGATATCTTTCCTCCATCTGCCTTTTAGGGTAAAGGTGGCTACTTCAATTTTCCAGCAGCTTATTATCACCATGCTGAGTGTTATTGATGATGTTGCTGTTTACCACAACAACATCATTGTGGTGGGCATGGATCAGACTATGACAATGACTGGACCATGTTTTGAACAAACTACAAGACTTTGGATTGCAATTCTGGGCAGAAAAATGCAGCCTCCTGATGTCTTCCATCAAGTATCTGGGATTCATCATAGATGAACACAGTCATCACACAGATCCTGAAAACATCACTGCTATCTTTACACCTGAACCATATGTCAGCTCCTTATGATCATTTTTCGGTATTATCAGCATTCCTCCTAGCAATGCATCATCTGAAGGAGCCACTCAATGCCCTGCTCAACAATGTACCATGTAGAAATGCTCCAAACAATGCAAGAAGACTTATCAAATGAAGAATATGCTGTCATCTGAACTTCTCTTGGTACATTTCAACCCAGGGCTGCCAATCGTTGTGACAGATGCATCCAACTATGGTGTAGGAGCTGTCATATCCCATCTCTTCCCCAATGGTTCTGATAAAGCTGTCATGCATGCAGCCAGATCACTGACCACAGCAGAAAGAAACTATGGACAAACCAAGAAAGAATACTTGGGAATCATTGTTGCTGTGAAGACATTCTACCTGATGCTTTATGACAGATGCTTCATTCTCTTTACTGATGACTAGCCACTGTTGGCTATCCTTAGGTCTAAGAAAGGCAACCCAGTGTCTAACAGCTAACCAGCTACAAACATGAGCAACAATGTTATTGGCTTACGATTTTGAAATCAGGTACACTCCAAACCACGAACTTGGTCAGGGAGATGCCCTCTCAAGACTTATCAATCAGCAATTTACTGAAAACAAAGATGGAGTCATAGCTGCGATTTCAGTTGATTGCAAATTTCACAGGTTGTATTGGATGCTTCCATAGGTCTTCTGATCGTGGTTCACAAGATCAGAGCAGAAATAGCTGCAGATCCTCTTTGGCATACCTCTAAAAACCTCACTAATGGACAGCCAGTCAAAGTTGAGGAAGATGTCATACCCTTATACGTCACACACAACTGTGGCCTCCTGCCTGTTGTTTGGAGACAGAACAGTGATTCCATGAACACTTTGAAGAAAGGAATTGAAACAATTCCACTACGATCACCCGAGCATCAATTGAATGAATGTCCAGGTAAGCGGTTTTGTGTATTGGCCAAGCACAGATGAGGATAACACTTCTGTATGCCAGCAATGTACTCAGTGCTCTATGGCAGAAAAGATTCCAAGTAGAGATGATCCATAACCATGGCCTCAGGCTATCAGACCTTGGAGTAGAGTACATTTGGACTTCTTGGCCCAATCAATAGGTGTATCTACCTTGTCCTGGTCAACTCCTATTCTAAGTGGTCAGAAGTATTACCTATGAAAACAGTGATGACAGAGTCTTCCATTCAACATCTGCTGCAGATCTTCAGCTGATTTGAGACACCAGTAACACTTGCTTCTGACAATGGCACTCAATTCAGTTCATAGTAGTTTGCTGCATTCTGCCAGAACAACAGAATTATCAACATCCGCTCATTCCCATGTCATTCACAGTCCAGCGGCCAAGCAGGGAGGTTTGGGATGCCTTCAAGTGGTCGTTTCTGAAATTAAGAGGGGAAGGAGCATATATTTCTGCTGACATATCGAATTACAGTGCATCAAAGCCTTGAGAGGAAGCCTCTAGCTGAAGCCCTTTTTGGGAGGAAACTGTGCACAGCATTGGATGCAATGCTGTTAAAGTGCCCAATGTTCAAGACAACAAGTAGTCAGGTGCACAAAAGCCATACAAACCTTGGTCAACAGGTGAAGTCATTCAGTCAGACACAAAACTGGAAGAAGTGCCGCTTAAAAAAAGTTTCAACAGAATGGATATCCAAGGAGCTTCATCCAACGGCGCCTCAAGGTCAGAAACCCGAACAAACAAACTACACGAACGACAAATAAATGAATTGTATTGCCATACATAAAGAACATCTCAGAAATAACAA
Source organism: Hemitrygon akajei (assembly GCF_048418815.1). Classification (NCBI taxonomy): domain Eukaryota; kingdom Metazoa; phylum Chordata; class Chondrichthyes; order Myliobatiformes; family Dasyatidae; genus Hemitrygon; species Hemitrygon akajei. Next base: position 24,710,470 of record NC_133149.1, read on the forward strand.
GTCTGCTTCAGCAACACAACATCTCAGATGCTCACAAACTGAAGGCAACTTTGAAGAGAAACAACATTTGTTCTATTGGTCACATTTTATGTACAAAATCCAGTGTAGTGACTGTGACAAGTGCTACATTGGTCAGACAGGAAGAAAACACTATCACCAAGGCTACACAAGGATCAGCTAGCGAGCAGAAGATATGGCCCACTCTCACTCTCATGAAGATGAAGAAGGACACCATTTCAACTGGACAACAGAGCCTTGACTCAAGCATGAAAAAGAACAAGAATTTCTCAAAGCATTGTTCTCTGCAGAAGGATCCATCAACACATACATAGACATAGATCTGGTATATGAACTGTTATGGAGAAAAGAGAAACAACGTGAACAATCAACGAATCACCAGTAATCTCAGGATCTGGAGAGCAAAGCAAACACTTCCAATGAACCTCCCTCGAAGTTAGCCAGTCAGAATCCTCTACTGCTAAACTGTTCAGTGTTTTGAACCAGCCAACCAAATACAACATCTAAATCAATATCCATTCAGACCCCAGAGGAGTACATAAGCTAGCATTCTGAGGAGATAACACCCTCAAATGGGCACTGAGATGGCTTCTCAATTGGGGCCAAAATGTTTGCAAACATTTTGCCAGGTGTGGCGATCAACCAAACTTCCAAGAAGTCATTTAAGCCTGGAGCTACAGTATGAGGTAGAAAATATGGCAATGGTTGAGACCCCTGGGTGCCAGGTCAGATCATCAAATATATGGGGACAGTGTCATAGAACACTACTGCACAGAAACAGGCCCTTTGGTCCATCTAATCCATAACAAAATATTAATCCATCTAGTCCCATTAACCTGCACTGGACCATAGCCCTCGTACACCTCCCATTTATGTACCTATCCAAATTTATCTTAAATATTGAGATCGATCCCACATTCACCACTTCCGGCAGCTCATTCACACTCTCACCACCCTCTGAGTGAAGAAGTTTCCCCTCATGTTCCACTTAAACAGTTCATGGTTCACCCTTAACCCATGATCTCTAGTTGTAGTCTCACTTAACCTCAGTAGAAAAGGCCTGCATTTACCTTGCCTATACCTCTCATAAGTTTGTATACCTCTATCAAATCTCCCCTCAATCTTCTACATTCCAAGGAATAAAGTCCTAAACTATTCATTTTTTCCTGAAAACTCAGGTCTTCCAGCCCTGGCAACATCCTTGTAAATTTTCCCTGTACTCTTTCAATCTTATTTACACTTTTCCTGTAGATGGGTGACCAAAACTATAGGCAATACTCCAAATTAGGTCTAACCAACATCTTGTACAACTTTAACCATACTCCTGTATTTATAAAGGCCAATGTGTGTTCTTTATGAGCCTATCTACCTGTGACACAACTTTCAAGGAATTATGGATTTTTATTCCCAGATCCCTCCATTCTACTGCACTCCTTGATGCCTACCTACCACTTACCATGCAAGTTCTACCCTGGTTTGTTCTCCCAAAGTGCAACACCTCACATTTGTCTGCTTTAAAATTCATCTGTCATTTTTCAGCCCATTTTTTCCAACTGGTTCAGATCCTGCTGCAAGCTTTGGTAGTTTTCCTCACCGTCCACTGCACTCCAAATCTTGGTGTCATCTGCAAACTTACTGATCTAGTTTATCACATTATCATCTAGATTATTGATACAGATGGCAAACAAGAACATCGATCCCTGTGGCACCCCACTAGTCACAGGTCTCCAGTCAGAGAGGCAACCATTGACTACCACTCTTTGGCTTCTCCTACGAAGCAACTATCTAATCAAATTTGCTACCACATCTTGATTGATAAGCAACAGAACCTTCTTGACCAACTTCCCATGTGGGACCTTGTCAAAGGCCTTGCTAAAGTCCATGTAGACTCCATCCACTGCTTTGCCCTCATTCACTTTCCTGGTTACTTTCTCAAAAACTCTATAAAATTGGTATCCACAAATCTATGTTGACTATCCTGAATCAATCTCTATCTATCCCAATAATTGTATAACCAATCCTTTAGAATGTCTTCCAATAACTTGCCCACTACTGATGTCAGGCTCAGCAGCCTGTGAATTTCCTGGCTTATTCTTAGAACCTTTCTTAAACAATGGAACATCATTAGCTACCCTCCAATCCTCTGGCACCTCACCTGTGGTTAAGGTTGTTTTAAGTATCTCTGCAAGGGCCCCGGCAATTTCTGCACTAGCCTCCCACAAGATCCAAGGGAACACCTTGTCAGGCCCTGGGGGCTTATCCACCCTAATTTGCCTCAAGGCAGCAAACATCACCTCCTCTGTAACCTGTATGAGGCCTGTGATCTCACTGCCACTTTGTCTCACTTCTGTAGACACTGTGTCCATCTCCTGAGTAAATATAGACGCAAAAAAAAAATTAAGATCTCCCCCATCTCTTTTAGCTCCATGCTTAGATGACTACTCTGATCTTCCAGAGGACCACTTTTGTCCCTTGTAATCCTTTTGCTCTTAATATATCTGCAGAAGCCCTTAGGATTCTCCTTCACCTTATCTGCTCAGGCAACCTCATGCCTTCATTTAGCCTTCCTGATTTACTTCTTAAATGGTTTCTTGCATTTCTATTATTCCTGACGTACTAATTTTGTTCCTTCCTGCCTATACCTGCTATGCACCTTCTTCTTTTTCTTAACCAGACCCTCAATGTCTCTCAAAAACCAAGGATCCCTGAACATGATATCTTTACCTTTTATTCTGACAGGCACATACAAACTCTGCTCTCAAAATTTCAATTTTGAAGACTTCCCACTTACTAAGTACACCTTTGCCAAAAAACAATCTGTCCCACTCCACACTTGCCAGATCCTTTCTGATACCATGAAAATTGGCCTTTCTCCAATTTAGAATCTCAGTTGAAGAACCAGAACTATCCTTCTGCATAATTACCTGAACTACAAAGTGCTCTATGATTAGACTTCCAATACAACTCAGAGTCCTGCCATGTGCAGAAGTTCGCTGATGACACGGCCATAGTGGGGTGTGTCAGGAATGGACAGGAGGAGGAGTATAGGAAACTGATACAGGACTTTGTGATATGGTGCAACTCAAACTACCTGCGTCTCAATATCACCAAGACCAAGGAGATGGTGGTGGACTTTAGGAGATCTAGGCCTCATATGGAGCCAGTGATCATTAATGGAGAATGTGTGGAGCAGGTTAAGACCTACAAGTATCTGGGAGTACAGTTAGACGAGAAGCTAGACTGGACTGCCAACACAGATGCCTTGTGCAGGAAGGCACAGAGTCGAATGTACTTCCTAAGAAGGTTGGCGTCATTCAATGTCTGTAGTGAGATGCTGAAGATGTTCTATAGGTCAGTTGTGGAGAGCGCCCTCTTCTTTGTGGTGGCGTGTTGGGGAGGAAGCATTAAGAAGAGGGACGCCTCACGTCTTAATAAGCTGGTAAGGAAGGCGGGCTCTGTCGTGGGCAAAGTACTGGAGAGTTTAACATCGGTAGCTGAGCGAAGGGCGCTGAGTAGGCTACGGTCAATTATGGATAACTCTGAATATCCTCTACATAGCACCATCCAGAGACAGAGAAGCAGTTTCAGCGACAGGTTACTATCGATGCAATGCTCCTCAGACAGGATGAAGAGGTCAATACTCCCCAATGCCATTAGGCTTTACAATTCTACCGCCAGGACTTAAGAACTTTTTAAAGCTATTATTAATGCTTTTTGAGATGGTGATTTAGATGCATATCATATTTTTTTTGTACTGAGTTAAGTATGTATGTAATTAGTTTTGCTACAACAAGTGTATGGGACATTGGAAGAAAGTTGAATTTCCCCATGGGGATGAATAAAGTATCTATCTATGAAGTTATCGTAAATGGACGCCCCTGCATCACCATATCAACCAGTTGCAGCCATGTGCTCTTGAAGGCACAACAGGTTTGTCAGGCAGATCATCAAACACAGAGCTGAAAATATATCTCCTCCTGGAAGGGTTCGATTTACCCTGACCGAACCAGCCGCAAGCATTGCAATGAGACCACTGATAGCCAGCACCAATCCAAATCAGCCCTCAGCTCAAATCCTGCATGTAAAAATCTTCAAGAGATTACAGCAACCCAAAAGTAACCAACACCTAGTGGTTGGCTGTCAACAAATCCCAAACTAACTTTATCTGATAGATTGTTGTTCGGGACAACATCGGGAATGTTCTTCGTGACTGTTAAAATAGTTGTGCTCTGGTTGCAGTGTTGATTCTGGCTGCATGGGTTTCTGAATAAAGGTTTCTTTCTTGCTCCAGCTTCGTTCTATCTCTTGGCTCAGGGTCTCATCAATAGTCATAAGCAAGCAAACACAACAGGCTGTGGTGAGCATGAAACAATTTCCTAACTCTTTATCAATTATGAATTTGCAGAAAATGTCAGGGAAAGGATGCAAGGGTCCTTGCTTACATTCATCCTGAGCAGCTCATAACAGAGGACACATAAAAAGTCAAAAGAAAGCGGCAGGTCGGGCAGCATCTATGGAACGATATAAAGAGTCAATATGTTTGGGATGAGCATCCTTTACCCCTTCAATCTGAAGCAGGACGAGTTTATCTATTTTAAAATAAGCCTTGAATTATCAATGCAATTACTTGACTATTTTCATTGTTTTCTTTCAACAAGGGATACAAAAACAAAGAGACAATCTGACAGTTTCATTGGTGGTACCAGAAATGGTAGGAAACACGCTCTTGTATTAGGACTGAGAAGACATTGCATTAATAAGCTAATTATGTTTCAACAAGTGCAGTAACTAGAAGTCAAAAATTGAAGGATTTTAACATGCTTCAAGATCTTTGATAATGGAAATAAAATTTGATTTAATAGCAATAATAATTAGCAGTTTCCCACCACCTACAGACTATTAGATTGAACAAGAGTTAATTCTTCGTGTTCAGGTTCCAGTTCACCTAAAAGCTCAGTGCAGCCTGACTGTTGCAGAACTAGACAACCCATAGAATGCAAAGGCCAGGAGACTGCATCTTCCAGTGTCATGGCAGCGAGTAGGGGGTAAATAGCTGGCCAGTTTAAACAGCCATGTTCCAACGTCAAGTAAAATTAAGTACCAGCAATGACCATAGTAAGCTGCCTGAAGGAGAGTCAGACAATCCAGCCCAATCTATACATTCCATTCCATCTGATAAGCCAACATCTAATACTGAAGCTCAATCACCCAAGCTTCTCATTAGAGATAAAACAATTATTATTGAAATTGAACTGAGGAACTAGTTGTCCTGTTTGTTTGTAAAGCGTAAACAGTCGATACAGAATTGATAAGTCTGTCTTGCTCTTGACTGCATCTGAATTATCAAGGAGGTTTGCTCTAGAAATTAGATTAGCTGCTCTCTGTGACAAATTGCTGTAAATGCAACAGTCCAACTACTTTCTCTGACACTGTCCTGTTTACTGAATAGGAATGGGTAATGAATAAACATAGGCTTGCCAGCACATTCAAAATCCAAGAAGCAATATAACTGAAGTAGTTCATAAAAATCAGCAGCCACGGCCAGTATGCAGTAAATGTATAAACTGTGTACATAGCACCATTTGCATGATAAAATATTCAAAGATGCTCCTGGGAACACTCATATAAAACATGATGCTAAACAACATTATGAGGAATTTGGACAGGTAAGCAAATCTTGGTTATAGTGAGAGATATTAAGGTTTATATTAAAGGAGCGAGAAAGAAGTCTGTAAGGAATCTTATAGTACAGCAAAATATAGTTGGGGACCCAAGTACTAAATCATACTCACAAACTTTTACATTTTATTTAGAACCATAGAACATTACAGCACAGAAACAGGCCTTTTGGCCCTTCTTGGCTGTGCTGAAGCATTTTTGCCTAGTCCCACTGACCTGCACCTAGACCATATCCCTCCATACACCTCTCATCCATGTACCTGTCCAAGTTTTTCTTAAAAGTTAAAAGTGAGCCCGCATTTACCACTTCATCTGGCAGCTCATTCCACACTCCCACCACTCTGTGTGAAGAAGCTCCCCCTAATGTTCCCTTTAAACTTTTACCTTTTCACCCTTAACCCATGACCTCTGTTCTTTTTTTCTCCCCTAGCCTCAGTGGAAAAAGCCTGCTTGCATTCACTATCTATACCCATCATAATTTTATTCACCTCTATCAAATCTCACCTCATTCTTCTATGCTCCAGGGAATAAAGTCCTAACCTATTCAACCTTTCTCTGTAACTCCCGGCAACATCCTTGTAAACCTTCTCTGCACTCTTTCAACCTTATTAATATCCTTCCTGTAATTAGGCGACCAAAACTGCACACAATTTACAGATTAGATTTTCAATTTTAATACTCTCAATCTCATACTGTGTTAATTTGCTGATTCTATGAAAAACACTTAAACTGCTCTATCAAGCAGTAAATTTAGAACACTGCATGAAAAATGCGCAATATCACTGCATCTTCACACAATAACTTTCTGTGGATTCTCTGTGCATCCATTAATTCTCTCCAGTTTTCACAAAAAAAAATCAACAAAGAAAGCATCCTTTTTGAATGCATCATGGCAAATGCACAATCCCAAGTCTACAAGAAATTGCAGAGTTGTGGATACAGCTCAGTCTATCGTGAGAACCAGCCTCTCATCCATGTGTCTGTCTCCACTTCCCACTACCTCAGGAAAACAGCCAAGATAAATAAAGATCTCTGCCACCCTGGACATTGTCTCTTTACCTCCCCCTTCTTCAGGTAGAAGATAAAAAATCTTGAATAAACATACCAGCAGGTTCAAGAACAGCTTCTACCTTGTTGTTTTCAGACTATTGAATGGACCTCTTGTAGGATACCGGCAAACTCTTAACCTCACAATCTTCAGGGCCCTTGCACCTATCTGCACTGCAATTTTTCTGTAACACTATATTTTGCATTCCATTATTACTTTCCCCTTCTGCTGGATGACATACAAAACTGATTCTTACCGTATTTCTATACAGGTGACAATAATAAGCCAATTACTTTCTGTCACAACTTAGTTCTTCAGTTATCCAGCACCTTTAATCTGCTCTGCTGAACAGAGGGTAATCCCACTTTTATTTTGTCTTGCCATTCAACACTTGTCTCAAGATTGAACTGTGCAAACATGAAACCAGCCAAAGTTCAGATGGAGAGCATGTGACCTTCTGTTCAGTTTTGAATTCAAGGATGTTCTGTAATGTCCTTAACTGAGTGGTCAAAAACGCTTAGCACCTGCCCCTTTAGGTTCACACCCATCATGGCTGGCACATATGGTGGGTCCCAGTTTATTTGAAAGTAAGAGCTGAATCTCACTAAATGAAAGTAAGATTTTAAAAATATTTTAATTGGTTAGTATTTTTAATTTTTATAGTTCAAAAATGTCAAACTTTATAAATTTGTTCATAATCTTTATTTTTAGAAGTTACTTAAATGATATTCCACTGTTTTTCAGTATCTCTGACTCCAGACACACATGGATAGAGTTCACAGAATTTGTGGCCGATAGGATGGTCCATAAGCAGGACCTGTGCCTTTGCCATCTGTGGCCCAGTCATACTTGTAGTCTTCCCACTCATGCAGTAGTGACATTTGGAGAATATGAAGAGCTGTACTACTATCAAAGGTAAGTTCAATACTGGGCCTAGCATGCAGTGGGTTTGCACAGGCTGGATCCAGCAAAAATTAAGACATTATTCTGAAAGTGCCATAACCAAAATTGGAATGAATACTACACTGTGGGTCAAACTATGCTGCCTAGCATCTTTTCATTGCACTCTATGCCTCTGTTTAAAGATCACTTCTCCTTACTCACCAGCCTTCTCAGTTCATCTTTTCTCTTTCATATGTACTCTTCTGGGCCTATCAGTTTCTACTTCCACAGTAAATTTTACCAGTCAGTTCAAATTGATCTTTGTCATTCTTTCATCAAAAATATATAATTTAATCTTTCTCTGTAATGTCCTGCATCTTGCACACTTTACTAGTCTGTCTGCCTCCAGAAATTTAGTACTACATTTTAAAAAAATCTTTTCTGTATCACCTGCAAACTTTGAAGTCTATTTACAGATCCAGAACATTAATAAATTTCAACAAAGCCAAGATCCTGGCACTGAAATGCAACAAACTCACTTTTGTTCAGCCCACCCAGAACAATTGACAGTCATTCTCTGAGATCTTTCTCCAAGTCAATACAGTACCCATATCACCATCTCTTTCGTGTCATGACTTCTATCTTCCCAGCAATTTTTATTTGAGGAATTTCTTAAAGCACCCTCTGGGAGTCCATGAACACAACACCTACCTTCATCACTCACCCGTTGCTTCATCAAAAAGTGAACAAATGTGAGTTTGTTGAATTACAGCACTAGGATGTTTGCTTTGCTGAAATCTATTAATGTTCCAGATCAAGGAAGCAAACCAGTTAATTATGCATGAGTTTCCATTAACCAAACTGAGCTGGCCATTACTTACTGATTCAAATACTTCTAAGTGGCAATTAATTTTGTCCCAGGTGTCTTCTGAACAAATTTCCCCTCATCAGAGCTCAGCTGATCACACCTTTTCTTTCACCACCTTTTTAAAATATTAGTATAACATCTGGAGTCCTCCAACCTTTTGGGACTTGCATCACATCAAAAGAGAAGTGTAAATGATGCTCTTTATCTCTTCCTTAGGAAGCAGTTTATTTTCCTACTTTTAGGACTCCTGATCTTTTAGATTGGGTGGTAGGGTGGAAATACGTCTCTACCAAAGGAGGTCAATGGCTCTCTTTCCTGCCACTAGCCTGCAGGACATACTTGGGCAAGGTGTAGCACCTGCTTAGCCCCCACCCCCACCGATCAGGGTCATGTGAAGCCGTGGGAGCAGGTGGTGGCTGGTGCATATCACAAGTTCTGGTTATGTGACCACTGATATCAGGCAGATGTTCTCTGAAGAGTATTGATAATGGCTGGGGTCACCCACCTTGTAAGGACTCTGCCCAGAAGGAAATGGCAAACTACTTCTGTAGAAAAATTTGCCAAGAACAATCATGGTCATCATTGCTTACGTCATCCGACATGGCACATAACAAACAAACAGTCATGTAGGTGTCTGCTGTTCAGTTGTTCTATCGTATCCTATTCCTCAGTGAACCAATCCCGCAGAGCAAGTTGGCAGCTGTGGTAATGGAAAACATTTATAACGTCCTCACTTCATACTTTAGTCATGCTTATGCTCACTATCTTTAAAGGAAGATCTCTTTTTTTGGTGCCTAATTGGCCTTTGAATGTCAGCTCTGTCATGTTTGGGAGAGACTCAGTACCTTACATTGTGCTGTGTAGGAGATGAGGACATTGCAGGCCTTTGTATGAATCAAGAAGTAGTAGTGTAGGGAGAGAACATGCTCAGAATCAGCTCTGGATGAGGTGTAAAGCAGAGCAAGAGACTGAAAGTTTCCACTGGGTGCCTTAGTAGATTCTGGTGGTTGGGGAGAAGGCAGTGATTTAGGAGACAGGATGGAGAATGGGGCAGGTATATGGTTGGGTTTGTGAGTGGGAAAGAGGGTGTTGTCTAGGGGATGGAAGGCAAGCTGAATTTCAGTCTGGCACTGGAAATGTTGCCAAGGTGACATAAAAACAGGGTGCCTTGCACCCTAATGCTGTAGTGATGTCAAGGCACCAAGGGTAATTCATCAACAGAATCACATATTGAAATCTTCAACATTACAAAGTGATGTACAGATGGTTATTTATGTGTTTCACTCTAGGGTAAAAATCAAGTTTTAATCACATTACACTGAAAGGAATAGCTTTATGACATGAATTTCTACCCCTTTATAATCAAACCAATAGAAGTCTAGCAATAGATGTCCTCCTCCTCTTTCTCACCGAAGTGCCCTCATACCTTTTGACAATCTACATTGCTCATTGTTTTAGCCGATCATATTTGATTCCAACTCGCCCACACCTGGTCCATTCATGCCTCCCTTGTCTATATAATATTGCCCTGTGCTTTTGTTTAGAAATTCAGACCTGATAAAATTACAATTAGTATTTCCCATCTGTTTTCCCAGTGAAACATATTTCACTTGCTCTGATTTATTGCCCATAGTTTTGTTTCTTTCAATAAATATCTATAAATATGCTGCTCAAGAAAGCGTTCTTGTGCACATTGAAGTATTTTCCTTTTTTTTTCTCAACACTGTTCCAATCAAAGATTGGCTCAATGAAATTCTCTATTGTTTCTGCCTGAAAACATTGTATTCTTGTCTAATTTCCCTGCAGATTTGCTGCTTGCTGTTCCACGATTTTCTATTATCCACTCAGCATTGTATTAGTTCCTCTATTGTTCTTCCATTCTGATCAAATAATTCTGACACTGAAGTCGCAAATTTATCATCCCATTCCACTGCAATGACAGCATGTTTCTCAGTTGTCTGAACTTAGTAAATATGAGTGTTGAATGTCTTTATTAACCATGATATTTTATATAGTATGGACATATTTCCAAACGTGAAGTGAAAATCAGAATGATTGCAGATGCCCCGCCACTTCTGGTGCAATGCCTTACTCACTAAAAGATGCAGACAAAGGTCATTCAACCCTAGATAGTCCAGGTTATCAGTGGCTTTGTTAACTCTTGCCTCTGAATTAGATAATTGTGAGTTTGTCACACCCTAGAAGCTTGCTTACAAAATCTAAGTCAATAATAACATTCCAACACTGAAGGAGTTCAGCTTTCATGGTGGTGAGAAAATGCAGGTTCAGTAATGAGGATAATATTCATTAAAAGAAATCTACTGTTTTTCATCTGTTCCATTGATTGGATTGACTGAAATGTAGCATCTGAACAGTTTGAGGAAGGATAAGGGTAACATGTATGGTCATCAAACCAAAGGTGTACAGGTGATACAGTAAAATGATGCCTAGTCCTTCTGAGAAGAATCTTTCTGTACCAGATTAGTGGTGGCTACCATGTTTCCAACAATGAATGATCTGGTGGCCAGACCTCTTTGAGTGTGCCTACTAACCTTATCACATTTTTTACTGAATAGGAACTTGGTTTTGAGCAGCACTTCCAACTCCTTCCTTCTACCAGAGGAATAATATGCAAAATGATCATGCCCAGTGATGTACAAGTCACATTTAATGGGCATAATATGAGTTTGCCGACCTGTCACACTTACCAAGACTATTTATTTCACATTGACTCACAGGATCACTTTTCAATGCATGGCTAAGAGGAGTTGATTTTCCTTGGGTATAAAAACAGATGAAGAAACAAAATTATATCAAACAACCCATTATATTTGGTCATATGATTTCAATGCTGAGCTAACGGTATCACTTGTTGGCTTTTAAAGCAGGCACTAATTTCCAACTAATAATTCTCCAAAACTCAGATTTTTACACATGAATGCCAACCAACCAACAGAGCTGCTAACTCCAGCTTTAAAGTTGAAAATTGTCTCCATCACCCTTAATGCATCATCTTTCAGCAATAGAACTTAATCTAACCTCTGAGTCAACCGAAAGGAGTACTAGCCCAACCAAACATTGGCACCAACAACACAACAGTGGATCCCGGGATTGATAGTCTGCCATTTAACATTGTGAATCCAAAGTCATTTTAGTGAAATAACATTTCGCTTCAAGGACAAAGTGATTGAGGAAGCCCTCACACCTGGTGGCAGTGAAAAGAAAGGTTGCCAGATTAAATAAAGTGAACTGAAATTATTGCTAATGGTTATTCCTGAAACACTTTAATATGTTTCTAGTTGCAACCCGTTCTCCTTTATGTGCTACACTTTATGGAAGAGATCAAAGTCTGCACAGTTTTCTGCATTTATTGATTGCAGTCTGCTTGCTATCTTATAAATAATGCATTACAGACTGCATATTCACCTCTGCAACACAGCCTCGCTTTAGGACATCCCGATGCATGTGATGTATCACCCCATTTGGGGGATATTGTCCTGCATAAATTACCTGCCACACTTCTGAAATTACAACAGTGATCAGACTTCACATGCAATAATCAGCTGCAGAGTGCACTGGGGCATTATGAAGTCAGTTTAGGTGATATATTAGAGCAATTCTTTTGTTTTTATCTTATGTGCTTTCATTTCCTCCACGTAACACGCCATGATACTATTTAAAATTAAACTTGCATTGTTGTCTACGTACTTTTGAAATTTATACATGTCTATATTTAAACTGCTTTACAGCTCATACATATAACTAAATAAACTGAGCTTCTCCTGTAAGTTCTTGGGCAGAGGAACCAGCCAACATATTGCAGAGCTGCTGGACAATATACTGATTAAAGGAGTGTAGTCTGGGCTTGTTGTTGGTTAAATTTGTCAGATCCTGATCAATACACTCCTACCAATATCCATCCTCTGCAGTGGAAGGACCTTGCCCTCAATATGAATGGATACAAAGAAAATGATAAGATGGAGACTTGAGCTGGTGGCTTAATTTAAAAGGTTGGAACCTCATAGGTACAATGATAGGTTAAACTATCTCCTCCCATGCTGGGTACATGTACGTGGCTTTCTGTGGCATAGCTGGACAAGCATAATTATGAATGAAAGATTTCCAATAGATACTTGCACCTGATGTGTACATATCAAATTGTAATTAATACAGAGGTAATTTTTTTTTACCCAGAGTGGTGGGTGCAGGGAATGCCCTGCTAGGGGTGGTGGTAGAGGCAGATACCTTACGGACATTTAAGAAATACTTAGGCACATGGATGATAGAAAAATGTCGGGTTATGTAGAAGGGTGGGCTAGATTGATCATAGAATAGGTTAAAATGTTCACACAGATTGTGGGCTGAAGGGCCTGTACTGTGCTGTAATGTTCTGTGTTCTAAATATGCAATTCATCTTAGTAGTGGTGGGGTAATTTATACACAAACTAGTGTGATGCAGGAGGAATCTGCTCCAATGTTCTTAATTTTAAATAGATCCTTTTGCCAGGAAGTTATAATTATTAGCATCACCTCATAAGTACCTCATCCTCTGACATCCTCCCTATATTTTCCTCTAATCACCTTAAAGTTATGCCCCCTCATATTAGCCATTTCTGCCCTGGGGAAGAACTCTCTGACTATCCACTCGATCTATGCCTCTTATTTTGTACACCTCAATCAAGTCATCTCTCATCCTTCTGCACTCCAAATTGAAAAGCCCCAGCTCACTCAACCTTTCCTCATAAGACATGCTCTCTACTGCAGGCAGGATCCTAGTGAATCTCCTCTGCATCACCTCTAAAGCTTTCACATCTTCCCGATAATGAGTTGATCAGAACTCAACACAATATTCCAAGTGTGGTCTAATCAGGGTTTTATGGAGCTGCAGAATTGCCTTGCAGCTCTTGAACTTAGTCTCCAGGTTAAAGAAAGCCAACATACCATACACCTTTTTAACAACTGTATTAATTTGTGCAGCAACTTTGAGGAATCAATGGATGTGGACTCCAGGATCCCCCTGTTACCCCACACTGCTGAGGATCCTGCCACTAACCTTGTATTCTGCCTTTTAATTCCACCTTCTAAAGTGAATCACTTCACCCTTTTCCGGGTTGAACTCCATCTGACTCTTCTCAGCCCATATATTCCTTCATTTATTTCATGCTAAAACATGCTTTCATTGCCTTACGAGTTACAACATGAAATCTCTCAGAACATAGAAATCTACAGCACATTACAGGCCCTTTGGCCCACAATGTGTGCCAACCATGTAATGTACTCTAGAAGCTGCCTAGAATTACCCTGCCACATAGCCCTCTATTTGTCTAAGCTCCATGTACCTATCTAAGAGTCTATTAAAATCCCCTATTGTATTCACCTCCACCACCATCACCAGAAGTGCATGAAAAGCTTACCTCTGACATCCCCTCTGTACCTACTTCCTTTGTGTCGTCAATAAACTTACTAACCTACATTCTACCTCTTCATGCAGTTCATTTTATAAAAATCACAAAGTGGAGGGGTTCCAGAACAGAACCCTGTGGAACACCACTGGTCACTGTCCTCCTGTGGGCAAGTCAATTTTGGATCCACAAAGCAAGGTCTCCTTGGATCCCATGCCTATTTACTTCCTGAATGAGCAATGCGTGGGGAACCTTATCAAATGCCTAAGCTCCATGAAAGATCTCTTTAAAAAAAATACAGTAGGTATTCCCATTATGGGCTTCCTTAAGACCATAAGACATGAGCCATTCGTACCATTGAATCTACTCCATCGTTCCATCATGATTGATGATTGACTACTCTCTGGCTAAGGAAATTCCTCCTCATCTGTTCTAAATGAATGTCACTCTATTCTGAGACTGTGCCCTCTGGTTCAAGACTCACCAAATATAGGAAATATTCAATGAGTTTCAATGAGTTGCCCCCACATTCTTCTAAACTCCAGCGACTACAGGCCCAGAATCATCAAATGCTTTAACCTTTTCATTCCTGGAATCATCCTCATGAGCCTCTTCTGGACCATCTCCAATGCCAACCCATCTTTCCTTAGATAAGGAGCCCAGAACTGCTCACAATATTCCAAGTGCGGTCTGAACAATGCCTTACAAAGCCTCAGCATTACATCCTTGCTTTGATATTTGTCCTCTCAAAATAAATGCTAATGTTGTATTTGCCTTTGTAAAGGGGATTTCTTCTTTTTCTTTGTTACTGTGTATGTAATAAAAATGGCTTCTTTGTTTTGTTAAAAGTAGGAATGCTTCTTTGTTGCGAGAGAGTGCTGGAAGCTTGTTTGGGTTAAAATTTACTGATAACGAGAATTGTATTCCTTTGTAAACCAATTGGGATTAATGTTGTTCTTTCTTCTGAGTCTGTAAGCTATTGTTGGCGGGCTTTTGGGGAGATCGGCGCTTGGGGTTGAGAGAGAGAGGACGCGATGCTGTAAACTGGGCGAGGAACGGACCCCAAGTGGGGGTCCAAGGCCAGGAGGTACCCCGAGGAGAGGAGATGAAGCTAGATGTGCTTGGTTGACTACTTCGGAAGGTCCTAAGCTGTGAGTCGAGGAGTTCGGAGGGGATCAAATGGTGGCCAGAAGACTTCAGTAATTGAGCTCCAACGGTTGTGCACGAAGTGGTTTGGACTTTGATAAGTTTGGCGCCTTTTCTTTATTTTTTCCTTCGTATATACTGTATCGTTATTAATCACTTAGTTATAGTAACCTTTATAAATTGCACTCATTTAATCGCATATGGTGTACTGTCTGTTTTTGGGCGAGGCGAGGACATCACACAGCATCCACACCAGCTGATTACCCAGTTTGGCGGGGCTGAAGGCTGCTCCCCCTAGACTAGAACGAGTTTGAGCGAGCCTGAGGCGACCCAGGGGGTTACATTGTGGGGTGCTCGTCCGGGATTGATTTCCGTGGAAGCTGTGTGATTGCCCTCTGTTAAATTATGTCTGCGGTGAAGAGCTGGTGTGTCTTTGTGGGTGTGCGATTGCTGGTTATCACTGCATGTGTGTTGGGTGGGGTGGCTGCTGTTGGTAGCCCGGAGGTCGTTGTTCGAGTTCAGACTAGCGTTGACGAAATGGTGGTGGGACCATGGGTTGTCCGTACTGTTAGGAGAGTGAGGAGTGACAGGTTGGGATGTTTCAGCAGTGGTAGGCTCCGCCCGGTTGTGGGAATAATGTCCAGCACTAAAGTGGCGGAGGCGTGGGCAGAGCGGAGCTCTCAGTTGTTGGGTGAGTGGCAGTGCTTGGCTGAGGGAAAGCAACAGGAATTGGTTGGAAGTTTGAGTAGGCGGGCTGGTGGCGTTGTTAGAACTGTCGGGTACAATTACCTCGGGGTGACAGCTGTCAGTTGTGTGAAAGTGTGGGAAAATGCATGTGGTTCGACTGGAAGTCAAATGCCGCAGCTGGGGGGCTTACCATATCCGTGGCAGGAGATTGGTGGAAAGTTTTTAGGGTATCCCTTTTGGCTGGGGGGGCAGATAAATTGCTTGCGGTGCCAAGGGGATCTGTCAAGGGGATCAGCTCCTCCCTCAGTTGTTCAGTTGATCCGAGAGGTGTTGGGAAACTTAGAGGAGGCCCAGTGGGGGAACGGCTTGGGGTCTCTGGGGGAGCACGTTCCCAGCAATGTACCCAGGAATTCCCAAAAGGAACAGACCCTATTCCTGAAGGCTTAGAGGGACCACATACTCAGGTATTGTTACGGATGGATGGAAGTCAAGTTAAAGCCATCCTCGACACTGGGGTGCAGGTCAAGTTACTGTACAGTTTGTTTTATAACCGTTATTGGAAGCATTTACCCTTGATGACATTGAGGACACTGGAGATTTGGAGTACCAGTGCCGGTGATTATCCGGACGACGGTTGTTGGTCAGTGAAAATGGAGTTCTTAGAGGCAAATGTGGAGGTGACTGAGGTTCGTGAATCGTTAATGCTGATGTGTCCGGACACTGTTGAGACGGGAAGCGTTTCGGTTCTGGAGAGAACCAATATCCTGCTGATGCGCTTGGGGGCCTGCCCGGAGGAGGTGGGTGAGCGTTGTTTGGAGGCATTGTCGATGCACCCAGAGTTTTGAGCTGCTTGTGCGGACGTGTGTCGCGGCATTGGGCCGATACCGAATTCAAACAAGAGCCGGTGGTGGTACGGCCTGGGGGAAGTATCTGAGGGTGAGACCATCTTAGTGGACACTGCGAAATACCACGAGGGAGGGGAGTTGACCGCTGAAGACACCTCGGTGAGAGAGAGGTTGCGGCGACTGGCCCCTGAAGCCGTGGAAGACGTAGGCAGTGTGTGTGTGGATTATATTGCGCTGAACAGGCGCACTGTCAGTGACCAGAATATGGCCCCGAGGGCCGAAGAGGCAATGGCCTATCTGAGTGGTGTGAAGTGGTTTAAGGTGCTGGATCTGAGGAGTGAATGTTGCCAGATCCCGATGAGTGGGGCCGACAAGGAGAATATGGCCGTTATAAGTTCCGTAGGAGTCTTCCGGTCTGAAAAGATGCCACAGGGCATATCCGGAGCCCTTGCAACCTTCCTGCGGGGCATGTGGAAGACCATGGGGGTGTGGAGGCGTTTGGAGTTTTGACGTATGTGGATGATCTCTTGGTATTTGGATCTGCCTCAGGAGAATATGAAGTGAGGTCGTTGCAGGAGCGGCTGAGAACTACAGAGTTAAAGTGTTCTCTGGACACGTGCCAGGGCTGGTGAAGGTTGCAGCTCGTGAGTGACTGTCTCTACGGAATCAAGTTTGAAATGATGACAGAGAGACTTGAGAAAGTTGATCTGGAAGAAGTCATGAGGAAGAAAAAGCTGGAGAGAAGTGCAGTGAGTACTGAACTGGAGGCTGGCCAATCTTTAACTGCTGCTTTTCAGGTCGGGGTGGAAGAAGCTGTTGGAGTAACTGCGTCCCAGATTGAGATGGCCGGGATGCGTGAGTCAGAACTGCTGAGCCTGTGGCGAGAGTTGCAGGGGCCAGAGAAGAAGCTGATATCTCAATTGCAGGAGGCTGAAGAGACTGCAGGAGCAGTGCAGGCCATGTGTTTCCGTTTGGGGAAGATCAAACAGCAGCTACCGATCGCAGAAATGAGGAAGAATACAGATTCGATGGATGATGTGCTGGATGTGTGGTACATGCTGCCTTTTGCTGACTTTCCCTCAATTGAGGAAGAGACCTTTGGCCCTTCTCCCACTGAGTCAGGTGTAGTGGGGAGGGTTAGCTGTGTGCAATGGGGGGCATGAGTGAGAGGTTGAGAGAGGAGTTGTTAGCGGGCCCGAGGTATCCCCAGTTGTGTCCGAGCCTGAAGGGTTTAGGTGAGGGGGGTACGGAGGTCTCAGAAGGGTTAGGGAACTCCCAGATAGTTGGCCTACGTAGCGCCTGAGGAACAGGGCGTGAGGTTTACTGTGTGGGGAGGAGATGTCACTGTTTGTGCTTGGGTTAGGGTGTGTTGGCAGGAAAGGTGGCGAGTTATTTAATAGTCATGAGGACATGACTTTTATTTGGTGGGGGGAGAGTGTAAAGGGGATTTCTTCTTTTTCTTTGTTACTGTGTATGTAATCAAAATGGCTTCTTTGTTTTGTTAAAAGTAGGAATGCTTCTTTGTTGTGAGAGAGTGCTGGAAGCTTGTTTGGGTTAAAATTTACTGATAACGAGAATTGTATTCCTTTGTAAACCAATTGGGATTAATGTTGTTCTTTCTTCTGAGTCTGTAAGCTATTGTTGGCGGGCTTTTGGGGAGATCAGCACGAGGGGTTGAGAGAGAGAGGACGCAATGCTGTAAACTGGGCGAGGAACGGTCCCCAAGCAGGGGTCCAAGGCCAGGAGGTACCCCGAAAAGAGGAGATGAAGCTAGATGTGCTTGGTTGACTACTTCGGAAGGTCCTAAGCTGTGAGTCGAGGAGTTCGGAGGGGATCGAATGGTGGCCAGAAGACTTCAGTAATTGAGTTCCAACGGTTGTGCACGAAGTGGTTTGGACTTTGATAAGTTTGGCGCCTTTTCTTTATTTTTTTTCCTTCGTATATACTGTATCGTTATTAATCACTTAGTAACCTTTATAAATTGTACTCATTTAATCACATATGGTGTACTGTTAGTTCTTTGGCGAGGCGGGGACATCACACAGCATCCACACCAGCTGATTACCCAGTTTGGCAGGGCCGAAGGCTGCTCCCCCTAGACGAGAATGAGCTGAGCGAGCCTGAGGCTTACCAGGGGGGTGCACCTTTCTTACTACTGACTCCATCCGCAAATTACCCTTTTATGAGTCCTGCATGAGGACTCTCAAATCCTTTTGCATCCATGATTTTTGAATTCTCTTCCTGTTGAGAAAATAGCCTCCTCCTCTATTCCTTTGACCAAAGTGCATAACCATATACTTTCCTATACCATATTCCATTTGCTATTTTTTTGCCCATTGTCCTAATCTGTCTAAGTCCTTCTGCGGACTCCCTACTTCCTCGACACTATCCTCTCCCCCCCACCCCCCACCTACCTTTGTATCTTCCATAAACCTGAACACAAAGCCATCAATTTCATCATCCAAAGCATTAACATATAACGTGAAAAGAATTTGTCCCAACATGGACCCATGCAGAACACCACTAGTCAGCAGCAGCTAACCAGAAAAGGCCCCCTTTGTTCCCCACTCTTTGCCTCCTGCCAGTCAGCCAAGCATGAAAATATTCATGCTTGTATCTTCCCTGTAATATTATGGGCTCTTGTCTTGTTCAACCTCATGTGGCACCTTGTCAAGGGCCTTCTGAAAATCCAAGTGAACAATATCCACTGACTCTCCTTTGCCTAACTTGCCAGTTATTTTGTCAAAGAATTCCAACGGACTTGTCAGGTAAGATTTTGCCTGAAGTAAACCACGATGATTTTGGCCTATTTTATCATGTTCCTTCAAGTACCCTGAAATCTCATCCTTAATAATAGACTCCAACATCGCCCCAACCATTGAAGTCAGGCTAAGTGGCCTATAGTTTATTTTCTTCTGCCTTTATCCTTTCTTAAAAAGTGGAGTGATGTTTGCAATTTTCCTGTCCTCCAGAACCGTTACGGAATCTAGTGATATTGTAAGATCATTACTAATGCCTGCACAATCTCTTCAATCACCTCTTTCAGAACCCTGGGGTGTAAACCATCTGGTCCAGGTGATTTATCTCTCTTCAGAACTTTCAGCTTCCCAAGCACCTTCTCATTATCAACTACATTCACTTCTACCCCCTGATAATCTTGAATATCTGGCATACTGCTAGTGTCTTCCACAGTGAAGACCGACACAAAATACTTATTAACTTTACTAATTCTTTGTCCCCCCATTACTTTCTCTCCCGTATCATTTTCCATCAGGATGATACCCACTCTCGTCTCTCTTTGTCTCTTTATCTGTCTGAAAAAACAGTTTGAATCCTCTTTTGATTGATAGATACTTTATTGATCCCAGAAGAAATTAGTGTCACATAGTATTACAAGAGCACAAATATAAATATTAGAAAAGTAGAAAGAATAAAAAAAAAGCAAGTTAACTCAAATGATCTAACAGGAGTGCATCATCACTTCCCTGGCTATAGGTTGACTCATTATAAAGCCTAATGGCCCAGAGTAAGAATGACCTCATATAGCACTCTTTGGAGCAGCACAGTTGTCTTTGTCTATGACTAAAAGTGCCCCTCTGTTCAGCCAAGGTGGCATGCAGAAGGTGAGAAGCATTGCCCAGAATTGCCAGGATTTTCTGTAGGGTCCTTTGTTCTACCACAGCCTCCAATGGGTCCAGTTTGACTCCTATAACAGAGCCAGCCTTTCTAAATAACTTATTGAGCCTGTTGGCATTACTTGTGTTGATGCCATTGCCCCAGCACACCATTGCATAGAAGATTGTACTGGTGATAACAGACTGGTAGAACATACGAAGGAGGGGCCTGCACACTCCAAAGGACCTCTGTCTCCTCGGGAAGAAGAGGCTACTCTGGTCCTTCCTGTACACAGCCTCTGTGTTCGTGCTCCACTCAAGTCTGACATCCAATAATTTTATATTATTGGTTAGCTTACCTTCATATTTCATCATTTTAATTATTATAACTTTTTTAGTTGCCTGTTGGTTTTTAAAAGCTTTCTATCCTCTAACTTCCTATTAATTTTGCTATATTATATGTCCTCTCTTTTGCTTTAATGCCGTCTTGGACTTCCCTGTCAGCCTTGGTTGCTTCATTCTCCCTTTAAAATACTACTACTTCTTTAGAATGTATCTTCCTAATCGCCCCCAGAAACAGCAGCCATTCTTGTTCTGTCATCATCCCTGTTGCTGCCCGTTCCAATCAACTCTGGCCAGCTCTTCTGTCAAGCCTTTAATTCCTTTTGCTTCTCTGTATTGATGCATCTGACTTTCACATCTCCCTCTCAAACTACAGGGTGAATTCTATCATATTATGATCACTGTCCTCTGAGGGTTCCTTTACCTTAAGATCCCTAATCAAATCTGGTTCATTACACAACACCCAACAACCCAGAATTGCCTTTCCCCTATTGGAATACATCACAAGCTGCTCTAAAAAGCCATCTCATTGGCATTCTACAAATTCCATCTCTTGACACCTGGGTTTTCCCAATCTTACCTGCATATTGAAATCCCCCATGATGATTGTAACATTGCCCCTTTTGCATGCTTTTTTCTATCTCCCATCTTGCATCCTGCCTACTGTTTGGAGGCCTGTATACAACTCGCATCAGGGTCTTTTTACCCTTGCAGTTTCTTAACTCCACCCACAAAGGTTCTACATCTTCCGATCCTATGTCACTTGATTTCAAGGATTTGATTTCATTCTTTACCAACAGAGCCACACCAGTCCCTTTGCCTACCCACCTACCTGTCCTTTCAATACAATGTGTATCCTTGGATGTTAAGCTCCCAACTATAATCTTCTTTTAGCCACAACTTAGTGATGCCCACAACACCATACCTGCTAATCACTAACTGCGCTACAGGATCATCTATCTCATATTGTATTCAGCATGCATTCAAATATAACATCTGTATTCACCCTTTTCAATTTTTACCCATGTTACACTTCAACATATCTCACTTATTGCAATTTTGTCCTATCATCTGTCTATCTTTCCTCAGAGTCTCACAGCACACTGCATCTACTTGTTTACCAACTGCCCCATCCTCAGCCCTATCACTCCAGTTTCCATCCCCTTTCCAAATTATTTTAAACCCTCCCTAACAGCTCTAGCAAACCTACCCACAAGGATAATGGTCCCCCTCGGGTTCAGGTGTAAACCATCCTTTTTGTACTGGTCATACCTTCCCCAGAAGGGATTCCAGAAATCTGAAACCCTGCCCCTTGCATCAATTCCTCAGCCAGGCATTCATCTGCCAAATCATCCTATTCTTACCCTCACTGCCACATAACAAAGGCAGCAATCCAGAGATTACTACTCTTGAGGTCCTGCTTTTCATCTTCCTACCTAACTTCCTATATTCTGTCTTCAGGACTTCATCCCTTTTCTTACCGATGTCATTGGTTTCTATATGTACCACAACTTTTGGCTGTTCATGTTGATTCACAGAGATGTTTCCTGAATTTAGAAGGCTTGAGATTGAATAGTTTGTGTCTGTCTCCCCAGGAGTGAAGAAGTTACAAGGTAGAGGTCTATAAACCTATGTGAGGCATAAATAGTGTCTGTTTCCACTGGTAGGTATTTCTAAATCTAGAGGGTAGAGATCAATGGTGAGAGGGAGCAGCTTTAAAGCATATCTGAAGTGTAAATTCTTCACACAGAGTAGTTGATATCTGAAATAAGCTGCCTGAAGAGATTATGTAGGCAGGAACACTAACAACATTTAAGAAACATTTGGACAGTACATGAATCAGCAGGGTGTGGAGGGATATAGAATTAAAGCAGGTGAGTGCGATTAGTATTGATTGGCACAATGGTTGTCTGAACCCAGTGGTCTGAAGAGCCTGTTTATAGGCTGTACAACTCTGACTTGTTAGCTCTATGGCATGTTGATTAATTGATATATTGTTCGTAACTGTTTAAAATCACTTCAAATCAAAAGGATTATAAAGAGAAGGGAATTCTGAATCAGATTTTATGTTCAACTGAGACATTCTTCAACAGTGTCTTAGTTCAAGTATTAAAGGATTCCTTATGGACCGCATGAATTCAATATGAGTGGGAGATTCCCCCATAACTACTTATCTGTGGTCGGTTGTAATTTAATACAAGTATCAAGCTAATTTTTAATTCTGGAGTGTTTCGCTGAAGAATGTGTTGGCTCCATTTTTCCCCTGCTGTCTTCCTACTGAAGTAGTTCACAATTATTCCACAGCAGAGGAAGCTGTAGAGTTGGGTACATTTACAATGTTTAAAACACTTTTGGACACAACATGATGTAAAAGGTATAGAGGGATATGGGAAAATACATTCATTGGGACGAGCTCCGATAGATATCTTGGTTGGCATGCATGCGTTTAGTTGAAGGGTCTGTTTTGGTGCTGAATAAATCTACAACTCTAAAACAACTGTGCAAATTACAACAACAAGAAAGTTACAGTGATCCTTTATCAAACACTAAGGTTACAATGAAATGGGGACACTTCTTTTTCCTTTATTAGGGAGAGAGAGAGAGAGAGAGAGCCTGAGGTATGTCAAATTACAGGGTGAAGGAGTAATCTTTGGGGTACTGCAAGTCTGTGTCTTTATTTATGCTTTGCTGCACGCTTGAGTGCTTGGTGGGGGGGCACGATGCTTTTTTTGCTGGGGGAAGGGGCATTGTTGCTTTGCTGCTGCTTACGCATGCGAGGGGCAAGCTGGGGGGGCTTTGGGGTTTTTGACTGTCATTCGTTGTTTGGGACACTGTTTTTGTGGATGGCTGTGAAGAAAAAGAATTTCAGGATGTATATTGTATACATTTTTCTGACATTAAATGTACCTTTGAAACCTTTGTTCTGATTATAGAAGAATATCATGTCTTGGAAAGCAGATATTAAAGAATAGTTTCAATGATGAGGGATTTTAACTATTCAATAAAAGAATGTTGAAAGTTTTAATCATGGTGTATAGAATCATAACTGTGGTAAATTGAGAGATCTGGACATATAGATTTTTGATCAAAGTATACAAAGGGGCATGTGTGAAATCAAGGTTTTTTCATTAAAGTAGTAATTAAACTGGTGGTAATTGCCTGTACAGGGGGTGTAACATAATACATTCATGCTGACGAAAGGGTGTGCAAAAGACCTTAACAATTAATATGTTACAGGGCAATGAGAAAAGAGTGGGGGAATAGGGAGTGATGGAATTGCTCAATGAGGAGCTGGTATAATCTTAATGGGCTGAATGCCTTTGGGACTGTGACAATTCAATGATTCTGTGCAACCTATTGAGATGTTTTGGCCAAAGGTTATTCAATACAATTGTAATCAATGACATTATGTATAAACAATTGGGGAAAAATTTGGACATAGATGGGTGTTTTGCATTAAATTTTCACACAATTGCTTGAATTAGAGTTGTGTCTTAGAGGTAAGAATGTTGCATCACGTGATTTTATATCCATATATCGGATGATCTTAGTACAAATGACAATATATCTGTGTAATTGTACTGGAAGGATGGATTAAATAATAGTCAATATTTTTTGTTCCATGGTTTTACAACCTGTTATCATACCTGGTAGTTAATGGGCAAGCTAGGCATTGATTCCACCTCTGGAAATGCACTGGAATTGCTCATCCACTCTCCCAAAATCTTACTTTGCATTTACAACATTATAAAATATTTCACCCCATCCTTCCCCTTCTCCTTAGAAATATGTGTACCTCTTGCTGAGAAGGACTTTGATCTTCAGCTGCTTCTGAGGACACATAGCAGAAAGAGTACTCCTGAAGATCAGGGTGAGTATTGCATCAGGCCTCATTCTGGATCTCCACAACCAAAGCCTGAGCCATTAGTTACTTTGTTCAAGTGCAATTTTGAACATAGCAAAGAATCCATCAGCAGCTATAATGATTTATCACAGCTCAAAATTTTCATTTTATTAACCTAAAATCATAAAACACAATGAAAGCATATTCCTTTCACTCCACCTTGTTACTAAACAGGGATGCCTTTATAACTGCTCACCTCACTTATGTTAAACAGGTGTACTTGTTACACATCAAATAAGGTGAAATCCAGTTTTCAAGCTTGAGAATAAGAATAGGTTTGGAAAGTGGGGGTCCGCACTAATAAAGAGATAATCTGGATCAATCTCAGGAAAGTTTTCAGATAAGTAGCGATCAGCGATATGAAAGCAATATTCAACCACGGCAATGTCAACCCTAGACTCACCTAAAACAAAATAAGCATTACATTGGGTATATGACAAAGATGGACCAAATGGCCTTCTCTGGCACGTGTGATCTTTTGATGTATTGTTGCTAATGATTTTGAGAAGCGCATCAGCTCAAAATTTGTGGTGCACAGCCACAAAGGCCCATGAGCTAGGAATTGGCACATCTTTGTCAATGGTACTTAGCTGTACAAGTTGCTGGAAGTGTAATGTGAAAATGGCACAGTGTTATTGGAAGCCATAAACATAACAGACAGCTGAGTACCTCCCTGAAGGATTGTGAAACTATCAGTGCAACCCATAAAAGGAAACTATAAATTATGATGGAAACAATATTGCATCAGGAATAGCGGAGGAAATAAATAGAAAAAAACATTGTGAAAGAAGGTCAGAAAGAAGATGATTACAAGTGCTTTCACATTTATAACCTAAATACGTAACAACATTTAAAACTTCATGGGATAAAATGTTGTGCTTTTAGTAATCTAATTGCAATAATAAGAAACATCTATCATCAAAGATTTCCACCATGTAGGCCGTGCCATCTTTGCATAGCTACTATCAGACAGGAGGTACAGAAGTCTAAAGCTCCACACCAGCAGATTTAAGAACAGATACTTCCCTTCAACCATTCAGTTCTGAAACCACCTGGGAAAACCCGAACCACTACAATTTAGCAAATCGATGAGCACTTTGACTACGTTGTAATAAAATTAACTTTTCAATGTTCTAATTGTGTTTTCCTGTAAAAGGTGTGCATTATTTATGTTTAATTTATATATTTTTTTATTGCAAATGCTGCTTTTATGGTGCCACGTGCCTGTGATACTGCCACAATTATTTTTTTCATTGCACCTGTGCATACATGTGCATATGACAATGAACACCAAATTTTGAAAATTATTTTGCAGTGCTGAAGAAGTTGATTGACAATATCTGACATTTAACATACTGTGAAAAGGCAACTGATTTTCCTTTCTCCAGCAATGTTATTGTTACATACTCTGAGGATACCAGAATCAGATTTATTATCACTGTGGTATATCATGCGAAATTTGATGTTTGCAGCCAAAAGAGAGGCATTAGGATGCTATGTAATTATTATGGCAAACAGCTGTTGAATCTGTGAGATACTGGACTGCATTTCAGAGCAAGAATCAAGATAATAGAGTCCAAAGCTAAATTTGAGTAAATGATTTGGCAACACTTTAATTCGCTAGCTGGATGGCCAGCGGCCAGAGTGTATTTGGAGCTGAATTTCAGTAGAATTCCACCAAACAACTTGAAAATACAAAGTTTCTGTGGCTGAAAGAGTTGCCTTTCGATATGAAGAATGTTGAGGCTCAGTTTTACTCGCCCTAGATTTGTTAATGTTGAATTATTCAGCTTAGGTTGAATAACCAATGTATGAAGCTAAGTGCAGGATACATTAATATTGATCATTAAAAACTAGAAAATGGGCTACTGGGCCCTTCAAAATCAGATAAAATGTCCTGTCAATCAATATGATCATAGCTACTCTATGCTGGCCCCAGATCCTCTCAGCACCTGTTCCCTATGACAATCAATACACCAAATCATTGAAATATTTATCTCTCTCCACCTTAAATATATCTATTGATCTGACCTTTATCAACCTCTGGGTAGAGAATTCTAGAGCTTCACTACTCTCTGAGAAGTGGTATCTCTCCTCACCTCAGCTTGAATAGTTAATTTGTAACTATTTCCTCTTGTTTGTGACTCTCCTATAATGGAAAACATCCCAATGTCTACTCTGTCAATCCTCCTTAAGATCTTACACAATTGAATAAGGTCACCTTATTAAATACAGGTCCAAACATTCCTGTCTCTCTTGTTAGGGCAACCCACTCATCCCAAAAAGTACGTTTTGAACCATTTCTCATGCTACAATATACATTTTTAGCCAAAGAATCCCAAGCTGCGCAGTGTATTTCAACAGTGAGCTCATCAACATCCTGCATAACTATAATAAAAGCTTCCAATAAAGGACAAAATGCCATTTTCCTTCTTTGCTACTTGATGAACCTGCCAGCTTACTGTTTTGATTCATGCATTAGAACACCTAAATCACTCTGAATTTCACTCACTTGCAATCATCTTCAAGGAGCGGTGTCTCAGAAAGGCACTGTTCATTATTAAGGACCTCCAGCACCCAGGGCATGCCCTTTTCTCACTGTTACCATCAGGTAGGAGCTACAGTACAGAAGCCTAAAGGCACACACTCAGCGATTCAAGAACAGCTTCTTTCCCTCTGACATCCGATTCCTAAATGGACATTGAACCCTTGGACACTACCTCATTTGTTTTTAATATACAGTATTTCTGTTTTTGCATGTTTTTAAAATCTATTCAGTATACGTATACTGTAATTTATTTATTTATTATTATTTTATTTATTTTTTCTCTCTCTAGATTATGTATTGCATTGTACTGCTGCTGCTAAGTTAACAAATTTCATGTCACATGCCGGTGATAATAAACCTGATTCTGATTCTGCTACCATTTAGAAAATCTGTCCTTTGATTCTTCTTAGAAACTCTATTTGTCAGGTTTTACCCAATCACTCAGTCTCTCATTATCCCACTGGAGATTTACAATATTCATCAAAGCATACACTTCCACTTATCTTTGTATCTTCTAGGTAGTGAACACTATTCCCCTAGAAATGAAGCAGTATTAGCATTTTCCACAGTACAGGGTGTCTGAGGGAATGCTTTGTTGGATTTCCTATTGTTGACCTTGTGTTACAAGCAAAAACTAACTTGGGTCTTAATATCAGTTCGAAAAGGAAAAGGTGAGATCATCCATATATTGGCAATAATGCTGTGGGCTATTGAAATTCCCCATTCTCTATTACCGAGCTTCTCAGGCTAGTTATTGAATTTTCATCCTTGCACAAAAAACATTGCATCAGAATTCAGCTTGAAGCTCATACCTATTCTGTCTTACGCCTGGTCTGTTAGAAACAAAATGCAGCTATTTGTGGCCATGTTTTCTGTGATGCTTGGTATTTTGTGTTCCATTTTATGGACCTTGTGTAGCTCTTTATAGTAAAAGCTTTAAAGGAAATGTGGAAAGAAATAGGAAAGTTCTATCTTTGCTACATACTGGTGGCTTGATTTAAGTACCTGACATTGACATAGCCATTGAAATCAATGGACTGTAACAAGGGCATTTGATGAAGAGCATATTATTACGTCCCACCAGATTACCATCTGGGGCAAAAGATAGGAAGTTAGCTGAGTAAATTGAGACAAATGTGTCAAAGGTGTTTTAAAAATTATACACAGACGAGGATGTAACATTTGTGGAATCTGTGTGAGAAGCAGTATCACACCTCGCAAATAATGAATGCACCCTCAAGGTTGCACATTCTTCCTGTAACAACCCCTCAATTTACAGCCCGTTTTACAATTTTGAGTGAGAAAAAAACAATTGTTTTTGTAAAAATGTGCAAATAAATAAAATGTAGGTTGAAGGAAAAAGCAGAAAATCAATTTTTAAAGGAGTCCTTCGAGAAAATGCAAAATTTAGGAACTGAACCTAACATTAGCAATCTAGATTTGATGGCTTGTTTTAGGATGCAGCTTTACGAGTGTGGATCGAATACAAAGTAGGATTGCAGAATTGGAAATCAAAAAAAATTCAATCTTGACACAAAACAAAATGTGATTCATCTGCAAGCAGAAATAATCTTACCAGTCCACAAGGTGGTGCTAGCAAGCTATTGTATAGTTATATAGAGGCAGCAATGTATAATACTCACCATTACTTGTACAGTACGTGTGTATTATTGAAACTCAGCTGTGCAGCTGAGACAGAGGGTTCCATTGCAATGGAGATCAGCAGCTGCTTAGCCTTCTGCTCATGAGTAAAACGCTGAAAGATAATGCAGGGAATAGCAGAAGGTATTAGGGCATGAGAGAAAGGGTGGGTATTCTGGATAGCTCTAGACAGCAATGAACTATGTAGTGAATCTTATTAATTAGATTCTATTAGCATTTTAATTTAGCCTTGCTGCCTTTTCAAGTAGAAATAAATGGTCCCAGCACACCATTTGAAAGTTTCCCTGGGTGAATTGGTCACTATTGTATACCTCTACAAATGTTATTATCAAATTTCTATTTCTGCTTGCAAATTTGCTTGCTGGTTTCCAATTACAATAGTGACTTTTCCTCAAAAGCATGTCTGTGATTTATAAAATTCTTTGGAGTCCCCTAATGTCATGCCTGGTGCACCACAAATGTAACTCAATGTCATTGGAACTTTTACTTGCTTCATCTCCCGAAACTCTCCCAAGTGTCTCACAGTCCCCTAGAGACCCAGTGGACTGAAGCTGCTTGGAGGAACATTGTTGGCGAGCTCTGTGAACTGAGTCCCTTGTTAAAATAAAAGTGGGAAAGAAGACAAAATCAATACAGGAGAAACAGAAGTGAGAGGAGTCAAAGAAAGACTGAATTGTCAATCATCATTGTTCGTTGAGCCCTAGTTTGAGGAAAGCAATTTCTCAAGTAAACAGTATTGCTCCCTGGCGTCATTTGGTGCTTGATAGTGTAGGCGCCAGATGCGGGAATTTATTGTGGGAACAATTTAAGGACATCAGTATTAAATTAATGGATATGTGGGAAACTGTACACACTCATAACTGGAGTTTAAGCTAGTCTTAACCTAGCTTATGCTCAGCTGCAGACTTGGAGCACTCCAGCAGGGAGCTGACTGAGAAATTACCTCACAAAAAAAAAGTTAGCTAATCTGCTTCAGTACCCTTCTCTCAGAACACACTTCAAGCTGTGCAAACCTTTGAGTCCAAGTAGTTTCAGCTGGTCTCTCTCCTCACTCATAACTTCCTCATTTGCCACTTGTATCCCCAGCACTTGATCCTTCAATCACAGTGAATCAGTCATGACATTTCCCTTCATAATACCAAAAGTTTAATTTGTCACATCAAAGAGCTCTACTTGTTGTATAAAAGCTCACAGTCCCCAAGCTTTCCTGAACATTTAAATTGCTGATCACTGGAGTTATTCTGATTGCACAACTCCCTCAGGCCTGGGGTTTCCTCAAGTGCCATTTTCTCACCTTGTTGATCACCAGAATTTACATTCTCCACCCAGGAGATGCTACGCGTTGCTTGAATCCCAGTTCCTGCAACCTGCAACCTCAGGAATCGGCAAACAAAAGACTGCTTTGTTGCAATCTGAATAGAACAATTGACTGATTCTTAAATGTTTGACTTCGACATGCACACAAGGAATTCTGCAGATGCTGGAAATCCAAAGCAATGCACACAAAATGCTAGAGGAACTCAGGCAACATCCATGGAAATTAATAAACAACAGGGACAAGATTCTCCTTCAGGGCTGGAAATTACAATGGGGCATAGAAAATGCATGTTAAAAGGACAATGTTACAATAATCATGGAGGATTTCAATATTGGCTAGATTGAGAAAAATCAGTTTGTTGCTGGAAAGGGGGGATTTCTAGAACACCTATGAGATGGGTATTTAGAGCAGCTTGTGGTTGAGCCCACTAGCAGATCAGCTATTCTGGATTGGGTACAGTGCAATAAACCAGAATTATTTGAGAATTTAAGGTAAAGGAACCCTTAGAGGACAGTGATCATAATATGATAGAATTCACCCTGCAATTTGAGAAGGAGTAGCTAAAGTCAGGTGTATCAGATTACAACGGAGTAAAGGGAATTACAGGGGAATGAGAGAGATAGATAGATAGATAGATAGATAGATAGATACTTTATTCATCCCCATTGGGAAATTCAACATTTTTCCAATGTCCCATACACTTGTTGTAGCAAAAACTCATTACATACAATACTTAACTCAGTAATAATATGATATGCATCTAAATCACTAACTCAAAAGCATTAATAATAGCTTTAAAAAAAAGTTCTTAAGTCCTGGCAGTTGAATTGTAAAGCCTAATGTCATTGGGGAGTATTGACCTCTTCATCCTGTCTGAGGAGCATTGCATCGACAGTAACCTGTCGCTGAAACTGCTTCTCTGTCTCTGGATGGTGCTATGTAGAGGATGTTCAGGGTTTTCCATAATTGACCGTAGCCTACTCAGCGCCCTTCGCTCAGCTACCGATGTTAAACTCTCCAGTACTTTGCCCACGACAGAGCCCGCCTTCCTTATCAGCTTATTAAGACGTGAGGCGTCCTTCTTCTTAATGCTTCCTCCCCAACACGCCACCACAAAGAAGAGGGCGCTCTCAACAACTGACCTATAGAACATCTTCAGCATCTCACTGCAGACATTGAATGACCTTCAAAATTGATTGGAAGAGAACACTAGCAGGGATGATGGCAGAACAGCAATGGCTGGAATTTCTGGGAGCAATCCAGAAAATACTGTACATCTCAAAAATGAAGAGGTATTCAAAGGCACGATGACACAACTGTGGCCAACAAGAGAAGTGAAAACCAACATACAAGTCAAAGAGAGGACATATAATAGAGCAAAAACTAGTGGGAAGTTAGAGGATTTTAAAAACCAATGGAAGGCATCTACAAAAGTCATAAAGAAGGAAAACATGGAATATGAAGGTAAACTAGCCAATAATAACAAAAGTTTCTACATATTTACATATATAAAGTGTAAAGGAGAGGCATGAGTAGATATCAGACTGCTAGAAAATAATGCTGGAGAGCTAGTAATGGGGGACAAGGAAATAGTGGACAACTAAGTAACTATTTTGTATCAGTCTTCACTGTGGAAAACACTAGCACTATGCCTGCCAGATGTTCAAGAGTTTCGGGGGCAGAAGTGTGTGAAGTTGCGATTACTAGAGAGAAGGTTCTTGGGAAACTGAAAGGTCTGAATTATAAATAAGTCACCTGGACTAGAAAGTATAGTAATGATCTTTCAAGAATTGCTAGATTCTGGAATGACTCCTAAAGACTGGAAAATTGCAAATGTCACTCCAATTGCAAAAGAAAGGAAACTATAGGCCAGAAGTCTGACCTCAGCCATTAGGAAGTATTTGGAACTGATTGTTAAAGATGCGGTTTTGTGGTATTTGGAGCACATAAAATAGGTTAAGTTAATATGGTTTCCTCAAGGGAAAATCTTGCCTGAAAAAATATGTTTGAGTTCTTTGAAGAAATAACAAGCAGAATAGACAAAGGAAAATCAGTGAATGTTGTGGACTTGAATTTTCAGAAGGCCTTTGACAAGATGCCACACATGAGGTTGCTTAACAAGCTACGTGCCCATGGTACTTCAGAACAGATGCTAGCATGGATAGAGCATTTGCTAATTGGTAGGAGGCAAAGAATGGGAATTAAGGGAGTCTTTTCTGGTTGACTGTTGGTAACTAGAGGTGTTCCATGGGCATCTCTGTTGGGGCCGTTTTTTTAATGTTATATGGCAATGATTTGAATGATGGAATTGATGGCTTTGTGGCCAAGTTTATGCATGATACAAAGATAGGTTGAGGGGCAGGTAGTTTTGAGGAAGCAGAGAAGCTACAGAAGGTCTTAGGCAGAGTAGGAGAATGGGCAAAGAAGTGGCAGGTGGAATACAGTGTTGGAAAGTGTATGGTAATGCACTTGGTAGAAGAAATTAAAGGGTTGACTATTTTCTAAATGGCAAGAAAATGAAAAAAATCTGAGGTGCAAAGGGACTTGGGAGTCCTAGTGCAGGATTCCCTAAAGGTTAATTTGCAGGTTGAGTTGGTGGAGAGGAAGGCAAATGTGATGTTACCATTTATTATGAGAGGACAAGAATATAAAAGCGAGTAAGTAATGTTGAGCCTTTATAAAGTACTGGTGAGGCCTTATTTGGAAAATTGTGAGCAGTTTTGGGCCCCTTATCTAAGAAAGGATGAGCTGATATTGGAGAGTTCACAAAAATTATTCCAGGATTGAAAGGCTTATCATATGAGGAATATTTGATGCTTCTGGACCTGTACTCACTGGAATTCAAATGAATATGGGATGACTTCATTGAAACCTATCGAATGTTGAAAGGCCTCAGTGAGTGGATATGGAAAGGATGTTTCCTATGGTGGGTGAGTCTAAGACCAGAGGACACAGCCTCAAAATAAAGAGATGTCCTTTTAGAATGGAGATGAGGAGGAATTTCTTTAGCCAGAGAAAGTGGTGAATCTGTGAAATTCATTGCCACAGGTGGCTGTGGAGGCCAAGTCACTGTGTATACTTAAGGCAGAGAGTGACTTGATTAGTCAGGGCATGAATGGATACAGAGAGAAGGCAGGAGATTGTGGCTGAGAGGGAAAATGGATCAACCATAATGAAATGGGCAGACTCAGTGGACCAAATGGCACTTATCTTATGAAAGGGGGAAGGCACCAGAATCAAAAGGTGGGGAGAAGATAATGGAGCAGAGCTAGAAGGTGATAGGTGAAGCCAGCTGAGTGGGAAAGATAAAGGGCTGGAGAAGAAGGAATCTGATAGGAGAGGGGAGTGGACCATAGGAGAAAGGGAAGGAGGAGGGGCACCAGAGGGAGGTGATAGGCAGGTGAGAAGAGGTAAGTGGTCGGAGTTGGGAATCGAGGAAGAGGGGAGGGTGAGGAAAAAAAACAAGAAGGAGAAATGAATGTTTATGCCATCAGGTTGGAGGCTACTCAGATGGAATATAAGGTGTTGCTCCTCCAACCTGCGAGTGGCCTCATCATGGCACAAGAGGAGGTCATGGACTGACATGTCAGAACGGGAATGGGAATTGGAATTAAAATGTTGGGCCACCAGGAAGTTTCACTTTGGGTGGATGGAGTGGAGGTGGTTCCCCAATTTCCAACGGCTCTCACCAGTATAGAGGAGGCCACATCACGGCCATCGGACACAACAGAAGGTGAAATGTAGACATTCTGTAGGTTGAATCTGGTACATGGTATGAATTATTACCTTTGAACTAGGAGAAACTGTATTAGTATATCTCTTCATTGGGACATCTTTCCAAGCCATCTGGATATACAAATGAATTTACATTCAAATGGAGTATTTTATTCTATTTTTAAACCACATTGGTGTAGTCTTGAGTTTACATATTTGTCTTTCTAGTGTACGCAAGATGTCAAATGATGTAACTTTTAAAATATACAGCCTTAGTCTGTTAGCACAATGGCTGTTTTCAGCTTCCTCAGTGTGCCTGTGCTCACGAACATTTCTGCAGGCACAATTCGCACTGGAAGGTTTATGACAAAGTTAGTCATTTGTGGGTTTTTTTTCGCTTTCAAAAGTAATTTCTTGTTTCCCCCTCATTTCATTCTGAAATATTTTCCCTCACAACATCAAGCCTGAAAATTTATCAGAGGGGAATTGAGGCTCAAAGTTCTCATTAAGTTTATCCTTTGTTATTCAAACCAGTCTTCCTTCAGTATCACTCGAAAGTAAACAGTACACTTTATGGATTTAAATGGAGATGTTAACACATGTTGAAGATGTTTTATATATATAGTTCTCCTTCTCTGCTACATTCTGAAATTTTAGAATCATAGAGTCATAAAATACAGGCAGAAACCCTTCAGCCCAGTGACTCCGTGACAACCATATCATAAGGTGGGCGTTGGGAACAGACCCAAATGCAAGACACAGACACTGAAGTACTAGAGAAAGGACTAGGTGTGTCAAGAAAGCAAGGGAAGTGGGGAAGAAATGACACTGGACAAGATACAGGCCCTGGATGAGACTAGGATCCAGGGCCTGGGCTAGGACTAGACTAGGAAAGCGGGGCCTGGACAAGGAACTAAGAACTGGGAACTAGGAACTTGGTACCTGGACAAGAGACTGGACAGGGACCCGAAACCTGGGACTTGACTCGGGCTCAGACTCCGGACCTAGGCGAGAACAAGACGTGGCAAGGCACCAGGACTGGGCGTGGGGGCAGGGCACAGGGCTCCAGGGCTGGATGAGGACATGAAGCTCAGACTAGGATGAGGGCATGAAGCTCAGACTTGGTCTTGGTCGAGGGAGAACAGAAATGCAGAGCACAGAGCCGGGACCCCTCCCTAGGAACAGGACATAGGGCCGGGACTCATACACAGAAAGCTGAACACGACGAGACAGGTCCCAACACTAGGTAGCGGCAAACAGCCAGACCTACCTAGCAAAGGCATGGACACAGAGACAGTTCCCAACAATGAAAGATGGTTCCTTATCTGGACACAGCAAGCCTCTGGTCTTGCTCCTGCAGTAAAACTGGACGGTGAGGATAGGCGAAGATGCAGGCAAGGCTCCAGGCAAGAGGGTAGCAGGCGAGGCTCCAGACACAGGTTGCAGGGCAAGACTTCAGCCAAGGGCTACAGAAATAAGGGGAAGGGAAGGGAACAGTCCAGCCTCAGGGTAACAGCAAAGATAGCCTGACTTACCCCACAGAAGCGAGGACAGGATACTGACAAGACAAACCAGCACCTACACTCAAACCCAGGGCCACTCGTATTCCCAGCCCCAAGACGAGAATCAGATGTCTAGGATTAAGCCCAACTGAATCACAGACCAGACCATGACAAACCATCAAGCACCAATTTACATTAATTCCATTGTATTCTTCCCACTTTCGATCAATATGTGCACCACATTCTGTTCTGAAGTCAATGACCACCTCTTTTTGTTTTTATTGAGGGAAAGGTTGTTATCATGGCACCATGTCATTAAGCTGTCTAGTCCTTTCTGGCAGGACTTTAGTCAATAAACAATAGTCTGACATAGGTGTCTTTACTATCTACACAGTCCAGAGATGAGTGTAGGGCTATGGACATGGTCTCCACCATAGACCTGTTTCAGTGTTAGGTGAATTGCAGTAGGTCAAGGTTGTCTGGAAAGCTGGAGCTGATTCAATCCATAACCAGCCTCCCAAAGCACTTCATATGGTAGATACTGGAGCCATTGGGTATTTGTCATTAAGGCATGCTATCTTGTTTTCCTTGCATGCCTGAATGATAGTGGTCTTCTTAAAGCAGGAGAGTTCAACGGCCTGGAGCAGTGAGAGGTTAATGATATCAGCAAATACCCCTGCTAGCTGATCCATACAGTATTTAAGGACATCATCTGGGCTGGATGCTTTCTTGGGTTCACCCTCTGAGAGATTGATCTTACGTCTGCGATGGCAACTGTAGACTGTCAGGGTGGATTGTGGCATACCCATGCCCTTTTGTTCAAACTGTGCAGAGAATGTTTTAAGCTCATTGGGAAGGAATGTGCTGTTTTTGGTAATGCGCCCAACTTCGTTTTGCAACCTGTCATGATATGTAGGCCCTGCCACAGCTGATGGTTAGACTGAGACTCAATTTTGGACTGGTACTGTCTCATAGCATCTCTGTTAGCTTCATGGAGGAAAACGGGGGCCATGCTTACAAACCAAGTATTATGATCCATCCAAGTTTACTGATCAAGATACTGAGAAGGTTGTAATGTATCCTTTTGGAAAATTGGGTCCTGCTCCTTCAACTTCCACTGAGCTGTGAATATAGATGGAGAAGTTGGAGAGGAAGCAGGAAGGAGTATTAAAGGATTATGTGCTCAGCAGCTCAGGGTCATAGTTACTTGGCAATAATCTTACATCACAGCAACACAATTAATAGTCTGTGACTTCAGTATGTTAACCAAATCTCTGGGAAATCTATATTTGGTCTCTCCAAAGTACAGGATATCACGTTTTGAGCAGAATATCAATTGAAGGAAAGGTGTGGCTTCACTGGAGTGAGAGGGATATGATCAGAGTAACACAGAGTTCCTCAAACATCCAAAAGCATGATATCGATTAGCAGGTTTGTGATTGTGGTGTGGGATCTCATTCTGAATGTTGGACCTGGTTTCTGCTATTATATTTGCCAGAAACTGCCGTTCTCTCTTAAATGAATTAGAATTAGCAAGAATTAGTAGCTTACTTTCTTATAACTTGTAACAGCATTTATGCTGTAGAGCCATCCAGACTTGGTATCTGTGAACTAGGTTTCATGGTCTAGGTTTTTCAACATACTGGAATCTACAAACACAACAGCACTGCAGTTAGTGTTGCTGTGTCACAGCCTCAGGGATGCAGTTTCGATCCTGTACCCAAATATCACCTATAAGGTGTTTGCACATTCTCTCCATGACTATTGGGTTTCTTCTGGGCTCTGTTTTCCTCCCACATCCAAATGATGTGCTGTCAGATTAATAGCTACTGTGAAGTACACTTGAAGGTTAATGGCACAAAGAATCAAAGAGGAATTGATAGACACATGTAAAACAGAATAAGCTGCAGGCATACAGTGTGGTAAGGAGAAGGAATGGGGCTAATGGCATTACTCTCTTGGGAGCTGCCTGAATGCCCCCCTCTATACAGCTACCATATACACATGACTGTGTGACTAGGCATAGCTCAAATACCATCTATAAATTTGCTGACGATACAGCCATTGTTGGTAGAATCTCAGGTGGTGACGAGAGGGGCGTACAGGAGTGAGATATGCCAACTAGTGGAGTGGTGTCGTAGCAACAACCTGGCACTCAACGTCAGTAAGATGAAAGAGCTGATTGTGGACTTCAGGAAGGGTAAGACGAAGGAACACATACCAATCTTCATAGAGGGATCAGAAGTGGAAAGAGTGAGCAGTTTCAAGTTCCTGGGTGTCAAGATCTCCGAGGATCTAACCTGGTCCCAACATATCGATGGAGCTTAGGAGGAATGATGGAGCCTAATGGCAACTCTTTTGCTTGCATCTTTGCAAACAGCTCTATTTCTACCTTTAATATCTTTATTTTTTCCT
Organism: Hemitrygon akajei; assembly: GCF_048418815.1. Classification (NCBI taxonomy): domain Eukaryota; kingdom Metazoa; phylum Chordata; class Chondrichthyes; order Myliobatiformes; family Dasyatidae; genus Hemitrygon; species Hemitrygon akajei. Next base: position 24,748,064 of record NC_133149.1, read on the forward strand.
TTCAGGGTTCTTTTGAAGACGCTGACCTAGAGTTACATGCAGGCTTCGGTTCTTTGTGGGAATGGGACCCGTTCTCGGGGTTCCACGGCTGGCTGCTATTCAACATGCCAAGGGTTTGTCCTGAGAGTCTCGATCGTGTTTGGAAGCCTAAGATCTTGGGGCTCTGGAGATGGGCGGATCGAGGGTCAGTGTCACAGCAGGAGACTCGTGTGTCATGGGGGAGGCTGGAAAATCTTTCGCTGTGGGCTCGAAGACCCGAAGTCTTTGCGATCTTCGGACACAGAGCTTGTAAAAAGCGACGAAATGGACTTTTAACGTCATAAACCAACGGGTTGTCCTTATGTCTCTCGCTTGCTGTGAAAATGGGGGCACCTCCCTCTCCCTTGCCAGGCAGAGAGAGAGAACCTGTGGTTTGTCAAATTTCAGATGGAATGCGAAGCCTTTGGGGTAATTTTGGTCTGTGTCTTTGCTATTGCTTAGCACATGCTTGGCTCGGAGATTGGACCAATGCGGGTTTATTTTTGCTGGTGGGGGGAAAGGGGATCATTGCTCGCTACTGCTTATGCGTGGGAGGGGTGAGCTGGGGGGGACTTTGGGGTTCTCACGTTTAACTCGTTCATTCTTTGGGGCACTTCTCTGTTTTTGTGGATGTTTTGCGAAGTAAAAGGATTTCAGAATGTATATTGTAAACATTTCTCTGACATTAAACTTGACCTTTGAACCTTTGAATGTAGACATAAAGAAGGCAAGACAGCGGCTGTATTTAAGTAGGATTCTGAAGAGATTTGGCATATCAACGAATATACTCAAAAACTTCTATAGTTGTACCGTGGAGAGAATTCTGACAGGCTGCATCACTGTCAGGTACAGAGGGGCTACTGCACAGGACTGAAAGAAACTGCAGAAGGTTGTAAATATACTCAGCTCCATCTTGGGCACTAGCCTACAAAGTACCCAGGCAAACACAAGGAAATCTGCAGATGCTGGAAATACAAGCAACACACACAAAATGCTGGTAGAACGCAGCAGGCCAGGCAGCATCCATAGTGAGAAGTGCTGTTGACGTTTCAGGCCGAGACCCTTCGTCAGGACTAACTGAAAGGAAAGATAGTAAGAGATTTGAAAGTTGGAGGGGGAAGGGAAAATGCGAAATGATAGGAGAAGACCGGAGGGGGTGGGGTGAAGCTGAGAGCCAGACAGGTGATTGGCAAAAGGGATACTGAGCTAGAGAAGGAAAAGGATCATGGGATGGGAGGCCTAGGGAGAAAGAAAGGGGGAGGGTAGCACCAGAGGGAGATGGAGAACAGGCAGAGTGATGGGCAGAGAGAGAAAAAAAACCTAAATATATCAGGGATGGGGTAAGAAGGGGAGGGGCATTAACGGAAGTTAGAGAAGTCAATGTTCATGCCATCAGGTTGGAGGCTACCCGGCCAGTATATAAGGTGTTGTTCCTCCAACCTGAGTGTGGCTTCATCTTGACAGTAGAAGAGGCCATGGATAGACATATCAGAATGGGAATTCCTTTCAGTTAGTCCTGACAAAGGATCTCGGCCCGAAATGTCGACAGCACTTCTCCTTATAGGTGCTGCCTGGTCTGCTGCGTTCCACCAGCAATTTCTGTGTGTTACAAAGTACCCAGGGCATCCTTAGGGAGCGGTGTTTCAGGAAGGCAGTGTCCATTATTAAGGACCTCCAGCACCCAGGGCATGCCCTTTTCTCACTGTTACCATCAGGTAGGAGTTTCAGAAGCCTGAAGGCACACACTCTGTGATTCAAGAACAGCTTCTTCCCCTCTGCCATTGATTCCTAAATGGACATTGAAGCTTTGGACACTACCTCACTTCTTTTTAATATACAGTGTTTCTGGTTTTGCACATTTTTAAAAATCTATTCAATATACGTAATTGATTTCCTTGTTTATTTATTATTATGTTTTATTTTATTTATTATTCTTATTCTTATTATTTTTCTCTCTCTGCTAGATTATGTATTGCATTGAACTGCAGCTGCTAAGTTAACAAATTTCATGTCACGTCCCGGTGATAATAAACCTGATTCTGATTCTGATTCTACTTGTTAGTAAATGTCCAGTCAGTGGAGAACAAAACTGAGGACTTGAGGGAAAAAGTGCTGTATCAGAGGGAAATGAGAAACTGTTGTGTTCTATGTCTGAGCGAGACATGGCTTTCCCCCAGCACGCCAAATACACTGATCAGACCAGAAGGCTTCTCAGTTTATAGAATGGATCGAACTGCTGATTCAGAAAAGGCCAGAAGTGCAGGTGTGTATTTCATCAGAAACTCTTGGTGGTACTTCAAAGTAGCGGTTTTGTCACACTTGTGTTCCCTTATCTTTGAACACTTAATGCTCAAATGTCATCCATTCTACTTACTTATGGAGTACAAAAAGGTTAAAAGATCCATCTTATTGTCAAAATATGCATGTACATAGGTCACTCAAAGCTGCTGTGCAAGTTGACTCTGTGGTTAAGAAAGCATACTTAACCACAGAGTATTGGCCTTCATCAATCATGGGATTGTGTTAAGGAGCTGAGAGGTAATGTTGCAGCTCTATAGGACCCTGGTCAGACCCCACTTAGAGTACTGTGCTCAGTTCTGGTCGCCTCACTATAGGAAGGATGTGGAAACCATAGAAAGGGTGCAGAGGAGATTTACAAGGATGATGCCTGGATTGGGGAGCATGCCTTATGAGAACAGGATGAGTGAACTCAGCCTTTTTTCCTTGGAGTGATGGAGGATAAGAGGTGACCTGATAGAGGTGTATAAGATGATGAGAGGCATTGATTGTGTGGATAATCAAAGGCTTTTTCCCAGGGCTGGAATGGCTAGCACGAGAGGGCACAGTTTTAAGGTGCTTGGGAGTGGGTACAGAGGAGATGTCAGGGGTAAGTTTTTTTAAGCAGAGAGTGGTGAGTGCATGGAATGGGCTGCAGGCGACGGTGGTGGAGGCGGATAAGATAAGGTCTTTTAAGAGACTCCTGGACAGGTACATGGAGCTCTGAAAAATAGAGGGCTATGGGTAACCCTAGGTAATGTCCTTCAGTTTTTTAACTGTTTTCTTTCTTGTGACCGATTGACAGGTGGGTGATCTATTATTCCTGTTTATTTTCTCTGTGGGGGAGTTAAGGACATGTTCGGCACAGTTTTGTGGGCGGAAGGGCCTGTATCATGCTGTAGGTTTTCAGTGTTTCTATTTTTCTACAATACATCTCTGATCTTTGTCTTTTCCAGATTGCCATGAAATACAGAAAGAGAATGTGAGACACAGCCCCACCGGGAAGAATAAGAAAAATTTGCAAACCCCAAAACCCCCTCATCTGCAGAAAAAACCCAGTGACAATAACATCAAATTCCCCTGCCACCTCCCCCGCAGAGAAAATAAACAGTAATAATAACATCAAATCCCCGACCCCATCACTTGCAGAAAAGAACAGCGACAGTAGCATCAAAACTCCCAAATCCCCCTCTCACACACAAAAAACTAATGGATCACCCACCTGCCAATCGGCCACAAGAAAGAAAACACTGGAAAAACTGAAGGAGACTAATATAAAGTACAGTCCAATAATCACATAAATCTCAGAATATTGAAAACATCTTTCCGTTAGCAATCATGAGCTCAGTCCTTCCGTGAAGAGGAACTGCCACGCTGCATCTGGAAACCATTGACTTTCAGCCACTGATCCAGCTGCAGACACTTATGACCGTGTGGCTAAGCACAGCTCCAATGTCCTATTTAAGCTTCATGACAACTCCTCTGTCATAGCCAAATCGAAGGTGGTGATGAATCAGCATATAGGAGGGCATATATCAGCATATAGCCCTCCCCACCAGTGAGCACATCTACATGAAACACTGTCGTTGGAAAGCAGCATATAGATTGAAAATCTGGCCGAATGGTGCCATAAAAACGGCCTCTCACTCAGTGTCAGCAAGACCAAGGAGCTGATTATTGACGTCAGGAGGAAGAAACTGAAGGTCCATGAGCCAGTCCTCATCAGGGGTCAGAGGTGGAAAGGGTCAGAAACTTTGAAATCCTCGGTGTTATCATTTCAGAGGACCTGTCCTGGGCATAGCATGCAAGTTAAATTACGAAGAAAGCATGGCAGTGCCTCTACTTAGGAGTTTCCAACGATTCAGAATGACATCTAAAACTTTGACAAACTTCTATAGATGTGTAGTGAAGAATATATTGACTGGCTGCATCACAGCCTGGTATGAAAACACCAATGGCCTTGAATGGAAAATCCTACTAAAAGTAATGGATACAGCCCAGTCCATAATGGGCAAAGCCCTCCCCACCAGTGAGCACATCTACATGAAACACTGTCGCAGGAAAGCATTATCCATCATCAAGGACCTCCACCACCCAAGACATGCTCTCTCCTCGCTGCTCCCATCAGGAAAATGGTACAGGAACCTCAAGGCTCACACTACCAGGTTCAGGAATGGTAATTACCCCTCAAGCATCAGACTCTTAACTTCACTCAGCTTCACTTGCCCCCTCATTGAAATGTTCCCACAACCTATGGATTCACTTTCAAGGACTCTTCATTTCATGTTCTTGAAATGTATTATTATTAGTTTTTTTTTCTTTGTATTTGCACAGTTTGTGTCTTTAGCACACTGACTGAACACCCAAGTTGGAACAGCCTTTCATTGATTCTATTATGGTTATTATTAAATTATAGATTATTAAGTATGACCACAAGAAAATGAATCTCAGGGTTCAGAATCAGATTCAGGTTTATTATCACCAGTATGTGTCGTGAAATTTGTTAACTTAGCAGTGGCACTTCAATGCAATACATAATTTAAAAGGAAAACAAACAAAAATAATATGTATTAAGAAAGTGAGGTAGTGTTCAAGGGTTCAACGTCCTTTTAGGAATCAGATGGCAGAGGGGAAGAAGCTGTTCCTGAATCGCTGTGTGTATGCCTTCAGGCTTCTGTACCTCCTACCTGATGCTAACAGTGAGAAAAGGGCATGCCCTGGATGCTGGAGGTCCTTAATAATCGATGCTGCCTTTCTGAGACACCGCTCCTTGAAGATGTCCTGGGTACTTTGTAGGCTAGTACCCAAGATGGAGCCGACTAAATTTACAACCCTCTGCAGCTTCTTTCGGTTCTGTGCAGTAGCCCCCCCTCCCCATACCAGACAGTGATGCAGCCTGTCAGAATGCTCTCCACGGTACATCTATAGAAGTTTTTGAGTGTATTTGTTGACATGCCAAATCTCTTCAAACTCCTAATGAAGTATAGCCACTGTCCTGCTTTCTTTATAACTGCATCAATATGTTGGGACTAGGTTAGATCCTCAGAGATCTTGACACCCAGGGACTTGAAACTGATCCCTCTCTTCAATTCTGATCCCTCTATTAGGATTGATATGTGTTCATTCATCTTACCCTTCCTGAAGTCCACTATCAGCTCTTTTGTCTTACTGTTGTTGAGTGCCAGGTTGTTGCTGCGGCACCACTCCATTAGTTGGAATATCTCACTCCAGTACACCCCTCTCATCACCACCTGAGATTCTACCAACAACGGTTGTATCATCAGCAAATTTACAGATGGTACTTGAGCCACACTGTCATGGGTATAGAGAGATTAGAGCAGTGGACTAAGCACACACCCCTGAGGTGCATCAGTGTTGATAGTCAGTGAGGAGAATATGTTATCACCAATCTGCACAGATTGTGGTCTTCTGGTTAGGAAGTCAAGGATCCAATTGCAGAGGGAGGTACAGAGGCCCAGGTTCTGCAACTTCTCAATCAGGATTGTGGGAATGATGGTAATAAATGCTGAGCTATAGTCGATGAACAGCATCCTGACAGAGAAGTTTATGTTGTCCAGGTGGTCTAAAGCCGTGTGAAGAGCCAATGAGATTGCATCTGCCATTGGCCTATTGTGATGATAGGCACTGTATTCCATGCCTTCCATTGGCTTCAATACAACATAATTTCTGGAGTGCAACATGGAAGAACATTGCACAAACACCACACAGTAGAAGCCAAGGATGAATTTTTACCCCAACAAAACTTCTGGAGATAAAATGAAATCTGAGGTGGGTAATTCATTGATAAGGATGAGTTAAATAATTCTTCCTTTTTGGAATGATCTGGATCAAACTAGAATGTTGTGACTAATGAGGGCAGTGAAGGAAATAAACATGCATGCGGTAATTATATATACATGAAACACAGAATTCCCTACTGTTCAGAGACTTGCTTACATAAGTATTGATTGAAGTGACTTGGCCTTTGGTGCCCAATCACTGGAGAAGAGTTCAAAGTTGATGTCACATCCTGGCAGTCGGTTTTACCATCTAAGGCATATGCGCCATTCAAATTTATTGGGTCCATGTATTGCAATATCACAATCTTACTTTGTAGATTCCTTGAATGTATTGACCATTTTAATTTTGCAAACAGCTTGATCCCTTTCACCAAAGTAATTTCCTTTGCATCAAATAAATTTTGTCATCCAATAATTTGAAATATGTGATTTGAGTAACCTAACAAGGTGCGCTTGATGATATTGGATTAAGTTAGCAGCTTTTATGAGAAGATGACACTAAATAAATAAAACAACGCATGACAAAAAACAATATTGCTTGATGATAAGTTTTGTACAAACAATCATGTGATACTGTATGGTGAAACATCAATTTATTTTTTAAAAAGATGAATAAACTAGCACAAAAAGGATATTTGTTATGTTGTTCCTTTAAGAACAAGTGTAATTGGTTAATTTTTTTATTGGTTTCATTGGGGTTTGACTCTGATTCAGAAGGCAACTAGACAATGCATTGATATTTAAGTCAAATGAGATAGAAAATAAAAGCTCCTGCCTTTTATGTAAAATTATGCATAAAAAGCATTTTGAGCATGGTTTGAAGTGTTTCCAGTATTATGTGAATTTCTGCACTCATTGCCTTTTTGCCAGTTTCCAAAGTTAAATGGGGGAACATTATTTGTTTCATTCCACCCACCAGGAAATCAAATGGAACGGTTCCTGACATGATTCACAATATCGTAGGCATCATTTCCTTTTGTGAATGCAATGACATTATCAAGGTGCACAGTGCGTGGTTCAGACCTAATGACAGAAGTCAGATCAAACATTTGCAAACTAAAACTTTTGTTAATCACTGTTACACAAAAACAAAAATCACACAGGAGGTCAGGAACTGTGGAGACATTGATTTCACATTCACTGAAATTCCGTTACAGTAAAGCTCCAATAATTCATTATCCTATTACTTAGAAGTCCTGATGATTTGGCATCTGACTCACAAGAACCCCATTCCCACAGTCATTTTAAACACACCAGGACCCTCTTCTTTTAATTATTTCAAAAATAAACTTTATTCACAATAAAATATATATACAGAGGGAAAAATGAAATACAAACCTTTTAACATTCTTCATGCTCTCACACTGATTTCAAATCCCTAGTTCCCAGACTCAGAGGCAGACGTCAATCAGTGAGGACTGGTAACAACAACTTTTCCTCGTTGACCATCAACCTGAGTGATCTCAAGGCTGCCTACTTAGCCCCGTGCTCAATACATACATGTTATGTGGCTAAGCACAGCTCCAATACCAATTTCAAATTCACTAACAACACTACTGTTATTGAATATAGCACAGGTCAGTCGATCAGAGTGAGATAGGCCATCAGGGTGAGTGGTCCGCAACAACAATCTCTCGCTCAACTTTGGCAAAACTAAAGAGCTGGTTGTTGACTTCATCAAGGGGAAGGAGGAGGAACATGTACCAGTCTACATTGGGGAATACGTGGTGGAGAAGATCAGCAGTTTAAAATTATTGGGCGTTAACATATTGAATGACTTGAACATTATAAGAAAGGCACACCAACGTCTTTTGGAGGTTAAGGAGGGTTGACATGTTACTGAACATGTTAACAAACTTTAAGATGTACTGTTGGAAGTATCCTGACTGGTAGCATCATTGTTTGCTATGGTTATTCAAATACACAGGAACATAAGGACACCACAGTAGTGTAATGGTTAGCACAATGCTATTACAGCCTGGGGCTTTCCAGAATTCGGAGTTCAATTCCGGTTCTGTTCCGTAAAGAGTCTGTACATCTCCCCCACGGTATGCATGGGTTTTCCCTGAGTGCTTCGGTTTCCTCCCACAGTTCAAAGATGTACTGGTTGTCCTTTGATTAGGTTAGGGTTAATTGGGTTTGGTGGGGGTTGCTGGGGCGGCATGGCTCAAAAGGCCAGAAGGGCCTACACCAAGCTGTATCGCTAAATAAAATTTTTTAAAAACTTAAGAAGCTGCAGAGAGTCTTGGAGTCTGCCTAATACATCATGGACACATCCCTCCCCACCATCAATAGTACCTACAGAAGGCACTGCCTCAAGAAAACATCCATCATCTAGCATCTCTACCATCTGGGCCATGCCATTTCTTGCAGCTACCATCAGGCAAGATGTAAAGAAGCCTGAAGTTCCACAACACAGATTCAAAAACAGCTACTTCCCTTCAACCAGTCTGTTCCTGAAACAATTGGCAGAACCATAATCACTACAGTTTAGTAACATTCAGACTATTGATAATTTTGCACTGAATTGGACTTCTTTTGTATTTTTCTTATTGTAAAATTGTGTATAACTTATGTTAACTTCATGCTTTTCCTGTGAAAGCTGCATATATGATGCTACGTGCCTCCAATGCTGTTGCAAATACATTTTTCGTTACACCCGTGCATACATTTACTTGTGTGTACTGCATGACAATAAACTTGTTTTTGTTATTTTCCATATTCTGTAAGAAGGATGATATAATATATTAATATTTCTGCTCTAATTTCTCTTCTTTTCAAAATTAAACTTTATTCATAACACAATATGAATTCAAAAAGAACAACAGTGTAAAACTGTAATTTCTCAGAGTAAAGGTGCACCATTTTTACAATTTCTTGTGGTGATTCCTGACACAAAGTTAAAGCTTGGTGTTTATTTAATACCTTAGTAATATTTGAGTAATATTTTAAGTATATTGTTGATGAGTCATCCTTTATTTGTTTAATTCATTATAGTTTATATCTAAAAATCCACAAATTGCATAATTCATAATGCCACCATAACTGCATGTCTTGCTAAAGTAAAAAAACAAAATGTACATGAGTTATTCCCAGCTCTGAGTCTTTCTTTTGATTAATGTTATACTTTAGAGTTACAACACATAACAGTGCCAATGAGTAAGTTTTAAACAAACCTAAGATGACTGCCTACCACTTAAAGCACAGCGAGATGTCTGAGTTAACAAAAAATGCAGTGAGAAACAGTCCAACCAAACCAGCCAAAATGAGCTTTGCTGATATCATGAAAGTAATGCAGGGACATTTAGAACTGAAAACATTGTTGATTTCAGAATATTTTAGGTTTTATAAGTGGAATCAAAAATAAGGGGAGTCCATTTCAGCATAAGTGGCTGAATTGAAGAAGTTGTCCGAGCATTGTCAGTTCAGTGTTGGGCTTAATGATGCACTGAGAGATTGTTTAGTTTGTGGAATCTTAAAAATAAACATTCCAAAACTGCTCCTAACTGAAGCACAGCTCACGCTTAAAAGAACAGTTCAAATTGCTGTATAAATAGAAACAGCAGACGGAGATGCAATTGAGTTGCAGTCATGAATGAAAGTCAGAATGAACAAAATTTCAATATTGAAACAGAAACTGTCCTGGCTGAAATTATTTTACCATTGTGGCAGAGGTTCACATACACCAGACTAATGCAGATTTAAAGGCAAAGCTTGTAGAAAATGTAAAAAAATAGAACACATACAAAGAGCATATTGGGCAGACAAAAATAAATAGACTATACAGGGGAAAAAAAGATAAAAGGTTACGTTGCAAAAAGAGCACTAATCTGCTTATAGTTGACGGAAAATCTGTTAATGATGAGTGTGAGACAGGACTGAATAGCCTTGAGATTTACAATATGAAAACTAACAATAGACAAGCAATATGCCTTACACCAGAAGAAAATGTCAAGTTAATTAAAATGGAATTGGACACTGGTTTGGCTGTTTCAGTCATTCCAAAAATTAGTTTGAACAGCATTTCAAGGATACTGAATTAAAGCCTGCAGATCCAACAAAGAACCCACATTGGAGAAAGGGTAACTCCTGTGGGAATGACATTCATAACTGTGAAATAAAAACAACCAACAAGCCACAATGGGCTTGTATGTGTTAAATATAGGAGGGCCAGTATCATGGGATTATGAGTGGCTGAGACAACTTCAAATTGATTGGAGGTTTATTTATCATTTGCATCCCACATCCCCTGCAATAGAGTCAACTGAAAGCAAGTTAAGAAAGGTACAGGATGATGCCACAGCCATGTTCAAGAATGGCACTGGAAGGCTCAAACATATCAAGGGTAAAATATTGTTAAATGAAAATGCCACACACAAGTTTTGCAAACCCTGTCCAATTCCTTATACTATCCTTTATAAAGTAACCAGTGAGCTAGATTGCATGGAGGCTGAAGGAATTCTGTCCAAGTTTGAGTGGAGCCCATGAGCAATGCCAGTAGTCCCAGTAACCAAGAAGAATGGATCTGTTAGGATCTATGGTGATCTTAAGGTTACCATCAACCCAGTACTGAAAGTAGATCAATATCCTCTGCCCAGGTTAAAGGATATATTTCTAAAATACTTCTAGAGAAAACACTTCAGCAAAGTCAACTTAGCTGAGGCCTACCTACAGATGGAGATGGAAGAAGAGTCCAAAGTGTTACTCATCATAAATCCTCACAAAGGGTTTTTATGACTATAATGGGCCTATCTTTGGAGCAGCATCTGCACCTGCTCTCTGGCAGAAAGCTATGGACCAGATGCTGAAAGGCTGCCCAGGCACTCAGTGTTACTTGGATGACATCATTGTTACTGGCAGGGATGACATAGAACATCTCCAAAACTCAAGACAGTATTAAAAAAGATTAGAAGATTATGGGCTCAGAGCATGAGGTAGCAAGTGTGCATTTTTTAAAGCAGCCATCACTTACCGTGGTCACATGATTGATGCACAAGGATTACCCAAGTGTGCTGAGAAATTTCAAGCAGTGGTGGATGTCCCAAGGCCTAAGGACATGTCACAGTTGTGGGCATTTTTAGGATTTGTCAATTACGATAACAGGATTCTGCCAAAACTGGTTAATGTGCTCTACCCTTTGAACTCATTACTGAAGATTGGGAAGAAATGGCAATGGTCGAAGCAGTGTGAGATGGCTTTCAATAAGATAAAGGACATGGTGACGTGGACACTGTACTCACACATTATGATTCACATCATCCAGTGAAACTTGCCTGTGATGCCTCCCCTTATGGTATAGGTGTAGTCATGTCACATGTTATGAGTGATGGTAGTGAATGGCCCATAGCCTTTGCATTCCATTCCCTTACTGCTGCAGAGAAAAATTACACACAGATTGACAAAGAAGACTTGAGTACTGGCTGGGGTGTAAAACACTTTAAGCAGTACTTGTACAGGAGAAAGTTTTTCCTCGATACTGATCATCAACCGCTAGTGTCCATTTTCAATCAACAGAAGAGTGTTCTACTAACAGCAGCTGCACAAATGCAGAGATGGGCTCTGTTTCTTGGAGAACACAATTACAAAATCAAATTCAAGAGGAAAATTAATCATGGAAATGCTGATGTATTGTCCCGTTTACCCTTGGAAAAGGAAATACCGGAAAAATTTACAAAAAGAGACAGTCCTCTCGACGTAGTTTCACTAATGCAAATCAAATGTCTTCCAATTATGGCAGAGATGATCCAAAGGAAACCAGAAAAGTCCCCACACTGTCTCAAGTATACAAGGCCACCCCAAAATGGCTGGAATGTGCAGCAGAAACTCCAGTTCCCCCATATTTACCAGCACAAGATGAACTTGCCCTTGATGAGGTTTGCCTCGTGTGGGGACTGAGAGTTGTTGTACCATCCAAGCTGAGAGCTAAAGTGTTGGAGGAGCTACAGGCCTAGGTGTGGTTAAAATGTTAGTGTTGGCTGAAAGCTTTGTTTGGTGTCCTGGGATAGATCAGCAGATCGAGCAGCTTGCCATGCACTGTTCGGGACATCTAGAAGTTGCCAAGAGCAGCGCCTCGCCATCCCTGGGAATGGCCTGCATTGCCCTGGCAGAGGATTCATGTGGATTTTGCTGGACCATTCTTGGGAACAAATTTCATGGTAATCGTGAATGCAGCTACAAAGTGGCCAGAAGTTTTCCCAATAGCCTCCACTACAGCCTCACACACTGTTGATGTGTTGAGAAGCCTCTTCTCAAGGACTGGTGTTCCAGAACACTGGGTCAGTGACAATGGACCACAGTTTGTTGTAGAACAGTTTCAGTCATTCCTGAAAATGAATGGAATAAAACCTATTATACGTAGAAACACAAATTTTATTTTATTTAGAGATACAGATGGAAAAGGGCCTTCTGGCCCTTCTAGCTGCACCACCCAACAATCTCTGATTTAACCCTAGCCAAATCATGGGACAATTTACAATGACTAACTTAACCTACCAGTCAGTAGATCTTTGGACCCGGAGAAAATCTACACCTTCCATGGAGGCGACATATAATCTCCTCGTAGATGAAGTGGGAATTGAACTCTGAGCTGTAAGAGCATCACATTAACTGCTGCTCTACCATGGTGTCTAAATGCCCCTTGTGACTTTGGAACACAACATCCCCAAAAAAATGCAGAAATCAGAATCAGTATCAGGTTTATAGTTATTAACATTTATTGTGAAAAATGCCGTTTTGTGGCAGCACTACAGTGTAATGCACAACATACACTGTACTATAAATTACAACAAGAAATATATTAATAAATAAATAAATAGTGCAATAAGAGAGCAAAATAGTAAGGTAGATTTCAAGTGTTCATGGACCATTCAGAAATCTGATGGTGCAGGGGATCTCTGATGAAGAGTTCCTAACATGTTGAATGTGTGTCTTCTGGCTCCAGTACCTCCTCCTGTACCTCTCCTCTGGATGGTGAGGGTCCTTCACAATGGATAAATGTAACCATTAGAGAACATTCTCTATGTTATCAATTTAACTGTTCAAAATAACTCCCAAATTCATGGTTTTCATGAAGCTTGTCTACTTCTACTCATTCAGAATGCCACTGCTGGACTTTTAACTAAAACCACGATGAGGGAGGATATCACTCCCATCCTAGTTACACTACATTGGTTTCCTGTATCACTTGGAATTGATTTTAAAGTTCTCTTACTTGATTTTAAAGGTTTCCATGGTCTGGGACCAAAGCACATCATGGAATCGTTTTTGTTTTATAATCCTGCTTGAATCCTCAGGTCTTATTTTGCTGGTCTGTTAAATTTAAACAATCTCCCCCAAAAGATAATTTGCGGGTCAGTTTTTTTGAATATCGCTCTTAAATTGTGGAACGCAGTACCTGAAACCAGAAGGGACTCAGCTCACACTTTTAATCATTAACTCAAAATCTATTTATTTAACCTTGCTTTTAACTAAGATTATTTTATCTTTTACTTTCATGTTTGCACTGTTTGCATGTTTATCCCATTGTAAAGCACTTTGAACTACATTGTCAAAGTCAAGTCAAAGTCCTGTCCCGAGACTTTGTGGCTCATCAGGCTGGTGCTTATGCCGGTTTCTGTGGCGTGAAGCGACTGAGAGTACGAGACTCCCCCCCCCCCCGAATAGGACGCCAGTCTATCGCGAGGTTGACCCCCAGAATTTTTTTTTCCGGTACCCATTTTTCAGCTGGGTAGACTGGAGCACTGTGTGGTTAAGTGCCTTGCTCAAGGACACACATGCTGCCTCGGCTGGGGCTCGAACTCACGACCTTCAGGTCGCTAGTTGAACTCCCTAACCACTTGGCCACACCCCACACATATATGAAAAATGCTCTATAAATAAGTTTTAATTAAATTTGAATTAATTATGAATTAACAATAGCAACCCATCTGAGATTGAGGTGGAATGAAATAATAAATAAAATAATAATAATAGTAATATTATTAAAGCTTTTCAATACAGTGTGTGACCCTCCGTGGAAAATGTCACCACGATCTGAGCAGACTAGATATCAAAAGGAAGTGTTGGAAGCCTGGCTCAGAGTTGGAGGCATCTTCCCAGAAACAGAATGGTTCCTTGTAACAATACAGGGCCAGGTGGTTAACACAAACTCATATCAAAAATACATAATAAAAGACCAACAAATTCAAGGTGATAATTGCAGAAAATGCCAAGAGAAACCAGAAACAAACCAACACATTACAGGATCCAGCAGCAGTTTAACTCAATCTGATTACTTACACAGGCGGAATCAAGTGGATGGAAAACACCATTCACCAAAATCTTGTTTTAAAATGCAAACTCACAAAAGACACCATACCTTACTGTAAATACAAGCCTGATCCAGTTTTAGAGTCAGAGTCCTACTAATTATATTATGACCGATCCATTATTGCAGATGGGACAATCCATAATAACCATCAGGATATAATATTACAGGATAAACAAACAAGAACAACTTACTTAGTAGATATAGCCATTCCAAACACACACAACATACAGAAATCAATAAGTGAAAAACACTAGAAATATGCTGAATTAAAAGAGGAAATTGAAAGACTAGGGACCATGAACTTTGTCCCAATAGTAATATCTACAAATGGTATCATCCTGAAGTCACTACACAATAGCATTAAACAATTAGGCCTACACAGCAATGCTTATGTAAATCTCCAGAAAGTGGCAATACTAAACACCACTGGAATAGTCCAAAACTTTCTAGCAACTGAGGAATAAATGAGCACAGCTATATATGCCCATACCTCCGGTTTTGCCAGTCTGAACTGAGAAAAAAATAAAAATAAAAGAATGCATCCCTGCTCAATAATGTACACACAAAACAGAATACTATTCTGATTGTGCTGGCTTCAGACTTTTAGAAGGCAGTGGAATTCAAGTATCCAAGGTAGACCACACTATTCATACTAAGGAGAAAACAAGTGTGCTCTTCATTCCTTGCTCTTTTTATTAGAAAGATTGAGTAGTTATGTGTGTGGGTATCTCACAACAGCTATTAATATATCACAGTGCTAAATGTGGCCCTGCTGATGGTTTCTTTGAGAAGAGCATTAATAATTCCATGCAAGCTAATTCCCTAATCATAGCTGTGTCATAAGGAGGACGTGATTAGAAGAACGAAATGACTTGATTCAAGCTTACGCACTAATTTCAATATAAAAAACATTACCCTTCTATAAATAAGACTTTACTCTATGAACTGAAAAATGACTATATACATAATGTAATCTGGCGTAGTAGGCCTCGAGGAATCAATGAAACCTCTTATTGCTATTGAATACCATGTCAGTATTTCATTGTTTTATACGGTTATTAGAAATGAGTAATATAACCAATGGGTTATATTTATAAAGATTTTTGTTCATAATTATTAGGACTGGGAAGGTAAACAAGATGCTGATTCAATTCAAATACAAAGATCTGCCTACAGGTTATATGGGCTTAAAATAAGCCAATTAACTGAAAAGCTACATGGTTGATAACGGTGCTAGGTTTAAAAATAATGCATTAACACTACTGAATGACACTAAGAGTGTAAAGACGTTTGCACTGTTTTTCTTATCATATTCATATTGTACTAAGAATAAAGTTTATTGCTGAAATATAAAAAAAACTTGAGCAGAAAGGTTAAGATGCTATGCCTTCTCTGTTACAGAATATGGAAGATAATGTAAACGAGGAGGAAATCTGGATGACATTTTCCATTTTCCTCTGTTTTAGGTAGTTTCTTGGGATTGAGGATGACTTGCGTCCAGTTCAATTTTGTGGGCTCTGAGGTAGTTGATGAGGCCAAAGTGGGAATCGAAGACTCTTTCCGAGATGGTGCAGTAGGTTCCTGAAGGGTAGATGTGTGGCTTTTGTGAGATTATGGAGGTGAACACATATTTGATTTGTAACAGAAAGATATGTGCACCCTCAAAATCCCGGCAAAGTTAAAGTCCTGTGCATTGCCCTAACCTCCATGCATCTTTAACCAATCGCATGCAGAGGAAAATCTCACTTAAATCATATTGATGTACTGATACACTGCAAGTAAACAAATATAACAGGTATTATATGCAGATCACTTCAGTGAAATACATATTGTGATGGTGAAGACATCCTCTAGATCCTTAAAACATGATAGAAGGTAAGTCAGCCCATTTGTCCTTGCTCACAGAGCAATCCCATTGCCTGACTGACTTTCCCTATAACCTCTTCTTTCTACAATGGAACACTGTGATTGAGAGACCTTGACAGAGATGGTTTGGACCCAAGTGCTGGAGTACCTAAGGCTGGAATCGAGATATGATATAAAGCTGGAATGATAACTGTGCAAAAATAAACCTTATTTCAGGTGCTCTTTAAATACGCAGTTCTTGCTGCCAAAAACGTGATTGCCAATTAGTGGGGCCATCCTGAACCCTTAAAGGGGCTGCGCCAGCTATCCAAACTCTGGAGAATTACAGCGTCTAAATCCCGGAAGCTGACATGGTTGGAAATGTCTCGTAACTGGACCCCCTCCCCTATGGTCGACTCCTGATGGCCCTGGCTTCTCGGAAAGGCAGTGATGGTAGTTGTGGATGAGAATCAGATCCCATATGTCTCTTTCAGGTATCCAGCACCTCTTCTCAGGCCCATATCCTTCCCAGTACACAAGATATTGCCAAACACCCTGAACAATGCGTGAGTCCAAAAGTCTTCTCACCGTGAAGACCTGATCCCCCTCAATAAACTTAGGTGGTGGTGGGGCTGGTGCTGACAGGTTTTAATTAGAGATGTGAAAGGTGGGATTGATCTTTAGGGTCTTGTGGAGCTGCAAAGGGTCATCTACCAGGTTTACTTTCCTCAGGACTTTGAAGGGTCCGATGAACTTGGGCACCAGCTTTCTCGACTTCACCTGGAGAGGCAAATCATGAGCAGACAGGCAGACCTGTTGCCCAGGCTGTAAAATGGGTAAAGCAGGTCCCTGTCTTCTCTTTCAGTTCACCTTGGTCTCTGCCTTCCGGGCAGAGATCAACAAAATCTCTCTTCCCCTAACCCAACCTTGGCCTTCTTCTCTGGAAAGAGAGTTGGAGGATAATCAAACTGGCACTTTAACAGTGACATTCAGTGTGCCAAATGCTGTTAGGTGTGGGCGACCTCTGCCCTCATCAAATGATCACACCACTCATCAGGTCTTTCCAAGGCCAGGCATCTTAGGGTGCATTCTAAATCTTGGTTGGTCCGCTCCATCTGGCCTTTGGACTGCTGGTGAAACCCAAAGAAATGACTTGTTGTTGTCCCAATCACCTTACAGAATGTCCTTCAAAATTGTGATGTGAATTATGGACCACAATCTGGGACAAGGTCGACCAGGAATCCATGGATCCTGAAGACTTGGTCCAGGACAATTTCCACAGGTCTAGCTTTATGAATACTCTCGCTCCTTGAAGCATCTTGCAGGCCATATTCATGAGCGGAAAGGGGTAACGATTCTTGGCTGTTATGCGGTTTAATCCCCTATAGTCAATGTATGGCCAAAGGCTCCCATTTTTTTTTGTATGAAGAAGAAGCTTGCACCAGCTGGTGAGGTGGAAGGTTAAATGAAGACCATGGCAAGAGGCTTCTTTACATACTCTTCCATTGTACTTCTCTTTGGGCCTGAGACCACGTACAACCAACCCCATGGGGAGACAAGTACCAGGCAGCAAGTCTATAGCACAGTTGTAGGGTTGGTGCAGTGGAAAGAGTCGAGGCCTTTCCCTTGCTGAAGATGTCCTCCAAGTCCTCGTAAGCCGAAGGGATTTTGACCAGTTTGGGTGTTGCTATCTCCTCCTGATCTTCCTTCAAGGACAACTCCTGAGGCTTTTTAGTTGGGAGGGGTAATTTGACAAACCTCAGAGTCCCCTCCCTAGCTTTACAAGTCTAATTTGTACAAACAGTGGCCAAATCAGAGTCCCATCTGTATCCTCAGTCAACAGCAGTTAAGGCTGATTTATACCCGTGCATATGGGCTATGCCGTAGTCTGTGCCATAACCCTGATTTTCACTTCTGCGTCGCTCTATGCCATAGCGAGCATGCGTTGGTGTGCGACAAAATGCTAGTTGGCGGTGGGGTTTCTATGCCACTGTGTTGAGTTTTTTTGTGAGAGACATGGATGAGGAAATGCACTTCAAACATTTTTGCATGTCGGCAGGTAGATTTGACGATTTGGTTAATCTATTTCGCATCGGTGTGTGCACAGCCTACAGAAATGGCGGAGAAGAAGCAACCAGAAATGCGTAGGAGGAAATACGATGCTACCAAGCAGACCAATCACAGTTGTTGCGGTCTGCATCGCCGCGACGTGTGAGTTACTTTTCTGGAGAGGTGCACGTCACCCTTCAGCATAGGGTATGGTGTAGGTACAGCATAGGGTACGCGTTACCTACAGCGTTGATGCGACACACAAGTATAATTCAGCCTTTAGGCATTACAAATCGTCCTTGTCCACCTGGGAATAGTCTTCAAGAATCAGAGCTTAAGAGTTTTTTCCTTCTTTGAGTCATGACAAGTGGATTCCTTAGGCTCAGCTACAAGTTTTCCAGAATGCTTGGACATCTCCTGGTCTACTCCTTATCTAGGGATTCCCTCTCTCTAGTTCCTGAGAGATCCCGATTAGACAAGGTCAGGACATGCATAGTCCCATTGGCTGGGACTAACTTGTCTGTCCTTGAGGACAGGACTAGGCCTCCAGAAGGCCTCAGGTTCTCTCACACTGAAGGCCACGGATAGGTTTTGCTGGGGCAGCCAATGGTACCTGAGGATCAGCGGTATGAGTGGAGAGTCAATAATGTAGAAACCAATGCCTTCTACACAATCTCCTGTCCTTATCTGCAACACCACAATCTGTTGCTGGATCTGCTCAGAGCCTAGCAGGCGGCCGTCCAAGACAGTTGCAAGCATGGACTGGCTCAACTCTCCCAGCGATATGTTGAACCAATGGGTGGCTCCTAAGTCCAGAAAGTTACCTGCCGCCCCAGAGTTCACAAAAGCCTTCACCTGCCTCAGGTTCTTACCCCAGTTAAAGCCCGCCTGTAGCACGAAACCAGGATCTGTGGGAATGGGAGAAGTTGCTGCTACTGTCACAGTCCTCCCAATACTGGACGGTCTTAGCAGTTCTGCAGGCAGCTGCAGCTTCTCACATGCAGCCAGCTTCCCTGCAGTAATACCAGCAGCCTTGATTCTGATGCTGGCACCTCCCATCAGCGGACAGCCCCGTGTAACTGATCTGCATGGGTTCGACAGAGTCCAAAGCAGAAGATGGGCTGGTCATCATTTAAGATCCGGTGCATGGGGAGATGGAACCACAATGGATTGAGGCCGGGCTTGGGCTAGCCCTCTTTGGCCTTGGAATGTAGCCTTTTTGCACTCTGCCAGACAGTGTCAAGGCGGATGGACTGGACGATGAGGCTCTCTCAAGAGGCATCCTTCAATTTGTCCTGGAGTGCCTTTCATATATTGTTTTTCATATAATCTACTTCACAGCAACCTGATTTCACATTGACAAGTCCAAAGAATGCCTTCCAAGAGTGAGCAGCAGGATAGAGAGCAGCAGTTTGCTCGGTCTGACTATTATTGCTAATTGTAACTATGCTGATAAATCCTCTGAAAAACAACCAGAAACAAGCAAATTTAAATAACCATTTGTTAAGCAACAAAAGATTGCCAATCAAATAAAAATGCAGACAAATCTCACAAGTCATTTGAATCTGAATAGAATGCCATGCGAGTCCAGCTTGGTGACTGATTACAACTATTGTTTCCAAATCGATCAGTGGCAGATTACTGCAACAATACAATCTGTAGGGGATGCTTGGCAGCAGCCAAGCTAGACAACAGGTCACCTACACCTGTGATTGCTGTCAGAAAACAACGGGAAAAGCATCTCCTTCAAGTTACTTTTCAAGCCAGATGTTATTCTCACCAAGATACATTGCTCACGTTTCCTGGACAAAATCCTGGAACTCTCTAACTAACACAGTCATAGGAATAGCTTCAACAGGAGGGCAAGAAAGTGTGGCACTATTCCCACATTCTCAGTCCAACAAGCCATGGGCAATAAATGTCATCTTGCTGTTCCTAGCAAGATCCCAAGAACAAATGTTTAAAGTTTGCTGCTTCACTGAACAAAGTTCAAAGTAAAATTTATTATCATATACAACCAACCCTGAGATCCTTTTTCCTGCGGGCATACTCAGCAAATCTATAGAACAGTAACTGTAAACAGGATCAATGAAAGAGCAAGAGCACAGATGACAACAAACTGTGCAGATGCAATTAGAAATAAATAGCAAAAAATAATGACAGCATGAAATAACAAGATAAAGAGAACTTAAGGTGAGATCATTGGTTGTGGGAACATCTCAATAGATGAGTGTAATGATAATTTTGTGTTGAAGAGCCTGATGGTTGAGGCGTAGTAACTGTTCTTGAACCTGGTAGTGTAAGTCCAGAGGCTCTTGTACCTTTTGCCTGATAGTAGCAGCAAGAAAAGAGCATGGCCTAGCTGGTGAGAATCTTTGATGATTGTTGCTGATTTCCTGTGACAGCATTTCATGTAGATGTGCTCAATGGTGGGGAGGGCTTTACCCGTGATGTACTGGGCTGAATCCACTACCTTGTGTAGGATTTTCTGCTCAATGGCATTGGTGTTCCCATACCAGGCCATAATGCAGCCAGCCAACACACTTTCCACCACACATCTACAGAAGATAGTGTAGGTTTTTGAAGTCATGCCAAATCTCCACAGCTTCTAAGGAAGTAGAGGCACTCTCCATATCATTCCAATTTGAGATACTTCCTCTCTTTACATTCCCTGATTTTTCAACTCCAAAGCTGCTCTGTTACATGGCAAGGCCATTGTCATAAAACTTTTGTGTGGAACTCTACCCAAAGAATTAATCACAATTTTCTTTAGTTATTTTTTTCATCTTTTTTCTACAGAGGTTTTTAAGGTTGATCAAAATGAACTTGCCCTTTAGAAGTCAATGCTCACATTCCTTGATTAAATCATATTTGTCAAAGTGCTCAGTAATTTTATGTTGAAGGTTCTGCTAATGGAAGTATAATTTGGTTTATAATCTCATGGTTTGTTTCAATTTTTGTGGGATCTCACATTTCTCTCTGCACTGGCACAAATTTTCCTTTTATTAAGAGTGATGGAAACATTATTTCCATATTTTTCCACAATGCACTGGAAAAATGAAGCAATGAGAATGTCAGTGTGTGCCACATGAATTAAAACATATTTCTCTTCACTCCTTTAAAAGCCAAAAATTATAAAAGCAATTTCCATGAAAGTACATTACTTGACAGTCAAATGATTCTTAATTGAAGATAATTAAACTGACAGCAATGAATTTTTTATGATGTGACATATTTTCAAAACCAAAACAAGTGCCAAAATGCGTGCAGGTAGGCATTGTTCACTTCTGTACTTCGTTTCAATGTACATTTTCTAATGGTTCATCATTACATAAATTTTCCTGGAGATGGTGATTAAAATTAAAACTAGGCAGTGCTGAAATTAATAAAAAAGACATTCGGCTTATGAAAAGGATACATGTTAGATTCAGGCAGCTGTAAAGTAGAAATGTTACACATTTTCAACTTAACCAGCTAATTCAAAATTCTGCTGCCATATTTTACTCATGGTTGCCTGTTCCATGAACCCAGGGCTCACTGAACTTCTCAGAGTTCCATCCTTTCCTTCAATTGTTCTCATGGCCATGCACAATTTCTATAAAATTTTTCAATGACCCAAGATCAGTGTTCAATCCTTCCCTTGGATTTTGTCAGTGTGGAGTTTACCTGTGATAGTTGGTGCATTTTCCCAGGTATTCCAGTAGTTTACTCCCATGGTATAAAGGTGTGCTCATCAGTAGGTTAATTGACTTCTGTGAGGTGAATGACAGGAGCATCAGAGTGGCATTGATGGGCTTGTGAAAGAGGACAGCTTAGAAGGAAATAAGGGACTAATGCATTAAAGCCTGCTTTTTTTAAAGTGGCTAAGCAGTCTCTTCATATGATGTGGGAGAATATAGAATTCAGACCATAATCTTTAAGTTAGCGAAAGTCAAAATCATTCAATCTCACCACTCACGAAGAGTAAAAAGCCGAGACTTTAAGATTCAAAGATTGGAAGTACATTTATTATCAAGGTATGTATGAAGTATACAAACCTGAGATTCGTCTTCCCCACGGACAGCCACGAAACAAAGACAATCATGAAACCTGTTCGAAGAAGAAACATCAACACCATTCCCTACACAAACAAAAACAAATTGTGCAAACAGCAACAAACAAAAGGGCAAAAAGCACAGAACTGAAGAAGGAGTCTAGGCACATTCAGTTCAGCTCAGTGTTCATTATCTGCAGGCTACCCTGAGTCAAAATCGCCCCCAAATAGCAACAAACACAGGAGTAACCAGATACCAGAAACACATCACAATGTGAACTACAGAGTCCGATCCACAAACTTCCCCAAGACTTAGAATTCCGGCACCATCCTCCGACAACATCGAGGGAGAGAGGCAGACCATTTGAATACAGAGACCTTCCTTTGGTAGCAGCAAGTGTGAGACTGGTAGATAGTGCTGAACACCTGCTTGCCTCAATGAGTTCAATCTTCCTTGGCACCTTAATCTGCGAGATCACTGAGAAGTAGAGTCAAAAATGGGACTGTGCCCCATCTCTAGGCTTCTTGGCTTTGAAAATTTTGGCTTTGAGTGAAGCATGCAGCCTCAAGTCTTTATCTCCAAAGGAGAGGATTTTCACTTTTTGTTTGGAACTTAACTTTAGGCTGTGAAAAAAAGGATCTGGACTGAGTTTTAGTTTCAAGGATTGTCCAGCTATAACATTCATTGCTGATTCCAAAATACACTGGTCACCTGAATATTCTAATTATAAGTGTAATGACATCCTCACTCTTACCAATGATAGGAGTATCCACCAGCATTTGTCATACTGAGGAAAATAAAGTGATTTGATTAACCAATTGTTTTACATCACAAGTTCCTGGCTGTCAACATCTCTGAAGATCTCTCCTGGGTCCAACGTATTGATGGCACGACAAGGGTTATATTTCATTAGGAGCTTGAGAAGGCTTGGTATGTCACCAAAGACTCTTGCAAATTTCTACAAATGTACCATTGAGAGCATTCTAAATGTCTGCATCACTGTCTGGTATGGAGGTACCAATGTATAGGGTTAGAAAAAGCTGCAGGAAGTTGTAAACTCAGTGGCTCCATCATTGACACTAGCTTCCACAGCACTGAGGACATCTTCAAAAGGCAATGTCTCTAAAACATGGCACCCATCATTAAGGACCCCCATGACTCAGGACATGCCCTCTTCTCATTACTACATCAAGGAGCAGGTACAGGTGAAGCCACAGATTTAATGTTTTAGGAAGAACAGCTTCTTCCCCTTTGCCACCAGATTTCTGAATGGACAATGAATCATGTACACTACCTTACTATTCATTTTCTTTTCTTTTGCTTTTTTTGCACTACTTATATAATTTAATTTTATATGTAATATATTTCTTATTGTAATTTATAGCTTTTTATTCTATTTTATAATGTACTGCTGCTGTAAAACAACTAATTTCATGACATCTGCCAGTGACATTAAAACTGATTCTGATTGTGATTCAGAAATAGAAATAGATAATTCTGGAAATACTCAGCAGGTCAAGCAGCATTTGGAGAGGGAGAAGCAGAGTTAATGCTTGAAGGGATTGGCCCTTCACCAAAAGCAGTTCAGGCTATCAGTCTGAGGCATTAATTTTTTTCTCTTTCCACATATGCTGCCTGACTTGTTTAGTAATTACAGTGTTTTCTGTTTGTTTACTGCTAAGGAATTAGAATAAAATTATGAGTACAATTTAAAATCATTTGGTCGTGTAACTTCTCATTCTCCAAATCTATGCAAATGCAAATCATTTTAATGTTGGGCACACATCTGTTTCAGCCTGCATGAAGACAGGGGAACAAAGCACATTTAAAGAAAAATGAATACGTAAGGAAACACAGCTGTTGAAATAATAACGATTACTCCCAAAAGCGCAAATAATAGACAGTCGAGGGGCTGGGTGATTCAGTTGTTGTATTGGGTAATTTATTCTCCAAAGTAGCAAATTGTTAGAATGAAAGTCGCCATCATCTTCTGAACATAGATACTGCTTGAAATCTTTTTCTCTCTCTATCTGTCTCTAGTTCCCATGACTCTAGTGCCAGGTTACAGAGCTAGTGGAATGGTCGCAGGGTAAGAAATGGAAAACTTGTCACTATCAAAGTATAGGGTGTTTTAGTGAGAAATAATCATTTTCAGTGATGATCCATATTTTTGAACCACTCTGAAGGTATTCCTGGCAATTCTGGATGGCTTCCAAATTTTGATCCATTATCAATAAAGGACAGGTGATATCATGGACTGGTGGTGTCATACTTCAATAAAACAGGCTCTCCAGCCCACTATCAAAATGCTGGTGGAACACAAGCAGGCCAGGCAGCATCTTTTCTTTCAGTTAGTCCTGACGAAGGGTCTCCGCCCGAAACGTCGACGGTGCTTCTCCCTATAGATGCTGCCTGGCCTGCTGCATTCCACCAACATTTTGTGTGTGTTGCTTGAATTTCCAGCATCTGCAGATTTCCTCGCGTCTCCAGCCCACTATGTCAATGCTGACCAATATATCCTACCTACACTCCCTACCTGCTCTTATTCTATATCTTTCAATGCTTTAGTGATTCAAGGCCTTATCCAGATGCTTCTTAAGTCTTCCCTAGACTTACCCGACACAACCTGAGGGTTATAATTATTTGACGCTATCTGCTTCCACCAGCTTCTCAAGACCGTCACCTGGGTGAAAAACATCTTCCTCAGATCCTCTCTAAACTGTTCACTCCTCACTATAAACCTAAGCCCCCCAGTCTTAGATAGCTCTATTATGGGAAAAACTTTCTTACTGTTAACCTACCTCTTCCAAGGCAGGATAATGCATGAGTTTGAGGGAAAGATGCAGGTGCTACTGTTGTTGTGAGCCTTATTGTCATCTCTGTCTTGGTAGCAGTGACTGTGGGTTGCCTGGTGCTTCTGGAGAAGTTTGAGGAGAGTACACAAATACACCATGGAGCACCAGTGGTAGATGGAATAAATGTTTAGGATGACCAATGGGATGCTAATTAAGTAGACAGGGAATAGGTCACAGAACATGACTTGTCATCCAGACAAGATAATGTTAGCTGACCTGAATGAACTCTTTGAGGATACCTTAGACCCAAGGTTCCCCTTATCTTTGAGTTGATACATTTGTTGAAAGTTAAGATAAGTTGACTGCAGACTCATAATCAAAAGGAATCTAAGGTATTGAAGTATCTGCTTTGCAGACAGTATAGGAATTCTCCAGGTGAAGGTGAGGAAGATGTAGGAAAGGTTGAAAGTACAGATCAGATGACAAGTACTGACACAAATAAAATCCTTAAATACTGTTATGTAAGAGAGGTATTGATTAATGCATCAGCAAAGGTGACTTTATGTTGGGACTAAGCAAATACCAGAGCACTTAAATAGAAACGTGAACAGCACAAAGCCAAGCCTTGAACAAAGATATTGAGACACACTACTAATCTTAGGTGGGTGCAGGTCAGAGGTGATATTGAATCCCGATTTAGATACATAGATGAAGGCACAATAAAGAGCTCCAAAGTCAAAGGAATACTGAGAGAATATGAGCAGTTTGATAAAGGAGCAGAGAAGCAAATGGAAACCACAAGTCATAGGCAAGAATTGTCTAACCTGAAGCTCAAATACCATCTATAAATTTGTTAACGATACAACCATTGTTGATAGAATCTCAGAGCGGGTTTACAGGAGTGAGATATGCCAACTAGTGGAGTGGTTCCACAGCAACCACCTGGCACTCAATGTCAGTAAGAGAGAAGAGCTGATAGTGGACCTTAGGAAGAGTAAGACAAAGGAACACATACCAATCCTCATAGAGGAATCAGAAGTGGAGAGAGTGAGCATTTTCAAGTTCCTGGGTGTCAAGATCTCTGAGGACCTAACCTGGTCCCAACATATCGATGTAGTTGTAAAGAAGGCAAGACAATGGCTATACTTTATTAGGAGTTTGAAGAGATTTGGCATGTCAACAAATACACTCAAAAAACTTCTATAGTTGTACCATGGAGAGCATTCTAACAGGCTGCATCACTGTCTGGTATGGATGGGCTACTGTACAGGACTGAAAGAAGCTGCAGAAGATTGTAAATCTAGTCAGCTCCATCTTGGGTACTAGCCTACAAAGTACCCAGGACATCTTTAGGGAGCGGTGTCTCAGAAAGGCAGCATCCATTATTAAAGACCACCAGTACCCAGGGCATGCCCTTTCTTCCCTGTTACCATCAGGTAGGAGATACAGAAGCCTGAAGGCACACACTCAGCGATTCAGGAACAGCTTCTTCCCCTCTGCCATCCGATTCCTAAATGGACATTGAAGCTTTGGACACTACCTCACTGTTTTTAATATACAGTATTTCTGTTTTTGCACTTTAAAAAAAATCTATTCAATATACACAATTGATTTACTTGTTTATTTATTATTATGTTTTATTTTATTTATTATTATTGTTATTTTCTCTCTCTGCTAGATTATTTATTGCATTGAACTGCTGCTGCTAAGTTAACAAATTTCATGTCAAATGCCGGTGATAATAAACCTGATTCTGATTCTGACTATAGGATAGAAGGCATTACTGCATTCATTATCAAAAGAAGTCTACAGTTTGAATTTGTATCACAAATAAACTGATGACAACTTGTGAAAATAAAAAAATAAAACAATGAGGGATTGCTCTGTAACATTTCTGTGACTTGCAATGCCATTTGTCTTTCATCTGTCTGATGAGAAAATTCAAGATTGAGAACATTTATTCTAAAGAAGAAGCAGGGAGCACTGTTATTCATGAGTAAGCCAAAAGGAGACCTGGCCTCAGGCAACACGTAGCTTGCAGTTGCTGACATTATGATATTGTTCAAGCAGAGAGAAATAACTGAAGTATTTTGGCAAAGGCAGTGGCTAAAGGAACAGTATTGGGAAGGAGCCTGGGAATTGTGCCTACAAAGAGGAAGGAGTGGAGTAACTTTAGAACTGGAAATTTTCCGAATTTGAACATTTACACATACTGAAATGAAGTTCATAGTACAGAGTCTAACAGGATCTTAAGTATAAGAATCTGGCTTGTTAGTAAATTAAGAAACATAGAAACATAGAAAATAGGTGCAGGAGTAGGCCATTCGGCCCTTCGAGAGCCATGTCATGTGACTAAATATTGCACTACACTTGTATTTTCAGTTCAGTTCTGTTAATCAAAATAAAGGCTTGAAATTTGTTACCCTTCTTCTGAGTAAATGACTGAAAACAATATGCAGTTCCTGACCAGTTCCAAAAACACACACACAATAAATCAGCTGTTACAGTACTAAATAAGCATTAATTCAAATTCTTGCTTTCTAATTTGGAGCCTAAGAATAGCAAAAGCTTGTCTCTGTAAAGCTTAAGTAGATTGTCCTGAAATCAGAATTGGTTAAGTAATGTCCTTGCCTGAGATCAGCTCCTGTCTATTCTCAGTTCAATGCATAAGCAATTGATTCTCACTGTAGTCTTTTAAGTGTCTTAGCAAGCTACTTATCTGTGTTATATTACCATAGGTGGAAATTCAACAAGGTTCACTGTCACATGCTGAAGACAATGAGGGTGGGCCACAAGTACCGATTTTGACCGTGAAATCCACAATGTAAGATGCTTTCCTATAAGAAAAAAGGAGTCAATAAAAATATCTTGAGCAAGTACCCATTTCACAAATCATGAAGATAAGCCTCTGGGGAGAGACTCATTGAAAGGTGAATTAATCTGGATTAGTGATAAAGGAACCATAATTACAATCATCTTTCTGGGAAATGCATTTTGTAGGGACTAAATGACAAGAGAGAAAATGGAAAATTGAACATAAAGCAGAATGAAATATAAGTAAATATTATATCCTCAGGGAGGAGAAATATCTATTGCCTCAGATATTTTGAATTCCTCCTTTGCTCAGAATTCAGCTCAATTGAGCAAATTAATTTCCACAATGTTCTTGTCAGTCACATCTATTCTCTGAAAAGTAACCAAATGTAAGGTGATATTCATAGTTATTCAAAAGGATAATTTGTTATTTTTATTCCCACCATTCTGTATTAGATTTATCAATTAGCAAATAGTGGCTATAGCAGAATTCTCAGAATTGAACGTACAGGTTAAAAAAATCAATAAAAACCTACAGATGCAGTAAGTCTAAGATAAATATAGAAATACTGGAGATACTCAGTAGGTCAGGCTACTTCTGTGGAAAGAGAACCAGAGTTAACGTTTCAGGGTGACATGAATTTGGTTTCTCTCTGGCCTGACCTGCTGAGAGCTTTCTGTCTTTTCTTGGACCTTACGTTTGTGAGGAGTGCACTGGATGCGTTTCTGGAAGTAGGCATGGTACAAACGTTTCCCATTAGTTTGATTTTCATTTGGATCAAAACAATATATTGTGAAGTTACAGTACTAAAAAAAAAGCTACCATGAACATTTGAACAATGAGGGAGCAAAAAAACATTACCAGGTATACCAAAGAGGAGCAGAATGAGTGATTTGGCATTTAAGACCCTTCTATTATTTTGCCATTAACGAAGTTACATTTATATACTCATTTGTTTTTCAAAATCCCTCATGGCAAAGAGAGAGGCTATATGATCTCAGTGCAAACCTATCAAACATAGACCCAGAGATATTAAATGCTCCACATGGGTTAAGCCCTTCATATATAGAATTAATGTATTTTTAATTAACCAGTGGTCTCAGTCCCAATTGATAATCTTGTAAATTCAAATGGGGACAAGACTGGACTATATCATGTAGTTTTCCATATCTGAGTAGCCTCCATGCACCCCTCATCTGCACTTGTACATCGTAAGCAGGTATTTAGCATTAATCCAGTTACTTGCTCACCTCTGCATCTTCCTGAGATATACAGTAGAATGAAAAGAAAAGCAAGCTAACAAAAAATAGAAGTGAGAGCAAATAAAAAGGAGAGACTAATACTGATTTTGTTCTCACTGACAGACTGACATTATATTTTGGGTGCAATTGATGACTTTTATAATAGAAGATTAGACAATGTCATAATGCAGAGGCAAATTGCTTTCTCCTAATAAGCATGCAAAGATCTATTTTCATTCAGACAACATATTATAATCTTCAAATGATTTGTTTGGTAAGAGACTGAGATATTTCTAGCTTGCAATGCTGATTGATTTGTTCAGAATTAGAAGTGTTATCCAACAATGCTTGGAACTTAATTGCATATTTACCAACTGCCTTGTCTTTATTTTTGGAAGTATGCTAATTCTAATACTTTTCCCCAGCCCTCTATTGTCACCGTGTCCTTGATTTTCAGAAGAGTGAGCAAAAGAACGCCTCACAGGATTTACTTCTCAGCTCATTTTATTGCATGTTGCCATTCAATCAATCATCCTGCTTCCATTTTCCGGCTTTAATAATAGTCTCTAATCCCTGGTACAAGACTGCCATTCACTGGCTCTGGGATTGTTATTGGCTCAGTCGTGGCGTTTTTGTTTCTGCTCAGAAAATTAGGGATTCCAGCCATAATCCCAGCTAAAATTTCAATGCAGTTAACATTTAATTCCTTCCTATAATTGTCATGTTATGTTTTATTTAATAGGGAACCTTTCCAGCAATTAAAATGTGGGGCAACAACACAAAAAAGAAACTGAGAACTTCTGAATTCTAATAAAGTGTGCTTGACCTAAAATATCGCCTGAATAACTAATTCTAGCATTTGCTCTTTCTGTTTGAGGTTTGAGCATTTGCAGGTTTCTGTACCAGTTAGGATCTGGAGCATTAGAATGGTTCATCTTCTAAGTAGATAACTGAAAAGCTTATTTTGTGGCTTAGATCCTGTTTCAGAAATGATGAGGAGTCTTGTAGATAAAAGAACCCAGGCTATTAATTGTTCACAGCTAAATCTGAGTGATAGCTCTTACTGGTGAGAGAATATGGAATAGTTCTTAACACAAGGGAGCCTGGAAAATGTTCCATTAGTAAATCACATAAAAAAACATGTCAATCCAGAGTGCTTGCACAACCTCCCATTTTAGAACTAAATTACGTCTATTGGGAAATTGTCCCAGGTATGTTTGAGGCAGTTCATTGCTTCTGAAGATTTCCTGCCATTATTAGCAAACTCAATGATGTCACAAGTTATGCTCTGCACTGTGGTTCCCTTACCAACTTAAACTAGAGCTTCTGGGTGCAAGCTACCACCTTCATTGAGTACTCAAAAACAAGGAGCACATTGAGTGTTGCCATTGTGATGGTGATGAATAACTCTCCATCCTGAGCTCGATGACCTGTACTTTGCACTTACCAACCTCAGTATTCAATTACCAGAATATTTCATCACTGACTGCAGCCCTTCTGAAATACTACTCTCAGAGATGTATGGTATCATTCAGTAAGGGGCTTAAACAAACCCGCGTGTGTGCGCGCACACACACACACACACACACACACAAGACTGCTGCTCCCTCTACTTCCCTCACATTTTTCCTTTCCTCTATGTTAACATCTTAACCCTTTATACAACTGTTCTGTAGTTACTCAAGGTACAAGTCCCTTTCCTCTAATCAGAACAGCAGTAATGTGGCAGTATTACACTCTTTGTCTAGCTTCCATTTTAACATTTAATTCATGATGTAAACCATCATCGCACTCTTCCTAACCTATTTTGTCCACTTTTTGTGGTGGATTCAGGTGAGCATTAGAGCTATATGCAGTACATGTGTAGTACATCAACAATTGTGAAATCAAATTTCTATCCTGTGTTTCTTTTTTCTTGTATGTGGATTCATTTCCTCCATCTTCCACTAGATAGCACTCTGTGATATTATAACACAAGATAAATCAATTTGAACTAAATTAATTCAACTCACCCACAAACTATACAGCTAAACCTGTGGGATTAGTTTTAAACCTCCATCCCTTATAAACTATCTCTCTCTATCATCAACTTATTTTTAATTATGGGCAAAAGATTTCATTCCCATCAAGAACAGGTTCTGCAACTGCTAGGAATACACAGATGGTTTGAAAGGAGTTACTGCTGTGTAGAGATGAGCATTAACCTTTTGAAGATAGCAATGGAAATATTTTCCCTTTTGTGCAATAAGTTGCAAAGAGTATTCTGGTCTCTGCTTCATTTCTTGTTGAGGATGCTGTGTGGATTATCAGTGACATATAAAAAATAGTCTGCAGTCCTTAAATCTTCTCACATAATAATTCAACTCTTACATCTTTGAATAATTTAGGCAGTTACCAGCAGAGCTTTACAATTTTGAAAATTAATGTCAGGGCAGGGGAAAGTAGAAAAGATAAGGTTTATTCAATAGACAGCCAGAGAGATGTGAAGACATTAACCTTTCAATGTCACCTTACAACTGCTGAGGCTTTGCTTCTGCAGGTTTGTTTTATGTCACACTTCCTTCATTTTACCTGATCTGAAACAAAATGCTTGCTCTGAAAATGAATGCAAAATGAATTCTCATCAGAGATGTTTTATTACCAATTCCCACCTCTTCTGAATATATTGACTGATCACAAGCACTCAAGTAATCACTTGCAATGTGTGAGTGTATAAACTGAGGCTATTCCGCCAGGAGGAATATAATTCCCAAACCCAGTGACAGCCTTATGCATTATCCTCAATGGGAATTGGAATCTCTTAGCTGCATAGCAACTAAGTGATAGCAAGTAACTTTAACAAAGAAAAGAGGACTTAAACAGGGACTTTTTTGGCTTTTACAACTAAATTTTACACATGATATGGAATTTGGCATCCAAGAAGAACCACCGAGACTTCAGCATTTTATCATTGGTCAAGACATTTAATTACCTGGAAAATATTCATAACAACACATCAACAAAACAATTATTATCAAAATTTTGATCCCGATATACAGTTCTACCAAATAAAAACATTCAACTTACCAGTATGTCCTGAAATGTAATTAAAGGACAAAGTTAATCGATCCCCAATCTTGGTTACAATGGTATAAATAGAACAATACAAATTTACAATCAACCTTGGGTATTTTTGGTTACCCACTATTAATGCAAGGTTGATGCGATATTAATGCAAGCAGAGGATGGTACCAGGAGCAGATATTGGTTAGAGAATTAGCATTGCCGACATGCTAGGTCAGGGTTTCTCAACTGGGGTTCCATGGAACCCGAGGGTACTGTGAGAGGTCGCTCGGGGTTCCATAAAAGATCATGATTAAATAAAATAAACATAATTTTTTTGAACTTCACACAATACATGATGCTAGTGCTCACAGTGCTGGGCAGTGACCTAGCAGACCAATTAGCAATCTCGTTAGAGGGCTGTCAGCCCAGCATGGCAGTGAGCAGTCGGAGCATATCTATTTAGTTGAGTCCATTCTGAGTTTTTGACACAAGATTGGAGAGGCTGTTGATAATTGGTGAGCACTGTATTACACAGAGAGGAAGATGGTAGAGTGATAATTGGTGAACACTGTATTGTACGGAGGGAGGACGGTAGGCTGATAGTGAGCATGAAGTGCATTTTCTGAGCATCGAATGGACTCGTCCATTTTTATATTTTATTAACCCTTGTGTTTTACAGATATGTCTGATGGTCCAATGTGCAATTATTTGAATTACAATCTTCTGAGTGATTCACTGCACCAGTACAACAACGGACACAAAAAAAATCTGCCTTTACAATGAAAGCTACTTATCAATGGGTTTTTCATGAACTGGGGATCCAAGTTGCCTAGTTTGTGGTAAACAATGTACAAATGCAGCAACAGCTCCAGCAAAATTGAAAAGACATAAATGCAAATCATAGCCATATGACACACAAAAGTGCTGATTATTTTAAACGGCTATTGGAATCTCAAAAAAAGTAAAGCTTTTGTTAATAAAGTCACAGTCAATAAAAGGACCCAGGAAGCAAGTAATTTAGTAGCAGAACTTATTACCAGAAAATGAAAGGTCTTATAGATGGTGAGAATCTAATAATGCCAGCACGTAAAATTATCGTGGATAAAATGATTGGATATGATGCAGTACGAGAAATTGAAAAGGATTCATGCTCAATGATGATGATGACTGGTTCTTTGCTTGCGAAAATCAGGAGGGAAGAAGAGTCCTCAAGAGTGGCGGCATGATTGTTGGTGACTGTAGAGGCCAATTCAGGATCTGAAGACTATGGACCACTAGGGACATGGTAACAGCTGGGATACAGGCACTTGGGTAGTTGGATCCTTCCTGTCTCTCCTGTTCTCTTCAGCAGTCATTCTTCTGGATTCCTTAAAATTCCTGGCTGCTCCATGGGTCAGTGTTCTCCAGCAGACTCTGTCACAAGCCAGCAGCTGTCACTTATTGACCTTGATATTTGCCTGAGAGAGCTGTTGCTTAAGTTGATCCTTGTACCTCTTGCGCGGGGCACCATTTTCTCTCTTGCCCTGGAACAGTTCTCCATAGTAACCTGGAGTTGTCCATTCGAGGCACGTGTCCTGCCAGTGAAGCTGCTCAAGCTGCAAAGTGACTTCAATGCTTCGAAATTGAGCCGTCTCCAGGACCTCGTTGTTGCAGACACAATCCTGCCAGTTGATACCCATGATGGAGCTGAGGCAGCACTGATGGAAGCACAAGAGCAAATGGATTTGCTTGAGGTACAAGACCCAGGCCTCAGAGCCGTGTAGCAGTGTTGTGATGACAGCAGCATATCATGGACAGACGCAGCTGGTGGTTCTCCCACACACGTTTTGGGAGGAGCCCAAAGGCACTGCTAGCTCTTGTGAGTTGATTGTCTATGTTCCTTACTACCAGAGCGTCATTGGAGATGACGCTGCCCAGGGAAGTGAGCTGTTCCACTGTTGTGAGAGGGTGATCTTCAATGGTGATCTGAGGTTGGTTGTAAGCGCCACGAGGGGGCTTCTGATGGAGGATCATTGTTTTCTTCAGACTGACCATTAACCTCAAAGCCCTTGTAGTCTTGGCAAACTGTGACTGCAGCCTGTGGCGTGTCCTCTGTGTGTGTGAGAAGAGCACAGTCATCCGCATATAGTAGCTTGAGTATTGGCTCTGGCATGGTGTTTCTTCGGGCGAGAAGGTGGCCATTCTCAAACAGTTTGATAAGTTGACATATTAATGACTTGTCACATGATGCTGAAGAGATTTGTGTGAGGAACTGAAAAAACAACAGCTTCTCTATCCAGGTTGATGAGTCAACAGATTTCACCAATGAATGTCATGTTGTAGCATTTGTAAGAATTGTAAATGATGGCGAAATTCAAGAGAACTTTTTCTGTTACAAAGAGCTGTCTGAAACAAGCAGAGGCCAAGATATATTTAATGTTTTGTCTTCAATTCTGGAAACAAAAGGTCTGTCTTGGAGAAATTGTGTTGGCATTTGTACTGATTGTACTATCAGAGGTTTAATTTCGCCTGTAAAAAAAGAAAATCCTGATGTTGTCACAACACACTGCTTCCTTCACAGAGAAGTTCTGATGTCAAGAGCTTTTGGAGATGAAGTGAAAGAAGTTCTGGATGATGCTACAAAAATGGTTAACTGGATTAAATAAAGGCCAGTTCACTTGAGAATGTTTAAAAAACTGTGTAAAAAACGCAAAGAGCAATCCAATCTTCTGCTACATACAGAAATCTGATGGCTTAATAGAGGAAGAGTTCTCAACATGGTGTTGGAGCCAAAAGGCGAACTGCAGGAGTACTTTCAAGAAAACAGTAGGCCAGGTTTTGCTAAGTGCTTTGAAGATGAAGAATGGCTGCAGAAACTAGACTACTTAGCAGACATTTTTCAAAATATAAACCAGCTGAACAAGTCTCTGCAAGGCCCTGGAGAAAGTATTTTGACTTCAAGTGATAAGATTCTTGGATTTAAAAGGAAACTGAATCTTTGGAAAAATAATGTTGCAAAAGGAAATCTTGAAATGTTTGCACTGCTGCTTGGGCTTGAGAGTGAGGAAGGGTCAGAAAGTCTTGAGTCTTATTGAAAACCACCTGGAAGGACTGTAGAACAAAACTGAACAGTATTCTTCCTCCCTTTCAACACAAGTGGCTGACTGGGTGAGGGACCCTTTCTCTGAAACTTCTGCTCAGTCGGAGAACTTGACTTTGAGTGAAGAGGAAGAACTTTGTGAGCTGCACTCTGATTGTGCACTCAAGATGAGATTTACTGACCTGCCCCTGGACAAGTTCTGGATTTCTGTGAAAGAACAGTATCCTGCCATTCATGTGAAAGCAATGAACATCTTGCTTCAGTTTTCAACTTCTTACATGCATGAGCAAGCTTTTTCTTGATTAATGAGCATCAAGAGCAAGGATAGAAATTGTCTCATTTCAGTTGAAGGTGAAATCTGTCTGTGTTTATCTCAAGTTCACCCAGAATTGAGTATTTGTGCAGTAAAAAACAAGCACAGGTTTCACATGTGAGGCCTATATTTGAGCCTGATCTTGTCAATTAGTAAGAAAATGTTTTTTCAAAGCTTTGCATAAAATTGTGTCTTAGGCTATGTTTTCATTCATATTGCTTTGGCATACGGTTTTTAGTAACTTTATTATTCAATATTGTCAATAAATTTTCATGTTGTAGATAGCATTAATTAAAATGAATTTGCAACCTTTATTTAAATTAAATCTATCAAGTCTACCTTCAAAAAAATTAAATCCCATTTTGGCATAAGCCAGTTATTTAACAGAAATTTATTATTCTTGCCCTATGAGTTTTTAAGATTTATGACAGGGAAAGAAAGAGGTTCATTTCAAAAACTTTCTTTTTTTCAAGAAAAGTTGGCTAGAAATTCATTGTCTGCTCAAAAGAGCATTGACAATTATTTTTCAATTATCATATTTCAACGTACTGTTCATGGCATCGTATCATGAGATGCAGATATAATCATTTTTATGCAGGAGTTTACTGAGACCTGAAAATGACTTCAAGGGTTCCTCCAGGCCAAAAATGTTGAGAAAGGCTGTGTTAAGTTTCTATGGTGGATGCTCCGTTCATGGAATTGCTGTGTTTATGTGTTAGGCTACAAAACCATAAGATATAGGAGCAGAAGTATGCCATTTGCCCCATCAAGTCTGCTCCGCCATTCAATCATGGGCTAATTCAATTCTTCCAGTCAACCCTACTCCCCTGCCTTCTCCCCATACCCTTTGATGCCCTGGCTAATCAAGAACCTATCTATCTCTGCCTTAAGTACACCCAGTGACTTGGCCTCCACAGCCACTTGTGACAACAAATTCCACAGATATACCACCCTCTGACTAAAGTAATTTCTCCACATCTCTGTTCTAAATGGACGTCCTTCAATCTTGAAGTTGTGCTCTCTTTTCCCATTTACCATGGGAAATAATTTTGCCATATGTAATCTGTTCAGGCCTTTTGTTTCTATGAGACCTCCCTCATTCTCCTGAGCTCCAGGGAATACAGCCCAATACAGTAACCCTTTCATTCCTGGAATCATTCTCGTGTATCTTCTCTGAAGCCTCTCCAATGTCAATACGTATACCCTTTCCAAAATAAGGAGCCCAAAATTGCACACAATATTCCAAGTGTGGTCTCACAAGTGCCTTATAGAGCCTCAACATCACATCCCTGCTGTTATATTCTCTACCTCTAGAAGTGAATGCCAACATTGCATTCACCTTCTTCACCACTGACTCAACCTTGAGGTAAACCTTTAGGGTATCCTTCACAAGGACTCCCAAGTCCCTTTGCATCTCTGCATTTTGAATTCTCTCCCCGTCAAAATAATAGTCTGCCCATTTATTTCTTCCAACAAAGTGCATGACCATACACTTTCCAACATTGTATTTCATTTGCCACTTCTTTGCCCATTCCCATAAACTATCTAAGTCTCTCTGCAGGCTCTCTGTTTTCTCAACACTACCTGCTCCTCCACCTATCTTTGTATCATTGGCAAACTTAGCCACAAATCCATTAACCCCATAGTCTAAATCATTGACATACATTGTAAAAAACAGCAGTCTCAACACCGACCCCAGTGGAACTCCACTGGTAACTGGCAGCCAGCCAGAATAGGATCCTTTTATTTCCACTCTCTGTTTTCTCCCAATCAGCCAATACTCCACCCATGCTAGTATTTCCCTGTAATTCCATGGGCTCTTATCTTGATAAGCAGCCTTATGTGAGGCACCTTGTCAAAGGCCTTCTGAAAATCCAAGTACTCCACATCCACTACATCTTCTTTGTCTACCCTGCTTGTAATTTCTTCAAAAAACTGCAGTACGTTTGTCAGGCAAGATTTTCCTTTCAGGAAACCATGCTGGCTTTGGCCTATCTTGTCATGTGCCTCCAGGTACTCCGTAATCTCATCCCTAACAATTGATTCCAACAACTTCCAAACCACTGATGTCAGGCTAACAGGTCTATAGTTTCCTTTCTGCTGTCTCCCACCTTCTTAAATAGCAAAGTAACATTTGCGATTTTTCAGTCATCCGGTACGATGCCAGAATCTATTGATTCTTGAAAGATCATTGTTAATGCCTTCATAATCTATCCAGCTACTTCCTTCAGAACCTGAGGATGCATTCCATCAGGTCTAGGAGATTTATCCACCCTCAGACCATTAAGCTTCCTGAGCACCTTCTCATTTGTAATTTTCACTGCACAGACTTCACTTCCCTGACACTCCTGAATGTCCGCTATACTGCAGATGTCTTCCACTGTGAAGAGTGGTGCAAATACATGTTCAGTTCCTCCGCCATCTCTGTGTCTCTCATTTCCAGCATAATTTTCTATTGGTCCTATATCTACCATCGACTCTCTTTTGCCCTTTGTATAGTTAAAATCCTTTTTAGAATCTTCTTTGACATTAATCGCCAGTTTCCTTTCATATTTAATCTTTTCCTTCCTAATAACCTTCTTAGTTTCCTTCTGCAAGTTTTTAAAAACTTCCCAATCCTCTATCTTTCCATTACCTTTGGCTTCCCTTTATGTCCGATCTTTTGCTTTTACTTTGGCTATGACTTCACTTGTCAGCCAAGTGTCACTACCAAGTGTCCTTCTTCCATTCGAAAATTTCTTCTTATTTGGAATATATCTGTCTTGCACTTCCCTCATTTTTCACAGGAGCTCCAGCCATTTCTGCACTGCTGTCCTTCCTGCCAGTGTCCCTTTCCAGTCAACTTTGGCCAGTTCCCTTCTCATGCCACCTTTATTCCACTGAAATACTGACACATTGGATTTAAGTTTCTCCTTCTCAAATTTCAAAGTGAACGCAATCATATTGTGATCACTGTTCCCTAAGGGGTCCTTAGAGCTCTCTTATCACTTCCGGATGATTACACAACACCCAGTCCAGCACAGCTGATCCCCTAGTGGCCTCAACAACAAGCTGTTCCAAAAAGCCATCCCTTAGACATTCTACAAATTCTCTCTCTTGAAGTCCAGTACTGACCTGGTTTTCCCAATCCACTTTCATGTTAAAATCCCCAACGATTATCATGACATTACCCTTCTGACACGAGTTTTCTATTTCCTACTGTAATTTGTAATCCACATCCCGGCTGCTGTTTGGAGGCCTGTATACAACTGCCATTAGGGTCTTTTTACCCTCGCCATTTCTTAGCTCAACTCATATAGACTCTACACCTTCTGATCCTATGTCATTCCTTTCTAATAATTTAATATTATTTCTTATATACAGGGCCACACCACCCCCTCCGCCTACTAATCTATCTTTCTGATTAATCTTTCCAAGTTAATCTTTTATAATAAATTGAAAGCAATAGCACACTAAAAATTAGGAGGCAACCAGGTGCCACGAACTTTAACCTTGTGAAATGTTATTTCTTCTTCTTCAGCTGTGTATTGATTTTCGATGTTGACTGAGGCCTGGGCAGGGTTGCATGGAAGACCTGCAGTTGCCCATGGTGCAAGTCTCCCCTCTCCATGCCAATGATGTTGTCCAAGGTAAGGGCATTAGGACCCATACAACTTGGCACCGGTGTCATCGCAGAGTAATTTGTGGTTAAGTGCCTTGCTCAAGGACACAACATATTGCCTCAGCTGAGGCTCGAACTAGCAACATTCAGATCACTAGACCGATGCCTTATCCACTTGGCCACGCCAAGTCATTTATGAAGCATTTAGTACACCACCTGCATACCAATTGTTTTATTGAATTCCATTTGCCTTCACTAAGTCCTTTGATGCTTTGCCTACTCAAGTGCTTGTCGAAATGCCTCTTAAATGTAATGATTTAAAAAGCATTTCATCTGATTCCACCACATTTTCTGGCTGAATATTTCAAATATCAATCACACTGCATGAAAATCTTTCCTTCAGATTCTCATTAAAGCTCCTGCCTCTTACTTTAAAACTTACCCCTCTTGTTTTTGACACCCCAGCTATGGCAGAATGATCCTGACTATCTACCCATTTATGCCTCTTATTATTTTACATTTCTATACTAGATCACTCTTTGGCCTTCATTGCTCCAAGCAAACAAGCGCAGTCTAACCATTCATTCTTTTTCACTAATGTCCTCCAATCCAGCTTCTTAATGAGTCTCCTCTGTATTCTGTCCAGTAAAATCAGCACCTTTCTCGAGTGGGACAACTAGAACTACACACAATTCTCCAAGTATGGTCAACTGATGCTTTGTAAATTTGCAAAATGTTCTCCCATTTCTTATGCTCTATGTCTGACCTAGGGAGGCAAGCATGTTGTGTGCCCCCTTTACCAGCCTTTCTCTTTGTGTTGCTGCTTACAGTGAACTAAGCCCTTGAACTTCAATGTCCATCAACACTCTATGGGCCTACCACTTACTATATATAACCTACTCTTATTTGGCTTCGCAAAATGCATCACCTCACATTTGTTGGGGTTCAACCACATCTGCTAATACTCCACCCAATCTTCAATCTGATCTATATTCTGCTGTAGCTTTAGACAAGCTTCCTTGCTATCTATGACATCATAGAAGTTGGTGCAATCAACAACTTTGCTCACTATTCCTCCTACATTTACATCTAATTTGTTAATACATATCCCAGACTGAAAAAGTCCCAAAAGTGATCCCTGAGGTATATCACTAGGCTTCCAATCAGAAAGTTATCTCTCCACCACTACTCTCTGTTATTATCACAGGCCAGTTTTGGATCCTATCATCCAGCTCACCTTAGAGTTCATATACCTTATCTTTCTGAACAAATATACCACGCAGGATCTTGTCACATGCTTTACTGACTCCCACTTAAACAATAACTACTACTTCCGGTAAGATGGCGATTGCTTAGCTGCTCCGAACTTTTGTTCCGTTATTGTCGCTATCTTTGCACTAAA
This sequence comes from Hemitrygon akajei, assembly GCF_048418815.1. Taxonomy (NCBI): domain Eukaryota; kingdom Metazoa; phylum Chordata; class Chondrichthyes; order Myliobatiformes; family Dasyatidae; genus Hemitrygon; species Hemitrygon akajei. The sequence goes on from NC_133149.1 coordinate 24,788,686, forward strand.
TGTCTCCATTTTTTAAACCTTAGTTAGGAACTTTTTTGGTTTCTTTTACTTGCCTGTGAACACATCTACCTTACAATGTCTAGCAAGAGTTCTAAATCCGGGAGAAAGGAAGTTCCGGCTCTGTCGGCTGAGACCCGCGCTGCGCTCGAACAACTTTGAGACGATATTTTAAAGGAATTTAAACGAACCGCTTTCAAACAGCTGGAAGCCAAACTGAATCGGATCAATGATAGAGTGGACGAACATGCTGAACACTTATCTCGCATCGATTCGACTTCTGAAGATTTAGAAAGTCGTGTTCGATACTTGGAGACTCTCTGTTCCAGCCTAGAGGAAAAATGTAACAAACTCCTTTCCAAAATGGTGGATCTCAAAAATCGCAGCAGATGCTGTAATCTTCGAATTCTTGGGTTGCCAGAGGCCACCGAACAGGGATCAACCATGAAGTTTTTCGCCGAGTTTCTCTGTGAGATATTCGGGAAAGATTTGCTTCCGAACCCGCCTGAGCTCAAAAGGGCACACAGGGTTTACGTTCCCCCCGGAATTCTGGGCTCCCGCCCGCGACTGGTAATTTTGTGCTTTCATCAATACCAGGTAAAACACCGTCTGATTATGGAGGCACGTCGCAGGGGTACTTTTACTTTCCAAAATACAATCATTCGCTTTGTGGAAGATTTTGCACCCCAGACCTTAAAGATGCGCGTTGAGTTTAAAGGCGTAATGAAAGTGCTTTTTGATCGTGGTTTTAAACCCTCTCTTCGCACTCCTGCCGATTTACGAATCAAGCTTAATACTGGAAAATATAAATGGTTTAAGTCAGTGAAGGAGGCTGAAGCATTTGTGGCAAGTCTTCCGGCTATCCAGTCATCTTCGGAACCCGATCAGACCTCCTAAAATGGTGGATAAGTACTTCTCGTAGTAAAATTACTTTTTCTGGACTCAGACTTTACTTGAATCACTCAGACATTATTCATTGAAACTCTAAGGGCTGTTGACAATCTCTCCCTGGATTTGGTGTGTCTTTTTTAAATAGACATTCTGTGCTTAATGTTTCCCTATGGACGTTTAAATAGTACTTGTGTAATCTATTTTATTCTTGTATAACTTTATCTACAGAGTTCTACAACTGACTCTAACTTGTTTTGGAGGTTTGAAGTCTTTAGTGAAGGTCTCCCTGTTTGTTGGTTCACAGTTTAATTGCTGATTTATTTTTTCTTTTTATTTATTTATTTATATATATATTTTTTTTCTTCACCCTTTTTTTAATCTCTGATTTTTTTTCTCCTCTCTGTAAATGGCTGATAAGTACTCTTCTTGAATTTATAATTTTCCCCTTCCTCCCCTTTTTTTCCCCTTTCTCTTACTTTATTCTTCTATAATTTTTCGCGGGTAGGTTAGTTTTGGTTTTCTTCCGATTTTCTCTGTATTAAGTTTTATATTTCTGCAGAAGATGTTCCAATTTGTAGTTATGTTTTCTAGTGCATAAACTAGTTACTATTTACTATAGTATTTATACAGAACTGCTGTTAATGACACAGATCTGGAAGTTGTATTTGGGTTAATTTTTTTGGTAGAGCTAGCTGCTTTTTTTGGTAGCCGTCTAGTTTTGGGTTGTGTGGATGGGGTGGATTTTCCAGTTCCAACATCACTCACTGTATTTATTGTTTATCTTTATTGTTCAGGACATGTTTATGTTTTGATTTTATGAATCTATGTTTACATTTCTGCTCCCAGACTGCTATTGCATTGCTTGACTTTTTATATGCCTGCTGCCTTTTATGCATTAGTAATTGATAATGGCTAGTGCACTTAAATTCGTGAGCTGGAATGTAAAGGGATTAAATCACCCTGTTAAAAGGAGGAAGGTATTCTCACATATTAAACAACTCAAAGCTGACATTGCTTTCCTTCAAGAAACTCATATTCGTTGTTTTGATAACTCCTGGCTTCTGTCAAAGTGGGCGGGTCAGCATTTTCATTCATCCTTTGCCGCTAAAGCTAGGGGAGTCTCCGCCAGGACTTAAGAACTTTTTAAAAGCTATTATTAATGCTGTTTGAGATAGTGATTTAGATGCATATCATATTTTTTTTACTGAGTTAAGTATTGTATGTTATTAGTTTTGCTACAACAAGTGTATGGGACATTGGAAAAAAAGTTGAATTTCCCCATGGGGATGAATAAAGTATCTATCTATCTATCTATCTTCTTATTAACTCAAATATTCCTTTTGAACTCCATAATAAAATATCTGATACAAATGGCCGTTTTAGTATTGTTTCTGGTAAACTATAAAACACTAAAGTTGCACTAGCAAACCTGTATGCCCCCAACTTTGATGATGTTAACTTTTTTGAACAGTTTTTTTCCTCACTACCAGACTTAAACTCATACTCTCTTATACTGGGTGGTGACTTCAACTGTTGGTTAGATCCTAATCTGGATCGATCGTCCTCTGTTACCAGATCACCTACTAAATCTGCCTTAGCTATCCAATCGTTTCTCTCTAATTTTGGTATCTCTGATATATGGCGTTTCTTTCATCCTACTGAGAGAGATTATTCTTTTTTCTCACATGTTCACCATACCTTCACTAGAATTGACTATTTCTTACCTGATAACCAACTTATTCCATTTGCCCACTCTTGTGACTATCAGAGTATACTGATTTCTGACCATGCTCCAATTACTCTCTCTCTGAACTTTCCTGGTCTCCCTCAGAGGAATAAACACTGGCGGTTTGATTCAACTTTATTATCGGATGATGATTTTTAAAAATTTATTAAGGATCAGATAACCTTTTATTTTAACACTAATACATCACCTGAAGTGCCATCCCAGATTGTCTGGGATGCCATGAAAGCATATCTGAGGGGTCAAATAATCTCTTACACTGCAAATCTCAACAGAAGATCTTGCGCAGATCGATTAGACCTCATTAACCAGATTAAAGAATTGGATCAACTATATGCTCAAACTAAGAACCCTGAACTATACAAGAAGCGCGTTGAACTCCAAACTAAATTTAATCTTCTGTCTACTCAACCTGTCGAACGCCAACTTCTCGAAAGCAAGAGTCGCTTTTACATTCATGGGGATAAGTCTGGTAAATTTCTAACCAATCAGCTGAGGCGTTCCAAAGCCAAACAACATATTACAAAGATCCGGAAGGAGAACGGAGACTTTACATCGGATCATTTAGAAATTAATGACGCATTTAAAAATTTTTATTCTCGGCTTTATTCCTCTGAATCTTTGAATGACAATATCTCTGTTGATCAATTTTTAAAGAATCTGAATATTCCTTCACTTGCATCTGATTTTAAAGCCAAACTGAATGCGCCTATATCATCAGAAGAAATATCTTTTGCAATTTCTGCACTGTCCTCAGGGAGATCTCCTGGACCTGATGGGTTCCCTGTAGAATTTTATAAATCATTCTCCTCAGTTACTTTCAGTATTATCTGACTCGTTTAATTACGACAAATTGCCACCCTCTTTCAATGAGGCATCTATTATTCTTCTATTAAAAAAGGGCAAAGACCCAACAGAGTGTTCCTCGTATAGGCCGATTTCTTTGCTCAATGTTGATGTAAAGATCTTAGCTAAAGTTTTGGCTCATAGATTAGAAACCGTTCTTCCCTCCATTATCTCTGATGACCAATCAGGTTTTATTAAAAACCGTCTCCCTTTTTATAACATTCGGCATTTATTTAATATCTTATACTCACCTCCAACTGGGATTCCTGAATGTGTTATTTCCCTCGATGCAGAGAAAGCATTTGATCGTATAGAGTGAAACTACCTTTTTGCAGTCTTAGAAAAATTTGACCTCGGTCAAAGTTTCATCTCTTGGATCAAATTGCTGTACCTGTGTCCTACTGCTTCTGTTTTAACTAATTTTCAGAAATCCCAGGTATTTAATCTCAAATGTGGCATCCATCAGGGATGCCCCTTAAGTCCCTTTCTCTTTGATTTGGCTATAGAACCTTTGGCGATAGCATTTCGAAATTGTCCTGAATTGACCGGGATTTGGAGAGGGGGTGTTGAGCATAAAGTTTCTCTTTATGCTGATGACTTATTACTCTTTCTCTCAAATCCGTCTACATCCTTACCTCTAATGTTTTCACTTCTTGACCAGTTTAGCCAGATCTCTGGCTACAAACTTAATTTACATAAGAGTGAACTTTTCCCAATTAATAAAGAAGCACAAGAACTAACATTTCGTGATCTCCCTTTTAAAGTCAAATTTCATAATCAATTTACTTATCTTGGAATTACAGTCACAAGGAAGTTTAAAGATCTCTTTCGTGAAAACTTTGCCAATCTTTCATATACTATAAAACAGAGTCTGGTACAATGGTCACCTCTATCTATGTCTTTGGTAGGTCGTATTAATGTTGTTAAAATGTATGTTCTCCCCAAATTTTTATACTTATTTCAATCTATCCCAATTTTTATTCCTAAATCTTTTTTTTGATTCCTTAGACTCTATTATTTTGTCATATCTGTGGAAGAATAAGCGCTCTAGAATTAATAAAATTCATCTCCAAAAATCTAAAAAAGAGGGTGGTATGGCTTTACCTAACTTTCATTTATATTATTGGGCAGCTAATATACGTTGTGCTACCTTTTGGTCTTTCTTCCATGGCCAACCCAAGTGCCCTAATTGGGTGGCAATGGAGTTGAGCTCCACTAAAGAATTATCTATCTCTGCACTTCTTGGCTCTGCACTCCCTAGTAGTCTGTCCAGATTAATAGCTAATCCTCTTGTTAGACACACTTTGTGTATATGGGCTCAGTTTAGGAAATGCTATGGTTTCCATGGTTTTTCCGTTTCCAGCCCTGTCGCACATAATCACCTTTTTTTACCTACTATGTACGATTCAGCATTCCATGTTTGGTATAGGAAGGGCATTAGACATTTTGAAGATCTTTTCATTGATAATCGCTTCACTTCTTTTCAGCAGCTCTCTCTTAAGTTTAATCTGCCCAATGCTCATTTTTTTTAGAAATCTCCAAATTAGACACTTTATTGCTCCTTTAATTCCTAACTTTCCTGAAATGCCTGCAAAAAATGCTATGGACTTATTTCTTTCCATTAATCCACTAGGTAAAGGTTTAATATCAATTATTCGAGATAAATTAGCAGCCTTACGACGGGCCCCTGTGGATAAAATTTAAATGGCCTGGGAGCAGGATTTAAATACCTCCTTATCCGATGAGAGCTGGGACTCGATTCTCAAATCGGTTAACACAACCTCTCTTTGTGCTCGCCATTGCCTTTTACAGTTTAAGATTGTTCATAGAGCCCATATGTCTAAATCTAAACTATCTCGATTCTACCCTAACATTAGTCCGTTCTGTGATAAATGCAAGAGGGGCGTGGCCTCTCTCATCCATATGTACTGGTTCTGTCCTAGCTTGGAGAAATTTTGGAAAGATGTCTTCACTACGTTATCGTGTATTCTGAATCAGCACCTAGAACCAAACCCCTTAATTGCTTTGTTCGGTTTTTGGGGCGAGACAGATTTACGTCCGAGTCCGACCAAATGCCGAATATTATCCTTTGCCTCTCTCCTGGCTAGACGCTTGATCCTCCTTAGATGGAGAGATGTTGCCCCGCCCACTCATGCTCAATGGCTTAACGACATTATGGCCTGCTTGGACCTCGAAAAAATTCATTATTCAGTTCTTAATTCGGATCTAAAGTTCCATAAGGTCTGGGGACCTTTTATCGAGTACTTTCATAACCTTCCTCTTGACTAGGGTTTTTTTTTCTTTTGGGTCCCTTGCTTTCAGCTCCCTTTTTTTTCTGGTAGTAGGCATTATTATCCTCTGTTGCTAAGTGTATTCACAGTCTGGGAGTTTGATTGTCCTGATTTATACTCTCTATATTGTGTTGTTGTGTTGTGGTTGGTCTGGAGTTGTTTTTTTTGTGTTGTGGGGCTTGGGGAGGATACTAAGTTTACTTGTCTTCAAATTAGGTGCTTTTTTGTCAAATTCTCTTCCTTTGTAGCATATTGTCATTGTATGCTTAATTTTGCACTGTATTAATGTTCCTCATTGGGATTTGGGGTTTTTAATTTGTAAAATGTATAGAAAATCTAATAAAAAAATAATTAAAAAAAACAATAACTACTGCCGTGCCTTTCTCATTCATTCAGTTAACTCCTCAAAAAAATCAATCAAATGAGGAATGGTTTCTCCTGCACAAGGCCATGTTGACTGTGCCTGATAGCCAGTGCTTTTCCAAATCTAGTCCTTTAGAATCTTCTCTTATAATTTCCTTACCATTGAAGGAAAGCTCACCAGCTTGGGTTATTCCTGCTGCTCTTCTTAAGTAAAAGAACAACATTAACTATCCCACAATCTTCTGGTAATTCCCCTATGGCTAATGAAGATGCAAAATTTCCTGTCATGACCTCACAGATCTCCCTTATTGCTTCTCATAGCTTTTTGAGAAAGATTTCATTCACCCCTGGGAATTTATCCACATTTATGCCTTCCAGGACATTTACAGGCTCCACCTTCTTAACACTGTGCTCCAATGCTATAAGTAGAAATCTGGGCAATGCAAGCAGTGCAATACCAATTTGACCTGAGTAATTTGTTCCATCCAAATGTATTTACTGAAATAATGAGAAGTGGATTATGTATTTATATGAAGGGACTCATATTGCTTCTAATGACTTCTCTCATTGGTGCTGACAACACATTGCTCATGTGGCATCTGATGACATTTTGAATTAGTATCTTTAAATTGGCGCATTAACACAAAGAAAATTAGAGGCACAAACTCCTTTAGTAAAAAACATCAGATCTCTGCATTACTTTGGGAGGAAAAATGACAGATGTGGCTGACCCTCCTGAGTATCATACGAGGGCTGATTGATATGTTCATGGCCTAAGGTAGAAGGAGTCAATCTTAGAAAACCGAGCACATTTATTTTTCAACATCGTCCCCTCCTACATTTACACACTTAGTCCAGTGGTCGTGGAGCATACGGATCCCTTCTTTGTAGAAGTCAGCGTCTTGGACCTCCAGAAGTGGTCCACAGATGGGTAATTGATAAGTTCGTGGCCTAAGGTAAAAGGAGATGAGTTATACAGCTACCGTTACATACACATGCAGTTCAACTCTTTGAGTGATTATGTAGAAAGTTTGAAGTTAATAACTTATCTCCTTCTACCTTAGGCCACAAACTTATCAATCACACCTGCTGTGGACCACTTCTACAAAGAAGGGATCTGTATGCTCCGTGACAGCTGAACTAAGTGTGTACATGTAGGAGGGGAATATGTTGAAAAATAAGTGTGCTAGGTTTTCTAAAAATGACTCCTTCTACCTTAGGCCATGAACTTATCAATCACCCCTTGTATACTCATAAATTTAAATTGATTTGGTAGTCTACTTGCCCTCTATTCCCATCAATGAACAGTCCCCTCGGCCTTATTATTAACTAATTCTTTTATCTTTAGGTTTTTGTCTTGCATTCAAATACCTTCATGCTTGACCAGTTCTCTGTAATCTCCACCATATCTTAATCTGTATTGCTCATTGGCCATTGTACTGGGGAAGCTTCTCTGCTACCATTGTACCAAGCAAATCCCATTCATTAAGTGACACATGCATTTCCCATCACTGGAATTGATCTGACTGATCATATTATGATATGCTTCACTGTGTTGCCCATTAATGTTATTGAATGAATAAACATTGTTGTCCTTAGTTTATCAGGATTTTAAACATCTGAACACAAATTATCAGATTTACGGAGCTGGGCACCTTCTTCCCTTTGGCTGTACTTTGAATGATCTACAAGATGACCAGACCTGAAGATGTAAAAGAGCTTCAGCAAACAAGAAGGCTTCCAGGAAGAATCTCTTGGAAGAAAAGCACTGAACTCAAAGTATATTGAGGCTTTATACTTAGGCATGGGATTAAGTGCAACTTCAGTAGTTACTATTGTATACTTCATTTCAATATTTGGGTCTAGGCAGGTGACACTGTAGGATTATAAACTTACCCTTGGACTATGTCTCAATTGATAAGAACACCTCTGTACATTCAAACATATTGTGAGGAATTCAGATATCCAAGACAGCTTTGCTTTACTACTATATTAAGAGGTGGCTTTCTCTGCAGACAATGATGTGTGCACCTGTGCAGCTATCCTTGTCCTAGACTGAAGACTGATTTGTGCTTGTATTGATGGCTGCTACCCATGTAACTCCTGATTAAAATTGACATTCCAATCCTAACATCTTCTACCACACTGCTCATGTATCCTGACTCTGGACTGCTGTATGCTATCACAGTTTCTGGACATGTATCTGGCAGGCTGCTCTATTGATCCAGAAATCTGTTCAAATCCCACCATAGCATCTGGGGAATTAAATAAGCTTGTATCAGAAGTGATGGCCATGCACTATTGGAAAATTATTCTCAGCAACTAATGTCCATCACTTGTTTCTTGATGTGGTCCACTTGTGACTCCAGACCGACTAACGTGAACCTTAAATGCCTTCTCAATGTGCAAAGGAATCTTACTCAGTTCAAGGATCAATTAAGGATGACCAAAAAATTCGTGACAAATCAACAATGATTGTGCTGAGCAGCTTGCAAATGTCACCACACTTCTGGTGCCAACATAGTATGCCCACAACTCAATAACCCTAACCATGTGTCTTTGGACTGTGGGAGGAAACCAGAGCACCTTGAGAAAACCCACACAGTCACTGAGAGAACGTAGAAACTCCTTTCAGGTAGCAGCAGCAATTGAACCCCAATCAGTGATTCCTTGCACTATAAAGCAAAGTGCTAAGAGCTACAATACATATACAAAATATGTAAATTGACATAACAAAATGAAGACATTTTTAATTGCAATTAATATTTGAAAAGCACCTGAGTTTTCTCCATCAATTTTCAATTCAATCTTCAGAGTCAATACATTCTGAGCATCCTGTACATTTTGATAGTTCAAAGGTTCAAAGGTCATTTACAGTTTGGAGATTGTTTGAGTGATCCAGTGCTTTGCTGTCTCTGAGAAGATTCCTGGCAGCAAACACATACTCAGATGGCGTTGATGCAAAGAAACTTCAAGACAGAGTGCAGGCCAATGTTTGACTCCATTTCACCAGTTAAAGCATCCATTCATCACCGTATTAAAGCGGCGAGGAAGATTGAGACATTGAGGCAAATGTGGAAGGTGAACAAGAGTTCAGCATGAACTTACTTCCGAAGGAGGAGTCTGTAAGCAGCCTATTGCTGTGTGGCTCATTGTGGTGGGTGGGTAGGCCTCTCTGACTCATGTGGTGTCCCTCTCTTTCGATGAATGTTCGTGATATCATAGGATGGTATTGTGGTTCTGCGTTTATGAATTGGACTACTGTGTTTATGGACTGTGAACTTTTTTTGGACCTATAGTTTTTATATTCTGTGTTTTTTATCTCCCATTTCTTTTCCATTTTGTTGTCTGAGTGTGGGTATTGTTGTGTTCTGATTTTTTTTGTGCTGGGGAGGGATTTTTTTTGCGGGTCAATGCTCCTATTCTGTTTTGTGCGGGGAGAGGGGTTTTGAGGGTTGATAATCAGGATGGCATTCTTTTTTTTGTGCGGGGGGTGTTTGATGTTTCTCTCTGAATGACTTTCATGTTCTCTCTGTTTCGTGGCTGTCTGAAGAAGACAAATTTCAGAGTTGTATAAGGATACATGCTTTGATAATAAAGGAACCTTTGAACCTTTTTCTCTGAAGCAGAGAAGACACAAGAGATTGCAGGAGCTGGAATCGAGGGCAACGAACCATCTGCTGGAGGATCTCAGTGGGTCGTGGGGAAAAAGAATCTTCTACATTTTGAGTCAAAGCTCTTCATCAGCAGCTTGGGTGTGATCAGGGTTACCTCATGATAAACCAATCTGGTCGATTAATTAATGAGGACAGTCAGAGAAAGAGCAAGCTGTGAGAAGAGGGTAGTTACATAAGCAAAGGTGGTGGAGACGCAACAGTATGAAGAAAGGATTAGTGGCTGATAATAGCAGGTTAGGTGCAGACAGAGTGAAAAAAAGAGTTGAGCCCAAACAATGCTCTTGGGGTACTTGTGACAAAATGAAATAATCCATGATGTTATAGAAATGGTGATGACTTCATGCAGTGCTACAATGCAAGTTGTGCTTGTGTTTTTATGGAACTATAAAAATAATCCAGAACGACACTATTATGTTTGGTCGGCCATGGAGGAACATAACTAACTATGGGCTCGATTTTACCATCACTAACATCAAAGAGATTCATTGTCAGCTGGGGATTAGATCTGTGGCAGATAAGACTGGTGGTGATTCAACACCATACAAGAAATCCATGTATAACCAACAGAAAGCTATTTGACAAGCGAATAAACAATTCCAATTGAAGATAGAGACAGAATTGGATGCACATCAGCTCTGGCAGGGTTTGCATTATTTCCTGCAAAGTGAAACCCAACATCATGAATGTCAGTGATGCTTCACTTCCAGATGAAGTCAATGCCTTTTATGCACACTTTGAAAGGGAGAATAAAACTACATCTGCACAGATACCTACAGCACCTTGATGACTCTGTGATCTGTGTCTCAAGATATTTTTTCAAGAGGGTGAACCCTCGCAAAGCATCAGGCCCTGATGGTATAGCTGGTAGGGCATTGAAAATCTGTGCCAACCAACTGGCAGAAGTGTTCAAAGACATCTTGAGGTCAGAGATTGCCACCTGCTTCATACCAGTGTTCAAGAAGAACAGGGTGGATGCCTTAGCGACTATCACCCAGAGGCGTTCACATCTACTGTGATGAAGTGCTATGAGAGGTTGCTCATGGCTAGAATCAACTCTTGTCTATGCAAGGACCAGGACCCTCTACAAATTGCCTATCATCACCATAGTTCTACAGCAGATGCAATCTCAATGGCTCTCCACTCGGCCTTGGTTCATCAGGACAATAGCAATACCTATGTCAGTCTGCTGTTTATTGATAACAGCTCAGTATTCAACACAATCATAACCTCAGTACTAATCAACGAGCTCCAAAACCTGGACCTGTGTACCTCCCTTGGCAACTGGATCCTTGACTTCCTCTCTGGGTGACTATAATCAGTGCGGATCGGGAAAAAACATCTAGTCCTCACTGATGATCAACACTGGCGCACTTCAAGGATCTGTGCTTAGCCCACTGCTCTACTCTCCTTACACCCACAATTGTGTGGCTAGGCACAGCTCAACTTCTATCTATACATTTGCCGATTAATTATTGTTGGGAGAATCTTGGATGGTGACAAGGAAGCATACAGGAGTGAGATAGATCAGCTAGTCAAGTGGTGTCACAACAGCAACCCTGCACTCAGTGTCAATAAGAACAAGGAATTGATTGTGGATTTCAGGAAGGGGAAGTTGAGGGAACACACACCAGTCCTCACTGAGGGATCAGCAGTGGAAAGGGTGAACAGTTTCAAGTTTCTGTGTGTCAACATCAGTTCTGATCTATTTTGGGTCAAACATACTGTTCTAATTACAAAGAAGGCACAACAATGGCTATATTTCATTAGGAGTTTGCAGAGATTTGGTTTGTTACCAAAGACCCTCGCAAATTTCTACAGATGTACCGTGAAGAGCATTCTAACTGGTTGCATCACTGTCTGGTATGGAGTGGTTACTGTACAGGACTGGAAAACGCGGCAGAGTGTTGTAAACTCAGTCAGATCCATCATGGGCACAAGCCTCCCCAGCACTGAGGACACCTTCAAAAGGCAATGCATTAAGAACATGGTATCCATCAGTAAGGGTCCCCATCAGCCAGGCCATGCCCTCTTCTCATTGCTGCCATCAAGACGGAGGTACAGGAGCCTGAAGACACAACCTTTCAGGAACAGCTTCTTCCCCTCCACCATCAGATTTCTGAGCGGACATTGAACCCCTCACTATTTTTTTTGCTCTCTTTTTGCACTACTGACTTAATTTATTTTTTAAATGTTGTAATTTATAGATTTTATTATGTATTGCGATGTACCGCTGCTGCAAAACAGCAAATTTCATGACAGATGTCAGTGATATTAAACCTGATTCTAATTCTGATTCAACAAGGTGGGAATCTTGTCATATGGACCAGTAAATTTTAAAGGCAACTGGTAATGTGCCTTAACCTGCTCTCAGCAAGACACTGCACTTCCATATTTAACATCAGGTGTGAGAGCTTTATCACAGGAAATTGGAAAGCTACCAAGGGATTAAATCAGTTTGACATTACTCTGCAATTGCCTTGGCACTAGTCACTTCTATAATTTTCCACAGGCTTTATTGTTTTTGATTGTTATTCACTAAGAAAATAGCAAAGCTTAAGGCTTTCAATTTTACAATATTGTTCAAGGATGCCCACCATCCAAGCCATGCTTTCTTCTCACAGCTGCCATCAGGTAGGAGGTACACACACCACCAGATTCAGGAACAGTTATTACCCTTCAACCATTGAGCTCCGGAACTAGCGTGGATAATTCCACTGAGCTGATTCCACAATGTATGACTCTACGACTCACGTACTCAATATTATTTATTTCTTATTGTTTGTTATTGTTTCTTTTGCATATTGGCTTCTTGTCAATCTTTGTATATAGTCTTTAATTGATTCTGTTGTATTGGGAATACCTGAAAGAAAATGGATCTCAGGTGACATACACATAGTTCGGTAATAAATTTACTTTGAACTTTGAACTATGATGATTTCTCTTTTTTATCTCCCTTCTATTGATTTTACTAATTAATGAGATTTTCTTGGCATCATACTTTCAGCTTTTTATCATGGGGTCTGTCGCTTGACAATGATACAGTGGAATCATGCAAAAGATAGCAAGAGAGATTTATGGTGGTGCATTATGGTAGGCTGACAAAGGGACCTTGCATTCATCTTTGGAGAAAAGGCCGAGGGTGAGACTTTTATTACAATAATAAATGGAGTGGATAAAGTGAAAGCAAGCAAATATTGTAGTCTTAGTGATTTTTAAGGAAATAATTACATTTATATAGCACATAATCACAGTTCATGAAAACTGAATGCTTTATTTATACTGAATAGCTTTTAATCTAACTAAATATTGCAGCCAGCCTGGAGGTAAGCAGAATCAGGTTTCTGCTAACTAGTTAATGTTCTTATTGCACTGTTTACTGTGGGTGGAATGGGGGTCAAGACACTCTGTGCTTAACCATTTAGTCATTGATAAGTCCCTTGGGGCTTACCTGAACTGCAGGAAAAGGCAGGCAAGGTTGTAATCTCACCTGCCAATTGGCATCTCTGATAATGCAGCCTTGTTGAAATACTACAGTGTAGGCCAAGATGATGTGCTCTTGCTTGAAATGTTTATTGAACCTGTAACCTCTTGTTGCTAATTAAACCCCTTATGTTCAAAATTCTATGTATCGCAGTCTTGGATAAATTCCCTCTTTGGCACAGATTTCAGTTTCTAATAAACATTAATTTGTACAGTTCTAAAGTTTAACATTAATAAGCTGGAAAATTAACCTAGAAGACATACGTGTGGCTGTCAGGAGGGGTAAAAGCATTAGACTATTGCAGAAGGAGCTAATTCTCTCATTTGTAGGTTTAGGAGGAACCTTTTTTCTGATTTATTCAAGTCAAGTCAAGTCAAGTCAACTTTTATTGTCATTTTGACCATAACTGCTGGTACAGTGCATAGTAAAAATGAAACAACGTTTTTCAGGACCATGGAGTTACATGACACAGTACAAAAAACTAGATTGAACTACGTAATTAAAAAAAAACACAGAGAAAGCTATACTAGACTACAGACCTACACTGGACTGCATAAAGTGCACAAAAACAGTGCAGGCATTACAAGAAATAATGAACAGGACAGTAGGGCAAGGTGTCAGTCCAGGCTTCGGGTAATGAGGAGTCTGATAGCTTGGGGGAAGAAACTGTTACATAGTCTGGTCGTGAGAGACCGAATGCTTTGGAGCTTTTTACCAGACAGCAGGAGGGAGAAGAGATTGTATGAGGGGTGCATGGGGTCCTTCATAATGCTGTTTCCTTTGCGGATGCAGCGTGTAGTGTAAATGTCCGTGATGGCGGGAACAGAGACCCCGATGATCTTCTCAGCTGACCTCACTATCCGCTGCAGGGTCTTGCGATCCGAGATGGTGCAATTTCTGAACCAGGCAGTGTTGCAGCTGCTCAGGATGCTCTCAATACAACCCCTGTAGAATGTGAATTCCAATATCCATGTAGAATGTAGAATTCCATTATCTTGTTGCAATTTGTCTTAATTTGAAAAAGATATGCAATTGTTCTGTGCTTTTACTTGAAATCTCAGTCCTTCTGGATATATATTGTAACATCTGGGAAAAGATTTTAACCTATAGTGTTGGCAAGTCTGCTATGTATCAAGACAGGAGCTTCCTATTGCTCACTGAGAGCTAATTCAATGGTTTTGCGGAGGTCATATATGAAATGATGGTCAGATGGGAGACTTCTCTGGCCATTGTCTGCCAGTTTCTCCTGAAATGGTCCAGAATTTCCAGAAGAAATAAGTGAGGCTCTGTATTTCTACTCTTATTAAAATGCAAATACAATAGCAACTTTTGGTGGCTTCACAACTGTGGAAATCAGGAAGTTACTTCGCAAGTTACCCTATTCTGGCAAAAGCTACACTTTAGAGTAGGGGTTCCCAACTTTTTTTATGCCACAGGGGCCCATAGACCCCAGGATAGGAACCTGCTCTCGAGGCATTTCATCAAGATGCTCCCCATTAAACCACATTGAATAACTGGATATAATGTTGCTTAATTGATAGATACTCACTAAATTAATTACAGAATATTAGAATTTGCCCATCCCTGTGCAAGGACATTTTTACAGTCTGGAAAGGTCTTGTCACTCTTGAACATTTTAAAAACTATTTGATATTTTAAAAAAATTACATGTTCTTTTTTTCATTCATTAAATAACTAGAAACCAGAAAGAGCACTATCACTACAAGCCCAATGCTAGAATCTGAGGCTATGGAGATCTTCAATGAAGATGATATTGTCATGACAAAGTGAATGATTATTGTCACATTTTTTTGCCTTAAGCTCCTTTTAACACTGTCTGATATTCTGGTGTTGTATCTGATATCTCTTAACGTCAGTCTGTTGATTGCTTTTGTTTTTAGCCTGGCAAATAATCTCTCCTCCATCCGGTCTCATCCAAATGGACCTAGAAATCATCAAAATCTGGGCTTGTTTCTTTCAGCCACAACTTGGTGGTGTTTTTTCTTGATAGCACTAGAACATGATGCTTCAAGAAAGCAGGCATGATGTAGAAAGCATAATGAACTCTTCCATTCTGAGCAAATGTACCTACAAGGCTACTAGGAATCTGCTATCACCTTAGGTTTTTACTGCTCTGTCAATGATTAAATCGGAATTAATGCCTTTGTTTGTTAATATCAGTTTATCTCATGAATTGAGGCAGAGCAGAAGTGGGTTGAGTCAGCAGTTGGAAGATCTTTCTGGTCAGAAAATTGAAAATCCAAACAGCATCACAGGCTATTGGGGCCATCCTGTTTGAACAGTATGAAAAATTACAAGGCCAACATGTTTTTAGGTGTGTCCAAAATGCTCAGTATGTTGAAATGCATTAATTTTTATTCCAACTTATTAAACCATTGATTACATTGGCAATGCATTTTATTAGTTTCTCTCTCTTTTCCTCCCTTCATTTATTTCTTCCTCCTGTCTCCTTCCTCTTTTCCTTCTCCTTACTTCCTTTCTCTGTTTCCCTCTTTTCTTCTTTCACACAGTTCTTTATGTCATTCTATCTTTCTATTCTTTTACACTCATGAAGCACTTGGGATTCATCCTGGCATCTCCCAACATTACTTTGATCACCTCCACAGCAGACATTGATACTTCCTAGAATCATAGAAATGTACAGCGTAGAAACGGCCACCTCATCCATGTAACCTATCTGTGCTAATCCTATTTCCCTGTATAATGCCCATATCCCACTATGCCTTTCCTATCCAAGTAACTGGTTAAATGAATTTTAATTATTGTAATTGTATCCAGGTTGACCACCTCCTCTGGCAGTTCATTTTAGATAACCATCAGCTTCTGTGTGATAAATCTACCCCTCAAATTTCTTCCCTCTCACCTTAAACCTGTCTCCCTTCTTTCCTGCTCTTGGAAAAAGAATCTGGTTATCTATTCTATTTATGCCCTCAATTTTATAACTGTTTTCAAGTTCACTCTTCAATCTCCAATATTCCACTTATAACTACAGTTCTCCATTCTACCTGTAAAGAGTTGGAATAGATTCAAAACTCTCTCTATTACTACCACATCCATCCCATAGTGTGGCACTCCAAGTGTGGAGTTGCCCATGTTTTGTACAACTACAACCTAATATCTTAAATTTTATGTTTAATGCCTTGCCTATAGGGGCAAGCAAACTAAATACCTTCTTCAGTACTCTATCCACATATGTCACCACTTCCAGCAACCTATGAACTTATTCCTCAGGTTCCCCATGTACATCATTGCTCCTATGTTCAGTGCTAGAATTTGACTTCCCAAACTGCATTTGTCTGGATTAAATTCCATCAGACACAACTTCTCTCAACTTTCCAGCTGATCCATGTTCCTCCAAGTTGTCTTGAACAACTTTCTTTACTATTTACAAATTCTCCAATATTTGTGTTCTCTGCAAACTTAATAATCAAACCACCTACATTCTCATTTAGATTATATTATATTTCTACTACCAAAGCACTTGGATCCAGTTTGCCAACCTACCTCAGATCCTTTCAACTATGTGATTTTTTTTCCCTATTAAACAGTACCTGGGAAGAGGAAAGAAAATGACCAAACCAGTTTGGGATATGTTAACTAGACATTGTTTTCACTCACCTGGACTCTGCTGCTGCAAGCAAATTTTTGTCTTCCTTTGCACATTGGTCGTTTGCCAGGATTTTTTTTTGTATAGATTTTCATAAATTCTATTTCTTTATTTTCCTGCAAATGCCTTCAAGAAAATGAATCTCAATGTCATATATGGGAACTTTGATAATAAATAAATTTTACTTTGACTTTGTACACATTGTAATCAAATTAACCTGATTTGACTTGGAAATGCAATGGTCCCTACAATGAGTAGACCTCAGCCAGGGTACTGCTAAGGACCAGGCCCATAACAGAGTTTGACAGAAGCTAACAGTGGGTTGAGTCTCATTCCTGATGAAAGTTATCATGATTTGGCATCAGTTTTAAATGTCTGTTTCCCTTTCAGAAATCATTTTAAATACCAGATAAAAGAAGAGGGACGCCTCACGTCTTAATAAGCTGGTAAGGAAGGCGGGCTCTGTCGTGGGCAAAGTACTCGAGAGTTTAACATCGGTAGCTGAGCGAAGGGCGCTGAGTAGGCTACGGTCAATTATGGATAACTCTGAACATCCTCTACATAGCACCATCCAGAGACAGAGAAGCAGTTTCAGCGACAGGTTACTATCGATGCAATGCTCCTCAGACAGGATGAAGAGGTCAATACTCCCCAATGCCATTAGGCTTTACAATTCAACCGCCAGGACTTAAGAACTTTTTAAAAGCTAGTATTAATGCTTTTTGAGATAGTGATTTAGATGCATATCATATTTTTTTTTTACTGAGTTAAGTATTGTATGTAATTAGTTTTGCTACAACAAGTGTATGGGACATTGGAAAAAAAGTTGAATTTCCCCATGGGGATGAATAAAGTATCTATCTATCTATCTATCTATCTATCTATCTATCTAAAATTACCATCACTTAAAAAATAAAAAGAAAAGTTAGATTAAGATGCTCAAAGTGATTTAAAACAGGAAATTAAATAGGTTAAAAATTCTTACTTCTAGTTTGTGTGTGATTCCAATGTCTGATCTATCATCTGTCACTCATCATGCGCTGGATTCATAATGGGTTGGTCTTAGCCTGGGATTTACTTACCTCAGAGCTGCTGAGCACTGGTTTCTCTTTGGCCCTTTGCTGATGTGATTCAGTCCAATAGCTTTTAAGAACTTTAAACTGTAATAACTGGGGAAAAGCAGTCCAAGCAGAATAGATGTAGAAACAGCATAACATCCATAAAGTTGTCAATTTATTAGCGTTAACCAAGAGGATGATTATTTTTCCCTTTAGAGTTCCATATATTTCATTCACTGGCTTTTAAATAATTCAATACAACTTGTTAAAATATTCAGTAAGGTAGTTTACCAGTTTAGTTCTCAAGATTCTGGTTGTTTTTTCTAATGCTATTAGTTTAATTATTTACCATCTCTTCTCCAAGAGTTACAACCCAACTCCATTCCAAGTCTCTTCTTTGCTGAAGATGAGAAAACTTATTGTTGTTCAGGATTGCCCCTGCATCAAGAATCAGAAACAGAAGCAGGTTTATTAACACTGATGTTTGTCATGAAATTTGTTGTTTTGCGGCAGTAGTACAGGCGATACATATGTGAGCATATAAAATATAGTCATCATTGTTACATGCCGTGTCATATGACATGGGCGATCTTTTCTTTTTCTACAGATCTGGTTTGCCATTGCCTTCTTCTGGGCTGTGTCTTTACAAGATGAGTGACCCCAGCAATTATCAATACTCATCAGAGACGGTCTGCCCGGGGTCAGTGGTCACATAACCAGGACAGGTGATATGCACCAGCTGCTCATACCACCATCCACCACCTGCTCCCACGGCTTCACATGACCCTGATCTTGGGGGGAGCTACACCTTGCCTAAAGAGAGGTGTATCTCCACCCTGCTTCACACCACCCATAAAATATACTATAAATTGCAATTAAAATATATATCAAATTAAGTAATTAGTGCAAAAAGAGAACAAAAATACTAATGCATGTTTGTGCATTCATTGTCAGTAGAGCAATCTGATGGCAGAGGGAAAGAAGTTGTTCTTAAAGGGTTCACTGTATGTCTTCAGGCTCCTGTATCGCCTTTCTGCTGGTAGTAATGAAAAGAGCACATATCCTGGGTGATGGAGGTCCTTAATGAATGTCACCTTTTTGAGACTTTGCCTTTTGAAGATATCATCAATGGTGGGGAGACTAGTGTCCTTGATGGAGCTGGCTGAGCTTACAACCCTTGGCAGTTTTTTAAGATCCTGAAATGCCCAGAAGGTGAAGCAACCAGTTAGAATGCTCTCTAGGGTGCATCTGTAGAAATTTAAGAATGCCTTTGGTGACATACCAAATCTCCTCAAATTCCTAATGAAGTATAGCCACTGGCATGCCTTCTTCGTAAATGCATCAATATGTTGGCCCCAAGATAGATCTTCAGAAATGTTGACACCCAGGAGTTTGAAACTGCAATTTATTAGTTGGTTCTGTAGTTCTTCATAATTACATCACCATGGGAGATTATTTTTTATATGTGGACATCCACATGCTTTTTGAATGCAAATAAAATTATGATTCTATCTTTGTTCAGGGTGCATCCTCCAACACTAGACATTGTATGGCTAACAAAATTAACAAGCTTTCAGTTGAGAGTTTCCCTCTGTCAACCAGATTTCCTATCCTTGAGTGGTATAAGCATGCATAATGAACCAATATAACTGAGTATGGACCCACATTAGAAAAATAATATATTTTTTAAACTTTACAGTTAACGCAAGGTAACTGGCTCTTGAAGCCCAATGAGTCCACAGTGCCCAATTACACCCATGAGACCAATTAACCTACTGAATGTAGGAGGAAACTGGAGCAACTGGAGAAAAACCCATGTAGTCACAGGGAAAATGTACAAACTCTTTATAGACAGCAGTGGAACTGAACCTAGTCACTTGCAGTCAAACAGACTTTATGTCCTCTATTTGCTTCCTGCCAATCACCCAGTGCTCTAACCATGCCAGTATATTTCCTGTAATAACACCGGCTCTTATCTTGTTTAGCAGACTTATTTTGGCTCCTTGTTAACGGCCTTCTGAAAATCTAAGTACACAACATCCACCAGTTTTACTCTGTCTATCCTGCTTATAATCCTCAAAGAATTCTGACAGTTTTGTCAGTCAAGAATTTCCCTTGAGGAAACCATGTTGACTTCAGCCTATTTTATCATGTGCCTCCAAGTACCCCAAAACCACATCCTTGACAATTGATTCCAACGTCTTCCCAACCATTGAAGTCAAACTACCTGGCCTATAATTTCCTTGAAGAGTGGAGAACATTTGCAATTTTCCAGTCCTCTAGAACCATACCAGAATCTAGTGCTTCTTAAAAGATCTTTACTAATATCTCCACAATCTCTACAGCCACCTCTTTCGGAAGCCTGAGGTATAGAATATCTGTTACAGGTAAGCTATCTACCTTCAGACCTTTCAGTTTCCCAAGCACCTTCTCCCTAATACTGGCAAGTTCATTTACTTCTGCCTCCTGACACTCTCAAACTTCCAGCATACTTCTAGTTCCTTTCACAGTGAAGATGGATGAAAAATACTCATTCAGTTCATCCACCATTTCCTTGTCCCCCTTTACTACCTCTCCAGCATCATCCTCCAGTGGTCCAATATCTACTCTCACTTTTATTTTACACTTTATATATCTGAAGAAACATTTGGTATCCTCTTTAATATTATTGGCTAACTTACCTTTGTATTCCATAATTCTCTTCTTTATAACTTTTTTAGTTGCCTTCTGTTGGTTTTTAAAAGCTTCTCAATCTTTGAACTTCTCACTAAGTTTTGCTTTAATATATGCCCTCTTTTTGACTTTAATGTTGGCTTTGATTTCTCTTGTTAGCCATGGTTGCTGCTGAGCCATCATCCCTGCCAGTGTTCCCTTCCAAACAATTTTGGCCAGCTCCTCCCTCATGCCTCTGTAATTCCCTTTACTCCACTGCAATACTGATACATCTGACTTTAGCTTCTTCTTCTCAAATTGTAGGGTTGGGAAGACATGTACAGATATAAGAGACAATGACACTAAATTAGACTTATGTGCCATTGTAAGTAGAGCCAAGACCATTGGCATGGCATGATAAATTTGACTTGTTACGATTAAAACAACATTATATTTGGATCTGAAAGCATTTTGTTGGAAATGTATGCATGTCAAAAACACAATGATTTAGTTTAAATAATTCAAAAGTAAAAGCAATGATCTGAAGAGATATATGCTGAATATGAATGGTTTGCATCAATAGATGAACATTCTAAAGGTTATGACATGAATAACAAGGTTTGGGTAAGAAGTGGTACTTAACATTTTGCCATACAAATGCCAAAAAGCATTGAACCACATTTCTTTGAATTTTAATGGAATTTAATCACCGAAACCCCACTGTCAGCAACCTCAGCATCACCATCAATTAGTTACATAACTGGCCTAATCACAAAAGCAGTTCAGATGCAGAGTTATGTATGGTTAATGGCTTAGCTTCTGATTTCTAAAGGTTCTTCCACATCTACGAAGGGTCCAAACAACCATGTGGAAGAGTTCTCTCTCCTGGTTACAAAATCAAGCTTTAGCCGCTCAAGACACTGAGAAGAAATTGTAGGCAGAGGGTGGTGAACCCTTGGAATTCACTACTGAAGAGGGTTGCAGAGTGTCAGCCACTGAGCATGATCATGACAATGTTTAGACATCCAGAAAAAGTAAAGGATATAGGATTAGTGCAGGGAAATAGCATTGACAAAAGATTAGTTGTCATCTTATCGGAGCAAGAAGGATGAAGGAATAGTCCACCTATGTTATTATTTCTTGGGATATGTTCCTTGCCTTTATGAGCCTGTCTCCAACTGGACTCAAGAACCACAACAATATTTATGACCTAGCTGCCAACAGATTATCATCTATTGTCCATCATAAAAATTCAGTTCAGTAACTGCTGACCCACAGCAGTTGTAGTAAGTACTATATCGACTCATCAAGGTCTCCTTGACAGCACCTCCCAAATTTTATCCAGAACGATAAAGGGCGCAAGTGCATGGGAACGCCACAGCCTGTAGATTCCTCCAAATCGCACACTAATCTGACCTGGGAATATATTGTGCTTCAGTTTTTGTTGCTAGTTGAATAATGAGCTGCTATTTACGGAGTCATTAATCACTGCTGTGCACTTCAGCTGCAGGCAGTTGTCGGACTCTGTACACATAAACACTAATCTCATCTGCAACAAAAGACCACAAGAACTAAAACAGTTGTGAACAAAAATCTGTATTTTGGTAGAAAAGAATAAACTATACTATAGTGAATAAACTAGCTAAACTGTCATTTATAAAATAATGGATTAAAAGGAGTCAGTAATTTGGAAAGACTAAGCTTTTTTCTTGGGTCTCACTTCTTGAACCAGAAGGTGCCGGGCTCAAACATAGTTATTTGTTAATATCCATGAGTGAGGATGGAGATGTTGCCATCTGATGCCATTTGAAAACCCCTTCTACTGTACATCCTGTGAGCCAGCCTAGGATTATGGCGGGAATTTTGAAGTTGCTACCTGGACATTGCTAAGTAGACGGTTAATCCTTCCATTATTTTGCCATATTTCAAGACCATAATATATAGGAGCAGAATTAGGTTATTTGGCCCATCTAGCTTGCTCCGCCATTTCATCATTTCCCTTTTAGCGCCAATCTCCTGATTTTTCCCTGTATCTCTTCATGCCTTGACCAATCATGAATTTATCAACCCATCTCTTAAATATATCCAGTGACTTGGCCTCCTCAGCTGCTTGTGGCAATGAATTCCACAGATTCACCCTCTCTGGTTAAAGAAATTCCTCCTCATTTCTGTTCTAAACGGATGCCCCTCTAATCTGAGGCTGTGGCTTCTGGCATTAGACTCTCCCACCATAGGAAACATCCTCTCTACATCCACTCTATTGAAGTCTTTCAACATTTGATAAGTTTCTATGTGATCCCCCTCATTCTTCTGAATTCCAGTGAATACAGGCCCAGAGCCATCATATGATAAGCCTTTCAATCCCTGAGTCATTTCTGTGAAACTCCTTTGAACCTTCTCCAATGCTAGTACATGCTTTCTAAGATAAGAGGCCTAAAACTGCTCACAATATTCAAGGCAATTGTAACTTTGCTCCGTCTCGATGCACAACACAGTTCATTGACGTGATGAATGTTTAGTGCCATCATAAAACATTTCAAACGAGTGCTCAGATTTCAACTTCACCAGTTTGTTTGCACAGAACAAAATAACTTTAACAGCAATATTCACTTTATCCCACCCCTTCTCCCCTTGCACTTACTTTGCTACCAATATCTAACTTGTTTTCTGTCTTTCCTCATTCTGATGGAAGGTCCCAAACAAAAATCCTTAACTGTTCCTTTTTCCACAAATGCTGCTTGACCTGCTGTTTCCAATATTTTCAATTTTATTTTAAAATTTGATGCTGTTCATGCATCCTTTAATTCACTATATATTGACAGATCAGTAGAACACAGAAACAGACTCCTCAATGCCTCCAAGTCTACACTGACCATGAAGCACCCACTTAAACTAATCTGACACCAATTCATTTTTCTTCACCCAATACACCAATAAGCTTCCCCCGTCCCAGATTCTATCACTGACAATACTGGTGAATTGAATTACCAACCCAAACATCCTCGGGCTGAAAGAGAAAGCCTGATCTCCTGGGGGAAGCCCATGTGGTCGCAGGGAGAATGTGCAAATTCCACACAGACAGTAACAGAGGAACCACTGAACTCAGATCGCTGGTGCAGTTCGGGAGCAGATCTAATGACTGCATCATTGTGTTTCCCGCAATTAGTTAATCCAATTTAGCAGATCGTTGAAATTATCTTTCACTTTGAGAGGATAATAATCTACTGGGTTGCACACTTTGAAATGGAGAATAAAACTACACCTGTGAAAATCCCCACAGCATCAGCCAACCCAGTGATCTCTGTCTTGGCGGCTGGCATCAAAACATCCTTCCAGGATGTCGAAGACATCCTCAACCTATCACTGCTGCAGTCAATGGTTCCCATCCATTTCAAGAGGGCATCAATAATATCAGTGCCCGAGAAGAGCAAGGTGACCTGCCTCAATGTCCATTACACAGTAGCACTCACATTAACTGAATCAAAATGCTTTGAGAGATTGGTCATGGTGAGAATTAACTCTTGCCTGACCAAGACACTGGACCCGCTGCAATTTGCCTACTGTCACAATAGGTCTAAAGTAGACGCAATCTCACTGGCTATCATATCAGCCTTGGACCACCTAGATAACAGCAATATCTGTTTCAGGCTGCTGTTTATTGATTACAACTGACATTCAACAGTATCATTCCCTCAGTGCTGAGTAATAAGCTTCAAAACGTGGGCCTTTGAAATTGGCTCTTTGACTTCCTCATCCGGAGATCACCATTATACGGATTAGTAATAGTATCTCCTCCTTGCAGATAGCCAACAAAAGCATACCTTAAGGATGTGTGCTTAGCCTGCTGCTCTACTCTCTCAACACTCATGACTGTGGGGCTACGCATAGATCAAATGCCATCTATAAACTCAGTAATGGCACAACAGTCGTTGGCAGATTCTCAGGTGGCAACAAGGAGACATACAAGAGCAAGATAGATTGGCTGGTTGGGTGGTGTCACAACAACAACCTTACACTTAACATCAGCAAGATCAGTGAGTTGATTCTGGGCTTCAGGAAGGGGAAGTTAGGAGAACACACACCAATCCTCATTGTGGGATCCGCAGTGGTAAGGGTGAGCAGCTTCAAGTTGATGGATGTCAACATCTCTGAAGATTTATCCTGAGCCCAACATGTTGATGCAGTCATGAAGAAGACATGCCAGTAGCTATGTTTCATTCAGAGTTTGAGGAGATTTGGTGTGTCACCAAAGACTAGCAAATTTCTCCAGATGTACCATGGAGAGCATTCTGACTAGTTGCAGCATCACCTGGTATGACAGGTCCACTGCACAGGATCAAGAGCAGCTGCAGAGGGTTGTAGACTCAGCCAACTCTAACACAAACCTCCCTACCATCGAGGACATATTTAAAAAGTGGTGCATCCATCATTAACAACCCTCAGCATATGGACATGCCCTCTTCTTATTACTACTGTCAGGGAGGAGGTACAGAAGCTTGTTCCCAATGTTTTAGGAACAGCTTCTTCTCTTCATCACAGATTTCTGAAAGGTCCCTGAACCCATGAGCACTAACTCAAGATTCATCTTTTTCACTATTTATTTATTTTAGTTTATTTTATTGTAACTTATAGTAATTTATTTTTGTCTTACACTGTACTGCTGCCACAAAAACTCAATTTTCATGCATATGTCAGTGGTAATAAAGCTGATTCTGATTCTACAATTCAGTTAAGAACATAGTAAAAAGAGGCAGGAAATGGTTACTTGTTGCTCCACCAATGAGTATGATCATACTGATCTTATAACATCTTACAAGAAAGAATGATTGGAGTAATATGTCTACTCTTGTAGTTAGCATTTGCTGCATTGAAAGCCAAAGTATCACTTGCCTTTCTCATCATTTGCTGAAACTACATCTTAACTTACATATACAGGACCATCCAGGTCCCCAAACAAGCTTTTCAATATCTCATCATTTAAAGTGATTTTGCCTTTCTCCTTTTAATTTTCTTGCAAAGTGGATTAGCTCAAATTTTTCACATTTGATATGTATTTGCCCATTCTTGTAGCAACAGGTGACAGAGTAGTGAAGAATGGATATCGCATGCCTTTCTTCTTAGGTCGGGGCATAAAACACAAAAGTTGGCACATCATATTGGAAAACACTGCTTCGGCTACCCTTGGAACATTTTGCACGGTTCTGGTCATCACGATATAGGAAGGATGTGGTTGCACTCAAAAGGGTGCCAGAGATGCTTCCTGGATTGAAGGACTTTAATTATGGGGAGAGACTGGATAGGTTGGACTTGTTTTCCTTGGAGTAAAAGAGGCTGAGGAGTGACCTGACAGAGGTGTGTAAATTTATATGTTGAATGGATAGGGTAGGTAGTCAAAATCTTTACCCCATTGTAGGGAATGTCTAAAACAAAAGGTGAAAAAGTTTAAGGTGAATGGAGCATATTTAGAGGGGTCAGAAGGGAAAGTTTTTCTCACAGGCAGTGGTTGATACTTGGAACTTGCTGCCGGAGGAAGTGATGGAATCAGATACAATCACTATGTTTAAGATGTATTTAGACAGGTACTTGATTAGGCAAAAGGCATGGAAGAACACATACCTAATATAGGCATATAGGATTAGTGTGGAAGGGCAAAATAATCAGCATAGTATGGTGGGTAGAAGGGCCTGTTTCTGTGCTTTGCATCTTTATGACCATGACTCTGAAACCAAGGGTAGAGCAGCAATGTTCATATTGAATGGCGGGACATGCTTGATGGGCTGAGTGGCCTACTACTGCTCCCTTTTTCTTATGTTCTAATGTCCTTTTCTAGAGTTTAAGTCCCACTGCAGCTGCTGGGGAATTTAAATTCACATGATTAACTAAACTTGCAAAGCAAGTAGAAGAAATCTCAATTATGCTAATCATGAAATAGTACATTTTCTTGTAAACTATTTACCTCCATTTATTAATAGCCCAATGAGAAGTAAATCTGCCATAACTTACCTGTGACTATAGACACACCAATGTGACGTCACTGGCATTTAATGGAATGCCAGTAAAATGGAGTACAGTAACTTATGAAATACTGAAACTACTACACAAACAACAATGAATAACTATATCTCCAAAGTAATTCTGGCTGAGTAATATTATGAGAGATAGAATGTAAATTCTAGCTATCTATTTTTCATTTCATTTTTCTAAAAAGCACAACACACTTGAGATGCACAGGGTGCTGCACCAGTCGCATCTGAGAAAGTTCTGCATCTCATGCAGACCAATTCTTCAGTGGTGCTCTGTTTATAGAGATGAAGTATTAAACCAAGGCTCCATCTTCTCTGTCAGGTGGAAATCAAGGCTCTAATGATACTTAATAAACAATGGGGTAGTTTCTGGTTTTGTGTTCCAATGCCTCTCATCATGATCATTTGACTCAATGATTTTTGTAGGACTTTACAATACATGAACATATTCACCAACAACACAATAATTACGACATTTCCAAATTAATTAGTTCACTGCAAAGCATTTTGCAATATCTTAAGGTCTTCAACAGTGCAAGTAGATTCTTCTCTCTCTTCTGAAGCATCACTATAGGAGTTTATTCCACATAAATGCAATCACAAATGACAATGTACTCAACAGTACAAACTATTATACACTCCACCAATCTTCTTTTCATGCCTTGTAAATTGGGTGGCTGATCCTTGTCACCTCTTATTTAATACTTTCCAATAACTCATTTGAATGTGGTTGATTTGGTGGTGATCAGACACTGCAGGGGATTAAAGAGCAGGAAAAAGCACAAATTTGTTCCATTTCAATTATGTTAAATGTATAATATAACCAGAGCTGCACAATAAGTTTAATTTCTGAAATTCAGTCCCATGATCTTCAAGGGAATCAAACTGCACTGGCCAGATTCAACTATATCATCTGTTCCAGTGCCAATTTATCTTTCTTCTTTCTGGACAAATAGTAGCAATATTCAGAGTAACCCTTCATCAAGTCTCAGCCAGAAATGTCAACTCTTTATTCCTCTCCATAGATGCTGCCTGGTGTGAGTGTTGCTCTGGATTTCCAGCATCTGTAGAATCTTTGGTGTTTACAAGTAGCAATATTCATCTCACTAATTTAATGAGCTAAGCAACAATAGAATTTTAAAATGTTGTATAATTTGAGCTTAAACTGCATATCATTTGGAAACCAAGAGATGCTTTCATACTTTCTTACACTTAATCAGTAAAACCCCTCAAATTTATTCCTCAACATTGGCCCATATGCAATAATAATGATCCAAGTTTGACAGTAATTGCTTTACCTTCTGCAAGGACCATGTCCTCACAGTTGTGCACTTACAATAAATCAACAAATTTATTTCAAACAGTGGTCATTTGCAAAGTGTGCAAAAATGGTAAAGGCAGTACTGGCCTACAAATCCTCGAGTAAGAAGAATAACCCTGATCAGTACATTATTGCCCTTCTGTATCTAACTACATTCACTTGAGTGCAAGAAAAATTCTATTGACATCATTTCAAAGTCAGGGCATCAAAGGATTTGGCAAGAAAGCAGGTGTACGGAGTTGAGTGGAATCTGGGATCAGTCATGATGGAATGGCAGATAAGACGATGGGCTGAATGGCCTAATTCTGATCCAATGTCTTATGGTCTTAAAATCATTAGTTAAGCTGACAACTATTTCTTTGAGGGAAAGAGTCCCAGAGTGCTATCACATCTTGCCTGGAGATCCACTTCATACTCTACTTCCCTGATGGATTGCCTTTGGCTTTTTCCCAGAATTCCTCAGCCGTGGTAAATATGTGATGCCACAATTAGACACCACTCTATTCAAAGATATAGATGGACCATACATTCTTGAACGTATTTATTTACTCTATCACTATCAATGCATCTCTATTTTCCACAGAATCTTTCAATGTAATCACAAGAAATGCATCACCTGCCCTATTAATTCCTTTCTAACAACCCATGTCTTTGCAGATGCTCTTTCCAGATGGAACTCTAAGCTGTCAATGCAGGTTTTTTTCAGTTCACCTACCTTAGAAATCAATGCTTGAAAGTTATACTAATGTTTTCAATTAGAATTAAACAGGTAATTGAAAACAAATTATAATTAATTCAATCAATGGATTGAGGTTAAAGAAAACATGTTTCTGAAATGGTGGCTGTGAAATCACTTGATTGTATAAAAAATATCTGCTGTTCATACCCAGTCTGGCCAATATTTTGATGGCCATCGTCAGTTCTTAACCATGTGCTGAATAAGCCTTAGTTGAATGACAGTGAGGGATAGGAAATAAATGCTGGCTTGTCATAATGCCCACATTATTTAAATGAACATTGAGAAATTTTTATTTTGCTATTCAAAACCTCAAATGCCTTGTTCTCTATATATTTTTACTGTCACTGATAAATATAGGGACTAATTGAGTCTATTCTTATAGAATATTATTCAATATGTCTTTCTATTAATTCCCATAATACTCCCTCTCTCTTTCTCTTCGATCAGTCTGCTAACTAGCTTAATGATATGTCTTTAATTCTACTTTAGTTAAATTATTTAGAAACTTATTGAGTGTTATCTAACAGACCTTATAATAGACTGCATTATTTGCACCCTGTTTACTACTTCAGCTGTTCTTTCAAAAGTAAAGTAATTGGATTTATTCAATGTGACGCACATTTCACAAGTCTTTTCATCTTTAAACATGCATTCAAACAACTTTGTTCCAACATAAAATAGCAAAAGATGTCAAAACTGCTCTCCCATTTTCCATTTTTGTTAAATAATAAAGTTAAATATGTATATTTCTAAGCAATAGGAACAATTTGTGAATCAAGAGATCTGTGGAAGATCTTTGCTAAAATACCTGTGATTTCTCCTAAAACTCCACCTGAAACCATCAGAGAGTCAAAGTGCACTGCGGCACAGAAACAGACACTTTGGTCCATCTAGACCATGCTGACCTATTTCTCTGCCTAGTCCCATCTACCCATAGAACATAGCTCCACACTCCTACCTCATCTTGTATTCTTAGTTCCCTTTGTTCTACTGCACACTTCAGTACGCTACTGTTCACTGTGTAAGTTGCACCTTGGTAAGTTGACCTGCCAGTGCAACAACTCACACTTGTCTGCACTAAATTCCATCTGCCAATACCAACTTTCAGTCTATTTTTTCAGCTGGTCCACATAGCGCTGCAAGATTTTTTTTAAGAGTTCCTCACTGTCCGCTATGCCACCCAATATTGGTGGCATCCACAAATTTGCTGACCTAGTTTACCACATTATCATCTGAATCATTGATATAGGTGATCACCAGCAGTAGACACACAACCAATTTCTGTGGCACACCACTAGTCACAGGTCTACAGTCAGAGACAAACACCTACTATCACTTTCTGCCATCTCCATTAAACCAATGCTGAACAAATTTGCTAATTCATCCTGAATGCCAAGAAACACTGGAGAGCCTACCATGGGGGACTTTGTCAAAGCTGTTAAAGTTCAGGTAGATATGTACCTTCCTCGTAATCTCCTCTAAATCTCTGTAAGATTGGTAGATGCAACCTACCATGTGCAAAACCTTGTTGACTATTCCTAATCAATCCTGCTTATCCAAATATTTACACACTCAGTGTCCACTTTATTAGGTACACCTGTACACCTGCTTGCTAATGCAAATATCTAATTAGCCAATCATATGGCAACAACTCAATATATAACATCATACAGACATGGTCAAGTGGTTCAGTTGTTGTTTAGACCAAACGTAAGAATGGAGAAGAAATGTGATCAAAGTGACTTCGGCTGTGGAGTGATTGTTGGTGCCTAATGGGGTGGTTAGAATATCTCAGAAACTCTTGGGATTTTTGCACACATGTCTCTAGAGCAGTGTTTGTTTGTTTGTTTATTTATTTGTTTATTGAGATACAGCACGGAATAGGCCCTTCCAGCCCTTTGAGCTGTCCCATCCAGCAATCCCCTGATTTAATCCGAGCCTAATCGCAGGACAATTTACTGTAACGCTCACGCAATCGGCTGGTGTATGTCTAGGGGAAAATTCGTCCACCCGCCAAACCGCATCTCCCGTATACGTGGATGCTGTGAAATGCACACTAATACAAACTCGCACACACAATATCAAACCGCACACCATGTACATTTACAGAATACACTTTAAAAATCTTACTAGAACTAAGTGATTAATAGCGATACCAAAATATATGAAAGAAAAGAAAGGAAAGAAAAGGCGCCAGAACTTATCAGGGTTCAGTCAATTAGTGCACAATCGTTGGGGCTCAACCATCGAAGTCTTCGGTCCACTATTCGATCTTCTCCGACCTCCACGACCCACGCGCCTGGGACCACCCTCGGTGATCGACCAGCAGCGCCTCCAGCACCGTCCACCTCCCTTGCGATCTCCTCTCCAACTCCCCAAAAATCCGCAAAACCACACAAGAAAGAATAACATCTATCCCAATTGGTTAACAAATGAATACAATACCCATTATCAGTAATCATAACCCAAACAAGCTGCGAGAGAAAGCACTCTCTCACCAGTTACCATAACAAAGAAGCATCCCTACTTTTACTTAACAAAGAAGCCATTTTCATTAACATACGCAGTAACATAAGAAACCCTTTACATTACAATCACCAATTAGCCTACCAATCTGTACATCTTTGGATTGTGGGGGGAAATCATAGCACCCGGAGGAAACCCACACAGTTGTAGGTCGAATATACAAACTCCTTACAGGCAGCAGTGAGTATTGAACTTGGGTCACCTTTACTGTAAAGGATTGTGCTAACCACAATGCTACCATGCCACCTGCCACCTGCCACCATTTTGCAAGAAGTCCATGGACCCCGGTCGGGAACCCCTGCTCTAGAGTTTACAGAGAACGGTGAGAAAAAACAAAAACATATCCAGTAAGCAGCGGTTCTGTGGGCAAAAGTACCTTGTTAGTGAGAGAGATCAGAGGAGAATGGCCAGACTGGTTCAAGCTGACAGGAAGGCAAATAACCACATGTTACAACAATGGTTATCACTACAGATTATGAAAAACAAGAGAAAATCTGTAGATGCTGGGAATCTGAGCAACACACACAAAATGCTGGGGAATCTCAGCAGGCCAGGCAGCATCTATGGAAAAGAGTTCAGTTGATGTTTAGCGACTGGACAAAAAAAGATGAGAAGTCAGAGTAAGAAGGTGAGGGGAGGGGAAGAAGAAATACTAGGTAGTAGATGATAGGTGAAATTGGGAGGTGGGGTAAGGTTGAAGTAAAGAGCTGGGAAGTCAGCCCCGATGTAGATTAGGAGACCACTTTGCCGAAACCTTAAAAATGGGATCTCCCCGTGGCCACTCATTTCAATTCCGCTTCCCATTCCCATTCTGACACGTCAGGCCATGGCCTCCTCTACTGTCAAGATGAAGCCACACTCAGGTTGGAGGAGCAACACCTTGTATTCTGTCCGAGTAGCCTCCAACCTGATGGAATAAACATCAATTTCCCAAACTTCTGGTAATCTCTCCCCACCCCCCATCTCCTTCACCATTCTCCATTTCCATTTCCCTCTCTCACCTTATCTACTTACCTGCCCATCAGCTCCCTCTGGTGCTCCTCCCCCTCACACTTCTTCCATGGTCTTCTGTCCTCTCCTATCAGATTCCCCCTTCTCTAGCCCTGTATCTCTTTCACCAATCAACATCTCAGCTCTTTATTTCACCCACCCCCCCAGTTTAACCTATCACCTACTAACTTGTGCTTCTTCCTCTTCTCCCACCATTTTTACTCTGACTTGACATCATTTTTTTCTCTAGTCCCGATGAAGGGTTTCGGCACAAAACGTCGACAATCTTCAAGTTGTACATTCTATTGCAGCTTTTCCCAGATGTTCAACAAAGGAGAAGGAGAGTGGTTGCATGAAAAAGGCATCAGCCACAAGATTCCCTCACAGTCATGTATCTTCCTGGTTTGGATATATCTCACTGCCTTCACTAGTGCTGAGACAAAACCATTGAACTATCTGTTTAATAGCATCATGGGCCCACCTTCACCACAATGGTTCAATATGAAGAAAGTCTTTCCCTCCTCAAGGACAGCACTGGATTGGCAATATGTATTAGTTTTGACAATAGTACACATGTGCTGAGAATTAATGCTCCAGCAACCAAAAAATGGATCTCAAGCTGAAACAATTATTCACACTTTCTACATTCTGCAAGATTGTTATGTTCAATAATCACTAATCTTATTCCACCTGTTTTATCAGCGGGGTGTGCTTTGGTGAATTATGAGCTTCATTATTCACCAATTATGAAGAGTAATATATTTTGTGCAACATCCTTACTACTTTGGTTATGATGTTAAATTCCCTTGAAATCAATAGGTTAAAGGACTAGTAATGAAGTGAAAGCTACAAAATATGTCCAGCAATTGTCCATTAATAACACCCAACAATTGTTGGAAATATTTTCAGACTTCATGGTTTAATGGCTTGAAAGACAAAGTTCACTGTTTATCTGCTTTATTTATACACTTCATTACATTTGTAGAGCTGATCTCAGACACACTGAATTTGCTTATTTTAAGCAGCAATAAGAAAAGGCATCTCTTCTGCCCCATTGATTGGTTCTGCTTAATTTAAGAAGCAATGATAAGCTACGGGGCTCCCACACTAGTGCTAGGTGTGAACTGAATGTTGATAGTAATTGGAATTAACACTTGAAGCTTATTTATGCCAGTCAGTATTCCTCAACACATGCATACTACTGACCGAAATGATGGAATAGTACAGCACAGGAACAAGCCCTTTACCACATCATTTCTATGGAGACCTTGTACTAGTATTGGTATTGTATTGTCATATGTACCAAGATACAGTGAAAAGCTTGCCTTGCATATTGTTCATACACATCAAATCGTTACACAGTGCATTGTGCTAGAACAAGGTAAAACAATAACTATGCTGAATAAAGTGTAAAAGCTGCCAAAAAAAGTGCAGTGCGGGTAAAGAATAAAGTGCAAGATCATAATGAGGTGGATTGTGAGGCCAGGAGAGGGGAGAAAAGAGAATGACTGGGGTGAGTGGAGTCTTTGATTATGCTGTCCATGACTCCAATCTAACTAATCCCATATGGCTGCAGGCTTCGCTCCCTGATGAGCTCAATGTCTTTTATGCTCGCTTTGACCATCAAAACACGGAGGAACCATCACAAACTCCTGCAGCTCCTGATGACCCTGTGACTTCTGCCCCTGAGGCCAATGTGGGAGCACCTTTCAGAAAGGTGAACCTATGGAAAGCATCCCGGATGGGGTACCTGGCAGAGCACTAAAGACCTGTACTGTTCAACTGGCTGGAGTGTTCACCAATGTCTTTCACCCCCTGCTTAGGCAGTTTGAGGTACCCTACGGCTTGAAGTAGGCTTCAAATATACCAGTGCCTAAGAAGAACGTCGTAACCTGCCTCAATGATTTGTCCAGTAGTACTTACATCCACTATGATGATGTGCTTTGAGAGCTTGGTGACAAAACATATCAACTCCTGTCTGAGAAGTGACTTGCCTCCATTCCAGTTTGCCTACTGCTTCAACAGGTCCACAGCAGATGTCATTTCACTGGCCCTTCGCTCAACCCAGAAATGTCTTGACTGTGACGATGCATACATCAGGTTGCTCTTTATTGACTATTAATTGGCTTTCAATACTATCATGAACCTGAAACTAATCAATAAGCTTCAAGACCTTGGCCTCAATACATCTTTGTGCAATTGGATCCTCGATTTCCTCACTTGCAGACCCCAGTCAGTTTGGATTGACAACAACATCTCCTCCACAATCTCCATCAGTACAGGTGCACCATGAGGCTGTGTGTTTAGCCCTCTGCTCTACTCGCTTTGCACTTACGACTTTGTGGCTAAGTACAGCTCCAATGTCGTATTTAAGTTTCCTGATGACACCACAGTTGCTGTCCAAGTCAGAGGTGATGACAAATCAGCATGCAGGAGGAAATGAGCCAGCCCTCCTCGGGGGATCAGAGGTGCAGTAGGTCATCAGCTTTAACCTTTACATACTGTTTGGGTCAAATTTGACCCGTTTTGACATTTGACAGCAGTAAAAACATCCTAAATACCACTTTTTTTAGCTGAAATTTGATGACTTTTCCTAAAGTGACCCAAAATGTGCAAAAAATGAAAATATTTAAAAATTTTATACTTTTGTACAGGTGCTACAAATTTTTGTATATTGAGGCTGTTCCGGGTCAAATTTGACCTGTATTTATTGAAATGGATTTTAGATCTCTGAAACATTAATTAAGGATTAATCACCCATTTATTAATGTCAGACAGGCTATTTATATATTCTAAATAGATCTGTGGTTCAAAATTTGGTATGGACAATTGTTATGAGGGGATTCTTGGGCTGGATCAAAATTGACCCAGACCATACTGTGAAGGTATAGAATATGAACAGTATGTAAGGGTTAAATTCCTCAGTGTTATCATTTCAGAGGATTTGTCCTGTGCCTAGCACGTAACGGCAATTATGAAGCAAGCACAGCAGTGCCACCACTTAGAAGTTGTCAAAGATTCGGCATGACATCTAAAACTTTGGCAAACTTCTATATATGTGTCGTGGAGAGTATATTGACTGGTTGTATCATGGCATGATATGGAAACACCAATGCCCTTGAATGGAAACTCCTACAATAAGTTATGTCCCAGTCCATCACTGGTAAAGCCCTCTCACCACTGAGCACATCTACATGGAGCACTGTTGTAGGAAAGCAGCATCAATCATCAAGTTTCTCCACTATCCAGCCCATGCTCTCTTCTCACTGCTGCCATCAGGAAGAAGGCACAGGAGCCTCAGGACCCATGCCACCAGGTTCCAGAACAATTGTTAAGCCTCAAAAATCAGGTTCTTGAATCAGAGGGGATAACTTCACTCATCCCAACAGCGAACTCTTCCCACAACCTATGGACTCACTTTCATGAACTCTTCATCTCATGTTTTCAATAGCTATTGCTTATTTTTTTTTCTTCTGTATTTGCACAGTTTGTTGTCTTTTGTACATCATTTGTCTGTCTTGTCAGGTGTGGTCTTTCATTGATTCTCTTGTGTTTCTTGGATTTACTGTCCATGCCCCTGAGAAAATGAATTTCAGGTTTGTACATGGTGACGTATTTGTTCTTCGATAATAAATTTACTTTGAACTTTGAACTGATCATGCACCTGTCTAAATTTCTCTTAAATATTGTACCATATCTGCTTCTACCATCTCCTCTGACAGTGCATTTTAGGCACCTACCACCACCCTACGCAAAAAAAGCTTGCCTTGCCACCTTCAGAATTTTAAGCATTTCCTTTCTGGATTTAAACTTAAGCCCTTTAGTATTTTACATTTCCTCTTTGGGAAAATGACTGACGATGTACCCTAGCCATGTCTCTCATCATTTTGTATACATCTATCAGGTCGCCCCTTAGCCTCTAATACTCAAACTTTTCAGAATCAGGTTTTATTATCAATGACATATGTTGCAAAATTTATCTCCAATCCAGATAATGTCATGGTGAACCCAAGCTGCACCCTCTTCAAGCCTTACCTATCCTTCTTCAATCTTATATATTATTGTCTAGAAATGAGCATAATACTCCAATAACTTACTAAAGTTTTATACAGCTGTTGCTTGAGTTCCAGATTTTTATACTTAATGTCTCAAACAATCTTCATAAGGAACCATCACAAATGGGGTTGTATAAAAAATTTGATAAAGCAGTGTCATAATCACAAGAAATTCTGCTGACGCACATGGAGCTTAGAAAAATGGAATGTAATAGGGAAATTCTAAGCAGTTTCTAGAATAGGTTACATGGTCTGCACAACATTGTGGGCCGAAGGGCCTGTAGTGTGCTGTAGATTTCTATGTTCTATGTTCTATGCCGGAAATCTAAAGCAACAATCTAAAGAAGAAGGGTCTTGGCTTGAAATGTTGACTATTCATTCATTTCCTGACCCGTTGAGTTCCTCCAATATTTTATGTGTTGCTAAAGCAGTGTTCTGTGTTTGGACATATTTAACTAGAAGTGAAATGAGTGAGAAATACCTGTGGTAATTTGCTTTCAAATGCTTTGACAATTGATTATATCTTTTATCCTTTCAAAACATCTTGATGTACAAATAAATTCTTCTTAGCCTTCCAGCCAGGTACGGGTATCAATTATAACTGACGTTTTGATGACAAGCTCTGCCATCTTCATGAGGGATGATACCTGGTCATGTCTAGTTCGGTGGTATTTATATCCCCGTAGTCTATCCGTCCTGATTTGTTAGTCCTCAGGGGTATAAGTACCACTGGATTAGACATGCCCAGTCATCTTCCCTGATGAAGGTGGCAGACTTTTTCACAGAAATGTTGTTTCTAATCGATATGGTATCAGGCTGGAAGCCCAAGAAAAGTTTATTCATTATATATGTCAGGAAAGCACAAAATCCTTTTTCATCTTGATATACCTTAGTAGCTGTTTGGCAGCAGAATTTAGTCAAAATAGTAGACTAGTTAACCTATAAATCTATTGAATGGTAATCAGGGGATATTGAAAGCTATTTTAATGTTTCAGCTAAATCAATTAGATTGGAATTTAATGGTACATAATTGTTTATTTGTTTTCAATAATTTTCATGACCTTAACTAGAGAATGAAAATCTTTGGATAATTTCCCAAATGCATCAAGAAGTCAGATTTTATTGAGGATGCCCAGAAGAGAGAAGAGAATTATTTATGTTCCCCACAGACCTGAGAAGAATGCTGTCTGGGATGTTCAAATGGCAATGTGGCTTTCCTGTTTGGTATACCATGCATTATCCAGTGTGAAGTTACAAGCTCATTGCATGCTTGATAACCCAACCTGCTTTGAAGTATCTATTCAGTTGGAGTCAGAACTGTTGTCTCCTCCTGAACTAGATTAATTAATCTGATCTCTGCTTGAAGTGTTGATAAATGAAGAAATTAATCAGACAACTGGCTTTGTTAGAGTCCTCTTGTCGGTCTTTCATCATTCAGCTCTATAGATTGTGTCCTGGAAACCATTTGATCTAACAATAATGGTGGACACCAGGACACCAGTCCTGCATCACTGTAATTCTTTATCCATCACATGTATGCACTCCACACCCTGTATTAAAGTCAGTGAAGTTAAAAGATCACATTGAATTCTGGCAAACAGGAGGTAAAATGTTGAAGACTTCCCTGTGATTCTCATGAGGCAATCAAACTTAGCACACTCTGGTTCTGATTAAATGAACTGAACTCCAGATAAATAAAAAGTCCAGGTCTTTCTCACAAGAAGTTATCAAATCAGCATTCATCAGAAGAGCCCAGATCATGCTCCCCAGACTTGATATTCTCTGGAGAAAGAAACATCTTTTGACATATGGCCTAGTTCTAGCCCTCATGTGGTTTGAGAGTGTGACTTGGTTATCCCTAATG
The DNA here is from genome assembly GCF_048418815.1 of Hemitrygon akajei. Classification (NCBI taxonomy): domain Eukaryota; kingdom Metazoa; phylum Chordata; class Chondrichthyes; order Myliobatiformes; family Dasyatidae; genus Hemitrygon; species Hemitrygon akajei. The sequence continues at coordinate 24,826,832 of NC_133149.1, forward strand.
TGTTAAATCAAAACAAATTGCCTGGACAACCACAGTTGATTCTCTTCTTAAACATGATCAATGCACATCAAAGTCTAGAGAGTCAGCAAAATGAAAGAGGGCAATAAAAATATCTTTGTAAATGCTGAAAAATTCTGAAGATCCCCATCACATTTGGTTTATACAACTCTAAAAAATGTACAAATGCAAGTTGAATTCTCATTTGCAATGGTATAAGATAAAAACGGTTAATAACTCAAGATCTTACATTTTGCCTGATCTGGTATCTCTCACTGCCCAGAATGCCACTGGATACGAAAAAAAAAGACTGGGGCCCGATATCTTTTCAGGGTTGATAGAACAGCCACACTCCCGCAGAGGGGTGAGCACCTTGTCCAGTGCCTGCTTTACCACTTCCTTCAAGGACCTCTGTAACAGAATATCATCTATATAATGTGATACTAAGACAGTAGGGTCCAGCTGCATCTCCTTCAGACATTGGGCTATTACACCTGTGGGAGGTGGCAAAATGTACACTGTCCACCGGGTGAAAGTGAACTGGTCCTGTGACCCCAAACTGAGCAGGATGAAATAAAGGCATTGGCCAGGTCTGCTACAGTGTGCCATTGCTTCACAACACCCTATGTACTGGTCCATGAGCTACCTGCAAGGTAACCTGCCTGGTAAAGAGAAGTGAGCCCCCAAACCCTTTATTGTAGTCCTAGGACCCCACCAACGATCAGGGTTACCTGGAATGATGGTACGCTTGGCACCAATGCCATCCATCATTGCACATTTCACTTTCCCCAATGTACTGCAAAGGGTACGTAAGGCCTCAGGTCTCCTGACTGGGAATGGGCCGCTGCGCCAGGAGCCTTGACACCTCCCATCCCTATATGAATGGGGTGGGAGGGTGGCACCCACTGCCCAACCCCCGCTGAAGGTCAGCTATAGCCTTTTGTAAAGCCTCCAGCGAGGGATATAAGGAGTGCTGCAAGGGTTAGAAGGAACCCTTATTGGGGGAGGGCTGAGGGGATATATCCCATGCCTCCTCCCCCCCATAATAGTTTCCTTGCCCTTCTTTTCCTGGCAATGTTCTTTCTACATTGCATAGAAGAACCCCATTGACCATTTCCTTCGGGATCCTTGACTTAAACAGTGCTAAAAAAATTTCCTTACAGGTCAGACAGGACCACACAATCCCTCTCTGCTTATCCAGCTTACGTAGTTGGCTATAGTCACCTTTTCCCACATACTTTAACCCTTGCTTTTTTATTTTCTGTACTGTTCTGCTGAGTATTGTGTGCATAATATTTCGGCGCTGGAATGTGTCGCAACACTTGCGGGCTGCCCCAGCACATCAGTAGGGCGTTGGTTAATGCGAACAACGCATTTCACTGTATGCTTTGATGTACTGTACGTGAAATAAATAAATTTGAATCTGAATCTGAACCAGGTACCTGTATCTTTACACCAGACAAGTAGATAACACAAATCATATTTTAGTCAGATGATATTCAGATAGATATTTCTACTGATGGCTATGTATCATAGTGATTGGGCACCTTTTGAAAATAGTGCAAAAAAAGAGAAAACTGACTTAAAACCACCATAACTATGTACGAAGAAATAAACGGTCCTTCTTATATTATAATGCTAAACCATCAAAACTTGAAGATATCTTGATGACTGCGTTCTTTAACAAATGTTCTGCCTCTTAGTTCAGTCTTCTTTGAATATTTTCAGCTTGTTTGCTTCTCGATTTCAGGCGCTCTTTTGTTGGCGTCATATTTTCTATCCACCTGTCAAATTTTTTGACAGCCTAATGGAGGGCACATGATTGACGGTTTCATGCAGTTGTAGATCTGCATGGTAAATGGCAGTGGCTCTCATGCATACCTCAGCCTTGTCTGTAGCCTGTTTTCTGCAAGATCTGAATAAAAGCAGTTCCAGATGAATGAGAGTGATGTGAAGAATATATGACAACATTTGCTATGTGTAGAAGGTACTCAAATACATTTAAACTGTGTTAAATAGTTTAAGCTCTCTATCACAGCACACACATTTGTGCAAGTGCAAGAATTTGCAAGAAGCATATTTCTCTTTTTCATGTCCACCAGGGCAAGATTATTTCTTTGCAATATGCCACAAGCTTTCTTTTTCTTTCATTCTATTCAGTCAAATGGAAATAAAAAGCACAGTAAATTCTTGCAGCCGGATAAGTTGGTGATAGAATGATTCTTTTTGTACAATTGAAAAGGAAATTAATGGGGGGGGAGGAGGAGTGGTAGGTTGAGTTACATTATTGTATGCGGGCAACTGTGTGTGGTCCAAAAATCATCCAGGTAAACTATCCTAAAAAGAGGCTTTGGATTGCAATTACATCTTGTATGAAATGAAAGTGTAATGTCAATGCCGAGCGGTCATGCACATGAAATTCATACAGCACAGAAAAAAGTCACAAACTAAAATAGCCCAGGCATTGGCAATCTGAAAAAAAATGCACAACATTCAGGAAATATTCAGTAAGTCAGCTGCATCTGTGGAGACAGAAAAATGAGTCATCATTCTGGGATTTTTTTTATGATAAAAGTACTTTATAGATGTATAAATGCATGTTAGTTGATGATTGAGTGTCAGTAGAGAAAGATGAAGCCAAGGAATAAACATTAGTTGATCATATGCTTTCTTTGATCTAACTACTCTTGTTGCATAACAGACATTTGAGCAAGAGTTAGGCTGATATACTCTTGCTCTATTACACAAATTAAAGGTCCACATTACCACTAGGCATCAGATTTGTGGTCAGCTGCTTCCTGTCAGAGGGGTATGTGGAAGGTAGGATCAAGAGTAGACCATTTGGCCCTTCAAACTTACCAAACTATTTACTGTTAGTGGTTCATCTATTCTGTCCTCAGCTCCTCTTCGGTGCTAATTCACCACAATTCTCAATCCCTCGATCTTTCACCTTAAATATGTTGTATAATCTAGCTTTCATCATCCTTTAGGGACAGAGAATTCCAGAGATTCACTACTATCTGAGTGTGGAAATTTCTGCACACTGCAGTTTTATTTTGAAGCTTTATATCCTTGTTTGTGACTCTCCCGTTTGTGAAAACATATTAATATCTACACTGTTAAACTGCCTTAGGATCTTCTATGTTACACCCCTCACTGATGTTTCACCTTGAGTCACCCCTCATTCTGCTAAATTCCAAGGAATACATGAACCAAAATGACTAACCTTTCTTGATAGGTCAACCTTGTTCTCTCACAAACTTACCATTGTGAATCTCTTTTAGACTGTCCCCAATACTACTATATCCGTTTTAGGTAATGGGACCAAATGTATGCAGAGTATTCTATGTGTGGCCTCAACCATGCCCTGTACAACAAATCCTTCCTATTTATGAACTCCAACCACTCTGAGGTAAACATTCAATTTGCCTTATTAACTATATGTTGGATGTGTCCGCTGCTTTTTTCTGATTCATGCACTAGAATACCCTAACACCCTAATTTCACACATGTGCAGTCTTGGTCCATTTAGATAATAAAACAACTTTTGATTTAACTTTTTATGTATCCTCACACTTCCTCACAAAAGCTGCCAGGTCCTTGCTCAATCACTCATTCAATCTGCACTCAGTGGCCACTTTATTAGGTACACCTATGCATATGCTTATTAATGCAAATATCTAATCTGCCAATCACGTGGCAGCAACTCAATGCATAAAAACATGCAGACATGGTCAAAGGGTTCAGTTGTTGTTCAGACCAAACATCAGAATGGGGAAGAAAATGTGATCTAAGTGACTTTAACTGTGGATTGATTGTTGGTGCCAGAAAGGGTGGTTTGAGTATCTCAGAAACTGCTGGTCTCCTGGGATTTTCACACACAACAGCCTCGAGCATTTACAGAGAACAGTGCAAAAACAAAAAGCATCGAGTGATCATCAGTACTGTGGGTGAAAATGTCTTGTTAATGAGAGAGGTCAGAGGAGAATGGCCTGACTAGTGCAAGCTGACAGGAAGGCGACAGTAACTCAACCACACACTTCAACAGTGGTGTGCAGAAGTGCATCACTGAATGCACAAAATGTTTAATCTTGAAGTGGACGGGCTACAACAGCAGAAGACCACAAATATACACCTAGTGGCCACTTTATTAGGTACAGGAAGTACCTTTTAACGTGACCACTGAATGGATATCTCTATACAGAATCACAATATCCACATCACAACCTGTCTTCCACCCAACTTTGTATCATGTCAGCATGTCCTTTATCACAGTCTCTTCTACTGATTCAAACTGCATAGAACCAATTACATTCAACACTGTGACTGTGAGAATTACATGTTGTAGCTTGGGATTTTATCCAATTGTTTTACACTTATTAAATTGATATACTATTTACCAATCTGTTGATGGAAAGATTAAGCTGAGAAGTTAAGCTTCTTGTGTCATTTATTCAGACAGTATGGGCACCAACTTGCCTCGGAATTTTAATGTAGGTATTTATTTTTAACTCATGTTACCTGTTATGTTTTGGTGGACTATTATACCACTTATTTCTGTCAGAAATTTGCAGAGAGGGCAGAATGTGAGGCCGTTCCCTAAGCTTTACTGATTTGATGCTGCTTCTGCCAAACTGATGTCTGGTCTTCTTGGACTGCAGCTTGAGAGTCAGGACTGCAGAGGAAACTACCAGTTAAAGGAGGGAGGGATAGGGGTAGAAGGATCCTCAACTACATGAGAACACAAGAATATAATAATAGAAACAGGAGCAGGTCATCCTGTCCTATTGATTATGATCAACCTGATCAACCTCAGTGCTATTTTCCCATATGATCCCCATAATGTCCAACTGGAGGTCTTATCAAGCAATGGTCCTTTGCCAATATGTTAGGATTTTCTTTACCTAGGAGCTGTTAGAGAGGCCGGATTCTGCAGTCACAGATGAAACTATAGAGCAAAACCACATTTGCTTTGGCAGAGTGGTAATGAAAATAACATGCTACTAATTTCATCATCTCTGGTCTCCCCAATGTACTTGTTTAAGGGACATCACAGATTAAACATTGCAACACACTGTTTCATTACAGCTACCACAGACTAGATGTACGTATTTATATACGTGTGTGTGTGTGTGTATGTGTGTGTGTGAGAGAGAGAGAATTAGAACAAAATATCAGTCCATCTGTTAGCCTGTGACTCCCAACGCATATTGTGCAAGATCAAGACTATTGCAGCTCCTGCCAGGCAATCTGTAAAGCAGCTCTGGCAGATATCTTGGCCTTCCTAGTCCACAGAACTTCCCTTCTGGCCTCTTATCTCATTCACCAGGATAGTAATGTCCTTTTGAATGATCCTTTGTGCTCTCTCACTCTCCCTCTCCCCTCCCTCACCATGGCAACCATAATGTGTGCTGAATTGCCTGGCTGACCTAGAGTGCATAGTTCTGAGGACTAATCCCTTCTCTGTTATATAGCTACAATGAATTTACTCTGCTCCCTTCAGGAAACAGGCTGATCACAAAATACTGCATGATTTCGTGCATAAACTTTAAAAGAAATTATGGAGCATCAACTGGGCAAAGGGACTGAATGCAGCAAATACTTATGGCACCAAAAAAGGTGAAAGCCAGTTTCTCCTTTTCATCTACAGATCTGTATGAATTTTCTTATTAGTAGAACTAAAAGGCTTTTCCATAAAGTAACAGCACTAATTACCTTAACATAAATGGTGTGTATGAATGCGTAATACAATTACACACAGAATGCTGAGGTTATATGCAAGATATATGATTTAGAGCTTCCCAGGTACCGTTGTGGCAAATTGAGGGCAATTTCTATTCAGAACAGCCCACATTTCAGCCTTTATTTTAGGGTTCCCATAATATGTATTCTGTTCTGCTCACTGCTTGCATAGTTTGTTCATGCAGTACTTGGCATGAAGGTAGACAGACTGTATAGGACCAGATGCAGGTGAGCCATTTATCTTTTCTCCTGCTGTGTATCCAAAGTGACGGCATCTGTGCACCATACAGTTGATTTATGTATATTGGATTGGCTTTCTAAGCTGCATGTTTAATAACCGTAACAAAACAGATAAATTGTGCAACTGATAGAGTAGATCACGTGGAAATGCAGGTGAAATTATATTGATGACAGCGGAGGGTCTCAAAGATTCACCTCCTTCAAGGAGAACAGAACCTGCTGCAGGAGGAACTAACACTTTAATGCTCTAAATTGAGAAATCTGATGCCAAACTGGTAAAGATTTCCTTGCAAGCAAAAATACTAACCGACAAAAATGCTAACTCAAGCTACATTATTTATTAATCTGAATTTATATTTGAAAACTGCGGCTCCTGTCAAAACATTGCAATATCAGTTTGCATATACACTCAGTGGCCACTTTATTAGGTACAGGACGTACCTAATATCGAGGTTGTATATAGTATAAAAACTTTGATAATAAATGTACTTTGAACTTTGAACTTTAAAGTGGCCACTCAGTGTAACTTCTTTTGGTGAACAGCAGAACAGTTTACTTGCTGTCAAGGACATGTGTACAAGAAAGGTGCCAGAAAAGGGCCAACAACATAATGAAGGATCCCACCCATCCTACTCAAGGACTGTTTGTCAAGATTCAAGATTTAAAGTACATTTATTGTCAAAGTATGTGTGCAATATACAACCCTGAGAGTCGTCTTCCCACAGACAGCCACAAAACAAAGAATGAAAAAGGTGGAACCCGTTCAAAGTGCAACAAAAAAAGAACAAATCATGCAAAAGGCAAAACAAAGAGTGAAAAACACCAAACCACAAACCATGGAAATAGTCCACGCATATGCAGTTTATTTCAATCTCGTGCTGTGTCATTTGTTAACTTCAGGCCACAGAGCCAGTTTGCCCTGATCAACAATCACACAAAATAGCAAAACGGAAGCCAGAAACACATCATAATGTGAACTGCATAGTCCAATCCACAAACCACATCAATTAAACCTTGCTGAAGACTCAGGACTTCCATCACGGAGGAAACTACATAGCATCCACTCCAAGACCAACAGACTCAACAATAGTTACTTTCCCAAGCAGTAAGACTAACCAACACCTCCCCCCCACTAACCCAATTCTCCACACCCTAACCACCACTATTTTATCATGTGTGTACTGGAAACGACATTAAGCAATTTTGAATCTTGAATCTGTAGCCCTTCTATTTCAAGGTTTGACATGTTGTGCATTCAGAGAAGCTCTTCTGCATACCATTGTTGTAATGCATGGTTACTTAAGTTACCATCACCTTCCTGTCAACTTGAATCAGTCTGGCCATTCTCTGCTGACCTCTTTCATTAACAAGGAATTTTTGCCCTCAGAACTGCTGCTCAATGGATATTTCTTGTTTTTCGCACCACTCTCTGTAAACTCTAGTGACTGTTGTGTGTGAAAATCCCAGGAGATCAGCAGTTTCTGAAATACTCAAACCACCCCATCTGGCACCAACAATCATTCTACACTCAAAGTCACTTAGATTACATTTTTTCCCCATTCTGATGTTTGGTCTGAACAACAACTGAACCTCTCGATTATGTCTGCATGCTTTTATGCATCAAGTTGCTGCCATATGATTAACTAATTAGATACAGTACTGTGCAAAAGCCTTAGGCACATATATAATGCCTAAAACATTTTCACAATATAGTATTTGTCAATGTGTAGTGGAGAGTGAGTTTGTAAATCTAGCGGGAGCAAAGGATGTTGGGAATGGTGAGGATGAAGCGCCATAGGTGAGGCGTGGGACAGGTGGCGGAGAAGGAGTGCCAAGGTGGGCTTTGTGCGGTTAAGAAACACCCAGCCCTGAGACACCAGGCAAAGTCATGTGATTCCAAACAATTTTTTTATTAATCATTGCAGAATATCTCACTGGTGCTTTGTGCTCCCTCCCCTCTGCCTTTCCTTTTTGCCAACCATGATTCTCCTCTCCCAGCCTCCTTTCCACTCTCAGTCCACAATAGAGACCCATATTAGAATCAGGTTTATCATCACTCACATAGCTCCTGAACTTTGTTATTTTTTTGCAGCAGTACAGTGTAATACATGTAATTATTATAGTAATGTGCGCAATGGCATCCGCGCCGAACTCTGGAGCGAAGGTTCACAAGCTCGAATCCAAGCCGGCAAATCCCCCGAGCACGCTTTCCATCCGTGCCGGGTTAAGCGTCGAGCTAGCCACTCGGCCTCGTAAAAAATACAAGGATCGAGTCAGGAATGTTCATATCGTGACCTGGTTAATCCGAAAGGAGACCAATCCTGACACCACGCGCCAGACAAAAATGGCTGACTGTCTGGTGCGACTCACTAAAAAAAGGTAATGTGTAAAGGTCTGAGACACCCTATCTAGATGGCCAAGACTTTTGCATATTGGTGTATTTGCATTAATGAGCAGATGTACAGATGTACCTAATAAAATGGCCACTGAGTTTATCTAGCAGCAAAATCCCCAAGATGGTTCTGAGGGCTAAAATGAGTCATGGAACTAATGAAGGAGATATTAGAAGAAATACATTTGGTCAAATTAATTTAGGGATGGTTTTAATTAATGACACAGAGGCACTTAATCATGAACTACGTCATCAATCAAACCATCTTTAAATTAATTTGACCAGAAATGCTCCTTCTAATATCCTCTTCATTAGCTCAATGTCTGATCTCACCCCTGTGAAACACTTTGGGGATTTTGTTGCTACTGATGGAAGTTATTGTTGTAATTCTTTAGTCAGCTGTAGTGCAGAAGCAGAAGCTTGGAATGGCAAATTAATTTACTTCCCACCCTCATCCCACCCCAACTCATCCACTGCAATGTATACAGTATATTGCAGATATTGCAACCTTTGCTGCTGATTATAAGATAGTCACGCTGGATCCTTTTAGGAAACTGGAGTGCCTCGCTCAAACATTTTTAGCACCTACTGGTGGGCTCTGCAATAGTTCTTCTGAGCAGAAAGAATTTACCCATTTACCTGAGTTCTCCCAGTTGCACTTACCACTGGGAATTGTCCCTGAAGAAAGTAGCTTCCAAGTTAAATTTTTCATTTTAATTCTTTACTCACATATCCCAGTTTAATAGGCTGTTATTACCCATCCACTACTCTCAGAAGTGGATTGTTTTTCTTATGTTTTCATGCATGTAAAATACTTTTCTACCTTTCCACGGTTATATTATACCATCATTGTGACAGGATACATTTTCCTTTGAGAAAGATGAAAATGCATGAAAAATAGAAATAATGAAGAAAGGTAATGGGCTAGAAATTGTCTTGCTGCCCAAAAGGCTTGTCATATGACAATGCACAGGCAGCCTATGCATGTGTTGTGAATGAGAATCACATTGGAATGTTTCTTTTGTGCACAGAACCCAGGCCATCGTGGTCCAGAGAATCAGAATTCCAGATTTGTGCAGACATACTGTAGCCAGTGGAGGAGCTCAGGCTAAGGCTAATTATTGGTGAGTGTTTGGGGCAAAGGGTTGGGAAAGAATGGTCAGGGCATGAAGGGATATGGAGGAGAAGGCAGGAGGTTGGGGCTGAGAGGAAAATTGGATCAGCCATGATGAAATGGCAGTGCAGATTTGATGGGCCAAAATGTCCTAATTCTGTTCCTATATCTCACAGTCTTAAGGTTAAGTTTCAAGGAAGAGAGAAACCATGAGTGGCAAAACGTCAGAGACTGAGTTAGGAGGCCATCAGAAGCATAAGGGTTAGGCCAGGACCATTTGGGTTTGTAATATGAGGGAAATGGGCTTAAATGGTCAAAGAACACTGAGGCTGTCTACAAGAAGGGTCAGAGCCATCTCTATTTCCTGAGGAGACTGAGGTCCTTTAACATCTGCCGGACAATGCTGAGGATGTTCAACGAGGCTGTGGTGGCCAGTGCTATCATGTTTGCTGTTGTGTGCTGGGGCAGCAGGCTGAGGGTAGCAGACACCAACAGAATCAACAAACTCATTCGTAAGGCCAGTGATGTTGTGGGGGTGGAACTGGACTCTCTGACGGTGGTGTCTGAATAGAGGATACTGTCCAAGTTGCATGCCATCTTGGACAATGTCTCCCATCCACTCCATAATGTACTGGTTAGGCACAGGAGTACATTCAGCCAGAGACTCATTCCACCGAGATGTAACACTGAGCGTCATAGGAAGTCATTCCTACCTGTGGCCATCAAACTTTACAACTCCTCCCTCGGAGTGTCAGACACCCTGAGCCAATAGGCTGGTCATGGACTTATTTCCACTTGGCATGATTAACTTATTATTATTTAATTATTTATGGTTTTATATTGCTATATTTCTTCACTATTCTTGGTCGGTGCGGCTGTAACGAAACCTAGTTTCCCTCGGGATCAATAAAGTATGTCTGTCTGTGTGTCTGTCACATTAGTAGCTAGTAACTAATGCAAAGGAAAGTTAAACTCTTGAAGAGACTTTACCTGCAAGTGGAATAAAATTATAGACTTAACAGTGACACTTATCCTTCAAAACAGGGGATCCAAATCTTTTTATGCTATGGCCCAATACCATGAAGCAAGGGGTCTGTGGATTCTCAGGTTGGGAACCCCTGCTTTAAAACCATTAATGTTCCAACTATCAAAAAGGGAATTCAGTTGGGCATTTTCTTTCTTGAAGAGCTGGTCAATAAAAAAGTGTTTCTAAATATCTGTAAAGTTATGCTAGGTCTCAAAGGGATGTAAAGTGTTCAGAAAGTCAAATTTACATTGGTTTGATTGGACTAATAATCATTTTTGCAGAAAACAGCCTGAACTTTTCCTTGTGCAATCCCCGATAGTAGAGCTGATGTTTTCCGAACATCAGTCATCCATCTAATGAATTCACAGCTCACTCTCTTGCATGTTTGCTGCCTGAGGAGATAAACTGGAGTTTTCTTGGCACAACCTAAAATAATAGTTGATTCTTCATAGTTAAACCAGAAGTACATTAAGTGAGATCACAACTGAGATGATAATTAAAGCCCATGTGCCATGGTATTGATGTCTCCCACATCCCACGTTCTATCTCAGCGTTCAATGGTTAAGGTAATGGAAGATGCATCGGTGATTGTGTTCCACAGTCCTGATGCATTGAACATGATTGTCAACAAACTCTCATACTGTTATCACTGGCTTCTTGATTATCTGCACCTCACAGTGGAATAGAATTTGATCAGAGCAGGTCATCACATTAGAGACACAGACAACAAACTGCTATATATCCCTCCACCTCACAGCTATGAATTCTCTCACCAACAGTTAACCTTCAGCTGTCCTGGGTAACATTCTTCCCTGTGATTAGTGGGGCAATGGCATAAATGATTCAAAAAGGCCCTGGAAGGAACCACACAGTTAATAAATTTAAATTTGAACCTCAAACAATTTATGGGCATATTTGTTCTCAAGGCAGCCCTCAGTCGAAGTCTTGCCCAAAGCACATGCTTCCTGCAGAAACCAGTTCTTCACCTGTCTGTACGCAGAGTCCCCTGTGAGTACTCCCCATTCTCTTTGTATTTTTGCACTTTATTAATTTGGTAGAAACACTCCCCTGTAGCTGAAAAAAGCTTCTTGTTTGTGATATGAAAGAACATAGAACAGCACAGCATTAAAATGGGCCCATTGTATCATAATGTCTGTGCTGAACATGATGCTGAATTTAAGTTATTCTCTTATGCCTGTACATGATCAAAATCATTTCATTCCCTGTATATTCATGTGTCCAGCTAACGATGCTTTAAATGCCACCATTATATTTGCTTCCACCACACTTTCCCGGCAGCGTGTACCAGGCACCCGCCAGTCTCTATGTAAAAAACATTTCCTTTGAACATTCTCCCCCCACCACCCCCACCTTAAATGTATGCCCTCAGCATTTGGCATTTCTACCTCGGCAAAAAGGTTCTGACTAGATACACCTGCCATAATGTTACAAACTTCCTTCAGCCTCTGACACACCAGACAAAACAAACTTAAGTTTGTCCAACCTCTCCTTACACACACTTATCTGGGCAGGATGCTGATAAACCTCTTCTGCACCCTCTCCAAAGCTATATTTCATGGGGCGACTAGAATTGCACAGAATACCTACTGTAAGTGCAGCCTAACCAAAATTTCAAATTGCTGTTGGCGAAGTTTGAACCTCCTGGGCTAAATGCTGCATACAGCAAAACACTGGGCTGTTTCTGCATGATGTTACACGGGGAAAATTGTCAATGTAGTTTTGAAAACTTCACAAATTAAATCCTTCTTCTTCGTGCAGTTTTTACAACCTCCTTAAGGTGATTTAATATCAAAACAAAATCAGAACAAATGTTTTTCTAGCTTATGTTTACAATGTAACAGACTTCAAAACTATGTGGCATGAATATAAATGATAATTTGAAGGATGAAGAATTTACAAGAAAATACCTTATCACTACCGAATGTATACAACAGCTTCCTGGTACTCAAAAAGCTAAGAAATCCAACTAAAAACATCACTGAAGATACCTTTACTGAGGTAAATAGTGTTAAATTATCATCGCAGACAGTGTAGGGGTGATGATGAGGTGAGTTTGGTGGATGAGTCGATGCAGATGGAATTCTGATGCCTGTAGATTTGGCCCGGGAGTGAAGTTAGATTACCCCAACACCGTACGGAGAAGTTGACGCCCGAGCAGAGGAGGTTCAATTTCAAAACTAGCCTGGGTGCGATGTTGCATTGCTCTATCCCTTTCATAATTTATATGTTTCTATAAGATCTCCTCTCATTCTTCTGAATTCCAGTGAGTACAGTCCCAGGTGACTCAATCTCTCCTCATAGCCTAACCCACTCATCTTTGGAATCAACCTGGTAAACCTTCTCTTCACCGTCTCCAAAGCCAGTATATCCTTCCTCAAGTAAGGAGACCAGAACTGCATGCAGTTCTCCAGGTGCAGCCTCACAGTTCCCTGTACAGTTGCAGCAACCTCCCTGCTCTTAACTTCAATCCACAATCCATTTGCGTTCTTGATAGCCTGTTGCACCTGCAAACCAACCTTTTGTGATTCATGCACAATCACTCCCAAGTCCCTCTGCACAGCAGCATGCTGCAATCTTTTACTATTTAAATAATAATCTGATCTTCCATTTTTCCTTCCAAAGTGGATGACCTTGCATTTGCCAACATAGTACTCCATCTGCCAGACCCTTGCCCACACACTTAACCTATCTATATCAATCTGCAGACTTTTCGTATCCTCTATACAATTTGTTTTTCCACTCAATTTAGTGTCATCAGCAAACTTAAATTTACTACACTCAGTCCCCTCCTGCAGATCGTTAATGTATATCGTGAACGGTTGTGAGCCCAGCAATGACCCCTGTGGCACAACATTCACCACTGGTTGCCAACCAGAGAAACACCCTTGTATCCCAACTCTTTGCTTTCTGTTGGTTAACCAATTCTCTCTCCATGAAAATACATCACTCCCAACTCTATGCATCCTTATCTTATGTGGCACCTTATCAAACGCCTTCTGGAAATCCTAGTAAATAATGTCCATCTGTTCCCCTCTATCCACTGCGCTCGTTATATCCTCGAAGAACTCCAGTAAGTTTGTCAAACAGGACCTGCCTTTGCTGAATCCATGTTGTGTCTGTCTGATGGATCCATTTCTTTCCAGGTGCCTCACTATTTCTTCTTTAATGATAGTTTCAAGCATTTTCCCAACTACAGATGTTAAACTAACAGGCCTATAGTTACCTGCCTTTTGCCTACATCCTTTTTTGAATAGTGGCATGACATTCACGGTCTTCCAATCCGCCAGGACCTGCCCAGAGTCCAGAGAATTTTGGTAAATTATCACCAAAGCCTCACTATAACCTCTACCATTTCTTTCAGTACCCTGGGATGCGTTCCATCAGGACCAGGGGACTTGTCTACCTTTAGGCCCACAAGTTTGCTCAGCATTATCTCTTTAGTGATAGTTATTGTATCGAGGTCCTCACCTCCCATCACATCCATATTATCTCTCTTCCGCATGTTAGACATGTAAGCTGACACAAAATAGTCATTCAAAGCCTTTGCCATTTCCTCATTACCCAATATCAATTCCCCCCTTCTCGTCCTCCAAGGGACCCATGTTCACTTTGGCCATCTTTTTCCGCTTTCTATAATTACAAAAACTTTTACTATCCATTTGTACATTTTGTGTCAGCTTATTTTCATAATCTGTCTTCCCTTTCTGTATTGCTTGCTTAGTGGTTTTTTGTTGCTTTTTAAAGTTTTACCAATCTTCCAGCTTCTCACTACTCTTGGTGACTTTGTGCGCACAAGCTTTTAGTTTGATGTGTTCCTTTATTTCCTTAGTTATCCATGTTTGGCTCTCCCCACCCTTACTATCCTTGCTTTTAACTGGAATATATTTTTGTTGAGCACCATGAAAAATCTCTTTGAACATCTTCCACAGTTCCTCAACCACCCCACCGTTATAGCCTGTGTTCCCAGTCTACCCTATCCAACTCCTCCCCTACCCCATTGTAGTCTCCCTTGTTTAGGCACTAGTTTTAGATCAAACTATTACACCCTCCATTGTATGAGAAACTCAATCATGCTGTGATCACTCTTTCCAAGAGGATCCTTAACTATAAGATTGCTAACTTTACCTGTCTCAATGCACAGGACTAGATCCAAGATAGCATGTTCCCTTGTAAGTTCAGTAATATGCTGTTCAAGAAAGCTATCACGTATACATTCTATGAAGTCCTCCTCAAGACTGTTACAACTAACTTAATTCACCCAATTTATGTGCAAGTTAAAGTCCCCCATGATAACTGCTGTTCCATTCTTACATGCTGCAGATATTTCAGTTTATTGCCTGTGCCACTGTAATGCTATTATTTGGTGGCCGATAGACCACTCCCACCAGTGATTTTTTTTCCCTTTACTACTCCTAATCTCTACCCAGATGGATTCAACATTCTGCTCCTTAGATCTTATATTGTCTCTCACTATTGCCCTGATCTCATCCTTAATTAAGAGCGCTACCCCACCTTCCTTACCTTCCTGCCTATCCTTCCATATTACCTGATACTCTTGGATATTTAATTTCCAATCCTCTCCACCCTGCAACCACGTTTCTATAATGGCCACTAAATTATACCCCTTTGTATTGATTTGTGCCACAAGTTCACTGACCTTATTACGAATATAACAGGCATTCAGTTAAAGTGCCCTTACATTCATTGTGCCTTTAAAATCTAATAATCTTTGTCTCTTATGCACTTGACTTTCCTACACTCCACTCTTGCTTTTCTCTTTTTTAACTTTTGCTTTCACTTTACCTATATCCACACTTTTTTCTCTTGCTTTATCCATACTTCTCCAATCTGTTGAACCCCACCCCTGTTGTTTAGTTTAAAGCACTATCCACGACTCTAGTTATGTGATTCGCCAGGACCCAGGTCCCATCACAGTTCAGATGGGAGCCCGTCCCAATGAAACAGCTCCCTTCTTCCCCAATATTGGTGCCAGTTTCCCATGAATTCAAACCCACTTCTCCCACTCCAATCCATGAACTTTGCATTTAATTCTCTAATCTTCTCTGAGTTAGCAAGCGTTGGGGAAAATCAAATGACTGAAGAAATACTTGAGACCTAGGTCCATTACGTGCATCAAAGATTTCTTGATTATCACTGTTGGAGAGAAATTGCATATGTTCCAGCCAATGTTTCTACAGAACAAAGAAAACATCTATTTTTATGCCTTTTTACCAGCTTATTGTTAAAAGGCTATGGACCAGTAATATTTACAACAGAATACATGCTGAGTACATTACATGCTTATGCAACTAGAGAGCTTAATAAGATATGAGGGGACTGATAAACTATCTTAAAACCAGATGGTAGACAGCCCTGGGTAGTTCCATAACGAACACCAGACAGACACCTTGTTCACTCTCTCTGAGCTGGAATAATAACCGTAGTATTCAGTGACCTTGTGCGTCCAGTGGAAACTCCTCACTACCAATGAGAGGCCACTTCTATCTTTGAGACCACAGAAAAAGAATGTGGTGAAGTATTATGACACTTATTTCTGTGTGTTGTAATATGGTATGTGACTGTTCACTGCTTTGTAGCACATCTACTTATGTCTTTCTACAGGTCTACTTTTGATTTGCTGTTTCCGACCTGACCACTTCTAATTGTTAGTCATGAGTTTAGGTTTGACCCATCTTCAGCACCACTAACATTTCAATCCAGATTGAGAGAGGCCTACGCTGTCTGAGGTGCCATCTTTCTGAAGGTATTACACTGAGGCCAGAGTTCACAAGAAGATCCTGGGATGTCATTTGAAGAGAAGCAGAAGAGTTTTGCCATGCCCTGATCAACATTTTCCCATCTAAAACTACCGATATTGGTTCATTTATTTAGCAATACAGTCCAGAGTAGGCCCTTCCGGCCCTTCCAGCTGTGCTGCCTTAGCAACCCCGACAACCCCAATTTAACACCAGCATAATCATGGGACAATTTACAATGAATGATTAACCTACCCTGTATGGCTTTGGACTGTGTGAGGAAACCGGAGCTCCCAGGGAAAGCCCATACATTCCACGGGCAGGGTGTACTAACTCCTTACAGATGACACAGGAATTGAACTCAGAACTCCAGTGCCCTGAGCTATAATAGTGTTGCACTAAACACTTCGTTATATGTCACTATTAAGCTGTGTGTGGGATTATGTTGCATGGAAATTGGCCAAGTCATAACAATGCTGAATATTAAAGTACTTCATTAGTCAGGAACATTTTGTGACGTCTTCTTGTCATGAAAAGTACTACATAAATACATTTTTTTTCTTCTTTAGATCATCACATCAAAATTAAAATCATCCCTGGTACTTCTCTACACCTACTGGTATAAGAAATAATGAAAAACTGATGTTTTTCTGGTTATTTATCAAACACAAGGAAAGAATTATTTCAACTGCTCATCCATGATTTACTGCTGAGAATTGATGAGGTTCCTTGCTGCTCAGGAGCTTGTCTGAAAATTTACCCTCAAATGTTAAATTGCTCATTTGGATGACATTATGCTTATGTCAAGTCATTGTTCCTTCTTACTGTTCGAACTATTTTCATCCCATTGAGCGTATAACATGGAAATTATTGATGATAAAGAATAAATACTGGAATACGGTTTAGTCCCATGATTGATTATGCATCTGACAAACATGCACTCCCATAGTTTATGATGTCATCTGAACCTTTGGAGTAAAGTATAGCTTTATCATTTACACACTGCAATCCATAATTATTATTTTTTTATAAATGTCATATTGTAATTATAGAAATCATCCACAATGTCAATATCTGCATTTGTTTCGTCTTTACCAGAGAACGGGAGATCTTTGCCATGTGTTGTTACCATTGTTTAGCAAGTCTCTGTTTGAAAAATCAGTGGGCGAGGGGGAGGGCTGGGAGGAGAGATGCAGTCAAGCTTAATGCCAGATGCAGTCAAGCTCAAGATATTCCAGTCATAGGCTGGGCCATCAGATATCTAAAAATATCAGATAAAATGGAATGGGCAGAAATTTTAGCATCACTTGACTCATAGGGCCATTGGCTATTCCTTGAAGATGCTCCTTAAAACCTACATCTATGACTGAGCTTTTGGCAATTCATCATAATAAATTTCCACGTGGTAAATTTCATGATAACATCACATAAAATGCAATGAAATTGTTGACAATCTATATAAAAACTGTTGTTGTGTTGTAATATTTACCCATTGACAGCAATGAAGTCCAAATAGTCAGAGTGCATGGCAGTTCAAACAAGGTTTATTCTTGGGATAAGAATGTTGTGTTATGTGGTAAAGTGGAGATATTAAGAGACTCCATCTGCTGGAAGAATTCAGTGGATCAAGCAGCATCTAATGGTAGAAAAGGAATTGTTGACATTTTGAGTCAAAACCCTGCATCAGGATTGAAAGTGGAGATGTGAGATTGCTGGTATAAAATGGAGAAGGAAAAGCTGAGGTGGTTAGGCCTGTACTCATTTGAAGAATTAGGGACCTTATGAAAGATAGCAAGGGGCCTTGAAAAAGTAAATGCTCAGAAGATATTTCCCCTCATGGAGAATCTGGAATCTGGAATGAAGGGACATACTTTCAGATTAAAGTATTGTCCATTTAAAATGGAGATGAACCAACCTGCTGGAAGTGTTCAAGGAAAATGTCAATTTCCACTGCTGCAGTCAGATGTTCCCACCTACTTCAAAAGACCATCAATCATACCAGTTCCCAAGAAGAGTAGGGTGAGATGCTTCAATGATTATTACCCAGTTGTACTCACATCTACTGTAATGAAGTGCTTTGAGGGGTTGGTCGTGGCCAGAATTAACTTCTGCCCAATGAAGGACCTGCACCCCCTGCAATTTGCGTATTACCACAACAGGTGTACGGCGGATGCAAACTCACTGGCTCTCCACTCAGCTTTACACACCTGGACAACAGCAATACCTACACCAGGCTGCTGTTTATTGATTACAACTCAGCATTCAACATCACCATCCCCTCAATACTAATCAACAAGCTTCAAAACCTGGGCCTCTGCACCTCCCTCTGCGACCGAATCCCTGACTTCCTCTTTGGGTAACCATAGCCAGTGTGGATGGAAACATCTTTTCCTTGCTGACAATCAACACCAGCAGTCTTCAAGGATGTGTGTTAAGCCCGCTGCTCTATTCTCTCCACATCCATGACTGTGTGGCTAAGCACAGCTCAAATGCCAGCTATAAATGACACAACTGTTATTAGCAGAATTTCAAATGGTGACGAGGAGGCATACAGGAGTGAGACTGATCAGCTGGTGGAGTGGTATCACAACTCAATGTCAGTAAGACCAAGGAATTGGTAGTGGACTTCAGGAATGGGAAGTCAGGAGAAAACACACACGTCCTCATCAGCTGAGGGAGCGGCAGTTTCAGCCGTGGAAAAGGTGAGCAGCTTCAAGTTCCTGGGTGTCAACATCTCTGAAGATCTATCCTGGGACCAACATATTAATGCAATCATAAAGAAGGCATGACAGTGATGATATTTCATAATAAGTTTAAGGAGATTGGTATGTTACCAAAGACTCGAGCAAATTTTTACAGATGTGGTGTGGAGAGCATGATAACTGGTTGTATCACCTTCCGGTCTGGAGGGACGACTGAGAGTATGTCAATGATAATAAACCTGATTCTGATTCTAAATATGAGTTCCTTGGTTGGAAAGATATAAATCTTTAGAATTATCTACCCTGGAGATTTACAGAGGCGAGATCATTGAATATATCAAAGTTTGACAGACACATTATTGATCAATTGGGTGGTGTGTGGTGAGTCAGTGTTAAGGGAGTTCATGGTTTGTGGTAAACAAACAGGAAAGTGGAGATATGATCAATCCAGGCATGATCTTATGGATTGTGTAGCAGACATATACTCAGTGTCCACTTTATTAGGTACACTTTATTAGTATACACCTGCTTGTTAATGCAAATATCTAATCAGCCAATCAGGTGGCAACAACTCAGTGCATGAAATATGAAGACATGGTCAAGAGGTTCAATTGTTGTTCAGACCAAACATGAGGATGGGGAAGAAATGTAATCTAAGTGACGTTGACCAGGAAATGATCGCTGGTGCCAGATAGGGTGGTTTGGGTAACTCAGAAACTGCTCATCTCCTGCCTTTATGTCTGAGGTTCTTATATATGCAGTGCAGTCTTTTGTGGAGTGTTTTAGAAACAAAGGAACATGAATTTACCATTCAACCCTTGATCTTATATCATGGTTGTTGTACTTTAACCTCATCTTCTGTTCTGGAATATGACACAACCAAACTACGAGAGAAAAGAATTTTCTAAATGCTTTGGAAAGGGGCACAAGTCATCAACAATAATGAAAATATAAGCTGATCTTCAGTTGTCTGAAAGATTCATTTAAACATCTAAGCTAATTCATATTAAGCAATGACAGTAATAGTCATCTCTCTTAGCAAATGTGCTAAAAATTTATTTCAGAAAAAGCTGATGGGCTTATTTTTAAAAAGAGAAAGAAGCATCAGATGTGCGTGCTAACTACTTGCTAATATTGCAAACAGTAATTTGCAGCTTCACATTGTTTGACAGATTCAAATTCTTCACGAAGTTCACTTTCATTTTGTTTTGAACTTGCTAACTATCCTAATTATTCACCTTAACAACCTTGATCTTTGTCAGACAGCACTCAGAAGAGGACAACTGGCTACTGAATTTAAGTGGATACTCTCAGCCATACTAAACAGGGAGAATGATTGCTAATTGTCCATACTCATGGAAACATTGCTCTTTCCTGTCATTTATCTATTGATTATAACGGAGCAAATATTGGAATAATCCTGTTAAAAACAAACAAAGAAAATCTCTCCACAACATTCTTTCTGATTACAATTAGAGTAACCTTGCATTGTCTGATCAGTCAAGAGGATGCAGTCACAAAGTGATGATGCGAAGATTCCCCATAGCTAATGCAGTTAAAACAACTTCAGTATTTTCCTTGCATTGAAATAACTTAATGGTTATATATTCAGTGACCACTTTATTAGGTACTCCTATACAGCAGCTCGTTAATGCAGATATCTAATCAGCCAATCATGTGGTAGCAACTCAACACATAAAAGCATGTGGTTCAGTTGTTGTTTGGACTGAACATTAGTATGGGGAGTACATGTATGTAAGTGACTTTGCCTGTGGAATAATTGTTGGTGCCAGACAGTGTGATTTGAGTAGCTCAGAAACTGCTAATATCCTGGGATTCTCACATACAACAGTCTCTAGAGTTTACAGAGAATAGTGTGAAAAACAAAAAAAAACCATCCAGTGAGTGGCACTTCTGTGGGTGAAAATGGCTTATTAATGAGAGAGGTCAGAGGAGAATGGCC
This sequence comes from Hemitrygon akajei, assembly GCF_048418815.1. Taxonomy (NCBI): domain Eukaryota; kingdom Metazoa; phylum Chordata; class Chondrichthyes; order Myliobatiformes; family Dasyatidae; genus Hemitrygon; species Hemitrygon akajei. The sequence goes on from NC_133149.1 coordinate 24,847,786, forward strand.
AGACTGGTTCAAGCTGACGGGAAGGTGACAGTAACTCAAATAACCACATGTTACAACAGTGGTGTGCAGAAGAGTATCTCTGAACGAATAACATATTGAACCTTGAGGTGGATGGACTACAGCAGCAGAAGACCATGTAATGTAGACTCAGGAAGTACCTGATAAAGTGGCCACTGAGAGAAGTATTCAATGCTGAAACTGCAGGTAGGTGCAGTCATAAAATTGTCTTTACAGTATGTGGCCATTCAGTATATTGTAGGAAGGGTGTGAATGTGCTGGAGAGAATTCAGAGGAGATTCACCAGGTATATGTTGGTCATACTAAATCTGACTGATTCTGAATCTCTTGAGTTATAGAGAGAGATTGGATGGGCTGGGCTTCTTACCCTGGAGCAAAGGAAGCTTGGGGTGGCAGTAATCTCTGGCATATAAAACTCTGAGTGGCATATGGAGCATTTTTATCTGTTCCTCATCTTCTTAAGATCTATCACTATTTCTCCACAGCATACAATTTTTAATGCTCAAGTACACTTAGTGCACTGCTGAACGCACAACATGTCAAACTTTGAAGTAGATAGGCTACAGCAGCAGAAGACCACACCGAGTTCCACTTCTATAACTAATAAAGTGGCCACAGAGTGTATATATTCAAGTTTACTTTGAAAACTACAATTGAACCTGTTTCTAAAAGTAAAACAAATGTTTGTTTAGTTATTTAGTGATATGGCATCTACCAGACCAATGAACCTGCAAGATGTAATTACACCCATGTGACCAATTAACCAGCTAACACATACGTTTTTGGAATGTGGGAGGAAACGAGAGCACCTGGAGGAAACCCATGCAGTCACTGGGAGAATACTCAAGCACCTTACAGACAGAGGCAGGAATTGAACCCAGGTTGCTAGCACGATAATAGCATTACACTAACTGCTATGCTAGCGTGTTGTTGTAGGGAATGTTGAGAGTGGGGAGAGGAGGAGGGGAAATTATTACCCCTGCCATGTCTAATAAATTTTTGTTTGAAACCTAAAAGGCCCAAAAAATGGGAAAATTATGTATACTGATCTATACTGTGCTAGACAGGGTGATACCCCTAAAGAGAGACATGCTGGAATATGGAACAGCAAAAAATGTTATGGAGGAACTCGAGCCATACCTGGGGGAGGAAAGAAAAGAAACTGTTGACATTTCAGGTTGAAACCTTGCATCAGGACTGAGAAAGGAGAGACATGATAGCTGGCATGAAGAGGAGTACTGAGAAAGGATTCTGAGGTGATTGGTGGACAGAGGAGGGGTGTAAGATAATAGGCAGACAGTGCCAGCTAGAGGTGGTGATTGGGGGATGGTGTTGGGAGACAGTGGCAGATGAATGATAGATGGAGGCAAATGGAGAAAAAGAAGGGAAAGGGGGAGAAAAAGCAGCAACATGGGGATATCTTTAAACACCAGCAGTTTACTCCATACATGTCCATGTTTTGAGAATTCATCTGCTTCTCCTGTTAAGTTTAAAAACCTGTGACTGAATAGTGAAGCTTGAGGCCCTACTGACATTGGGCATCATGTCTTCTATTCACTCAGCTGATGAATTGTAGAAATAGCAAGTAGCTTGTTGGTAAGGTGGAATTAAGTTGCATTGATGCCAGTGACCAATCTGAGGCAAAATAGATGTGCCAGCTGTGAAGGGGGGAAATATCTAAGGGAAGCATAAGAGATCAAGTAGGTGGCTGGGAAGATTTTTGAACGTTTATGTAAATTACTTTCTCTTTACAAAGGTGTTTGGTCATGTCAGTAAAGATAAACTCCCATTGTAAATAAATGTATAATTCTATGGACCACATAATCTGCACCTAAAAATACTGAAGTAAACTCTGCAATTGTAAATACAGACATTGTATCCTTTTACCTCCTGTCGCCTTTGTGTTTAAAGACTCCTCCGAAGATTACTGGCTCAAGGACCTCTGTTTCCATCTCCTGACATCTGTAATTAGCTCCTTGGTCTTGCTGACATTGAGTGAGAGGTTGTCGTTATGACACCACTCAGCCAAATTATTAATCTCCCTCCTGTATACTGATTAATCACCACCTTTGATTCGGCTCAAAACAATGGTGTCATCAGCAAACTTGAATATGGTGTTTAGCCACCCAGTCATAGGTGTAAACTGAGTAGAGCAGGGGGCTAAGCACACATCCCTGTGGTGCACCTGTGCTGATGGAGATTGTGGAGATGTTTTTGCCAATCTGAACTGATTGGGGTCTGTAAGTGAGAAAATCCAGGATCCAATAACACAAGAAGGTATTGAGGCCAAGGCCTTGGAGTTTACTGGTCAGTTAAAGTTCTTTTAGCCTTTGGATAAGTTCATGGCTGATCTGTGGTTAATTCCATTTAAATTTATTTTCTCTTATCTCTTAAATATCCCAAACAGGATATCTTTGTGGAAAGGAAGTGGAAGACCTGGAGGAAATCATGATTGGAATCATGATTGGGAAAAGGGGAAGAAGTGAAGAGCACCATAGAGACATTCTGTAATGATCAATAAACCAATTGTTTGGAATCAAATGACCTTGTCTGGTGTCTCGGAGCTGGTTGTGTCTACACCCTCCCACTCCAGACTCTGGCGCTCCACCCTCACCATTCCCAACATCCTTTTCTCCTGTCAGATTTACAAACTTGCTCTCTGCTCCATGTTGACAAATACAGTACTGTGAAAAACTCTTGGGCACCCTAGCTAAAATACATGTGCCTAAGACTTTGCCCCTGGGGTTAGTGGGCTCTACAGCCGGGCCTGGTCTGGTCTGCTGCCGGGAACATGGCCTGGTCATCGGTGTGACGGATGCCCCACTCTCCTTCTTGGCTTTCCACAGCGCGTCTGCCCAGGCCGCCACCTTCCGGGGGTCGCTGAAATCCGCTTTGGGCAGCTGCTCCAGGAACACCTGCTCAAACATGAGGCAGGGCTTGTGTCCTCCGGCCAGGGACAGCATCTTGTTCATCAAAGCCGATGGCGACCTGTCTCCCAAACCATCCAGGTGCAGTAAGCGGGCAGCTCGCTCGCGCCGTGAGAGTCCGAAAGTCCTTATGAGCAGGGCTTTGAATTCTGTGTATTTGCTGTCCTCTGGGGGCGACTGTATGAACTCCTCAACCTGGGCGGCTGTCTCCTGGTCGAGGGAGCTCACCACATAATAGTAACGTGTGGCATCCGAGCTTATCTGCCGAATGTGGAATTGGGCTTCTGCTTGCTGGAACCATAGGTGAGGTCGCAGCGTCCAGAAGCTTGGCAGTTTTAATGAAACTGCATGAACAGATGCGGCATCATTCTTCTCCAGTCCAAATATCGTTTGGGCCGTCGGGGTCACCAATTGTAGCGGTGTGCTACACGCAGCGCTGAAATAACGACACGGAGTCGGTGAGTTGCAGTTGCAAAAGAGGTTTATTCAAACTTCGTGGCCTCGCTTTAAAGCCTTCCTGTTCCCGCCCTCCCCGGGCGGGAATGCTGTAGGGGGCACGTATTCACAGTCCCGTCCCGTGTGCGGGCTTTTCCCTTTGCTGGTGAAGCAGGCTTGGCGCCCTCTTTGGGACCGGCCTCAATGTCGGCGCGCTCCACTTTGTGAGCTGGTTCGCGTGCGCTGGGAAGTGGGTCGCCACAACCTTATGATTCTATTGCAATCAAGCACTGTGCATCATCTCAATGTCAGCCTGGTTCATTGGTGAGGGAGCTATGTGGCCTTGGTTGTTGTGCAGACCAGGCTCTCATGCTGTGGCATCACCAGTTACGGCCATCCAGGGGAGGAGGTGCCGGAGTTCGCATGGGAGAGAACAGAGGCACATTAGGTGCATTGGAATCAGTGCTGTGTTGGGGGCTGGCCCCTGCAGGTACACAGGTGTGTACCTAATGGCCACAGGGTGTATGTGGATGTCAGTATTCTGGTGTTATTCAAGGCCATTTCCTATAGCAGAACACAGCAACAAGGTTCAGGAATCTGGAAGCAAATGGAATAAAGAACCATACATAATAAAGTGCCTACTGAGTGTACCTGTACTGTAACCACTGTCAATCATTTTAGAATAGGATTTCTGCAATAGTTTTGGATTCTTGGAAAGAATTTCAGGAATCGATTATACAGAGCTATCTTGATTAGAAAGATGGAAAGGACCACTTAAAGGATCAATCCTTATTCCATCTCCTCTCCCGCTCAACCAATTTCCTAGCCTGGTAAATAAATTTGTTTAATTATGTAACCTAAAAATTAACTGGCTGTCTCTTATGTGGGATTTCACATATTTCCTTCTGCAAGTCTTTATAAGGAATATTCAGACGTTTCCTTGCTAATTGCCTCTTCTAATATTTCATTAGTTGTGACTTGCTTTTTGCAAATCCATGCAGAATCTTCCCAATCAAGTGAAAATGACCAATTAATTTATTCATCAATTCAGAGTTTTGGAACACAAAATACAGTTAGAAAAGTAGTCCAGGAAAATGGAAGTCAGCAGAGAGAGACTGTTTTCTATCCTTTTTGATAGTGTGGTTACCACGAACATTGCAGCAAGACATGAGACTGCAGATACTGGAATCTGGAGCACAATCAAAATGCTGTTGGAACATCTATAGAAACATCAACACCCTCCCAAAAATCAACTGGCCATTACTCTCCTCAAATGTCACCTGATCTGCTGAGTTCAACCACTTTTCTCCAGATATCACATACAGCTGGTCTTCGTGCTACATAGTGTGCCTGTGGAAAGGTCCCAGGCCTGTTTCTCTTCCCGCAAATGCATCTGACCTGTTGGGTGTTTCCAGCATTTTAATTTTTATTTCAGATTTCGTGCATCTGCAGTTTTTGCTTTCCACTCATGTGCCTGGAGTCTAGTGATGCACCATCAACAGAAATGTAAGACACTGATGCCCAATGACCTACCTCCCTCTTTCAGAGAGAATGAAATTAAATGCTTTATGAAGGACTGAAAAAAATTATATTTCATTAAATACCATTATACAGTAGAAGCTGTAACAATACACAGATTATGATTATGATTATGATTATTTGTATCTGGTGTCTCCTCTTTCCCTTTCTCCCATGGTGCATATCCTCGTCCGGGGATACCATCAAATCCAGATGCATCTGGATGACGTCCCCAAAGCGGCACTCATCACCCCGTTTGGCCTTTACGAGTTCCTCCGCATGCCGTTTGGCCTAAAGAATTCCACACAGACATTTCAGCGGTTAATGGACACGATGGGACACGACCTGGACTTCGCTTTCATCTATTTGGACAACATCCTCATAGCCAGCAGTAGATGTCAGGAATATCTGTCCCACCTCCGTCAACTCTATGCCCGACTGAGTGAATACGGCCTGACAATCAACCCGGCCAAATGCCAGTTCGGGCTCGACACCATCGACTTCCTGGGCCACAGGATTACTAAAGACGGGGCAACCCCTCTGCCTGCCAAGGTAGACGCGGTCCGCCATTTCCCCCGACCCAATACAATCAAAGGCCTTCAGGAATTCGTGGGTATGGTGAATTTCTACCACCACTTCCTCCCTTCAGCTGCCCGAATCATGCGCCCCCTGTTCGCCCTGATGTCGATTAAGGGCAAGGACATTACCTGGGACGAGGAGTCCGCCGCCACTTTCGTTAAAACCAAAGAAGCCTTGGTAAACGCCGCGATGCTAGTGCACCCCAGAACGGACATCCCTACCGCCCTCACAGTGGACGCATCTACGGCAGTCGGTGGAGTGCTGGAACAACTCATCGAGGGTCGCTGGCAACCCCTGGCGTTCTTCAGCAAACACCTACAACCACCCGAGCTCAAATACAGTGCTTTCGACCAGGAACTGTTGGCGCTATACCTGGCAATCCGGCATTTCAGGTACTTCTTAGAAGGTAGGCCCTTCACCGCGTTCATGGACCACAAATCGCTTACCTTTGCGTTCACGAAAGCATCCGACCCCTGGTCATCACGCCAGCAGTGACATCTGTCCTACATCTCCGAATACACGACGGATGTCCGGCATGTCTCGGGAAAGGACAATGTTGTGACAGACGCCCTCTCCCACCCTAACATCCAAGCCCTCTCCCAGGGGGTAGACTATGAGGCGCTGGTGGAGGCGCAGCAGGCAGACGAGGAGATCCCTGGTTACAGAACTGCAGTCTCCGGTTTGCAGCTCCAGGACCTCCCCGTAGGCCCAGGTGAGAGGACCCTACTCTGTGATGTCACCACCGGCCAACCCCGCCCCATCATCCTGGCAGTTTTCGACTCCATTCACAACTTAGCACACCCCTCCATCAGGACAACCGTCCGGATGGTAGCCAACAGGTTCGTTTGGCACGGACTCCGCAAGCAGGTCCGTGAATGGGCCAGAACGTGCATGCACTGCCAGACGGCCAAGGTGCAGCGACACACCAAGGCCCCGCCGCAGCAGTTCCACCCCACCCACCCGAGATTCGACCCACATTCATGTGGATATCGTGGGCCCCCTACCAGTGTCGCGAGGAGCACGGCACCTCCTGACTATCGTAGACCGGTTCACAAGATGGCCAGAGGCAGTCCCGCTCACTGACACCACCTCCGAATCCTGTGCCCGAGCACTGATTGCAACCTGGGTATCTCTCTTCGGTGTACCAGCCCACATTACCTCCGACAGAGGCACCCAGTTCACCTCCAGCCTGTGGTCAGCTATGGCCAGCCTTTTGGGGACACAGCTACACCACGCAACTGCCTACCACCCACAGTCGAACGGACTAGTGGAGCGTTTCCACCGTCACCTGAAGTCGGCTCTCAAGGCCCGCCTGCGAGGAGCTAACTGGGTGGACGAGCTTCCCTGGGTCCTACTCGGCATCCGCACGGCGCCCAAAGAGGATCTGCACACCTTGTCGGCCAAGTTGGTGTATGGCGCACCCCTGGTCGTCCCAGGAAAGTTCATACCAGCCCCAAGGGGGCGAGAGGAAGAAGCCGTAGCAGTCCTGGGCAGACTACGTGAGAGGCTCGGTAACCTGGCCCCCATACCCACTTCGCAGCATGGGCAGAACCCGACCTGCAGAACTGTAAGTTTGTTTTTGTACGACGGGGTGGACACCGGCCACCGCTACAAAGGCCCTACAAGGGACCGTTTACAGTGATCAGAAACAACGGGTCCACGTTCATGCTGGACATTGGGGGGAAAGAGGAGGTTTTCACAGTGGACCGACTCAAACCGGCCCATGTGGACTTGGCACAGCCGGTCGAGATTCAAGCACCGCGGCGCAGAGGCAGACCTCCCAAACAGGGACCGACCCGGCCCGAGGACATTGGGGGGTGTATCGCCGGTTCTTGGGGGGGGGGGGGTTATGTGGCGGCCCACTTCCCAGCGCACTCGAACCGGCTCACAAAGTGGCGCCCGCCGGCATTGAGTCCGGTCCCAAAAAGGGCGCCAGGCCTTCTTCACCAGCAAGGGGAAAAGCCCACGCGCGGGACGGGACTGTGAATATGTGCCCCCTACAGCATTCCCGCCCAGGGAGGGCAGGAACAGGAAGGCTTTAAAGCGAGGCCACGAAGTTTGAATAAATCTCTTTTGTAACTGCAACTCACCGACTACTTGTCGTTATTTCAGCGCTGCGTGTAGCACACCGCTACAAGGTAATCAAACTGGAAAATGCATCAATTCTTCAGATTAGCTTTATGGCACGGGATACGTGGAGGACTTCATGTAACTCATCAAAGCACTGCAAGTCCTGTTCATTGGTTTGTTGGTGAGACTGATGCCAGGGGAAGTGTGTGGCCTTAAATGCAGATCCGTTCTCCTGTTGGTGCTGCTCTCTAGTGGTCACTCATTGCAAGACAAACTAGATTGCCAAGCAAATTAACTATCACTGGATAAAATGCACAATACAATAGTGTTATACAGAAAATCTTGTAGCTGGCAAACAGAAATGATAGAGGGATTCACCTTGTAGGGGTATATTGAATGATAATTAACAGGTTGCTTTAGGCTGGTCAATGTTGAGCTTCCATATGGATGTCACATCTTCCTGTCTTCTGGCTGCTGTACTCTCCCAGGATATTGTTGGAGGGTGATGTGGTGCAAGGTGTAGCCAGGTTTCAAAAGACTTTCTTCAGCTGAACGTTTATTCTCTGCTATTTATGTCAGAAGCAGAATCAGGTTTTATATCACTGGCATATGTTATGAAATTTGTTGCTTGGTGGCAGCTGCACAGTTCATAACCATATAACAATTACAGCACGGAAACAGGCCATCTCGGCCCTTCTAGTCCATGCCGAACGCTTACTCTCACCTAGTCCCACCGACCTGCACTCAGCCCACAACCCTCCATTCCTTTCCTGTCCATATACCTATCCAATTTTACTTTAAATGACAATATTGAACCTGCCTCTACCACTTCTACTGGAAGCTCGTTCCACACAGCAACCACTCTCTGAGTAATGTTGTTGCCCCTCGTGTTACCCCTAAACTTTTGCCCCTTAACTCTCAACTCATGTCCTCTTGTTTGAATCTCCCCTACTCTCAATGGAGAAAGCCTATCCACATCAACTCTATCTATCCCCCTACTAATTTTAAATACCTCTATCAAGTCCCCCCCCCTCAACCTTCTACACTCCAAATAATAAAGACCTAACTTGTTCAACCTTTCTCTGCAACTTAGGTGCTGAAACCCAGGTAACATTCTAGTAAATCTTCTCTGTACTCTCTCTAGTTTGTTGACATCTTTCCTATAATTTGGTGACCAGAACTGTACACAATAGTCCAAATTTGGCCTTACCAATGCCTTGTACAATTTTAACATTACATCCCAACTCTTCTACTCAATGCTCTGATTTATAAAGGCCAACATACCAAAAGCTTTCTTCACCATCCTATCCACATGAGATTCCACCTTCAGGGAACTATGCACCTGAAGTTCAATTAAATAAGTAGTGCAAAAAGGAGAATGAAGTAATAAGGTAGTGTACACGAGTTCCATTTCCATTCAGCAATCTGATGGCACAGGTGAAGAAGCTGTTCATGAAATGTTGACTGTGTGCCTTCAGGCTCCAGTACCTCCTCCCTTATGGTAGCAATGAGAAGAGGGCATGTCATGGGCGATGATGGATGCTGACTTTTTGAGGCATCACTCCTTGAAGATGTCCTGGATGCTGGGAAGGCTAGAGCTGATGATGGACCTGACTAAGATTACAAGTCTCTGCAGCTTAGTTTAACCCTGTGCAGTGGCTTCTCCACACCAGATGGTGATGCATCCAGTTATAATGCTCTCCACGGTATATCTATAGAAATTTTCAAGTGTCTTTGACATACCAATTCTCCTCAAACTCCTAATGAAATATAGTGGCTGTCATGTCTTCTTTGTAGCTGCATAGATATGTTCGGCCCAGGATAGATCCTCAGATGTTGACACCCTGGAACTTCAGGTTGCTCAGCATTTCCATTTCTGTTCCCTTGATGAGGATTGGTGTGTGTTCTCTCATCTTAGCCTTTCTGAACTCCACAATAAATTTTTTGGGCTTACTGATGTTGAGTGTAATGTTGTTGCTGTGACACCACTCATCTAGCTGATCTAGCTTACTCCTGTACACCTTCTTGTCACCATCGGTAATTCTGCCAATAATAGTTGTGTGTCAGCAAATTTATAGATGGTATTTGAGCTGTGCCTCACCACACAGTCATAGGTGTAAGTTAGGTGGCACAAATGTCTGTTGCTACTGGTCAGTCTGTGTCTGCGTGTTCTCCAGATTGTGCTGCATGCAGACATGTCTTCTGATCTTAAAAAAAATAGAAAACCAATAAAATTGCAGGTGCTAGAATCTGAAACAAAAATAGCGAATACTGGAAGAATCGAGCCAGTCATGCAAATTCAGTGAACAGAAGTACTATTTATTTTCTCAACAAATCTGATCCTTTGAAACTTTTCCAAGGCCTAGGTAACTGAATTTTAACCACAAAGTTATGTCCTTGCATTTTTGGAGTGACTACAGCAGATAATAGATTTTCTTCACTAAAGAACTGATTAGGTTTTTATGACAATTTATTTTACTTATAGCCTCCATTTTATTGTTTATTTATTTAGCTTATTTTCAATTTCTATCTCTTTGGATCATTAATCTCGGACTCTACTAACTCAGTAGCATAATTATGATTCTACATACCCGTGTAAATTAAGCTATATTACTTTTTTATCATTTCAATTTATTAAATGCAGGCAGTGAACATGGCTAATTCAGGTCCATCTGTAATGGTCACCTCAGAATGTGTTGTGAGATAATTAGTTCCTTGATTAATATGCCTAGATTTAATAATGTTGACATGAATGAGAGACAGTTGACATTGTCCAATTTTGACCAGCATTTGCTAATGGAAGGCATTGCTTATGCTCCGCTTTAATAAATCTATCATCTTTTCCACCTGATGAAAATGTACAATTAACCCTGGAGGTTAAAAAGGCAAAGTGTTACAACAGCAACTTCAGAAAGCTGTGGAGCAAACTGACCATTGTTAGATGACATTTATGAATCAGACTGCAGAGGAAATATTATTGACTACCAAAACATTTCAAGACCTTGATTTGTGACAATTTAATTTTGTGAGAGACCATATCTGCATGAGTCAACAGAGGCTGTAAATTATGTTAAAATTCTAGAAGAAATTGAAAGCCCTCAAGTCAACCAAACTTAAAATAGAAGTGCCGAGCATTACACTGTTCACTGTGTATTGCTCAATGACCTAATAAATTGAAGGATTCTAAGCAAACTCAAATGAATACAGGATCTATTTTTGCGAAAGACTCACGAGAATAATCAGCTAGCCTGGTCTTTCCTGGATCTCTTCTTAATTGCCTTCATATTATTTAACCTCTGAGCAATCTATATTTTCTATATAGTTTATCATACATTCAGACCTGAAAAACTATCTTTATGATTTCAAGTAAGCAAGTGCCTTAACGAAGTGTAGCTTATGTCTAACCAGAACCTGCAATGATGTATGAATCTTCAAAACTCTTCTAATCTTGCCACCCTAAAGGATCGCTATGCTTAAATCATAATCTCTACATTCCCAATTACAATAACCCCCTCCCTTACTAAACAACACTCTCATGCTTTTAAAAAAAAAAATTCCTTAAATCTTACCTCTTTGACCAAACATTTTGCCATCTTCTTGAATATACCCTCTCTGACGGTGGTGTCCGCAAAGAGGTTGCTGTCCAAGTTGCATGCCATCTTGGACAATGTCTCCCATCCACTCCATAATGTACTGGTTAGGCACAGGAGTACATTCAGCCAGAGACTCATTCCACTGAGATGCAACACTGAGCATCATAGGAAGCCATTCCTGCCTGTGGCCATCAAACTTTACAACTCCTCCCTTGGAGTGTCAGACACTCTGAGCCAATAGGCTGGTCCTGGACTTGTTTCCACCTGGCATAATTTACTTATTACTATTTAACTATTTCTGGTTTTATTTTGCTATATTCTACTCTATTCTTGGTTGGTGCAATTGTAACAAAACCCAATTTCCCTCGGGATCAATAAAGTATGTCTGTCTGTGATTTGACAACGGATTTGTGTAGTAATGTTCCATTTGAAAAATTTACACATTTAAAATGCTATATTAACACAAATTGCTGTTGCTGAAGATGTTGCTTGGGACAAATACTAGCTCCTCAGAACTCTAAAGAAGCAGACTGTGTTCCTTCATTGTCCTAAAACAGAAAGCAATCATCACGTAGACATGGTTGAGCTCCTGGTGACTTTTGCTGATTGTAGATTTCATTGAATCAGTCAGATTATTTCTTTTCTAAGTTATTTTATCTGTTATACAATGTAAGGGGAGTTCAAGGGAGATCTTACATTGAATTTTTGTATTTACTCAGGAGATGGATGCAGATTTTGTAGAAGTGAGGCAACACAGCAGTGAGGTCATGGACTGTATACAGATTATAGAGAAGGAGGTGTATGCTGTCTCGAAGCAAATTAGGGTGGATAAATCCTTGGGGCCTGACAAATTACAGGGGCCCAAGCAGAGAGATTTAAATCATCCTTAGCCATGGGTAAGGGATTGGAGGATAGCTAATGTTCCATTGTTTAAGATAGGCTCTATAAACTGGCAAATTATAGGCCAGCGAGCCTGACACCAATAGGGGGTAAATTATTGGAAGCTATTCAAAGGGACCAGATTCAAGTATTTCGATAGACAGGGACTGATTAGGGATAGTCAACATGGCTTTGTGTGTGGTAGGTCATGACTAACCAATCTTATAAAGCTTTTTAAGGAAGTTATTAGGAAAGTTGATAAAGGAAAGGCGATGGATGATGTCGATATGGCCTTTGACAATGTCTCGCATGGGAGGTTGGTCAAGAAAGTTAAGTTGCTTTCATTCAGGATGAGGTAGTAAATTGGATTAGAATTGGCTTCAGGGGAGAAGCCAGAGAGTGGCAGTAGACGGTTGTCTATATGACTAGAGTCCTGTAACTAGTGGTGTGCCGCAAGTTTTGGTGCTGGGTCCTTTGTTCGTCACCTACATCAAAGTGGTGAAATGGTTCAGCAAATTTGTGGATAACACCAAGATTTAGGGTGTAGTGGACAGCGAGAAAGGACATCAAAGCTTGCAGCAGGATCTAGACTAGCTGGGGAAAAAGGTAGATCAAATTTAATGCAGGCACTTCGGGAGAACTAAGCAGGGTAAGTCTTTACATGGTGATCAGCAGGGCACTGAGGAGTATGGTAGAACAGAAAGATTTGAGAATACAGATCCATAATTCATTGCAAGTGGCATCACAGGTAGATGGGGTCATAAATGAAGTTTTTGGGCACATTGCCTTCATAAATCAGAGTATTGAGTACAGGAGTTGGGCTGTTATGTATAACACATTGGTGAGACCTAATTTGGAACATTGTGTACAGTTCTGCTTAGTTACAATACCTACAGGAAAGATATCAATAAGATCGAAAGAGTATAGAAAGTTTATATAGATGTTGCCAGGACTTGAGCACCTGAGGACCTTGATGGTTCAATTTCAACATTTAAGAAAAAAATTGGACAGGCACATGAATAGGAGGGGTATGGAGGGCTTCAGTTCAGTTATGTCAATGGGGATAGGCAGTATAATAGTGCAGCATGGACTAGATGGGTTGAAAGGCCTTTGTTCTGTGATGGTGCCTATGACTCTATGACACTATAATTTGATTTGAAAGTTGCCAGTACAAGATTGCAGTTTTCGGAGTTTATTTTCAATCATCCGAAGTATTTCCATACAGAAAGCGAATAAGGTGATGGAATCTTCTAACAGATGATGGTGTCATTTGACCCACCACGCTTCTGTTAGGTTGTTGAAAGATATCGATCACATTCTTTTTAGAAATTACCAATGAATCAATTACCCATCCAGATTATTTGAGTCCCAAAAATGGCTTCCACAGAAAAGAAGTCCATTTGATGGCACCCGCCCACAATCCTTGAGATTCAGTTACTCTCCCTGGCACACTGTTGCTGCAGTGTGATCTATTGACATAATGCACTGTTCTAACTCACTCGAACAACTCCAACTACCTCCCAAAGGCAACACTGAGAGTGACAGACCTACAATGTGGACGATAGTCTCCTTTGACCAACCCAGTCCCCTCATTACCACATCATCCCTGTATTCTCATCAATCCTTCCCAGTGCCATTGCTTTCCCACACACTAGTAGCAACTTGCAGTGGCCGATTAACCTACACCATGTATGTCTCTGGGATGTGCGATGAAACTGGAGCACCAAGAAGAAACTTCTTGGTGGGAAATGTGTGAACTCCACACAGAGCACACAGTTCTGGCACTGTGAAGCAGTGGTGCTGTTAGCTGCATTGTTGTGCTGTCTCTGACCTCACACCACCACCAATTTTTGCTTACACACTCCCACATCTGAGTACTCATTCCCTACAATTCAATGTCACCCCCCCCCCCACATAAGTAGTAACCCCACCACCAGAGAAAATTCATAACCCTAAAATGAAAATGGATGTGAGGGGAACGAGGAAGTTCCCAATAAAGGCAAGTGTTGGACCTGGTTAATGAAGGAGTGGGCTAAATCAAAGTGGCGGGATCGTGTGACACTGGGTCTCCAGTAATGAGATCAAGAAATACAAGGGATAATATTCCCACTGCCCTCATAATTATAACCTGACCAAACAGTGACGGGCTTTTCATTATCCCAGTCCACAAAATGCCAATTAAAAAAATGCCTTTATGGAATCCTGCAAAAGGACCCCAAGTCCCTTGTACCTCTGATTTGTGAATTTTCTCCCTGCTTCAAAAAATAATCTATGCCTTTATTCCTTCTACCAAAGTGCATGAACATATACTTCCCTACATTATATTTTATCTGCTGCTTCTTTGCCCACTCTCCTAAAATAAGTCCTTCTGCAGACTCTACTTCCTCAGCAAGACCTGCCCCTCCATCTACTTCCGTATCATCATCACAAAGCCATCAATTCCATCATCTAAATCATTGGCATGCAATATGAAAAGCAGCAGTCACAATATTAACCCCTCTAGAGCACCACTAGAACAGCCAGCCAGAAAAGGCCCCCTTTATTCCCATTCTTTGTCTCTTGCCAGTCAGCCAATCTTCATCCGTGCGAGCAGCGTTCCTGTAATACCATGGGCTCTTATCATGTTAAGCAGCCTCATGTGCAGCACCTTATCAAACACCTTCTGAAAATCCAAGGAAACAATATCCACTGACTTTGTCTATCCTGCTTCTTATTTCCTCCAAGAATTCCAACAGATTTGTCAGGCAAGTTTTTCTGTTAAGGAAACTGTGCTGATTTTGGCCTACTTTATCATGTGCCTGCAAGTACCCCCAAAATCTCATACATAATAATAGATTCCAATATCTTCCCAGCCACTGAAGTCAGGCTAATTGGGCTATAATTTACTTTCTTCTGTCTCGCTCCCTTTTTAAAGAATGGAATAACATTTGCAATTTTCCAGTCATCTGGAAGCATTCCAGAATCTAGAGATTCTTGAAAGACCATTAGTAATTTCTTCACACTATCTTTCGGAACCCTGGGGTGTAGTCCATCTGGTCCAGGTGACTTACCTACCTTTCATCTTTCCAATCACCTTCTCTGTCATAATAGCAACTACATTCACTGACACTCTCAAATTTCTGACATACTGCTGATGTCTTTCACAGTGAAGACTGATGCAAAGTACTTACTAAGTTCGCCCGCTATTTCTGTTCCCCATTCATACCTCCACAGTGTCATTTTCCAGTGCTCTGATATCCTCTCTCATCTCTTTTACTCTTTATATCTGGGGGAAAGTTAGTACACTCTTTCTTTTATATTGTTGGCTGGCTTATATTCATATTTAATCTAAAAAAATCCATTAAGAGAGAAAAAGATATTTTCCTTTGTTTTTTAAAAACTTTTCAATCCTCTAACTTCCCACTAATTTTTCCTATATTATATGCCCTCTATTTGGCTTTCATGCTGTCTTTGACTTCCCTTGTCAGAATACCCTTCATCTTTGGGCTGTATCTATCCTCTGCCTTCTGAATTTCCCCCAAAAACTCCAGCCATTGCTGTTCTGCTGTCATCCCTGCTAATGTCTCCTTCCAATCAACCTTGGCCAGTTCCTCTCTCATGCCTCTGTAATTCACTCTACTCAACAGTAATACTGAAACATCTGACTTCTTCTTCACCCTCTCACACCGCAGGGTATGATCACTGCCTCCTAAGAGTTCCTTTACCTTCAGCTCCCTAATCAAATCTAGTTCATTACTAAACATCCAATCCAGAAATGCCTTCCCCTTAGTTGGTTCAACCAAAAGCTGCTCTATAAAGTCATCTTGTAGGCCTTCTACAAATTCCCCCTTTTGGGATCCAGCATCAACCTAATTTTCTCATCTTTCTGCATATTGAAATCCCCCATGACTATCATAACATTGCCCTTATTACATGCCTTTTCTATCTTGCATTATAATTTATATCCCACATCCTGGCTACTGTTCGGAGGCCTGTATATAACTCCCATCAGGATCTTTTTACACTTGACATTTCTTAATTCCCCCCACAAGGATTCTACATCTTCTGATCCTATGTCACCTCTTTCCAAGGATTTGATTTCATTTTTTACCCACAGAACCATCCCACCCCCCTCTGCCTACCTGCTTGTCCTTTCAATACAATGTGTATCCTTGGATATTAAGCTCTCAACTATGATTTTCTTTCAGACACACCCTAGAGATGCCCACAACATATCATACCTGCCAATCCCCAACGAGATCATCTATCTTATTCTGTACACTGCATACAATGAAATATAACACCTCCAGTCCTGTATTCATGATCCTTTTTGATTTTGCCCCCACGTTACTCTTCAACCCATACTACTGATTGCAATTTTGCCCTATCATCTGCCTGTCCTTCCTCACAGTTTCACTACACAATGCACCAACATTTACACCAATTGCTCCATCCTTAGCCCCATCTTTGTGGTCCCCTTCCCCCGGCCAATTTAGGTGAAACCCTCCCCAACAGCTTTAACACTTTAACACTGGCTTACTCTGCTTGCACCTTGTTTCTTTTTTTTTATTGACCCCTGCCATGTGCCAAAGGGATCATTATGAGTGCAGTGCACCAAAACGTTCCAAAAGGCCCCGAGTTCTTTTTAAACTTTTCACTACCTTACCAACGTACGACTTCTCGTGATGATTGCAGCCCGCTAAACGGTGCTGGGTACAGACAGGTACTGTATATATTCCTCCAGCTGTGTCTTGTTTAGATATTTTAGATGGTAAAGCAGAATACCCTTCTTTTTGTACTTGCATTTTGATCCATGAACTACAGGATGCCATTTGCTCATCAAACAGTCTAGGCAGTTTGTTCCACCACCATCAAAGAGTCATGCACCTCCAGAAATTTTATTCTTGAACCCACTTTATATTTCTTCCATTTGATTTATATGAACTCTTCTTATTCTTCCTTGCCAAATATATTCTGTAGGTTTCTCTAAATCGTATTTCCAGGCTGATCATTTTTTCCCTTATTCACCAATCCTAATTCCCTAGTATTAATAAGCACTCATCAATATTCCCTATATTCTTTGCTAGCTCCAAAGATTTTAATTATACCATATCTCTATGCAATATATCAAAACAACCCATGTGAGATCCATGCAGTATGATTGCAGAAAAGCTGGCTAAGAGGCAAAAGAATTTTAAGTCCATTTTCTGCTGTTTGCTTCTCAGACAGCTTTGTATCCATGTTACTGGTCCATTAACAATTTCATTTTGCATTCTTAAAAAAGTTCAATTTTCTGGATCTTATTGGACACCATACCGAATCTATCTATTACTGTGTTAAAGGATCCAATAAAGTTAGCAAGGCACAAGTGATGGATGAATTCTAATAATTTCCATTTCTGAGATTTGCATCCAATTTGTTAAATGGAATAGAAAGGAAGGATTGAACCAAATCAGATAATAAATGAGAAAGTCTTCAGATGAACTAGACTATTGGTTATTGTTATGGAGTTGCTGATAGCATTGAGACATGAAGATGAGAATCTGACAGATTTTAACAACTTCAATTAATTGCAACATCTTTCTGGCTCGGTGGGTTTATAATCCAGCTTCTCCATCACAATGATTTATAGGGCAATTTGCTCCAAAACTTCCAAACTGTCTCTCCCCAAAATGGGTACTTTCAATTATGTCACTTCAGCCTTTTGGAAATATTCTTTTTAATTTTTTTAAAGATTTAAACAATTGCTTAAATTTTTATTTGCTGAAAACAATGTCCCATGAGGTAATTAAATTACCTTAAGGATTTTTTGATTGGTTATATTTGTTCCAGAAAACGAGCCAGGGTACTCTCATTGTAAAATTTAAAAAAAACCTTAATCTTGTGAAAGAAAGAGAGAAAACAGAATTTACTTATTAAATAAAGTATTTTACAGTTCAATTTTCAACACTGGATTGAGTTTAATATTATTGGCATACATCGTGAATTTGTTGATTTGTGGCAGCAATACATTGTAATACACAATAATAAAAATTCTAAATTACATCAAGAAATATATTTAAAAAGTTAAATTGCATAAGTAGTGCAAAAAGAGAGGGAAAAGAAAGAGGTAGTTCATTGTCCATTTAGAAATCTGTTGGTGGAAGGGAAGAAGCTGTTTCTGAAGCATTAAGTGTGTGTCTTCAGCCTCCTGTACCTCTCCTTTAATAGGTAGCAATGAGAAGAGGTCATGTCCTGGGTGATGAGGGTACTTGATGCATGCCACATTCTGGAGGCATCGCCTTTTGAAGGTGTCCTTGATCCTGGGGAAGCTGGTGTCCGTGATAGAGTTGGCTGAGTTTACAACTTTCTGCAGCTTTTTCCAATCCTCTGGAGTGGGCCCCTCCTTACCAGACGGTGTTGCAACCAGTTGGAATGCTCTCCTCGGTACATCTGTAGAAATTTGTGTGAGTCAATCTGTGCATTTTAAGCTGCTTCATGAATAAGTACTTAATTTAAGCTATTTATGATTGTGTGAAATAATAGGTTGGCAAATTCAGCTCTGGTTTGAGAGATATTTGGGAGCTATTGATGTTGATTTGGTTTCATTAATATTACCTGACATATGTTCTCCTCAGTGGCACAAACATTGCTTGGAAACTATATTTACACTTTCCATATTTCTCATCTTTATTTACAACATTGAACTTGTCCATTTGGCTCATGAAAAACATACCTATTCTCAAAACATACTGACCATCACCATTCCTACATTTCCCTGTTACCGATTCTTCCCACATAATCCTGTGATTTGACCTGATACTCCTGCCATTTATATAGTCATCATCATCATCATGTGCTGTGTCATATGATGTGGGCAGTGGGCAATCTGGTCTTGTGACCATGATTGTTCTTGACAATTTTTTTCTACAGAAGCGGTTTGCCATTGCTTATTGTGGGCAGTGTCTTTACAGGATGGGTGACCCTCAGCAGTTTACAAAACTCTTCAGAAATTGCCTGGTGTCAGAGGTCGCATAACCAGGACTTGTGATGTGCACTTGCTGCTCGTACGACCATCCACCACCTGCTCTTGTGGCTTCACGTGACCCTGATTGGGGGGAGGGCCTTAGCAGGTGCTACACCTTGCCCAAGGGTGATCTGCAGGCTAGCGGAGGGAAGGAGTGCCTCACCCCTCCTTTGATAGTGATGTATCTCCACATCACCACAAAAAGTTGCATAGACAAGAGCAATTTACAGTATCCAAGCAACCTACTGGAATATCTTTGGGATGTATATGGAAAGCAGAGCACCTGAAGCAAACCTACTTTGTCACAGAGTGAACATGAAAACTCTAACAGTCAGCACCAGAAGACAAAATCAAACTTGGATCACTGAAGCTGCCTGTCAGTGAATAACCATCAATATCGACTGCAGGTGCAGGTTACACTAGACAGAAGTTTACAGGTAGAAAGATCATTGATTTATCAGCCATGCTATCCTTAGAAATGTTGTCTCAGCAATCAGTTAAGTAGGAAAGTGATGATGAATGAACATTATTTCTTAAGATCAAATTGCTGATTAATTTTTATTGATTGTTGCTGTGATCTACAAGGATATTGTGCCTTCTGGGATTCATTGAAGTTGCTAAGTTCGTGGGGAGTGATGTGAGAGAAACCAAAAGATGCTGTCAAATTTCAAAACTTTTGGGCAAGACTCTTGAAGCTAGAAGTTAATTGTAAACTGCACTGGAGGA
Organism: Hemitrygon akajei; assembly: GCF_048418815.1. Lineage (NCBI taxonomy): Eukaryota > Metazoa > Chordata > Chondrichthyes > Myliobatiformes > Dasyatidae > Hemitrygon > Hemitrygon akajei. The sequence continues at coordinate 24,867,516 of NC_133149.1, forward strand.
TGTCAGATACGGGAGAATAGGCCCAGAATACATGGAACCTAACCCTACTTTGAAGAGGGAAAAAGGGAGGAAAGAGGGGAAGATGGCTCTTAACAGGACTTCTTAATTTGACAGGGTGCTCAGAGTGCAGTTTTCTCCAAAGTACAATAGGTGTGAGATGTTTGAGCTTCAGTAAGTATATTCACATGGAAATGTACCAAGTGGTATCACTATAAATATCTTTTTAAAGCAGGGCAAGGACTACATCACCATTAACTGTTCTTGATAATTGCAATGAACTTTTATTATATTGAGAGCTGAAGGCAACTGCAGCATCTAGGAGTATGCAATGCATAATTACTTAATGGAGATCATTATATTTCACTTTATCTTGCCAAAGAGCAGCAGCTGAAATGAAAAATTGACTTTACAGGGGATGCAGTTTCCCTGAGATTGTTGCTAATTGCATGCAGATCATTTTTCAGGCAACATTTGCCAAGCTACAGTGGAAAAACTTATCCACTCCCTCCAGTCCCAACATACTAGGACAATGATTGTGCTGTATTCATTGCAGCAGAAGCGGCTGCATTACTCTAATTGGGCTGATCGTCAAGATTTGTAGCCAGTCATGGTTTGATGCAAATGACAGTGAGCAGTTCCAAAGCAGAAGGAAGGAGACGAGGCAGGGGGGTGAAAGTTGAGGCAGACACTTTTTTGCCAGGTTGTTTGTAATCAAACACACGGAAATACAGCATCAGTGGACACCACTTCAACTGTCCATTCGTTAGCAGTCAAAGATTCAAAGTATGTCAGTCCCATACCTTACCTTTCCATTGTTGCTAAGCATCATATTAGTAATATAACATTAAAAAAAATACAAAACTCTAAGTCAAACTTATTACTTGAAAATTGGTGGTAGATCCATTTGTTATGCATAAATAGTGCATAATACATCTGGAACAAGAACACATAGCTTAACAACAAGAGTTTTCTTATTTAAGTTGGACTTGAGGACTGTATAACAGAAGAGGCAGAGATGAGTACTGTAGATTAAAAAATAGAAACTGAGTTACAACGGAGTTCAAGGGCATGGGGAGAGCTCAGGAAAGTGGTGTTGAGGTTATGACAGGATCAACCATAGTGATATAGAAATGGGCGCAGGCTTGAGTCATTATCAAATCAAAGATGGTGTTGAATCAACATATTGGAGGTAGATAGAAAATCTAACTCAGTTGTGCCACAACAACTTCTCACTCAATGTCAGCAAGACCAAGGAGCTGATTATTGACTTCAGGAGGAGGAAACCAGAAGCCCATGAGCCAGTCCTCATCAGAGGATCAGAGATTAAGAAGGTCAGCAATTTTAAATTCCTGTCTTCTCATTTCAGAGGACCTGTCCTGGCCCAGCGCACAAGTGGCAATTATGAAGAAAGCACAGCAGTTGCTTTACTTAGGAGTTGGTGAAGAATTGGCATGACACCTTAAAATTTTGACAAACTTTTATAGATGTGTAGTGGAGAAATACATTGACTGGCTGCATCACAGCCTGGCATGGAAGCACTAATGGCCTTGAATGGAAAATCCTACAAAAGGTAATGGATATGCCCCAGTCCATCACTGGTCTTTCTTTTTGTATTTGCACAGTTCGTTATCTTATGCACACTGGTTGTCCATGCTGTTGGTGCAGTCTTTCATTTATTTTATTATGATTATTGGATTTATTGAATATGCCCACAAGGAAATGAATCTTCGGGTTGTACATGGTGATATAGGTGTCCTTTGAGTTTTATTTGAAATATCATCCTACACTTGTTCCCTCTGTTCCATTCAGCATCATAAACAGAACAGCTAAAAGTGCTGCATTAGTAATATGCACAGTCATTTAAAAAATGTATACTTAGGGGCACAACTGGTGAAGAATTAGGAAGATCCACTGTTCTACCAGCTGGCACTTATCAATAAAATGTCATCTTTTCCTGTACAAGTTAGATTTCCTACTAATGCTCCCTCATATAATCATGTCCCTTTGAATTTCTGTGGTAATACTGGGTGTTCTGGAATGGAGAGAGATGTTGCTAATTTTACAGTATGCAACCTCCCACAACTGTTACTGCCTCTTGTAGAAGAACATGCCTCAGAAAGAATCGTGACAGTTATTGTAAGAGCAAAACGAGCAGGGAGTAGGCCTGGCAGATCATGATCAACCTCCTATTGTAGGTCAGACACAATCAATCCCAGAACTTGCTTGCTGTTCAGGCTTGCTGCTGTATGAGTACAAATATTTCACAATCATTTGGTCTCAATGATCTTCAAAGAGAGCATCACTCCGTGTATAGGCACGACCAAGTTTTAACTTGAACATGTTTACATGACACAGAAAACAGAAGCAAATGGTGAGATATGGCAGGATACGCAGCATTGACAACAGTTCTCACACTGATGGGACTTTTCCATGCATGATTAAGCATGTTATTGGTATTGTGAGAATATTTTTCTGCAGTGATATTCTCTAGAAAATACTTTTTAACAATGACAAATCAAAACCTTAAGTTGTGGGGAAATAGCAAATGAAAACACCATAATGTCTTATCTGCTTAACCAGCTTGAGTGTTGGTCCCTTTGCTTCAGCACTAAGACTCAGTGCCACTGAGAGTTTATAATTCAGATGCTCGAAGGCTGCTTCCTTTCATTTTGAACTTGATGACACTTAAGTATTCTGAAGCTCTGGCTCATGGTAGACAACTTCGGACTACTACCCAGGGCCAAATGAAGGAATGTTCTGGAATGGCTGTTTGTGATTATGGATGAACATGGTACATGAGGGACCAAGGTGGGAGTTGGCATTATGGCATCATGAAAGCGAGGGAGGCATCAACCTGTAGCCATGGCAGCCTCTCAGGGAAATGGGTTGATGGTGCAAGAGGGTGCCTGACACAGAGCCTTTAGACCCAGAACTGAACTGACTGACAGGTGTCCAATCCAGTGACTGTTCCCTGCTGCCTTCAGTATATTCCTTGCAGTCTGCTTTCTGTGCAACACGAGCAGGATTTTGCTCATGTGGGGCAAGGGGTGCGCCACTGTTTTTGCAAAAGTGAGGTGACTGTGTGCCGAAGAAAAGTGACCTGCTCCTCTCTAGCATTGTTCAGCTCATACAGGAGAGTTTTCCGGGCTGCGGAGCATCCCTTTGCTCCTGGAGAGTATGCGCCCTCATGCATTGCTTTATAGCATCCACCGAGAGCAATATCCTGTTCATGGACAGCCCCTCTCTGGTTAGTGAGCACATAAACTACTCCTGAAGAGCAGAGACCTGACCTCCAGATGGACCAGTGTAAGACGCATACAATCATTTGTACCTTCCTTTCTGCATCCACAGCAACTATCAATTACATCAGTAGGCACTATGTGAGGGGGTTGCGACTGGGAATGATGTGCGCACGGTATCCAGAGTGGAGATCACCCTCTGTTTCTGAAGAGTTTCCTGCAAAGGCAAGGGGATTAAACTCTCTCTGTTCTTTCCCATTGCCTGTGTTTGGCCAGGGTGGTCTGAAAACAAGCATCCATCTTGTTATGACAGTACCTCAGTCTGTGGCCTTGCACAGATCCTGTCTCCATGTTTCGAGCGTCTCATTTCGATGAGTGTGTCCTCGCAGCAGCTTCCCCTTTGTCATCAGGCTTCTGAATGGTCCATCAACACTACCTCACTATTCCTCTTCTGTGCTATATCTTTATATTGTACATTATCATACTTTTTTTAGTCTTACACTCTACTGCTACCAAAAATAAGCAAACTTCATGACATATGTCAGTGATAATAAACCTGAATCTGACTCTCCAGCAATGCTCTCTCTCCGAGAGGGTGCAGAGAGGTATCAGGTGCAAGGATGTGCACTGGGGTCATCACCTCCCTCCCCCTCCCCTCCGTTTCATTCTTCCTGCTGTGTCCTCATTTTTATTGTGGGAATGCGTGGAAACAGGTGGTCTATCCCAAATGCTTGCAAAAATAAAACGGAAGTATTTGTGAGTTGCAGCCAAAGTTGCTTCAGAGAGATACAGCAGCACAGATGGTAGGAAGAGAGTTTACTGTTGATTACACATCAAAGGATAGCTTGTAATTACAATGAATAATAAACAGCTTGCAAGTACAAGAGCATACCTGGAAGGCTGAAGATAGATAGCACTTGCGGTGGGGTTGGTTTGGGATTCTATGACCAGTCTACCATCCATTACAGGATAGCCTTCTCCATGGATACAAATTATTAAATTTAAGGGGGGTCTTTTCTTGGCTGGGTGGCTTTCCTTCAGTTCCCCATTGTTCCTCATCCTAGCAACATCGAATAAGCTTTCCTTTATCAGCCATCCCTTTGGAGGTTTCACCCCTGTGGGTGGAGGGGGAAACAATGTCAATGGTGGGGTGAAGGCTGGGTTGGCGCAGGGAAGAGTGCAGCTTGTGAGACATATTGTTGGAGTAATAGTGTATACAATTAACAATGGGTGTTCATACATGTGGCTTTGTGCATGCATGATTGTGCTTGTGGGTATTTGTATGTGCTCGTGTGTGTGTGTGTGTGTGTGTGTGTGTGTTTACATTTCCTTCAGAGCATAAGAGAGACATATTTATGTGGACCTCTCCTTGATATATGCAATTCAGGTCATGTACCTGTTTGCAGCATTGCTTCAAAGTATAGGGGGTCTCTCTTTGGGCTGACACCACTCAGATGATCTCCAGCCAGACTGCTCCTTGGTACATGGGATAACTCTCCTGCACGCCATATCACGGTGGGTGAAATATTAAGTTTTCTTCCTTCCTGTAGCTTCTGTCTTGGAGTGTGGAGTCCATCTTGTGTTGCTGTCTTCCGGAGGGTAGTTGTGATGACTTCCTGTCTGCTGGCTGCTTCCCTACATTGGATGTGGTACACGTTTCCTTTTTGCATCTAACTCTGGGTGTAATTTCAATGTCCTTTCAGATGTTGCTTTTTGTAACTGAACTAAAACTGGCCAAACTGAGTATCAGGGACACAAATGAAAAGAGGAAGACCATGGGAGTTATACTGGTGCAACTAGAACATTTTTTTATTCTGGCATCTTCCCCTTTTGTTTCCATTTCTGAAGAAGGGTCTTGGTCGGAGACATCAACTGTTTATTCATTTCTATAGATGCTTCCTGACCTGCTGAGTTCCTCCAGCATTTTGCGTATGTTACTAGCGGAACAACAGCCTCACATTCCGTGTGGCAGAAGTTCTGTTTTGCTCTCTGTATGGAGTTTGCACGTTCTCCCCATGACTGCATGGGCAATCTCTGGGTGCTCCGGTTTCTTCTCACATCCCATAGACATGAAAGTCAGGAGGTTAATTGAGCGCTATGAAATACATCTAGCATGTAGGTGAGTAAAAGAACCTAGGGAGAGTTGATGGCAATGTGGGGAAAACCTGAAGAAAAGATCAGTCTACAACTGTTTTGAGTAGATGCTTCATTGGGCCAATAGATCTGTTTCCTTACTGTACAATTCTTATAATTCTAAGCGATAATCATGCACAAAAGTTTACACAAAACTGCTGTGGTTACAGTTCCTGAATTTGAGAACTGGAAAGCATTAGATAGGGATCACATTTTGTTATGTATTGTTTAAACCATTCTGACATGAGCTAGTGGAGCATGTCACAATCTCTCCAGATAAAACCAGGTATGTTAATGAACACTAAAAGTGTTACTGAGACTAATTCTTGACATAATGTAGTTGGCATTGTGACTTGCTGTCCTCTCAATATCCTTTCCCCTTGACAGAGTTAATCTCTCCAATGTCAAAGCAGCCATAAAGACATCCAGCAAAGTCTGATTTGAACCCAGGTCAGTCGTCCTGAATGATTGCACAGAGTTGTTTCTGAACCAAGTCATCTGCTGCAGCTGGACAGAGTTATTATTGGCTCAAAGCTGTAACTAGAAGTGATTTGTGATGACACATGTAAAATCACAGGCATTCATTTCTGGCAGGTGTGTTCTGCCAAGGGTATCTGCTGGGAGCATCTTCTCATTTCCCTTTTATGAAACTCTCAAACAATATAATTGGCAACTTTAACAACATAATTTAAGTACATTGTTCAATGTGATGGCAAGAATGCTCACATTGATGCAATCTGATCCCTAGATGCATGATTCAAGTTTTATTTGCAAACATTAATGTATAGCTAATTATCCATCTGCATTGCACTATTGCAGTTCCAGGTTCAGGTTGAATGAAACTGCATTATAGCAACGGAGTCCAATCACAAACAAGAGAAAATCTGCGGATGCTGGAAATCCGGGCAACGTGCACAAGATGCTGGAGGAACTCAGAAGGCCAGGCAGCATCAATAGAAACAAGAACGCTTAATATTACAGGCTGAGACCCTTCATCAGGACCAGAGAAAGAAAGATGAGTCAGATAAAGGTGGTGGGGGTAGGGGAGGAAGAAACACAAGGTGATAGGTGAAACTGGGAGGGGGTGGGGTGGGAAGTTGACTGGTGAAAGATATACAGGGCTGGAGAAGTGGAATCTGATAGCAGAGGACAGAAGTCCATAGAAGAAAGAAAAGGGGGAGGGGTACCAAAGGGAGGTGATGGGCAGGTAAAAAAGGTGAGAGAGGGAAATCTGAATGGGGAATGGTGAAGGGGGGGGGTACTGGAAGTTTGAGAAATTGATGCTTATGTCATCAGGTTGGATGCTACTGTCGCAATGAGGCCACACTCATGTTTGAGGAACAACATCTTGTATTTTGTGTGGGTAGCCTCCAACTTGATAGCATGAACCTTAATTTCTCAATCTTCTGGTAATCCCCCTGCCCCCCTTCAGTATTCCCCATCCCCCTATTCCCTCTGACCTTATCCTTGCCTGTCTATCACCTCCCTCTGGTGCTCCCTCCCCTTTTCTTCCATGGCCTTCTATCCTCTCCTATCAGATTCCCCCTTCTCCAGCCCCGTGTCTCTTTCACCAATTGACTTCCCAGTTCTTTACTTCATTCCTCTCCCCCCCCCCCCCACCACCAGTTTCACCTATCACCTTGTGTTTCTTCCTCCCCTTCCCCCACCTTCTAACTCTGATTCCTCATCTTTTTTTTCTCCAGTCCTGATGAAGTGTCTCGGCCCGAAGCATCGACTGTCCTTTTTTCATAGATGCTGCCTGGCCTGCTGAGTGCCTCCAGGGAGGTGGGGGGGGGGGGTGTACCAAATTTAGCACTACTCTTAGGACCATCTCTCTCTGAACAGATTTTTTAAATATATCTAAATAAAAGATCTAAGATGTTGAGGGAGTACATGTACATACAGTTACTGGATCTCTTGCAGCTACTGACACTATAACTAGGGACATAGTTTCAAGATTTTGTGGAATAGATTTAGGACCAATGTGGAGGGACTGCTTTTCCCAGCGCTTTGCTTCTGTGAATTTGCTGCCCAGGCATGCAATTGAGGCTACCTCATGAAAATTATTTAAGAGACAATTAGATAGACTTTTTGCACAGTAGGGGCATTCAGGGTAGGTGGAGCTGAGTCCACAGTCAGGTTAGTTATTGCCTATTGAATAGCAGAGCAGGCTCAACAGGCCAGATGACGACCTCCTGCTCTGATCTGATATGTTCTTGTATTCCTATGTTATTTTACATCAACTACTAATGGCACTTTCAAAACTGCTTTCAATTGAGCTAGATCAACAAGGTTTCTTTCCCTATACAGTATGTTCAATAAAATGGTCTGTCAGCTTTCCAGGACTCTTTACAGAAATGCTACAATTATTTCATGAACAAAAGACGAACAGAGTTTTTGATTGCTTTTAATTTGTATTTCAAGTGCTCCCAACACATTAGCCCTTTCTATTATTTTTACCAGCTCATAAATAAGGGATTGCAACATTTCATGTGACATCGGTCTACTGGAAAGAAAAAGAGGAAACTTCAAATGAACATCCTCAGACACCAAAGGTAGAAGACAACTGGATGAGGAGACTAAGAATACTTCTCATTTTTTAACAAAGGATAGATTATAAGGGCTGGGAACTTAGACTAGAATTAAATAAAACACTAAGGGTATAAGGCTGGATATTGTTACAGTTCTGGTCAATACATTATAACGTTGGCACAACATTGTGGGCCGAAGGGCCCTTTTCTGTGCTGTACTGTTCTATAGGAACAATATAATAAAACTGGAGAGGGTGCAGAGGGATTCACTTTGATTGGAAGCTCAGCTGTGAGGACAGGAATGTTGGGCTGTGGTTGTTTTTCTGGACAAAGAAATCTGAAGAGATTTATTTGAGGTATACAAAGGATGAGATGAGACAATTAGTTCCTATTGACCTCTATTGTCAATAATTAAAAGGGATAGATTTAAAGTAATAGGTCAAAGTCTGAAGAAATATGTTTTACTCAGAGCAGTGGGAGTATGAAGTTCACTAAAGATAGGATAATTCCAAAGGGAGTTGGATAAATGTTTGATATTCTCAACTAGCTCTGGGCTGTAAATTTCTATGGTTTTGTTTTATTGATTACATGCATTTTCTTGTTGAATATAACAAAAGCACTTTTGCACGATTGGCATGCTAGGAGAACCTCATTTGCATCATAGCTATTTTATCTAAGTTTCCATCTTTAGTTCAAACATAAAAAAAATTGAAGCATAAAATACATAATTGGAAAACAAAAGTTTGCTGATTTTTTTCCCCCCCATTCATGTACGATAAATGAAACTGCATCCCTGGTTAGCCTGTAGCTGTGATACTTCATTACCTTTCTGCAAACCTACCCGACATCAAGGACATGTATACAGAAAGATGCCGGAAAAGGGCCTGTAGTATGAAGGATCCCACCTACCCTGCACATGGACTGCTTGCCCCACTCCCATCAGGGAGGAGGCTAAATGGCATCGACAGCAGGACCACCAGACTCAAAAACAGCTTTTGTTCCCCCAAGTAGTGAGGCTAGTCAACACCGCCACCCATTAAACATCCTATTAAACCACTCACCACCACTACTTTATCATTATATTTCAGAGTCACCCTACGTAGCTTTACTCCTGTACCTAGTATCACTTTATCTACATAAAATCAGTCTATGTATAAGGTAATCTTAATTGTAGCGGCTAATTCTAACAAACCAATTGTTGCTGCTGGCGACCTAGCATGGATTGTTATCCTTGCACGATGCACCCTCCAATTACTGCAGTAATGATGTTCCACAAAGCAAAACATACAATCTAGGAGCAATGTGTAATTAAGCATAACGAATGGAGATTAAATGGTCAGTAACAGATGACACCTGGTGGTCCCCAGAACCAAACTGCACAGAACAAAGCACAAATACGCAACTTATTCCTTTCACTTTTACCACACCTCACCCACGTGACTAACTACCATAATAAACGCACAACAGAGAATACAAAGCAGACAGAGAACAGATATATGGCTCCTACATTCCAGCCCTCTAATTATACTAGAATAATTGCAACTACATGTTACCAAAATACAGGAGACATGGAGACTAGAGGGGAAGATATAACAATTAGTGGAGTAGTGTCATAGCAACAACCTGACACTCAACGTCAGTAAGATGAAAAAGCTGATTGCGGACTTCAGGAAGGGCAAGACAAAGGAACACATACCAATTCTCATAGAGGGATCAGAAGTGGAGAGAGTGAGCAGTTTCAAGTTCCTGGGTGTCAAGTTCTCTGAGGATCTAATCTGGTCCCAACATATCGATGTAGTTATAAAGAAGGCAGGACAGTGGCTATACTTCATTAGGAGTTTGAAGAGATTTGGTACGTCAACAAATACACTCAAAAACTTCTATAGATGTATCATAGAGAGGGCATTCTGACAGGCTGCATTGCTGTCTGGTTTGGAGGGGGGGGGGGGGCTACTACACAGGACTGAAAGAAGCTGTAGAGGGTCGTGAATTTAGTCACCTCCATCTTGGGTACTAGCCTACAAAGTACCCAGGGTATCTTCAAGGAGCGGTGTCACAGAAAGGCAGCGTCCATTATTAAGGACACCCCGCACCCAGGGCATGCCCTTTTCTCACTGTTATCGCCAAGTAGGAGGTACAGGAGCCTGAAGGCACACACTCAGTGATTCAGGAACAGCTTCTTCCCCTCTACCATCCGATTGCTAAATGAATATTGAACCCATGAACACTACCTCACTTTTTAAATATACATTATTTTTGTTTTTGCATGATTTTTAATCTATTCAATATACATATACTGTAATTAATTGACTTATTTATTTTTTCTTCTATATTATGTGTTGCATTGAACTGCTGCTAAGTTAATAAATTTCGCAACACGTGCCGGTGATAATAAACCTGATTCTGATTCTGAAATCTCAGCATTCACACAAACGTTCACTTTCTGGAAAATGGTCTATCTTGGATTATGATCTTCTCTTGATAAATCAGGTTGTTCCTCTTGCCTGCACTCAGGAAATTCTGTCTTGTGTTGCTGCTGCCAAAGCTCATTCAAGTTGAAATCTGAATTCTTGTTAACTGTCAGCTCAGGCCGAGTGTAGTCTCTTCCACCATCACTATCTCCTTCATGGTCCATTAACAGTCCAACCCAGCATTGTTCTATTACATAGGGACCATCATTAACATTGTGAATCACTTGCAATGGCTCCAATGCCTTAAGCATATTTGCCCCTATCAACAGCTCAATTTCTATAAAATGAATATGCTTTAGGTGAGATCATTCCTGAAGATCATTCTGGGGAGGAATGTTCCCTTTGTGGACAGACATACATTCCTGTGTATACATGTTAAGTAGTTCACAATAGTTTTCACTATCTATGCTAGTCATTTCCAATCCTGAAACAACAAAGCTACTTTCTCTTGACCCGTGGTGCGTAGGAGAATGTGTGTTCCTTTTCCTGTCAGTTTAAGCTTATTCAAGAGGCTCACTGTACAGACCATTTGTATTTCCTTGATCTAGGAAAACATAAGTAATCACAGTCTTGTTACTCTTCTTTGACGTCACCTGAACTGAAGTTGTAGGAGGTTTACAATCATGAATCACCCACCCGTGTAAGGCCATTAGGTACCAAGGCAATACTCGTTGATGTGTTTGCTTCATTCACGGCTTGTTTTGTATCTACACTCTCTTCATCAGTTCCAGGCTCAATTGCAGCTTCACTTTCCACAGTAGTGGCAAAGCTGCTCCCTTTAGCTTGAGAATGGATTTGTGACTTAGTTTTGTTCACACCTTTGGTTACCGCCAGTGATGTAACATTGTATATGTTCCCAAACACTGGGTGTGTAGCAACCTTTACTTGCCTTTTAATAAAATCTACAACATTAGTGAAAGTAATCTTGCAGTTGTGCCTTTCTTGCAGTTAATAGATCACCGTTCTCCATTTATCCCTCAGCATATGGGGTAATTTCTTTATTACAATCATCATATTAGCAGGCATGTCCAGCTCACACATGTCCTGCACATATTGCAACAGCCTCTAAGAAGAAGACTAGTCTTAACTAGACCACACATCTTCTGATTTGATATGCAGCCAAGAAAAAGTCTTTTCCATGTAGGCCACAGCAATTTTGTGCTAATCACCAAAATGTTCCTGTAGTAAATTTTGTGCCTTTAGATATCCTTGCTCCGGGCTGGCTCACTGGCAATGTTTGACAAGCTCTCTAGGGTAACCTCCAGTGAACTGTTCGAGAAAACAGGTAGTTGTCATAATCCATCAGTCTTGCCTTCAACATTATTATTGAAATCCCTCACAAATGAATGATTCTGCAGTGGATTACTATTGAAGATTTGAATCTCTCTTTTAGGCAGAGATGCAATGCTTTAGAAACATAGAAAACCTACAGCACAATACAGGCCCTTTGGCCCACAAAGTTGTGCCAAACATGTCCCTCAGAAATTACTAGGCTTACCTATAGCCCTCTATTTTACTAAGCTCCATGTACCTATCTAAAAGCCTCTTAAAAGACCCTATCATATCCACCTCCACCACTGTTGCCGGCAACCCATTCCAGCACTCACCACTCTTTGAGTAAAAAACTTACCCCTGACATCTCCTCTGTACCTACTCCCCAGCACCTTAAACCTGTGTCCTCTTGTGGCAACCATTTCAGTCCTGGGAAAAAGCCTCTGACTATCCACACGATCAATGCCTCTCATCATCCTGTACACCTCTATCAGGTTACTTCTCATCCTCCGTCGCTCCAAGCAGAGGCCGAGTTCACTCAACCTATTCTCATAAGGCATGCTCCCCAATCCAGGCAACATCCTTGTAAATCTACTCTGCACCATTTCTATGGTTTCCACATCCTTCCTGTAGTGAGGCGACCAGAACTGAGCACAGTACTCCAAGTGCGGTCTGACCAGGGTCCTATACAGCTGTAACATTACCTCTTGACTCTTGAATTCAATTCCACGATTGATAAAGGCCAATACACCGTATGCCTTCTTAACCACAGAGTCAACCTGCGCAGCTGCTTTGAGTGTCCTATGGACTCAGACCCCAAGATCCCTCTGATCCTCCACACTGCCAAGAGTCTTACCATTAATACTATATTCTGCCATCATATTTGACCTACCAAAATGAACCACTTCACACTTATCTGGGTTGAACTCCATCTGCCACTTCTCAGCTCAGTTTTGCATCCTATCAATGTCCTACTGTAACCTCTGACAGCCCTCCACACTATCCACAACACCTCCAACCTTTGTGTCATCAGTAAACTTACTAACCCATCCCTCTACTTCCTCATCCAGGTCATTTATAAAAATCACGAAGAGTAAGGGTCCCAGAACAGATCCCTGAGATACTCCACTGGTGACAGACCTCCATTCAGGATATGACCCGTCTACAACCACTCTTTGCCTTCTGTGGGCAAGCCAGTTCTGGATCCACAAAGCAATGTTCCCTTGGATCCCATGCTTTGTTGTTGCATCACTAAACTTGCTATTTCCTTTTGCGTTCTGATGGCCTCCAGCTCACTGTTTAGGCTTCTTTCATCTGAAACACAAGTGTCACCATACTGTAATGTTCTCAGAAGCACCTTGTGCTGTTGAATACGGCATAGATTCATGGTGCCACCTTGGTGCAGGCTGAGAGTGAACATCCTGAACTGCCTATTAGGCTCCAAATGTGTGGCTCATAAACATTTGAGGAACAAATGTATCCTCATTGACATCAAATACATTGGATTTTCTGTGCCATGTCAACAGAGGAACCCCCACCGAAGGACTGTCCTGCTGGAGCACATTTAGAACCCACAGCACTTAAAGCCTTCAACACTTTCACTGTGGCCATCTTGGCTGCAATTTCTTCCTGCATCATGAGCGGCTCCATCTTCATAGCTGCTCCTGGTTTCTCTAGAGTTGTTCTTCTATTTGCTTCACCTGTTCTTCCAATGCATGCCTATCCCTCCAATATTTGTTGCCTTGCGCACAGCTCAGGTAAATCAGCCTCTGTTCTAATGCATATCAAAGAGGTACCAGACACAGGAGATGCTCTGCTAGCAGTAGAAGCTGCTGCACGTTAAACGTGCTGTCTTCAGGTGTAATCATCAGCTTGATACATAGTCAAAGCATGCTTTGTGGCTTTATAAATATTTTAATTTACTCCAGAAACTTGACCTTCAACATCACGTTTGTTTCGGCTATTGTTTAGCCTCTGCTGTGACTGTATTAAAAAAGTGTATCATTATTTGCATAGTTTTCAGTTTATCTTACTCTGACATGGGCATTAAAGACAACAGTGAGTTATGTTGCTTAGCAACATCCTCATGAAGATTTTTCAAATCATCCAAATGAGACTGGACTTGCAATACATTTTGCTCTTCTTGTGAAAGACTTCTAATTAACAACAATAGATCTTTAACCTTCTTAACAATTACGTTATAGTCCTTTTGAATGTTGTCAATTCTAGTCACCAAAGCCTGCTCAGTATGTTTAATTTTTCTTTTAGTCTTGACTTCAAGGGCTCTGCTTCCATCTTGACTCATGTTATTTTCCCAAGTTCACAAACCAGACAAAACAATGACATTCACTTCAGATATTAACAATCAAAATATTTCAGCATTTCAACAGAACCAAGTGCCGAACTCTTAAGCAAACACCATGCTACAGAGCTTACCGTCTGTGATGACCATTCCAAACTCAAGCACACAGCATGAATCAACAACACTCAATACTTGCCACAATCGACACAACATGGAGGGCTGAAGGGCCTGTATTGTGCTGTAATGTTCTATAGTTCTATGGTTCTAAGCTGCTCTTGGCTGTGGTGCTCCTAATTCCGCAGACACGTCCATATGCTGATGGTAATTTGGTATAACTGTTGAAATCTTTTATTGACAGAATGTAGCAGCCAATTCTAACAAAGCAATTGCCACTGCTGGTGACTTAGCATGGGTTGTTATCCTTGTATGATGTGTCCTCCTATCAATCCCATAATGATGTTCCACAAAGTCGAAGAAATGTATTCGATCCTTTATTCCCAACTAGCAAAACATACAATCTTGATTAAGTGATCAACAAAAGATATGGCACCCGGCGGTCCCCAGAACAAAACACGAATATGTAACTTATTCCCTTTGCTTTTACCACACCTCCACCCACATGACTAACTACCATAATAAACAAGAGTGGGAGTCATGCATCTGTTCTCTATCTGCATTATATTCTATGTTGTGCATTTATTATAGTAGTTAGTCACATGGATGGGGTTTATATATTTATTGTTTTTATTGTGTTCTTTTGCTTATTTTGTTTTTTTTACACTGCATTGGATCTGGAGGAACAATCAGTTTGTTCTCCTTTACACTGTTACAATGAAGTATGGATAAGAAACAATCCTGAATCATAAGCTCTCTGGTGATCAGTTGGAAGAAAAAATTAAAACAATAAATTAATTTAAAGGCAGAAGTAACCGCTGTTAACTACTTGAAAACACAAAAATAACAAAGCAAATCACTCCCCTCCCCAAAAATCTCACGAAAGTTTAACTTTTCTAAGAAGGTCAGTGACTCCAATTAAAAAGGATGGGACTGTGTAAGATGTACCCATTGTTCCTTGTGCAAAGATAATAGCTCCCTGGTTGCAGAACAGTGATAAATCCAGTTCAAGATGCATGCACATCTGGCTTTCAGAGTCTGCTATGTTGCTATTTATTCACTGCCCAATGATTCTCCATGGACCCATTGGCTAACTGTTCCTGCATGTGGGTGATTGCATATTACTACTTTCACTATAGTTCTTGTGAACTTGCTCACCTTTATGCTTTGGCAAATATTATTCAGGATCTTCCTCACTCTAGAGTTCCAGCTTTAACTGTTCAATGGGCTGCAACATGAGAGGCAACTGCCCTTTGGTCAATTTTTTGGCAGCCTTACAAATACGAAACCTCTTTGAGCACATGAAGAAACAAATAAAATATTTTTTATATAATTTGAGTTCAGTAATTAATGATATTTTCTTCAACAGGCTATAGCCCTCATATCCTTTTCTCTAGGCCATTTGATTCAGTGCAATGTTAAAGACAGTGTTGTATTGAAGAGATTTAATTGCTCTAAAAGGGTTTTTAATTCTATCAGTGATCATAAGAAGTAGCAAACTGTGGCATATTATTTGCTGTGAGTGTAGGAAACATTAACACCATTTAAAAATATCTTTAATCTGAAGGTGTTAATGTGCTTGTCTGGGATGGATTTAAATGCCAGAATGATGTTCTGCATTCCCAAAGTTCTTCAGGTCTGTTTTTTTGTGTAGTGCTAATATATTCAGAATCAGTTTCCCTTACAGCTTTCTAATTTTAAAGATTTGCATGTGTTTTTTTGTGAGTGGAAGCAAGACTCTCTAATTATACCTTGGAGCTAAAGAGATTCAGTTTGTGGGATCATTATTGTAATTCAAGCTGTGATATAAATATGAACTCTAGAGAAGATGTCCACTGATAACTAGAATCCAAACTGTAAACCTGTTGTTCAATGTTTGAAAAGATTGGTATTTTAATTTGGCACTTTAATGTTCAACGTTCTGTTCAATAGGTCAGCACAGCAAAATGGTGCAGCTGCCAGAGACACTGTCTCACAACTCTAGTAGCCTGGGTTCAATTGAGCAGCCTAGTGTCGCGCGGGGGGTGGGTGAGGTCGGCACGTTTGTCGGTTGAAAGCTGCTTCCGCCGCGTCGGCTGTTGATTGATCTATTGAAAAGCTGTGGCCCCTCTTCCCTATTGGTTGCCTTGTGAACCACGGCACCAGTGTCTGGTGTCAAGCACTTCAGAGGAATAAGAATATCATGTGTGGGAGGCTTGGTCTCTCTTTCCTTTGTCCCCAGGGCATTCTTCACAGAACCATTGAGAAGGTATGCTCCAGATTTAGAAGGGATACACACTCTTAGCTAAGTATGTTTGTTGAATATTTTAGTTTTGTAGTTTGTGTAACTTGGGGGAATTTAGATGTTTAGCTAAATCTTTTACTGGTTGTAAATAAATGATTAATATGCTTATTCCTAATTAGTTTTCTGTCTCACTCACCAAACCCATGAGCCAGCTTCCATGTTACACCTGGGTCAATCCTAACCTCTCGTGCAGCCTGTCTGGAGTTTGCACGTTCCCCTCGTGATGGTGCAGTGGCTTCATCCCACATCCCAAAAATGTTTAGGTTGGTAGGTTAATTGATCAGTTAAATTGATCACAGTGTTAAGGGGGGAGTTGATGGATCGTCGAGAGAAAAGTGTAGGAAATGAATAGTCAATGGTTGTGTCATGTCAGAAAGCTCATTCACATGCTGCAAATTACATTCTTTGGTAATTTATTACAATTTTAATCACCGGCTATCGTTAACCAGTTGTTGCTTTTGGACGTCTTTGTTGCAAGTTAAATACTTACATCAGATTTTTCTCCAGTTCACTTACACATTTGCTCTGCCTCTGATGGCTTGCCTCCCAAGATACAACCACAGGGGAACACTAGATACAAAACAGCCCTTAAGTTATAAAATGATAATTCCATTAGATTGGAAATCACAATATAATTATTCCCTCTGGTCAGATTACTCTGCCGCAGGGCATGCAACAATCTTTTACTGAATATAGAGATTTGCCAATTATTCTGCACAGGGCAATGAAATGTTACAGCTTAATAAGAGTCACAGTACAGATTGTAAACACAAATCATACTTCTAACAATGGACTGCAAGCATGAGAGAAGTTGAGGATTTTGTGATAGTAGGAATATAGTACAGAGGGGGAAATCACAGCTTCTTTTGCCTTCAACACTGGTAGTATGAGAAGAAGCATTTGAGATGGTTTAGAGAAGCTGACACCCATGCATTTGCAACATAGAGGCCCTGTGTGCATGGTGGAAGGAGAGTAATAGCTCCCAAATTATTCACCCATTCACCATTCCAGTCACCTCTTTCCCAAAAGACAGCTCCGAGGCTTCAGCAACCACTTCAGAGTGCACAAAACCAGAGAGGAAACAAATGATTCTTTATCTCAAGGTATTGGCGAGGAAAGTTTTGTGTCCAATTGTAGCAGTAAAAGGAATACAGATCAGAATCCATTGAAGAACCAACGTGACAGAGACCAAACAATGGGGAGGCTCAAAATGTGGAATCATCATATTTACACAAAGCAGAACACTGCAGGTGAACTACTGTTATGGTAAATATTTAGCCTCAGTTAATGCTTTTAATGATTTTTGCTGTAATCTGAATAGTTAGTGACTAAAGATAAACATGTAAATAAGGTAGAAATAAGTACTAAATATCTAATTTAGAGCAAATCAGGTCTTGTGTCTAAATTGCAGCAGCAATTTGCAGATTAATCAGCAGATACCTAACACCCAACTTCTGGCTTGGCATGTGATCAGGTCTAATCCTTCCCTTCTGATTGGTAGCTGTGGCTTATTCCACTTTCCTCCTTCAGTGGCTCACCAGGTTAGTAAACATAAGTTCCTAACAAATCCCCTCTGGCTCTTTATCCAAAATGACTTGATTAAGAATCTTAGGTGTTTTAATAAGGTACCTCTTTTTTTCTAAACTCCAATAAGTAGAATCCCAACCTTTTTCAACTTTCCTAATAGGAAAACTGCTCCATACTTGGGATCATCCTGGAGAACTTTCTCTCAACAGCCTCCAATGAAATGATATCTTTCCTTAAGTTGGGAGACAAAAATAGTTCACAATACCCCAATCACAAACAAGAAAAAACCTGCAGATGCTGGAAATCCAAGTAACCTGCACAAAATTATGGAGGAACTCAGCAGGCCAGGCAGCAGCTATGGAAAAGAGTACAGTCGGCGTTTTGGGCCGAGACCCTTCATCAGGACTCAATATTGTGTGTGCTATTAGTGCCTCATACTGTTGCTGGAAATGTTCCTACTTTTAGACTCCTGCCCCCTTATAATAAAGCCCAACATTGCATTAGTTATTCCCTTTCATCTGCTGTACTTGTGTCCTAGTTTCCTGTATTTCATGTGAAAGACCCCCAAGTCCCTCTGTACTGCAGATTTCTGCAAGTTTTCAGCCGTTAAATAATAGTCTGCTTTTATTGTTCTTCCTTTCAAAGAGATCAACCTCACTTTGTTGGAACAGCACGTGCTATTCTTCAAGGCTGCTGTATGGCTCTCAGACTCCAAGTCACCTGGCTGCTCTTTCTCCATCACTTCCCGTTGTCTCCAGCTTGCAAAATTGTGCAGCATTTGTCACCTACTAACGAAGTCTCCACTTCTGGCATCCATTGCTAAGTGCACCAGGATTAATGCAGGCAACACAATCTTGAAGAGACCAAGGGTGTTGTCTTTGTACTTGTGATGGCCTTATATTTATTTCAACTGTTGTAGTTGGAGATCATACTGGTGTAGGAATCATAGAAGTAGAGCATAGCCTTGTCCCTGAAGACCCAGCCCTCTGAGTTGTGAAGCTACCAATGGTACCTCTCAGGGTGGACTCCATTGGGATGAAGAATTCACGTGTGCTTCCCTGAAAGATGGCATTCACCATCATAAATTTCTTCTCATAATCTACAAGTTGTTTATTAATGAAGTGGAACGCATTCTTGTTGATGACAAGCTTGTCAAGGAGAACACTTATGGACAATTGGTAAAATTGATCCTGGCTGCACTCAGGGAAAGTCAGTAATCTTGACTAATCTGTATTTATCACTGAAATCAAAGAATTATGAAGTGATTTTGATTGTGCAGTAAGTGGGGTACCTCTCTGCTGCTCCCTGTGGGGTGAAAAAGTTTGGAAACACTGGAGAAATCTAATGCAGTCACCTGGCAAAATCCATACAGAGCAGATGCTACTTCAATGCAGAGAGAAATCCAGGTGTAAGAAAATAGATGAAGGTCTTGATAATGATGTGCATTTCAAAATTGGATAAGATGAGCCAGTGAATGCAATGTATAATCAAAGGGGTCATAGCAAAGTGAATTGTTTCTGATGACTCTATGGCAGTAGGCACTAAACTAATTGATAAAGTCACTGTGTCCTTGCTTGAGTGTCCATAAAGAACATTACCAGCAGTGTCACAACTGAGGCATCCATTCACTGAGAATCTCAGCAACTGAATACAAGTTAAAGAAAAACAAAACACTCAGTATTATGGTAGAATACTTTGTGGACTCTGGACTGTGTTTGTGTAGCCAGCAGTCAGTTCCCATACACCCGTTTACGTCTCCCAGTAGCAGTAGATTACCCTTTGAATAATTACAACTAAGTATCCTTGTTTTACTTGCTCTTCTCTAATAGTTACCACATGGAGTTATGAGTTATCATTTATGTCACTATTAGGTTTGGAGATCTACCGTTAGGCATCACCTGATTCCAGGAAAGGGTCACTGAAGTTAACATCGATTGCATCTAGAAATGCTTGGTCCAATTTCATGATTAACACAATTCCAGTCAGATATTATTATAATAATTGTTGGTGTTATTTTTCCCAAATGAATTCAGATTTTGTACAAGCAGCATGCAGAAAAATTGGATCACACAATACATTTAAGTCTATCTTTTGAATGTCCTGTATGATTTTAAGTAACCAAAAATATTGAAGGATGCTTTGCATTGTCCTAATTGTGCTGGACATGCATTTCACTGTCACTTTGTTGTAATCACTGAAATACAACATGTGAGTTTACCCAACCTTTGTTGTTATAAATTTGGTAAGAATTTGGCAGAAATTCTTCCGTAGGAGAGTAGTCAAAAAATGCTTTGAAATTCAGTCTGAGGTACCAACCTGCTTCAAGCAGGCTTCGATTATACCGGTGCCCAAGAAGACCGTGACAACCTGCCTCAGTGGCTATCATTCAGTAACACTTACATCCACTGTGATGAGCTTTGAGTGGATGGTCATGAAGCATATCAACTCCTGCCTGAGGAGCAATCTGGATCTGCTCCAGTTTGCTGACTGTCACAACAGGTCAACAGCAGATGCCATTTCATTGGCTTTTTGCTCATCTCTAGAACATCTGGAGAATGAAGCTGCATACATTAAGATATTTTTCAGGGACTACAGCTCAGCATTCAGCGCTCTTATCCCATCAAAACTCACCACCAAGCTCCAAGACCTGGGCCATGATACCTCCCTGTGCAACTGGATACTTGATCTCCTCACTTGCAGACCCCAGACAATTCAGATTGGCAGCATCTCCTCCACAATCACCATCAGTGCAGATGCACCCCAAGTCTATGCTTAGCTCCTTGTTCTACTCACTTTATATTTATGATTGTGTGACTAAGTACAATGCCTATGTCATATATTTAAGTTTGCTGATGACACTGTTGTCATCAAAGGTGGTGACGAATCAGCATATTGGAGGGGGATTGAAAATCTGGCTGAATGGGGCCGTAACAACAACCTCTCACTTGATGTCAGCAAAACCAAAGAGCTGATTATTGACTACAGCAAGAGGAAATACAGGGATACAAGAGCTAATCCTCAAAGGGAATGGAAATGGAGAGAGTCAGTAACTTTAAATCCTTGGAATTATCATATCAGAGAATCTGTCCTTGGATCAGCAAGTACTGTAAGTGCCATCTCAATGAAGCGATGACAGCACCACCGTTGTTTTGGAAATTTGCATAGTATCAGCATGACACAGAAAACTTTGACAAACTTCTGTACAGTGGAGAGTATCCTGACGGGTTGCATCATGGCCTGGTATGGAAACATCATTGCTCAGCAATGGAAAAAGTGGTGCAAACAGCTCAGTCCATCACAGGCAAAGCCACCCCCCTCCCTACTATAGAGTAGACCAATAAGGAATGTTAGCACAAGAAAACAGCATCCATAATGAAGGACACCAACCATCCAGGCCATGCACTCTCCTCTACTACTACCATTGTACAGGAGGTACCAAAGTCTTGGGTCCCACATCACCTAGTTCAAGAATAGTTATTATTCTACAAACCTGAGGCTCCTGAACCAGCATGGATAGCTTCACTCACAACTCTGAACTTATTCCACAACCTACAGACTCACTTTCAAGGACTCTACAATTCATATTCTCAGTACCATTTATTCTTTATTTTCACAATATATTGTTTTTTGCACATTGACTATCATCAGTCTTTATGTAGTTTACATTAATTCCATTGAATTTCTTTATTTTCCTGTAAATGCATCCAGAAACTGAATCTCAAGTTAGTATATAGTGACATATACATGCTCTGATAATAAATTTACTTTTGAATTTCCTTTCCCTTCCAAAGGGATGAGTCCTTGACCTCAAATGTTATCCCTGATCCTTTAGATATAAGCTGCTGAGAAATTTAGCAATTTTTTGTTTTTATTTTAGATTTTCATGTTTAATGTTATTAATTTCCACAAATATTTTCAATATTGTCAGATATTTGGTGGTTGAATGCTCACTCCTGAAATGTGACTGATACAGACACTGGGGTACTTAAAAAGGTGCGTTACACAGTCGTAACATTTGTAATGGGGAAACCAAAGACCAGCCTAGGCTCCAAGGTATGGAGTGAAAAGAAGCAAGGGTCTCTCTGGTATACTGGACAATATTTAACCCAGTCCCCTGTCTAGATGCAGAGACACTGACAATTCCTTCCTCTCCACCTTCCCCCACATCCCCTCCACTGCCCACCAACAGATACTGCTTGATTCACTGAGCTCCTGCAGATTGCTCGTTGCTCTAGACTGCAGCATCTACACTCTCTTTTGTCTTGGTATTTATCTCTTGACCAACACAGGTCAATATCTTACCCCTGGTTGGGAGGCCTTTCAGCATTTAAATTAGCTGTTACACAATAACTGACTACATTCAGAAGTGCATAATTGGTTGTGATATGGGATCATAAAAAACATATTACAGAAGTGTTTTTTTTCTTTTTATACCAAGTTTCTGATATGCAGAGTAAAAACTTGTTATCTTTTAAATATTCAAGTAAGATTTCTGCTGTCCATTTAATACAGATGCTCATTAGCCAATCCTTTTACTAAACAATAAATAGTGAGACCAATTATTGCATTAAGTATTCATCCAATCATATCATACACTGCAATTTCACCATTCACATTTACTGATGACAATTCAGTGAATTTGCAATTGGTTTGAAAGCATTTCTACCAAATCCTTGGTTATTTTATCAGCATTCTTTTAACAATATTTAAAATGCAAGTTAATTAAACAAAGAATTTTCATGTTAAGACAGTTCTTTGCCATGAATTTGAAGAGGATCACAGTGCTGGAATCATCTCTCTGAACAGACTGCAATAATTAACTTTGGATCGATCATATTTTGCATGTTCATTCATATCACAGTTCTCTGCAATCAACAAAACCATTGAAATAAAAATAAGCAGTTATTTATTTTGCACATTGAAGGTAATTATATGCAGTCTAGTGCTCTTGTGCTCTTAATTGCAATCACTCACAACCAGAAAGAATTTACAATTAAGCAGGAACTGTGATTATTAGGAAAGTAATTGAAAGTGCAATGGATGAAGCAGCTTTCATTACTGCGGGTCCCTAAAGACTCTGGTTTGTAAGGGAATATTTTACCATATCTTTTGTTCCTTATTAATTCAGTCAAAAGAAGTGGATGTCAGGTCAGTATTTATTGGCTTTCCCTAATTGTCCTTGAGAAGGTGATGGTGAACTTTTGTTTTGAACAGCTACTTTGTTTTGGCAAAGATATTCTCATGGCACTGTTAGGTGAACAGTTCTATGACATTATTTCCAGTGGCATAATGGACGCATTCTTATGTCAGGACGATGTGTGACTGTGAGGCGAGCTTGCACTTGGGTGCGGCCTCATGAGACCCTCTGTCCTGGTGGCAGAATTTGCAGGGTTGGGAGGTGCTGAATGCATTTTGTGGATGGTGCACACAGCAGTTAAAGTAAATGAAGGGGTGACAATCAAGCAGGAGGCTTTAAATGATGTTGGAGCACACTCATCCTAGCAAAGGCAGGAAGAGGACCGGGAGGTGGATAATTCATCACACTCCAAATATACCTTGTAATTTGCATACCTTGGTTTACAAACTCATTAAATGGAAGCACAATATGTTCAAAATCACTTACTTTCTTTGGCAGATGCTGCTTATTACAATTCCTCCTCATATTCACTGACAATTTAATGCTTAAAATAGCATTCAGAAGTGAGTGGGGAATTGGCAAATCAATAATTGGCATTGAACATTTGAAGTAGCAACATTAAACTGCAATTAAAGTATGGATTACCAGTCATTATACTTAGTTATTTTATTAGAGAATGTCAGTATGAAGCCAAGACTAATAATGCAGGACATATGGCTGTGAAAAGTAGGAAAGCAAACAAACCCAAGGAGGTTGTTGAGCCCATGTTAAAATCTTGGGGTGGAAATATCCAATTAATCTTACTGCTTTTCCTTTCCTTTGCAGTCATGAAATGTTTCCTGTTACAATATTAAATATTATTGAATGTTTTTTCAATTCCTTTCTGGGGAGAACATTTTAGGCTTTAAGAGTTCACTTCAGTTTCTCATTTCCCCTTGTTAACAAAGAGAACATTAAAAAAGGGCAACCTAGTACGGACCATAAAAAATAAAAATTGATCTCCCCCCCCACAAAAAAAAAATAAATGAAGCTGGGGAAACAGTTATGGTAAACAAAGAAATGGTACTGAATCATAGACACAATAGATTCTGCAGATGCTGGAAACCCAGAGCCACCCACACACAAAATGCTGGAGGAACTCAGTGCTACTGAAATGAATAAACAGTTTGCCGTTTTGGTCTGAGCCCCAACTTCAGGGGAAGATGCCAGAATTAAAAGGTTGGTGGGGGGGGGGGGTAAGGAAAGAAAAGGACTAGCTAGAAGACGATAGGTGAAGCCAGCTTTGTGGGAAAGGTAAAGAGCTGGGAAAGGATGAACCTGATAGAGGAGAGAGGCTCATAGGAGAAAGGAAAGCAGAAAGGGTACCAGGGGGAAGTGATAGGGAGGTGATAAGAGGCTAGAGTGGGGATAAAAGAGGGAGGGAAGGGAAACAAAGAAAAAAAGGTACTGGAAGGAGAAATTGATGTTCATGCTGTCAGGTTAGAGCAGTAGTTCCATGGACCTCTTCAGTTAATGGTAGGGGTCCATGGTATAAAAAAGGCTGGGAACCCCTGGGTTAGAGGCTATCTAGACAGAATGAGATGTTGCTCCTTCACCATGAAAGTGGCCTCAATGGTAGTGAAGTTACACAGATATTGTCTGTCAGTCAGTCTTCAGAGTAGAATACAAGCAACCCATTAATGCTGAATAATGATGGAGAAGTTAAATGCTACATCACTAGAAAATTGCTATTAGGCAAATAAATGAGGTTAAAGGTAGTTACGTCCTCTGACTTATCTTTGGAATGGTGGCTTACATCTTAGGATCCTTGAAAAAGTTGCTGCTGAGATAATTGATAAATTAATTATCATCTTCCAAAGATCCTCAGATTCTACAGAAGTGCCAGAAGATTAAAACTTAAAGTAATACTCATATTTAGACAAGAACTACAAAGTAAAGAGATAACCAAAGACTAATTAACCTAAATCTATTGTTGAAAAAATGTTAGAATCAATTAAGGAAATTACTGCAGCATATTTAGAAAGTTGTAACCTAATCAAGCAGAAATGGTATGTTTTCATGAAGGGGCAATTGTGTCTGACAACTTTATTGGTGTTCATTGAGGAGATCTCAATAGCATACACTGAGCAGAAGAGCAGGAGGAAGAAGGCAGCTGCTGGGGTTAATGGTCTAATCAGCATTCACAGATTCACCTCCCAGATGAGCAGAAGTAGGCATTGTTGAGACGAGCTACAAGTAGAAAGAGTTAACTAACCTAAAGTCCATCCAAAGCAGCCTAAACAATCATAGAACCTCCTCCCACACACCCCCCCCACTCTACCAAAAACATTCCGCACTCCGTTACCAGCAATATTCCGGTTTACAGTCCACATACACTGATCACAATTGATTTGATTGTTAGGTCGCCTGTCATATCCAACAATGACTTCCAGAAACCTATGCGGAATTTTTTTTTTAAGTTGAAAAGCTGTTGCACTGGGGCTGTTCCACTCTTGACCTCAGAAGTCTAGGACCAGTGATACTTACAAGCATCACAACTAGAGTCTTCCTTGGTTGCAGTGGATAATCATTACTACTTCTGTGTGTTATACCCTTCACTCTCTAGGAAGCGTTGTAGAACTGCCTTCCTGGCCATTGTATCTCACCGCTGCTCTCATTCGCTCAGTCTGCCAGAGCCAATGAGCATGTCCCAATCCCACTGGGGTTTGAGGCCTGTAGGCTACCCTCACCTGGTTTAGACCATAAGCTCTAAGAGCAGAAATGGGCCATTTGACCCATTGAGTCTGCTCTGCCATTTTATCATGGCAGATCCAATTTTCCTCTCAGCCTCAATCTCCTGCCTTCTCCCCATACCCCTTCATGCTCTGACCAGTTTAGGCTGCCTGCTGAGGTTGTAAATCGGGGCATGGTGACTGTCACATGCAAGCAATTATTTTGAGCCACAGGTGAGAACCGAGTATCAGGAGGAGAACAAGGGTGAGTGAGCTGTCACAGAATACACTGCAGGCCCCTTCACCAGAGATGTTACCCCTCCCTGGACACCCCAAACTGATAACATGTGGCTAAATGAATCCCTACTCATTCTCCAATTAAATAGTACTGGATATTTTAATAGCTTGCTACAAAATCTGTATTTCCTGATGAGTTGTTTAGAGACTTAGAGAACTCACTCAACTGCATAAAACACCTGTCTAGTCTGAAGATGGAAGGTGATGTGCCAATTACTTTGGCATATCTTCTGAAGAGCAGTTTATTGCGACATTGATTCATTGGATAAGGAGCATTATCCCCAAGGGCCACAACTCTAGATGCCTCTTGCTAATCTGTTCTGAAGCCAAGCAAGCTAGCGTACTGTGCAGCTAGCGCGATGCTATTACTGCCCGTGGTGTTCCGGAGTTCAGAGTACAATTCCGGCAGTATTCTGTATGGAGTCTCTGTGTGTCCTCCCTGTGGCATGCATGGGTTTCCTCTGGGTGCTCCAGTTTCTGCCCACAGTCCAAAGATGTACCGGGTAGGTTAATTGGTCATTGTAAATTGTCCTGTGATTAGGTTAGGGTTAATCGGGGTTGTGGGCCAGTAGGGCTGACTCCATGCTGTATCACTAAATAAAAATAAATAACTTTCCTATTCCTATTCCTCCGGCGCACAGGGTTTCCATTCAGCTCTCTCTCTCACCTTTTATCTTCTCCATGGCAGCTTTTGGCGTCAGGTCAGAGTCAGAGTACTACAGTACAGAAACAGGCTCTTTGGCCCATCTAGTCTATCTGTGCCTACCTGTTTTCCTGCCTAGACATATATGCCTGCGCCCAGACTGTAGCCCTCCATACCCCTCTCATCCAGGTACTTATTCAAATTCAAAGTGCTACAATCACCCTCACATCCACCACTTCTGCTGGCAGATCCTTTCACACTCACACCACCCTCTGAATGCAGGATTCCCCCTTATATCCCTCTCGAATATTTCACCTTTCACCCTAAACCTATGACTCACCCAACCTCTCAGAACCATGAGCACAAAAGGAAAGTCAGAGGAAAGATTCCTGCATGTATTTACCCATCTATGTCCCTCAATTTTGTATACTTCTATAAGAACTCTCATCATTCTCCTGCATTCCAGGGAATAAAGTCTTAAGCTATTCAACCTTTGTCTATAACTTGGGTCCTCAAATTGTGGCAACATCCTTGTAAATGTTCTCTGCATTCTTCCAAGCTTATTGATATCATTCCTATAGATAAGTGATCAAAATTGCACAAATTCTCCAAATTCAGCCTCAACAATATCTCACACAACTTTAACATAACATCCCATCTCTTGTACACAAACTAATGTGCCAAAAGTTCTCCTTATGACCCTATCTACCTGTGATAGCACTTTTAAGGAATTATGTATTCCTAGATCACTTTATTGGAATTGTTTCCTTTGTTTATGGAATGTTGCAAGTCCAGTTCATTAGTTTATTGGCAAACAGCGGGGGCGGATGGTCAGGGAGCTGTGTGGTTTCGGTCGTAGCGAGGACTGGGCCTCAAGCAGCGGTGTCACCTGTTTGCAGCTGTAGCACAGCGTCTATGCTAGAGTTGGTGCTGCCTCTAGTGTTCACTCGGCAGAAGACAAGCCAGGACACTGGGCTTGCACCTTAGCCCCAGAGTAATGTTGCTTCATCACTGTATTCATGGGCATTCATGTATGGTTGAATGACATTTGAACATGTTCTATTGCACTCCTCAGCGCCCTATTGTTCAATGTGCAAGTCTCACCCTACTTTGTCCTTCCGAAGTGCAACACATCACACTTGTATCCATTAAAATTCCATCTGCCATTTTTTTGCAGCTGGGGTAGATTCACTGGGGAGTGTCCCTTTAAGAGTTGGTACACTTTTCTGGCAGCTGCACAGCAGGATATTGGGAAAACATTGATTTGAATACAATATTATTAGCGTTCCCCTTTGCACTTTTTTTTACACTATTGTTTCCACTGGATTTCAGTGAATGTAGGGGACAGTGACCTGACTTGGCAAACTTTTAGTACATTTAATCATCTGGAGCCATATAAATTCTACACAGAAATTTTATCTGAAGGTTTGAAAATCTGTTGTGAAAAATAATTGTCAGTTGTCTCATGTAATGCTGAGATTTGGAAATATTCCCTTCAGCCGAACAAGTCTATGGTGAACATTACACACTGACTCACCACAATCCTACAGTATTGCAAAGTTATTATCCCCAAATTTTCAACAAATTTGAGACAACTTAGAACAGCCAATTAACTTACCAACCTGCATGACTCAGGATGTGGAAGGAAATGAGAGCAACAGGACAAGATCCACAGCATCACAGAGCAAACATGTGACCTACAGAAGCAGGACTGGAACATCTCTATTAATCACTACTTTGCCTTCTCCCATTTCCCCATCCAATGAATCAATGCTATATAAATTTCGTAGCATCATAAGTAATGTCAGAGTGATAGTCGCACTTCAAATCTGCAGAATGAAGATACCCATAAGAAGGTCTGAGTGAGGTACAGCTCAACAGGAAATACAAATGTTGAAGCAAGCTGTTAAAGTAATTACAGTAATTTAAGTAATTGCAACAGGGATTCTTTTCACCATGCACTGTAATTAGTGCAGGTGAACTGTAAAACAGAATGAGAGGGACATTTAAGCATCATCTGGATCTCCCTTCCTGATTACGGTTGCCCTTCATCAGTATTAATGATTGGTGCATGTAGAAAGTCACTCAGAGAGCTCTTTGAGCACATTCTGATTCGATAGACTTATGTTTAAATAAAACCAAATAACAAAAGGATTTTATGAAGAGAATGATTCTTAAGCTCCGAAAATCATGAAACTACTGAAAGGGACATTTTAAACAGTGTTTATATCTGTGGATATAAAGAGAAGCAAAGGACATGGTGTTGACGCACAAAGATAAAAGCTTAATCATGATTTTATTTGAATGATGGAGAAGGAGCAAGGGGCTGAATGACCTATTCCTACTTCAAGGAAGATTATCAAGCAAATCCCTGATGCTGCTCTACATAAGGAAGTGGTAAATAAAAATAGGTCTTCAATCTGAAGCATTAACTCTGTTTCCCTCTCCATGGATGCTGCCTGACCTGTTGAGTGTTTCCAGCATTTCAAATGGTTCGATTTAATATCAGACAGTGTATACAGTATACAACCTGAAATTCTTACTCTTCACAGGTACATCCACGAAACAAGAAATTCCAGAGAATGAATGATAGTAACATCGAGAACCTAACTCACCCCCCCCCACACCCAAGCAACAGTATCGACCCTTCCTCTCCCCCTACCTGCACAAGATGAACCACCCCCCCCACCATACAAGCAGTAGTAAAAGCCCCCAAAGAGACCTTGACTTGGAGTCCATCAAAAACGAAAGCCCATAACCCAGCACTTCGAAATCGCAGAAAGGCGCTCTCTCACCTGTTGGGGAGATCACTCCTTCACCAACAAGGGCAGGAGACCAGTAGCTTGCTGTTCCGATGTTCCGATCTTCCACATTGCTCCTCTGAGCTGCCCCCCCCAACTCGAGGAATAACAGGTTTTCACTCACCATCAAAAGAGGAAGAGTACAGGAGCCTTCTTCCGACAGCAGCACACACTGCCTGCTGTCCCAATTTTCGGTCTTCTACGACGCTTCAGTTGGTGAAATTGGCGAGGAATTGGGTCATCCGTGGGGCCACTCCCCAAAGGCGGACATCTTCCAGGCTGCTCCTGGAGATATTGAAACACCAGGCTGCACAGCCAGTCCAAGAACCCATCGCTTGCAGAGGACCATAGCTTGAGCTGTAGCTGTATATCAAGGACTCCAACAGAACCCCCAGCAACCTTGAAAAGAAAAAGACAAGAAAAGAAGAAGCTGTTTCACGGACGACCTGGAAGAAGTTGCGTGGGTCTACAACAAATTCTGGCGCCATTTTTGTTATTCATTTTAGATTTCTTTTTAATATATTTTTCTTTAAAACCTATCTCCCACCAGCCCTCAGTCTCCAGCCCCTCTTTCAAGCTCTAAGCCCACAACTTTACCCACCTTTGCTTCCGCTCCTCCGTTTATTTCCCAGTCCTGGCCCTCTGGGCTCTACCAGAACAGGTGAGCCTCATTTCTGCTTACAATCCCTGCTCAAATAACAACCCCATCTGCACCAGGTCTTGACCACTTGAAGCATCTCTTGTGCTTCCTCTCCCCCCTGACCAAACCACTAACAGGGTCACCTATGCTTCCAACATTAATAGCACCTCGTGCAATTATCAATTGCTGAATATGGGAAGAAGTTGTTCCTCCTGCCCTACTACCCATCCCCACCCTATATGTACAGGCCAAACCTTAATCCCCTTAACCCCGCAATGCTATTGAAGCATGGAGCCTCAGTTACGAGTAGAAGTTGACACAGTGGAATTCCCACCAGAAGGGATCTCATCCCATCGTATACCAACATCACTATACATTAGACTTATGTTAGAACATATAAAATTGAACACAGAACATAGCACAGTACAGGCCTTTCAAAAACGTGCTTGTAGTTCAAATAGTACTGTAAAATATCCCCAGTGCAGGTATGTGTCAAAGTAATAAAATGGGAGCAGATGTGTATCTCACAGTTCAAAGAAAATTTATTATCAAAGTACATATATGTCACTATATGCAACCCTGAGATTCACTTTCTTGCGGGCATACTCAATAAGTTCAATAACCATAATAGAATCAGTGATAGACCTTACCAACAGGGTGGACTATCAGAGTGTAAAAGGCAACAAACTGCAAATACAAAAATAAATAAGTAATAATAAGTAAATAAGCAATAAATATTGAGAACGTGAGATGAAGAGTCCTTGAAAGTGAGCCCATAATTTTTGGGAACATTTCAGTGATGGGGCAAGTGAATTTGAGTGAAGTTTCACCTCTGGTTCAAGAGCTTGATGATTGAGGAGTAATAACTGTTCCTGAGCCTGGTGATGTGAGTCCTCAGGCTCCTGTACCTTCTTCCTGATGGCAGCAGTGAAAAGAAAGCATAGCCTAGGCAGTGAGGCTCCCTGATGGCAGATGCTGCTTTCCTGCGATAAGGCTTTGTGTAGATATGCTCAATGGTGGGGACGGTTTTACTTCTGGTGGACTGGACCATTTCCGTTAGTTTTTGTAGGATTTTCCATTCAGGGCATTGGTGTTTCCATACCAGGCTGTGTTGCAGCCAGTCAATATACTCTCCACCACACATCAATAGAAATTTGTCTAAGTTTTAGATGTCATGCCAAATCTTCGCAAACTCCAAAGGAATTAAATTGCTGAAACATAGGGAAATACGGAGAGGGATAATAGGGTTGAGTTGAACTGCTCTGTTGAGAGGCAGTGTGTGCCCAGTGGGCTGAATTACCACCTTTATTGGCCTCTCAATGCTACAGCGCACACCCCCTGCCACTACAGGTGAAGTTACTGTAATAAAAACCCATGGCAGCACGAAGCTTTTTAGAAGAGACCTCTGATAATGAGATTTCATTTTTCGTCCCACACAAGCCCATAGTTACTTAGTGGGCTTCAGTTTCTTCCTGTGCAGCTTGTACCACCTAGTAAACAGCAGAGGTCCTTACCTGAAGGCATCCTGCAAGAGGAAATGTGTGTGAACCTTAGAAAAAAAGAGTCAAGAAAGAGGAAAAGGGTCACATTGGTTGCACAACCTCTAGGTGCCCACAATATTGCAGAAGGAACACCACATCTTGAAAAACTATCAGTTATTTTCATTTACATTGGATTGTGATTTCCATTTGTCGCTAGGTTACTCATGAAAGATTTTAGCTCCATAAACAAATGCACAGCCTGTTCCATACTCAATAATGTTTAAAATGCACAAGTGCATATTATCGACACTCAGAGGCCACTTTATTAGGTACACCTGTACACCTGCTCATTAATGCAAATATCTAATCAGCCAATCATGTGGCCGCAACTCAATGCATAACATCATGCAGGTTCAGCTGTTCAGACGAAACATCAGAATGGGGAAGAAATGTGACCTGAGTGAGTTTGACTGTGGAATGATTGTTGGTGCCAAACCAAGTGGTTTGAGTACCTCAGAAACTGCTCATCTCCTAGGATTTTTATGTGCAATAGTCTCTAGAGTTTACAGAGAATGGCGGGGAAAAAAAGACATAAAACATTGCGTGTGTGGCAGTTCTGTGGGCGAAAATGCCTTTAATGAGAGAGGTCAGAGGAGAATGGCCAGACTGGTTCAATCTGACAGGAAGATGACAGTAACTCAAGTAGCCAGGTGTTACAACAGTGGTGGGCAGAAGAGCATCTCTCAAAGCACTACATATGGAGCCTTGAAGTAAATGGGCTACAGCAGCAGAAGACCATGAACATATAGTACACTTACGTGAGGTACCTAACAGTGACCATAGAGCAGGGGTGTCAAACTCATTTTAGGTCACAGGCCGGATTGAGCAAAATGCAGCTTCATGCGGGCTGGATCAGTCGGACGCGTGCGAACGCAGCTTTCGTTGCCTCCGTTTTTTCAGCCTGCTCTCATGTGTCTCAGTCTCTGCTATAACTACAAAGTGTTTCACTTTACAAATTCCGTTGCTTATGAAGAAGACTGCCGAATAAACACTAAAAACCCTGAAAACCTGGTACCTGAATAAACTCAGCATTAGCCATATCATACGCCATAGGCGCTTCGATTACTGGGGCCAGCTTTAATAGTAATTAGATTTTATCTCGCGGGCCAAAGATAATTCCACCGTGGGCCGGATTTGGCCCGCGGGCCTTGAGTTTGACATATATGCCATAGAGTGTAAATAAAGACTTATCTTTTCCTATGTACTACAGCTATCAACAGACTTGAAATCACTTTCAGAGTAATGCTCTGAACTATATATTTTTTAAATTCAAAAATATTCTTTCTTCATAAGTTTTCAAATGTACTGTATATAATACAGCTCATCAAGTCAACTTTTTCATTACTAGGCATATTATTCCAATTACTTAATGCCATTGTGGCATCAGTTATAATTAAAATGCAACCCTTGAGCAAGGAGCAAATTTTAACACCACTTCCAATTATGTAGTATGCAATAAAGACAGAGTTGAAACTGTTTCCCTTCCCTGAGGAACCTTTGCAGGGGCTGCACCCAGCGACAGCATATCCCTCAGCACATAGATGTAGACCTCAGAGCACTCCAGTCTGCAGCATGTAGTTATGGACTTGGCTCTAAAATATCAAAGAATTTTGATCAGACAAGAGGATGTCTTTTTACTGATTTGTTTCATCCAAGTCATTTACAAAAAACACAATTAGCAGGGTTCCCAGAACAGATCCCTGCAGACCGCCACTAGACATGGACCTCCAGGCAGAATACACTCCATCTGCTACCCACCTCTGCCTTCCGTGAGCAAGTCTGTTCTGAATCCACACAGCCAAGTTTTCTAGATCCCATGCTTCCTCACGTTTTGAATAAGCCTACTAAGATCCATACATACCACACTAACTGCTCTAGCTTCATCAACTTGTGTTACTTTCTTGGAAAAGTTATTCAGGCTCATGAGGCATGGCCTGTCCCTCACAAAGCTATGATAACTATCCTTATAATATCAGACTATATTTCTCCAAATGCTCATAAATCGTGTTTCTATGAACCCTCTTTAATAGTTTGCCCACCTCTGATGTAAAACTCACTGGTTTATAATCCCCATAATTATCCCTATGACCTTTCTTGAACGAATGAATAGCATTTGCTATCCTCCAGTCTTCTGGAACTACTCCTGTGGCCAGTGAAGATGCAAAGATGATTACCAAAGATGCAGCAATTTCCTTGTTTCCCATTGTAATCCAAGATATATCCTGTCTGGCTTCAGGGACTTATCTATACTAATGTTTTTTCAGAAGATCCGACTCTGACTCTTTCTTAACTTCAACATGCTCCAGGACATTAGTATGTTCTATACTGACTGCACATTCATCAAGGTCTCTCTTACTGGTGAATGCAGAAGTATCCATTAAGAACATACCCTCAAACTTGTCACCTTATTCTTCATGTACTTGTGGAACATCTTAGGGTTTTCTCTTATCGTACTTGTCAAGACTTTCACGTGTACCCTTCTAACTCTCGTAAGCACCTCTATAAGCTGCTTCCTTGTTTCTTTATGACTCTTAAGAGCGCAGTCTGATTTCTGCTTCCTAAACCTTGTTTGTTTTCTTCTTCCGCTTGACTAAATATACCATCTCTCTTGCCAATCACGGTTCCTTCACCCAACCATCCTTTTCTTGATTCAACGGTACAAACCTTACCAGGACCCCAAGCAAGAGCTCCCTAACAACGTTCACACTTCCCTGAGAACAACTGTTTCCAATTTAGGCTCTTTGCTGTTGGATCTGGAGTGTGTGATCCAGAAGTCAAGAAAGAGGTATAAAACTTGGAGGTTATGACTGTTTTATTCAGTGTTACAAGAACAAAGAACGAACAAAGAAAAACACAGAAAGAAATTGTGGTAATCTCATACTCAAACTAGAGATAACACGCATTCTATTATTAAGATGCAATGTAGGAACTGGCCAGATTCAAGTGCTGTGGCACCTGCTGAGAAAAACTAAGAAGCTTGTTGAACATGCAGAATTAGCTATACTACAATTAGTGGAAAGTTCACTGAAAAATTATCCATGCATAGGTGATTATATAAAAATTATAAGCAAGCATAGAGAAGTTAAAATACAAGAAAAATAACAATTCTATACCCTAATCCAACACTGCCAATAGCATTGTACTTAGCCCTCCACCAATTAAATACTTTCCCACACCATCTGACTTCAACCCACTTTGACACAGTAGATGATCTTTCTACAATGTCTTCTCTTTCTGTAACTCTGATACTATCACTGATTAGCTCTGCCACTTCCTATAACAGACTGGTTTGTTCAGAATCAATTACTCGAGTATCCAGGAGATGTGTACAAGCACAATAAAGTAACTTAAGCCTAATTTATTATTATAAAATAGAAAGCACAAATAATATACACAAATACTATGTAACAAGTTTCAAAGGTTTATGGTCTCATGTTTCCTGGTCACCATTTGGCTATTGTCAGGGGAACTCCAATTCTGACTCTTGAGACCACCCCTTGGTCCCAGGCACTAATTGTGATTCCGGTTCGGGTGAAGTTCCAACAAAG
Source organism: Hemitrygon akajei (assembly GCF_048418815.1). NCBI lineage: Eukaryota > Metazoa > Chordata > Chondrichthyes > Myliobatiformes > Dasyatidae > Hemitrygon > Hemitrygon akajei. Next base: position 24,902,707 of record NC_133149.1, read on the forward strand.
TCTAAAATGTTCCTCCATATATATGAGTTTCACAAGTGCAGGGTCAGCAAGAGACAGACAAATCCTTTTTCATGTCAATACCAGTCTGATTCCCTTCAAACAACGCATCTTGTCCAATAACACTGTCTTCAGTGTACCCTCATACATCAACTAGACATTTTAATGATTACTCCTTGTTACTTAATTCATTAGACTCACATTGCTCATGACACACAATATTCCTTGGGCTTACACAATACATTAATGATTACATATAAGTGATAAGTCTGAGTTTGGAAAGAATCCAGCTATCATCCCACAAACATACATTCAGTTATTAGTCGACAGACCCCACATGCTACATGTTCAGAAAGAGTTCAGTTGTCATTCCACCTGGCAAATATTCAATCATTGTTTTACAAATCCCATATGCTATGCTCCTCCACCTCTTTTACCTCCCTTACACATGACGGCGCTGCCAAGCACCTGAGTAATCACACTGTCAAGTTTGCTGATGACACAATAGTGTTGGGGCTCATCACCAATGATGAGATGGCCTACAGAGAGGAAGTGGAAGAACTCGAGGCTAGGTGTCAGGCAAATAACCTCTTCCTCAATGTCAACTACTTCAGGAGAACTTGTGCCTCTCATACCCCTCATTTCATTGGTGGCACAGCAGTGGATATTGTGAGCAGTTCAAACTCTTGGGAGTGCACATCTCGCATGTCCTCTCATGGTCCCAGAACAGATTCCATGCAATCAGGAAAGCTCGCCAACACCTCTACTTTCTGAGGAGGCTGAAAAGAGCTAGAGTATGCACATTAATACTCACAACCTTCAACAGGTTCTTCAGATGGGGAGGTTCCATTGAAACATTTCAAATGTTGAAAGGCCTAGACAAAGTAGATGTGGAAAGAATGTTGCCCATGGTGAGGAAGTCTAGGACAAGTGGGCACAGCTTCAGGATAGAGGGGCATCCATTTAAAACAGAGGTGCGGAGAAATTTCTTTAGCCAGAGGGTGGTGAATTTGTGGAATTTGTTACCACAGACAGCTGTGGAGGTCAAGTTGTTGGGTGTGTTTAAGGTAGAGATTGTTAGGTTCTTGATTGACCACAGCATCAAAGGTTATGGGGAGTAAAACTGAGGAGGGGAGAAAAGGATCTGCCATGATTGAATGGCAGAGAGACATGATGGGCCAAATGGCCTAATTCTGCTCCTATGTCTTATGATCTTATGGTCTATAGACCCAGTGCTTGGAACCAGAAGGCAAAGGCAGATACGCAGTAGCGAGAATTCCAACATGTGGCATCACTGCATGATACGGAAACTGTTATGTAGCAGACAGGAAGGCTCGACAATGGGTAGTCAGAACTGCCCAATGCATCACAGGTAGCAATCTACCAGCCATCAAGGACATATATACAGAAAGGTGCCAGAAAAGAGGCAGTAACGTCATGAAGAATCCCTCATGTCTTGTTCATGGACTGTTTGTCCCACTCCATCAGCGAGGAAGCTATGTAGCATCCACACCAGACTCAAAAACAGTTACTTTCCTCAAGCAGTAAGGCTACTCAACACCTCCACCACTACTTTGTCATTTCCTGTTAGAGTCACATTATGTACAGTTATACCTGTATCTAGCATCATCTTTTGTACATACAATCAATTTATATAAGCTGTCTTATGTATTTATATTTATTCTTTTTTTTATTATTGTGTGCTTTAACTTATTGCATGTTTTGTTGCTAGTTTGGATCCAGAGTAACACTTACTTTGTTCTTCTTTACACTTGTGTACTGGAAATGGCACTAAAACAATCTTGAATCTTGAATCCAAGCCCCTTTTGAAACATGTAAACCCTATCCAGTCGTACCAATTTTGCCCTTGATGTTATATCAGAAGAGGCACTTTCTCTGCATCTGCCCTATAGAATCCTCTGTTTATTTTAAATTCTCAATCAAAGTTGACCAATATGTTGCCATGGTAAACTGTCTTGCTTTCTACCGAGACTACAGCCACAGAGCAAGTGGTTGCTTGATTATCGCCCCAGAGCTCTAGGATTACGACATTTAAAAAAAAACCAAAGGAGATAATTTATGCATACTTAAATTAGTTAGTACATATATACTACATGTCTAATGACATAATCATGCTTTTCAGAATTAACCCACTTTAAAATGTGAAATTTATTTTTACAAAGGGAGAGTTTGCAGATTCTCATTAATTTTTAATTGGACGGCCAGTAACCATAGAGAGATGGATGGAGTTAACATCTCAGATCAAAGACCTCTTGTTAGAACTCACCCTTGCCATGCTTCTGATGAAAGGCCTTTGAACTGAAACATTATTCTGTTGCCCCGTTTCTTTCTCTATTGATGCTTTCTGACCTGCTGAGAGTCCACAGCAGTTCTTGTTCTCACTTCACATTTCCAGTAACTTCAGTGTTTTAAATCTTAATATTAATAGGCACAGGCTTGGGTGGTTTGGTCCTATGATTACTTAGTCTGAGTTCTTACAAATATACCCTAAGGGTTCTTATGTAACTTTGTCAGGTACTCCATTCTTTGATGTCCAGCTATAATAATATTTCATTTTGATACCCCGAGAAGTGCCTATTAGTCATTCTCTTCTTAGTCAATCAATGCATTGCTTCCATATTAATCTGTTGCTGTACTCTTCAAAGGTCATAAGTGCCTTCAAAACCGATTGGATAGGCACTTGAGAGAGAATAATTTGTGGGGTCATGGGGAAAAATGGAACAGACAGGACTGCTGTATTGAAAGAAAGGTCAGACCTAATTGACCTAGTGGTCTTGTTCCACTCATCCTCTATAAAACCTTAATATTGCTCCTTGTGCATGTTAGGAGTCAGATCGAGCTACAGGTACCTATAAACTTTTCTCTTTGTGTTTTTGTTAGAATGGATTGTCAAACACTAAAGGAGATAATGCCAAACTGCTCTTACCTGTCTATGTCACAGTATCTGGTCCAATAAATCATTGGCTTGAAATTACTTCTCTGAAGTTTCAACTGATAGAATCACAAAAGTAATTTCAAATTAATTTAGGGATTTGCACAAAATTAATAGTTTTGATTTCCAAATAAATATGGGGCAACAAGTAACTAGGATTAATCCCAAACATTGAATCACTGACTCTTTAAATTATCATGCCTTCCACTGTGTAGTTTATTGCACTTTGGATATTGACAATTGCTTGATTAAAAAAAAATTGGGGTGAAACAGTACCATGCAATATTAGCACGGATATAAAGGAATTTTGAGGAACGTCTTTTGGTTGCAATTTTATTGGAAGAATTAACAACTTGGAAGTAAAATTTAGCTTTTCAGTGCCTTCTCACTTTGAATGACATTTTCCTCAGATTTCAAAATAGCTTTTGTGATATATACAGGTTTGTGGCGTTCGTGACATTGGGCACAATTGGGAAGTATCATGCAATGCAATTTTGACCCTAGCAGTTTTATAACTTTATGATACTCAGCCTTAACAGGGTAAAAGCTTATTCACAGTTTCTGCACCAAATTCACAATACATGGTGTGTGTCACACCATGCTTTTGACATTCCTCCCAACTTTATTGCACATTATCTTGGAGGTCACACTCTATCATTATTGCAGAGCAATGAAATAATAGATGGTATCTATTGTTTGGTGCATTATGGATGGTGGGTCAGATGAATGGGGCTGGTAGAAAATGATCTATCCTCCACAATATTCTAGGATAGAGAAATAGAGAGATTTGGCATTCTCAATGCAAAGAAGTTTTTCTACAGGAGGATTGTAGGATTTGGAGATACAGGATGAAAGCTAAGGTAGATTAGTAGGGACAGCTGGAGGTACTGATGATTATTGGTGGGGCCAAGTGTGAGATGATTGGGATGGTGCAGATGATTGTTGGTTGGCGCGAGGGCATGTTTTCAGTTGCATTAGAGAAAACATCAGGACATGTCAGTGACCAGAGCGAGGATGAAGGGAAGAGCAGCTATCACAGAAATGGGAACAAGATTACGTTAATGATCAATAACAATGAAAACTTTAAAAGGGCTCTTGTTTGTAAGGAAGTGGATACCTTAGAGCCCACAGAAGTGACCCAGGTAAGTTCGGCCTTTTGGTACTACCCAAGCAAGTCCTCTGAAATTCCTCCAGAAGGAATTCTGATAGCCATCTGTTTCACCAGAGTCCCTGTAAATGTTCCACTGGAGTTGAGAGGAATTTAGTAAACTAGAGTTTACTAAAACCTCTGCAAATGACGGTTGATAGGTAAATGTTACACTGTAATAACCAAAAAGCCATTAAAGCCTGTAGAGCAGCCTCTATTCCTCTCAAGGCCCAAATTAAACACAGAATTCAAAATAATAAAAAATGCATTAGCTTCCTTATTGACTTGTCCTTCCTTTAGCAGGGAAGTGGTGGCGGAGTGTGAAATTATCAGTTCACATCCAAGCAACTTGAAAGCTTTCATAAATTCCTTTTGCTTACTGAAATAGAAGTAAATAAAATAAATGTCAGAGAAAAGAATAAAATAAATCTCTGTTATGATTTTATTCCATAGTCTGCTATTTCTTTTGAGCAAAGGGATTCTGGACTGTACAGCTGCCCATTCATATTTATTTCAAGAAATCACAAAGGGAAGCATCAAACCATGAAAACTGTAATATCTTATGGTTAGTCACTGTTGATCAGCAACCTCGCTACTGCATGTCTAATGTCATTCTCCATAAAGTTCTTTTAATTGCTGTTCTGGGAAATAGAATTGCACAGAATCTCATAGCACTGCACTTGCCCTTCTTCTATTTCTCTTTGATTCTAACATTCTCATCGTATGGGCCGCAACTTCACTGTGCTATCACCTTCACGTTTCTCACTGATGCCAGACGTACATTTTTCAGCTATTGATAGCGGTGGTATATGAGAGAGACCACCTCTAGGGCAATTATCAAGATCTATCAGAGGGGCTGAGCCTGGAGTTTCCACATGTTAAACACAAGAGATTCTTGTTCCTGACCGTTGTGCCGCTGGTGTTTAGGGCTGCAATGAAAGTCCTCCATCTCTGTCTGTCCATACACTCATACACAGATATAGAAGAATTTTTTATTGCTGTTTCTGTAACTTTTTTTTTTACCAGTCAGGGTTGTTAGCCCTGAGCTGAAACCCCAAATATGGAGAACCAGTGGACCACTCTTAGTCTGGCCTCTACCCTTTGACCTGTTTGGCATGGGTGACCCTACCAAGAGCCAAAGCTGACTCCAGCCAACATAGCTCTCTGGGTCATTGAGGCACACAAGGCTCCAATCCCTACAACAAAGTTGTGATCCTCCTGGAGGGAAAGAGATGCTACAGATGCTGAAAATCCAGAGCAACAAACACAAAATGGTAGAGGAACATAACAGGTCAGGCAGCATCTATGAAGAGGAATAAACAGTCAACTTTTTTGTTCAAGACCCTTCATCAGGGTACTATTTTTCTATATTATCTTTTTAAAAGGATTTAATTCCCTGATTGGGATGAATGGAAGTTAAAAAAAAAACTGATATCAAGAGGAATATTGCGGGGAAATCTCCATTACCATTAAATTTCTGCAGGTGTACCATAGAGAGCATTCTGATTGGTTGCATCACTGCCCGGTATGGAGGCTCCAATGCAAGGATTAAAAGAAGCTGAAGAGGATTCTAGACCTGGGTAGCTTCATCATGAACACCCTTGCCACCATCAAGGACATCTTCAGAAAGTCCTTGTTGCCTCAAGAAGTTGTTGTCTTCCATTAAGGGCCCTCACCATCCGACACATACCTTATTCTCATTACTACCATCAGAGAAAAGGTAAACAAGCCTGAAGACCCTTCAGGAACAGCTTTTTCTCCTCTGCCATCAGATTGGTCTTTGAATCCATGAAAACTAGCTCACTATTTTACACTATTTATTAATTTTTTAATTGTAGTTTATTTTTTAATGTCTTGCACTGTACTGCTGCCACAAAACAAGAAGTCACATGACATAAACTCAGTGGAAACTTTGTTAGGTACAGGAGAGACCTAATAAAGTGGCCACTGAGTGTATCTTTGTGGTCTTCTGCGGCTATAACCCATCCACTTCAAGGTTCGATGTGTTGTTCATTTGGAGATGCTCTTCTGTACATCACTGTTGTAACGTGTGGTTACTTGAGTTACTGTCACCCTCCTGTCAGGTTGAACCAGTCCAGCCATTCTCCTCTGACCTCCCTCATTCTGTGGTTTTCACCCACAGAATTGCCACTTACTGGATGTGTTTTTGTTTGTCGCACCACTCTCTGTAAACTCTAGAGACTGTTATACATGAAAATCCCAGAAGATCAGCCGTTTCTGAGATACTCAAACCACACCTGTCTGGCACCAACAATCATCCCACGCTCAAAGTCACTTTGGTCACATTTCATCCCCATTCTGTTGTTTAGTATGAACAACAACCATGTCTGCCTACTTTTATCCATTGGGTTGCTGCCACATTATTGGCTGATTAGATATTTACATTAATAAGTAGGTGTACCTAATAAAGTGGCCACTGAGTGTATGTCAGTGAAAAGAAATCTTACTCTGATCATAATTTAAAGAAAAGAAGGTTAAACTTGCTCTTCTGGGGTATGACAATATTCTGACACTTGTTTGGCATTATTAGTTACTTATTAACACATGCCCGAGTGTTGTTTTGCTCTTACTGCACTCAGGCACAGGTGTCTTCACTTGCTGAGCCACAGAAGTGAGCATGGTGCAATTATTTGTGAACATCTCATTGCCTCTCTGTGATGGAAGGAAGCTCATTGATGATACAGGTAAAAATAATTGGGTTTGGGACCCTACTCTGAGAATGTCCAGGGGCTGGGATAACACAACTTCAACCACACTGTCGTCACTTGTTTTGACAAATTATTACCTCTTGGAAAATCCTAATTGTCAGCAATGAGGATTAGTAATTAAGTAAGAGTTTTATCCCTTTAATCAATTTCTATATCTTAAAACAGGGTGACTGCACTGTGTTTAACTCCTTTAACAAAGTTGTTAAACTAAAGAGAAACAAAAGACTGCAGCTCTTGCAATCTGCAGCAAAAGTAAATGGCTTGAGGAACTCAGCAGGTCAAACATCATCTGTGGACGCAAAGGGGCAGTTGACATTTTGGGTTGAGATCCTGCATAAAGGACTGAGAGCATAAGCATAAGGTAGCCAGTGTAAAGATATGAGAGGGAGGGTGAGGCAGCTGCAAGTAGGTGATTGATGGAACCAGATGTAGTGAGGGATGCTTGGAGATGACACCAGTTTGAGGGAGGGTCAGACTCACAGGGAAAGATATGACAAGTAGAATGTTGTTGAAGAGTAGAGTAGAGGTTAAAAACAACAGAGTCAGAATGGAGACACTCAATGCTCTGTGTTGCAGCTGATGAAGGTGAGCATGCCTTCTTCACCACCCTAGAAATTCAAAATTGGGATGTTGTGTTTCAATGTTACTAAACTCTTTTTGGACAATACTTGGAGCATGGTGTGCAGTTCTTGTCACCACACTATAGGATGGATACAGTTGCACTGGAGAGAATGCAAAGGATATTCACTAGGGCAAGTCCTACATTGGCAGATTTTAGGTATAAGGAGAAATTGAATGGACTGGACTTGTTTCATCTTGAGTGAAGGAGGCTGAAGATTAACCTGATAGAGGTAAATCAAATTAGAAGAGACATAAATAGGGTAGACAGTCAAAATCATTTTGTCATTGTAGCTGTATCATAGGTCTGAAGTGAGTGGAAGGAATATTAAAATGAAATTAAGGAGTACATTTTTTAACAGTTCTTGATATCTGAAATTCATTGCCAGAGGATGTGATAGAATAGGTGCAATTATTACATTTAAGAGGCATTTAGGCAGATATCTAAGTAGGCAAAGCATGGAACGACACTCTCCTAATGGGCAAATGGGATCAATGTGGATGGCCAAAAATATCAGAATGGACACGATGGGCTGAAGAGCCTATTTCTATGCTGTTGTTGGATTGGGTGTACAATTGTTAATTTTCTTGAAGTTTAAATTTGTTATACTTGTTTGTATTTTTATATCTATAGATACACTCAGTGGCCACTTTATGAGGTACACCTGTACACCTGTTCATTAATGCAAGTACTTAATCACCAACTCAATATATAAAAAGCATATAGACACGGTCAAGTGTTTCTGTTGTTGTTCAGAGAAAACATCAGAGTGGGGAAGAAATGTGATCTTTGGTGCCAGACGGGGTGGTCTGAGTATTTCAGAAACTTCTGATCTCTTGGGGTTTTCATGCACAACAGTCTCTAGAGTTTACAGAGAATGGTGCGAAAAATAAGAAAAACATCCCGTGAGCAGCAGTTCTGTGGGTGAAAACGCCTTGTTAATGAGAGGGGTCAGAGAAAAGTGGCCAGAGTGGTTCAAGCTGACAGGAAGGCGATAGTAACTCAACTAACTACGCATTACAACGGTGGTGTGCCAAAGAGCATCTCTGAACACGCAACATGCTGAACCTTGAAGTCGATGGGCCACAGCAGCAGAAGACCACGAAATACACTCAGTGGTCGCTTCATTACCTAATAAAATGGCTACTGAATGTATGTGATTGTTCAGTGAGTTTTTCAGTGGTTACAGTTGCCTCTGTTTTTTTTCCCCTGAAACCTTCTTGTTTTCAATGGTGGATGTCATATTACTTAAATCTGGCGATTTTATTTGTTAATTTTATCAATGGAATTTCAGTGGAATTTACTGATATCAGTAGTCTGGTGTATGGTCAGACCACCTTTGTTCTGCCTCTTTCCTTTTTCTCTCTCCCCACGCTTTTTCTCCCTGCATCTTCTTTGCTCTCATAACAATTAATGAAGCGATTGTAAGCAACAAGTTTTATGCCTCATTCTTAATTTCCAATGATCCTTTGGATCGCAAAAGCAAATGGATCTAAGACTGTATAACTCAGATGCTACCCCACAAGCTGGTGTCCCTTCTTGACATTCAATAGAATGACACTTTTGAGTCTCTCATCTCCAATATGCTGGTGCTTGCCATTGTCCATATTCAAGAGCATGCCACTTAACAAAATGGTTTCAAAGGTAGGTTGGGACTGGATATCCTGTAATGAGTATATCACTACTTCATCTGAGCATGATGAGTGGTGATCCAGCAGCGTTCAAGCAGCTTGACACCATCCAAGAAAGACCAACATGCTTGATTGCCATCTATTAATCACCAATGGTTACAATGGGACATTGACAGGATGCAGAGCTGGGCTGAGAAGTGTCAGATGGAGTTCAATCTGGAAAAGTGTGAAATAATTCACTTTGGAAGGTTGCATTTGAAGGCAAATACAGGGTTAATAGCAGAATTCTTAGCAGTGTGGAGGAACAGGCAGATCTTGGGGTCCACATCCATAGATAACTCAAAGTTACTGTGCATGTTCACAGGGTTGTTAAGAAGGCGCAGGATTCGTTGGTCTTCATTTGTCAGGGATTGAGTTCAAGAGTTGTGAGGTAATGATGCGGCTCTATAAAGCCCTGGTTAGACTACGCTTGGAGTTTTGTGTTCAATTCTATTTGCCTCATTATAGGAAGGATGTGAAAGCTTTAGGGTATGTGCAGAGGAGATTTACCAGTATACTGCCTTGGAGAGCATGTCTGATGTAGACAGATTGAGTGAGCTAGGGCTTTTCTCTTTGGAGCAATGGAGGATGAGAGGTGACTTGTTAGAGGTATAAAAGTTGATTAGAGGTATAGACTTTGGATAGCCAGAGACTTTTTGCCAGGGCTGTAATGGCTAATACAGAGGGGCATAATTTTGAGGTAATTGGAGAAAAGTAAGTTTTTTAACACAGAGATGATGGACCATGCTGCCAGGGATAGGAACACTTAAAAGACTCTTAGATAAGCACACGGATGAAAGGAAAATGGAGAGTAATGTGGGAGAGAAGCGTTAGATTGTTTTGAAAGTATCTTAAAAGTTTGGCACAACATTGTGGGCTGAAGGGCCTGTACTATGCTGTAATGTTCTATGTTTTAAATATTGCTAATTCTTCATTGGTTTAAATACTAAAAGTCCCCACCCTGGAGTAATACCTTCAATGAAATGCTGAAGAAAGTTTGATCACTGTTAACTTCTTCAGGACAATTAGTGGGAGGATACATGCTGACCCAGATTGCAAAAGTATTTTAAATAAATACATACCTTGTATATATTTGAACTCTAACTTTTCCAATGTTTTTTATGATTTCAGAAGTTCTTAAAATAATATTTTGGAAAACTAAAACCTGATGTTAAGACAATGACCCATCTCAATTTATTTCATTTTTATACAAAATAAGTTCCTACACCAACATGATGCATGAAATGTAGTTTCACATTTCTCAATGCATATTTCATGACGATCCATGATACAAAATATTGTCATGCAATAACCTGTTTCCATATGGATTTCTCTTTCTTTGGTTATGCATTTTACTTCCATGAATCTATGGCTGGAACTAGTGTATATTCTTGGTTGCTTCTGCTAAAATGCTGCTTATTGCTAATTGTGCAATACTTGATTCAGCATTATCAACAAAAAGTAAAACATGTTACCCCCTCTAACATGGTTACAATTGCAACAATATTGAGCAATCGATTAATGGCTCTCAATCACTCATCAGAGTGCCTCACAATTGGGAAGAAAATATTTAAAGACACATTACATTAATGGTAATTATGTAAGAATACTTCAATACATAGACAAACAAAACCTGATGATCAAAGGTCTTCCTTTATAAGCAGAAAAGCAGGCATGAATTTACAAACCCTATTTCCAGAAAAGTTGGGATATTTTCCAAAATGCAATAAAAACAAAAATCTGTGATATGTTAATTCACGTGAACCTTTATTTAACTGACAAAAGTACAAAGAAAAGATTTTCAATAGTTCTACGGACCAACTTAATTGTATTTTGTAAATATACACAAATTTAGAATTTGATGGCTGTAACACACTCAACAAAAGTTGGGACAGAGGCATGTTTACCATTGTGATACATCACCTTTCCTTTTAATAACACTTTTTAATCGTTTTGGAGCTGAGCATACTAATTGTAGTAGATTTGCAATTGGAAATTTTGTCCATTCTTGCTTAATATAAGACTTTAGCTGCTCAACGGTCCGTGGTCTCCGTTGTCTGATTCTCCTCTTCATGATGCACCATACATTTTCAATAGGAGATAGATCTGGACTGGCAGCAGGCCAGTCAAGCACACGCACTCTGTGTCTACAAAGCCACGCTGTTGTAGCTCGTGCAGAATGTGGTCTGGCATTGTCCTGCTGAAATAAGCATGGACGTCCCGGGAAGAGATGTCGCCTTGATGGCAACATATGTCTCTCTAAAATCCTAATATACGCCTCAGAGTCAATGGTACCTTCACATACTTGCAACCCACCCATGTCGTGGACACCGATGCACCCCCATACCATCACAGATGCTGGCTTTTGCACCTTTCACTGATAACAATCAGGATGGTCATTTCCATCTTTGGCACGGAGAACTCGACACCCGTTTTTTCCGAAAACTAGCTGAAATGTGGACTCATCTGACCACAGCACACGGTTCCACAGTCTTTCGATCAATCTGAGATGAGCTTGGGCCCAGAGAACTCACCAGCATTTCTGCATAGAGTTGATGTATGGCTTCCTCCTTGCGTAATACAGTTTCAAGTTGCATTTCTAGATGCAGCGATGGACTGTGTTAAGTGACAATGGTTTTCCGTACTCCCGAGCCCAGGTGGCTATATTTGTCACAGTAGCATGATGGTTTCTTAGGCAGTGCCGCCTGAGGGCTCGAAGATCACACGCATTCAACAGTGGTTTCCGACCTTGCCCTTCATGCACTGAGATGTCTCTGAATTCTCTGAATCTTTTCACAATATTATGTACTGTAGATGTTGAAAGACCTAAATTCTCTGCAACCTTGCGTTGGGAAATGTTCCTTTTGAACTGACTAACAATTCTCTCGTGAATTTTGGCACAAAGGGGTGAGCCACGACCCATCATTGTTTGCAAAGACTGAGCCTTTGATGGATGCTACTTTTATACCAGGTCATGATACCTCACCTGCTACCAATTAGCCTGCTTAATGTGGAGTCTTCCAAACCGGTGTTACTTGAATATTCTGTGCACTTTTCAATCTTATTTTAACTCTGTCCCAACTTTTGTTGAGTGTGTTGCAGCCATCAAATTCTAAATTTGTGTATATTTACAAAATACAATTAAGTTGGTCCGTAAAACTATTGAAAATCTTTTCTTTGTACTTCTGTCAGTTAAATAAAGGTTCACGTGAATTAACATATCACAGATTTTTGTTTTTATTGCATTTTGGAAAATATCCCAACTTTTCTGGAAATGGGGTTTGTAAATTAACTTCTCTGTACTCTGGAAATGTCCCATCTACTTTGCCTTCTTTCTTGTTTATGTTGCATTTCGGCTATAGTGACCAATGGTCAAAATAACTAAGTAAGTAATGAATTGTAAGAATTCACTTGATTTTTATTCAGTTTCCCAGTTTAAACTTGCTGTTAGATGTGCCAAAATAACTAGATGTTCCAATACTCACACCCCACAACAACTGATCTCTAAGGATGTAAGGTATACTCATTTGCTCCAAAATGATCAACTAACCTATGAACAGATTTATTCATAACTTTCATAATAAAGTTTCTAGCAATGAACATCATCAATATCCTCTCCTAGTTCAACAATGTGGATGCCATGGGGAAGAAAGCACACTAGTGCCTCTACCTCCTCAGCAGGTTAAAGAAATTTAGCATGTTCCTGTCTCTTTCAATAGTTTTATTAGTTTCTGCATAAAGGAATACAGAGTACAAGAAGATATATATTACAAGTCAAAAGAAAAAATAAAATAGTACCAAATACATTGTATTAAAATGTATTTTCACAATCACAAAACCCTGTATTCATAAAAATTAAATTAAATCATAATATTGAAATATAATAATTTTGTTATACAGAAAAAAAATCTAAATCCACTACCAAAGTCAGAGCTGTTTGGAAAAGCAAGAAAAAAGGGAAAAATCCCTTATCATATAATAAAATATATTATTAGCCACCATCTGTACTTTAGAACAAATCAAAGGTTCTGAAAATAACTCAAAAATGGTCCCCCACAATGTATAAAAGTCTTGGCTAGATTCAAAAACTGAGCATTGGATCTTCTCTAAATTTAAGCATGATATAACATCCCGTAACCATTGAGCATGAGTAGGCGGAGCAACATCCTTCCATTTAAGCAAGAGTGCCCTCCTGGCTATAAGAGAAGTAAAGGCCAAAATATGCAAATCAGGTGTCTCCAAAATAAAGTCTTTTCCTCCAACAATACCAAATAATGTGGTCAAAGGGTTAGGCTTAAAATTTACCTTTGGAAAGTACCGAGTAAGTTTGGAATACTTCCTTCCAGTATCTTTCAAGGCTTGGACATGTCCAAAACATGTGAATTAATGAAGCTCCTCCATTATTACATCTATCACAGATTAATCTATCATGAATAAAAATGAGATAGCTTATCTTTAGACATGTGAGCCCTATGAACCACTTTGAATTGTAAAAGGGAATGACGGGCACATAACGATGAAGTGTTAACCAATTTAAAAATTTCATTCCAAGTTTCCTCAGAAATTGAAGTCTGTAAATCTTGTTCCCAAAGATTTTTAATTTTGTCTATAGGAACGTTTCTCATTCCTAACCATATACCATAAATATTGGATATTGAACCATTATAAAAAGGTTTCAAATTGAAAATTTACATCTAGTAAGTCCTTATCGGAACTTATAGGAAATGTATATAGTTGAGAACGCAGAAAGTCTCTAATTTGTAAATAATGAAAAAATGAGTTTTGGGTAAACTATATTTAGCTGCCATTTGCTCAAATGAAAGAAGACTTCCTACAACAAACAAATCCTGGAAGCATTTAATACCCAATCTATCCCATTCTTTAAAAACTGAATTGATCATCGAAGGTTTAAAAAAATAGTTAAAACAAATGGGAAGCATGTCCCTGTCAAGCTTTATCAATTATTTAATCAGTGCACCATAGTGAACATTTGATCTAGATGCATAACGGCTTGGTATGGCATGCTCACAGGAAACTGTAGAGCTGTGGACACAGCTCAGAATACCATAGAAACTAACCTCCCTTCCATGGACTCTATCTACACTTCTCACTACTTCAGTAAAGCTGTCAGCACAATCAAAGACCCCACCCAGCTGGACATTCTCTCTTCTCCCCTCTCCCATTACGTAGAAGATACAAAAACCTGAAAGCATAAACCACTAAGTTCAAGGACAGGTTATAAGACAATAGAATTACTTCCTGTGCAGTAAGATCTACCTTGTTGTAATCTTGCACCTGCTTCTACCTGCACTGCACTTTTTCTGCAGCTGTTACACTTTATTCTGTATTCTGTTATTATTTTACTTTGTACTACCTCAACGCAGTGTGCCATGAATTGATCTGTATGAACAGTACACAAGACAAGTTTTTCACTGTACTTTGGTACATGTGACAGTAATAAACCAATTCTTAGTCCAATTGCAATCACATTGCTTCTACTGCTGTAATACCACAAAAGATTAATAGTTATATGTTGTTTTTCAAAACCCTAGGGCATTCCAAAGCAGCACGGTGATGCAGGTAGCAGAGCGATGGCCTCACATTTTCACCTGTCTGAGTCCAACCTTGACCTCCAGTGCTGTCAATGTGGAGTTTGCACCTTTTCCCTAAGACCACATATGTGTCCCCCTGGTGCTCTAGTTTCCACCCACATCTCAAAGATGCACAGATTGGTAGGTTGATTGGCCAATATAAATTGTACCTAATACATAGACAGGTAAGGGAAAGAGCTGGCCGGTGGTGTAGTGGCATCAGCACTGGATATGAGGCGGATGGTTCTAATCGAATCCAACCTATCTGCACAAAAGAAAGGCCTGGCAATCTACTTCAGTATCTTGCCACAAAAACCCTATGGACAACTACATAGTCACCATGAGTCAATGATGACTCAACGGCACTCAACAAGAAGGGAAAGAAATTGGGAAGGGTTGAAAATAAAATGAGATTAGTGTAAAATGAGTGTTCAATGGTCAGTGAGAAACTACTTCAAAGCAATGATGTGCTTTTCAAGTATGTTCACTGTTAGGTAGGATAGGCAGCATCTGATTGGCAATTTGCAGTAATGAGGTCAGTTGAAGGATAAATATTAGGTTGGTCATGGTGGAGAGCTCTGCCATATTTCTTTGTGACATGGATCTTCCACTGTCTGCTAAGAGATTGAGTAGGAGTACAGTCGAAGCATGTTCAATTGTACAGCACTTTCTCAGAGTTACAAGAAAGAACTAATCTTACTCTTCTATCATTAAGTAATAATATTTACATTATCTATTTTATTATCTATTATTAGGGACATTTAAGAAACTCTTAGATAGGTACGTCGATGATAGCAAAAATGGAGGGTTATGTAGGAAAGAAGGGTTAGATTGATCTTAAAGTAGGTTAAAAAGTCAGCACAGCATTTTGGGCTGAGGGGCCTGTACTGTGCAGCAATCTTCTATGTTCTATCTTCTCTTTCTATTAGCATTTTCTGAACTTCAGAGAGTTCCCTTTTGATCCTCTCTTCTGCCTTTCTCTCCTCAGGTCTGCTGCTTCTGGAATCAGTTTCCTAGTCTCTTTTGTAATGCAAAAGCAAGAGAGCATTGCTGTCACTAATGGATGTTTTGATAATCTTTTTGTTCTACTCACCAAAAAGCATTTCTTTCACATCTTGTTGACTAATCAATATACGCCAGAAAAAAGCTGTGATCTCCATTCCAACTGGAAGCCGTGCTCATATAAGACTGTAAAATGTACACTGCAGACTTGCTGGTCTTCTAGTTTGAATCCCTAGTGGAATTGCCGAACCAACCTTAATGTGCTATGATTCAGATGAGGTCCATCCCATTATTCTCTTGTGTTCCTTCATTATTTTCACTTTAATTGTTGAGGGTAGTGTCAACTTGTTCACAGTTTAGTTTTATTGCAGAACATAGCAATGACAGCTTGCAATTTTGGAATGCTTTGAAACTGGTGACATACTCCAAGGCTTGCAGTGGACTGTTATGAAGCAAATTCTAGTAGAACCACTGTAAAAAATATTTGAATAACGTGTATGAGTAGCTTGACCGAATTTGCTTTGCTAGTATGCCCTAGGTGTCAAAGAACTTCAATAGGCAGTCTGTGAGACAGTAATATAGCAATGCAGCACCACATGATCTGACTCTTATCACAAAGCTGTATAGTACACATCTTTTTTAAAAAAAGTATTGTTTGTTTACTGTTAATAGATTTTCATTGAATTGAAAGCAAAGAGAAGTGTTTGCATGTTTCTGCAGTCACACCGCCAGATAAGTTTTGATCCATAAAGAAAGGATAATCACAGACAGCCAGACGTTTCAGCACTGGGAACTCTGGTCTCCAATAAATTTGAATTGGACACTCTCTCTGGGATTGCAAACATGTGGAAGACTGAGTAAACTGGATAATAGAAAGGGAGACTGGCCTGCTATAGCTGGACTAACCACTTACTTATGTTTGCTTATAGAGATGTTCTATTTGAGATTGGAATTAAAAGAGTATTCTTGAAATGTTGTTTCCTTCCACCTAAGGATTCCAATCATCCTTTGGTAGGAGCAATCTAAATCAAACTCATTGTGGAGACAGATCAGCTTTAAGAACAGGTCAGCTTTTAAGAACATTTCAAAAAAGAGAGGTCAAGAGGTGAGAAGATTAACAAGGGATTACCAGAACTTGATCGAAGCAACTGAAGACCAGTGACTAAAATTAAGAATGCTCAAGGGTCCAAATTGGGTGATATCATGAAAGGCTGAAGAGCTGGAGATTACTGGGGTGAAGGAGGAATTGAATCATAGAGGGATCTAAAATTAAGAATACATATCTTACTTAAGCTTTAGAGTTTTGAGCTGCACCAATTTTAAAGAGGGATGAATATGTAACTCCAGTTAGGAATGGATTCATTAATCAAGTCTCGTGGAACAGCAGAGCCTCAAAATTCAAACACAAGCAGCTTTCTTTTCGTGTGTGTGCTATTCCACCTTCTTTTCATTTTCCCCGGAGTCAATTGTACTGCAGATTATTTCCAGCAGTCACAAAATCAGACTGTGCAGTTTTATGTTCCATCCACTGGATGAAGACCTTCTCAAGAAAGGTGTTCAGCTAGTTGCCAGAAATTGAATTCAGTTTACGCTAGTGCCGAGGCACTGCACAGCTCCCACTTAAGCCCATGATTCCGGTTGTACACCACCATAATGCAGTTTTGAAGATTCTTTAACCTAATTTCACTTTTTATTTTTGTTGGGATCTGATAAAGAATAATGAAGCTGCGTATATGGAGAACATATTTAAAATAAAATCCAATTTCCAGGTAAATATGTTACTGGTGTGTGACAATGCAGCAACATGCCAGAAGATGTGCAAAATTGGATGATATCCTGTATTGAAGCATACCAATTCCATTTTGGAGATTATACTGTCCCTGGATATAAAGCAATTTAATGTGCTTTCCAATCTCATTTTGAACAATTTCATAATTCTTTACCAGGAATCCAATTTGGTTTTATCGTTAAATGCAACTATGTTATATAGTACCAAAATAAAGATGCAATCCAATTTCTAGGCCTGAGTAATTTTACAGCTCTGAGAAATGCATACTTTGATTTCCTCAGGCTTCGGAGCTGCATATGAATTGTTGAATGGATCTTTAGTTACACAGGATAAGTATTCATATTATTAGCTGTAGGGTTGAACATTGTCCTTAGCAACAAAAAAAGAACAATTAGAGTATGCACACTTTTCTAAATGTTTTAGTGCCTGGCAAGAAATTACC
Organism: Hemitrygon akajei; assembly: GCF_048418815.1. Classification (NCBI taxonomy): domain Eukaryota; kingdom Metazoa; phylum Chordata; class Chondrichthyes; order Myliobatiformes; family Dasyatidae; genus Hemitrygon; species Hemitrygon akajei. The sequence goes on from NC_133149.1 coordinate 24,920,646, forward strand.
CTCCAATATTTTAAGTAGATTTTCTTTTGCACAAGTACCCTTTCTTCCAATATAAACACTCTTTTCTCTTCCAGTATTCAATAGAGCGACACACAATTTGTCACCAGTATGAATTTCTACCTCAGTGGTCTGAAAAATGACAGTTCTTATTTTCTCACAGAACTGCCAATTCTTTTTATCTCTATTTCCCCCTGTGACTGTGCTACTAAAGGCCAACCATCAAGCTGCATCCCTTGTCCTCAGTTTGAAAGGTGACCACAAATCCAACCTCCCCTGTGTAGCTTGTCAGCTTTTCCAATGGAGACCAGAACAGTAGTCACTCTCCGATTCCCAGCCTCAGGATCATGCCGGGCTGCTGCAGATGATCTCTTGCTATCTCACCATTTGCAGGCTCCACATTCCCTGGGTCTACGTGTCATCTTTATTTCCTTCAGCTGTAATGTCAGTCAGAATGGGCTCAAGTAACTGTTTGCATTACAGATCAACTTTATGTGTTCCCTCAGGAGGCCCTTACACAGAACTCCCAGCAGGAAAACCACGCTGCAATAAAATTCTGATCATCCACAATCCAACAATTCGCAAATCTCTAAAGTTCGGCATCTGGCTCATTGGGTAATGTTTACTGTGCCTGCTTCCAGTTATTGGACTTAGGTTCTCACACGCCCTTGCACTGGCCCTTGCCCTATGCTCCCTTCTGACTCACTAAAACCAGGTTCTTGCGCTCCCATTGGACGCACAGGTGCTAGTTCATTCTGGCTCGACAGCACCACTGTTCTCACGCTCACTTTCATCTCACGAGGGCTGCTCTCACAGATTTCAGATTCAGATTTATTAATCACAAGTACATTGAAACATGCAGTGAAACGAGTTGTTTGCATTGACAACCAGCACAACTTCCGGTGCCAACATAGCATGTCAACAATGTTCAGCAGAACAACACAGAACACAACAAAACAAAGCATAGCAAACAACAAGAAAACAAAAGCAAAACAAGCCCCATCCCTTGCTTCCACCCATCCACCCTCAGTCCTCCAGCTTCCAGTTTCAAAGCTACGACCATGCACTAGTCTCAAATCGTGTCTTCTTTTTTGCTAATGTCTTGTATTTCACTTTTTTTCTCTTCACAGCCTTGTACAATTTATGCCTAATTTATATTGCCTGTTTTCCGTGCTGCTGCTTCCAGAAAGTTCTTCAGTGTACTTGTATCTCTCCGTACGTGGCTTGATTCCTGGAACTTCTTTCAACCAACCAAAGTCCCTTTTCCCCAGCTCTGCGTAAAGTTTTCAGTTTCACTGGGAGACAGCTCAACAGAGAAAATTAAAATGGGCAGGGGTATTACTGTGAATACTGTTTCAATAGCTTGAATAAAATTGCTAATTTGACACCACTTGGTAACTGAATAAATATGCAAATTGGTTTATTATTGCCAGATGTACCAAGGTACAGTCAAGAATTTTGTTCTGCATGCCGTCCATATGGATTACGGATCATTTCATTACATCAGTGCATTGAGGAAGACAATAATAAAATGCAAAATAAAGTGTTACAGTTACAAAGCAGGGGTAGGGGTATGGATAGCATGAATACATCATGCTTTTTCCCCTCAGGACGGATGAGACTAGAAACTAGATGTGCTGGATTAAAAGATTTTTATTGTATCCTTGTAGTCCCTGCACAAATAAACCATCTCCCACAGGCATGTTTGACTCATTAAGCCAACTACAACAGTATTTCTAGCACGGCTCCCGTGCTGCTGGATTGATTGGGGGAGTTCTTCTCCTGGTGCGTTCAACACCAGAGTCACACTGCCAGCCACAATGTATTGGCACCAGTCTCACCAAAAGTACTTGCCTCTCTCGCCAGTGCTTCCCCCCAACCTGTGTAGAGATTGACTCGTCTCCATTGTTATTGATCCTCTGGATTAAATGCTGCAGTGTTTGACTATCTGATTGATGCCTCACATTGCCACCTGGTTACCAAAATAGTGCGCACAGGTAAGTCATGCTATCTGACACAACACCTGTATTTTTTTACTTGCTTCACCTGACGCCAAATAGCAACGTACAATTACAGAGACATACACCAGGAGAAAAGAAAGCCCATCAGTCTACTAAATGCAATCCAACCATCAAGTACCCAGCTGACTAACGCTATTTTATTCTCCCACATTGCCATCTGCTCCCGTCAGCTTCTACCACTTACCTTCACATGAGAGGCAATTTACTAAGGCCAATTAATCTATGATCCAGCACATCTTTGGGATGTGGGAGGGTACTCAGACACTAGATGAAAATGCACGTGGTCACAGGGAGAATGTACACAGTCCTCTCAGACAGCACCTGAGGTCAGAATTGAACCTGGTTCACTGGATCTGTGAGGTGCCTGCACCAATGCACTTCCCATTCTTGAAAATACCAGTGTAATGCCCTGGTTCATATTTTTTTCTGTTATGCTGTATGTATTTCATTTTGGCAGTTCTGTAAGAGCAGTTTGTTCTGTTTTAGGCGTGTTTGGGTTATTGTTGAAGATAAGAGATGAGGAGAAATGTGTGCCATCCAATTAGGATGGTCGAATTAAGGGGAGGTCTCTTCAGTGAGGGACACGAAGGTCAGGTGTGGGCTTTTGTTCAAGAGGAGATGAAGAGGGAAGATGCAGGAGAGAAGAGGTCATAGGATTTCACCTGGAGTGGGACCGTGATATGACAAAGCCAGGGGCAAGATTTATTGAGGATCGGTGACTATGGAGAAACTTTGAGCTCCAACTTGTGCACATTTGACTGTTTAAATAAAATGGGCCCTTTTCTTTTTTGTGTTCTTTTCTTTACTAACACTTTAGTCAATCGAAGATTCATAAATATAATCTTTCAATGGTATGCAGTGTACTGTCTGTTATTTTGTGGCACTAATTTGCAACAGGGTAGCAAATTACACAGCATCCACACAAACCAGGGTTTGGGGTGGGAAAGCGCCTCAATCTCACAAGTTTGGCGGGGCTGGAGGTTGTCTTATCTAGACTTATGCAGCCAAGGAAACCAGGGAGTTTTGCCAATATGAAATGTATGTGTTTTTGCACATGTTACTTGTTCTAATAGTGGACAGCGCAGGAAATGCAGAGAATGTATACCTTGTTTATTCAGGTCTCCTAACCATATTGTACGGGTGTGCCCAAGTCTTACATATAGATACTGTATTTAAACATATGGAAAATCATACCTTTTTCCTGCTCCCCTTCCTCTTAACAATATCAGACAGAGCCAAGAGATCTAGTCTGATGAGCAGGGTAACTCATTCCTAGCATAGCAGGTAACCCTTCACCTGAGTTCACACCTGTGTCTCAGGCCCAGGTTGAGAAACTGGTCTGATGGTATCCTTGTAGGAGAGAGCTCAGAAGGCATGCTGATGCTGAGGAGAGATAGGCTGATGCTAGTGGGGTGGAAATACCTGACAGCATGCCCAGGCTGGTGCAGGTACAGCAGGAGAGTGGGTGTTAGCTGTGCCCTGAGAATGTCTTCAGACAAGCACATGGATGGGAAAGGTTTAGGGGTGTAAAGATCAAATGTGGATAAATAGGATTAGTTGATATGGGCAGCTTAACCAGCATGGTTGAGTTGGGCAGAAGATCTATTTCAATGCTCTATAACTGCAGATCGATGTCTCAGTGATGCATGTCTAATTATGCTAAGTTTTTTTTATAACCTCAGGACACCTGGCTCTTTTAAGTCTTTTACATGATATCAAAAGCTCTTGGAGCTCTTAACTGGTACAGCATCAAGTTGAGATAATCAAATCTGTACCAATATCTTAATAAATCTATTTGTCCCTGTGAAACTCAGGAAGGATCTCTCAGGAGTTCCAAAATGCTCTGATAGTTTGACTTCACAGGAGAATGGAATTGATTGTCAATAGAGAACCTCTCATCATTGGTGAAATTCTCCCTGCGTTATGACTGATTGCTTTATTCAAATGATTGGTAAGAACAGTCCAAGCAGAAGACAATCTCACCCGTCTGCATGGGTTCAAAAGTTATGTGACATGCATGGATTTAAAGTGACATTAAAAATGTCTTAACAAAACAATCCAATTATCAATAAATCTCAAGGCTGGTTAATGATTGTGGATATAAAGGAAGGTGGTGATGTTTGTTCGGATTATAATTTTAAAATAATCATGGTATCAAATCAGAAATTGTTGGAAATGTTCACCATTCTACTCTCACACTGATTCTCTGCATTGTAACAAGGCTCAACATAAGTTTGAGGAAAAGTACATCTTCCATCAAAACAAGTTGCAGTCTTTCAGCCTTAGTGTCTCATGCTGTATAGTAACTTAAGGTAAGTCATTTTCTTTAGTTTTGTCAGAACTGACCAGTTTTGCTACGAATAACAAAGTCTCAGATTTTCTCCATTCATTAGCACAACCTGGCTAGCTGGGTGTTTCCTACATCTCTGCATTACATGGCTCTGATATTATTTCTTTCTTTGTGTCCTCTCTCTGTAGCCTCCTCATTAACCCATCAACCACAAGACCTCGTAAACAACCCATCAACAGCTTCAGGGAACAGAGACATTCACTTTTTCCTAAGCCTTCCCTCCTGGACAATCTCTGCAGTTTAAAACTAAACTGCATTCCCCTTCCTCCTGTTCTGCCAAGGGATCTTTCAACCTGAAAAATAAATGCTGTTTTTCATTCCGCAAACACTGTCCAAACTGGCGAGTATTTCCAGTATTTTCTGCCTTTATTTCAGCTTTCCAGCGTCTACAACATAATTTTATTTTATATTTTTCAGGAAATCATCCACTTACATGAAGAAGAACAAAGGTAGCCATTGGAGCATACTGGTTTGATCTGACTTAACCTGAAATAATAATTGTTCTCTTCAACACTGTGTTCTCCTCAGCACTCAGTTCTAGCCAGATAATAATCTCCATAGAATGAATCCAACAAAAAGCAAAATTTAATGAATGCTACATTTAATAATCTTCTATCTAATTAATTATTCTTGGCTTTGTTTCCAGCTCCGTTCCGTTTCCTATTAACTTCGGAGATGAGTGAATTGACTCTTTCAAGCCCATCTTCCCTGGCTTTAGTCTGTTTAATCAACATTAGGCGTTAATAGCTTTAAAATGGAATAAAATTGCAATTTATTTCAGGATTACTTCATCAGACTGAGTATTATCAATTTTTATATTTGTTACAATATTGATTGACTTGTGAAATAACATAGCTTGATGCCAAAATTCTTACAGTGATATTAATGCCCTTGATTTCTCGCCAAGATATTTCAGAGTGATTTTATATATAAATTGACTTTCTGTATGTAAATATGATACATCGTACATTGGTTTATTGACCAAGAAAAATTTGCATGCAACTGTTTACTGAGATACATTTGTGTAGTGAAGTGTAACCAAAGAAAAGGAATGAGTGTCAAAGCAAATTGTAATTCTGATGACATAATCATCTCAAAACTGTTTGATAGGAATAGCTGTATCTCGAAAATATAACAGAATTTAGGCCTGTTGTGCAACCAGACTGCTGTATCTTACACATGACCACAACAGATACATAATGCGTCTTTCATACATATTTTATTGCATGGGGACATTACAGACCCTCCATTAATAAGCTGATACCATTAACAGAACACATTTCAGTGAACTGGGCCATTAAATGTCTTGCACTAAGGCTTCATCACATTGACGCATATCATTCTCATACACCAGCGGTTATAATTTGTCTTAAACTCCAAATCATTCAAAATCAGGACTTGAAGTTGTGTCAGAATTTCCTAAATGGTGTGGCCGTATTCTACAAACCACATATTATTAGTTTTGGAATGATAGCTAAATTTGTCCTGCAGCAAAAGTCAAGAAGGCAATGAATGTTATGAATTAACATTCATTTTGAGAGGATAAGAATATAAAAGCAAGGATCTTAACACTGAGGCTTTATAAGGCATTGGACAGACCATACTTTGAGGGCTGTGAGCAGTTTTAGACTCCTTATCTAATAAAAGATGTGCTGGCATTGGAGAGGGTCCACGGGAGGTTCACAAGAATGACTTGAGGAACGAAAGGATTAATGTATGAGGATCATTCGATGGTTCTAGGCTTGTACTTGCTGAAGTTTAGAAGATTGAGAGGGGATCTCATTGAAACCTATCGAATATTGAAAGGCCTAGAGATGATGCTTCTTATAGTGGTGGATCTAGAACCAGAGGACACAGCCTCTGAATGTCCATTTAGAACACAGATGAGGAGGAATTTCTTCAGCTAGAGGGTGGTGAATCAGTGGAATTCTTTGTCATGGACAGTTATGGAGACCAATTCACTTGGTATATTTAAAGCAGATGTTGATAAGTTCTTGATTAGTCAGGACATCAAAGGTTATGGGGTTGAGTGGACTAATAAATCAGCCATGATGGAATGTTGGAGCAGACTCAATGAGCTAAATAGCCTAATTCTGCTCCTTCTGTCTGTCTTATGGTTTAAAATGATGTCAAGTATTATTTATTGTAGTTTTCTTAATTTCATTTTGGCTGCATAAGCCCAATCATTGGAAGTAGACAGGTTGTATATACAGAAAGAGGAAATATTGATCAAAATTCAAAATCCATAGTAACTTTATTATCAAAGTACAATGCCATATGTGTATACTGTACATGTATGTTACCATATACTACCTTGAGATTCATTTTCTTGCAGGCATTTATAAGAAAAAAGAAATACAATACAATTTTAAGTAAAACTATACATAAACAGACAAGGACTGACAAATAACTAATGAACAAAAGAATTTGTGCAAATTCAAATAATGCTGCGATCATTAATTGTAAACAGTCCTTGAAAGTGAGTTTATAGATCACAGATTCACTTCAGAGCGATGGTGAATGAAGCTATCTGCTCCAGTTCAGGAGCCTGATGGTTGTAGCAATAAGTGTCACAACTGTTCCTGAATCTGATGATGTGGGACCTAAGGTTTCTATATTTCCTGCCCGATTGTCATAGCAAGAAGTGACCACAGCCTGGACAGTAGGGATCTCTGAAGATGGATGCTGCTTTCTTGTAAATGTACTCCATGTAAATGTACTCACTGCTGGGATAGGTTTTGCCTGTGGTGGGCTGGGCTGCCTCCACCACTTTTTATAGCTTATTCTGTTCCTGGGCATTGTTATTTCCATACCAGGGCATGATGCACCCAGTTAGGACATTCTCCACCATGCATCTATAGAAGTTTGTCAACATTTTAAATGACATGATGAATCAAGGCAAAATTCTAAGAAAGTAGAGATGCTGCCATGCCTTCTTTGTGATGACTACTTATGTTCTGGCTCCAAGCTAGTTCCTCTGATATGCTAATACTATTAAATTTAAAGCTACTGACCCTCCCTACTTCCATTTCCCTAATGAGCACTGGTTTATGATTCTCTGGCTTCTTCCCCCTGTATATATATTTTCACTCTGCAAATCCAGTATACCTCAGCAAAGTCTAGTTGGGCTACATCTGAAGTATTACATTAAGTTCTGGTCATCCCATTATAAAAAGCTATGCAGTGGATGCAGAAGGATTTCCTAGAATGCTGCCTGGATTATAGGACAAATACTATAAGGAAAGTTTGGACAAACTAGGGCTGTTGTAACTGGCACAATGGAGGCTGAAGGGACACCTGATAGATGTTTAGAACATTATGAGAGGCAGAGAGAGAGAATAGGCAGCCGGTATTGTTTTCCCAGGGTTGAAATTTCTAATGCAAATCAGCATGCATTTAAGATGAGAGGGGGAAAGTTCAAAGGAGATGAGCAGGGCAAATAGAGAGTGGCGGGTGCCTGAAAGTTGATGCCAGCCATGGCAAATGCAATAGCGGCATTTAAGACACTCTTAAAAAGCATGGGGGGTATGGCCAATGTTCAGACAATAAGGATTAGTTCAATTAGTTCAGCACTGTACAGTGGACCAGAGAGATTGTTCCTGTGCTGTTTGTTGCGCTAAACTAATCACACAGTTGCATAAATATTTTTCTTGCTCAATAAGCTGATGAACAAGTGAATTAGATCAGATTTAATATCACATGCATATGTCATGAAATTTGTTAACTTAGCAGCAGCAGTACAATGCAATACATGATAAAGATAGAAAAAAAATAAGTCAATTACAGTAAGACCATAAGATATAGGAGCAGAAGTAGGCCATTCAGCCCATTGAGTCTGCTCCACCATTCAATCATGGGCTGATCCAATTCCAGTCATCCCCACTCCCCTGCTTTCACCCCATATCCTTTGATGCCCTGGCTAATCAAGAACCTATGTATCTCTGCCTTAAATACACCCAATGACTTGGCCTCCACAGCTGCTCATGGCAACAAATTCCACGGATTTACCACTTTCTGATTAAAGTAATTCCTCTGCATCTCATTTCTAAAAGGACATCCTTCAATCCTGAAGTCATGCCCTCTTGTCCTAGAATCCCCTACCATAGGAAATAACTTGGCCATATCTAATCTGTTCAGGCCTTTTAACATTTGGAATGTTTCTATGAGATCCCCCCTCATTCTCCTGATCTCCCGGGAATACAGCCCAAGAGCTGCCAGACGTTCCTCATACGGTAACCCTTTCATTCCTGGAATCATTCTCGTGAATCTTCTCTGAACCCTCTCCAATGTCAATATATCTTTCTAAAATAAGGAGCCCAAAACCACACAATGCCCGTTGATAAGACCAAAAATGATTGGGAAAGAGAGCTCAATCTTATTATTTCTATTGAGAATTGGGATAAAATTCTTCAATTAGTTAATACATCATCTATATGTGCCAAACATTCATTAATACAATTTAAGGTTGTACATAGGGCCCATATGTCCAAGGATAAATTAGCTCATTTTTATTCTTATATAAACCCTATTTGTGACAGATGTCAATTAGAAATTGCGTCTTTAACTCATATGTTTTGGTCATGTCCGCTTTTGAAAAAATATTGGAAAGATATTTTTGATATTATCTCTGCGGTACTGAACATCGATTTACAACCCCATCCTATTACCGCAATTTTTGGTTTACCGATGATGGACTCACTCCGTTTATCTCCTTCCGCCTGTCGAATGATTGCTTTTCTCACTTTGATGGCTAGAAGATCTATTTTGTTGAATTGGAAGGAAATTAATCCTCCCACGGTATTTCATTGGCTTTCTCAAACTATGATATGTCTAAATTTAGAAAAAATTAGAAGTGCTGTATTTGATACTTCTATTAAATTTGAAAAGATATGGAGACCATTTATTCAATATTTTCATATGATGTAATATGGCCCTGTGCCAAGCTTATTGGTTTTTTCAGCTTTAATTGTATGTATGTTGAGAGGATCGGAGTTGACGACATTGATGTTTATGTATTCTTGTGAGATACTATAAACAGCCCTTTTTTTTCTCTTTTTCTTTAGTTTTTTCTCTTTTTTTTGTTTTCTTTTTTTTCCCTTAGATATTAGATTAGTAGGTTAGTAATTTTGCATATATATTTTTTTCTTTTTCTTTTTTTATATATTATATATTATGAAATATCTAGATTTACCTTGTTCATATATATACTATATGGTTCATGTTTTGGGAAAACTTATTAATACTGTATTCATTGCTTATGTATTCCTTCATGTGTAATGGGAATTTGTATGTTTGTAATCCCTTTATTAATATATTAACTGTATTTTGTTCATAATATTTTTAATACTAATAAAAAGATTGAAAAAGAAAGAAACAAAACCACACACAATACTCCACATGTGGTCTCATGAGTGCGTTATAGAGCTTCAACATCACATCTCTGTTCTTATATTCTATACCTCTACGCCTTCTTTACAACCGATTCAACCTGGAGGTTAACCTTTAGGGTATCCTGCACAAGGACTCCCAAGTTCCTTTGCATCTCTGCATTTTGAATTCTTTCCCCATCTAAATAATAGTCTGTGCATTTATTTCTTTCACCAAAGTGCATGACCATACACTTTCCAACATTGTATTTCATTTGCCACTTTTTGCCCATTCCCCTAAACTACCTAAGTCTCTCTGCAGGCTCTCTGTTTCCTCAACACTACCCGCTCCTCCACCTATCTTTGTATCACCAGCAAATTCAGTCACAAATCCATTAATACCATGGCATGTTGGTGCGTGGCCAAGTGGTTAAGGCATTCGTCTAGTGGTCTGAAGGTTGTTAGTTCGAGCCTTGGCTGAGGCTGCGTGTGTGTCCTTGAGCACTTAACTACACATTTCTCTGCAATGACACCGGTGCTAAGCTATATGGGTCCTAATGCCCTTCCCTTGGACAACATTGGTGGTGTTGAGAGGGGAGACTTGCAGCTTAGGCAACTGCTGGTCTTCCATTAAAAAAAACTTTGCCCAGGCTTGCCCAAACTTTCTAAGTTGCAAATCCATGGTCTATCGAGACCAACAGAGGCCTACACAATACTGGATTCCAAAAAATTGACATACATTGTAAAAAGCAGCGGTCCCAGGAAACCATGCTGCCTTTGGCCTATCTTGTCATGTGCCTCCAGGTATTCCGTACCAACAACTTCCAACAACTCGATTCCATAATCGATTTCAACAACTTCTCAATCACTGATGTCAGGCTAACAGGTTTATAGTTTCCTTTCTGCTGCCTCCCACCCTTCTTCAATAGCGGAGTAACAGTTACAATTTATGCCCTGGTTTAGGACATGTTTTATTGTGTTTCTACAGCTATGCTGTTAGGTATTTTATTTTAGTAGTTTCTGCAAGTGTAGTGTGTTAATTAAACTTTATAGACTACTGCTTTGGCTTCAGCTGACATAAGGAAGGATTTGCTCAACCAAGGAATGTTGTGCAATGTCAACCAATCGGATTTGTCTTGGTATTGTGCAGTAACATTCTGTCCAGTGGGGTGCCATAGAATATTTGAGAGAGAGGGTGGGATCAGATTCCTGAAAGACAGTGATCTGGTTTTGGTTCTATTGTTGGTAGGGGTTGGAAGACGAGGGTGCTGTGGAGCGGAACACAAGGGAGGATGCTCACAGGAGAGACACCATTGTAAAATCTGCTTTCTGCAGGTGAATGGTTTCAAGGAGGAAGCGCCAATACTCTTGAGTTAACCAATTCATTTGGAATGGTCCTCAAGCAAAATTCGAACTGTGGCTGGTGTCTTTCGTGCAGAATGTGGGTAAAGCACGTGAGTAATCAATGCGAAGCATCCTGACTACTTCAGAAATGAGCTCCAAAGTTTACTACTGAACCCTTTCTTCTTTTCCCATTATCTTTTTTTTTAAAGTTAAGATATCTGATAACTTTGCATGGGGCAGCATTTACACAGCATTAACCACTATTTCCGTTTCCTCATTGGAACATTTCATCTTTCCTGTTTGGTTGAACCCAAATCATACTGACCCGAGACGTGTGTTGCTTATTAAAGGTGGCCTTCTGACCGTTATCCTAGCAGTGCCGAGTCACATGGCTGCTAGCCTGAGTTAGCTAATGAGCCAAGTTTGTTACGAGCCACAGTGAGAGGGTTACATGCGTGCGCACGCACACACACACACACACGCACACGCACACGCACACAGACACGCACGCACGCACGCACACACACACACACACACACACACACACACATATTAAAAATAGTGCAAAAACAGAACAAGAAGTTGAAAAGTGCTCATGGGTTCAATGTCCATTTTGAAATCAGATGGTAGGGGGGGAAGGAGCTGTTCCTGAATTGCTGAGTGTGTGCCTTCAGGCTTCTATACCTCCTTCCAGACAGTAGCAATGAGAAGAGGGCATACCCTGGGTGATGACAATCCTTAATAAGGGATGTTGCCTTTCTGTGAGAACCACTCCTTGAAGATGTCTTGGATACTACAGAGGCTAGTACCCATAATGAATCTGACTAATCTTATAACTTTCTGTAGCTTCTTTTGATCCTGTGCAGTAGCCCGCCCACCCATACCAGACAGTGATGCAGCCTATCAGAATGCTCTACGCGATACATCTATAGAAGTTTTTGTGTTGCTTAGGTGACAAAGCAAATCTCGTCAAACTCCTAATCAGGTATAGCCACTCTCTTGCCTTCTTTATAGCTGCATCGATATGTTTGGGACCAGGTTAGATCCTCGAGATATTGACACCCAGGAACTTGAAATCCCTCACTCTTTCGACTTCTAATGACTCTATGAGTCAAATCTACATACTAAAAGTCAATTTATATATCAAATCAAATTAAAATATCTTGGCTATAGAAGTACTATTTTGATTCCAAAAGAACAACTGTTGACTAGAAAACAAGGCCATGGGTTTTAAAATCAATGTCAAGGTGAAGTTTATTGCCATGTGCATGTATGCACAGGTGAAATAAAAAGCTGACTAGCAACAATATTAGCAGATTTCACAGGAAAAACATAAATTAAATATTCATGTGACACAATTTTGACAAGAAAGCATGATTAGATGAATAAAAAAGCACAAAGTCCATTTTCGAGTTGTCAGTGTTGCTAAACTGTAGTGATAAGCGTTTAGCTGCTTGAGTCAATAACCAAGTAGTTGAAGGGAAGTAGCTGTTTCTGAACCTGTTGGTGTGGGACTTGAAGCTTCTGTACCTCCTGCCTGACGGTAGCCGTGAAAAGATTGCATGGTATGATCATAATACTGTTTTAAAATCAAGTGTTTCTTTTGGAGGGGTGGAGTGGGGGAAGACAATGTTCCCACAGCAACCATTGTGCAATGTCTTGATCTCTCCTTTCCCCTTTGATAGCATTTGGGAATGTCATTGGACATTAAGTTGTCTTGGGCCACATACCTACCTTTCCCACAGGTATTTTTTTTCCTGAGCCAACTTTCTTCCTCCAGCTGGACTTATTCTGCCTTCTCTCTCATACTTATCGAAGTCTTCATTGCAGGGGGGAGCACAAATGAAGGCTTTGGAGCAAGACAGTATTTGAATCCATTGTTGGAAACATAGTGTGTTCTAGGTCACTCTAACAAATGAAGGGTTGATGTAAAATGACATTTTGACAGGCTTTGACATTACATTTGTGCTGTTTGGAGCTACGATAAATGAAGACTGGCTATAATTAGAGGCTTCTGAAACTGAGGTTCCACAGCTCATGGATAGGAAACATGCACTGAAAAATTGCAAGTGCAAACGGAGCAATTTTTATTTTTGTTAGTACATATTTATATCTGACAGCTAGCAGTATTCAACTTCATAGACTGAAAACCAAAGTGCTAAACTGACACAGCTACAATTGAAGAAGGATGTTGAATTGAAAGCATCAGCTCTGGTTCTGATTGTGTACTGCACAGAGATTTGAATAGATTGACCTCCATTCAAAATACAATGTCAGGACTGTAAGATAAACAATATCACACTATTCAAGTCATTTCACCTGTAGGAACAGATCCTAATGTATCTATCCAACTGAGTTCAATATGAATACTTCAGAACAAGCTGCTAACGTGCCTCTTTCAATATTGCTAATTTTCTCTCCTTTTTATGATTTAAATCGCAGTACTTGAGTCTTAAGTGCAAAACACACAGTTTTGTGAACATTTATAAAAAGATACAAAAGTGTGAAACATTAGGTTTATGTAACAATTTCCACCAGAAGGAAAACGTGTTCCATTGTGAACTCAGGTGGAAAGTGTTTTTATATCAGCATTCGCGGTGATAAGCAGGAGAGGCATATTTGGTTGCATAATGAATTGATATTGGAGGGTAAGTGGATCATCCAGAAATAACCCTTCCTTATTCTAAGTCTATTGAGGTAACTAATTGTAACTTATAATAGCAGCAATTTGATGTCAAAATACAATCCTGGGGACAGAAAATACATCCACAATCCACATGGCTTTTTGATGTTGAATACTGAATTTCCACATACCCAGCTAAGTAACTGGTTAATGTTCATTGTTTCTGATGACACATATAACCCTTGCAACAGGGAAGGAGGAACATCAGCCTTCAAATGAATGCTCTTGTCATATGCACTTGTAAAGATACTCCAAATTACAATGGGAAAATGTTGAATCTTTGGCATGCTTAGCAATTAACACATAAACACCCCCACTCACACTTTGACAGAGCAGGTTTTTCAGAAGTGGGCTTCCTGAAGAAGGGTCTCGGCCTGAAATGTTCGTTCATTTTCCATGGATGCTGCCTGACCTGCCTGCCGAGATCCTCCAGCATTTTGTGTGTGTTCCTTTGGATTTCCGGCATCTTGTGTTTCAAAATGAATGTGAGGTTTTAATTGGGGAAAGTGAAAAACAAACCTGTCTGAGCAAGTCCAAGCCCAGGAAGGCCAGCTTTGAGCAATGCTTGTAAGTACAGCACGGGAACCTGTTCAAATGTAAACTACTAGTGGGGTCAACAGTTCTGAAATTAAACGAACAGCATGATAACCAAACAGTGCTGAGTACAGAACACAGGCTACCAGCTCACAGCAGGAGGCCAATTAAAAGGGATTATTTGTAAACTGACAAATTCCTACAGATGTACCATGGACAGCATGCTAACTGGTTGCATCACAGTCTGGTATGGAATGGCCACTGCACAGAATCAAAAAAAATCTGCAGTAAGTTGTGAACTCCGCCAGCTCCATAGTGGGCACTTGCCTCAACAGCCTTCAGGACACCTAAAAAGGTGATGCCTCACAAAGGCGGCATTCATCATTACGATCATAAAACCATAAGATATAGGAACCATTTGGCCCATTGAGTCTGCTCCGTTAGTTCATCATGGTTGATCCATTTTTCCTCTCAGTCCCAATCTACTGCCTTCTCCCTGTATTCCTTCATGCCTGACCAATGAGGAATCTATCAACCTCAGCCTTAAATATACATTAAGACTTGGCCTCCACAGCTGCCTGTGGCAATGAATTCCACAGAGTCACCACTCTCTGACTAAAGAAATTCCTCTTCATCTTCTTTCTGAAAGGGCACCCCTCTATTCTGAGGCTGTGTCCTCTGGTCTTAGACTCTCCCACCACAGGAAATATCCTCTCCACATCCACTCTATCAAGAACTTTCATAATTCAATAGGTTTCAATGAGGTCACTGCTCATTCATCTGGATTCTCGTGAATACAGGCCCAGAGCCATCAGACGATCTTCATATGACAAGCCATTCAATCCTGGAATCATTTTGGTGGACCTTCTTTGAAACCTCTCAAGGTTCAACACATCCTTTCTAAGATAAGGGACCCCAAAACTGCCCACAGTCCTCCAAGCGAGGACTTACCAGTGTTGTATAAAGTCTCAACATTACATCCTTGCTTTTATTTTCTAGTCCTCTCAAAATGTCACACTTTCCATCCACAATACAGACTCAACCTGAAAATTAACCTTTAGCGAATCCTGCACAAGGATTCCCAAGTGCTTGTCACTGGTTAAATCCACTAGTCTCTGTCAGCCAACCAGAAATGGTTCCCTTTATTCTCACTCTTTGACTCCTGCCAATCAGCCACTGCTTCATCCATGCTAGAATCTTTCCTGTAATATCAGGGGCTCGTAGCTTGTTAAGCAGCCTCATGTGTGGCACCTTGTCAAAGGCCTTCTGAAAATCCAAATACACAACATCAACCGATTCCCCTTTGTCTCCTACTTGCTATTTCTTCAAAGAATTCCAACAGATTTGTCAGGTAAGATTTTCGCTTGAGGAAACCATGTAGATTATGGCCTATTTTATTGTGTGCCTCCAAGTACCCTGAGATCTCATCATTAATAATTAACTCCAACATCCTCCCAGCCACCGAGTTCAGACTAACTGGCCTATAGTTTCCTTTCTTCTGCCTCTCTCCCTTCTTGAAGGGTGGAATGACAGTTGCAATTTTCCAGTCTTCCGGAAAACTTCCATAATCTAGTGATTCTTGAAAGGTCATTACTAATGCCTTCCCAATCTCTTCAGCCACCTCTTTCAGAACCCCAGGGTGTATGCCATCTGGTCCACGTGACTTAACTACCTTCAAACCTTCCAGTTTCCCAATAACCTTCTCTCTAGGTATGGTAACTTCACACATTTCATGACCCCTGACACCTGAAATTTCCACCATACTGCTAGTGTCCTCCACAGTGAAGACTGATGCAAAAATACTTATTCAGTTCATCTGCCATTTCCTTGTTTCACATTACTACCTCTCTGGCATTGTTTTCCACTGGGCCAATATCCACTTTCAGCTCTCTTTTACACTTTATGTATTTATAGAAACTTTTGGTACCTTATTTAATATTAATGGCTAGCTTGCTTTCTTATTCCGTCTTTACCTTCTTATTGACTTTTTTAGTTGCATTCTGTGGGTTTTTAAAAGCTTCCCAAACCTCTAACTTCCCACTAATTTTTGCTCTATTCTATGCCCTCTCTTTGCCTTTCACTTCTCTTGTTAGCCACGGTTGTGTCATTTTGCCTTTAGAATACTTTTTCCTCTCTGGGATATATATACTCTGTGCCTTCGAAATTGCTTCCAGCAATTCCAGCCATTGATGCTTTGCTGTCATCCCTGCCAGTTCTTCTACAAATCCCCATGAAGGACCCCCATTACACAGGACATGCCCTCTTCTCATTGCTACCATCAAGAAGGAGGTACAGGAGCCTGGAGACACACACTTGCTATGTTTCAGGAACAGCTTCTTCCCCTCCACCATCAGATTTCTGAATGGACAATGAACCCATGAGCATTACCTCACTATTTCTTTCCTCTTTTCTCACAGAACTTAATTAATTTAACGCACG
The DNA here is from genome assembly GCF_048418815.1 of Hemitrygon akajei. Classification (NCBI taxonomy): domain Eukaryota; kingdom Metazoa; phylum Chordata; class Chondrichthyes; order Myliobatiformes; family Dasyatidae; genus Hemitrygon; species Hemitrygon akajei. The sequence continues at coordinate 24,937,380 of NC_133149.1, forward strand.
CACGCACGCGCGCACGCACGCACGCACGCACACACACACACACACGCACACACACACGCACACACACACACACACACACACACACTTACTTCTTATTGTAATTTATAGCCTCAAACGCTTTTCAACTGTCCATGTGAATTACTTTGTTCTAGGAAAGATGTTTGTCATTTCAGAAGTGTCTTGTCAGTTACAGCACACTGATATCGTAAATATGCAATTACATGGAATCATCTGTTGGACTCAAAATATTGAAGTAAATAATCTCATTGTAGCTCTTGAAATTGTATTGAATCATCTGCTCTATTCTTTGATCCTAAGAGTATAAAAACTTGATCAACTATGAGTTTGTAGAGACTCGACTGAGAGCATCTTCTTGAGAATACCTGCTTGACCTTTTGCATTAACAAGCATCAATCTCCAGTGGCTTAGTCACAGTCACAATAGATTCCTGACCTAACTCCATGTCCCAGGCTTTTTCCCATTTCTTTGCTTTGCAGGACGCAATCTCAGGTTTAACAACTGGTAAAATCTGCGGCAACTGCAAAGGAAAGCCCCAAATTTCTGCTGCCATTCATGTACCAGTGTAGTTCCTTGCTCTATTTTTTAGACCGTTCCTGCAACTTAAACCTCACAGCCAGTGGAAATAGCCTAAATGTTCCATTAACTTTTATGATTTATTTTAGTACATCTCCTTGACATTTGAAAGATCCATGTTTGTAAGTGACCCAAGTTACTTTGGAGTTTTACTGCATCTAACATTTTGACATTGGGCATTACTGTTATCCAACCTTTTTAGACCAAGAATAAATGACCTCATATTTGCCCCTTTGAGTTCTATTTCCTACAGATGTTCCCATTTTATTCATCCATTATCTTCTATCGACTTTCCTCACATCTTTCCCTGATCTTAAAATTTAATAATGTGGGAAGCAGAGAAATTACTTCTGGCTGACAGTGCTGTGTCTTGGATGAATGTTTAATTAGCTCTATAACCTGTTCCCCAGGCAGTGCATCACACTCGAAAATCTGAGATTAACAACTGCAGTGTGACCTTAGAAACAGGTTACTTTCAACCACCAGTCATATGTTATTCACAGCTGGTGACAACAAAGCTCATCTAAGCATGTCTTCAGCCATTATCATAGTGCAGCAAAGAAATTTCATTACAAATCTTGTCTCCACAACTCAGTAAAATAGAATGGTTTATCTCCAAAACCCAGCAATTATTCAGCCCTTGTGTAGTTTGAACTATAGTCAACAAAATTATTTATTATGGAGTATAAACCTCCTCTGCAAACATATCAGATAAAATAAACTGCATAATATATTGTCAATGTACCACAGTACTCTGTCATCTTACATTATCAAGTGAGCATATTGAGAAGAGGAAACAGCCCATTATTGTGCGTTATTTCTTTAATGAATGTATTCTTCGTAGATTAAATAAAATGCATTTGGTGAAGCTGGATATGGAACTTGCACACTGTCTCATCAATTTAAATATCAAGACTAGACAAAATTATTTTGTAGTTTTCCCCAGGGGAACAATGAGTGTAATGAGATTAAGAAGCACGTGGCAAGACAGAACAAATAAGCTAGTCTAAAATAGCACATGCATTCTGTATTGTTTAACCCTGTGAAGAGCTCGATTATATTTCACCGTGTATTAAAGGAAGACCTTGTGCAGTGTAATCTCCTAATGCTGGATAAATAATGGTGAGCTGATGTTACAATGAAGATATGAAACCTGAACGCTTCATGCCAGAATTCTCAATGTGCCAAAGTACAAATTAACAGGGAATTATTGAGCTACATCACTTGCTTCGGGTCCCTTTCCATTAGCGCCTTCTGCCCATGTTTGGTTGTGATACTTCCTCAGGAAATATACTTCACCAGTTGTTGCCGACATTTATAATATGGATTATCGGAAACAGTATTTGGTGAAAATGGACCAGTAGCCCTTCTCAGGAAACGAGGAGAGAAAAAAAGGCTAGAAATAGCTTCTTGCCTTCAAGGTGGATGGAGTGATCCAAGTGTGGGGATGGAGCACAGGAAGTACTCTTCCTCGATAGTGTTTTCAGAGTGCCGTAACACATCAACCAGCCCCGCAATGTCATATCAATAAATCATCGAAAATTTAACAAGATTTATTTCCATCTTCCACATTTGCACTAATTTTAATATTATACAGATACTTTATTCTAAAAGCTTATGCCTTTGGCTCAAACTTAGGAATTTCACTCCTAATTAGTTTATTTTAGTCTTGTTCCAGGACAGAAATAGTTTCTATAAGTTAAAAACAATTTATAAAAATAATTATAATTATATCCTTAGTTACAGATTGCAGGTGTAATTAAATGTGTACAATGAAGTGTGATTAAGTTAGTTAATGCATTATTGACAGTTACTTTTTCAATCTAATTGGTGTGATGCTGAATATCCAGGATGTCCTGGAAAATTAGTAGAATAAAAACATCAATTCCATTGAAATTGAGTATTTATTGAAATTTTTTGTTAAAATGACCAGCCTGTTTTAATTAATTGTGAGAAATTAGATTATGTTAACCTCCCACAAACAGTTTAAAAGAATTAAAACCTCAATGGTAAGAAAAAAAACTTGAACTAAAACATTGAGCACACTTTACAAAATGATTATTATTTTGTGAGTTTATTGTTATCTTATCCAGAAGAACATTTTGTTTGATATTTTGCATTTATAGCAAGAGCAGGTGTGTTTTTCTACCTCTTTGAAGTCTGTCATTGGGCTCTAGAGATTTAAGATAGTTCCCTTTGCAAACAGCAATTGACGGAGCAAGTATTCATACCCCTTTCAATGCAGTCCACAATAGATACATAAAATTAAATCACTAAAATATAACAACACATGTTATTTCAACTGAAAATTAGCCATTGTTATGCATAGGAAGTTTGTTAGAAAATACCATATCGGTAAAAGAGCATGATGCTTGATATTTAAGTAAGGAACTATAATTGTTCAGTGACTTTCATAATATTGAGGCATCCAAAATACTTTACAGCTAGCAAAGTATTTTTAGAGCTTTTGTAATGTAAGAAACACAGCATCTAATTTGCTATTAACAATATGTTAATATCCAGATCATCTGTTTTAGTGACATTACATGCAGGATGAATATTCACCAGGGCACTGAGGAAAACTCTTCAACTTTTCCCCATTTTATGCCTGGGCATCTTAAATATCTAGTTAAAAAGGCAGACAGGGTCTCAGGCTAACAGCTCATCCAAATGACAGGACCCTTAACACTGAAGCGCTGAGGTGAACTGAAGTGTTAGCATAAATTCTGCCCTTTAGTCTATGGAAAACCCTCAGCCTCCTGACCCAGAGGCAGACCCATTACCAACTGAGACACAATTGACAACTTATTTCTACAGACAAGTGATGAGGATAGACTAAAGGAATTACTATTTCAAATATTGAGGAACTGACAGCAGCAGACATACAGCATAGTATCAAGTAGATTTCAGATTGTGCATTTTCTAGCATGTGTGTCAATTAACTTTAATTATGTTGTAGAGGCCAATGATTTTTTTCAAGTGAACTTGCCGAACAAGCGTATTAGTTTTTTTTTGAATTTTAGAACTGTCAGTTCGAGCGCGTGAGCCTGTGGTGGCACAGTGAGGTCAGGCAGTTGCGTTACAAAGGAAAGATGTACGTCCTCCCTGTGGAATGCGAGGGTGCTCCAGTTTCCTCCCACAGTCCAAAGACGTACCGGATAGGTTAATTGGTCATTGTAAATTATCCCGTGATTAAGTTAGGGTTAATTGGGGTTGTGGGGTTGCTGGGCCAGCATGGCTCAAAGGGACAGAAGAGCCTACTCCACATTGTGTTGCTAAATAAATAAATGCTGAATCGCATTCTGCAACATGAGAGCAAAGGGAAAGGTTTTCAGAAATGCAGCCTTAATTTCTGTTAATGTGAGCAAGCCCATTGATTAGAAATTAGTAATTAGCATATATCAGCATTCTAGGATTTTAATAATTACGTAATACTTCATTTGTTGCTCATGTTGTTGCTTATTGTTTGTTCTGCACATTTGTAAGGTATGTATAATTTAAGTTAATTAGGTTTACATTATGTTTATGTCCTCATCTTGCAGTGCAAAAAGCTAATTTTCAATGCATTTATACACTGTGTATTACATCTATGACAACAATAAACTTGAACTTGAACAAAACTTTAAAAAAAATAATTTGGGTACTGAAAAACTGAAATTAAAAATAGAAAATAGTAAAAATTTTCAGCAGAACAGGAATAAGCTGATGGCAGCAAACATCAGGAATGGGAGAGTATTAGGGCATTCAGCTCCTTGGCCTGTTCATGCATTCAGCAAGATCATGGCTTATCTAATTCAACACAGTCTACCTGTCCTTGACCCCAACCTTTGATTTCTCCAAATCCAGAAAACCACCAACTGCAGTTTTAAATGGAACCAATGACTGTCCATCCCGAGCTCTCCAAGGTAGAGAATTTCATGATCCTCCAGTTTGAGTGAAACAGTTTCTCCTCACTTCAGTTCCTGAAATTTATTTCAACATTGTGACCCATAGTTCTACATTCTTCAGCCATAGAAGCACCTTTTCCTTCTAGCTCCAGTTGGGCTCTCTAAGTATTTTCATAAACACAAGATATTCTGCAGATGCTGGAAATCCAGAGCAACACATACAAACTTCTGGAGGAGTTCAGCAGGTCAGGCAGCATCTATGGAGGGAAATAAATATGATGAAGGGTTTCAGTGTGAAATGTTGACTGCTTATTCCCCTCCATAGATACTGCCTGACTTGCCGAGTTCCTCTTGCAGTTTGTGTATGTTACTTTATGCATTTTGTATGCTGTAATAGGAAAGTGCTTGATAATATCAAAGTGCTGAACCATTTAAACTGCCTATTCCCATCAACCTGCACTGGGATCTTAGCCCTCCATACCCTTTCCATCCATGTGCCTAACCAAACTTCTCTTAAATGTTGAAATTGAGCTCACATGCACCACTTGTGCTGGTAACTCGTTCTACACTCTCACAACCCTCTGAGTGAAGATGTTTCCCCTCATGTTCCCCTTGAACTTTTCATCTTTCACACTTAACCCATGACCTCTGCTTGTCGTCCCACCCAATTCAGTGGAAAAAGCCCACTTGCTGTATCTATATGTACCTTATCTATATCCCTCGTAATTTTGTATACTTCCATCACATCTCTTCTCAATCTTCTACTTTCTAAGGAATAAAGTCTTAACCTATTCAATCTTTCCCTATAACTCAAGTCCTCCAGACCCGGCAGTATCCTTGTAGATTTTCTCTGTACTCTTTCAATTTTATTTACATATTTCCTGTAGGTAGGTGACCAAAATTGCACATAATATTCCAAATTAGACCTCACCAATGTTTTATACAACTTCAACATAGCATCCCAACTCCCGTACTCAATACATTGAGTTATGAAGGCCAATGTGCCAAAAGCTTTCTTTACAACCCTATCTCCCTATTGACCTTCAGTGAATCATGGACCTGTATTTCTCTACAGCACTCCTCAGTGCCCTACCGTTCACTGTGTAAGACCGACCTGGGTGGTCCTACCGAATATATCAATAATTCAAAAGTAAATCATTCACACATATGTTCATTCTTACAAATAGTAGAACTGGTTTCCTCCATCTCCCCACTTTTGGCTATTGTTCTTTCTTTTCAGTTTTATGTGTTTTCAACGCCAGTACTCTGGAGGTGTGGTTGCCATACTGAGCGATTGTTGTGTCTTTACCAACTTATGGACAAAGCCTACTTCAGGATGTCCATAAAAGTGGGACCTGTCATTACTCAGGAATGGCTGTATTTTGTAATAGAACCAGAAAATAAAAAAGATGGAGCTTGAAGTGTGGAAGTGGCAGCAACTGAGCCATTGCCAGTTTTTGGTGAAAATACTTCATACTTGGAGTTATTTAAATCTGTAATATGTTGGAAGATTGTAGAGTACTTCATGAAGGGATGCTGTTCTTCTGCTCTTTCACATAACTTCATTATAACAGTTCATGAGGTTGAAGTGTGGGACAAAGATGAAACTCTGTAGATTCCACTTAAAGGAGAATGGAGTATGGAAAGGCAGCCTGCACATAATGCTACAGACATCAATGGTGTAAAAGTAGCTTTACCTTGCACAGGAAAAGGAGATCTATTCCCAAATAAACTGGCAGATTATAGATTACAGATTAGTTTATTGTCATATACACCAGGGTCCAATGAAATTCCTTGTTTGCATAAAGCTCACAGAATAAACAGTATACACAGTAATAATAGATACAATAATAAATATGGTGACAAGCACAAAACAGCAAAGACTGTAGTGCAGAAACAAGGGTTAAAATGACAATAATGGAATAACCGATAACAGTAGGGTTAAAGGTACGAGAGCATGCCTGCGCCACCGACAAGGGGGAGTGAAAGAGGTGATTGGTTTAGAAGTCTGATCGCCAGGGGCGTTTCTCAGATGTTAATCACCAAACCATACAATTACAGTTTGAAAGGAGAAATGTAGTTTTGTGTTTATTTGCTTTTTTTTTAATAAACAAATTTTATTTCAGCCTGAAGCTAATTCATATAATGATGCCTGTGTGGATGAAATTATACTGGGTCAAATAGATTTAAAAAGAATCGTATGTTGTAATTTGAGCTTCATTGATTTTTTTTTAACCTAGACATGCATCATGCCACATTTGCAAACTATTGCACATTTCAGCAAAAGTAATACTGAAAGCAATTGATTTCCATATAAAGTTCAGATGGAAAACAGAGAAAGTTCTGTGTGAAACAATACTGCAGACATTAAAGTGCTGGTTAAAATTTGCTGGTTTAATTACATTACACAGTTGCACATATTGTTGATGTGCAGAGCTTGCAAATTTTTTTTCAATCCAGTAATGTCCTGGGAATCAGATAGCAGCTCAATATTTGTTCAACTGCTTACCTACACCAGTGCTGTCTCATGAATAGAAACATCCAGAGAAGTATTTCAATACTCAAAGCAAAGAAAGTTTAGGACAAAGTGCTAGTAAATGTGATTAGTAGTCCTGACCTTGGGAGCTCTCTCTGTGGAGTTTAAACATTGCCCTGTGGCTTTATTGGTTTCCCCAGTGTTCTCTGCTTTCCTCCTACATTCCAAGGACGCGTGGATCGGTGGATTAACGGAGCAGTTCTGTGCCATGAGCCACAAGTGGGACTTCCCGGTGGCCAAACAACTTAATTCCGATTCCCTTTCCCTCTCTGACGTGTTAGACTATTGCCTCCTCTTGTGCCAAGATGAGGCCACCCTCAGGATGGAGGAGCAACACCTTATATTTCATCTGAGTTCCCTCCAATCTGATGATATGGATATTAATTTCTCTTTCCACTGGACAAATTTCTCCTTCCCACTTCCTCTGTCCCCCACTCTGACCTTCCACTTCTTCTCATCAGACTATTACTTCCCCTGGGTCCCCTCCTCCTTCCCTTTCTCCTATTGCCCACTCATCTCTTCTATCAGATCCTTTCTTCTCCAGCCCTTGCCCTTTCGCACCCACTTGGCTTCACCTATCACCTTCCAGCTAACCTTTTTCCCCTCCCCCCACATTCTTATTCAGGCATCTCCCCCCTTCCTTCTCAGTCCTGAGGAAAGGTCTTAGCAAGAAATGTCAACTGTTTACTCTTTAACACGGATGCTGCCTGTCCTGCTGAGTTCCTCCAGCAATTTGTGTGTGTTGATATGAGTAGGTGAGTTGTAGCATTGGAGGAGTTGATGTAAATGTGTGCAGAATATAATGGGATTAGTGTACAGTTAATGAAAATAGGTGTTTAATGGTTGTTCGGGACTTGGTGAGCAGAACGGTCTGTTTCTGTGCTATTTAGGACTCAATGAAAGAATGACAAGAAAATCTACTAGATAAGTGGTTACTGCTTTAAATAGGATGAATGAAACAGTTACCTGGGTACTAATGAGCAAACTTTTAAAGGCAAGAGCAACTCACAAGGCACTAGGTAGACCCAATGGGTTATGTAGCATCTGTAGATGGCATTTGACAGTCAGTGCTTTGGGATGAGACTGTTCTGAATTGAAAGGAAGATGGGAGACAGCTAATATAAATGGTGGAGGAAAGGAGTTGAAGAGCTGAAGATGATGGAATGTGATATAAGAGGAAGGTGCAGAACAAAATAAAGAGAATAAAGGCATTAATGATGCATTACTCTATGACTCTAATACTGAATGAAAATGATTAAGGCCAAGCATTGATCACTGGGGTACTCTATTGGTTACAAACCAAAAATCTAAAATCATTCATGTTTCTCATCTCTTAGTTTTATAATGGTGAATTACCCAATTTTTTATTTAAAATTGTTGTCTTTAGTTCATATTATCTCTTCTCAATCTTTGTACTAAAGAATGATATATCACATTTCTCAGCATTATCCCTTGAATGTATTAATCAGCTCCTCATATCATATTATACCCCCAAATGTTGAGGCATATATAAATTTGGAAATTGTGCCTTGTACAGTATACCTGAACATATTAAGGAAAAGATTGATTTTTGTGCCAACTCTAGGAGAATCCTATCACACACTTTCCAAGTTTCCAAGAAAACAAACTTTCAGTACCATTCTCTGTTTTGTTACTGAGTCAGTTTTATATCAACCTTTGCAGCCTACCTTATTCCCAAGCCTTCAGTTATGATGGCACATAATAAGTCATTTTTAAATGCCTTTTGGAAGTCCTAAAGTAGGGCATCAATTGCATTTCCCTTATCAAATTCATAATTTCAGCAATAACTTTATGAAGTTCGTCAAACACAGTTGGCAATTAATAAATCCATGCTGCCATTTATTCAATCTTCATTGGTTCAAATAACAGTGAATTTCTTGTTATTGTTTCATCAACTTCTGCCACCACCAAGGTTGAACTGATGGGATTATTGGATTTGACCTTACACATTTTGTAGAGCAAAAGTGTAACATTAGAATATCACAGTCCTCAGACATCTGCTCTCCATCTATAGATGTTTAGAAGATTGTGGCCAGGGTCTCCACAATACCCTCCCTTATTTTCCTCGGCAACACAGGATGTGTTCCATCCACACCAGACAATTTATTTACTTAAAGTGCAGTTAGCTTTTCCAGTTCCTCTTCTACATTCATTTTTAATCCTTCCAGAATCTCAGTTACATCATGGTTTCCGGAGACTCTAAGCAGCATCTTCTGCCTTGGTGAAGATTAGTGTAAAGTTCACAGTACCCAGGAAGCCCTATGTTTCTTTTCTGTTCTGTAATCTGTATTACTCTGCCTTTACAGCCACTTCTTGGTTCAATGTTCAAAAAAGTACAACATTCAAAGTACATTTATTATCAAGGTATGTATACTATATACAACTTTGAGATTCGTCTCCTTGCAAGCAGCCACAGAACAATGAGACCCAATAGAACCCATTAAAATGAAGACTGTCAAACACCCAATGTAAAAAAAAATCATGCAAACAATTGAAGTAAGCAAATAGCATTGAGAACTGAAGTGTATCCACAGCCACGAAGCTAGTCATCACTCCAGTTGATTCAGGGGCCCATTAGTTGCAAGCCACAGCCTCAGATCAGCGCAGAGACGAATAAAAGTTGCAGAGCAATGAGCCAAACACTAAGCCATCCATCGGCTTCGGCCCTGACACTCTGACCTTTTCAATCTGGGCCGCTGCTTAAAATCGGCCAAACCTTGGGTAGATCTTCGCTCTCGGGTCTATGCCCCACTGCCTCAATTGGACCTGCACCCGACATTTACAGTTCAGCTCGGCGCTTAAGTCCATCAAATCTTGGGCCTTTGCTCACTGTCAGGTCCAAGTCCGGGCCCTGCCACCTTGATTTGGTTCTGCTGTATTGAAACGCCTCCAAGTCTGCTCCAGCAATGGTCAAACATTGGCTCATTTCCCATTCTCAGGCCCGGGCCCCGCCATCTCGATTCCTGCACCTTTGAGACTTCAGTTCACATTGCAAAAGTGCTAGGTCATACAGGCAGTTCAAAAGCTCACCTCCATAAGGGAAGTTACAGGCTATTGATTGCAATGATCATATCTGACATAAAGTGTGATTATTAATACAGTAATTTCTAGTTTTGTTAGTTTTGTCTGCTAGCAGCAAGTTGTTGCTGTGCTTCAACGTCACTATCTTAAATCAGAACTCGGGCATAAACCATGAATATTTTATGTTTGCTGCCTGAGTTTCCCTATGGTCTCTCTTGGACTTTTATTTCCTTGAAGGAGAAAAACAATGCAAAATTACAGGAATAAAACAAAGAAGTGAGACCAATGTATTTCTTCTCAAGAGAGCTGCCACAAGCTTTGTGGGCCAAATGCCTCCTTTACTTCTGTACTTGTTTATTGTTCCAATGACTTGAAATTAACATCTGGATATATTGGTTTATGAAACAAATGTTGACAGCTCTGATACAGATTGTCAGAGAATGTTTGCTCATCTAAGTTGTTATGACTTTCTGATCTTCACCCAGAAGATTTCTGCATTTAATTTAATCCAGTCCAGCAGGAGGCCATTCAGCCTTATAGGACCATGTTTGCTCCCAACATCTGGACTGGCCACAGATGCTGCCTGACCTACTGAGTTCCTTCGGCATTTTGTTTGTTGCTCCAGATTGCAGCATCTACTGTAAACTGTGTCTCTGTTTTGCCATGAAAAGTGCTTGTTTTGACTGTGATCCACTTGTCATGGTTCCTCAGTAACAGATCTGATCTGACCTCTGCAGGCAACGGCCATCAGAAATTTGTGCAGGTCACATCTAAGCACAACAAGCAAGGTGATAACTATCCTTTAGATTTTTATTTTACCTATTAGGGTAAGCTTTCCCAATTTGCTTTAATATTTTGAATTCCCTGATTCGATGTTGCACCAACGATTTAGTGCAACTGATAATGGTGAACTCCTGTATCTTGGCAAGAGAGTTTCTCACAGAAAGTTTAAAAATTGGACTAATATTGCCGTGGGCGACGGGGTGGAGATTCGTCTCTACTAAAGAAGGTGTAAGGCGCTCCTTCCCTCTGCTAGGCTGCAGGTCACCCTTGGGCAAGGTGCAGCATCTGCTTAACCTCCCCCCCCCCCCGACCACCCCGATCAGGGTCACATGAAGCCATGGAATCAGATGGTGTATGGTTGTATGAGCAGCTGGTTCATATCACAAGTCCTAGTTCTGCGACCACTGACACCAGGCAGCCAATCTCTGAAGAGTATTGATAATGTCTGGGATCACCCATCTTGTAAAGACACTGCCCAGAAGAAGGCAATGGCAAGCCACTTCTGTAGAAAAAATTGCCACGAACAATCATGGTCCAAGACCATAATTGTCCATGTCATAGACAGGGCACATAATGATGATGATGATTGCCCAATCCCAACATCTACTCGTTTATCCTTGTTACTTTGAGAATCTCCCCACCTACAAAATGTTTCATAACTGTGCATTATGGATCCCAGCTAAGACCTCTGCAATATACCATACACCTGTGCTGCATTCTGAAGCAACTCTACCCCATACTCTCCGTGAATTCTATCGTATTAAGTATTTGCTCAGATCCTTTCAAAGAAGTGTTGGCACTGAAGGGTCTGGCGGAGAGAGACTAGGAGAGGGAGGACAGGGAGAAGCATATGGGGATAAGGTTCATGCAAAGCAGGAGGCATGTGGAATGAGAAAGTGTGGGGAAAATCAGATGCATTAAAAGGGGGTGAGAGTCTGTGCAGCTGAGATGTGGAGAAAGGGGATGGCATGTAATTCAAAGTACAAAGTAAATTTGGTATTTAAGTTCATGCTGTAAATGTCACCATATATAACCTTGAGATTCATTGATTCATTTTCTTGCAGGCATTCACAGGAAAACAAAGAAATACAATAGAATCAATGAAAAGCTACACACAAGCAAAGACTAAAAAACAACCAATGTGTGATAGATAGACAGATAAATACATACATACATACGTACTGAGAACATGAAGAGTCCTTGAAAGTGAGTCCATGGTTTGTGGAATCAGTTCATTGTTGAGGTGAGTGAAGCTATCCACATTGGTTCAGAAGCCTGATTGTTGTGGGGTAATAGCTGTTCCTGAGCCTGGTCGTGAGGGACCTAAGGCTCCTGATTTCCTTCTTGACGGCAGCAGCAAAAAGAGAGCATGGCCTGGATGGTGTGGGTTCTTGATGATGCATGCTGGTTCTATTGGCTTTGCTCTGTGTAGGTGTGGGGAGGGCTTTCCTGTGATGGAGTGGGCAGTATCCACTACTTGTCGTAGACCTTTCCATTTTTAGGAATTGGAGTTTCCATACGAGGCCATGATGCAACCAGTCACGATACACTTCACTGTGCATATGTAGAAGTTTGCCACTACACTTCCTGCCCGCACCCCCCTCTCCAACAATTACAACAATTTATAAGGAGCCAGTGTTGAAAGCTGAGCTATAATCAATGAAGAGTATCCTGTATGCAGCTTCACTGTCCAAATGTTCTTCACAAAGAGGAAGGAATATTTTAAAGGAAAGGTGATACAACCGTGGCTAGCCAGAGAAGTCAAAACCAAAATAAAAGGCAAAGAGAGGGTATATAATAGTGTGAAGTTAGTGGATTGGGAAGCTTTTAAAAACCAACAGAAGGCAACTAAAAAGTAATTAAGAAGGTAAAGAGGGAATACAAAAGTAAGCTAGCCAATAATATTAAAGAGGATATCATAAGTTTCTTCAGTATAAAGTGTAAAAGCGAGGTGAGAGTGTATATCAGACCACTAGAAAACGATGCTGGAAAGATAGTAATGGGGGACAAGGAAACAGCAGCTGAATTGAATAAGTATTTTGCATTAGTCTTCACTGTGAAAGACTCTAGCAGTGTGGTGGAAGTTTCAGAAGTGTCAGCGTTCAGAAGTGTGTGAAGCTGCCATTACTTGGGAGAAAGTTCTTGTGAAACTGAATGGACTGAAGCTAGATAAATCACCAGGACATGACAGTTTACACCCTGGGGTTCTGAAAGAGGTGGCTGAAGAGATTGTGGAGGCATTAGCAATGATCTTTCAAGAATCACTAGATTCTGGAATGGTTCCAGAAGACTGTACAATTGCTAACATCACTCCACCCTTCAAGAAGGAAGAGAGGCAGATGAAAGGAAATTATAGGCCAGTTACTCTGACCTTAATGATTGGAAAGATGTTGGAATCAATTGTTAATGATGTGGTTTCAGAGAACTTGCCCGTAGTCAGCATGGTTTCCTCAAGGGAAACTTTTGCGTAGCAAAGCCGTTGGAATTCTTTGAAGAAATAACAAGCAGGATAGACAAAGGTGAATTGGTTGATGTTGTGAACTTGGATTTTCAGAAGACCTTTGACAAGATGCCACACATGAGGCTACTTAAAAAGCTATGAGCCCATGGTATTACAGGAAATATTCTAGCATGGATAAAAACAGTGGCTGATTGGCAGGAGGCAAAGGAAAAAAGGGAGCCTCTTCTAGTTGGCTGCTGGTGACTAGTAGCATTCCTCAAGTGTCTGTGTTGGGACTGATTCATTTTACATTATATGTTAATGATTTGGATGATAGAATTGATGGCATTGTTGCAAAATTTGAAGAAGATATGAAGACCTCACTGAAACTTATTGAATGGTGAAAGGCCTTGAAAAAGTGGATGTGGAGAGGATGTTTCCTATGGTGGGGGAGTCACCACCAGGGAACACAACCTCAGAGTAGAGGGGCATCCTTTTAGAATGGCATTGAGGAAGTTCTTTAACAAGAGTGTGGTGAATCTATGGAATTCTTTGCCACAGGCAGCTATGGAGGCCAAGCCATTATGTATATTTAAGGCAGAGGTTGATAAATTCTTGATTGGTCGGATACAGGGAGAAGGAAGGAGATTGGGGCAGAAAGGAAAATTGGATCAGCCATGACAAAATGGTGGAGCAGACTCAATGGGCCAAATGGTCTAATTCTGCTCCTATACTTTATGGTTTATGGTCTTATGTTCTTGGAATTAGTGAAGAGCCAATGAAATGGCTTCTGCTCTTGATCTGTTGAGACGGTAGGAAAATTGGAATGGATCCAAATCACTCATCAGGCAGGAGTTGATATGCTTTATGGTAAACCTCTCAAGAGTTTGAAGAGTATTGACAGGAAAAGGATGATGGAGGGAAAGGAAAGGGCCAAGGGAGAAAGGATCAGCTACTGTGTAACAGAGTGTAAAAAGACTTCAAGGTAGAGGCTTGAAGATGTCTCAGGATCTGATAACTTTAACATATTTTATAACTGGATAGCAGTGTGGTGAATGTTGCTCTTTACAGAAAGATCCCTTATAATGTCTTGACAGTAACCCCTGCAGATAGCCTGGGGGGCATATGGTCTTTGTCTCTCCAAATCCTATATGAACCTTGGAGCATTTTTCCTTCCCTTAGGAATCACTTGTGTCAGCATGTTGTTGGAATCAGCATTCTTCAGCATCTAGAAGAATGTTGGTGGTTTTGTGCTTACTTGACTGGTGAGACATGATCGAAGTGGCGAAATGCTGGCACCAGCATAAACTTCATGTTGAGGAACCCAGCCATGTTCTATTCTAAACTTCATTGTGCAACATAAGAATATTTTAAAGCATCACCAGTATCTTGAACAACTCAGTTTAAAAGTTGCAAAGTCAGACCTGGATCATTTCCAAGTGAGTATATTCCAAATTCATGAGTGAAACAAAAAGAGACACATTCAGACTTGTTTCTTGATCGGTTAGAATGAACCTGTATTCTTCTGTTATTGACTCTACTGCCAATGAAAGTGGTTACTTCATATTTACTCCATCAAAATGAATCATTTCAAACATTTGATTAAATCAGTCTTTAATTTCCTTTATCCTATGGAGAGCAATTCTAGGTGAACATGAATGTTCCTGGCTTCCAGTTTATTGACAAAATGGTTCATCAGTGTCTGTGTAATACCTTCATAAGCAATTACCTGACAGATAAATATTAATCAATAATTGAATTTTGTAATTTGTCATGCCCTAAACTGAATGCCAAAAACACTTGAAAAGAACTTTGCAGACGGTGTTTCCAAAATAAACAACTTACATAAGATAAATAACATGCCAGTTCTGCAAAGCGGTTTGCTAGATGACTGTTCAACGCTTGTTGACAAGCTGATGAAAGTGCTTCAGTGATGTTCATTTTCACGTTTGAACGTTTTAGCAGGGAGATGCATTCACTGGATGTTTACGATCACTTGTGTCTCACCCTCAGATAAAGTAGCTGCCCATATACTATCAGAATCAGAATCCACACTGGGTTTAATATCACTGGCATCTGTCACAGCAGTTGCTGTTTTGCAGAAGCAGTATATTGCAATACATAATAAAAAACATTATAATAAGAAATATATATATAAAAGATCAAAAAAAGAGCAAAAAATATACTGTGGTAGTGTACAGTGGTATGCAAAAGTTTGGGCACCCCGGCCAAAATTTCTGTTACTGTGAATAGCTAAGCAAGTAAAAGATTACCTGATTTCCAAAAGGCATAAAGTTAAAGATGACACATTTCTTTAATATTTTAAGCCAGATTACTTTTTTATTTCCGTCTTTTACAGTTTCAAAATAACAAAAAAGGAAAAGGGCCTAAAGCAAAAGTTTGGGTACCCTGCATGGTCAGTACTTAGTAACACTGCCTTTGGCAAGTATCACAGCTTGTAAACACTTTCTGTAGCCAGATAAGAGTCTTTCAATTCTTGTTTGGGGGATGTTCGCCCATTCTTCCCTGCAAAAGGCTTTGAGTTCTGTGAGATTCTTCGGCCTTCTTGCATGCACTGCTCTTTTGAGGTCTATCCACAGATTTTCGATGATGTTTAGGTCAGGGGACTGTGAGAGCCAGGGCAAAACCTTCAGCTTGCACCTCTTGAGGTAGTCCATTGTGGATATTGAGGTGTGTTTAGGATCATTATCCTATTGTAGAAGGTATCCTCTTTTCATCTTCAGCTTTTTTATAGATGGTATGATGTTTGCTTCCAGAATTTGCTGGTATTTAATTGAATTCATTCTTCCCTCTACCAGTGAAATGTTCCCCATGCCACTGGCTGCAACACAAGCCCAAAGCATGATCGATCTACCCCCATGCTTCACAGTTGGAGAGGTGTTCTTTTCTTAAAATTAGCACCCTTTTTTCTCCAAACATACCTTTGCTCATTGCAGCCAAAATGTTTATTTTAACTTCATCAGTCCACAGGTCTTGTTTCTAAAATACATCAGCCTTGTTTAGATGTTCCTTTGCAAACTTCTGATGCTCAGTTTTGTGGTGAGGACGCAGGAAAGGTTTTTTTCTGATGACTCTTCCATGAAGGTCATATTTGTGCAGGTGTCGCTGCACAGTAGAACAGTGCACCACCACTCCAGAGTCTGCTAAATCTTCCTGAAGGTCTTTTGCAGTCAAACAGGGGTTATGATTTGCCTTTCTAGCAATCCTACGAGCAGTTCTCTCGGAAAGTTTTCTTGGTCTTCCAGACCTCAACTTGACCTCCACCGTTCCTGTTAATTGCCATTTCTTAATTACATTACAAACTAAGGAAATGCCTACCTGCTTTGCTATCTTCTTATAACCTTCTCCTGCTTTGTGGGCATCATTTATTTTAATTTTCAGAGTGCTAGGCAGCTACTTAGAGGAGCCCATGGCTGCTGATTGTTGGGACAAGGTTTGAGTATTTATAAAGCTTTGAAATTTGCATCACCTGGCCTTTCCTAACAATGACTGTGAACAAGCCTTAGCCCTGACAAGCTATTTGAAGTCTGAGACCTTGGTAAAAGTTATCTGAGAGCTCAAATCTCTTGGGATGCCCAAGCTTTTGCATGGTGCTCCTTTCCTTTTTTTCACTCTAAAATTGCACAAAACAAAAATAATACACTAATCTTGCTTAAAATGTTGAAAAGAATGTTTCATCTTTAACTTTATGACTTTTGGAGATCAGTTCATCTTCTACTCACTTAACTATTCACAGTAACAGAAATTTTGACCAGGGGTGCCCAAACTTTTGTGTGTCACTGTACATGGGTTTGTTGTCTATTCAGAAAACTGATGGCGATGTGGAAGAAGTTGTTCCTGATACGTTGAGTGCATGTCTTCAGGCTCCTGTACCACCTCCTTGATGGTAGCAATGAGAAGAGGGCACGGCCTAGCTGATGGAACCCTTACTGATGGATGCCATGTTCCTGATGCATCGCCTTTTGAAGGTGTCCTCAGTGCTGGGGAGGCTTGTGCCCATGATGGAGCTGGCTGAGTTTACAACTTTCTGCAGCTTTTTCCGATCCTGTGCAGTGGCCCCTCATTACTAGATGGTGATGCAACTAGTTAGAATGCTCTTCACATTACACCTGTAGACATTTGTGAGTGTCTTTGGTGACATAACAAGTCTTCTCAAATTCCTTATGAAATATAGCCACTGTCATGCCTTCTTTCACAGGTTTGTGGTGCACCTGTGCCTTCAGTACAGATGCACAACAAGCCTGTGTGCTTAGCCCCTCTCTACTCGCTTTACACTTATGACTGTGAGGCTAAGCACAGCTCCAATGCCATATTCAAGTTTGCTGACAACACCACTGTTGTAGGCCAAATCAAAGTTGATGACAAATCAGCATATAGGAGGGAGATTGAACATGGCTGAGTGATCCCTCAACAACAACCCCTTACTCAATGTCAGCAAGACCAAAGAGCTGATTATTGACTTCAGGAGGAGGAAACTGGAAGTCCAAGAGCCAATCCTCATTTGAGGATCAGTGTTGGAGAGGGTCAGGACCTTTAAATTCCTCAGTGTTATCATTTCAGACGATCTGTCCTAACCCCAGCACGTAAGTGTAATTACGAAGAAAGCATGGCAGTGCCTCTACTTCCTTAGTGCTTTGACAAGATTCATCATGACATCTAGCACTTTAGATGTGTGCTCTTTATCTCTTTAGATGTGTGCTTCGGAGAATATTGACTGGCTGCCTGGTATGAAACACCAAAACCCTTGAAAGGAAAATCCTACAAAAAATAATGGATGTGGCCCAGTCCATCATGGGTAAAGCCCTCCCCACCATTGAGTATATCTACACGGAGCATTGTCGCAGAAAAACAGCATCTATCATCAGGGACCCCACCACCCAGGTCATGATCTCTTCTCACTGCTACCATCAGGAAGAAGGTACAGGAGCTTCAGGGCAAATACCACCAGATTCAGGAGCAGTTATTTCCCTTCAACCATCAGGATTTTGAAGCAAAGATGGTAATTTCACTCAACTTCACTTGCCCCAAAACTGAAATGTTCCCACAACGTATGGATTCACTTTCAAGAACTCTTCATCTCATGTTCTCCATATTTATCACATTGATTTATTGTTGTTGTTGTTGTTATTATTATTTATTTATTTTTGTGTTTGCACAGTGTGTTGTCCTTGGTGCACTGGTTGAAGTCCAAGGTGGTGTGGTCTTTAATTGTTTCTATTATGGTTTATTGACTATGCCTGCAAGAAAGTTATTCTCAGGGTTGTATATGGAGACGTATATGTACTTTGATAATAAATTTACTTCGAACTTTGCACTTTCTTTGTAAGTGTATCACAAAGAAATGCAGGATACCCTGTTGGGCCCAGGATAGATCTTCAGAGATGTTGACACCCAGGAACATGAAGGACTTTATATTACTAGATGTAATTTTCCCCCTACTGATTTGATCTTCAAAAGCCTGAAAGCTTTTTTTTATCTCAGATTCAAACCAACTTTACAGTTGAAGTAATTATGTTTATCTTTGCGGCTGCTAAAGCTTCTCGTCACTGGCCACTCTAATTGAAGAAGATGGAATGCTATTGTAAACTGGCGATGAAATGAGCCCTCACTTTAAAGTGGCTTCTTTTAGCAGCACAAACCATCAAGTTTTTGACTTTTATGAAGTTTAGATAGAATGATTGTGGTTGTATCAACGCTGCCTGTCTAGTCTAGTGGTTTTATCACTGAGCTCACTGTAGTCAGAGAGAATTCACTCGCTATACCTTCAGAACAAATTTTCTCTTTATTACAAGCTGACGTCAACAAAGGAGTCACTCAATGGAGAATGAATGCTCCCCAATCCAAAGTTTTCATTATTCTCATATTACTTCTTATCTTCATTTATCCCCACAAATCTCAACCCTGCATACACTGTGTATAAACAGTATAGAGTGAGGTAAACCTTTTGTTGTATCAAGCTCCAGTACCTATGTTATATGTGAGCTGTGTGCAGCACCTCTTTTACCTTATATGTTCTATATAATGGCAAGTTTCCATCCTGGAATGATATGAAGCTGTTTCTAGGCTGGTATCCAGGCATACATTTACTGTTGTTCACTTTGGCCGTCAGTCTGTGTCTCAGGCCAGTTGAATCTGTTAAAGAATTTCACTGCCAGGTACCAATCCTGTAGGGACCCCCTTTATCTCACCACTACATGCTCATCCACCCCCCCCCCACCCACCACTGTCTTGCTCTGCCATGCTATAGAACCAAGAATTCCCTATTCACTAATACAAGAAATTCTGCAGATGCTGGAAATCCAGAAAAGCACACACAAAATGCCTGAGGAACTCAGCAGGTCAAGTAGCAACTATGAAAATGAGCAAACAGTCGACGTTTCGGGCCAACACCCTTCACCAGGAGTGGAAAAGAAGGGGGAAGAAAGGTGGGGGATGTGGAAGGAATGCAATGTAGAAAGTGATAGGCGAAGTCAGGTGGGAGGGGAGGGGGGGATGGAGTAAAAAGCTGGGAGGTGATAGGTATTATGAATTTCCTATTCCCTAGTACACTCACACAGTAGAAAACTTGGGCTCAGATGGCACCAAGGCAGAATGTAGCAATTCGATGACATCTAGGTACTGGAAAACAAATTCTATAGTATCTTCTGTCAGTCTGACATATAACTCTAATCCACTTCAATCCAATATAGAGACATAGAGCGAGAGAGCAGAGAAATAGACCACCACATCAATGTTAACTGTTGCATTTATCTATACTAGTCCCATTTACCTGCAATTGGTCTGTAAGCTCCTATACCTTCATGATTCAAATGTGTGTTTACATCTTTCTTAAATATGGCAAGAGAGGTACGAAATAGCTATTAAGGATGAGCAAAAGAGTACTGTGCTGAAGCATTACTGAACATTTGAAAAGATAATCGAATAGTCTCTCAACATGCAGTGAACCCTGCTCTATGACAATTTGGGTATGGAAATTTGCCTTGATAGAATTCACAGCACCACCATGAATTTTGAGAAATGAAATTAAATGTTATTCTTGCATGTGAAGAAAAAAGTATGAAAGGCAACAAATGATGTCAATTTTTTAAGGGTCTGAGTTATGGAAAATTGTGTAAAGGGCAGTTTTCTAGAAATGTAACCTTCCATAATATTTTATTTTGAGATACAGCCCTGCCGGCCCTTTGAGTTGCACTGCCCCAGCAAACTCCAACAGCTCCGATTTTACACTAACTTAATCATGGGACAATTTACAATGAGCAATTAACCTACCAACTGGTACTTCTTTGGACTGTTGGAGGAAACCAGAGCACCCAGAGGAAACCCACACATTCTACAGGGAGGACGTACAGACACTCCTTACGGACAATGCCGGAAATGAACTCCAAACTCCAATGGTCTGAGCTGTAATAGAATCGTGCCAACTGCTACGCTAACCATGGCATTTAACATTTAATGTTTAAAATTTTATGAACAGCTTCTTCTTCACCATAATCAGATTTCTGAATGAACATGTACACGACCTCACTATTTTTTCTCACTTTTTGCACTAGTTTTGCACGTGGCCAAGAGGTTAAGGCGTTGTACTAGCGATCTGAAGGTCGTGAGTTCGAGCCCCAGCCGAGGCAATGTGTTGTGATCTTGAGCAAGGTACTTAACCACACATTGCTCCAGTCCACCCAGCTGATACCGGTAAAATGCTGGGGGTTAACCTCGCGATAGACTGGCGTCCTATCCGGGGGGAGTTTCATACTCTCAGTCACTTTACGCCACGGAAACCAGCATAAGCACTGGCCTGATGAGCCTATAAGGCTCGGGAAGACTTTAACATTAACTTTTTGCACCAGTTGCTTAACTTATATATATTTGTTATCGTAATTGATAGGTTTTTTTATTATGTACTGCTACTGCAAAACAACATATTTCACGGCGTATGCAGATGATATTAAACCTGATTCTGATTCTGATTCCAATGCTGATCCTGTTTTTTTTCCCACAACCTTAATTCCCCTACAATTTGGAGATTAGGCATCATCTTAACATAGCAGAAGATCTTTGAGTAAGAAAGAAAGCGATTAGTTTGGAATCACCTTATCATGAGTCAGTTTTGTGCCTCAGGCAGGAATTCTTATGATGCTGGACAAGATACTGAGTTAATCACTGTTTATGTGGCTGCCTCCTGCACTCTTCAGCCATTCTTCTTTCAATGATCTGTGTGTTAAATAGGAGTTTCAATGTAGGAGGAAATAACCTACAGTTGTCAGGCATTTCCCCACCGAGAGTTCAGGGGGCATTAGTCTCACAGATACAATTCTTAATGCTGATGATAAGATTGTAAAGCACAGAAGGTGGCTACTTTACCCTTCATTCCTGAACCAGCTCCTCCAAGGAGACTTCCGACCAGCCACTTCTCTTTCCTGTAGTTTGTCAAATCACTTCTATTCAGATACCTATCAGGTTTCCCTTTGTAAAAGCCAAAAGAAAACCAAACTGCTGGAGGAACTCAATGGGTCAGGCAGCATCTGAGGAAGGAAATGGACAATTGATATTTCCAGTTGAGACCGTTCAGTCCATATCAGTCCAGGTGAAAGGTTATGATTCATAATGCTGATCTCCATTTCCCTCCCCAGATGTTGACTGGTTCACTGAATTCTTCCAGCAGTTCCTTTCTTGTCTAGATCCCTGCTTCTGCAGTCTCCTGTGTATCCCTGTTGAATGATACTATTAACCTTGCATTGTCCACTTTGTTATAAGTAATGAATTCCATATCATAGCCATGCTTTGCATAATGGGCAAAATCATTTAATTTTACCTGTTCCTTGCCCTAGTATCATTAATTATTGTACTTTGGTTAATGGACATTATGATGGGTTGCCTCCTAATTAGAACCCATCATATGAACAGCAGATTGAGTCAGCCCTTAATTTTGTTCTGCTCGAAGGAAAACTATTCTTGTCTATCCACCTTCCAAAGTTCTTTTATCCCAAGTTACATTCTGTAAATCTCCTCTGTAAAACTCTTCATTAGGTGTGGTGTCAGAACTGGATAAAATGCTCCAGCTGTGTTTAGCCAGCACTTAGTATTAACTTTCATTTTTTGCTGTCTCTTAGGTATCATGTTGAAAATATAGCCTCCAGTCTCATCAATATTACTGGGTGAAATCTATTGAAATATGTGCATGGCATCCCACTGTCATTTTTGCTGTGTAGATTTAATTGTGGATCCACTGTATGTCCAACCCATAAGTACTGCACATTAAAAACTAAAGAACAGAACTAGCCATAAAGAATTGGTACTCTTTTTGAATAGCGAATGAACACTGTGCTCAAACTTCAAAGAAAAAATGGCAATTCTCTGTTGAAGACTCACTTGCAGGATTATAAATTTCTGCATTGCTTTTCCCAGAGGTAGCTGTAATTTCTTCCCCATTGCATCTCTGTTACAAATGATAACCTTCTTTACAGTTGAAGAAGTCTTGGCAGATATTCCCCGGAGGATTAAAGAGCGCTGTGTGCTTGTCACAAATTGCAGCCTTTATGGATTAAATTCTAATGATATCAGGATGTCATACTGAAAGACACCCTGAATAAAATCTGAAGTTGAAACTAGGTCACAAGCAAAAAGCTATATAACAAAATACATTTCAAGAATAATCTTGATCATTCTATATTTCTGAGTGGGAGATACACTGCCCAAGGAAGTATGTCCTGGCATTCAAACTCCAACACCTTGGCCCCAACTTCAACATGCTCTCAATGTTCTTGGAGCATGCATTGCTTGAGATATCCCAAGGCATTCCACAGATTTGATCACTTCAAAGAAACTCCATCATATTATTTCCATTATTTTGAATCTCCCTTCATTTGGCAGTATCTATTCTCTTTTCTTGCTGTCATTAATGCATGCTTGAGCTTTGTTTCTCCAAAAGGCCTTGGATAATTACTCTGGTGAGGCAAAGTTAAGCTTCTCTAAATTTTGTCCACTCTTGAAGCTATCAGGTCCTGTCATCAGTAGGATTGCTAGAAATTTTTTCCACTTCCTGTCTCAGGATCCTAAAATCAGCCTGAGCATTCTTATAGTTAAGACCAGTGTAGATTCTGTGATCAAAACATAAAATGTAGCAATTACTCAGTAGGTCAGGCAGCATCTTTGCAGAAAAAAATAGAGTTAGCATGCCAGGTGTTTTGTTCTGAAGAAAGTTCAATGACTTGAAATGTTAACCCTATTTCTTCCTCCACTGACACTGATGAACCAGATAAGTATTTCAGCCTTTTCTGTTTTACTTCAGCTTTTCAACCTCTAAAGCTATTTGAGAAACACACACAAAATGCTGTTGGAACACAACAGGCCAGGCAGCATCTATAGGGAGAAGCACTGTCAACGTTTTGGGCCGAGACCCTTCATAAGGATTTCGTCAGCTATTTGAGACTCCAGCTGACTTGTGTTCTACTTCTGTCAGCTAGTGTAGGCAAACAAAATTGTGGAAAATTGCATAGTACATAGAACTGTACAGCATAGGAACAGGCCCTTTAACCTATCATGTCTGTGCTGACCACAATGCCAATCTAAATCCTCATGCTTGCACATGGTCCACCCTCTATTCTCTGCTTGTTAATGTGTCTGCTTAAATGCCTCTTAGACATTGCATTGTATCTGTTTCCACCCCATCTTCTGGCAGTATGTTCCATGCATCTACTATTTTCCTAGTAAAAGCTTGCTTTGCAAATTTCCTATGAACTCCCCCCACACCACCACCTCACTGTAAGACTATACCTCTTATATTTGACATTTACACCCTGGGAAAAAGCTTCTGACTGTCTACCTTATTTGCACTTCTCATAATAATAATTTTATATAATCATATACTTCTGTCAAATCACCACTCAGTCTCCAAAGCCTCTGAAAAAAAAAGATTAAGTTTGCTCAAGCTCTCCGAATATTTAATATACTCCAATCCAGGTAACATTCCAGTGAACCTCTTCTCTAAAACCACCTCATCCTTCCTAAAGTGTGGTGATCAGAACCGCATACAGTGCTCCTACACAGCTGTAACATGACTTTCCATCTTTTATTCTCAGCATCATAACCAATGACGCGAGCTTGCTGTATGTTTTGTTTATCATCCTATCCACTTTAGAACATAGAATAGTACAGTACATTACAGGCCCTTTGGCCCACAATGTTGTGTCGACCCTCAAACCCTGCCTCCCATATAACCCCCCACCTTAAATTCCTCCATATACCTGTCTAGTAGTCTCTTAAACTTCACTAGTGTATTGCCTCCACCACTGACTCAGGCAGTGCGTTCCATGCACCAACCACTCTCTGAGTGAAAAACCTTCCTCTGACATCCCCCTCGAACTTTGCACCCCTTACCTTAAAGCCATGTCCTCTTGTAATGAGCAGTGGTGCCCTGGGGATCCACTCTATCTATTCCTCTTAATTTCTTGTACACCTCTATCATGTCTCCTCTCATCCTCCTTCTCTCCAAAGTGTAAAGCCCTAGCTCCCTTTACCTCTGATCATAATCCATACTCTCTAAACCAAGTAGCATCCTGGTAAATCTCCTCTGTACCCTTTCCAATGCTTCCACATCCTTCCTATAGTGAGGCAACCCGAACTGGACACAATACTCCAAATACTGTGAATGTGCACCCTGAGATTCCTCTGTATATCAATGCTCCTAATGACTCTACCATTTATTTTCCCCTCGCATTGACCCTTCCAAAATGAATTAACTCACAACTGTCAAGATTCATCTACCATTTTTCTGCCCACATTTCCAAGTGATCAAGTCAATTTGTATTTTTTCTCTTTGTTCCTTTCTCACTATAAAATACATCCTTAACCAACTGTATCTCACTGTTCCTTATCTTACAATTTGACTACTCCATCTAGTCTTTTATCTTCCAGTTCATTTTTGGAACCTGCAATACCCTCCACACTAACACCAGTTCTGAGAAAATGTCCCTGATCCAAAACATTAATTGATTTCTTTTTCCACAGATGCTGCCTGACTAGTTGAGTTCTTCCAGCACTTTTGTCTTACATTTTATCTCTTTCCCAGTTCTGACAAAGGGACCTGTAACAGCTTATTTTTCTCTTTCCATACATGCTGCGAGCTCTGCTGAGTGTTCCCAACACATTCTGTTTTTATTTCAGATTTCGAGCATCTGCAGTTTTCCAATGTTCATCTGCAGAGTTGCACAGCATGGAAACAACCCCTTCTGACCAACTCGCCCATGTGTCCAATTCGACCACCTGAGCTAGCCCCATCTGGCAGCAGTTAGTCTATATCCCTCTAAATCTTTTACATCTGTGAACCTGTCAAATGTCTTTAAACATTGTTATTGTAGTTACTTCTATCACTTTCACAGGCAGTTTGTTACATATATCCACCACCCTCTGTGTGATAAACTTGCCTTTCAGTTCCTCTTTACATCTCTCCCCTCTCACCTTACATCTATCTCCACTAGCTTTAGACACCCCTACCCTGGGGAACAAAAAGCTTGCAATGATCCACCTTATCTGTGTTGTTTATGATTGTATAATTATCAGAAAGGTCACTCCTCAGCTTCCTATGCTCAAAAAATACCCCCCCTCACTATCTAATCTCTCATTATATCTCAACCCCTCCAGTCCCAGTAGCATTTCTATGATCTTTCCTGGTCCCATTCCACTTCAGTGACATTCTTCCTTTGGTTGGGAAGTTATTTATTCTGCACATTAAGATGATGCAGTGCAAGAACAGCTTGAAGCTGGTGGGGTAGTTCATAAATCTCCCACTGAATACAAATAATGCTAGGCATTCTGCCCTTCACCTGGTAGTAAAATTTTAAACAGGTTCAGCCTTAAAGGGGAGAAAAAGCAGCGTTGTTGGTAATGCTGTGTGACAGTTCCATTCAACCGCAATGTAAACCATTGCTGTCTCAAAGGCGAACCTACGTGATCTCTGGCACTTTCGTGACCTCCAATGCCTGAACTAAAGCCAATAAATAACCTCCGCCATGCTGAGATCATCACTGAGAATGAGACAGCAAGGGCAAGGGGCAGGCCAAGGTGCAAGTTCTCTTTCATTCCTGAGAGGCAGACCCATTCCTATGAACAGATATCTCAAAATGCATCCGCCCAAGTAATGCAGGCTACTGATACGGACCCTCGCTCCCCATCCTATCCCCAATTGTACGTTCACCAAGAAGGTGGGCAATGCATCAGTATGCTGCTTAACTCACCCTTATCCACTAGGGACACATCAACGGGAAAAAGAGCATTGCCACTTCCTTAACGTGGAAATTGGAACTGTGGATATGAATTTGTCTACTTGTTAGTTTCTCTCTGACCTCTTATAGTTGGTAAAAAAAAGACCTGTTTAAGCTGTCAGCCACAGCAGCCAAACAAGTTAGATCAAACAGAGTTAAATCACAGATTCTGTGGCTATTCCAGGGGAAAGATAGGTGGCAGGCAGTAACATGGCAAAACTAAATTACTGCTACCCCTACCCCACCACCACCCTTTCAGAGATCCAGTTTGTCAATGAACAAGAGTTGCTATTCCAGAACCATTATCGATAACTTTTGAACTGGAAGATATCAATTTGTGTTCATGTTTTATGTGTCTGATAAGGAGGACGAAAAATGTCCAGATAGCAGTGACTTTACATCAGCAGATGATTTGTATATGCCAGGAGAACATTCATTCCCCTCTATCGCTCTGAACACACTGCATTAGTGCTGACAGTGTACTTACACTAACTGATCAAAAAACACTCTGCACAGGGAATAGTTGTGTAAATTTTTCATTAGCATTGATGTTCTGTATACTTCACAACAGACTGGAAATAATAGAGCTTATCTCCAAATGAAGTCCAGATCCCAAGAGGATTTAGAGGAGATAGAGCCATTTATCGAGATGTAACACCAAGAACTCAGCCTCCAGGGGTAAAGTAATCATCCATTTTTTGGTTAGCTCAATTTGCGAGCTTTAGCTCATATTTAGACCTTCACACACTGTTTGTGGTAAACTAAACATGAGCTAAAACACGGAGAAGTCTTACACTGCTCACTGGCATGGTAAAGCAGACAGTATTAACCCCTAAACAAAGACTTCCCCTCACCTTGGACATTCTCTCTTCTGCCCCCATCCCATTGAAGCTGAAAGCATGTACCAGCAGGTTCAAGGACATCTTCTGTCCCACTGTTATAAGACTATTGAATGGATCTCTTGTAGGATAAGATGGACTCTTGACCTCACAATCTACCTCCTCATGTCCTTGCACCTTATTATTTGACTGCACAACACCTTCTCTGTAATTATAACACTTTGTCCTGCATTCTGTCCTTGTTTTTCCCTTGTACTAACTCTATGTACTGATGTGAGAAAATTATCTGTAAAGATGTCGCACAAAACGAAGTCTGATTTTCAGACAGTCCTCAGTCCGATTTTGTGTCCTCTAAGGTGGCTGATGATGTTGATGTAGGAACTGCAGATGTTTCCACAGATGGGGTAATTGGTAGCCGAGGGGTGGGCAGCATTGTAGTTTGTGAGGTAGCGCGATCCTTCCGACACCTGTGGAAGTCCTCTGCGTGTTCCCTGTATGTGGCACTGAAGTTCGCAATGTCATTCTGAATGCACTTTCTCCACCCTGAGTGGTCAGGAGCCAGAAATTCCCAGGATGCTGCAGTTCTTCAGGGTGCCTTAGAGTGGAACCTTGAATCTGTTCCTTTGACCATCTGGTAATCTCTTCTCACAACAGAACCTGTAATAGGATGTTTATTTTGTGAGTCTGATGTCAGCTGTCCGAAAGATGTGGCCTGCCAAGGTAGCTAGCTGCGTATAGGGCAATAAGACCATAAACATAGGAGCAGAATTAGGCCATTTAATCCATTGAGTCTGCTCCGTCATTCAGTCATGGCGGATCCTTCTCTCCCCCTCCTCAACCCTATCCCCTGGCCTTCTCCTTCTCCCCATAACCTTTGATGCCATGGCTAATCAAGAACCTATCAATCTCTGCTTTAAATACACCCAATGACTTGGCCTCCACAGCTGTCTGTAGTAACAAATTCCACAAATTCTACGTCCTTCTATCCTGAGGCTGTATCCTCTTGTCTTAGACTCTCCCATCATGGGAAACATCCTTTCCACATCTACTCTGTCTAGGCCTTTCAACATTTGAAATGTTTCAATGAGATCCCCCTCTTCCTTCTACATTCCAGTGAGTATGGACCCTGAGCCATCAAAAGTTCCTCATATAATAACCCTTTCATTCCTGGAATCATCCTTGTGAACCTCCTCTGGACCCTCTCCAATGTCAGCGCATCTTTTCATAGATGAGGAGCCCCAAAACTGTTCACAATACTCAAGTTGAGGCATTACTAGAGCCTTATAAAAACTCAGCATCACATCCCTGTTCTTGTATTCAAGACCTCTTTAGCCTTTTAGCACAAGAACTCCCAAGGCCCTTTGCAGCTCAGATTTTTGGATTTTCTTCTCATTTGGAAAACAGTTTGCACATTTCTTTCTACTACCAAAGTGCATGACCATGCATTTTCCAACAAGTCCTTCTGCAGCCTACCTGTTTCCTCCACACTATCTGCCCCTTCACCATCTTTGTATCATCTGCAAACATTTCAACAAAGCCATCTATTCCATCATCTAAACCATTGATATACAGCATAAAAAGAAGTGGTTCCTACACAGACCACTGTGGAACACCGCTAATCAGGCAATGCTCTAACCATATCAATAACTTTCTTGGGCTCTTAACTTGGTAAGCAGCCTCATGTGTGGCACCTTGTCAAAGGCCTTCTGAAAATCCAAGTGCACAACACCAGGTCTTTAATACTGAGGATGCTGTCTAGGGAAAGGTTGCTTATAATGGTATTGGTTTATTATTGTCCGTGTGCTGAGATAAAGTTTGTTTGCGTGCCACCTAGACAGATCGTGCCATACATAATTACATTGAGGTTGTAACAAGAAAACAGAATGCAGAATAGTGTGTTGTAGTTAAAGAGAAAGTGTAGTGCAGATAGTGCAGGGCAAGGTAAATTTGAAAATCGAGAGTTCATCTGTTAGTATCTACTTAAGAGTCTTATAACAGTGGGATGGGACTACTTATCCTTCCAGTGAATTGGAAAGATCTTCTAGGTTATATTTTTGATTTCCCTTCTGTAAGGAGGCAGGGGTTGCTGCTGTCCAGCAGACCATGAGCTTTGATGCAAGTCTGAAGTCTTGATGTTTAAATATCCTCTTCATATCAACATCAATTATATATGGCACATATAATTTAAAGGCAGTGATGAATTTCATCGCCAAAATCATCCTTTGCTGAGAAATGATTCACATTTTCCAGTATCACAAGAATAAAGCAAATAGGAGCAGGATTAGGGCACCAGACTGCCAAAACTTGCCATTGCCATTAAATATGATATTGACTAATCTAACTTGACCTTTTCTGCGCACGTTTCCATGACCTGCAAATTTCTTGCAATTCAGATATTTATCTAACTTCCCATTAAATATATTTAATGATCTCTCCTCCACCATTCTCTGGGGAAAAGAATTCCAGGATTTACTATGCTCTGAGTGTAGAAATTTCTAGGCACCTCAATTTTAAATGACCAACACTTTATTTTGGAGCTATGTCCCCATGTTCCTAACATATCAACATCTACCCTGTTAAGCCCCTTCAGAAGCTAACAATATTGAAGAAGGTAGCCCCTCATTCTTACTAATTCCAAGGACAGTAGACTCTAACTATCTAAACTTTTTTGATAGGACAACCCTCTGATCCCAGTAATATTGTGATGAATCTCCTTCGGATTGCCTCCACTTTTTGATAAGTGGATCAAAACTGAGCACAATATTCCAGATGAGGCTTCCTGACACATGTACATCTGTAACAAAGCTTCCCTAATCTTACACTGTCCCCTCTCTGCAATAAATGCTACCATGTTGTCAGCTTTCTTGACTACTTTTTAGACCTAAGCATCATACACTAGAACACCTAGATCCCTATGAACCTCCTCATATGCAGCCCTGCTCAACTTAGATAATATTCTGCCTTTGATTCATTGTCCTGAAGTACATGACTTCCCACTTCCCCACGTTGAATTCCACCCTGTCATTCAATCAATCTATGTCCCATTGTAGAATCACAACATACACATGGGTAAAATTGAAAACTTACCTCCTCTAGGTCATTAATGATAATAGTTAGCATTTGATGGCCAAAAATCAATCCCAGGGATGATCCACCAGTTACATCCTTCCAGCCATTTATTCCAACTCTATTTTCTATGTGACAGGCTGCTTTCAATCCATGCTAATATATTTCCTCCAGTACCTTGGGATCTTAATTTGTGGACTGCTCTGTTATGCGACAGCTTGTCAAAATTCTTTTCAAAATCTACACTACCTCTACAGGTCCCCTTCTATCAGCTCTTCCTGTCACATCCTTAAAGAATTTGTCAAACATAATTTACCTACCATAAGAGCATGTTTAAAACCTCCTTTACAACCCTTGGGTGCAGGTCAGTGGGTGCCGATGATTTGTCAGCCTTTAGTCTTGCAAGTTTCCCTAGCATTGTATCCCTTGTGATTGCGATATTTTACATTTTCCTCTCTGGTATTTGAAATGAGCTTATCTGTTATCTTGGGCATATTTGCAGTGAAGATTGGTGCTAAAAATTGATCTAACAAATGTGCCATTTCTTCATTTCCTGTTATAAATTCATCAGCTTCATTCTCTAGAGGTCCCAACCCACTTCAGCTGCCTTCTACCTATTTATAGATCCACAGAAGCTTGTACTGTTTGCTTTGATAATACACATAACCTTTCTCTCAAAATCAGTTTTATCTGCCATTCTTATAAGCTTTCTATTCTTTCACTCCTAGATCCCAAAAAGTTCCCAGTCCACAGGCCTAATATGAGCTCTAGCCACTTACAATGCCCAATGAACATTATCCTTATCCTTGACTAGCATTAACATTATTGTTGTCCTCCTTTGTACCCACACCTTGTTGTTCTTTCTTATGGGATCTCTCTTTCCATTTGGGATAAATTCCTGGTGAGTGTTGCATGCCGACTGTTTCATGGTCTGCCTACTAGTTCATGTACTAGCCTACCTTTTCGCTTCTTATTCCATTCTACCTGAGACATCTCTCCTCCTTCATGTCATTATGATGTGAAGGCCTCGGTCAGAGTTGATAAAGGATATTGCATCCTAACTGTCTAGATACCCAAGCCAGGGCAGTATGATATGGAGAGTAAGGTATTACTCATGTAGCAACCTCCTCCTCTCCATGCACAAAGGAATGACAAGGACCAATACAGTTTGGTACCAGCAGCATCACAGGAGATGCCTGTAGCATTGAAGTTCAGTGTAGGACTGCTTTAAGGACTCCAGTTCCGGGTTCTTCCTTTGGGGTTTACTCCCGAACACTTCCCCATGAGTGGGTATAGCTGCAAGGCAGCAGAGTTTTGAGATCCGTGTTTTCCTTCTCCTAGATAAGCTGTCAACCACAGCTGACGAGCCCCATTTCCCTGAAGCGACTAGTTTAAGGCACCAGCAACCCACTTTTGCTCCTTCTCCTGTCAGTAGAAATGGTTCCACTAGGCTTCGTAGCTAAGCCACATGTGAAGGCCAGGAGCTGGACTTGGTTGTCAGAGGATATTTGAGGTGCACGTCATTGAGAGCATTTAATAGGTATGTGGGAGCTTGTCTCCATTACCACCCCCCGGCTATAACAACCTAAATAAACCATACCATTATAATTGCTGTTGTTTAAACTAAGTGATAGAAGGCACAAGAGACTTCTGATGCTGGAATCTGGAGTGAAAAA
The DNA here is from genome assembly GCF_048418815.1 of Hemitrygon akajei. Classification (NCBI taxonomy): domain Eukaryota; kingdom Metazoa; phylum Chordata; class Chondrichthyes; order Myliobatiformes; family Dasyatidae; genus Hemitrygon; species Hemitrygon akajei. The sequence goes on from NC_133149.1 coordinate 24,969,520, forward strand.
CAAACCATTGAAAGTACTCAGTGGGTCACACAGCATTGATGGAGACAAAGGAATAAATAGAAGTTTGGACTGACATGTTGCACCACGACTGAAAGTGTAGAGGGGAGCCCATGCCTTGCATAACCATGTAAACCCCTCCCCAACTTGTTTCACCTTAACCCACCAAGTCTCCCATCCCTTCACCCCTCTGGTACCATGACACAACATGGCAGTGGAACTCAGGAGGTCAAATAGCATCTATGCAGGAAAATGAACAGTCGAAATTTCGGACCGAGAACTTTCATCACAGTTTTCTTCTTCTTTGACCTAGTCCCTCCCAGCTTCTCTCTTCATTCCTCCTCCTTCACCAGCTCATCTTCCTTCTCACCTGGTCTAACCTATCACCTGCCAGCTTGTACTTCTTCGCCTCCCCCCACCTCCCTTTTCTGGCTTCTGCCCCCTTTGCAGAATGAAGGGTCACAGCCCAAAACTACAACTCTTTATTCTCCTCCACAGATGCTGCCTGACCTGCTGAGTTCCTCCAGCATATTTATTTATTTATTTATTGAGTTACAGCGTGAAATTGGGCCTTTGGCCCTTCGAGCCGTGCTGCCCAGCAACCCCAATTTAACCTTGGCCTAATCATGGGAGAATTTACAATGATCAATTAGCCTACCAACGGGTATGTCTTTGGACTGGGGGAGGAAATCTGAGCATCCCAAGGGGTCATGGGGAGAATGTACTAACTCCTTACAGGAAGGGCAGGAATTGAACCCAGGTTGCTGGTACTGTAAAGAGTTGTGCTAGCCAACACACCACTTCGCCACCCACAGTATTGTGAATTTCCAGCATCTGCAGAATCACTTGTGTCTGCAGTTACCTCTGTTGTCTCCATTTATCACCTTCCAGCCTTGGCTCTACCTCTTCCTACGTCTTCCTTTACCTGACTCTATTTGCCTATCACCTCCCTCCTCACTTGGCTCCACCCATCACCTGCCAGCTGCTGCCCACTCCTTCCCCTCGCCGCATTATACCAACTATCTTCACTCTACGCTTTCAATCCTGATGCTGGGCCTCCAATTGTAATGTTGTCTACACTCCAGCCATTTGTTTTGTTTTTATTTAAGCTAGCTTTTATTTCAGGAGGGCAGTCTGTTGCAACAGGAGCACGTTGCTGGAGAATCTTTGCATTGTCGGTGTTGAGTGTAAGCCAATATGTGTCAATGAACATGGAGTTCAGCCTCTAATTGTTTGTAGAATGAAGAAGCAGATTTAACAAAAAAGCCAAAAAGCCATCAATCTTCTTCATTCTGAGGTTGATGTGAGGGTGAACTGAACTCCCCACGGAAGTGGTAGATGTGGGTTCAGTTGTAATATTTAAGAGAAGTTTTGATAGGTATACTGTTGAGAGGGATTTGGGTGGCTATAGTTCGGCTGCAGGTAGATGGTACCAGCTGAAGAACAGGCTGGGACAGACAAAATGGGACAAAAGGCCTGTTTCTGTGCTGTAGTGTTCTAGGACTCTATGACTTAATGATATTCCAAGTTTAGCAAGGCCAGCCTTTGACTGAGACAAATTGTCCTACAATCATATTCTTCCATCTCCCCTCCTTTTCTTCTATCTGACTGCTTTGGTTTATGATTTTTCAGCGTTGCCATCCATTCACGAGTATTAGTTTGTGCGAAGACATTTTGTTTTGCTATTTTTACATCATAGATATTCAAAAACCTGTACAGGCCTTTGGGTTCATTCCCCGAGTCCTGAAGGAAGTGTGGAGAGGGGAAGGATGGAGAGGGGGATGTGGGTGAGAGTCCAGAAAAGGACAAACTTGGGAGAAGAAACCAATGAGGACAGAGACAAGGAGATCTCACCAGTCTTAAGGCATGGAACTCAATAACGTTTTGCAGATTCATCAGCAAGCAGTTAAGCTTATGGGTTGGAGGAGCACTATTTATAGGAGTTCATACCCAGTGATCTCTGGAGTAATACTTCCAGTTGACAAGACCATGAAGCATTCTGCAATCATGAAAACTGGTGTGAATGGAATTGGAACTGAGAATTGATGAGTAAGGGGGAGTCATTCTGGAGGACCATTCCTAATCTTCCAGGATGATTTCCAGAGGGCCAAAACAATCATTTAACTTGTAGCATCGGCTTCAGTTCCAGTCCCAGTTGCCAGGGAAATCAACACGGGACTAGATTACAAACCCAACTCTCAAGTGCACTTCACCAACCTAACTTAGACATCCCACCTCTCCCGGAGGTTCCGGGAGTCTCCCGCAAATTGATGGCGGCTCCCTGACGCCCGCAAATTATATACAATATCCGGGAAATCGATTTTTTTGAGAGCGAGAGAGACAGAGAGAGCGAGCGCAAGAGAGCACCAGAGAGAGAGAGCGAGAGAGCAAGGGAGAGAGAGAGGGAGAGAGAAGGCGAGAGAGAGTGAGAGAGAGAGAGAGCACCATGGCAGAGTGTTCCAAAAAAAGAAAATATAAAACATACTTCACTCCAGACTACACTAAAGTGTACCTCTGCCTAATAGGGGTAAAAAATAATGACAGTGTTGCTCACTGCACTGTTTGCAACAGTGACTTTTCTATTGCCCATTGTGGGTTAAAATGTAAAAGACATGTTGAGGTGAGTTTAACAGGTGTCATTCGTTCATTAGCATAGCTAACATTATTTAATCTAGCTGGCTAGCTGCTAAGGAGCTACTCTATTGCAGACATCCCACCTGTATTGATGGTGTTACCTCCCTGAAACGAGATTTTGCAGGGTGGGATGTCTGCTGACTTCAAAATACTATTTAAATATTGAGGCTTTCTCTGTTAAGGAATGTGGATAACTGCTACCTGCTGCCTAAAATCAGCTCCATACTGGGTTGGGTAAGTATGTACACTATTTAATTTTATAGATCATTCTATCTCTTCCCTACACATCTCACAATACTTTTATAGATAAGCTGATTGTTTCTTCGTTCAGTAATGAGAATCTGTTATTTTCAGGTTGGCAGGCTGCTATTAGTGGAATGTTGTAAGACACACAATCTGGTCTGCAGTAATGACTCAGACAAAAAGGCAGTCTGTATTGTACCTAAATCTGTTGATGCTATAAGTCAAAGTAGGAAATTGTGATGCGGACAAAGGCAGGGTAAACTCATGTTCAATGGTGGGGAGGGTTTGGGCTTGGCTAGAGGGGCTAGTGGTGGCAGTGGATGAGAGAGTGGTGCAATAAAGGTAGGGTTTGAGATAGAAAGTGAAATGGTTGGGATTAATGTGGGAGGTATATGGAGCAGGGAGGTGGGGAGGAAAAGTTCTGGGAAAAGCATAGTTGGAGGGAGAATTAGAGTGGTGGGTGGAAAGGAAGAGTGGAGAAAATGGCTTAGAGGGAAGGTCAGAAAGAAAGAGGTTGGGAAGGGAAACTGAGGGTGCGAGGGTTGATGGAGCTTTTGGCAAATCCATGAATGTTCTGTGTCCTGTGTGTGAGAGAAATGTGAATATGTGCACACACGTGGGTATGTTATATAGAGATACTTGTTCATTGTTTGTGTGTGCGCGCGCATGTGTATGTGTCTGAGTGTTTGTGTGTCATTACTGGGTTACAGGATTGCTACAATATCCAACTTCCTGTCAAAATCACACAAATTCCCAAATTTCATTGCCATCTTCACTGTAAGAACTTCTAATTTTTAACTTTTGTGTCTCACCTGATCACCCTCCTGCCTTTCTCTTCTCTCTCCCATCCAGCTTCTTCTGCCTATCATCCTTCACCCCTTCTGTCTCCACCTATTACCTACCAGGCCTGATTCACTCCTCCCTTTCTACTGCTTATAACAGCTATCTTCTCTCTCCACTCTCAGTCCCATTGCAGCATTTCGACCTGAAACGTCAACAAATCATTTCCCCCTTGGTATGCTGTTCAACCTGAAGAGTTCCTCTAGTGACTTGTTTTTACTCACAAATCCAGCAACTGCAGTATCTTGTGCCTGTTCAACTGGTGTGGTTATACTATATCATAATAACACCACAAACAGATGCAGCAAGCAATTAGGAATGCAAACGGAATGTTAGTATGTTGGTAAGTTGCTTGAATTCTTTTACCAGAACATTCAAAATGAAATTAATGTTAATGATCTCTTTCTGGTGATAATCAGGGCTAATTTTCATTTCTGAAATCCCTTCCAGCCTAAACTCCAACTCTCAATGTGTATCCCTAATGTGTAAGCTGTTCAATATGAAAACCAAAGGCACAGATTGGGTGCTCCTTTCACTGGACACCTTTACTCTGATTGCCATGCCAACCAGATACTCCTGGTGGTCAACCATTTTAATTCCACTCCCCAGTCCCAGACAGATATGTCTGTCCTCAGCCTCCTCCACTGCTAAGTTGAAGATAGCTACAAATTTGAGGAACCCAACCTGGGCAGTCTCCAACCTGGTGGTGTGAACATTGAATTCTCAAACTTCTATTAACTGCTCCCCTCTACCCTCTTTCCTTTTTCCCTTTTCCTGTTTCTCTCTCCTCCAGATCCACCTGACTCCCTTTACCATATCCCTTCCACTCCCCTACCCTAGCCATCTTCCCATTACCACACACATTCCTCTTACTAGTACCCCCCCCCCCCAGCTCCCTCTCTTTATTCCATGGTCTCAACCCAAAACGTCCACTTCCCTCCATAGATGCTGCCTGATCCACTGACTTCCTTAGAACTTCGGGTATTGTTACAAGTTATCAACTTTTGCTCTTCTTATTTTAACTTAACTATTTAATAGACATACATATATATACTTAATGTAGCTCTATTTTTCTATATTTATTTATCATGCATTTCATTGTACTAATGCCATAAAGTCAACAAGTTTCACGAGAAATGCTGATGATATTAAACCTGATTCTGAACTACTTCAAAGAAAGGATCGAGACAGAATATTTTATAAATTTGACATAGGCTCCTATAATTACAAAACTTCATGAAGCCAACGGTCAGAAGCACTTTATTTTCCCAAAGGGCAGGCACAACATATAGTGGCATATGTGGTAATTGAGCTGCAAATGTTTAACCCCAGTAAAATATGAAGAGAGTCTTCATTTGTATTTTGAAAAAATAGGGCTTTGAGAGGGTGCACAAATCTTTTACCTTATACTATCTGGAACCAAGCCAGTCTGCAGATGAAAATTTATTAATGGGCTGTGAGAATAGTTTCAATCGGACTCCTAGTGGGCATAGCGACAGATTAATACAGTTGGCATTAGTGCCACAAAAGATTATCCTTCAGGGAAGCCACTGATGGCTGCTATGGAAAATGGAAACTATTACAATGCTGTAATAGGAGACGAATAATTCTGAGTTTGAGACCAATGGGAGAGATTTAGTTTGTACTTAACCGTGCTATGCATCAGTCAGGAATATTTGAAGTCTGCGATGGGGAAAAAAAATTTCCATTTTGCAGAATTACCATTCATTGCTGAAACACTCCATCACAGCTCATATCATTCTACCACAACGTGTTACCTCCTGCTGCAACACTATAATTAATACAGTATCACATCATTTCAAAATACTTATTCTGAAGCTTAATAAGTAAATACAACTTTAGTGTTTTGAATTATTCACTGAACAGGAATTAACTGCGTTAAATATCATTGTTATCTGCTACCATTTCCTGCATTGTGGTTAAGTGCAGGAGAAATCAAACACTTAAGGTCCAAATACTCCAGTAATTTCAAGAATAGATGAAACTTATTAAAAGAACCTTGTAATTGCACTTTGCACAGTTTCTGAATTTTCCCCTTTATTCTGCTTCATTTGACTTTGTGACGGTTTCTCTGCTGACATTGGCTGCTTGTGCATCTTCTATCCCTGACGCATGGTCATCTATACCTAACCATCTCAGCTGTAACACTCCAATCATTTCAGTATCATTGGGAAATAATCTTTTATCAATTACTGAGTTCCACAAATTCTCAGTAATTAAAGCATTTATACAGCACCCTCCACTTCTGCCTGCTGCCTTTCACAACCTCCTGATTTATTTTTTGCCAATTTATGTTGTGCAAGCTGGTTTCCAAACACTTTAATTCTCTTTGTTTGCTAAGTACATCCATCTGCACCTTAGTTTATGATCTTAATTACTACTAATTAAAATTTATAGCCTGATCCTCATTCTCTGCCATGTTACTTCATTCATACACACTACTTCTTCACATTTAATGGTCCTGGGTACTTTGACTACAGGAATGAAATATCTTTAGTTATATTTCCAAGAGTCAAATCAGTTTTTATCAATAATTATTTTTCTTATTTTGTTTTTCTTTTATTTATTGAACTTTTCCATAAGCAATTCTTAATCTACATCTAGTCTATTTCAGTAATACTGCATATTGCACTCGGATAAAATTTTGAACAATATTTTCTGAAACACATACAAGAAAGCATACAGTTGCATGATTAGACACACACAAATCCACCCAGTGTTCGGCACACATGCTTACATACTCAGACACAACCTCATTTTCATTCATACACACACAGACACATGCACATGTATATGACTCACACCTCCAGACATGTATATCCTTACACATACACTCATACAAACCTTTAAAAATGCACACAATCTCATAGGCAATCTCACACACACAGAATCATCTGGCATGTATCAATTGAGCAGAAAGGCCTGCACTGTAAATATATGTAAATATGTTCTGAGTTGGGCTGTTGATGTGTTTATCATTTAGTTTAAATTTTGATAAGAATCATGCAACCCAATATACAGTCAGCCCTCCTTATCCGCGGATTCCGTATGCACAGATTCAACCAACCGTGGATTGGGAAAACCCGGAAGTTCTCTCTCCAGCACTCGTTGTTTGAGCAGGTACAGACTTTTTTTCTTGTCATTATTCCCTAAACAATACAGTATAATAACTATTTACATAGCATTTACCTTGTATTAGGTATTAGAAGTAAACTAGAAATGACTTAAAAGTACAAGCAGTCCTCAGGTTATGAATGAGTTCCGTTCCTGAGCCCGTCTTTAAGTCGGATTTGAAGTCGGAACAGGTACATTCGGTATTATTTAGTGTCTGTTAGTCAAACGTTTTTCTTAGTATATAGTACATATTTTACCTTTCTATGCATATAAAACACTTAAGAAACATGCGTATTTCAATAATTAAACCACTGCGTTGCTTAGTAATAACTGTAGCTTTCATCGGGGCAGGGCCTTTCACATTCTCTATTAAAATTGTGCCGATCGTTGACCGACTGCAACCTAACGCTTTTCCAATGACCAATGGCATTTCACCTCTTTCCGATCGCTTTATTACTTCAACCTTATTTTCAATCGTGATTATTTTCGTGAACAGAAACACTGCTGATTCAGAGCTGTGCCGCCAGGTCCTAATGTCCACCGCACGGAGACACATTAAATAAAGTCCGGAGTTCCGCTGGGTCCTAAAGACCACCGCACTGATACATGTTAAATAAGGGACTTGAGCATCCGCGAATTTTGGTATCTGTGGGGGGGGGGGTTCTGGAACCAATCCCCCACGGATAAGGAGGGTCGACTGTATTTTCCAATAATAGGACATATTTCTTGACCATTCACAAAAAGGGGCTCTCAACCTTTTGAATGCCATTAATCAAGAGGTCTGTAGACCTTAGGGTGGGAACCCCTGCTCTAGAACATTCACATTAGTTTCAGATAATCCTGCTTTTCCTGGTTACATGACACCTTGACCTATCGTTTGTTTTTTACGGGTCTCGTTATCATTTCCTTGAATCTTGCATACTCATTCCTTTTTAATCTCTCCTGGCCTCTACACTATCTCAGCACCTCCTCCCCTTCCTGCTTTTCTCTGCACCTTAAAAGTTAGCTATTTTGAACTTCTCCTGTTCTGATATATTAAAAAAATTATCAAACCAGAACTGTGTAGAAGCTACTTAACTGCTACATATTTCCAGGGAATCTCTTTGCATTTTATATTTGAGCTAGCTTCTGTTAATGTCTTTCCCCACTACTAAGCCCATATTTTAAGACCATAAGAACATAGCACACAGGTGCAGAATTAGGCCATTTGTCCCATTGGGTCTGCTCCACAATTTCATCACAGCTGATCCAATTTTCCTCTCAGCCCCAATCTCCTGCCCTCTCCCCATATCCCTTCATGCCCTGACAAATCAAGAATCTATGAACCTCTGTCTTAACTATACATAAAGAACTGGCCTCCACAGCTGCCTGTGGCAAAGAATTCCACAGATTCACCACTGTCTGGCCAAAGAAATTCCTCCTTATTTCCATTCTAAAAGGACGCCCCTCTATCCTGAGGCTGTGTCCTCTGGTCTTAGACTCTCCCAACAGAGGAAGCATTCTCTCCACATCCACTCTATCAAGCTCTTTCATCGTTTGGTAGGTTTAAATAAGGTTACACTCATTGTTCTGAATTCCAGCGAATACAGGCCCAGGGCCATCAAACACCCTTCATATGACAAGACATTGATTCTGCAATAAATTTTGTGAACCTCCTTTGAACCCTTTCCAGTTTCAGCACATCTTTTTCCAAAACTACTCACAATACTCCAAGTGAGGCCTCACCACTGCTTTATAAAGTCTCAACATTATATCCTTGCTTTTATATACTAGTCCTCCTGAAATGAATGCTAACATTACATTTGCCTTCCTCACCACAGACTCAACCAGCAAATTAACCTTTAGGGAATTCTGCACAAGGACCCCCAAGTCCTTTTGCACCCCAGTTTTTTGTATTTTCTCTCCAGTTACAAAATAGTCTACCCTTTCATTTCTTCAATCAAAGTGCTCTTCCCGACACTCTATTCCAGCTGCCTCTTCGTTGCCCATTCTCCTAATCTGGCTAAGTCCTCTGTAGCCCTTCTACTTCCTCAAGCTACCTGCTCCTCCACCTACCTTCGTATAGTCTGCAAACTTTGCAACAAAGCCATCAATTCTATTGTCAGTTAACATATAACATAAAATTATTGGTCCCAACACAGACCCCTGTGGAACACCATTAGTCACCAGCAGCCAAGCAGAAAAGGCTTCCTTTGTTCCCACTCTTTGCCTCCTGCGAAGCCGCTACTGCTTTATCCATGCTAGAATCTTTCCTGTAATACCATGGGCTCATAAGTTGTTAAGCAGCCTCGTGTGTGGCACCTTGTCAAATACCTTCTGAAAAATCCAAGTACACAATATCCACCGATTCTCCTTTGTCCATCTAGCTTGTTATTTCTTCAATGAATTCCTACAGATTTGTCAAGCAAGATTTTCCTTCAGGAAACCACACTGACTATGGTCTACTTTATCATGTGTCTCCAAGTACTCCAAAACCACATCCTTAACTATTGACTCCAACATCTTCCTAACCACTGACTAACTGACCTACAGTTTCCTTTCTTCTGTCTCTCTCCCTTCCTGAGAGACCTTTGTAATTTTGCAATTTGCAATTTTCCAGTCTTCCTTGACCATTCCAGAATCTAGTGGTTTTTGAAAGATCCTGACTAATGCCTCCACAATCTCTGCAGCCATCTCTTTCAGAATCCTGGGGTGTACCCCATCTGGTCCAGGTGACTTATCTAATTTCAGACCTTTCAGTTTCCCAATAATCTGCTCCCAAGTGATGGCACCTTCAAACACTTCTGCCCACTGACGCACTCGAACTTCTGGCACACAACCAGTGTCCCGCATGGGAAGCTCATCCAGAAGTTTCAGTTCATTGGCATTCAAGATGAAGTAGAAAACTGGATTCAGCATTGGCTTAGCAGGTGTAGTAGATGGTTATCTCTCTAACTGGACATCTGTGACCAGTGTTATGTCACAGTGCTGGGTCTGTTGATGTTTATTATCTATGTTAATGAATAAATGACGATGTGGATGATACTAAGATTAGGGGTGTAGTGGACAGCGAAGAAGGCTATCAAAGCTTCCAGTGTGATTTATATCAGCTGGAAAAAAATGGACTAAAAGTGGCAGATGGAAATGAATGTAGACAGGTGTGAGGTGTTGCACTTGGGAAGGCTAAACCAGTGTTAGGGCACTGATGAGTACTGTAGAACAGAGGGGTCTGGGAAAACAGTTCCATAATCTCTTGAAAGTGGTAAGCATTCAAATTACTTTACCAGACTATGACATAACCAGTTAGGATGCTTTCAATAGTACATCTGTTGACACTTGTTAGAGTTTTCAATGACAAACCAAACCTCTTTAACCTCTTAAGAAAGTAAAGATTCTGACGTACTTTCCTTATGATTGCATCTACATGCTGGGTCCAGGAAAGGACATCCAATATGCTAACACCCAGGAATTCAAAGCTGCCGACTCTGTCCATCACCAACTCCCCAGCCCACCTCCCAATGCAGTCAGGTATATGTTCGTCCACCTGCAGATAGCATAGCATGGGATTGAAATGGAGTCAAAATTTGGAAAATTCCCTATTGCAAATGTGAAGCACTTGCATGTTCCATCTAAGTTTATCTTATTGTTGCCACAACATTGACATACATTGACATTTCCTGACATTTTCTGAATGCTTTCAATATTTCATTTTGCCGTAAGTATTTTGTAATGTCAGGATTGATTGCAATGTCAATATTTTTTACTGATGAATTTACATCAGATAATGATGCCAATAAAATATAAGAAATGTTTTCCTCTGCTGTGTTCTATGTTAGCAGATGTTTCTCCCATCAGAGACAAATTGCCTCATTAGAGTAAGGAAATAAGACTGGATTCTCACCCTGAATTGCATTTAAAATGTTTGTTTTGAAAATGGTGCCTGTGGTTTACCAGTGACAATGTTCTCTGTAAACTGACACAACCAATAAAATGGCCTTAAATATGAAAGTATCAAGCAGATTTTGCCTGCTTAATTTTTAACAACATGTACTGGCAAACTCATGAGTGTTACATATTGGTATTGGGCAATAGATCAGTACATCATAGTGCAAGACCATTGGCCCACGATGTTGTGCCAATTTTTTAACCTACTCCAAAATCGGTCTCACACTTTTCTTCTATATAGGCCTCCATTTTCCTTTCATCCAGGTGCCTATCTAGGACTTTCTTAAATATCCTTAATATATCTGCCTCGACCGCCATCACAGGCAATGCATTCCATGCACCCATCTCTCTCTGTGTAAAAAGAAACTACCTCTGACATCCTCTGTCCATAATTTCCTCCAAACACCTTAAAATTATGTCATCTTGTATTAGCCATTTTGTAGAAGCAAATAGTGCTGGAGGGTTTGGATTGAGCAACTAAGGGGATAATGTAATGAAAGGTGACAGGCAGAGCAGCTATTCAGTCCTATGTGCAGTAGTCTTGCATCAAACTACTGGTTCTGATCAGTAGCATGGGTAAAGTGGTATGAACACAGTGCCTGAAAATGTGCACTGAAAATTCAGTATGTTCATCTAACCCATGTTATTAATGCTGATTTATCAAACATTTAACTCTCTGCTTGAGGCACTGTATATAAACAAACTTTTATTACAATGACTGCCCTTGAATTGCTTGTTGAGTGTTTTGAGATATCCTGAAAACACAAAATCCATTGAATAGTATTTTTTCTTTGTTTTGCTCAGCAGCTTGTGTGCTGCTTAATAATTATTCAAATCTCCAAACACTTGTTAAACCAACTATGAAGTATTCACTTTCTTTTGGAAATGACTCAATGACAGTTGAAAAAAATCATAGTTACTTAATCTGTCTTAAATGAGAAATGAGCAAATGCTCACATCTCTTTCTGTTCACTCTCTATCAGTATACAATGATGTCTGATCTTTGCAAACTCAAACACTACAGTTTATTCATAGTTTTAGCAGAGACCTTAGCACCAAATGTAGAGACAATGCTTATTTTTATAGCAGTCACAGTACATTATGAGCATATTTACAACATTTATTTTACCTTTTCTAGAACATTAAAATCAAAAATTCAAATAAAAAAAGCATGATTCAATAGCAGATGATTAAATATCCAGTAAACTTTTCAATGGTGCCTCAGTGTGATTTATAGAGTCATTGAGTCATCAAATCATTGAAAGAGAAAGCACAATAGGAGATCCCACAGCAAATTTGGTTTGCATTGACACCTGTACAAGAATCCAACGTTTGTCCCAATTTTTTAATCTCCCCACAATCTCACTAACTCTCCCCAGATGCTACCACACATCTATACACCAGAGGTGTTTTACAGTGCCTAACTAATCAGCCAACATGTGTGACTTTGAGATGTGGGAGGAAATCAAAGCATATGGAATCCATATAGTTACACGGAGAATGTGCAAACTCCACAAAGACAGCATCCAAAGACCCAACTGAACCCATGTTTCCAGTGTTGTGAGCAAGCATGTCATTTAGCACTATCTGTCTATCTCCTTCCTGGAGTACAGGAAGGAGATAGAGAGCTTAGTGACATAATATCATGCCAACAATTTTTTCCTCAACGTCAACAAAAGAGCTGGCTATTGACTTCAGAAAGGGTTGAGTTTGAGAGTTTGAGCTGTATATTCTTCCGTTGTTTGATGAGAATTTGATGTTGTTGACAGTGTAATAAGATTATTATGGAAATATTCTTCAAAGAACAGTTACTGAAATTAATGAAAATGGAAATAACTGGTTCAAAATTTCAGTTCAAAGGGCATTACTGAGTTGAATGAAGAGAAATATTTTCCTAGATTATGATGATTTATAGTGAAAAAGTAGGTAATTTAACAAAGAGCTGCATCTTTAACACTGAATTCTAAAAGCCCATTGTGGCAGTTAATTAACTAGATTTGGAGACTTCTTACTGCGCTAGATAATTCCCAAGGATTCAGCCCAACTCTGATTTGGAATATTTATTAAAAATTTCTTTTGAAACTATATCAGTTCTGTTGGCACACTGTGAAATATTTCTGCTGCTAATTTTAAGGAATCCATACTCCAGAGAATTCTATCAGGTACAGTAAAACATTTCCCAATTCAATTAACTGTGCACAATTAAAGTGATTTTCAGAATTTAGATTGTGCTGATTTAAGGATTTAAGAAGGCCATTGAACTTCCCTAAGATACCAATGTTCAAGCATAATTTCTATGATGCCACTTTCGAGTCTCACTTTATTAATCCTAACAGTGCTGTGACAGACTAAAAGATAAATAATGCATGTTTACCCACCAACCAGTTAAGTGGAGAGCTTGGGGCTCACTCATTGCTGCAAAATGTTTAAAAGAGACTTAATTCATGTGCTCAAAATTCTGGAGAGTGTTGATAAAAAGTGGTCTCAGTGATATATAGGTTTATTTATAATCATGGTATCTACTTGACGACAAAACAAAGTGGTAAACAAACCTTGGGAACATAAGCAAACACATCTATTTAATCCAGTGACTACTGTAAACTGACTCTGGAACAGGAGAGGAGTCAACTATTTGACTATATTAAAGAGGGAGTAGACCTAAAGGACGTGTTGGCGCGTGGCCTAGTGGATAAGGCATCGATCTAGTGATCCGAAAGTCACTGGTTGGAATCTTAGCTGAGGCAACGTGTTGTGTCCTTGAGCAAGGCACTTAACAACACATTGCTCTGTGATGAAACCGGTGCCAAGCTGCTTCCGTCCCAGTACCCTTCCCTTGGACAACATCGGTGGCGTGGAGAGGGGAAGGCTTGTAGCATGGGCAACTGCCGGTCTCCCATACAACCCTGCCCAGGCCTGCGCCCTGGAAACCTTCCAAGGCATAAATCCATGGTCTCACGAGACTAACGGATGCCTATAAAGACCTAAAGGAACAATTACAAACAATACTGTACAGATATTTTTATGAAATCATTAAAATACACAAATTTAGCATCCAAAACAAATACCAGAGAAGCATCTGTTACAGCAACACTTAAGTTTCAGAGTTGATGTCACAGATGCTTCTCCAGTGTTCACTCCAGATGCTGGCTGAACCCCCCACATTAGCATTCACTGAGATCTTTCTTGGGCTCTCAGTCACTCTCCTAATCTGATTCGGTCCTCCAGATCCTTTGTTCTGGTGCAACTTTGTCTTCCAGCACATCTCGCAAGCTCATGACGTGGTACGTCATCAATGCTTGCAACACAGCAATCATGTGCAGATAGTAAAAGATTTCTAAATTTCCATTTTTCTTTCTCAAATATTATTGGATTCTATACACCTGGATATCTTCTCCCAGATCTCATCTCAACATTTTTCCCTGCTCAAAGGTCTACATATTTGCATCTTGTCATCCACTTTCTCTTTTGGATAGAGATGTCCACCTCCTCTCCTTTCTTCTCTTCTCTAGGCTTAGTTGCCTCAAAATCCATTGTGTTCTAAAACTGTCATGATCAGGATTTCAGCCTGGATGTCTAGGGATGGAGTGAAATGACATTTGGAAGATTAGAGCTTTGTGTTATATGGATCTGTTAAACTTGCTTTCTATCAGTTGGTTCTTTAAAACTCTCTTTAAAGTTTCAGGTGCTCATTTTGCCTCTCCATTATGTGTTTTTGGAAAGGTGACAGCACACTCAATCACAGTGACTTCTATGGAGCCAACCAAAGGTGTTAATTTTTTAAATATATTTTTTACAATTGCAAGACCCTGCTGGATGTTAAGAGCATAAAGTATTGTATTTCTATCCCATCAGCGAGATGCTCGTTGGTGGAGAAACTGGAGGAGCTGGACTTGGTGTAAACTAAGTTGCTGCCTGCGACATAGAGATGTTGGAATTGGTGTGCAGTCTGACAGTGAGTGATTGTCGATTTCTTGTGATTACAAGACCCTGTTGGACATTACTAATGTGGAATGCTGCAAGTCCAATTCACTGGTTTATCAGCAGGACCAATAGCTGAGGAAACTGCCTGGCCTCAGTTGTAGTGGGGACTGGTCCTCAAACTGCATTGTCGCCTGCTTGCAGTTGTTAATAAGAGAGCTGCGGAGTCAGTGCCAGAGGCGGTGTGGCATGGTGGTCCATGATGGTGGCTGTGCTCCCCTCCAGTGTTTAATCGGCAGAAGACTAGGCCTCAAGCCACGGTATTTCCTGTTTGTAGCCACCCAAGCGAGAGGCATCACAGTTGGTGATGGAGGCAATGTAGACATGCATCGATGCTGTTTTCTAGTGCTCGCTCAGTGGAAAACAAGCTATATTGTATTGGATTGCAGACTGCTGTATCATGGGCTCAGGGACTTGGAATATATTTTTTGTGTAACTGTATTTAACTACTCTATGTGCCTTGTGCTGTGACTGTTGATACTGTGTTTTACACCTTGGCCCCAGAGTAACACTGTTTCATTTGGCTGTATTCATGGATATTTGTGTATGGTTGAATGACAATTAAACTTGAACTGAACATTCAAGGTAGCATGAGCATGCTTAATGTTATTGCAATTCATAAATTTTCCAATTTGTCCCATTGTTAATACCTGCTCTAGTCACAAATAGCAACCACAGTGGTGGCTGAGGTCCAGGACATCATTATTTGTGCTTCCAACAATGTGTGGTGATAATTCGCTAATACAATGAAATTGCCAGTCTCACCTGGAAGTTGTCAAATAGGCTTTTTTAGTCTGAAATGGTGTCCTCAAAAAATTAGCCTTTCAACCTACGCAAGGCGAATATCTGATAACCATGGATTCAATATGTTGCTCCACAAAGTCAGACTACTAATGCTTTATGAATAGCCATCACATGCCCTAACCTTGTACTTAACACAATTGTAGATAATTCATGTCTTTGGATTTGTATTCATCCACAATCTTCTTTCTGCACACATACCACCATTTGTCATTATAATCCAGCCAGCTAGTGGCTCACTGTAGAACAGAAAAGAAAGTGGCAGAAAATGCCAAGCCAGTATATCTACAACAGAGGATTCATATATACTAAACAGCAAGAGACAGCTAAGTGAATTCATAGTCAAGGTATCAGATCAGAAATCTGTACTCCTGCCACATTTAGTTTAGAATGGCAATAGTTGATTAAAGACTAATGGGAGATGTGAGTTTCCCAACCCGCTCTCAGGGCCTCATGAGCGGCTGCTTTTTGATATGCCAAGGCCGCGGCCTGGAAGACCTCAGGGTGCCGGATTTTCGTGGCTCTGGGAACGGGCTGATTCAAGGCTGGTGCCGCCACCTGATGTGTCATGGGAGTACATGGAAGATTGAAAGCAGCGAGCTGGCTGTGTGCCCAGCGACCCAAATTTTTTGGGCACAGAGCTCAGAAAAAGTGACGCCAAAAAACTATTTACACCATAAATCGGCGAGTTGTTTTGTTATGTCTCCCCTCTTGCTGTGAAACTGTTTTTCCCTTATTAGGGAGAGAGTGACTCTGTGGTATGTCGAATCACTGGGTGAACGAGTAGTCTTTGGGGGACTGCAAGTCTGCTTAGTGGAGGGTTCTGGTGGAGAAAGGAGGGGTCATTGCTTTGCTGCTGCTTACATGTAGGAGGGGGAGCTGGGGGGCTTTGGGTTTCTAATATTTAACTGTCATTCTTTGGGGCACTCTGTTTTCATGGATGTTTGTGAAGAAAAAGAATTTCAGGATGCATATTGTATACATTTCTCTGACATTAAATATACCCATTGAAACTATCCTCTTTGCTGCAGTTGTAAGACCTTAGAACTGTGCATAACAATATTTGCCTATTTAACAGAAGTGACTACATCACAGATCCATTGGCTGTGAATTGCTTAACAAAGTAGTGCTAATGTAATATGTCTTAATGTCTTAATGACTTTTTCATCGAAAAAGGGATTTACCAGCATTTAAGCACTTGTCTAATTTTCAAGAATTGCATGGTTTTATAGTGACTCATTACATTATCACAATTTCCTAAAGCAATTCACAGCCAGTGGATCTGTGGTGTAGTCACTGCTGCCATACAGGCAAATTCTGGAGCCAAGTTGCACATAGCAAGGTCTCACACACAGCCTACAAATGTAAGCACCACATATGTTTTGGTTGGATGAGACCAGGATACAAAGAGAACTCGATGCTCCCTTTTAGTGGTGGAAAAAAAGCTTTAAATGTTCATCTCAGCAAAATCAACATAAAAGCAGCTCCAAACCTGAAAGAATCATCATTATTGAAATGATTCTGGATCCTCACTCATTGGAACCTTCAAATAAAAACAGATACATATGGGTTGAGATGCACCAAGTTCAAAGGGTTTCATGTGCATCCCCTCCAACCTTGCCGGTTGCATTTGGTGCTCTCAACATGGCCTCCTCTACGTTGGTAAAATCAAGCATAAACTAGGCAACTAGGCAGAGTATGTGTCCTCTGTCTGCAATGACCATCTTGAGTTTCCAGCTACATGTCACTTTTCCATTCTCACACTGACCTTGATCTCCACCATTGCCACAGTAAGGTCCATATTGCACTTGGGTAGCCTACAAACCCAGGTACAAAGATTTAATTTTCTGTTACCTTCTCCAACCCGGTTCCATCAGCACATCACTCTATAATTACCTACCTAGGTTTCTTTCCTGTAACCTACCTTTATATCCCCTTCCCTCACTTGGATCCATCTGCCCACTAGTCTCCACCTCAGCTAGTTTCAACTTTCACTTATCAGCCTTCCCTTATGCATCTATATAATAGCCAACTTCCCTCTGAATTCTCAGTCTGATGCAGGGTTACACCCCAACATATTAACCATACTTCCACAGATACTGCCTGATCCATTATGTTCCTCTCTGTTTGCTTTGTGGCTCCATATTTCAGCATCTGCTGTCTATCAGAGAATAATCGCAGGGCATTCTAAAGAAAAGAAGGAACTGGAGATGATGGCTCACATTCACTCAGGTAAAAAGAGAGCTGATGTCCTGTAACTGTCACTGCCATATTTTAAAAGGGCTGGATGCGAAAGAGCTTTTCAAATATGTTCAGGAAAGTTTCCTTAATCAGTACATAGAAGTCCCAGTTAGAGAGAGTGTGATACTGGATCTTCTATTGGAAAAACTGGAAAAAAGTTGGAAAAAAGTTGAATTTCCCCATGGGGATGAATAAAGTATCTATCTATCTATCTATCTATTAGGGAATGAGAGAAGATCGGTGACAGAAGTTTGTGTAGGGGAGCACTTAGCATCTAGTGATTATTGTGTCAATTGTTTCAAGTTAATTATGGAAAAGGATATGTTTGGTCCTTGAGTTGAGATTTTAAATTGAAGAAAGGCCAGTTTTGATGGTATCAGAAAGGATCTTGGAATTGTGGATTGGCACAGGTTGTATTCTGGCAAAGGAATACTTGGTAAGTGGGAGGCCTTTAAAAGTGAAATTTTGAGAGTACAGAGTTTGTATGTTCCTGTCAGAATAAAAGGCAAGGGTAACAGGTTTATGGAACCTTAGTTTTTCAGAGATATAAATGCTACTGGTAAGAAGAAAGAAGGAGGTGCATAGCAAGTATAGGCAGGGGGGAACAAATGAGGTATTGAGGAGTAAAAGAAATGTAAGAGAACACTTAAGGAAATCAAGTGAGCTAGAAGAGGATGCAAAGTTGCTCTGGTGGACAAGGTGAAGGAGATATCCTAAGGGCTTCTAGAGATACAGTACATTAAAAACAAGGGACAAAATTAGTCATCTCGAAGATCGGAATGGTGATCTGTTGTGTATTTAATATTTCAATAATATTTGAGTAATCTTGAAAATGTTGTTGTTTAAGCATTTTTTGTTAAAATTATTTATTATGGGTTATGTGTAAAAATATGTGAATTGCATATGTCATGATGTTAACTGGTGATCTGTGCGCGCTTCACTTAAAGTAAACTAGAAATAAGCCTCACATCATTTCAGACTCCTGTCTTTTTATTGCAATTAGCTTTTAAGTTTTGAAGTTACAAAACATAACTATGATAATAAGACTACCAACCTGTGGAAGTGGAGTGAGATGTCCAAATTTTGAAAAAAAAAGCCCGCTAAGTTCTTTGAAATGGAAGACACAATGAGTTAAAAAAGCAGAAAATGAAATAATTCACAGGTTTATAAACAATGAGTATCCGGTGAAGATATTCAAAAAATAAATGAGCAGAAATGGCTGGCTACAGCTGGAAGATTAATGCATTTGATTACACAACAGATAACTGGATTTTATATTCTGAATGGATTGAGCAGCACTTTAAAGCAAATGAAATAGCCAATGAGAAACAAGTAACAGTTTTGTTGAGTGCATTGGGTTTAAAGACATACAGACTGCTTTGAAGTTTAACTGATCCAACCAAACCAGCCGAAATGAGCTTTGCTGATATTGTGAAAGTAGTGCACAAACATTCAGAACTGAAACATTGTTGATTGCAAAATGCTTTAGGTTTCTTAAGTGGAAGTAAAGGGAAAGGGGAGTTCATTACAGCATAAGTGGCTAAATTAAAGAGATTGTCTGAGCATTGTCAGTTCAGTGATGGGCTTAATGATACACTGAGAAATTGTTTAGTTTGTGGAATCTTAGAGGAAAACATTCAAAAATGGCTCCTAACTAAAGCACAAGTTATATTTAAAAAAGCAATTCAAATTGCTGTATCAATGGAAACAGTGGAAAGAGATGCAAATGAGTTGTAGTCCAGAATGAAAGTGAGCATCAACAAAATTGAAACATCTAAACAGAAACCGGCCTGGCAGAACAATATGTGTTACTGTCATGGCAAGGGGTCACATACACCAGACCAATTCAGGTGTAAAGGTGAAAACTGCAGAAAATGCACCAAAGTTGGTCACATACAAAGGGCATGTTGGGTAAACTAATAGATGGACTGCACAGGGGGGAAAAAAAAGTTAAGAAGTCAAGTTGCAGTTTCAAAAAAAGCACCAATCTACATGCTG
The DNA here is from genome assembly GCF_048418815.1 of Hemitrygon akajei. NCBI lineage: Eukaryota > Metazoa > Chordata > Chondrichthyes > Myliobatiformes > Dasyatidae > Hemitrygon > Hemitrygon akajei. The sequence goes on from NC_133149.1 coordinate 24,989,311, forward strand.
TTGATTGAAAAGTCTGATAATGATAATGACACAAGACTGAGTACTGTAGCCTTAAGATTTACAATGTGGAAGCTGACAATATGCAAGCAATATTGCTTATACCAAAGGTTAACAGTAAATTAATTAAAATAGAATTAGACACTGGCTCAGCTGTTTCAGTCAATCCATACAATGAGTTTGAATGGCATTTCAAAGATACTAAACTGATCACTGTGGATATCCAACTAAGAACGTATACTGAAGAAAAGATAACTCCTGTGAGAATGACATTTGTAACTGAAATACAACAACCAACAGGCCACATTGGGCTTGTATGTGGTTTAAAAACTGGAGGGCCAGCATTGTTGGGCAATGTTTGGCTGAGACAACTAAAACTTTATTGGAGATCCATCCACCATTTGCATGCCACATCCCTTGTCACATCCCCTGTAACTGAAAGCAAATTAAGAAAGGTAATGGACAATACCAAAACTGTCTCCATGAAGTCCACTATGAACCCTTGCCCAACAGTGAGCAAAAGGGTGTTGGTGCCAATCTCTGTGCCTCTGGTTCTAAAGCACTTTGGACCAAAGAAAGACCATGCTGCTCAAAGGAATTGTGAAAGTGACAAAAAACAGTGGTCCAACTACAACAGTTTTTGTAGGCAGCATACCTGAGAAAACTCTTGATATGTTGATCAGGCAGCCACATGTGCAATGTGGCTTGGTTTTAAGCTGGAAGAGAGTTCAAAGAGCTTCAGGAAAGTTGCCTGCATTCAGCTTTTGAAAGTATGAGGAACCTGTATCGACTCTTCATGCATTAAAGTTATTGCATGAACTTCAAGTGGGAGATAAAAAGCTGCTTGTAAAAGTAGATGCTGTGGCGCATGCCAAGTGGTTAAGGGGTTGGACTAGCGATCTGGAGGTTGTGAGTTCAAGCCCCAGCGAGGCAACGTGTTGTGTCCTTGAGCAAGGCACTTAACCACACACTGCTCTAGTCCATCCAGCTGAAAATGGGTACTGGCAAAATGCTGGGGTTAACCTCGCGATAGATTGGTGTCCTACCTGGGGGGTGAGGGGGAAGTCTCGTACTCTCAGTCGCTTCATGCCACAGAAACCAGCATAGGCACCGGTCTGATGAGCCTATAAGGCTCAGGATAGACTTTAAATATAGATGCAAAGACCAAAGCCCAGCTGGATGAATGGAAGGCCAGAAAGAAAGACGTCAAAGGAGATATGAGAACAGAGTATTCGTCATATGGTGCTGTGGATGAGGAAACCAAAAAGGAGGGATCAGATCGTAAAGGGAGCAATAGAATGATCAATAACAAAATACTCTAGTGAACAAAATGCACTTTCCCAAGATCAGGATACACATCCAAGAAAGAAGAAAAAGGAAGATGAGAAAAAGAAAGACAAGAAGTCAAAAAGGAGAGAAGAGATAGAGAGAAAGAACATGAACAAGAAAGAGAAAAGCACGAATGAGAAGGAATGTAAGAAAGAAAAAGAGAAAGAAGCTGGTGCTGGCAGAAAAGCAAGGATCAAGATAGATCCTGAGAGAAAAGCCAAGAAAGGGAAAAGAAAGGTGTCCAGAGATGTCAGAAACACTTCCTGCAGTGCCAGAGTCGACTTCTACAACCACCACGGAGGAGGCTCCAGAACTTGAGATTGCTTTCAGAGCCACAAAACTCAGAGTGATCCCCGTTGCCAGAAAAGATGTTATCCAGGGGAGTAAAAAATCCTCCACAGCAAATAAATCTTTAGGCTTCAAAGGGACAATTTAACATTTGTTATGCTGGAGATATCTGTATAGTAGCTGTATTGTGTAGTATACTGTGTATATGGTCGAGATGCATTCCATATTGAGTTGGCATTTATAACTAAGCAGAGAGAAGTGTAGTATATTTAATATTTCAATAACATTTGAATAATCTTGTAAATATGTTGATTAAGTATATTTTGTTTAAATAATTTATTACAGTTATATGTAAAAATAAGTGAATTGCATATGTTATGATGCAATCACGTAATCCATAAAAAACATAAGACCATATTATAGGAGCAGAATTAGGCCATTTGGCCCATTGGCCCATGGCTCTGCCATTTAATCATGGCTAATCCATTTCCCTCTCAGACCCAATCTCCTGCCTTCTCCTTGTATCCCTTCATGCTCTGGCTTATTAAGAATTTATCAACCGCTGCATTAAATATACACAATGTCTTGTCCTCCATAGCCACCTGTGGTGATGAATTCCACAGATTCACCATTCCTTGCGTAAAGAAGTGCCTCTTCATCTCTGTTCTAAATGGGCATCCCTCTGTTCTGAGGCTGTGTTTCCTGGTATTAGGCTCCCTCAACATAGGAAACATCCCCTACACATCCACCCTTTCAAGGCCTTTCAACATTCAATAGGTTTCAATCAGATCCTCTCTCATGCTTCTGAATTCCAGTGAACAAAGGCCCAGAGCCATTATGCACTCTTCATACGGTAAGCCTTTCAATCCGGAATCATTTTTGTGAACCTCTTTGAACCCTCTTCAAGATTAACTTGTCCTTTCTTATACAGGGGACCAAACTGCTCACAATATTCCAAGTGAGGCCTCAGGAGTGACTTACAAAGCTTCGGCATTACATCCTTTCTTTTATATTCTAGTTGTCTCAAAATGAATGCTAACATTGCATTTGCCTGCCTCACCACTAACTCAACCTGCATATTAACCTGTAGGGTATCCTGCACAATGATTCCCAAGTCTCTTTGCACCTCAGATTGTTAAAAAAAAATTCTCCATTTAGAAAATAGTCTGTCCTGTTATTTCTTCTACTAAAGTTCACGATCATACATTTCCTGACACCATATTCCATCTGCCACTTCTTTACCCATTTTTCTAATCTGCCAAAGTCCTTATACAGCCTCTCTATTTCCTCAACACTGCCTGCCCCTACATCTTTATTCAATTTGTCTCAAAACTTGGCCACAAAACCATCAATTTTGTTGTCCAAATCATTGACATACAAGGTAAAAAGAATCGGTCCCAACACAGACCCCTGTGGAACATCACTAGACACAGGTAGCCAGTCAGAAAAGGCTCCCTTTATTCCCACTCTTTGCCTCCTGCCAATCAGCCAATGCTCTAGTCATGCTCGTAACTATCCTGTAACACCATGGGCTCTAAGCTTATGAAGCAACCTCTTATGTGGCACCTTGTCAAAGGCCTTCTGAAAATCCAAGTGCACAACATCCACTGATTCTCCTTTGTCTATCTTGCTTGTTATTTTTTTCAGAGTTCCAACAGATTTGTCAGACAAGTTTTTCCCTCGAGGAAACCATGCTGACTACAGCCTATTTTATCATGTGCCTCCAATTACCCTGAAACCACATCCTTAACAATCGACTCCAACATCTTCCCAACTACTGAGGTCAGACCAATTGGCCTATTATTTCCTTTCTTTTGCCTCTCTCTTTTCTTGAAGAGTGGAGTTACATTTTCAATTTTCCAGTTTTCTGGAACCATGCCAGAATCCATTGATTCTTGAAAGATCATAACTAATGCCTCCACAATTTCTTCAGCCACCTCTTTCAGAAACCTGGGTGTTAACCATCTGGTCCAGTTGACTTTATCTACCTTCAGAACTTTCAGACTCCCAAGCACCTATTCCTTTGTAATTGCAAAGTCACACACTTCTACCCCCTGACCCTCTTGAACCTTTGGCATACTGCTAGTGTCTTCTACAGTGAAGGCTGATATAAAATGCTTATTCAGTTCATCCACCATTCTTTGTCCCCCATTACAACCTCTCCAGCATCATTTTCTAGCAGTTCAATATCTACTCTTACCTTTCTTTTACTCGATCTATGTTTTGGTACCCTCTTTCAGATTATTGGTTAGCTATCTTTTCCTTCTTTGTGACTTTTTTCATTGCCTCTGGTGGTTTTTAAATACTTCCCAATGCTCTAACTTCCCACTAATATTTGTTCCATTGTGTATCTTCTCTTTGGCTTTTATGCTGGCTTTGACTTCACTTGTCAGCCACTGTTGTGTTATCTGCCTTTAGAATGTTTCTTCTTTAGGATGTATCTATCCTGTGCCTTCTGAATTGCTCCCAGAAACTACCATCATCCCTGCTTGTGTTCCCATCCAATCAATTTTGGATGGGAATCTTCTCTCATGCCTCTGTGTTGCCTTTTACTCCACTGGAATACTGATAAATTTGACTTTAATTTCTCCTTCTGAAATTGCAGGGTGAATTTTATCATATTATGCTCACTGCACCCGAAGGTTTCCTTTACCTTAAGTTTTCTAACTCAATTCTACTTCATTGCACAACACCTAATCCAGAATAGTTGATTCCCTTGTGGGCTCAACCATGAGCTGTCCTTAAAAACCACCTCATAGGTATTCAACAAATTTCCCCCTTGAGATTCAGCACCAATCTCATTTTCCTAACATAACATTGTTCTTTTGACATGCATTTTCTATCTACCGTTTTAATCTGAGGATCACATCCTGACTGCTGTTCGGTTATTTGTATATAACTCCCATCAGGGTCTTTTTACCCTTGCAGTTTCTTAGCTCTACCCACAACAATTCTACACCTCCTAATCCTCTGTCACCTCTTTCTAAAGATTTGATTTCATTTTTTACCAAAAGAGCCACCCCACCCCTCTGCATATCTGCCTGTCTTTTTGATACAAAGTGTATCCTTGGATGTTAAACTCCCAGCTATAATCTTCTTTCAGCCATGATTCAATGATACCCACAAAGTCATATATGCCAATCTACCTTATTCCATAAACTGCGCGCGTTCAGATATGACACCCTTCAGTCCTGTATTCACCCTTTTTGATTTTGTCCACCTTTTACATTGCAACTCACCCCCTTCACTGCAATTTTACCCTATCATCAGCCTCTCCTTGCTAGTAGTCTCACTACACACAGTGTCTGTTTGTAAACCAACTGCCCCCTCCTCAGCCCTATTGCTCCAGTTCCCATCCCTCTGTCAAATCAGTATAAACCCTTCCCAACAGTTCTAGCAAAACTGCCCGTGAGGATATTAGTGCCCCTTGGGTTCAAGTGTAACCCAACACTCTTGTAAAGATTGTACCTTCCCCGGAAGAGACGCCAATAATCCAGAAATCTGAAGCCCTCTGCCCTGCACCAGTTCCACAGTCATGCATTTATCTGCCAGATCATCCTATTCTTACCCCACTGGTACGTGGCACAGGCAGCAATCCAGAGATTGCTACCCTGGGACTCCTGCTTTTCAGCTTCCTACCTATCTCTTTTCCTAGCAGAGTTATCTATAATCAGAAAACTTATGTTTAGGATTAAGGATAAGAGGTATAGAGTGGTTCTGCGGAGGAATTTTTTTTAACCCACTGAGTGGTTTAAAACTAGAATGCACTGCATAAGTGGTTGGTAAATATTGATGCTTCTTCAACATTTACAGAATATTTAAATGAACACTTAGAATGCCATGTGATGGAAGTGTAGAAGGTGAGTGCCAGAAAGTAGGATTAGTGTACATAGGTGCTTGGTGGCCAGTAGGGATTGGTTCTGCACTGAGTGAGCCTGTGCTGCTGAGCATATGAATTTCAAGTTCTTTCCTGGAAGCAAAGGAAATGTACAAATTGAGCAGCTTGAGGGAAGAGTATTACCTGGAACAATTCCCTCAAATTGGCTGTTTTAATATTTGATGGTCCAGATCTTCTTCACTGTTGAACCAAAATCTTATTCGTATACCTTTGCTTCATTGACACGTAAGCCTTAATATCCAAGAGCAAAGTTTGAACTTGCAAACTTTTTACTCAGAAAGAAGTATTTGATCTAAACCAAGCTCGAACGTTGTTTTAAAAATACTTATGATAGTACTAAATCCGGGTCACACATGACTGCCAAATAAACTTTCAGGTTTATAAGGTGACCATTTGTTACTCATGACATATCCTGAACTGGATAGTTCAGTTTTGGTAATTTAGAACAAAGTTATTTAGAAACCTTGTCATACTAAAGAAGGATCTAAACTTTGTTCTTGTGATGCAGGTGATAACACTAAAGCCACATTTATTACTCTTGGGGATAAGGACTCGGTGTATGGTGTAAACCTTAGTCACATTTGGCTAAACCTGATACTTGTAGTGGATTTTCATTAATCCATCAGGTTTCATGAATACTTTTATTTTCTGGACCCCAGTCAGAAAATGCAATGATCTTAATTCTCGAGGTTAGATGTGAACTCAGAGACCCAAATTGCCGGCTCAGTATTATGGCTATTGTGGAATTCTCGCGGAGCAGGAGATTTGATTCAGAAAGGATTATTTAGTACATTCATTCTTCCTTACGGATCATGATTTCCTTCAGTACTCCCCTTGCATCAACAGATTAATTAGAAGATAATCTTTGGTGTATCTACCCACTGAGGACATACTGAAGTCTCCAGTCACAGCAATAATTGTAAATCATCCCTATTACCACATGTCCTGTAATTATGGTTTTTATTTCAAAGATAAGCTTTATTCATACAAATAAATATTTTCCATTCTTAGTGTTATTTGTTCAATATGTTTAGTAATGTTAATTATTTTTTAAACTAACCATTACCTCTCCTGTGGCACCACATCACCCCCTACCCCCACCACCCTCTAGTTAACAGCAGTTCACTGTTTGATGCAGCAGTGTTCACCAAGCTAGGCAGTTAGCTTGCAGACGTTTCAGCACCAGTCAAGGTGAGATCCTCTGTTGTTGGTGTTTCTCCCTGGGAGTGCTCGCTTTCAAATAGCCCCTTTTCGCTTGTGTCAGTCCTGATGGGCTACTTCTTCAGTTGGCCTTTGAATTCTATTTGCTTGTGTTTCTTTGGCTCTTAGGGTTTCATAAACAACACCTATTATGATATGTTTGTTTATGGAGTTATCAGAAGAGAACCAGGCTTCTAAAAATTCTCGTGTTTGCCTGCGCCAGAACCTCTGCGGTGTTCTAGTTAAAGTGGTGTCCTGCTCAGTCTTCATGTACCGAGTTCAGCGCCAGGGAATTATGTCTCAGTACCAACAGTTTGTGTTCCCGTAAACGAGTGAGAGTTTACGTCCTGTCTGGCTGACATAGTTCTCGTTGGAGTCTCCACAGGTGATCCTGTACACCACATTGCTTTTGTCAACACACACAAAATGCTGGAGGAACTCAACAATGGAAAAGAATACAGTTAACATTTCGGGCTAAGACCCTTCTTCAGTCCTGCCGAAGGGTTTCAGCCCGAGATGTCAACTGTTTACTCTTTTTCATAGACACTGTCTGGCCTGCTGAGTTCCTCTAGCATTTTGTGTGTGTTGCTTGAATTTCCAACATCCGCAGATTTTTTCATCTTTCTGCCATTGATTTTATTGTTTTTTTTTCCATGTTTAATGATGAAATCTAATACATTTTAGAAGAGGATTCTTAGTCAAATGCATTTTTAACATGCGGTGGGTTCCAATTAAAAGCCGATGCTGTTCTGGAATTCAAATTTTTTTCATGGCTTTATAGTAGGTTTTGAATTTGTTTCTTGTCAGCCATTTATGTTGTTCTACTTGTTATTCATTATCAGAACTCTTTTAACAGGTTCATTTACCTTTTGCATGAATGCAGTATTCTGGAATTGGGACTGTGTTGCCAACTATTTGACAACGTGCAGCACAGAGGGTTAAACTCGCATATCAATTTGATAAATTTCCTCTTCCCTGATGGTAGGACTCGAGCGAGATGCACTGAATTCAGGCAGGAGGTAATGTTCTGAAGTGAGAACTGTACTGTATCAACAGAGAATTCATCAACACACACTGTGTTGAAATATAATGTATTATTAAATTTAAAGTAAGCAGTTGTTTTAACATCAGATAAAATAATTTCCACAATAATCTTGGCAATCTTGCAATGAATATTTCAGAAGACATTAAAAGTCTGCTTAGAATATGGAATAATTCTCAAACATTATTGAACATTATTATATCGCTATTCATTGCACTTGCTGTTCTATCTAAATTAAATAGGCAACAATAGAATATGAAAATTTCTGATCTCCAAATGTAAGCATTTGATTGAAAGGGTTACATATCTCAAACCATGTGGACTTAAACCTCTTAGTTTCACAGACAGGTTCCATGCAGTAGATTAACCAGGACAGCGCTGAATCTCTCTTTCAAGCTTCTCTAAAATATGAATTTGCATACTTTCAATGTTAGATATATTGCTCGATGACATCAGTTTCAAATATTTTTTTAAAAAGGATAAAGAAGCAAAAAATGAAAGTTAAAATTAACCATGCCTTTCTAGACATGTACTTACAGTCCTGGGCAAAAGTCTTAGACACACATATATATAATGTATATTATAGAGCTCGGGTGCCTAAGACTTTTACGCAGTACTGTTTTTGTCAACGTGGAGAGGAGAGTGAGTGTGTGAATCTAGTGGGAGCAAAGTATGTTGGGAATGGTAAGGGTGGAATGCCAAGGGGAGGGGGTTAGGAAAGGTGGCAGAGAAGGTGTGCCAGGGGTAAGGGGTGGCATGGCTGCAGACACACTCAGCCCTGAGACACCAGGCAAGGTCATTTGATTCCAAACAAATGGTTTATTGCTCATTACAGAATGTCTCTCTGGTGCTTCCCACTCCCTCCCCTCTCCCTTCCCTTTTCCCCAAACATGATTCCCCTCTCCCTGCCCTCTTCCCCCTCTCAGTCCACAATAGAGACCCATATCAGAATCTGGTTTATCATCACTCACATATGTCATGAAATTTGTTTTTTTTTCGCAGCAACAGTAGAGTACAATGCACAAAATCACTACAATACTGTGTAAAAGTCTTAGGCACCCTGGCGATATAGATGCCTAAGACTGGCAGAAACAAAAGACGTTGTGAATGGTGAGGGTGGAACACTGCAGGAGGGATGTGGGACAGATGGTAGAGAAGGAGTGTCAGGGGTTGGGGAGCAGGGGTGGTGGCATTGGTGCAAACACATCCAGCCCTGAGACACCAGGCAAACGGTGTCTATTGATCACTACAGAATGTATTTCTGGTGCTTCCTGCTCCCATCCACTCTCAGTCCACAATAGAGACCCATATCAGAATCAGGTTTATCATCATTTGTATATGTCATGAAATTTGTTTTTTTTTGTGGCAGCAGTACAGAGCAATACGTAAAATTACCACAGGATTATGCAAAAATCTTAGGCACCTTAGTTATATATATGCGCCTAAGACTTAAGCACTGTACTGTATATCATTGCTTGAATAACTCTGTCTGTTAACTCTTTATTCATCCCTTCAGATGATACATTCCTTTTACATGTTTTTTCCCTTTCATGTATTACACTGCAACCTTGAATTTCCACCATTTCTCTGATTGGAGAGGAAACTGTATCTGGAAACACTAACCTTGCATTCTTTTCTTTTTGTTGATATGCATTTGCAGATCTTTTATTATTGTTTTATTTTACATTTCTAGTATTTGGCTGTTTTCATTTGAACACCTGCCTCTTTGCCACAGGCACTTTTTTTTTATTGACAGAGGCTTTCTCTAACATCACAGATGGAAGATTGTTCAGATCGCTAGATGGAGTTGTTCATGATCCTTTTATCTGACCAAAGTGGATCGCTGTCTTCAATTTATTTTCCTATTATTGCTAGCTAGTTAGTGAAATAACTATTGTGGATTCAGCCAGAGCCATATAGTCTATAAAAGCCTTTGGTTACACACCTGATCTTAATAGAATTCCTGCTCATAGCCAGAGTAGCACTGTTGAACGCAAAGAATAGGAGAGAAAGAAGACCATTCAAGGGTTTAAGTACACACTTGTATGACTGTGTATGTGATTTGGCTATATGTTTATGTTCATATTTGTGACTGAGTGTGTAAGGAGGAGTAGTGCAAGATTGTGTGTTTTTGTGAATGTATGTGTGTGAGTGTGTGGATTTGTGAGTGGGAAGGTTGTGTGAGTTTGAATGTGAGTTTCTGTGTATGTGCATGCGTGTGCACTCATTTCTAAGCATATGGTTTTGTCTGTCTGTGTGTGACAGGAGGGAGGGTGTGCGGATGTTGGATGAGGATGTGAGAGGGAAGTAAATAATAGGGGGGGGATAACAGATTATGGAAGAGCATAACTAATGTTTAGCGTCAGGAAGGATGAACTGCTGAAACAAGTTCAGATTTAAAGTACATTGCAAGTTAATTCTTTCCCATGGAACTTTACATCTTGGGATTTCTATTCAAGGTTTACTATATTAAGGTTAAAGAAGGTATAATGAATAAAAATCGGTATATAAGTGAAGTAGGTATAATAAACAGTCCTGAAGAAGGATCTCAGCCCAAAATGTCAACTGTTTACTCTTTCCATAGATGCTGTCTGGCCTGCTGAGTTCCTCCAGCATTTTGTGTGTGTTGCTTTAGATTTCCAGCATCTGCAGATTGTTGATAATCAACAACAAATTATTTGCATCAAAACTAACTCTTGGACACAGTTTGCTCTTATTTGCAAATTGTCAGGGCAATTAATAAAGCACATGTGTTTAGTTGCACATTCATGAATGGCTGCATGGATTAATTCTGGATACATGTATCTATGCATGAGTCTCCCTTTGTAAGTGTCTGCACATATGACAGTGAATGTGTAAATGAGTGTGGATTATGCATTCACATGAATACATATGTGCACATCCGTATAAGTTGCTGACATATGTATATAGATATTGAAAAAAGACAAAGGTATATTCTGAACAAGGGAGAACTCCAAGTGAAAGCTTTAATCAACATCTTTTCCAGAATACTCCAAAAAATGAAAAATCAGGCTTCTGTGTTGTGTTACAAATCTCATTTAATAAAACAGCTTTGCTCAATAGTTCTGCAGAAAAATTTTGCTCGTCTCATAGAACTTGATGTCTGATTCAGGAATTTTATTGCACCATTTCAAAATCTGAGATGTGATTTATGAACATAAAACTTGCCAGGTGAAGTGGACCAATTTGTGAAGCAGCAGGGAGAGATTTATGCTTGACTGACAGCAGTTGGAAGCAGAGAATTTTCTTTTCATTTACTCTTAAGGGAAGTTTTGGGATAACATTAAAATATGAGTGGAGAAATAGCAGATGGAGTTTAACCTAGTCAAGTGTGAGGTGTTGAACTTAGAGAGGTCCAATTTAAGAGGAATGTTTACAGTAAATGGCAGTACCTTTAGGAGAACAGATGTACAAAAGGATTGTGGAGTCCAAGTTTATGTAAAGAAATAGACATTCAATGTTTCTGGTTGAGACCTTTCATCTGAAGTTTTTTCTTCTTGATGTCCATTGACTTCAGTTTTACCAGAAGCGCTTGATGCCACATTTGGTAAAATTACTCCCATCACATCAAAAACATTCATTCTCATCTCACCCCTGGATGAAGGATATAACGAGATCTGGAGCAGGGTGATCCCAGTGAAATGAAAGCTGGGCATTGCTAAGTGCAACTTAACACTGTAAATGATGGCAGCCTATGTGATTGTTTGAGAGCAGAATTAGTAATTAGTAATTAGTCTGACAGGATTTATCCGACGTTTTTGTGAAATGGACAAGCCTGTTCATTTTTCCACACTATCTGGTTAATGCCAGTTCTGTAACTGTAGTGGAACAGATTGACTAGGGATACAACCAGCTCTGGAGTAAAGGCCTTCAGTCCTACTGCTGGGATGTTATCTGGCCCCATAACCTTTGCTGCATGCAGTGCTGTCAACCATTTCTTGGTCTCATGTCATGTATCAAATTGGCTGAAGACTGCTTCTTTAGTGACTTTAAGACTACAACATATAAGAGCAGAACTGGGCCACTTGGCCCATCAAGTCTGCTCCACTATTTCATCAGGGCTGATTCAATTTTCCTCTCAGACCCATTCTCCTGCCTTTTCCTCATATCCCTTCATACTCTGACCAACCAAGAATCTATCAGCCTCTGCTTTAAATATACATAAAGACTTGGCCTCCATAGCCACCGAGAGATTCACCACTCTCTGGCCAAAGAAATTCCTCCTCATCTCTATTCTAAGAGGACGCCCCTCTATTCTGAGGCTGTGCCCTCTGGTCTTAGACTCTCCCACCACAGGAAACACCCTCTCCACATCCACTCTATCAAGGCTTTTCTACATTGGATCGGTATCAATGCGATTCCTCTTGAAATGAATGCTAGCGGTGGGCTTCTCAGGAGGAAGTTGAGTTAAATCATCCACTCAATACTTCTGGCTGACCATTACTCCTTTCTTTAGCACTCTGAAGAACATTGAGAGGGTGTTCTTGGATGTTCACATTAGCCGTTGAATTATCTGCCATCACACATAGTTAGGTGTGGCCACACTGCAAAATTTGATCTGAGCCTTTGACCGTGAGATCTCATCCTTCAATCTATTGCATTCTGTTCTTGCATGATTACAGTCTGCTCCGTCGAGCTGGAGTCTCATTTTTAGATTCACCAGGTGTTGCACCATCAGCATTCATCTCTGAACTAGGGTTAACCCAGTTGCTTGATATTAATGGTTGAGTAACGGATTGTAAGATTACAAACGGGGTGGTGCACATTTCATCTGTCTCCAATGGAAGACAATGCATCATGGTTATCCTATTTTGAGCTGCCAAATCTATTGAATCTATTTTTTAACATACTGTGATGTCACACAAACAGTGGAAAGTGACAAAGTGAATAATAAAACTACAATGAATTCACTGGATAGTTGCCACGCTGTTAAAAGGATATCAAGATATGAGAACATAATGAATAAAAGGAGAAGCAAGCCATTCAACCACTCATTATTGCTACAATAAGAAAGTGGCTGACCACAGTCACACTTTCCTGCACTAACTTCAAATTGCTTGTCGACTATCATTAAAACGTGCATTGATCTCTTACCAATGCCCTCCTGGCTAAAGAATTCCAAAATGTTACCACCGTCTGTGCTCACAACCCCTTCCCCAGTCCAGGAGGAACATCATCACTGCATGCAGTCAAGCTTTTGAATTTTTTTACATTTCAACGAGACTCTGCAGAAGCTGAAAAATGGATTTCAATCTTAATATCAAAACCACAGTTATGCCTATCTGGAAAGGATAAACAGGATGAGTCATTCTGAAAGTTACTGAAAAAATAAATTAGCAATAAAGTGGACTCTTCAGCACACCAGCCATAAACCACACACTTATACAAATTTTATGCTAATCCCATTTTTTTTACTCCATATTTTCATCCGGGGAGGAGCTAACTAAAGGACCTCAATTTATTGACATCACCACGGAATCAAATGATATATTCATTTTTATATGCTGAGTGGAGATGCAACTGGAGATTGAGTTAATTGGCCATAAATAGGAAGCTTGATGAATGGATAAGAGAAATGAGAATAAAAGATGAAGCTGATATTTAGAAAGAAATACATAAATCTTTGCAGTATTTCCCTGTTCCACATTTCACCATTGTTAAGGAGGAGTAAGACTTTTGAGCTAAAGGTTCCTGGACAAATTATTGTGAAATTACCATGGAAAAGTACTGTTTAAGGTTTTTCATACTTGAAGTGATCTGAAGTTAGATGAAAAATGACTGTAACCTGGGCTTACTTGCTTCTGGGCTCAGCACTTCATTTGTATACAAGGCTCTGCTGGGAATTGAATATCCACACAGGGTCATGAAGGTTAATGGCTGTCATTATAATTGCTATATACTTTTTAACTCTCTGTACCGGGGGTTCCTGAACTGGGGTGTATGGACCTCTCGGTTAATGGCAAGGCTCCACAGCTTAAAAAAGATTGAGAACCCCTGCTCTCAGGTGCTCCATGCCTGGGTTTTCTTTCGAAGGAGGAATCATATTTAAAGACTGCTGAGGAATACAAGTTAATTTGCCAATAATATTCAAACCAAGGAGGAGCCGTTTTAAAGAAAGAGACAGAGCATTCAGGAGTGGGATCAGGAGGCACATCCTGACACAAGTATTGAGAACCAGAACTTGTGTTCCATAATCTCTTCCAACCCAGCTGTAAAAGCAATGCAAAGCTGAACCAATTGAAACTATTAAAATCAAACAAAGCATTTTTCCACTTATCTCTCAGTTATAAAACACTGCTAGTACCTTAGCGACAGATAGGCGTGAACTGAGGTACAGGGATTTAGCCCATCATCTAAGTATGTTGATATTGCTGAAGTCTAACAATTAAAACTTTCCATTATTTTGCACTCTGCTTCGATTCTCAATATGTGTTAAAGATGGGTTCTCTGGAGCTGAATGGGAAAAAAAAATCCCAACATCCATAAAGTAATAATTTTTGGCTATCTTATATTCCTGGGTTTTAAATTAACTTTAGTGTGGCATTTAATCCTCTACAGAAGATCATGGGAGCTAATCAAGTAAAAGATATTCTTTAACCAAAGGATCAGATGAATGCAGTTCGATGTGGATAGGCTTAGTTTTTTTTTGAGTGAAGAGAGGGAGGGCTTTTAAAACTGTAAGTCCAGATTTATTTGCAAAAACATTTATCATATGATGGATGGTGAAGCAGGTAGTTTTGAGAAAGTAGGGAGTCTGCAGAAGACATAGACTGATTAGGAGAATGGGCAAAGAAGTGGCAGATGGAATATAGTTTTGGAAAGTGTATTGTCGTACACTTCGGTAGAAGGAATACATGTGTAGACTATATTTTAACTAGGGAGCAAATTCAAAAATTAGAGGTGCAAAGGGACCTCGGAGTCCTAGTGCAGGACTCCCTAAAGGTTAATTTGCAGGTTGAGTTGGTTGTAAGGTAGGGAAATGCAATGTTATTTCTTTCTTTCTTTATTTTTTTAGAGATACAGCATGGTTACAGGCCCTTGCAGCCCAATTACACCCACGTGACCAATTAAACTACTAACCGGTACATCTTTAGAATGTGGGAGGAAACCGGAGCACCTGGAGGAAATCCACACGGTCACAGGAAGAATGTTCAAACTCCTCACAGACAGCAATAAAGTTGAACTTGGGTTGCTGGTGCTGTAATAGTGTTGCGTCAACCGCTACGAACTGGTGTTGCCTCAATTAGCATTCATTTTGTGAAGACTAGAATATAAAAACAAGGATTAAAAATGTAATTTTGATGCAAGTTATTTGGGGTCCACAGAAGGTTTACAATAATGATGCTGGGAATAAAAGGGTTAACTTATAAGAATTGTTTGATGGCTCTGGGCCTGTACTTGCTGAAGCTTAGAAGAATGAGAGGCGTATCTTATTGAAACCTACTGAATATAGAAAGACCTAGGTAGAGTGGATGTGGAAAGGATGTTTCCTATAGTGGGGAGAGTCTAAGACCTGAGGACACTGCCTCAGAATACAAGGATGTTGATGCACCATCAATAACTCTCGGAGACGTAAGTCAAGGTAGGCTTTTATTGGCTAGAAGAAAGCACTGTCAGCAGCAAGCGACCACCACACAACATCCTGGAGACTGAGGGAGGAGCAGTGCCTCCAATCGCCTTTATACAGGGGTCTGTGGGAGGAGCCACAGGAGCAGTCAGCAGGGAGGGGCGTGTCCAGACAGGTATATGTAGTTCATCACAGATATCCCTTTAGAAAAGAGATGAGGAGGAATTTCTTTAGCCAGAGAGTGGTGAATCTGTGGAATTCATTGCTACAGCTGGCTGTGGAGACCAAGTCATTGGGTATATTTTCAGCATGCTTTCATAGATCCTTGATTAGCAATGATGTCAAAGGTTATGAAGAAAAGACAGGGGAATGAGGTTGAGAGGGAAAATCAATCAACCATGATTGAATGGCGGAACAGCCTTGATGGGCGAACTAGCCTAATTCTGCTCCTATGTCTTATGATCTAACTTTCCAAGTTGATTGTGTCTTGATTGGTCAGCATGGCTCTGCTGGGAGCTATATTATGGACATTTCAAATTGGGGATTGTGCCTAAACTGACATCTGTGATCTGTGACTTTCCGCACTGACCTGGCTAGATGTAGGGATCTGATCCCATTGGCTCTCCGTACCCTAGAGTTGAATGCGAGGGTCTCAACACAACCAAGGTTTCTGCAGTGTTGTGGACACATATGTCTTGCCTCTGCAGGCTCCTTGATCGCCTTTGACAGAAGGCAGAGGCAGGGATAGCTTTCTTGCCATCAAAGCTCGTACTGAAATAACTTTTCAAACGTTTCTGACAGCCAGTAAATAATGAGAGGAAAAAGTAAATTATTAAAATAACTGAAAATAGTTAATTAAGGACACTTAGAAATAATTAAACACATTTAGATAAAGCAAAATATATATTTTTTAAAGTTACATGCTAAATATTTCAGCTTAGTATTTCCATTAAATTAATTCAATCTCTCTTCCTACACTTGATCTAACTGGACAGGACTTAACAGATAATTCTCCAGCCTAACACCAAGGAATTCCAGCATGACAGGATGCTATGAGTTCAGCCTCTGTACATCTGTCAGGAAGTCCTGGATTCACAGAGAGTGTGGGTCAGTTCAGGATTTACTTCAACCGAGTAGTTGAACACAGGCTGTTCCCTTTGAGAACACAAACACCAGATATTTTATAAATATTCAGGGAAACAAAAATAGACATGAAACTCGCTGAGTTCTTTATATTTTCAGGCAATCTCTGTTACGCATTAACTTCTGGGGAATGTCACTCAAAATGTGAAACTCAAGGGATTTCTTGGTTATAATTCTAATATTTCTTCAAATTCTTAGGCTTTTAAAGCTCAGTGTTTAATACGATCATCCCTCAAGCATCATGAACTTGCTCCACAATAAAAGTCTTGGCTGATCTTCAGATTCAGTTCAAGTTCAATCCTTATATCTTCTGGTTCCATTAGTGTCCATGTATCTATTAACACACCAAATAACCGAACAGCCACAGCTTTCTGAGATGAAGAATTGCAAATGCAAAAGACCTGCAGAGATTTCTTCTCATCACACTCTCAGATAGCTGACCCCTTTCTCTGGGGCCACACCTCTTAGTTCCGTATTCTTCACCAAGTGGGCTAAGATACTTGGCATCTAATCCTCTCGTGATTGGTGTTGATTGCCTTGATATTGTGGTTATCCATTTTAACCTCCTGGGAATACAGAACAAGCTTTCATATTGCGTAGAGAAGCGCACTGAGGAGTTGCTATTATTAAAGACATCGATGTGAGGGCAAATCAGAAGCCATACTTACAGCAGAGCTCTGGGCATGGATGAGAGACTGGGGTTCTGCCTGCAGATCGGGGGATAGGACAGCTCTCAGGACAGCAAGAACTGTGCTTTCTGCACCATCAGGAAGGCAAAACAGATTATTCACAGAGAATATACAGCCATTTCTGTGACACCCAAGGCATGAGATGCATGTGGCAGGGTATTCAGACCATAACGGACTACAAGTCCACCCTGCGTGTCAGCGACAGTGATGCTCTCTTCCTGATATGCTGTATGTCTTTTATGCTCGGTTTGATGCATGGAACGATCTGCCAGCAATAAGACCCCCCTCACCCCCTGAGGAGCAAGCATTTTGTTTAGCTACAGCTGACATGAGGAAGACGCAAGTCAGGGACACCCATGAAAAGCTGCGGGGCCTGATAACGTACCTTGTCAGGAGCTGAGGGACTGTGCAGCCCAGATAACAGAGGTTCTAACAGACATCTTCCACATCTCTCTGGAATAGTCCACTGTCCCCTCAGGTTTCAAGGTAGTCAGTATCACCTTGATGCCCAAGAGGATGACAGTAACCTGCCTCAATGAGTACCTACTGGGGCACTGGCCTCAAAAATAATCAAGAGTTTTGAGTGGCTTGTTATGGATTACATTAAATCCCATCTTCCTACTACATTGGACGCTTTCCAGTTTGCTTATTGCTCAAATCAGTCCTCTGATGATGCCATAACCTCTGCTCTCCACTCTGTCCCCCCTGGAAAATGGAGCCACATATGTCAGGATGCTGTTTTCAACTTCAGCTCAGCATTTAGCACGGTCGTCCCTGAGAAGCCAGTAGGTAAACAGTCCTTGTTGGGTCTCAACATCTCTAGCTCCATCACACTGAGCACTGGCACTCTCAGCGTTGAATGCTCAGCCCACTGCTGTTCACGCTGTTGATGCATGATGGTACTGCTCGATCCAGTTCAAACCAAATCATCCAGTTCACTGATGACTCAGCAGTGGTTGGATTCATTGACAATGATGACGGTGATGTGACAGCATCCAGAGAGGAGGTAGAGCAGCTGGTAAAATGGTGCGAGCACAACAACTTGAGTCTCAACGTAGACAAGACTAACAAGATGATTGTGGACTTTAGGAAGGTGCAGACTGACTATACATACACAACTCCTCCTTGTAGAGAGTTAGGAGCACCAAATTTCTGGGAATGCACATAATGGACTATCTCAACTGGTCCCTCAACACTACCTCTTTGGTCAAGAAAGCACAGCATCATCTCCAGTTCCTGAGGAGATTGAAGTGAGTAACCCTCACCCCCACCACCATTCTAACCAATTTTGCAGGAGCACCACAGAGAGTGTCCTGACTAGCTGCATCACCATCTAGTACAGGAATACAAGGTATCTGACCGCAGTTCGGTACAAAGGATTGCAGGGACTGCTGAAAGGATCATAAGGGTTTCTCTTCCATCTATCAGAGATATTTATCAGGAGCACTGCATACACAGGGCCCTTAGCATTGTCAATGATCTCTCTCATCCATCCAACAATATCTTTGACCCCCTACCATCAGGCAGGAGGTACTGTAGCATTAGGACAAGAAATGTGAGGATGGGGAAACAGCTTCTTCCTCCAGGCCGTAAGACTACTGAATTCCTTGGTCTCATCATATATGAAGTACCAGTAGCATTACACTGTTTACTTTTTAATTCGTGTCATAAATGCAACTTATTTTTTGTAAATTTATTTGTGGTAATATTACTTATTGTGTTATATGTTTGAGTTATATGTACTGTGTTGTATGCTATGGTCCAGAGGAATGCTGTTTCATTTGGTGGTATACATGTGTACGGTTGAATGACAATATTGAACTTGAACTGGAATAATCATAGGATGGTCCTCTCATGCAAGGAACCAATGTTGTAAATCTTCACTGCACTGATGCCAAGTCCAGAGGAACCAACCACAGTTAGGGAAAAACAATTACACATGAAACTCACCAATGTTTTTTGTAATTTTAGGTGTTCTCAGGTGTAGTTGCAATGAAGTCCAATGAACCTGCACAAGTTGTTTGCTGCACTGACAAACACATTTTCTGTTGTGCTGTTCCACCACTCTCATATTTCTTTAAAGGAAATTATTTACTTGCTTCTCACAATAAAACAAATCTTCTCACAGTGAGTGGTGAATCTCTGGAATTCTCTTCCCTGGATTGTAGTGGAGGCTAGATCATGAGAGATATCTAAAGTACACTCGAGGCATCAAGTAACCAATGCTTGTTTTTCACTATTCTATTTCTCCTGTCAAAGTGAATCGAACTTTATTTGCTGATTTTCGTGAGAAATTAGTAGACAGTAATACAGATTCACACCATTGTTCTGATGCCAGGGTTTCCACATTGAACTGCACTTCAGTGGGCATTAAAGCAACAGTAAAACATCAGAGTACAGGAAGTAGGTGGAGAGTTTAGTGACAAGGTGTCATAACTACAACCTTTCCCTCAATGTCAACAAAAGAGCTGGTCTTTGACTTCAGAAGTGGGGGGGGGGGGTGCACATGCCCTTATCCACATTAACAGTATTGAGATTGAGAGATTCAAGATATTAGGTGTGAACATACCTGTCCTGGTCCAAGTACATTGATGTCACAGCCAAGAAAGCTAACCAACACCTCTACTTCCTCAGGAGGCTAAAGAAATTTGGCATGTCCTTGTCGACTCTCACCAATTTTTATTGATGCACCATAGAAAGCATCCTATCTGGATGCATAACACCCTGGTACAGCAGCTGCTCTGCACATGACCACAAGCAACTGCAGAGAGTTGTGGACTGAGCATAGCATATCACAGGAGCCAACCTGCCCTCTGTGAACTCTGTCTTTACTTCTCGCTGCCTCAGTAAAGTAGCCAACATAAGCAAAGACCCAACTCACTCTGCCATTTTCTCTTCCCCATCTCTCATTGGGTGGGGGATACAAAAGCCCAAAAAGCACATACCATCAGGCTCAAAGGCAGATTTTATTCCACTGTTATCAGACTCTTGAACGAACTTCTTGTACAATAAGATGGACTTCTGGCCTTGCAGTCTACCTCGATATGATCTTGCACTGTATCATTTACCTGCACTGCACTCTGTCAGTAGCTTTTACACTTTATTCTACATTGTTGTTACTTTACATTATTTGAGTTCAATGCACTGTGTAATTATTTGATCTGTATAAACAAGACAAGTTTTTCACTGTTACTTGGTACGTGTGACAATAATAAACCTAAGACCAACTAAAATTATAAGGTGTGGTTTAACTTATCCTGTTGTAATTGTGAACATAGTGAACTTGTAACTATTAATATTCATACAAAATTCTGACCTATTATTTTGCTAAGCTAAGTACAGATGACTTTATTAGAAGTACAATATACACTGATACATAGTCTCCAGAACATGTGACTCTATGTTTCCACGTATCTACATCAGTTATACGATGGATATAGTAGATGACATATGAAGGGAAATAGATGATCAGCTAGCTACCTAATGTTGTAGATCTCCATTCTTTCTTTTAATACCTCCATGTCCTTTGAAGAATCAACAGACCTTGGAGTTTGTGCAGTGTAGCATAAGGGAAAAGTAATTGAGAATGCTTATCCTATCTTCATAGGTTCAAAGGTTCACTTATTATCAATGAACACAAGAATCTGAAATTCTTCTTCTCCAGATAGCCACAAAACCAAGAAAGAAAAGAATGGCAGCACAATCATCAACTGTCAAATCCTTCTTCCCCACACAAAAATAAGAAAAGTAAAATGGAACAGGCATTTTGACCGCTAAATTCCCCTCCCTTACATACAAAAAAAACGAGAAAGATCGGGGTAAAAACACAGAAAACCTGGGTAAAATTCTCCAGGCACAGCAGCAGGCCTTTTTCTCTTCATAGCAGAGCAATTTCACCAGCAATAAAAAGGCTGTCTGCCCTCTCCGTAACAGCGCAATCTCACTAGCGATAAAAAGGCAGTCTTGTCTCTCTGTAGTGGCGCGATCTCACAACGGATAAAAAGGCAGTCTCTTCTCTCCGTATCAGAGTGATCTCACCAGCGATAAAAACGCAGTCTCCACTCCCTATAGCAGAGCACCATCTTGACTGGAAGCCCGGTCATGGGAACTTAGAGAAATGAAGAATGATCCCATTGAGACATGTATTATTCTTGGTCTCCATCAAATGTTTTATTTAGGTTCTAAACTCAGAACACTTCAATGAAGTGGAATGGTTGCCACCACCTGACTGAGTCCTCTTGCACACTGCTTATGATTGGTTGGTGCAGATCTCCATTCTAATCCTGGTATCTATTTATCAGTGGTGAAACTCTTTTCTAGATTATTTCTCAGTCTCAAGCAAAGGCAGAGGAAGGTTGTCCCAGATTGCCTGATTGGTCTGAACACATCTAACCACTGAGTGAATAAAATGCCATATCTCATTCTTTACTTGAAATGCGTTTAGACACAAATCTACTTGCAAGTGAATCTGTGTGATATCTCATTAGGCGCAGATGAAACATAATAACCCATCCTTCCCCTTAACAAATACTGACTACCCAGATGTAGGTTTCAATCTTCAGTGTTTTCCTATGTTATTTTGTTTCCTTGACTTTCTGAATGGTTGCATAAACTGCAATGTCAGGGATCTGAATCGGAATTCCAAAAAGAAAACAAATCAACCTACTGGAAGATGAAATGCTCCCAATTACCAACATCCTTTGTTCTCAATTAGCAAGGAAGAGCAAAGATTGTACAAAATAGTTCTTCTGCATATAATGAACAAGTTTTGTCGACAAGGGTCGATTTGATGGCTCCCTTATCACAAAAGAAGCCCCTCTGATCACTTTGTCCACTGTTGCTTCATCAAAATTGATTGAGGTTGCAATTGGAGAGAGTTTTTGTATCTGAACTCAGGCACTGAATAAGACAAGTTATTTCATTTAACAGGTAGCGGTCACGTTCCCTTTTCTGGTCTTCTCCCAAAGGATCGCACGTCATTCTCCTCAGGAGTCCGATCACTAAATATTACTCCCCATTCAGTGATTCAAATCAGCCACAGGTTTCTTGCAGCTTGGCTGACATCATGCAGGAACATCACTAAACTAATTCGGACTTTAGAATTCTCCTGGGCCTTTGTCAGTAAAAATATAACACCACATGGCAGAAAGCTTTTTGTCCTTAGGGCCTTGGATGGTTTAGTGTTCTCATCAAAATGCCACATTTTTCAATAAGAGTTTACACTTACACTTCATCCAATTCCTGTTCATCTGCCCCCTTTAGTGCTCTTTATTTTCCCTTAGGGGAGTATTTGATGTATCAATTGCACAGATGTCTGAATTGAAGAATCCATTCAGCTCCAACTAAACTTCTTGAAGCAGGAGAAATAATTGCAGTGCCTCTAACCACACAGCACAACCTACTAACACTCAAAGTTTTCCTTTCATGGGAGCATGGAATATAAATCTTATTATACCTACATATACTGTATATATTTATTACATACCTTTTTTATGATGGCAGTCTGTCGCTTCTCTGATGAGAGGATAAAAGCTCCTCTTACTGCTTTTCAGTATCTGGTTTCAGTAGGGTGTATTTTAAGGACCACAATCGGGTTCAAATGCAATGGGCCAAGCTATTGTCCACTTTAATGCATAGTGTAGACTCACATATAAATAGCAGCAAATTGGATGCCCGTAGTAATAATTACCACCAACCCTCAGCATCCGCTGATCATTCCCACCTGTTACAAAAATTGACTGGCACATTTTATTTTTCAACAGACTCATTTCAGTATTTTTTCTGTATAGAACCCAAACAAAGAGGCGCAGCAACAAACAACCTGTTGGAGGATTTCAATGGGTTGATCGGCATCTGTGAGGGGAACCGAAATCCAATAGCATGGACGGCAGCGATACCTCATGAGCTCAATGCCTTCTATGCCTGCTTTGAAAGGGAGAATGTAACTACAGCTGTGAAGATCCCTGCTGCACCCACTGACCCTGTGATCTCTGTCTCGGAGGCCGATGTCAGGCTGTCTTAAAGGAGGGTGAACCCTTGCAAGGCAGCAGGCCCAATGGAGTACCTGGTAAGGCTCTGAAAACTTATGCCAACCAACTGACGGGAATATTCAAGGACATTTTCAACCTCTCACTGCTACAGTTCCCATCTGCTTCAAAAGGGCAAAAATTACACTAGTGCCTAAGAAAAGTAGTGTGAGCTGCCTTAATGACCATCATCAACTAACACTCACAATTATGGGTGATGAAATGCTTTGAGAGGTTGGTCATGGCTAGAATGAACTCCTACCTCAGCAAGGACCTGAACCCACTGCAATTGCCTGTCACCACAATAGGTCAACAGCGGATGCAATGTCAATGGCTCCTCACACAGCTTTAGGTCACCTGAGCAATACAAACACCTATGTCAGAATGCTGTTCATTGACTACAGCTCAGCATTTAACACCATCATTCTCACAGCCCTGACTGATAAGCTACAGAATCTGGGCCTCTGTACCTCCCTTTGCGACTGGATTCTCGACTTTCTAACCCGGAGAATACAATCTGTGCGGATTGGTGATAATATCTCCTCCTCGCTGACTATCAACACCGGCGCACCTCAGGAGTGTGCGCTTAGCCCACTGCTCTACTCTTTCTATACTCATGTCTGTGTGGCTAGGTATAGCTCAAATGCCATCTATAAATTTGCTGATGGTACAATCATTGTTGGTAGAATCTCATCTGGAGATGAGAGGGTGTACAAGAGCAAGATATACCAGCTAGCTGAGTGATGTCACAGCAACAACCTTGCACTCATCGTCAGTAAGACCGAAGAGCTGATAGTGAACTTCAGGAAGGGTAAGAAGAGGGAACATGAACCAATTCCCGTAGAGGGATCAGAAGTGGAGAGGGTGAGAAATTTCAAGTTCCTGGGTGTCAAGATCTCTGAGGATCTGACATATCAATGCAGCTATAAAAAAGGCAAGACAGCAGCTATATTTCATTCAGAGTTTGAAGAGATTTGGTTTGTCAACTAAAACAGTCGAAAACTTCTATAGATGTACCATAGAGAGCATTCTGGCAGGCTACATCACTGTCTGGTATGGGGGCAGGGGCTACAGCACAGGATCAAAAGAGGCTACAGAAAGTTGTAAAATTAATCAGCTCCATCTTGGGTACTAGCCTCTGTAGTATCCAAGACATCTTCAAGGAGCGGTGCCTCAGAAAGGTGACGTCCATTATTAAGGACCCCCAACACTCAAGGCATGCCCTCTTCTCATTGTTACCGTCAGGAAGGAGATACAGAAGCCTGAAGGTACACATCCCCTCTGCCATATGTTTCCTAAATGGATATTGAACACATGAACACTACCTCATTTATTTTTAATATATCTAATTTCTGCTTTTGCACTACTTTTAATCAATTACAGTATATATAGAGAGTAAATAATTGATTTACTTATTTTTTCTTTTTATATTATCATATATTGCATTAAACTGCTGCTATTAAGTTAACAAATTTCACGACACATGCAGGTGGTAATAAACCTGATTCCGATTCTGATTCCTTCTCATTAATCTATCAATGAGATAACAACAACTTCTCTCTTTAGCAACTCTGGACTCATACTATTAAAGAAAGTCCCTTTGTTCTATTCATCCCTCCTGCACCCTTCCAACTTAAAACTATTGTGTTTGTTTCTATCTCAGTTCTGATGAAGGATTTGTTAACACATGAACGGTTTCTCTTCATAAAGATGCTGTTAAACTTTGTGTTTCCAGAGTTTCCTGAATATTTAGGTTTATTTCCGATTTCCAGGCTCTGCAGGTTTGAAACAGCTCTGCCATTTGAGTGCACAGTAAATTCAGACTGTTGTGTCTCATCATTTCCGTCCATTCACGTCAGAGAGCACAGTAGTTGAACATTTACTGCTCTCACAGCAAAGAGCACAATGGATTGGCAATCTTTCCTCTCATATGGATGGTACAAATGCCTGAGATTCTGCAACTTCATTAGAAAGCAGAGTGGCTGGCAAATCACATTAAAGAGCACTATGCTTTGGAACATTCTCAAGTCACAGACGTGCAACAAAGAAACAGGCCCTTCAACCCATCAAGTCTGTACTGACAAACACCACCCATTTACACTAATCCTACGTTAATCCAATTTATTTATTCTTCCTACAACCTCATCAAGTCCCCCCAGGCTCTACCATGAATTTACACACTAAGGACAACTAACAATAGTCAATTGACCTACCAATCCATATGTATTTGGGACATGGGAGGAAGTTATATCACTTAGATGAAACTGACGATCTCAGGAAGTACATGCAAACTCCACGTAGACAAGACGCAAGGTCAAGATTGAACCCTCACACATTGGAGAATGCAGAGGGATGGGAATCTGGATTTTCATGAGGGAGCATAAATGTTTATAAATCTGTCTTTAACATTACACCACATATTGGAGCAGAAACATCAAGTAAGATCTTCCTAGTTTGAGATCAGTTTGCAAAACGTGAATTGGGTTCCAAGAGGATGAATTTCCCCATGATTAATATGAGATATCTCTCTGGAAGGACTTTCTGGGACTCTGAATGTTGGTGAGGGAGGAGGTGTAAGGGTTGATGTAGCACTTGTCTCACTTGGAGGGGCGTCAGTGGGGAGAGACAAGTGAGAAGAGTAACAGAGAATGACTCTTATGGAAAGTGGGGGGGGAGAGTTCTCCTCCCCATCTTCTTAGCTGGCTTCACCCCCCTTCCTTTCTAGTGCAAATGAACGGTCTCAGCCTGAAACGTTGACTGTTTACTCCCCTCCATAGATGCTGCCTCACGTGTTGAGCTCCTCCAGAATTTTCTTTGTATATAACAATAACAATGCAGAATAAATTGTAACAGCTACAGAGAAAATACAGTGTAGGTAATCAATAAGGTGTAAATCATAATGAGGCAAATTGTGAGGTCAAGAGTCCAATTACAGTAGGGAACTAGCTATAGTCTCCCAACCATGAGGTAGAAGCTGTCCTTGAGCATGGTTGCCCATGATTTCAGGCAGAGGTGTTAATGCCTATCCTTACAGGCAGCAAGTGAAAACAGATGCTCATTTATAATGTAGTATTCCTTTCTGTGTGGATGAATGGAACTTTTCAGTTTGTGAACACTGAAATTTAGTCAAAAGGTAAGATGAAAGATTTAGTAAACTAATATTATAATCCAAAATTTCTCTGTTGTTCCTCTAAATAGGGCTGGTGAAAAGTCCTTACTCTGTTTGTGTGCAGGGCTGTGTTGTTCAAAGGTTGGTCTCCTGGTTCTGAGTTATAGATGAGAGGTTCAAATTTATCTCCAGGCACCAAAGGGAAGTCATGTAAAATGGTACATCACTGTAATAATTTTTGGGTGCTGCACCACTGTTGTCATTGGCTGTGGCAACTGGCATTCTGCAATGTAGAATAGAGTCATAGCATTGTGGAACCAAAGAGTCTTTCAGCACAGAAATCAGTCCTTCAGCCCATTGTGGTGACACCAACTGTCTACCCTTTCTCCGCATTGTTTATCGTCTTTTATGCTATGGAGCTTAGCATGTGGCATGTAAATTATCTGGAGTAAAGAAGGAAAGCAAGAAACTAATTTGCATTTTATTGTGTCTCTTAAAGGCATCACTATTTTCTAATGCACTTTGCAGCCAAATAAGTACTTGAGAATACCCATGTAGAGTTGGACTAATTGGCATAGCACTATGCCTTGTAAAGAATGCTCATTTGTCTCTCCCTGTTGTTTTGCATTTATCTTCTACGCATCTAAGGGTAAAAACTTCATGTGTGATGGTTGCTCCATTTTTCTTTGAGCTGTTAAGGAATACAAATGACAAAGGATCAAACTGGGAATTCAGCTAAATTTAATGACCCCAGTGTCAGTGAGAAGTGAGTGATGTTGAGTGCAGTAAATGCAGGAGCAGATTATCAAATGCTGTGAAGTGAGGAAACCTTTCAATTTGTGCCCTGCTGTACTTGGATGAGTACATTAGAGTGAGGAGCAGTTTACTGCATTTTAATAGTATTACCAACATGTTCGGAGCCAGACAGAGACACATTTAAATGCATGATTTATTCTGAAAACTAGTGCAAGTTTTGTGACTGGATTGTAAAGGGTGATTTTTGCTTCTTTCATAAGATGGACCTAAGATAGACTACTTTATCCCAAAACACCTCAGAAATGATTTTTTCATAACCTAAAATTATTATTTTATAGTCAGAAAATTATGATGCAAAATTATTCTGTAAAGCATAAAGCAAATACCTGTAATAGAATCAAACATGATCTGGAGGCCTTTCAACCTTTGCAACACAGTCAAAGAGTGATCCCATTTCTCAACGATCTTCCCACCAATTCCAAAATGGTACTTGTTATGTATTGATTAATTTTCCATTTGAAGTCAAGCAAAAGATTCCACATCGGGAATTTTCATTCTGTGAAATAATTTTCCTTATTCTGTATTTTCCTTATGATTTATCTTTATTTCTTCACTTACGTTACTGATAATGAAACAGTTTCTAATTTATCAAAAAAAATCATAATTTTAAATCTTACCTTAACCTTTTTTGATTCTGAAAGGATCCCAAAAGCTGTGGAGTCCAGGTCATTGGGTGTATTTAAGGCAGAGCTTGATAAGTTGTTGATTGGATATGGCATCAAAGGTTATAGGAAGAAGGCTGGGGAGTGGGGCTGAGGAGGTGAAAAAAGGATCAGCCATGATTGAATGGTGGAACAGACTCGATGGGCCAAATAGCCTGATTCTGCTCTTATATCTTATAGTCAATGGTCAATTTCTGCACCCTGTATCGACAACACAGTTCTGTTTATGATTATCCTATTTTACTGTCTTTTAAATCCTCTTCCAAGCCTTGAAATTCTCTCTGATGTGCAGTTCTCAGAAGCATGAATTAAAATATATTTATCAGAGTTTTAATACAAACTTTATTTTCCTGAAAAAAATTCCAAAAATCATAAATAATTTTTCCCATTCTGCTGTCATTTTCCCTTCCTTTGTCGATCACTTGCATTGTTTCTTTTATTTAATAAAACATAGAAGATAAAATCACCTGACTTATTTTATGAGATGACTGCACACACATTTACTCTAAGGCAGGGGTTCCCACCCTGGGTCCACGGACCCCGCAGTTAATAGTAAGGTTCCATGACATTAAAAAAGTTGGGAAAAAGTTGGGAAGTTGGGAACTGCACTGCAAATATTAGCACTTAGTGCTTGTAATGCTAATGTTTGTACTACCAAATTTGAAATAATTGATCTGTCAATTAATTTTATTCTATTTTGTCCTTCCAGTCTGTGACCCAATACATTATTACTTTTCCTAATTTTCATTTGTGTTAGACTATAAAAGATTAGTTCCCTGAAACACAAAACAGAACATTCCTATTAGCATGAGATTTTGAAAGGCTACCCAGGACAACAGCAAAGGAAGGTATGTTCTTTTAACACAATAAAAACCTCTACTTGCATTTTCACCCTTGCAAAATCAGTCACTTTCAACATTGTACGATATTGCTGAATTTTAATGAATTCATTTTGGCAGCAGATAGCCCTGAACCTATGTACTGGCAGCCAAGAAAATTTAATCATAGAATGTAAGAGAAATAGGAATGACTTAGTTATGATTGGTGCTTAAACTCTAATTTCTTGCTGAATTAAACATTGATTCCAATCAAAACCCTTCGCATTTTGTCACCAATGCCTGTTTTACTACTGAAGTATCTGATACCTGACCTTCTTATTATCATGCATCATGCATCATTCAATGATCCCTCTGGTAGCAACTGCCTTGAACATTTGTAATCTTTGACTTCAGATACATATTTGCCAATACCATTTGTCTGTTTTGATGCATCAAAGCTTAACTCATTGCAGAAATTATATACACCCATTTATTTTGATTGTTCTCTTGAATATATTATTGAGCTCATCTCCTACTTCAGATGTGTCCATTCCTCTATTGCCCTGCTGGATTGGACTGCCTTCATCTGCACTGTCTAGATGTTGATAGAGAATTAGCAGTAATGGTTCTTGTACCACCTCTTGTCATTCTCTGAGCATCTATTATTGGGTTCTCTTATTACTTCTCGAGCTCCTATCTCTCAGAGGTGTTATAGAAAACATAGAAAACCTACAGCACAATACAGGCCCTTCGGCCCACAAAATTGTGCCGAACATGTCCCCACCTTAGAAATTACTAGGCTTATTATAGCTCTCTATTTTACTAAGCTCCATGTACCTATCTAAAAGCCTCTTAAAAGACCCTTAATGCTGTTCAAAAGACCGACCACCACCACCTTCTTGAAACCAACATGCCCTACAATATCTGTATTACACTCCCTGACCTCAATATCCTCCATGTCTGACACCTAGGCAAATATTGATGTAAAGTATTAATTTTGTACTTCTCCATTTCCTCTGGTTCCTAACACAAATTCCCTCTTTGTCTATGAGTGGCCCTACCTCATCCCCAGCTACCCATGTTAATACATGTATGAAACACCTTCGGATTCTCTTTTAATACTACTCACCAAGGACGATTCACGTCTTCTTTTAGCTCTTCTGACCCCGCCCGAGTTCACTTCTGCTTCCTTTACATTATTCAAAGGTCCTGTCCCATTTCAGTGAGCTGAACCTTACACATGCTTTCTTCTCCTTTTTAACAAAATTTCTCAAAGGTTCCAAACCTTTCCAGCCTTACTTTTCTTCGAGGAAGATGCTCGATCTGCGTTCTGACAAGCTGCCTTCAGACAGCTCCCATATTGTCACATGTGGACTTGCCCAATAACAGCTGACTCCCAAACTACTATCCCCAGCCCTTGCTTAATGCTGTTGTAATTATCCTTCCCCCCAATTTAGCAAATTGCCTCAAAGTTTATTCCTAGCCTTAACTATCTGAAAACTTAAGGAGATATGATCGCTCTTTCCAAAATGCATGCCCACTAAAACTCCAATTTCACAATATTCACTTGCCCAGCTTACAAATGCCTGTCTTGTATACAGCCCATACATACAAACAAGCATTTTGGACACAAGCAGGAATGGATTGCCAGCTGCTTCAGGAATTTTCAGCCACCTGGGAATTTGACTCATGATCTCATCTCCACTCTGTGAACGGTTGAGTTATCTGCATACTGTTTCAAGAAACCCTCCTGGATGCACTTAACAAATTTTGCCCCATTTCAGCTTCTGGTACTAAGGGATCATAGTCAATATTGTTGAAATTAGAGTCACCCAATATAAAAACCCTGTTGCTTTTACATTTTCCATTATCTGCCTATGTGTCTGCTCCTTTATCTCCCACTGGCAATTGGAAAAACTATAATGTAATTCAGTGATTGCACCTTTCTTATTCCTGAGGTCTCCCCATATTGCCTCACTTAATGAATCCTCTCTAAGTGCAACTGTGACATTCTCCCTGATCACTCATGCAATTTCCCCATCTCTTTCACACGCTTCTTTATCAAGTATAAAATCTCCAAATCATGGAACA
Organism: Hemitrygon akajei; assembly: GCF_048418815.1. Classification (NCBI taxonomy): domain Eukaryota; kingdom Metazoa; phylum Chordata; class Chondrichthyes; order Myliobatiformes; family Dasyatidae; genus Hemitrygon; species Hemitrygon akajei. The sequence continues at coordinate 25,020,007 of NC_133149.1, forward strand.
TTGCCAGCCCTGCCCATCTCAGGTTACATTATAATCCCATCATAAGGTTACAATGTTATAGTCAGATGTACTAATCCAAGTTCTAAACTCATCTGCCTTACTCATAATACTCCTTGAATTGCAATAAATTCACTTCAGCCTGTCAGTTCCACCATTAACCTGGTGCTGTCTGTCCTTCCTTTCAGCCTCACATGACCTAACATCGACCTTCTCCTCAATCCTTCCACTCGCTGACCTACCGTCCTGGATCCTACCATGCCCCATGTACTTGAAGCCCTCCCTCCTGCACCGGCTACATCCAGAAATACAACGTCAAACTCCACATGTACATTGACAGTTCAAAGCTCTTCTGGGCTATCATACCTTTGAACCCTCCGATTTCTCCATTTCCTTGCTCAAATGATTTGAACAATCATCTGAAGCCAACTTGTGCTTGCAGAGACTTTGCAATAATAGAAGAGATGGATTCAATGCCCATTGGTCTGAGTTGCTCTGTATACTTTATTTACAGAAGAATAAAGTAGCTTATGATTCAGGCCAGGATTCACTTGGATTCTTAACCTAATCCACTGTCAAAAGACGGAATCATCACCCTGTCTTATGGCATTGTCCAAGCAACCGTGTTAATGAGGATGTGATGCCCTATCCTTGCTGATGATGATAACATTAATGACCATGACATTGGCAAGTTGTGGTTATTCAAGAGTCTGATCTGCAAGCCGACTACTCTCAGCAAGCATTTTACTAGGTGCCTCTTGCACCTAATAAAGTGGTCACTGAGTGTACATTCGTGGTCTTCTGCTGCTGTAGCCCATCCATTTCAAGGTTTGATGCACTGTGCATTCTAAGATACTCTTCTGCGCACCACTGTTGTAATGCATGGTTATTTGAGTTACTGCTACATTCCTGTCAGCTTGAATCAATCTGGCCATCATCTCCACTCTGAACCTCCTTCCACCTATTCACATTAGGGATGGAGGATAATTTATAATTCTCACACCAAATAGCATGGGGAATTCAAAGGAAATGCACAAGAGAAAGTGCAAATCCACATGAACAGTAACAGTGGTTAGATTTAAGGTACAGATTCACACAACATTTAAGAAGCATCTGGATGAACATTTGCGATGTTATGGTCTAATAGTCAATGGACCAAGTAAATAAGGTTAGTTTAGAAAGGTACTTGATGGCTGGCATAAGGTTGGAGGATCAAAGAGCCTGTTTCTGTGTTGCTTAGCTCTGTGACTCCATGAACTTGGGGCTGACTAAAGCTGCACTACATTCTACACCACTGCACTACTTAATTTATAAGTGATTGAGGATCAGAATAAAATCTTCCATAGAGTCACAGAGTCATAATACCTCCCGCATTTAATGAAGTGGCCACTTGGTGCACGCTTGTGGTCGTCTGATGCTATAGCCCATCAGCTTCAAGGTTTGACATGTTATGTATTCAGAGAGGCTCTTCTGCCCATCACTGTCGTAACACAGGGTTATTTGAATTACTTTCGCCTTCCTATCAACATGAAACAGTCCAGCCATTCTCCTCTGACCTCTTTCATGAACAAGACACTTTCACCCACAGAACTGCAGCCCATGGGTTGTTTTTGTTTTTCGCACCATTTTCTACAAACTCTAGAGACTGTTCTGTGTGAAAATTCCAGGGAAACAGCAGTTTTTGAGATACTCAGACCACCCCATCTGGTACCAACAATTATTTCATGTTCAAAGTCACTTAGACCACATTTCTTCCCCATTCTGATGTTTGGTCTGAATAACACCTGAATCTCTTGACCATATCTGCGTGCTTTTATGCCCTGACTTGCTGCCACATGATTGGCTAATTACATATTTGCACATATGAGAAAATGTGCAGGTGTACTTAAAAAGGTGTCCACTGAGTGTAATCTGTGCATCTACAAACTTTCCAAACCCTGGCTTGACTTTATTCAAGATCACCACCAATTGTCAATGATGCTTGCTAATCTACAATCGTTTTACAGATAAAAATGCAATACTATACCAGCTACCATAGGTTCCTTACCATAGCCATTTTTGCTTTAAGCAGATATCATTGAAGGATCAGGATGGATGCTGGCTGCTCACAATTTACTTTCACCAGGGCCCTTCACATCTTTTATCTGATGTCTTGAATGATCCTTTGTTGGAATGTCTGTGTTGATAACAAGATTGTCTTCTGCCACCCAGATAGCTCGCTGCTCTCTTTCTTTTACTGTTGTCGGTAGCAGACCTTATTTTTCTTTGAACTGCGTGTTCGATGTCTGCCATTTGCCACTACCCAGCTGTGTCATTTTATGGGCGCTAACCAAGAACAGTTGCCTTTTTGATCTTTGCTATTTAGTTCTTCATGCACCCATATATGTCTGCTGTAATAAGATGGCTGACTCACCACCCCTCACTCCTCCCCACCCATCCAATATGCTTCAGAATCAGAATCACTGACATATATCATGAAATTTGTCATTTTGTGGCAGCAGTATAATGCATTACATAAAAATATTTTTAGTTACAATAAGAAATACAAGAAGTAAATAGTGCAAACAGAGAGCTTTGCTGTCATGTTCATAGTATTTATCTTTTACCTCTTCAATTTTTGTCTAGAATCTTTATCTTCAAGGCTCATTTCACTTGTATGATGTTCTATATTCAGGGTGTAATCTATACCTTTCTTTTCTTTTGCCCAAGGCCTAAACAATTTTATTTGTCTGTTTCTGGCTGCTGTGCCCCATTGCCTGTTAATCTATTCATCTGCATTTCCTCCTTTTCATCAATCTCTGTAAATGTCTCAGATGTGTTCTGTAACTGTACAAAAAAGGCTCTCTGCATTTCAGAGGATCTTAGCTTGTCAGCATCATAATATCAATGTCCTATGTTTAATCCACACAACTCATTCTTAGTGACATATTTTCACATTTACATTTGCCCGAGCATCACCTTGAGTCATTGATCATTAAATGGTGAATGTGCCTCTTTACACTGCTATCTGGAGAACACCATGCCAACTGGAGAAATTCACCATGTTGACTTGACCACACACATTGCAGTGTTAAATAAACATATCACCATTTCCACTCACAGTGTCAAACCCATGCCATTCCATTCCACTGTCCTCACTGACTTTGGCAGTCCGGTCTCCCATGAAGATAATTTGGTCATTGCTTGTACACTTCCTATTTGTATTTTGCTGTGAGGTAGAACTTGTTGTTTTTACCCTCTTAACTCGTATTTGTCAAGGCACAGTGGGATGTTGTGGCTGCATTTCTCTTAGCCTGGTTCTCAGATGTCCATTTGTTGATCGGTTTCCACTCCAGCATGAAGGTATTGAGTCATAGCCATACAGCAGAGAAACAAGTCCTTCACCTCATCAGGTTCATGCAGATCTTCAAAGTATCTAAACATACCAATTCCTTTTACTAACACTTGTTTCATGGCATATTATGTCTTGATGATTCAAGTACTCATCCAAATACTTCTTTAGCACTGCAGTAGGACCTGCCTCCACCACCTTCTCACGCAGTGTGTTCTCTGTATTGCAACAACTCTTTAGACAAAAACTAAATCCTCAAATCCCCTCAAAATCTCTTCTAATTCATCTTAAACCCACACCTTCTGGTCTTTGACACCTCTTCCATGGGTTAAAGTTTCTTACTATCCAACCTACCTTTGCCTCTCATAATTTGGTATAACTCCATCAGGTCCTCCCTCAGAGTCCTCTGCTGCAAGAAAAAAAATTCTAGCCTATTCAGTCTCTCCTCAAAAATGAAACATTTCATCCCAAGCACATCTTGATGAATTTTGTCTGGACTTTCTGTTGTGGGATTGTCTCCTTTCTTGAGTGTTACAACCAGCACTGAACACAATGCAGAAAGGAGTTCATCACTCACTTCTTCAAACAATGGTAATACCCTCATTGGTCATCATCCATCCAAAACACAGTAGAGATTCTTCCTAATTCTATCCATCCATCTAGACAGGTTGATTGGAACAAGGCACGATGGGACAGAAAGGGAATAGGGTAGATTTGAATATTTCCTTTTCTTAGCTTAGGAATTCTGATACTAATTCAAGATTCGAGATTCAAGATTAATTTATTATCAAAGAATGTAGAAGTTATACAACATTGAGCTTTGCTTGCTCACAGGTAGCCTCAAAGCAAGAAACCAAAAAGAACAACTTTCAAGAAAATGAAAAAAGATCAACACTCGATGCTCAAGAGAAAGAAAAAAAAAACATGCAAACAATCAAAGTGAACAACAGCAACATTCCAAATCAAAATTGAGTCCTCAGAGCCGAAGCCTGGAGCAGCTCAGAGTAGGCCCAAAGCCTCACATCAGTTCATCATGTTAGTGGGCACGGAGCACAGCAGCTGGGGCAGTCCTCATAGCCTCAGCACCATGGAGATTACCATCGCGGAGAACAAACAAAATCAGCTCTCACCCTGACTGACACCTGGTCTTTTCCTTCCATCTGGGCTGGAATTTAAATTGATCCAACAATGGAACAGTGAAAGGCTCTGGTGCCACAGAGAGAGGAGTGAAGATTGTGGAGAGCGAATGAAATCGGCTCTCCCCTTCAATCTGGGCTAACATTTAAATTGTAGTGCATCTACTATCAACTTGGCAGGAACTAGCCTGGATTTTTCTGCTCCTTTTTATTCAGAACACACCAGGGTCCACTTTGGCCACTCATGAGACATTATCAAGGTCATTCATTTGCAAATGAAATCTGATGCTGCAAATGGTACAGAGGCTGTACAGGATAATTGATTTTTCGTCCTAACATGCAATCCCTCTGCCGTGTCCTGGAAACAACATTTTGTGAGTAATTAGAGTTTGCTGAACTGCCTCTCAAAATAAATGGGTGGTGTCACTCACATTGAGCAGAACTGCAGATGCATGTGCAACTTTCCATCTGCCTCTGAAGCATAGATATTAATTTGGATAAAGAACATCTGTCCCCATTATCTGAACATTTTGGACACATTTATTACCAATCCAGACATTCAGCCAACTTGTAACTTCAGAGTATGCATGTTGGAGATGGATTTCGTCAATGGATACAGTGACTGGAATCCCTTCCAGAGAATTCTGTTCCATGTTGGACCATGCTCTTCTCATGTAGCTTCATCTCCATCTCCATGAGCTAACTTATATCTGCAAAAGGATGGTGTGATTGGATTCACTTATTACTTTCCCTGAATCATCAATTAATAATTGATATTAGATGGTGTATAATTTCAGAAAGAATATCGGGTCAAAGCACGTTGTTAAGCGTATAGAGAAAGACTGGAGTTTCTCAGTCAAGGAGTTCTGCCAACTGTGTCATATAAAGGGCTTATAATTCACCTTCCAATGTTGTGTGAGATTGCATGGAAGCTGATTTACCAGAAGGTGCAGTACACTATGGTTAGTGAGATGCAAGATTTAGCAGCAGGCTTCAACCATAGTCTGTGGTCAGCAGATGTGGGTCATTGGAAGTGGGATATGATAAAGCAATTGACCAGAGACTCCTGTTGATGTAACAGACAGAAGTGAAAACATACACTGTACAAATGTGGAGATGAGAGTGAAATGAGAACCAAGAATTCTCTCCTGCCTTATTGTGCAAAATTAAATTTTTCAGAATGGAGATGGACAAATTGATCAACAGAGCATGGATGTAGCCTCAAATCAAAGCCAGAACAATCTCAGGTGAGGCTTCAGTGGGTCTTCCAGGTTGTAGACAAGTCTGAAAACTTACTGTATTGAGAAGGCGCTGAAGTTCAATATTAGGGGCAGCCACTAATCTCTCCCCTTGCAGAGTGATCAGTGGGCAATGTCAGGTTTGTCAGGTTTGCTTTCACCAAATGGAATGGATCAATATTCAGTTAGCAACTGTAGCTATCGTATTTCATCCGAGTCTCTTTCTGTGGCCCACTGAACTGCTGGCCCGATCCACAACAACCTGCACACATGTACATCGACACACCCGGTTGTTAAATTAAGGTAGATGGAGAATAACCAAAATGCACTCCCCCAGAGGCAACTCGCACGCCTTTTTCTGGAGTGACCCTCCGACCGCTCATTATTCTGTAAATGGCAGGCTGCTAAAGAATGTTGATGAACAGAGCCTTCTTTGAGTTCATGTCTATAGTTCCTTAAAAGCAGGAATTCAGCTAGATAGAGAGTTTAACCAGGCATATAGGCATACCTGCCTTCATCAGTCGTGGCATAGTATGTAAGAGTTTTTATATTTTATTTTATTGAGATACACCGTGGAATAGGCCCTTCGAGTCATGCCACCCAACAATCTGTGGTTTAATCCTGGCCTAATCAGAGGACTATTTACTATAACCAGTTAAACTACCAACTGTGGGAGGAAACCAGAGTACCTGGAGAAAACTCACATGATCATGGGGAGAATGTACAAACTCCTTACAGAGAGTGGTGGGAATTGAACCTGGGTCGTAGGTACTGTAAGGCGCTGTGCAACCCACTACGCTACCCTGCTCTACTGTTATATTGCAACTTTACCAAACACATTGTGTACATTTCTGTTCCAACATGATAGGAAGAATGTGGTTACATTAGAGGGAGTGCAAAGGAGATTCACCAGGATGCTGATTAGAGAGTGGTTGATATATAGTACTCACCGCCTGAGGAGGCCTTGGGGTCAGATATGATCGCTACGTTTAAGTTGTATTTGGACAGGCACTAAAATAGGTATAGCAGAAAAAGATACTGACCTTGCACCAGCAGATGTAATTGGTATATATTGGAGAAAAGGTCCTTATGAATGTGATAGGTCAAATGGCCGATCTGTGCTGTATGGCTATATGGATACTTTACAAACAGCATAATAGATTCTCCATTATGTAATGCAATGATCCAGTAATGCAAGAGCAAGTTATGGCCAATGATGGTGGATGTACCAGATATATGAGATATATGGGGGGGGGGGGGGGGGGGGGGGGGGGGGGGTGTGTGTGTGTGTGTGTGTGTGTGTGTGTGTGTGTGTGTGTTTGAATGGATATTGATACATGCATAAGTACCTTTGTACCTGAGCCTGTCTGTGTATGTGTTTATGTAGACAGTTCTAATAGTGTATAAATACTAGATCGGCAGACCTTGGAAAGGGACAGACAGATAGGTTAGGATCAGACAAGGATTCACCCCCCCCCCCCCCCCACCCAATTTCTTTGTAAACTGAGGATACAGTTAGAAATATTGAGACCCAGTCTCATTATCCATGTGAGAAGGGCAAACAACTTGTATGATTTGAAAGGACTGTACAGTCTGGACATTAACTCAACATCCTACCATTTTGTCATCAGCTAACACAGTACGGGTTGTTACACTGACACACATAGCAAGGAATTTAATATAGCAGCATGAATAGCAATTTCTGTTAAGCAGAGCCATTAACATGTTGGCTTTGTATTAATCAACTGTCAATAGATTATTAGTAAGTTTTTGCTAGACACTGCTTTGCACAATTGAAAGCACAAACAAAGATTTAGAGATCACAGTGTAAAACTACTGTAATTGTCTCTGGTGAAGTAATTCAAGTCATCATCTACACATTAAATATTTAACAGAGGAAATTACTCTCTGGCCAATCCTGCCAAAGCCTTCAGTAGATGAATACTTCTGGGGATTCTATGTCTGCATAAAATTCTCTGATTGATCAACTCAGATAATAATAAATATGCTTCTACATCAGATTTATATCAGAGTGATAAAATATTCATAGGATAGGAAATGTATGAGCATTAGCAATGGTACATGCAACATACTGTGATACTTTAAATTAGAATATGTTAGAATAGCAAGACTCAGAAAAGCATATTTACCAAGTTTTTTAAATGATTAAGGTGTTGTATAACTTCCATTTAGATTGTTGTGAAATAGCTCATCTACCTCCTGTATAAGTTTCTTTGCTCTAACTGTAGTCATAAATCATATTATATATTAATGGGACGGGACAGCAGTTGCAAAGAATTACATAGAAGCTGCAATGAAAAGGAGGCCTCAGCTGAGTGGTAATGATGGCCCATTGTTATGGTTAAACCACAAGTGCAAATACTTCCTCTACATTCATCCTGTCAAACATCTTCATAATTTTAAAAGCTTCCCTTGGATCATTTCTTTTTGTCTTTCTTAGACTGCAATATTATTCATGACAATCACATCCTTAATTTTGGTAAAAGCCTTGTCAATCTTTACTGCTCTTTATTAATGGTACAGTGCTTTTTATATAAAACATAGACCAGTACTATACAAGGTAGAATATAAAATGGATGTCATCTTTTTGCTTTTGTACTTCAACCGATTAAATTTAGCCTCAATACTTACGTTATGGCCCTACCAAAAATTGTAACAACTTTTAACATCTTTTTCATGATTTGTTTGCTTTTATATGCAATTAGCATTTTTAAGCTTTTGAAAGAATATTATTTTCATAAATAGTCATATAGTTCTATTAAATTTCTTATGTCAAAATGCACCCATTGCATTTACCACTTCCTCCACTGCAGTTGTCTTCCAAACAAGATTAAAGATTCAAATTTATTTATCACATGTACCTTGAAACATACAGTGAAATGCGTTGTTTACGTCAACAACCGACACATTTGAGGGCGTGCTGGAGCAGCCTGCAAGTGTCACCACACATTGTGGTGCCCCCCATTGCCACACACACACACACACACACACTCTCTCTCTCTCTCTCTCTCTCTCTCTCTCTCTCTCTCTCTCTCCCTCTCTCTCTCTCTCTCTCCGTCTCTCTCTCTTCCAACCCTTGGACTCAGACTCCATCACGTAGACACTGGACCTTCGAGGTCCCCAATGGTCTTGCAGAGATTCACAGATTCAGGGCTCCAGGCATCAGGCCTTGACTTCTGGACTTCCAATTGACCCTCGGGCCTCAATCCTCAACATCAAAGCAGGACTCGCTGATCCCCGAATGCTAGGCCTTGAAATCCGAGCATGACATTCATGGGACCCAAAACACTAGGCCTCAAACTTCATTATCACCAATCTGCATACCGTTGTGCGGTGGGGGGGGGGGGGGGTCATTCGATCTCATTCCTCCTGCCTGCAGAATAAGTAAATGAAAGGTGAACAACGAAAGCCCAAGCTGCAGAATATCAGTTTCAATTTAGTATCAAACCAAGAAAATTCTCCTAAATGTGCAACACAGCAATGCTTGCACATTACTAAGTGATTCCAAAATTTAGTTCCATTGAACTAACAGGAGCAAAATTTCAGAAAAAAACGATTCATACACAGCCGTAATATGACCCAATAACCACTATCTTTCTTATTTTGTAGCCATTGTTCAATACTTTTTAGTACCTGACTCTGAACACCACATGCTTGAATTCTTTCACAGGTGTCATATGGGGAATAGTATCAAGTGACTTCTAAAGGTGTCCACTGCATCAAATACTGCTCTTTGCTACTCTTTATTACTTCAAAGAATTCAAAAAAACTATGCTGATTAGAAACTATTACATTTTTGTATGCTTTGCAGTTTGATCTTTATGCAATGATTCGGTTACTTCCTCTGCTAAAATGGTGATTTTCTTTTCCTAGGTTTGACTTTTTCCCTTCCTTTAAAGTTTGCTCATTTTAAAGCTTTTCTGTATTTTCTAATATTAGTTCCAGTTGCCATTCTTCATCTCTGTCGAGATGAACTGACAGTAATGCAAAGATGTTCCTATGCTATTTCAATTCATTTCTAAGTTGAAAATCAAGCCATAGAGAATTATATTTGTTTAATCTGCGCTTGTTGCTTGCTTAAATTTGTTTATCTTGTTGGCCTCAGCCAAAACATTTAAATGAGATTGAACTTAATTGAATCCACTTCCTTGTTTTTTTTAAAACAAAATATACTTTATTCAAAAATAAAATTATGTACAATAAACCATTCAATGACTCTCAGTCCTTTACAAATGTTTCCATTACAGTCTACAACCCAGGTGGCTCTGTTACTTCATATTTACATACACTTGTTCAGGTGTATACACCCCGCCCCCCCTACCCCTCAGCTCCCGCGGGAGAAGAACCCTAGACTGTGGTCCTTCCCCACCAGGCCCTTGCGGTGGCTGCACCAAGTTTGAGTGCGTCCCTCAGCACGTACTCCTGCAGCTGAGAATGTGCCAGTCGGCAGCATTCCCCCACGGACATCTCCATGTGCTGGTAGACCATCAAGTTTCGGGCCAACCAAAGAGTTTCACTGAGTTGATGATCTGCCAGCAGCACCGGATGTTGGTCTCCATGTGCCAGGGACAGTGTCGAGGTTCATCCCCAGCAGCTGCGTAACAGAGGACTCTCTGATCTACGAGCTGTTGCCAGGGCACTCCCTTGTTCTTTGTTTCGGAAAGTGTAAGCACTGAAGCAGTTAACTACAACAGCACTCTGAACTTCACTCTCATCATTGTAATCACTGTCACCCAGGGTTGCGATGAGTTCTGTTTTATAGATCATCTTTAAGTCAAGGTCAAGATAATTACTTTCTCTCTTGGCTTCCTGAATGCATTCAGTAACAAAACATTTATGGATTATGTTACTTCATCTCATTCAAAATCATTTATGATTGTGATTTGGTTGATTGAAGATTCCCATTGAAATGACATTCCTACTCTTACAAAACACTTTTTGACACTCTTTAGTCAAGTGACATGAAGATGAATGCCTTGATACTGCATGACTCAACCAGACTGATTCCACTAGCCATTTTCATGTGTAAAGATGGCCATGAATTGATTTAATCACTTTAAAGAGAGGAGTGAAAGCTACATGAAAAAGTCTACACTTTCTATGAAATATTATGAAGGCATTTTAAAAAGCAGACCACATATCTTTGCTTTATATAGGCAGTTCAGCAGTTGCTGGTGAACTCAAAGTTTGTGAATACTGGAAAATTAGATGTTTGTATATTATTGATTCAGATTAAAGAAAAAATAGAAGTAATTTATAATGGAACTTTCACAGCCTCTGGATTTAATAAAGTAGTTCAGAGCCAATGAAGTACTTCTGAAGTGCAATCATTGTTGCAATGTTGGAAAACACAGCAGCTAAATTGTCCTCAGCAAGGTCCTCAAAAAAAGGAAAGGATAATCTGTTTTACTGGCATTGATTGAAGCATAAACAATGGCCAAGACATTGGGGAAAAAAGCTGCTGCAGTTTGTGAATTATGCATAGGATCTGTCTAGCCCCGCAGAGAGAGGAAGGAAAGAGCTCCAAGTCTGTGAAGCTCTGTGAGTCTGCTGGGGAAGTCGGAGCACAGTGCCTGAAAATCCATGAGTCTGCTGGAGGTCTGTGTGTGTGCATGGGTGGGTGGGAGGGAGGGAGGGAAGAACAGGGCTTGTTTGGTTGTTATTGTTTTGATGCTTGGCATGTTCTGTCATGTTGTGCTCTGTATTGTTCTGCTGAACATTGTGGACATGCTATGTTGTCGCCGGAACGTGTCACAACACTTGCGGGCTGCCCCCAGGGCATTCTTAGGTTGCCCTGGTTGTTAATACAAATGCCACATTTCACTGTATGTTTCAGTATACTATACATGTGATAAATAAATCTCAATCTGAATTTAACTCTATAGTTAGACAAAAAGGCACTTTCTCCCTAACTTGTATTACACTGGTACCAGACCGGATGATGTAATGAAGGACTTGGCTGGTACATGAGTGTCCAAAGAAAAAGAACAAAGCTGAGGGTTGTGACAGTGAGTGGTGTGGAGGAGGAAATGAGACAAGGACACAGCAAAGTGCAAAGAGAAAGGAAAGAATTAGCAGCAAAACAAAGTTGCAGAAATACGATAGAATGAAAGTCATTAAACTATCAGGAGTGAATAAAAAGAGCAGGCAGAAAACCAAGCAGAAAGAATTAATAAATAGGATTTGAGAAGTTTAATATGTATTATATATTTTTAAAACTAATTAAAATATTTACAATTTATTATAATTGAATTTGGTCTTCAGTATTATAATTGAGTTTGATTGCTAATGATTGCATTAATGATGAATTCCTGATAATGAATGGATTTTTAAATTATCTTATGGGTTCTTTTACTGATTGTGAATATCAATAAGTTGTTACTAATAAATTCTAATTTGGTGGTAGGCACTCAGTGTTTTTTATTGGTTGGTTCTCAGTAAATGATGTGAATTTACATAATTAATTTGCGGAACAGGGAAACAGCTACAAAAGCAAAATATGAAGACCAGTGGAATACTGGCACTAACAATAACACCACAAGATTCATTTATTTGTTAAATTGGTGAGGCCTCAATACAAGCTTTTCAATGGAATGCCTGTCTTTAATATATTAGTTTATGAATTTTATTCCTGGAGGAATTTAATCTCATGGCTAGTAACAAATATTTCCATTCTGTATTCTATCTAAGGTCTGGGTGTGCTTGATGCTGCCACTGAGGGCTAAACAACTTGTGGACATGTGTGTTTGTGTGCTAGTAATGGTGTCTGGCATAAAACAGTCTGTTGGAGAGCAATGATCCCTGCTTTCAATATGCTTCTGTGAGTACTAAGGGATTCTGACGGCTATTCATACCATCCACATCCCTTCCTAAAATACTCCCAATTCTCCGCAAGGCGAAGCAATGTTCTCTCCCATGCCAACATCCCTACTGTTGAGACTCTCATGCAAAGAATTACTAGGTGAACTTCGCAAATGGTTCATGGATGTGCTCAAAGCCTCCATTAAGAAATGCAATGCCTCCACTTTCTCCTGGGAATCTCTGGCCCCTGATCGCCCAGAGCAGAGGAGGAGCTAGTGCGGAGGATCTTGAGATTGTGTATCAGGAGCTCACAGAAGCAGCAGAAAGAATAAGCCACACACTTGCCCACCCTAACAGGCAAAACCTGCACCATTGAAAAAGGGTCTTCTGTCCTCGTGTGATATCAGAACCCATCATCCCAGTGTGGAAGTAGGCCATCCTTCATCCTGAGTAACTGCCTTGGAAGATGAGAAAGAAAAATAAGTGAATACAGTGAAAGTATTAGTGCATCAGAAAGCTGGCTTTAATTCATCAAGTTCCACAATGTACTGGTGTGTGGTAGATTATTTGTGAACAACCTATTCAGATGAGGCAAGCTGCTTATCTTAATATGTTAATTATTTAGTTGAAGCATTATTTAGGATGGTGGGGTGGAGGTACATCTCTACCAAAGGAGATGTAAGGGGCTCCTCCCTCTGCTAGCCTGTAGATCAGCCTTGGGCAAGAGTGTGTACCTGCTTAGCCCCATCCTTGATCAGGGTCACATGAAGCCATGGGAGCAGATGGTGGATGATCTTATGAGCAGCTGATGCATATCATAAGCCTTGGTTATGCAACCACTGACACCAGGCAGAAAATCGCTGAAGAGTATTGATAATGGCTGGGATCACCCATCTTGTAAAGACACTGTCCAGAATAAGGCAATGGGAAACCACTTCTTTAGAAAAATTTGCCAAAAACAATCATGGTCATGGAAAGACCGTGATTGTCCATATCATATGACATGGCATATAAGGAACGAGCAAAAGCATTATTGGTGTGAGCATTTTTTAAGTTTAACTATGAAATTCCTAGACTTCTTGAAATTTACCAATAAATCACAGTGAGAACACAGCTATTTGAAGCATCCACTCTGACTCCATCTCTCTAGCAGTGCAATCATTTGAGTCAAGTATGATGTTCTCCTAAGGGTTTGTGGATTCCTTTAATGGAGAATGCCTGTGCATGAATTTGTTGAATGTGTGGAGCCTGATGCACGGGCAGGCACCTTAACAGATTGGGTTCAGGGCCCAGAGGCATGGAGTGCATGATGTCTAATGACCCTTCACTGCTGCAGCTTTTCTCCACCTTCTCTGCTGTTGTGATGTGCCATCATCTTCTGCTAGCTTCACTGTTGAGATCTTGTTTGGATCATTCTTTGTCTGGAACCTCCTGCTTGAGCTTACCACCATTGGTGACGTTACCAGAAGCTAAGCGCCTGATTCCTGAACTCCAAACAGCATCACTGTTGGGATCTCAGAAACTCACAAGCCCCTCCACCACGATAAGGTGACGCTCCTCGGAGAAGTTATCTTTCTACATCCTACCCTCTCTCCCTCTGTACCTATGTCCTCACCATCTTCCTCTACATTTGACAAGGAAATTGGAAAAAAGCAGTGAAAACTCATAGTTCCTGTTTTGCTGACAAATTTGAAAGTTTTTTTTTAACCTAATGTCATACCCAGATAAGAAGATAATGTGGAAATTGACCAGCCAATATTACCCCACCAGTGTCTGACATTAAGTCATTAGATTCCACGCTGAGAAGTGATTGTGTGACTTTCAGCTCTGCAATTTAGTTGCAGAAGGCTATCGCATCTGCCTTCATCTCTGAATTTTCATTCGTCAATTCCAAGAATGAAATTGACACTTAAACTACAAGAAATGCTTGTGACATATGTCTTTTTATAGAGACAGCAAGAACTCTGACACTTAGGACATCTTATAATAAGAGACTGTTTGGCCCGTTGGGTTCATGCTGGCTCTCTTGGGAGCAACCCTATCAGTCCCACTCTCACTCACCTTATTTCCTGACACCCCTCCAACTTATTCTCTCTTGTCAGCTCCGCTTTGATTCTCTTTGCTATTAATCTATATTAAGGATAATTTACCATCCCAGCTGTGTTTGTTTTATGGAGTATTTTGAAGCTTTGGTGTCACATGCAAATCTCTTGGGGAACTAGGCCGGTCTGTCACCATGAGTCCTGGGTCTCCACCCACCTCTCGCACAAAGGAGCTGAAAGAGAGGAACTGCAGAGGGAGAAGAATGAAGGGAGTAAGAGAGAGAGAGTGAGAGAGTAAAGGAGGATGAGATACAGGGTGCCCTGGCAAGGAAGATAGTGGATGTATGAGTGATAATTTTTCAAAACTCCTTAGATTCTGGATTAGTTCCTGAAGATTGGAGGGTGGCTAATGTAACCCCACTTTTTAAAAAAGGAGGGAGAGAAAAACGGGGGAATTATAGACCGGTTAGTCTGACATCGGTGGTGGGGAAAATGCTAGAGTTGGTTATCAAAGATGTGAAAACAGCACATTTGGAAAGAGGTGAAATCATCGGACAAAGTCAGCATGGATTTGTGAAAGGAAAATCATGTCTGACGAATCTTATAGAATTTTTTGAAGATGTAACTAGTAGAGTGGATAGGGGAGAGCCAGTGGATGTGGCATATTTAGATTTTCAAAAGGCTTTTGACAAGGTCCCACACAGGAGATTAGTGTGCAAACTTAAAGCACACGGTATTGGGGGTATGGTATTGATGTGGACAGAGAATTGGTTGGCAGACAGGAAGCAAAGAGTGGGAGTAAACGGGACCTTTTCAGAATGGCAGGCAGTGACTAGTGGGGTACCGCAAGGCTCAGTGCTGGGACCCCAGTTGCTTACAATATATATTAATGATTTAGATGAGGGAATTAAATGCAGCATATCCAAGTTTGCGGATGACATGGAGCTGGGCGGCAGTGTTAGCTGTGAGGAGGATGCTAAGAGGATGCAGGGTGACTTGGATAGGTTAGGTGAGTGGGCAAATTCATGACAGATGCAATTTAATGTGGATAAATGTGAGGTTATCCACTTTGGTTGCAAGAACAGGAAAACAGATTATTATCTGAACGGTGGCCGATTAGAAAAAGGGGAGGTGCAATGAGACCTGGGTGTCATTGTACACCAGTCATTGAAGGTGGGCATGCAGGTACAGCAGGCGGTGAAAAAGGCAAATGGTATGTTGGCATTCATAGCAAAAGGATTTGAGTACAGGAGCAGGGAGGTACTGCCGCAGTTGTACAAGGCCTTGGTGAGACCACACCTGGAGTATTGTGTGCAGTTTTGGTCCCCTAATCTGAGGAAAGACATTCTTGCCATAGAGCGAGTACAGAGAGGGTTCACCAGATTGATTCCTGGGATGGCAGGACTTTCATATGAAGAAAGACTGGATCGACTAGGCTTATACTCACTGGAATTTAGAAGATTGAGGGGGGATCATATTGAAACGTATAAAATTCTAAAGGGATTGGACAGGCTAGATGCAGGAAGATTGTTTCCAATGTTGGGGAAGTCCAGAACGAGGGGTCACAGTTTAAGGATAAAGGGAAAGCCTTTTAGGACCGAGATGAGGAAAAACTTCTTCACACAGAGAGTGGTGAATCTGTGGAATTTTCTGCCACAGGAAACAGTTGAGGCCGGTTCATTGGCTATATCGAAGAGGAAGTTAGATATGGCGCTTGTAGCTAAAGGGATCAGGGGGTATGGAGAGAAAGCAGGTACAGGGTTCTGAGTTGGATGATCAGCTATGATCATACTGAATGGCGGTGCAGGTTCGAAGGGCCGAATGGCCTACTCCTGCACCTATTTTCTATGTTTCTAAGATCTTCCATGCTTGTAAACTGGATTTAATGCCCTTGATTTGCTGTGTACTTTCTGGCCATTGACTCGAGGTTCTTCCACTTCTCTTTTTTCACTCTTTTTGTTCCCTACTCTATGTCCACTCTCCCTGACCTCTGATCTCTCTCCCTTCCCTGTGTACACTGCTACTCACCCTTCTCTCAGCCTCCTGTCCATCCCCTTCTCTCCCACTCTGATGTCATCTCTCTGCCCGCTTCCTATCCCCTTCACATTCTCCGTACCCACTTCCTCATCCTATTCTCCAACATTTGACTTCCCTCTGTCCTTTCTTCCCTTTCTCCCCAATCTCCCTTTCCATACACCAGCTGGCCCTCCCCTGTAACCCCACTTCCTCCCTCTCCCTCAGCAGTTGCACCCCTCCTCTTCCCCTCAGCTCCATACCTTTCTGCTCTCCTCATCTTCCTCCTTTCCCTCCCATCTACCATTTCCTCTCTGGCTCTCCTTCCTTTTCAAATTTATACCATTCTTTTTACACTATTTATAAATATTAATTTTCCACTATTCCTTTACAATACAATTAAAACCACAATTATCTCACAAGTTTTAATGATATTTTTACTTACTTAAAAGCCCTGGTTATAATATTTTGATGTTAACATTGATAATGTTATGTCAAATAATGTTATTATGCTTATGAATGCAATAAATGATTAATTCCTTCATCAATAAACTAGTCTAAATTTTGTATAATTTCTAATGCAGTATATCAACAAATTTTGATGTTACATTTTAAAATTTGCTTTTGAATCATAGCTTCTTGAGTCATGGTAACATATCCTTAGGTTTTTAAAGCTCTTGTTTGTGTTGGATTCTGAAATGTCGAGTGAGAAGTCACACAATCATTCCCTGGCATGGGAACCTAGCAACTGAAAACCAGCCACTGGTAGGGTGACAGTGGCTGCTCAGTTTCTATATTATCTCCTGACTTGGCCATGAAATTCAGTGAAAAAGATCTGTTCACACAGAAGCAGTGAGGGACAGGTGGAAAAACAGATGGTATGATAATCACACACTCTGCCTTAACAGATATTTGCTCCTGTTAGATCCACCTCTTTGTTGAAGAGGAATGTGAAGGTGTTTCTGAAATTTGCACACATTGAACAAAGCAACAACCTGCATGATGTTTATAAACACAGGTAGTAATTGAAAGACATACAGCAAAGAAGTAGAAGCAGGAGTAGATCGTCTGTTTGCATCACAAACTGGCATAGAAACTTCGATGCCCTTGAACTCAAGAGCATAAGGAGAGTGATGGACTCAGCCATTTCCATCATAGGTACAGTTCACTTATCCATCAAGGACATCTACAAGAGGTTGTGACTCAGGAAGGCAACATCCATTATTGGGAAACTTTGCCATCTGGGCCAACTCCTCCTCCTGATGCTACCATCAGCAGCAAGTACAGTGCCTGAAACCCACACCTCTAGGTCCAACACAGCTTCCTCCTAATTGCTATATAGTTCTTGAACTTATCTGAAGAACCCTAACACCACCTCAGATTATATTTCTTTCTCTCTCTCAACTTGACTGAATGTTTTCATGTTCATTTTGTTTATTTTGCTATGTAATTTATGTTAATACAATATTCTGACAACTAGTGTCCATCATATTTGCAGAACCTTGTGCTGCTACTATGAAGTGTCAATTTTTATGGCACTCTGTTTTTGCCAGTAAATTTGAACTTGAATTTGCTTGCTTTGATGTTTGTTGAGATCATTGCTGAGATAAAGACTACCAAGGTGCAATTCTCTATGTCTAGTGACTTTCCTTATCAGCTACACTAGAATCTCTGTAACAAAATATGTCAGTGAATGTAAACTTCACAGCAATAACATCAAAGAAACCTTACCACCTGTATAATAATACTTACTATATGATCTTGAGATGTGTCTACTGAAGTAGTGTAGTGGGTAGTGCTTGTAGTTCTCACTTTCAGCTTCCACTGCTGGCTAGCAGTCTTGTGAAAAGGGGAGCTGACCTTATAAATCTCTCCCTGCCAGCAGCAAGCCTCATGTAGTTCCTCCTCACCGGCAATACACAGAAACTTTCGGACTCAGGCTGAATGACAGGATGGGGAGGAGGCCTGACCTTTGCACACATAGCACGCAGGCCCACCGGTGTGTGGACACGCCCTGGTGCTCATGAACCAGATCCCTAGCTATAGGTAAATAACTCCACTGCCTTGTGGACAGCCTCGGGAGAGACAAGGGCTATGGGAGTAAACCCAGACAGCAAATCTGGAGCGGAGCCCCTAAGGCAGCTGGACATCATTGAACATCTTTCCGGCAGCTCCTGCAACAAGCTAGTGTCAAACGTATTGCTTCATAAGCTTTCCTTTGGAATACACTGATGAAGCCGAGAGGGAGTTGTTGATGCCTGGGCATCTCGGATCTCGATACCTTCCACCCAGGCTTGTGATGATGACCATCATCACCCGTTGTCCTTCGAGACAGACGGATGCCAGCTATGCTCTTGTGTTATTCTTAGTGGAAGCCTTTCAACTTGGTTTGCTGGCTGTACGTCTACACAATACTCTGATGTGGCTGTGTCCAGATTGATGGAATGCTACTCCCTTTCTTTGGGACATATTGAAGGAGACCACTAATAGCTTCAATGGATTTGGAATGGCTGGTTGCTCAGGGCAGTTTCTAGAGATGAGCATCTTGAAAAGGGACATTTCCAAACTTCAGGACACCATTAAAACTCTCCTGTGAACAGTTATATCTATTGCTGTGGGATGTTGCCTTCAGACTCATTCCAACACAAGCACCGGAGTTGTCAACTCCCTGATGATCACATTGTGCTCCCAGTCATTAGCTCTCAGCTCTTGCAGAGCAGCAATCTATCCCCTGGTGTCATTTTGTTTCTCTTGCATAAGAGTGGTCTGTTCCTTGTTGATAGCAACCACTTTTGTGATTTTTCAGGGTACGCTGTGATACAGCTATTAGAGCTGCTGCCTTGCAGGGTCAAAAACTCAAGTTGAACCCTGACCTCAAGTAGTGTCTGTATGGGGTTTATATGTTCTCCCTGCGACTGCATGTCAGATTCAGATTCAGATTCAGTTTATTGTCATTTAGAAACCACAAATGCAATGCAATTAAAAAATGAGACAACGTTCCTCCAGAATGATATCACAAAAGCATATGACAAAACAGACTACACCAGAAAATCCACATAACATTTGGCAATCCCCAATCCAGAGTCTGGAGAGGCTGCTGCGTATTAATATCGCGCTACCATCTTAGCGCATTCCCCGGAAAGGAGCTCCAAACCACCGGACAAACAAGACCAAAAACTAAAGCTATAAGACCTGCACAAAACCACATAGTTACAACATAGAGTTACAACAGTGCAAACAATAGCATAATTGATTAAAAAAAATAGACCATGGGCACAGTAAAAATAGTCCAAAGATATTAAAAGACTATAAGTTCAAAAGAAACCACCACACAGTTTCCACAAGTCCCCAGGGTCCCGACAGACTCGCCATCCCACGCCGGCGGCAGAAGGGAATACCCCCGCTATGGAGTTCCACGGTGTTTCACCCATATGCTTTGCTTTCCTTCCACATCCCAAAGATATGCTGGTTAGTGGGTTAAATGGCTACTGTAAATCTCTCCTGGAGTTGTAGGTAAGTGGCAGAATCTGCAAATTTGGATGAGAGAGTAGGAAGAAATTTTTGAAAAAGAGATTAACGTAGCTGTACTGTAAATGCATGTATGATGGTCAGTGTGAACTATTATCTGTACTGTATCTCTCTATAGCTCCATACATATGACAGTCAAGGCACTGAGGTTAGCACATTTAGTTAGGACATGGAATACCTTCTTCACCATGCCAGATATAATGGGACATATCACTGGGAATCTCTAAGAACAGAAGATCTGCAGATGCTGGAAATCCAAGCAACATGCACAAAATGCTTGACGAACTCAGCAGGCCAGGCAGCAACATTTTGGGCCGATATGTTAACTGTCCTCTTCTCCACTGACGTTACCTGACTTGCTGAGTTCCTTCAGCAATTTCTGTGTGTTACTAGGGATTGCTGTAGCTTCTTGCTAGCATATTCTCCTCTTTTTGCTCTGTGTGCTTCCTGGTATCTCTAGTGTAGAAGTCTTGCTACTGTGACAGGGGTACTCAGGTCAGTGCAATGCACACAAAATGCTGGAGGAACTCAGCAAGTCAGGCAGCATCTATGGAAAAGAATAAACAGTAGGAGAAATGGAAGAAGGAGGATCACCAAGGGGAAGTGATAACCAGGTGAAGAGAAGAGCTAGAAGGCCAGGGTAGAAATAGAAGAAGAGGGAAGGTGGAGGGGTGGAATATACTGGAAAGAAAAATACAGTAGATGTTCATGCCATCAGCTTGGAGGCTTCCTAGATGGAATATGAGGCATTGCACCTCCAACGTGAGATTGGCCTCATCATGATAAAAGATCATGATGGGAATGGGGATAGGAGTTAAAATGGTTGGCCACCAGGAAATTCCGCTTTTGGCAGATAGAGAGGAGGTGCAAAACAAAGTGGTCCCCCAATTTATATCAGGTCTTATCTATATAGAAGAGAGAGCACCGGATACAATAGATGATCCCAACAGATTTGCAGGTGAAGTGTTGCTTCACATGGAAGGACTGTTTGGGGGCCTGAATGGAAGTAAGAGATGAGGTAAATGGGCAGGTGTAGCATTTGCGCTGCTATCCAAATGCTATGTTGGAGCCAGAATCTGTGGCAACACTTGTGGGCTGCCATCAGTACATCCTTGGGTTTGCTGGTTGTTAACACAATGCACTGCATCTTTTGATGTATAGCACTGTGCAAAAGTCTTAGGTATATATATATACACACACACACATAATTAGGGTGCCTAAGACTTCTGCACTGTATTGTCATAATTTTATGTATTGCACTGTACTGCTGACACAAAAAAAACTAATTTCATGACATCTGTGAGTGATGATAAACCTGATTCTGATATGGGCATCTATTGTGGACTGAGAGTGGGAAGGGGGCAAGGAGAGGGGAATCATGGTTGGGAAAAGAGGAAGGGAGAGGGGAGCGAGCAGGAAGCACCTGCGAGACATTCTGTAACGACCAATTGTTTGGAATCAAATGACCTTGCCTGGTGACTCAGTACTGGGTGACCCATGCCACCCCCCCCACCTCCCTGGCACTCCTTCTGTGCCATCTGTCTAGCACCCCTCCTGTGGCATTCCACCCTCAATATTTCCAACATCCTTTGCTCCTGCCAGATTTACAAATTTGCTCTCCGCTCCACATTGATAAATACAGTACTGTGCAAAAGTCTTAGGCACCCGAGCTACATATATGTGCCTAAGACTTTTGCACAGTACTGTACATATGATAAATAAATCTGAAAGTGTGTGCATGCCATCCCCTGCACACCTATTTCAAAATATTCTCCTCCATACATGATTTAGTGGAGAGATTTTAAAAAAATCTTATTTAGCGATGCAGTACGGCAACAAGCCCTTCTGGCCATCGAGCTTGTACAGTCCAATGATATCCATGTGACCAATTAATCTACTAACCCATATGTCTTTAGAAGGTGGGAGGAAACCAGAGCCCCCTGGGAAAACCCGTGCAGTCACATGGAGAATGTCCAAACTCCTTACAGACATTGGTGGAATGGAACCATGCCTCTCCTGATACAGGAGCCCTGATGACAAATTGCACAAGAATTGGTCGGTTGCTTCATAGCCTTGAGCCTCTAACTCATTGTGAGCTACACATGAGCACGATAAAGGCAGCGTACATACCCAAACAACACATAAGCCTTTGTTTTGTGATCACAGTACATTAGTTTATCCAACCTGCAGTGAAATGAACAGCTGTTTGCAAATGTTCAATAAAGGTTCTATTTAAGAATGATTTAATTTCTAGTCAATGATAGCTACATGGGTGCAAATACATATAACTGACTAACAGCTGTAAACACACTTCAGCAGTTACTAATCTTGCTCCTCCAATTGCTTCTCTGTGGGTTCAACAGGGACTAAAGCAGGGTGCTCAGATCCATCAACTGTTACCAATGTATTCGAGGGCTCTGTCCTCTTCTGAACCCACAAGTCCCTCCATAGACTTCTCCAATGCCAGTCTTAATCATGAATCAGCATTTGAGGTGCTGAGTGAAAGTGAGAGGAGGAGTTGCTCTGGGGTGTGCAGTGGAATGGCTCATTTTGTCCCCACTTCTGTAGTTACCGGTACTTTCACTTCCAGCATAAACACAAGACATTCTGCAAATGCTGAATGCCAGAGTAACACACATAAAATGCTGGAGAATCTCAGGTCAGGCAGAATGTATGGAGAGGAATAAACAGGCAACAGTTTGGGCTGAGACTATCTCAAGACTGAGATGCTGCCTTCTCAGTTCCTCGAGCATTTTGTGTGTGTCACTCCCACTACCATCACTTCCCTTCACAGGATGGGCTTGAGGATATATTATTGAAGGTCAGTTGGGCAATGGCCAGGATGGACTCAAGTTTCCTTCTTCCTTTTCAATGAGGAACTCATAGAGCACTAATCCCCAGAGAAGATTGACATGCACTCAATCAATTGCTTAATACACCTTACAACTGGCCATACTTTCCATGGGTGAAGACTTGCAACATCGTGCAACTTCTGCTTGTGGGGGCCTTCATTTGTCCCTCTGTAAGCTGCACAATTCAGCTCGCATGCCTGTTGATAACTCATTATTCTCTCCTGATTCTCCTGTTTCCCAAGAGATCCAAAAGTGCCTGTTGCTGTGCATAACAATGCTTTTTGTTAACCATTGAACACTAATTCCCCACTGCTGTATACAGTATTAGTTCTTTCTCACTCATGTGGAAACCTATTTGCCATCTTGTCAGTGCCACCAAGATCTGGGTATCAGGTCAGTGGATGGTTTGGATGACTTACCCTCAGAGTAAAAACCTCTTTTGAGAACTTGCTGTCATCCCCTTGAACCACCTCTGGCAACATAAACATGAAAGATTAAAGTGAAAGGATGCTTCCATGCCAAGATAAAAACCAATAAAACCTACCCTGTATTTTTTCTTTCCATGAGTAGCTCTATGGGTGGTAATATCTAATTCTGTCAACATATATCACTGAAGCACTTATCTCCTTACGTCCTTCTTAAGCCATTAAGGCTTATGCCAGTTCCTCTGCCTATGTGGGATATCTGGAAGGCCAAAATTCATTGCTTTGTTTTGCAGTATGGAGGAAAGAAAGGACCAAAGAGATAACATGGACAGATGGAAATCATCTGTTGAATGTGACTGTATTTCATGAAGTAGCATTGTCAGTCCTTGGTCCTTTAGAATCTGGGCCATCTGCAGTGGCTGGATTGGGTAGCTACAAGTAGAAATGTTACACCCACCAAGGTTTTCTCTAGCTGTATGGATGTGGCAAACTCAAAGCATCCCTATGTCGATAAAAGCTCTACATTTCCACAGAAAAAACATGTCATCTCCCATTTATAATATATATCCTGTGATAACATTTTAAAACCCTATTAATCTTTGAATATTTTGCTATAGTTAACAATTTTCTCTAACTGTGAAGGCTTAAAGAATGTCAATTAAAAATGCTCAAACTAAAATCACTCAAACAATTTGTGTATGCTTTCTACATGTATCAAATTAACAAAAAAAACTTTGATCAGAGTCCCTAAAATCAGTCTTGGCACCATAATCCCAAGGGTTAAACATTTTGCAGGCTGTTAAATTTGCAAAAGGTCACATTCTGTAAATTGCATGAATACATGTCTGGACTTTGTAATTTAGTATTTCAATCATGGAAATTAGATTTTAGACATTAATTGAAGTACTGTCGCTGCTTGTCGCATCACGTTTAATTTGCACTCTACCAATTTCACTAAGTAACTCTGCTAGTCTTTGGCTGTTAACAACAATCATTCACATTATTCTCAGCCCTTTCATTTGCCCAAATTTTCACTTCTTGTTTATCCAGCTTGCTGACTGTTACTGGGCAGAAGCCTGCTTGTATCTCAAGCAAGCAACCAATCTGAACATAATTTCTGATTAGAGATCCCCTGTGATATTTAAGCAGAAAAGGTTTAAATATTTGAAGATATAAGTAACTAGATGGATAGAAATATCATTCAGAAGTATGTGATTGTTTAGGTGAGGAGCCAGGTGGGAGGGGATGTCAGGTGAGAGGACTTTTAACACCAACAATCACAGGCTGAATGATATTTTATTCTGTGCTATATATCCTCTGTAGAATCACTGAATCATAGAAAAGTACAGCACAGAAACAGGCCCTTCAGTCCATTTAGTCAATGCTAAACAATTTAAGCTACCTACTCCCATCAACCTGCACCAGGATCTTAGCCCTCCATATCCCTACCATCCATGTACTTATCCAAACTTCTCTCAAACCTTGAAATTAAGCTTGTATGCACCACTTGTGCTGGCAGCTCATTCCACACTCTCATGACCCTCTGAGTGAAGAAGTTTCCCCTCATGTACCCATTAAACTTTCCACCTTTCACCCTTAACCCATGACCTATGGTTGCAATCCCACCCAAACTCAGTGGAAAAAGCTTGTTTACATTTACCCTATCTATATCCCTCATAATTTTCTACCTCTATCAAATCTCTCCTCAAACATCTAAATTCTGGAATAAAGTCTAACCTATTCAATCTTTCCTTATAACCCAGATCTACCAGACCCAGCAAAATCCTTGTAAATTTTCTTTGTACTCGTTCAACCTTATTTACATCTTTCCTGTAGGTAGGTGACCAAAGCAGCACACAATACTCTAAACTAGATTTCACCAATGGCTTATACAACTTCAACATAACATTCCATCTCCTGTACTCAATGTGTCAAAAGCTTTCTTTATGACCCTCTCTACCTCTGAAGCCTCTTTCAACAAATGATGTACCTGTGTTCCCAGATCCCTTTGTTCTACCTCACTCCTCAGTGCCCTACCATTTACTGTGTAAGACCTATCCTGGTTGGTCCTAACAAAGTGCAACACCTCACACTTGTCTGCATTAAATTACATCTGTAATACAGAAGGAAGGCTGAACTCTCTCGCCATCAATGTCAGGAACAATTACTTTCTGCAGCAATCAGATTCTTGAACTGACACACAAAACACTAACTACCTCTGCAATGAATCACTGCAGACCACTTCTAGCACCACCAAGGACTTGTCTCTGATTGCATCATTTTTGCACGTTTATGTTGTTTTGCAATCTTTTTTCAGTGTTTTGTATAACTTATGTATAACTATTTTTGTGCGTGTTGCCTGAACGTACATGTTGGTGATGCTGCTGATAGGAGATTTTCATTGCACCTGTACCTCGCCGTACTTGTGGACGTAACAACAAACTCAACTTGTATTCATTTGTCTCGAGCAAAGAGAAGTTGTCCTGAGTATGTCAACCTGTTGAAAATGTACACTTGACCCAGGTTCTCATATTGTTTTCTCATTCAGCCCCACTCGTCAATTCTAGCTCTCAGGAAATCCCATCAGTTCTGATTGCCAGACCACCTGTGGAAAGAAAACTGTTAACATTTCATTTCTAGGACCTTTGCAGTATCTGCAGTGTTTTTTTTTCCAGTCCCATTCCCTCATTTACTTCCCTCTCACCTATTCTCTCCACACTTGGCCATCATCTCCATTCTGAGCCTCCTTCCACCTATGCACATTAGGGATGGAGGATAATTTATAATTCTCACACCAAATAGCATGGGGAATTCAAAGGAAATGCACAAGAGAAAGTGCAAATCCACATGAACAGTAACAGTGGTTAGATTTAAGGTACAGATTCACACAACATTTAAGAAGCATCTGGATGAACATTTGCGATGTTATGGTCTAATAGTCAATGGACCAAGTAAATAAGGTTAGTTTAGAAAGGTACTTGATGGCTGGCATAAGGTTGGAGGATCAAAGAGCCTGTTTCTGTGTTGCTTAGCTCTGTGACTCCATGAACTTGGGGCTGACTAAAGCTGCACTACATTCTACACCACTGCACTACCTAATTTATAAGTGATTGAGGATCAGAATAAAATCTTCCAAAGTGTCATAGTACCTCCTGTATCCAATGAGTGGCCACTGGGTGCACTCTCATGGTCATCTGATGCTATAGCCTATCTGCTTCAAGGTTTGACGTGTTATGTATTCAGAGAGGCTCTTCTGCCGTCACTGTCGTAACACAGGGTTATTTGAATTACTTTTGCCTTCCAATCAACATGTAACAGTCTGGCCATTCTCCTCTGACCTCTCTCATGAACAAGACACTTTCACCCACAGAACAGCTGCTCACTGGGTGTTTCTACTTCCACACCATTCTCGGCAAAACTCTAGAGACTGTTTTGTGTGAAAATCTCAGGAGATCAGCAGTTTCTGCAATACTCAAACCACCCCATCTGTCACCAACATTGATTCCATGGTGAAGATGAGTTAGTTCACATTTCTTCCCCATTTTGATATCTGTTCTTAACAACAATTGCACCTTTTGACCATGTCTGCATGTTTTTGTGCATGAAGTTGCTGCCACATTATTGGCTGATTGTATATCTGAATTAACAAGCACGTATATAGGTGGCCACTGAGTGTATGTCTTTTAGTCCGAATCTGTTAGGGATCATTATTTGGAGGATAAACTATGATGGATAGTGTAAGTATGGATCTACTGAAATGAGAACCAGTCTTCAGGAAATAAAACCTGTATAAAATTTAACTTTCATCTGATACAATGTCACCAAGACCAAGGAGATGGTGGTGGACTTTAGGAGATCTAGGCCTCATATGGAGCCAGTGATCATTAATGGAGAATGTGTGGAGCAGGTTAAGACCTACAAGTATCTGGGAGTACAGTTAGACGAGAAGCTAGACTGGACTGCCAACACAGATGCCTTGTGCAGGAAGGCACAGAGTCGACTGTACTTCCTTAGAAGGTTGGCGTCATTCAATGTCTGCAGTGAGATGCTGAAGATGTTCTATAGGTCAGTTGTTGAGAGCGCCCTCTTCTTTGTGGTGGCATGTTGGGGAGGAAGCATTAAGAAGAAGGACGCCTCACGTCTTAATAAGCTGGTAAGGAAGGCGGGCTCTGTCGTGGGCAAAGTACTGGAGAGTTTAACATCGGTAGCTGAGCGAAGGGCGCTGAGTAGGCTACGGTCAATTATGGAAAACCCTGAACATCCTCTACATAGCACCATCCAGAGACAGAGAAGCAGTTTCAGCGACAGGTTACTGTCGATGCAATGCTCCTCAGACAGGATGAAGAGGTCAATACTCCCCAATGCCATTAGGCTTTACAATTCAACTGCCAGGACTTAAGAACTTTTTTTTTAAAGCTATTATTAATGCTTTTTGAGTTAGTGATTTAGATGCATATCATATTATTACTGAGTTAAGTATTATATGTAATGAGTTTTTGCTACAACAAGTGTATGGGACATTGGAAAAAATGTTGAATTTCCCCATGGGGATGAATAAAGTATCTATCTATCTATCTATCTATCTATCTATCATTGTGACTAGAGAAACCAAACACTTTGATTCCGTCTCTTTGAAGCTACATAGAGAGGGCTATAGATGAATGTATCTGCTGTTAGCACATTGTTAATGGTGTATGCCTGCTCCTTAAAGCACAGTTCAGAAAAAAATCTGTTTCGTCAATTAACCTTATGGTTTGTTGTTTATTCATGGAGTCATCCCTCAACATTGTATCAAAAGGGGTTTATTTCAGGAGTCTGGCTTTTGGAACAGACACTAGTGTTGAATATTGAAAGAGGTACTGCTAGCTGGGATGTGCTATCTTTATAAATATGTAATTCGCAAAATTGACCTGTCTATATTCAAAATCTTAGTTGGGTAGGTAATTATAGCAATAGAAACTGTAGTTAATTGTTTATTGTTATCATTGTGTTGAAGAAGAAGTACAAAACATTGTGTCAGGACAGTGAGATTCTCTTAGATTCTCCTGGACTCTCTCTCTCCTGGAGGTTTGCTGCATGAATAAACTTATATTTCACAGTTACATCTTCTGTGTGGCTTAGTTTTAGTCAGTCACGACAAAATCGCCCATGCCTACCGAGATGCCCATTGAAGCTAGTCCCATTTGCTTGCATTTGGCTCAGATTCCTCTCAACATTTCCTCTCCACAGCCCTGCCTTTAAAATAACATAGTTATATATATTCAGGGCATAGAAAATACACTGGGGTGCAGTCATTTGCATGAAAACATGTATTGAGTGAGAGCATCACTTAAACCTTTGAATACTAAGAATGTGAAATAAGAACACAATATGCCATTAACCAGCCAAAAAATACTTCAGTGGAGAGGTTTCCAAGTTTCAATGATGAAATCTAAGTCTCCTCAAGATTAATGAAACATTAGGATGGATCATTATCTAGAAGTGTGGGATTCACCTGAATGTTGACCATTGTGCACATGAATCGAAGTATTCCCGAATGACACAAGTCAGGTCATAGTCATGTCTTTTTTTACACAGATGCCTATTAATAAACAGAGGATTCCTGCAGAAGTTAGATAAATGTCCAGCTAATTTGCTTTGATGCCACTGAGTGATAAAAATATTGGTCAGAATATGGGCAAAACATTTGATAAGAGTTGTGATGTCCATCAGAGCAGGCTAGAGTTGAGTTTAATGCTAATATTCAGCTAGAGCTTTGACGCACCTTTTGGCAGTGACGTTAATCTAGGAATTTTATAATGAGATGCATGAAAAAGTATCGCTAAAAGACGTTTTCTTTTCTCATTCTAAATCTCTGGTTTTGGGACAATACAAAGCTCTTGACAGAAGGTAAATCATATATGTAAAAATCATAAACCTTATATGGCCTCCTGCAATTCACTAACTCATTTCTGAGTAGGACCTGAAAATGTAACTGTTCTTAAAAGATGTGGAATAATGCTGTATTGACATTTGTACCTTGCTATTTAATACAGTCCAAAGAATCTAACAGTACTAAACAATAATGAACTACAATGTAACACAGAATAGAGCAGCCCTGACACGTATACAGCAGTCTCCAGATGATTAGCTCCCACTGGTACTGAATTCAGATGGTTATGGAATGTTTCATTACTCTATCTGCGAAATAAATTCTGCCACTGATGATGTTCCGTGTACGTGAGCTGAGCTGGAACTCTTCAACAAAAATCTGCTCAGCGATGTTGCAGTTCGGCTCTGATTGAGAAAATCATAGAAATTCAAAGTTTTAAAAGAAGTAGCAGGTGTTTTTAAATGGATTACAAGCATCAGCAAATTTTGATTAAATTTGTTTGTGCACCCTTAGTTGATGAGTTCCTGTATAATTCTTTCTTGCTAGTGAAGCAAATAATTGCAAACTCCTATACACTTCCTACTGACTAAGACACCACAGACAGAATCAGATAGAATTTTGCAAAGGCTAGTATCCGAACTGAGGTGACTGAGAAGTGAGAGAAGAGTCAAAAAGAGATGGACAGTAGAAAGAAAGAATGAATTTTACAATCCAGAAGACAACTCCAAGGATTTTAGAGCCAGTGAGTTACTTTTAAAAGTGTAACCACTATTGTTGCATTGAAAGTTTGACAAACATCCCAGGACTTCTGTCTCAGTAGAAAGCGGGTGGGAATCTTGATAGGTGTGTTGAATTTTGACCCGACTTTACAATCAGTAGCAAGTTGCCCTGGCTTGCAGGTAAGAACAAAGCTTATCTGCTGTTTTCTCTCAGTGGGACTTTAACTTCAAACCCTTATGGTATTTATTATAATGATTTTCATGCTCTGGGAGTTAGGGGGTGGCATGGCAAAAGCTATATGCTCAAACATGGTTAGTAAAATGGTTAAAGAGACTTTGATACCCAGCAAAGTAGTGTACCAACGGCTAAAACTGATATATTCTTGAATGCTTCTGACATTCAGTAACTGAGAAACATCCAAAAATGATTTTAAAAATAACTTAAAACAATAATAAAACCTGGTGAAATATTATGATTTTAAGAACGAAGAGAACTAAGAAGTGCTGAAGACACTGCTTTAGAACATTATAAATGCACTCAACTATTGATGAAAACTTATTAACACATAATTACCTTCGAACTTTGTAAACATTGCTCTTCTTTAAAGGAGCTGTGGCTAACACCATAGCCAACCTGAGTCAACATGTTCATCAGCTTCAGAAGATTACCACAACCTGCATCCTATCCAACTTGAATCAAAGTGTTCAGGCAGATTCTTCAGCAGATTATCACAAACATCCAGCTACGTTATTGGAGTTCAAGGCAAATACACTGCAGTACAATACTAGGGAGCATTTGGAAATACAGAGGCAATGCTGATCAGCACTTTAAAACAGTTTAGATTAGAGAAACCACTATAGCTGCTCACAGCTTTGCTGGCAAATTCATCATCTACCTTTAATATCTGTGCTTGAAGAAGAATATTGCACTTTACATATCCTTACCCAATGCTCTTCAAAGTCAATGCATCTAGTCACTCTTGCATAGAAACCAAATTGAAGCCAGTGGAAGAGATAACCAGTTAACCAGTATTGGAAACTATGGTCAGTTCTATTCAGCATACCTTCCATGCTCTTCCTTACAGAGTGCAGTAGGGAATGTTGGATTGAAAATCAGCATGCGAGGTCAGTCATTAATGACACAGAATGAGGTTTAAAAAGAGCTTGGTTGCTTTTGGCTTTTTTCTCAGTGGGCAGAAATCATCATGGGCCAAAGTAAGGTGCGAAGTAAGTAAGAATTTCTTAGTAAGTTTTTTTTTTCTGTTAATACATAGCTAGTGTGCTGAGAATGGATCTGGAGGTATTGGCATGTTCTTTGTGTGAGATGTAGGAAATTTGGGAGACCTCCAGTCCCCCTGACAACTACACCTGCATGAAGTGCACCAAACTGCAGCTCCTTAGAGACCGTGTTAAGGAACTGGAGCTGCAGCTCGATGACCTTCAATTCATACAGGAAAATGAGAAGGTGATAGACAGGAGCTACAGGTAGGTAGTCACCCCGAAGTTGCAGGAGGCAGGTATCTGAGTGACTGTCGGGGAGGGAAAGTGAATCGGCAGATAGTGCAGAGTACCCTGTGGCCATCCTCCTCATCCTCCTTGATAATAAGTATACCGCTTTGCATATCATTGGCGGGGGAGGGGTGCAGGGGGAACCTACTAGGGGTAAGCTGCAGCAACAAGGATCTGCGGCTCAAAAGAGAAGGGGGGGGGGTGGAGGTGAGGAATACAGAAGTGATGGGGATTCCATTACTAGAGGAGGAGAAAGCAGTTTCTGTGAACGTGAAAGAGACACCCGGATGGTACATTGCCTCCCAAGTGTCAGAGTCAGGGATGTTTCGAGTTTGGTCCGCGGCCTTCTAAAGGAGGCGCATGAACAGCTGAAAGTCATGGTACCAACAACATAGGTAGGAAAAGGGAGGAGGTCCTGAAGATAGAATATAGGGAGTTAGGTAAAAAGCTGAAATGTAGGACCTGCAGGGTAGTATTCACTGGATTTCTACCTGTGTAATGTGCAAGTGAGGGTAAGAATAGAATGATTTGGCAGATGAATGCATGGCTGAAGAATTCGTGCAGGGAGCAGGGTTTCAGATTTCTGGATCATTGCGATATCTTCTGGGTGTACATCCTGCACAAAAAGGATGGGTTACACCTGAACCCAAGAGAGGACAATATCCTTGCTAGGGCTGAAGATGGGGGAGTTGGTAGGTGCAATGTGTAGTGAGACTGTGAGGAAGGACAAGCGGATAACAGGGCAACATTGCAGTCAGTGGCAGTTAAAGTGTAACAGGGGGCCAAAATCAAAAAGGGTGATGAATACAAGACTGAATGTGTTATATTTGAATGTAAATAGTATACAGAGCAAAGTTGATGATCTATCAGTGCAGTTGGAGTTTGGCAGGTATGACCTTGTGGGCATCTCTGAGTTAAGGCTGAAAGAAGATCATAGTTGGGAGTTTAACTTCTAAGGATACACACATTGTTTTGAAAGGACAGGCAGGGAAGCAGAGGGGTGGAGTGGCTCTATGGTAAAAAAAGTAAAATTCTTAGAAAGAGGTGGGTGGATAGGTTCAGAAGATGTAGAATCCTTGTGAGTAGAGTTCAGAAACTGTAAGGGTAAAAAGACCCTGATGGGAGTTATATACATGCCCTAAAACAGTAGCCAGGATGTGAGCTAGACGTGGGGGATAGAAATGGCAATGTTACAATCATCATGGAGGATTTCAATAGGCAAAGAGAATGGGAAAATCCCATTGTTGCTGGATCCCAAGAGAGGGAACTTGTAGAATGCCTACAAGATGACTTTTTAGAGCAGCTTGTGATTGAACCCACTAGGGGAACAGTAGTTCTGGATTGGGTGATATGTAATGACCTAGATTTGATTAGGAAACTTAAGGTAAAGGAACCTTTAGGGGACAGTGATCATAATATGATAGAATTCACCCTGCAGTTTGAGAAGGAGAAGTTAAAACCTGATGTATCAGTATTACAGTGGATTAAAGGGAATTATAGAGGTATGAGAGAATTGCTGTCCAATGTTGATTGGAAGGAAACACCAGAAGGGATGACAGTGGAACAGCAATGGCTGTTGTTTCTGGGGGAAATTTGGCAAGTGCAGGATAGATACATCCCAAAGATGAAGAAGTATTCTAAAGAGAGGATGAGGCAACCATGGCTGACAATGGAAGTCAAAGCTAGCACAGAAGCAAAAGGCAGGGCATTTAATACAGCAAAAATATGTGGGAAATTAGAGGATTGAGAAGCTTTTAAAAACAAACAAAAGGCAACGGAAAAACCATAAAGAGAGAAAAGATGAAATATGAAGGTAAGCTAGCCAGTAATATAAAAGAGGATACAAAAGGTTTTTCAGACATATAGAGTAAAAGAGAGATCAGATTGGATTGTTGGAAAATGACCCTGGAGAGGTAGTAATAGGGGACAAAGAAATGATGGACTAACATAAGTATTTTGCATCAGTTTTCACTGTGGAAGACACTAGCAGAATGTCACGAATTCGAGTGTGTCAGGGGCAGAAGTGAGTGCAGTTGCTATTACTAAAGAAAAGTCCTTTGACTAGGTGCCATACATGAGGCTGCTTAACAAAATAAGAGTCCATGGTATTATAAGAAAAATGCTAGAAAATAGAGAAGATTAGCTGACTGACAGGAGGCAAAGAGTGGAAATAAAGGGGCCTTTTCTGGTTGGCTGCTGGTGACTAGTGGTATGCCATGGAGGTTGGTGTTGAGACCACTTCTTTTCACTTCGTATGTCAGTGATTTGGATGAAAGAATTTATGGCTTTGAGGCTAAGTTTGCAGATGATACAAAAATAGGAGGAGGGTCAGGTAGTGTTGAAGAAGCAGGAAGTCTGCAGAAGGACTGCAGAAGATTATGAGAATGGGCAAAGAAGTGGCAGATAGAATATAATGCAGGGAAATGCATGGTCGTGCACTTTGGCAGAAGGAATAAAGGATTTTGTAAATGGGGAGGAAAATCAAAAATCTGAGGTGCAGAGGAACTTGTGAATCCTTGTGCAAAATTCCCAAAGGTTAACTTGCAGGTTGAGTCGGTGGTGAGGAAGGCAAATGCAATGCTAGCATTCATTTTGAGAGGACCAGAATACAAAAGCAAGGATGCAATGCTGAGGCTTTATAAAACATTGGTCAGACCACACTTGGAGTATTGTGAGCAGTTTTGGGCCCCTTATCTAAGAAAGGATGTGCTCACATTGGAGAGTCCAGAGGAGGTTTACAAGAATAATCTCAGGAATGAAAGGGTTAACATACAAGGACCATTTGATCACTCTGGGACTGTACTCACTGGAGTTTAGAAGAATAAGGGGGGATCTCATTAAAACCTATCGAATATTGAAAGGTCTGTACAGAGTGGATGTGGACAG
Organism: Hemitrygon akajei; assembly: GCF_048418815.1. Classification (NCBI taxonomy): domain Eukaryota; kingdom Metazoa; phylum Chordata; class Chondrichthyes; order Myliobatiformes; family Dasyatidae; genus Hemitrygon; species Hemitrygon akajei. The sequence goes on from NC_133149.1 coordinate 25,054,377, forward strand.
AATGTTTCCGATAGTGGGGGAGTCTAGGCCCAGATGGCAAAGCCTCAGAATAGATGGACATCCCTTTAGAACAGAGATGAGGAAAAACTTCTTTAGGCTGAATATGGTGAATCTGGAATATTTTGCCACAGATGGCTGCAGCTGCAGGTTCATAAGTTCTTGATTAATCATGCCATCAAAGGTTACAGGGAGAAGGCAGGTGATGGGGTTGAGACCGATAATAATTCAGCCATGATGGAATGGCAGGGCAGACATGATGGAATGGGCTGAAGGGCCTAATTCTGCTCCTGGATCTTATAGTCTTATGGAATATTTCACAGGCAGGCTATATCTACTTTGAATTGATCTAGTGTAACCTGTTTCATTAAAGATGGATCCCACTTTGTTATGACGGGCCAGGTCTTGCTAATTTGGCCTCCTGTCATTCACACTTCAAAGTTAACAACTGACTAACGCAGCAGTCCCCCTGTACTACCTATATTGAATGTGCACATCTCCTGAATGTTTGTGCATTGTATTTGTAGACAGAAAGAATTCACATGGTGTCCAGGTTTAACTTCAGAACAACTTTCTCTTTATTACAAGCTGACATAACCAGGAGTCACTCATCCTAGAATAAATGTCCAGTGTGATAGTGTAGTGGGTAGTGCTTGTTGCTCTCACTTTCAGCTTTTACCTCTAGCTAGCATTCTCGTGAAGAGGAGAGCCGAATGTGTAAGTCTCTCCCTGCCTCTCCAACAGCAAGTCTCAAGTTGTGCCTCTTCACTGGTGACACAGAAACTGAACTCCTTTCGGACTCAGGCTGAACTACAGAAGACGGGGTGGAGGACTGGCCCCTGCACATGTAGCATGTGCACACACCTCGGTGCTCGTGAACCAGATCCCTAGCTATGGGTAACCAGCCCCACCGCCTTGTGTGCAGCCTCAGGAGAGACAAAGGCTATGGGAGTAAACCCAGACAGCAAACCTGGAGCGGAGCCCCTAAGGCAGCTGGACATCATTGAACATCCTTCCGGCAGCTCCTGCAACAAGCTAGTGTCAAACGTATTGCTTCATAAGCTTTCCTTTGGACTACACTGATGAGGCTGAGAGGGGGATCTTGATGACTGGGCGTCTCGGATCTCCATACCTTCCGCCCAGGCTTGTGATGATGATCATCATCACCAATTGTCCTTCGAGACAGATGGATGCCAACTAACCAACCAACAGTACTATGCAAATGTCGGAGGCACCCTAGCTACATATATGTGCCTAATACTTTTGTGCAACACTGCAATGGCAAGGTTTTGCTCTGAAGCCATTGCTAGGCTGGTATCCAGGCATACGTTTACTGTTGTTCACTTTGGCCGTCAGTCTGTTTCTCAGGCCAGTTGAATCTGTTACAGAATTTTACTGCCCGGTACCAATCCTGTAGGGGCCCCCTTTATCTCACTACTACATGTTCATCCCCCTACCTCTCTCTGGAATTCACTATTCTCTACTCTGAGTTTATTATCCCCTACTACGACATTTCAAAGTTCAAGGTAATTTTATGATCAAAGTACATATACATAGAGTAGTACATATACTACTCTGAGATTCATTTTCCTGCATGCATACTCAGTAGAACAAATAAATACAATAGAATCAATGAAAAACTATACACAAAGACCTACAAACAACCAATCTACAAAAGAACTCAAACTATGTAAATAAATAATAAAAGCAATAAAGAAATGAATGATTGAATACAAGTTGTAGCATCCTTGAAAGTGAGTCCATAGGTAGTGGAATCAGTTCAGAGTTTAGGTGAGTAAAGTGTTCTGTGCTGGTTCAGGAGCTTTATGGTTGAAGGGTAATAATTGATCTGGAACCGTGTAGTGTAGGACCTAAGGCTCCTGTACCTCTGTCCCGATGGCAGCACTGAGAAGTGAGCATGGCCTGGGTGGTGGGTAGAGACCACCTGAGAGACCAGCGATGCACTCAAAGAAGGAAGCCTGTTGGGGGCAATGGAAATATCAAGAGAGTGCCTTCTCCCTGTAACCTTCCAAGCCCTGACTAATCAAGACCATATCAAACTCCACCTCGAATAAACCCGATGATTTTGCCTCCACAACTGCCTGTGGCAACAAATTCCACAGATTTGCCACCCTCTGGCATATAAAATTCTGCCTCATATTCATTCTAAATGGAACTGTATCTCAAACCTTGCCTTTGGATGATCCAGCATTTGGGTCTTAACCATCCTTGTCAAGGTCTCTCGTTACAGTACAATTAAGCCTAACATGGATCCAGTGGGGTATCAGCCTTGTGATCGCTGCAGCAGTCTTTCAGACCTCCATAAGCGATGTGCTCTGGGATACTCTCAGTAAGTATGCCTTTGTCTACTTGGATGATATCCTAATCTTCTCGAAGTCCATGAGAAGCATGTTGTTCACATCAGGGACATGTCAAAGAGGCTTCCAGACCATGGACTTTACGTAAAGCTGGAGAAGTCTGAATTTCAAACAATGACTATTTCATTTCTGAGTTTTATCATCTCTAACGGCAATTTCAAGATGAACCCTACCAAGGCCAAGGCAATCAGAGACTGGCCACCACCATCCAGTGTCAAACAAGTCCAATAATTCCTGGGGTTTGCAAACTTTTATTGGAAGTTCATCAAGAGCTTCAGCTTGGTGGTAGCTCTGCTGATGGTGCTAACTAAGCAATACACTAGCCCTTTTGTCGGGACTACTGAAGTGGAGGCTGCTTTAGCAGAGCTTAAACAGCTCCCATCTTGGTTTCTCCTAACCCAGACCTTCCCTTCATTGTGGAGGTGGATGCCTCAGACATCAGTGTGGATGCAGTGCTGTATCAATGGTCATCTTTGGATGGTAAACTGCACCCGCGTGCTTTCTTCTCCAGGCAGCTATCCCTGGCAGATAGGAACTATGTCATTGGGAATTGGGAGCTTCTTGCAATTAAGGTAGCTTTGGAGGAATGGCATCACTGGCTAGAGGGGGCCAAGAACCCTTTTATCATTTGGACAGACCGCAGAAGCCTGGCTTAAATTCAGGAAGCCAAGAGACTGAATTCCAGGCAGGTCAGGTGGTCTTTGTTCTTTAACTGCTTTAATTTCATCCTGACCTATCAATGGGGGTGAAAAAAACAGAAAACAGATGCCTTGTCCCATCAGTTTGAAAAACCTGAATGAGAGGAGCAGCCTAGCACCATTTTGCCCCAAGCTAAGGTGGTAGTGCCAATTCAATGGAGAATCGATGCTCTTATTCAAAAGGCCCAAGTGCAAGGGGAGATTCCTAAGAACAATTCTCTGAGTCGGCTCTTTGTCCATGGTTCCATCCAGTCTCAGGTACTCCAATGGGGACATTCATCAAGATTGACCGTTCACCCAGGGATTACTAGGACCCTCAAGTTTATCAAGAGAAGGTATTGGTGGCCCATGACCCTCCTGAACCTTTAGCATACTGCTAGTGTCATCCACAATGAAGACAGATACAAAATACGACCTCTCCAGCATCATTCTCCAGCTGTCCAATAGCTACTCTCATCTCCTTTTTACTCTTTATATATCTGAGAAAACATTTGGTGTCCTCTTTTATATTATTGGCTAGCTTACCTTCATATTTAATTTTTTTCTCTCCTTATGGCTTTTTTGTTGCCTTCTGTTGGTTTTTAAAAGCTTCCTAATCCTCTACCTTCCCACTAATTTTTGCTTTGTTATATGCCCTCTCTTTTGCTTTTGTGCTGGCTTTGACTTCTCTTGCCGGCCATGGTTATGTCATCCTAACTTTAGAATGCTTCTCTTTTGTCATGTATCTATAATGCACCTTGTGAACTTCTCCCAAGAAACTCCAACCATTGCTATTCTGCCATCATGCCTGTTGGTGTCCCCTTCCAATCAACTTCAGCCAGCTCATATCTCACGCATCTACAATTCCCTTTACTCCACTGTAATACTGATACATCTAACTTTAGCTTCTTCCTCTCAAATTATAGGGTGAGCCTTTAAATTGCTAGATTTCAGTATCTCAGAGGACTTGTCCTGGACACCCATCATATAAATATCATTGCAAAGAAAGCACAACAACACTTCTACTTCCTCATAAAGTCTGCAGAGATTCAGCATGTCATCAAAAACCTTAGCAAACTTCTATAGATGTGTGGTAGAAAGTGTACTGATTGGCTGCATTATGGCCTGGTAGGAGAACACCAATGTCTTTGAGTGGAAAATCCTACCAAAGGAAATGGACTCAGCCCAGTCCATCGCAGGTAAAACCCTCCCAACCATTGACCACATCTACATGAAACGTTGTCGTTGAAAAGCAGCATCCATCGTCAAAGGTCCTCAGCACCCAAGCAATGTTCATTTCTCACTGCTGCCATCAGATAGAAGGTACAATGTCTCAGGACTCGCACCAGCAGGTTCAAGAACAGTTACTACCCCTCAGCCATCAGGATTTTGATCAAAAGGGGTAACTACACTCATTCTATTTCTGGTGCTCCCATAACTCTTGGTCTCACCTTAAGGACTATTTATCTTGTTATATATTGCTATTTATTTATACTTGCATTTACACAGTTTGTTGTTCATTGATCTTTGCTAAGTATGCTCACAGGAAAAAGAATCTCAGGATTGTATGTGGTGACACGTATACACCCTGATAATAAATTTTACTTTAAACTTTGGTCATTTTAATTACTCACTCCTAAGAGTTCCTTTACCTTAAGTTCCCTAATCAAATCCAATTCATTACATAACATCCAATCCAGAAAAGCCTTTCCCCTAGGGACTCAACCACAAGTTGCTCTAAAAAGCCATCTCATTAGCATTCTACAAATTCTATCTCTTGGGATCCAGTGCTACCAATCTATCTGCATATTGACATCCCCTATGATTTTTGTTACATAGCATTATTGTTGTGACTTTTCTATCTCCCATTGTAATTTGTAGCCCACATCCTGGCCACTCTCCAGAGGCCTGTATATAACTCCCATTAGTGTCTTATTACTCTTGCAGTTTCTTAACTCTACCTACAAGGATTCCATATATCCCGATCCTATGTCACTCTTTCTAAAGATTTGATTTCATTTTTTTACCAACAGAGCCACTCCATCACCTTTTCCTACCTGCCTGTCCTTTCGATGCAATGTGTATTCTTGGATGTTAAGCTCCTAACTACGATCTTCTTTTTGACACCAAAGTGCAGGTCTCTGGTACTAAGTTTGGTTACTGTTCCGATGTTTAGATAATAACGTGATTCCTTTCACCATACTAAGGGATTCAGGGAGTTATTTTTATACACTAAGATGAAGTTACCTAAATCCAGGTTACAGATGGTGACAAAAGGCTTGATGAATGATTTATATTAATGAATTTTCAGAATATCATTCATATACATTCGACATTATGAACAATTGGAACCATGACCAACATGACATCATCTCAGAAGATGTTCAGATATGTAAGAAGTGTTCAGACTGACCAAGTCTTTTTGATGATTGGATTCACTTTCCTGACAAACTAGTTAATATAACCATACAGTCAAAGATTTTAACCAATTCTCTCATTATGTCAGGCAGGTGACTAATATTTAAGAAAAAAAGCTCTTCAGTTTCCCTTTAAACCACTAAAGAATTTAATTTACTCTTATTAAAACTGATTGTAGGAGTTAATTTTGTAGCTTGTTTAAACATATTTCCAGGGGCATTCATTGCAAATTCTTGGTATTTGAATATATTGAAACTAATGTGAAATTAAGTAACCATCAACAAGGAAAAATGGTATTAATGATACTGAATTCGCCTCTGACCCTTCTGTTAGCAACATTAAGTTTTAAAGATATGCGTTGTCTGTCAATCGAGTTGCAGAGAAGCTAACTGTGGTGCTGCTATGGACTTTTCAGGTAAAATAAAATCCAAAAGGACTTGTTACAATTGTTGAGGCCCTGCTTATTACAGTGAATAATAATGAGCATGGGGTTGATTCATCCAAAAGTATTTACCAATCCCAAACTGAACTGAGCAGTGACCATGCAAACCAATGCAAATATAGAAGGTAATGTCATAAAAATCTGTTGCCATGGAGTTATGATTAAAATATAATATTTAAAGATAATGACAAGTATAGATATGAGGATCATTAGTGATCATATTTCTTTTCACGTTGTCCTGACTCCATATCTTTAAGTAGTAGAAAATTCTATCTAAGTGATTGTGGAGCCAACGTTCTTGAATCAACATAATTCAGAATTAATATTCTTGGCTCATCTTACATATTGTAGTCAACAAAGCAAAGTAACATTTACTAATTATAAACACAGCTTAGAGAAGGTCTACATGTGAAAGATTGACTGATGAGATGTTTATTCATCACCATGTGTACGGATAGCACTGAACATGAACACAGAAACACTAATCTTCCCTTTCCAGTCAGTAAGAAGCTTACAATTTTGATAGTATCATGTATTAATTGTGGAAACAAAGTATTCTGTGAGAGGAAAGTGCCTTTTAGTTCTATTATGCTAATACCACAGTCTAAGCCTAAGGCACCTGTTTAAGTCCAGTAACACTGCTAATGTCACTGCCTTGGGAATTACACCAATGCAGTCTTAATTAGAACAGACTGAAACTCAAAAGTGAATAGATCTCTGTATACCCTATCCACAAAGAGAGGATGACACGATCCTTGTTGGGAGTGGGCCAGTGGTGAGAGTGGGAGAGTCAGGCTTTGGCTCGGAAGAGGCGTTGGCTCCAGGTAAGTAGTCCAGGTAAGTTGCTGTTAAGTTTCCCTTTTCTCTTTCTGTGTCAGGGGTACTTAGTGTAGTTTCAGTGGCCATTGTGTGTTCTTCATGGCCCATGTTGGAGTCCTGGGAGACCCAGAGACCCAGGGAACTACATCTGCATGAAGTGCATCTAACTGCAGCTCCTTGAAGACTGGACCATGTTAGGAATATTGAGCAGCAGCAGGACGACCTACGGGAGAGTGAGTAGATCATCAATTGGAGTTACAGGAAAGTAGTCACCCCTAAGTTGCAGGAGGCAGGTGGGGGGGGGGGTGAGTGTCAGGTGAAGGAATAAGCAGTTAGTACAGAGCACCCCTGTGGCCATTCTCCTCAATAATAAGTATACCCTTTTGCATACTGTTGTGTGAGATAACCTCCCAAGGGAATGCCACAGAGACCAGGTTACTGGCACTGAGCATGGGTCTGTGGTACAGAAGGGAAAGAGGGAGAGGAGGGGAGCTGTACTGAGAGGAGACTCAATAGTCAGAGGAACAGACAGCAAATTCTGTAAATGTGAACAGGACACCATGATAGTATGTTGCCTTCCAGGTGCCAGGGTCAGGGACTTCTCAGATCATGTCCACAGCATTTTGGAGGTGGAGGGAGAGCAGCCAGTTGTCTTGGTACATTTAGGTACCAATGACATAGGAAGGAAAAGCAAAAAGGTGCTGAAGAGAGAATTTAGAGAGCTGGACAGAAAGCTGAGAAGCAGGACTTCAGGGTAATAATTTCTGGATTGCTATCTGCGCCATGTGCCAGTGAGGGTAGAAACAGGGTGATTTGGCAGATAAATGTGTGGCTGAGAAACTGGTGCAGGGTTTCATGTTCTTGGATCATTGGGATCTCTTCTGGGGGAAGTATGACCTTTTCAAAAGTGACAGGTTGGACCCAAACCTGAGGGGGTCCAACATCCTCACGAGCAGGTTTGTTAGTGCTGTTGGGGAGGGTTTAAAGTCATTTGGTGGGGGAAAGGAACCAGAGTGAATGAACTCAGGATAGGACAGATGGTAAAAAAAGCAAAGATAGTGTGCAGTCAAACTGTCAGGAAGGGCAGGCAGATGATAGGACAAAATTGCAGCCAGCAGCGTGAATATCAGTTCATAAGGGATGCAGAATCAAAAAGCATAGCAAATACAGTACTCAAAGTGTTATATCTCAATGCATAGAGTATAAGAAATAAGGTGGATGATCTTGATGCACTGTTACAGGTTGTCAGGTATGATGTTGTGGCCGAACGATGATTGTAGTTGGGAGCTGAAAGTCCAAGGTTGCACATTGTATTGGAGTGACAGGAATGTGGACAGTGGAGGTGGAGTGGCTCTGCTAGTAAAGAATGGCATCAAATCATTAGAAAGATGTGACGTAGGATTGGAAGATGTTGAATCCTTGTGGTTTGAGTTACGAAACTGCAAGGGTGAAAGGACCCTGATGGCAGTTATTTACAGGCTTCCAAACAGCAGCTGGGATGTGGACTACATATTACAATAGGAAATAGAAAAGGTGTGTCAAAAGGACAATGTTATGATAGTCGTGGGAGATTTCAATATGCAGGTCTATTGAGAAACTTAGGTTGATAATGGATTTCAAGAGAGTGAGTTTGTTGAATGCCTATGAAATGGCTTTTTAGAACAGATTGTCATTGAGCCCGGTAGGGGATCAGCTATACTTATCAGCTTGTTATATAATGAAACAGAGACAATTAGGAAGCTTAAGGTAAAGGAACCCCTAGGAGCCATTGATCACAATATGACTGAGTTCAACTTGAAATTTGATAGAAAGAAAATAAAGTAGCAGTGACTTGAGTGGAGTATAGGAAATTAAGTGTTATGAGAGAGCATTTTGCCAAAGTAAATTGAAAGGAGATGCTAGCAGGGATGTCAGCAGAGTGGCAATGGCTTGAGTTTCTGGGAAAATGAGGAAATGTAGGATAGATGTATCCTAAAAACAAAGAAATACACAAATTGCAATATAGTACAACCTTTGCTAACAAGGGAAGTCATAGTTAGTGTAAAAGCAAAACAGAGGGCATGCAACTAAACAAAAATTAGTGGGACAATAGAGGATTGGGAAGCTTTTAAAAACCCACAAAAAGCAACTCAAAGAATCATTAGGAGGGAAAAGATGAAATGTGAAAGCAAGCTAGCAACAATATCAAGGTGGATAAAAAAAAAGTAGATAAAAGAGAGATGAGAGTTGATATAGGACCACTTGAACAGGAGGCCAGAGCAATAATAACAGGGGACAAGGAGATGGCAGATGAACTAAATGAGTATTTTGCATCAGTCTTCACTGTGGAAGACACTAACAGTGTGCCAAATGTTGAATGGTATGAGGGAATGGAAGAAAGTGCTGTTAGTATTACAAGGGATGAGGTTCTCAAAGAGCTGAAAGACCTAAAGGTACATAAGTCCCTGGACCAGATGAGCTGCACCCTAGGGTTCTGAAAGAGGTAGCGTTAGAGATTGTGGTGGCATTAGTAATGACCTTTCAAGAATCATTGGACTCTGGCATAGTTCCGGAGGACTGGAAAATTGCAAATGTCTCTCCACTCTTTAAGAAAGGAGGGAGGCAGCAGAAAGGAAATTACAGACCATTTAGTCTGACCTCAATAATTGGGAAGATGTTGGAGTCAACTGTTAAGGATGAAGTTATGGAGGACTTGGTGAAACAAGACAAGATTGGACAAAGTCAGCATGGTTTCCTTAAGGGAAAATCTTGCCTTATGACCCTGTTGGAATTTTTTGAGGAGATTACAAGTAGAGTAGATAAAGGAGATGCAGTGAATGTTGTATATTTGGATTTCAGAAGGCCTTTGACAAGGTGTCACACAATACTCAAAGTGGGAATAAAAGGAAAATAAGGATCCTTTTCAGGTTGGCTGCCAGTGATTAGTGGTGTCAGTGATGGGCCCACTTCTTTTAAATGCTGTATGTCAATGATTTAGATGATGGAATAGATGATTTTGCTGCCAAGTTTGTAGATGATATGAAGCTTGGTGGAGCAGCAGATAGTGTTGACAAAACAGAAAGGCTGCAGAAGGACTTCAACAGATTAGGAGAATGGGCAAGAAAGTAGTAAATGAAATACAATGTTGGAAAATGTATGGTCATGCACTTTGGTAGAAGAAATAAATGTGCAGATTATTTTCTAAGCGGGGAGAAAATCCAAAAGACACGCTCCCCGGCCTACTCCCCGTAACCTTTGATACCTTGGCCAATTAAGAGCCTATCAAGCTCTGCCTTGAATACACCTGATGACTGGAGTCCACAGCTGCCTGAGGTAACAAATTCCACAAATTCACCACCCTCTGGCAAAAGAAATTTGGATGGCAGTGATTGTCAGGAACACTATGAAGAGGGAGGTCACCTTCAAGCGGGGGATGCCCCGGTGCATCTTTTCCTGGTGACAGTGATGTCTAGTGTCCCTGTGAGACAAGCTGGAGAGAAACTATTGGAAAATGGGGGAAAGTTGACTGCTGAGTCATTCAACTTCGGGGACTCCCCGGTTCCTGCCGGTTGGAAGAGGAGGTTGGTAGAAAAGATGTTGAAGCTAGAAGGTGTCTTTTCCACTGACCAGTTTGATGTGGGTTGTTCCAAGAGCATTCGTCACACTATCCAGGAGACAAAGGACAGCCCATTTAGAGAGCGGACACAGAGGCTGGCCCCTGCAGAATTGGAGGATGTTCAACAACATTTGTGTAAGTTGAAGGTATCTGGGATCATCATCAAGTCCCAAAGCCCCTATGCGTCCCCAATAGTAGTGGCCCGAAAAAAGAATGGGAAGGTATGGATGTGTATGGACTATAGTACTCTGAACTGGTCCCTGACCAGTATACAGTCCCCAGGATCAAAAACGCGCTGGCCTGTCTGAGTGGTGCAAAGTGGTTCAGTGTGCTGGATGTGAGGAGTGGATATTACCAGATCCCCGTGAGTGAGGCTGACAAAGAAAAGATGGCATTTATATGTCCACTGGGATTTTCCCAGTTCGAAAGGATGCCCCAGGGCATCTCGGGAGCCCCTGCAACATTCCAGCATGTCATGGAGAAGATGGTGGGGGATATGAACTTGCTTGAGGTATTGGTGTATCTGGATGACCTCATAGTGTTTGGATCCACCTTGGAAGAACATGAAGCAAAGATGCTGAAGGTGCTGGGCCACCTGAAAGCTGAAGGGTTAAAACTTTCCCCGGACAAGTGCCAGTTCTGCCAAATGTCTATTAGCTATGTTGGGCACATAGTCTCATGGGATGGAATAGCTATGATGTGGTTATGATAGAGGCGGTGACCACTCAACCAAGACCCCAGACTGTGAGTGCTCTGCGCTCGCTCCTCGGGTTCTGTGGTTACTATCAGAGGTTTGTGAAAGTCTACGTGAAAGTAAGTCACCCTTTGAATCAGCTTCTGTGAGGTTACCCTCCCTTGGGGAAGAAAGGGAGGGGGAAAATGGACAGGAGGGTGGATTGTATCTTAGCCTGTCGGAGTCCTTTGGACTAAGGTGGGATGCAGAATGTGAGGAGGTCTTCCAGTCGCTGAAGGAGCTGCTGACCCAGGCTCCGGTGCTGGCTTTTGCAGACCCCCATTGCCGTATGTACTGCACATGGATGTCGGCCGAGAGGGCTTAGGGGGCGTCCTGTATCAAGATCAGGGCACCAGATTGAGACCCGTTGCTTTTATCAGCCGGAGTCTGTCGTCCTCCGAGAAAAACTATCCTACGCACAAGTTGGAATTTCCTGGTTTAAAATAGGCGGTGGTGGATAAGCTGAGAGACTACCTCTACAGGGCCAAGTTTGAGGTGAGAACGGACAACAACCCCCTAACTTATATCCTGACCTTGGCGAAACCAGATGCCACAGGCCATTGGTGGTTGGCGGCATTGTCTGCCCATGATTTCAGCCTGAAGTCCCGACCAGAAAGCAGGAATATTGATGCTGATGCTTTGTCCTGATGGGCGCATGAGGGACTGGTCAGGGACGAGAAGTGGGAGAGTGTTCCTGCCCCAGGGTGAAGGCCATGTGTCAGTTTGCTATCACCGTGAAGACTGAGGGTAAGGAGGGGGCAGGTCAAGCGGTAGATCAATTTGGAGCTTCTGATGATGCCACTCCACTAGTTTACTGTAACCTGACTGCTCTGAAAACAAACCAGTTACCGGAATTGAGTCCTGAGGAAGTGGCAGCTGCTCGGTGAGATGACCTAGGCATTGATACCATTTGGTCAGCAGTCGAAAAAGGAAACATGGCTCAAGCAGAGAAGACAAAAGATGCAGGAGTGCCTCCATTACTGAGAGAATGGCCTTGGTTGGAGTTGCGGAATCAGATCCTATACCGGGTCACATCACCCCTGGACCGACCTCAGCCTTCCCAGCTGGTTCTGCCTGAGAAGTATTTGAGGATTGTGTTGAAGTCACTTCATGATGATTCTGGACATTTGGGGATTGAAAAGACCTATGGATTGCTCAGAGACCAGTTTTACTGGCCCTGAATAAAGTCAGAGGTCGATGCATACGGCCGAAGATGCTGCCTACGTGGGCAGCTCCCTTGTCCCACTTGCAGAGTGTGGGGTCCCTGGACCTGCATTTCATTTATTATGGGCTTCCCAGGTGGATACATAGTGATCAGGGATGGGATTTCGAGAGCAGACTCATCGATGAGTTAATGGGCATACTTGGAGTCAAGAAGTTGAGGACCATGCCCTATCACCCGCAGTGTGACCCCCAGCCCGAAAGGTTTAATTGGACTTTACTAGACATGCTTGGGACCTTGAAGATCAGCAAGAAGAGCAGGTGGAGTCAACATATTGGACATCTGGTCCACAGTTACAACTGTACCCGAAATGAAGCTAGCGGGTACTTGCCATATCTGATGTTTGGGCGCAAGGCAAGGTTGCCCATTGACCTTTGTTTTGGGACTGACAAGGGTGACTTACCACCGAAGACTTATCTGAAGTATGTGTCTGATATGAGGAGAGAGCTGAAAAGGGCTTATGAATTAGCTGTGGTCGTGGCTGCCAAGCAGAATCAAGGAGATAAGAGGAAGTATGATCAAAAGGTAGGTTCTCCCAACTCATGATGGGAGACTGAGTCCTCATAAGGAATTTGGGTTTACCTGGGATGCATAAGTTAGCTAATCGCTGGGTGGCTACACCCTAGGTAGTGGAGAGTGAGATGCCAAGTATACCAACTTTCTGGGTGAAACCAGAGGATGGGAATGGGCCTGTTAAGATTCTCCATCGGAACCACCTGTTGCCCCTGGGGCAAGAGGTGCAGGTAGACCCAGAGCCCGACTTGGAGCCAACACCTAGTAAGAGGACTCTGCAGAAATGTGGGGTGACTGCAGGGCCTACAGCAGGTGAGGTTAAGCTGGCCCCCATCCCTGAGAGGGATACTGAGTCGGAGGATGAGGACCTGGATGTGTGGTACATGCTGCCTTTTGCTAGCGCCCCATTGATTGAGGAAGAGATTTCTAGCTCTTCTCCCACTGAGTCAGGTGAAGTGGGGGGGAGGAGCACTATCTGTGGGCAGCCTGGGTTGCAGCGGGACCCTGCAAGGGATGAAATGGGGCTTGGACAGAGGGGTCTGAGTTGCAGGTGGGCACGAGTGATAGGCCGGGGGAGGCCTCGCCAGGTAGACCGGAAGTATTCCCAGTAGTGTCTGAACCTGAAGAGTTAGGTGAGGGGGAACGGAGATCTCAGAGAATCAGAAGACCACTGGATAGACTGGCCCACATAGAACCAGGGGAACAGAGTGTGACCCTTACCGTGTTGGGGGGCTATGTCACTGCCTTTTACACCTGGATTGGACTTCGCGTTTTGCAGGAAGGATTGTTGAATTATCTCAACATCATGAGGACAAGACTACATTTGGTGGGGGGGGGGGGGGGGGGGGAGAGTAACGTGCTGTAAGGTTTCACTGCTAATGTAATGGCTTCTCTGTAGCAGCAATATTTGGGTTATGACTAGAGATAACAGGCTTTGGAATGCAGCTTCAGCGGCAGGTTGCTATCGATGCAATGCTCCTCAGACAGGATGAAGAGATCATTACTCCCCAATGCCATTCAGCTTTACAATTCAACCGCCAGGGGTAAGATATGTTAAAGTGCCGGGGTTAGGACTGAGCTTAAGTTACCATTCAATGTATTTTAGTAAACTATTTAAGAACTTTTTAAAAGCTATTTATTAATGCTTTTTGAGAGGGTGATTTTAAATGCATATCATATTATACAGAGTTAAGTATTGTATGTAATTAGTTTTGCTACAATAAGTGTATGGGACATTGGAAAAAAATGTTGAATTTCCCCATGGGGATGAATAAAGTATCTATCTATCTATCTATCTATCTATCTATTCAATGAGAGGGATGTTGTTCTTTCTTGTGGGTCTGGGAGCAGGGATTTTGCAGTCTTTTTTCGGCAAGAAATGAGGAGAGAAGACACGAATGGAGAGAGTTAGTTGACCGCCAGATGGAGTGAACTTGCAGCGAGGGTCCGAGGATTGGATACGCTCGGAGGAGGTCGACAAGAAATCAGTGGACCGAACCGAGAGTTCCAGCATTGCGCATTAGACTGTTTCATGAGAACGGGCCCTTTTCTTTTAGTTTCTTCACTAACCACATGGTCAAATTAAGAATTATTAAGCTCAATCATTTAATTGCATATTGTGTACTGTTTTTTATTTCATGGTATGAATTTGTAACAGGGAACATATCATGCAGCATCCACCCAAACAAGATTTCTTAAGTTTGGCTGGGCCGAGGGCTGTCTTCCCCTAGATTAAGCCGCTAGCCGAACCGAGAATTACATACGTAAGGTCTTTATTTATTGCAGCAAGTGGGCATTCTCTTGGACACCCTCTCAGTCGAAGCACTCCAAGCTCAAAGTACAACCACATTTATACTTTTAAGAACAAAGATAACAGAAAGTGATTTGCTGCAATTTCATGATGACACAGTTCACTTCAATAATTTGATTCTGACAAATAGATCCATTGAACTGCAATGGGAGCACACTGTAACTGACAAGACAACTTTGAAAGTTCAAACATCTTTACTCATCCAAATGCTTCTGAGTACAGTGAACTCAAAGACCCAAATCAGTGGCATGAGGGCTGACTTCCTGGGGGACACAAATATCCCAATTATTGACCGACAGTGCAAAATGCCTACACCCATGCTTGTGTGCTAATTGAAAAAATATACGTCTGGTCTGGAAGCTTCATAGATCTTGGTCACTATGATGCAAAATAACTTAGATGAAGGTGTCTGATGCCTGGTTTCATGTAAGCCAATTAACATACCCCAATTGTCCTATGTTTGGCTGATTAATGTGAGAATGTCTCATGGTGATTTCATTTTAAAATTTATATCTCCTGAGAAGCCATCTCCCTGCTGTGGGTCAGTAGCCTGGGCTCTGTTGTTTGTTTACAAAGCTGTCCTTTTAATTTCAAAACTGATTACTGCTAGTAGTTTACATCTGAACAGTATTGCTTTGAGGAATTGTTCTCGTTTGTCTGCTGTCTACACAGTTCCATATCCACTGATAGTCCTTAACACCTTGTACTCCTATTTTAATCATGCATTTTGCCATAGCTGTACTTGCATTAATTGTCTAGATTAAATGCATTAAATGCTTTCATTGTGTTTCTATCAACACGATTTATCTATCCGAGAGCATGTATCAGATTGATTAGACTGGTATAGCATACAATGCATTTTCAGTACATTGTATTTTCAAACCAATATATCACTGGTAGTGTTAGCTGATATAGCTGTGTTATACAATTATATTGAATCTTAAATGGATGATAATCTAGATGTTAAGATACATTTTGTTAAAACAAATTGTTGTTAAGCTTCAAGATTTTACATTGGATCTTCAAGTTTTTTTCCAATGCATGCAATTTTGGGCAGCCTATATCAAAATGGGTGATTCTAATCACCCTGTAGTTTGGACCAGTTATATTGCCAAGGGTGGCTTTGTGAACAAGTTCATAGAGTGTATTTGGAATGAAGCAAAACATGAGAAATTGACCATGGAGAAAGGCATTTTAGATTTGTTATTATGCAATAAGACAGGATTAATTAATGAAGATTCCCCCAGGAAAGAGTCATCATTAAATGAAAGAAATACAAATTCAGTTTGAGAGTGAGAAACCCCAATCTGAAGCTTGATTGTTCTATACTGTACTGGTACGTGGACATGGT
This sequence comes from Hemitrygon akajei, assembly GCF_048418815.1. Lineage (NCBI taxonomy): Eukaryota > Metazoa > Chordata > Chondrichthyes > Myliobatiformes > Dasyatidae > Hemitrygon > Hemitrygon akajei. The sequence goes on from NC_133149.1 coordinate 25,070,332, forward strand.
AGCTAAAGTGGATTTTGAAGTGGATTTTGAGTTGACAATTTGCCTTTGCCTTTCTGGGTACCTTTGTCTCATTAGTGTTTAGAAGAATGTAGGGGAAGATGGGCAAAGCAGTAGCCTATGCTGCCATCTTCCACTTTCCCACTGTACCCTAACTTCTGGTTATCGAGTGAGTCATAGATATTTGTCAATTCCTAACACTCTAATACAGGGTTTCCCAACCAGGGTTCCACGAGAGATCGTGATTAAAAAAAACATCGTATTTTGAACTTCGCACATTGCACAGTGCAAGTGCTTGCAGTGGTGGGCAGTGACCGAGTAACCCTGTTAGCAACCTCATTAGAGGACTCTCAGGCCAATATGGCAGTGCGCAGTAGGACCGTGTTTAAAGAGCAAACACGAGAAAATCTGCAGATCCTGGAAATTCAAACAACAACACACACAAAATGCTGGTGGAACACAGCAGGTCAGGCAGCATCTACAGGGAGAAGCGCTGTTGACGTTTCGGGCCGAGACCCTTCGTCAGGACTAACTGAAAGGAAAGATAGTCAAAGGAAAGATATCTTTCCTTTCGATTAGTCCTGACGAAGGGTCTCGGCCCAAAACATCGACAGGACCGTGTTTATTTGGTTTTGTCCATTCTCAGTTTTTAACTCGAGATAGGGGAGGCCATTTATAATTGGTGAGCCCTATATTTCACGGAGGGAAGGACGCTAGGCTGATGAGGAGCATGAAGTGCGTTTTCTGAGCATTGAATGGAATTGCCCAACTTGGGCTGTGACGTCAATCTCTCCCTTCCAAATTACCTTCCCCAACCTCCCCTTATCACCACCTTATGGGAGCAAACAAATTCTACCTGTGTAATAGAAAATTGGAGGGAAATTTTCATTCTTAAGAAGGAGTTTTTATGCTTTGTGACTCAGCTGCTGGCCTGCTGCTTTGCTGTTGTTGTAAACGTTGCAAGAGGTGGATTGTTCCAAATCAGAAGACCAGGTGCTTTTCCTTCTGCCTTAGAGGGACTGTGTTGGCATCTGTACAGATGGTGCCCCATTAATGGTTGGCTCCGTGAAGGGTTTCATTTCTCTTGTTAAAAAAGAAAGAAAATCCTGACCTTGTCACAACACACTGCTTTCTTCACTGAGAGGTGCGGATGTCAAAAGCTCTTGGAGAAGAAATGAAAAAAAGTTCTGGATGATGCCACAAAAATGGTTAACTTTATTTATCAAAGACCAGTTCATTCGAGAATGTTTAAAAAAAACTGGGTGAAAACCTGCACAAAGAGCACACTGATCTGCTACATAGAGAAATCCAGTGGCATAGCAGAGGAAGAGTTCTCAACAGAGTGTTTGAGCTGAAAGGTGAATTGCAGGAGTGCATTCAAGGAAACAGTATGCCAGATTTTGCTAAGTACTTTGAAGATGAAGAATGGCTGCAGAAACTAGACTTAGCAGACATTTTTCATCATATGAACCAGTTGAACAAGTCTCTACAAGGCCCTGGAGAAAATGTTTTGAGTTTAAATTACAAGATTCTTGGATTGAAAAGGAAATTGAATCTTTGGAAAAACCATGTTTGCAAAAGGAAATCTTGAAATGTTTCCACTGCTGCTTGGGCTTGAGAGTGAGGAAGGATCAGAAAGTCTTGAGTCTTATTGAAAACCACCTGGAAGGACTGTAGAACAAAACTGAACAGTATTCTTCCTCCCTTTCAACACAAGTGGCTGACTGGGTGAGGGACCCTTTCTCTGAATCTTCTGCTCAGCCTAAGAACTTGACTTTGAGAGAAGAAGAAGAACTTTGTGAGCTGCACTCTGATTGTGCACTCAAGATGAGATTTACTGACCTGCCCCTGGACAAGTTCTGGATTTCTGTGCAAGAGTATCTTGCCATTCATCGGAAAGCAATGGACATTTTGCTGCAGTTTTCAACTACTTACATGTGTGAGCAAGCTTTGTCTTGCTTAACAAGCATTAAGAGCAAGGATCGAAATGAACTCATTTCAGTTGAAGGTGAACTCTGTCTCTGCTTATCTCAAGTTTAACCCAGAACTGAGTATTTGTGCAGCAAAAAAACAAGCACAGGTTTCAAATGTTAGGCCTACATTTGACCATGATCATGTCACTTAGTAAGAAAATGTTTTTTAATGTCTTGAATAAAATTGTGTCTTAGGCTATATATTTATTCATATTGCTTTGGCTTATGGATTTTAGTAACCTTACTATTCAACATTTTCAATCAATTTTCATGTTATAAATAGCATTATTTAAAATCAATTTACAGCCTTTATTTAAATTAAATCTACCAAGCCTACCTTTACAAAAATTAAGTCTCATTTTGGCTTAAGCCGGTTATTTAACAGAAATTTATTATGTTCGGCTTATGAGTTTTTAAAATACGTGAAAGGGAAAAAAGTGATTAATTTTAAGAAAGATAAGCGAGGCTTAACTACCTGTATTTTTCAAGAAAGGTTGGCTAAAAATTCCTTCTCTACTCAGAAAAGCATGGACAAGTATTTTTAGGCAATTATATCTACAACTTACTGAACATGCGAACGAGCTGTAGAAATAATAACTTTTACACAGGGGTTCCCTGAGACCTGACAATTATTTCAAGGGTTTTTCCAGGGCAAAAAAGGATGAGAAAGGCTGCTCTACTGATTAGTTCAGTATGCTCTGCCCTCATAATATTATAATTCCTACCTATGAGGTCATGAATCAATCCTGTTTTGTTGCATCACAGTATTTCTAAAACACCATGGATGCTTCCTCAATATTTTCATTCAAAGAAATCATTCTAAATATACTCTGTGAACCAAACCTCAAACCATTTGAACCAGTTGATTTGCACAGTCCACATCAGTGTCTCGCAACCTTTTTTGGGTTACCACCACCTTGGCTCCTGGACCACATCCCCAGCAACCCCACTCCCTTTTTGGCCATTACATAAAAACTATAAAGAATTATGAATTATGATGTGCAGTGAAAGGAAATAGGAACTACAAATTCAAAGCAGTGATAAATGATTACAAATATTATTCAAATATATTTAAAGTTACAAATAAAATCATTTATTTATGCAATTACAGTAAAAATATTTTCATGAACAATTTTAGAGCGTACATTAGTAGTCCAACTATTCACTATTTCATTGCTTGGTGCAGTGATAACATTTTCTGAACATCAGGCTGAATGTCACTCAGAAGGAGTCTCAGATCCCCACGTTCAATCATTTCCAGTCTGTTTCATTGCTTTGAAAAGTTTGGCAACTGCACTGAAACTGCGCTGCACTAAGTATGATGTTGGACAGACAATAAAGAACATCTTGACCTTTCTCCGGAGTGCAGAAGAGCATTCAGAGATTTATAAGACCATAAGATCATAAGATATAGGAGCAGAATTAAGCCATTTGGCCCATCAAGTCTGCTCTGTCATTTCATCATGGCTGATCCAATTTTCCTCTCAGCCCCAATCTCCTGCCTTCTCCCTGTATCCCTTCATGCCCTGACCAATCAAGAATCTATCAACCTCTGCTTTAAATATGCTCAATGACTTGGCCTCCACAGCTGCCCGTGGCAATGAATTCCACAGATTCATTACCCTCTTGCTAAAGAAAATTCTCCTCATCGCCATTCTAAAAGGAAACCCTGAGGCTGTATCCTTTGGTCTCCTGCCATAGGAAACATCCTCTCCACATCCACTCTATCAAGGCCTTTCACTGTTCAATAGGTTTCAATGAGGTTACCCCTCATTCTTCTGAATTCCAGTGAATACAGACCCAGAGCTCTTCATATGACAAGTCATTCAATCCTGGAATCATTTTCATGAACCCCCTTCAGTATCAGCACATCCTCTTTAAGATAAGGGGCATAAAACTGCTCACAACACTCCAAATGAGGCCTCACCAGTGCTTTATAAAATTTCAACATTACGTCCTTGCTTTTATATTTCTAGTCCTCTTGAAATGAATGCTAACATTACATTTGCCTTCCTCACCACAGACTCAATCTGCAAATTAACCTTTAGGGAATCCTGTACAAGGATTCCCAAGTCCCTTTGCACCTCAGTTTTTTTTGTTCTTTTTCTCCATTTAGAAAATGCTCAAACCTTTCATTTCTTCTGCCAAAGCACATGACCGTACAATTCCCGGTACTGTATTCCTTCTGTTATTTCTTTGCCATTCTCCAAATCTGTGTAAGTCCTTCTGTACCCTCTCTATTCCCTTAAAACTACATGCCTCTCCACCTATCTTCATATCATCTGCAAATTTGCAACAATGCCATCGATTCCATCATCCAAATCATTTGACATATAATGTAAAAAGAATTGGTTATCTCTGCAACCAAAAGTCTTGCTATGATTTCTTTGAACCTCAGCTTCAGCTCAAAGTCATTTTGTAGCAAAATCAGTTCTTCCTCCACCTCTCTTGTTAATTCCTCATTACAAGTGGTCAGGAATAGATTTATTACCCAATCTGGAATTTGGATTGAGAGAAGATCCTGAAATCTCTATGACATGTCTATATGCAGCTCACCTACGTGGGCACAGTATATTTGTATTCTTTCTTTCTTTCCAACTCTGAGATGCTCAGAATTTGGAAAAGGTCACAGCAGCCAATGTTACACTTAAATAGGGTTAACTTGGACAAAAGTATGGAGACGAATCATTTGATTTTGAAATGATTCAAATAACTTCCTTGCAATTTCATTAAACTGTGAATAACTGACAGATAAGCAATGTCATGCCTAATACAGGGGGATGTTGTATATTTGGACTTTCAGAAGGCCTTTGACAAGGTTCCACACATGAGGCTGCTTACCAAGTTAAGAGCCCATGGTATTACAGGAAAGTTACTAACATGGTTAGAGCATTGGCTGATAGGTAGGAGGCAGCGAGTGGGAATAAAAGGATCCCTTTCTGGTTGGCTGCTAGTGCCTAGTGGTGTTCCGTAGGGGTCAGTGTTGGGTCCATTTCTTTTTATGCTGTATATCAATGATTTAGATGGTGGAATAGGTGGCTTTGTTGCCAAGTTTGCAGATGTTACGAAGATTGGTGGAGGGACAGGTAGTGTTGAGGGAACAGGTAGGATGCAAAAAGACTTAGACAGAGTAGGAGAATGGACAAGAAAGTGGCAAATGAAATACAATGTTGGAAAATGCACTTTGGTAGTAGAAATAAATGTGTAGACTATTTTTCTAAACGGGGAGAAAATACAGGAATCTGAGATGCAGAGGGATGTGGGAGTCCTTGTGCAGAACACCCTGAAGGTTAACTTGCAGGTTGAGTCCGTGGTGAGGAAGGCAAATGCCATGTTAGCATTCATTTCAAGAATATAAGAGCAAGGATGTGATGCTGAGGCTTTATAAGGCACTGGTGAGGGCTTACCTTGAGTATTGTGAACAGTTTTGGGCCTCTTATCTAAGAAAAGATGTGCTGGCATTGGAGAAGGTGCAGAGGTGGTTCACAAGCATGATTCCAGGAATGAAAGGGTTATCATACGAGGTGTCTGTACTCGCTGGAATTCAGAAGGATGAGGGTGGATCTCATTGAAACCTTTCAAATGTTGAATGGCCTGGCAGAGTAGATGTGGAAAGGATGTTTCCCATGGTGGGACAGTCTAGGACGAGAGGTCGCAGCCTCAGGATAGAGGAGCGACCTTTCAAAACAGGGATGCCGAGGAATGCTGAAAGGTGGTGAATTTGTGGAATTTGTTGCCATGTGAAGCTGTGGAAGCCAGGGTTTTGTGTGTATTTAAGGCAGAGATTGATAGGTTCTTGATTGGACATGGCATCAAAGGTTACAGGGAGAAGGCCAGGAACTGGGGTTGAGGAGGAGATAGAGAAAAAGGATCAGTCATGATTGAATGGAGGAGCAGCCTCGATGGGCCAGATGGCCTAATTCGGCTCCTATGTCTTAAGGTTTTATGGTCTTATGGGCTAGAGAGGTGAAGTCAGGACCATTCTAAAAGCCAGATTCGAAACTTTATGCCTTTGAATGCTATACCCTGATTCACAGGAATTTTGTCACTGCATGCTAAGAGTATGTGAATTGCACTAGCTAACACTGCACTGCAGTAGGGAATGGCATTAACGAGCAGCCTGGGCTCAGAAATATTACGATTTCTTCAGTCCAGATGTCTCATTATATGCTAAATACAGAAGTATCACATTGCTTTTCAAAAACTATAACATCTTTCAAGTAAAGTCTAAGAGAACGGTGGGTTAGCAAGAGGTAACGTGACTACATAAGAACATAAGGAATAGGAGCAGGAGTAGGCCATCTGGCCCATCAGGCCTGCTCTGCCATTCAATAAGATCATGGCTGATATGGCCATGGACTCATCTCCACCTACCTGTCTTTTCCCCATAACTCTTAATTCCCCTGCTGTGCAAAAATCTATCCAAACTTGCCTTAAAATAAATTTACTGAGGTAGCCTCCATGGTTTCACTGGGCAGAGAATTCCACAGATTCACCACTCTCTGGGAAAAGAAGTTCCTCCTCATCTCCGTCCTAAATCTACTCCCCAGAATCTAGAGGCCATGTCACCTAGTTCTAGTCTCACCTACCAGTGGAAACAACTTTCCTGCCTCTATTTTATACTTCCCTTTCATAATTTTATATGTTTCTATAAGATCTCCTCTTGTTCTTCTGTAATTATATGATCATTGTAACCATTTATGAGACATTGAGGATCAAATGCTTATAATCAGTAACTCATTTCTTAAATAAAGCCAGTCATCCCTCAACTGCCGCCCTCGCTAATGAGCGACCCCCACGCCCCTCACACCTCTTTTATCTGTATCACCCCACTTAGAAACTACCACCACTCCCGGGGGCAATATCACCCACTCTGGGAATCACTGATTTATATGATGATTAAAATTCCCCATCATTTTTACAATACCTTCATTAACATCACCATTGGATGTGTAAATGGTGGTGCTATTTAATACTCTTTACTATTGCTTATCTTATTCCAAGCTGATACTGTGATTTGATGAGCACCATTCCTCACCATTGAAGTAATATCTTCATTAACAGAACTACCCTATCTCCTTTCTTTAGTTTCCAGCCTTGGTTTCCTCCACAATCTGCATTATGGCCTAGTATGTGAATACCAATGCCTTTGAGCAGAAAAATCCACCAAAAGTTAGTGGACTCAGCCCAGTACATCACAGGTAAAACCCTCCCAGACATTGAGCACATCTACATGAAACGTTGCCATAGAAAAGCAGCATCAATCTTCAAAGATCTTCACAACCCAGGCCATGCTCTTTTCTCGCTGCTGCCATCGGGTAGCAGGTACAAGTGCCTTAGGACTCCCACCACAGGGTTCAAGAACAGATGTTACCTCTCAACCATCAGGCTCATGAACAAAAGGGGATAACTACACATATTTAAGGACTCTTTTATCTTGTTATTTCATGCTCGTTATTTATTTCCCTTTATTTATTATCTCCATTTGCACAGTTTGTTTACAGTTTACATTTCCTGATGTCTACTGTTTACAGATCCTGTTAACAGTTACTGTTCTATAGATTTACGGGGTGTATGGGGTGTCAGGGAGAGATAGTACCTCTGACGGGGAACACGTCATACTCTTCTGAGTAGTTCGTCCGCATTGGTCCTCACCTGACACTCAGCTCTCACCAGTGGTTCCTCGTAGCTGTTTGCATGTAACAGCGGCCACACCCCGGGCAACGGCTTCGACTGGCCGGCAAAACCTGGTGAGGGTAGCCGATGGGCCTCAAACCCTCGGTGAGTTAGGGCTTGTCTACCTACGCATGTGAAGACTGAATTCGGCGGACTACGCGGAGGAGACCACCACTTGGCAGTCCAATGAGTAGAAAGGCGGACCCAGCAAAACGTTGTGGAGCTCAATCAGGGCACAGTGAGAGATGTAGGACACTGCTGGCCATCCACTGCATCCCGACTTATCTCCAGCCGTCTCGACTCTGTCTTGCAACTGGATACAGATAGGTCGGGATGAGAGAGAGAGTATGATGATTTGCGCAACTCTCCCTCACTTTAATCCAAGTCAAGCACAAGTCACGATTCCAAACCCATTCCGCTAAAAAACTTCAAGTCCTGTGGCGATGGGCGAGTGGCGAAGCAGCAGGTGTGGATACACTGGAAGCTGTAGACACAAACCTGCACACAGGCGGCCCAGGGCATTGGGTCGTTCTCCGCTGGAATGAAGCAGCAGTGGAGCTCGGCAGCCCCCTGGGTGTCTGAGCAGTCCTCTTTAGGAATCGCTCTGCTCACCTCCATGGAGGAAGGGGCTAGAAAAGGTGCCTCGAACATAGCCTGCTTCATCTTACCCTGGCCAGCACACCGCGGCTGGTGGGGATCCCACTCAGTAGTCGAACTACAAAGAAGACAAAAGTGAAGGTGCTCAACCTTAGCACGTGGAACGTGCGAACTCTGCTTGACTTCGCCAAGGCTGTCAGACCAGAAAGAAGAACAGCACTGGTCGCCAAAGAACTAGCCCGCTATAATGTGGACATTGCAGCACTCAGTGAAACACGCCTAGCAGACAAGGGCCAGCTTACAGAACGTGGTGGTGGGTACACCTTCTCCTGGAGCGGTCGCAGCAGCACTGAACGACAAGAGGCTGGCGTTGGATTTGCCATCTGATCCCACCTCGCTCATAAGCTTGCCAAGCTTCCAGAGGGCATCAACGATCGCCTGATGATGCTTCAGCTCCCACTTGGCAATAAGAGGAGTGCAACGTTGATCAGCACATATGCCCCAATGATGACCAACCCAGATGACATCAAAGATAAGTTCTATGAAGAACTTGATGCCCTCATAGCAGCAGTCCCACAGTCAGAGAAGCTTATTGTCCTCGGGGACTTTAACGCCAGAGTGGGGACAGATTACCAGACCTGGGAAAGGATTCTTGGAAGACATGGTATTGGCAAGTGTAACAGCAATGGCCTGCTGCTCCTCAAGACATGCGCTACGCATGGCCTTGTCATCACCAACACCCTATTCCGCCTCTCTACCCATAACAAGACATCTTGGATGCATCCACGCTCCAGGCACTGGCATCTGATTGACTATGTCATCACCAGAAAGAGGGACTGGCAAGACGTGAGAGTGACAAAGGCCATGTGTGGTGCCGACTGCTGGACGGATCATCGACTCATAGTGTCCAAGTTTAAACTTCGCATCCTGCCTGTGAGAAGACCCCAATGTCAGAAGACTGCAAAGAGGCTCAATGTCTCCAAGCTGAAGAGCAGCGTAGTTGCAGAAGAATTTCGTGAAGACCTAGATAGCAGGCTGCTTGACACACCCCAGGATGACCACACCAGCACTGAAGAGCAGTGGACGGCTTTCAGAGATGCAGTCTGCTCTACCGCTCTCGAACACCTCGGACCAGCAATCCGTAGACATCAAGACTGGTTCGATGAGAACGACGAGGAGATATAGGCACTGTTGTCAGAGAAACACCAACTGTTCAGAGCGCACCAGAACGATCCCACATCACAAGCAAAGATAGATGCCTTCGCCAGTGCAAGACGGAAAATGCAGAAGAAACTCCGTGAGATGCAGGATATCTGGTTCAGCAATAAGGCCGATGAGATCCAGGGCTACGCAGACAGTCACGACACAAAGTGTTTCTACGATGCTTTGAAGGCTATGTATGGACCTCAGTCCTCTGGCTCCTCCCCCCTCCTCAGTGCAGATGAGACTTGGCTACTGACAGAGAAAAAGCAGATTTTGGAGAGATGGGCTGAACACTTCAACCAGGTCCTCAACCGCCCTGCCGAAATCAATGATGAGGCCATTGCTCGCCTACCTCAGCTGGAGATCAACCTGGACCTTGACAACCTCCCCACAGAAGAAGAAGTCAGGAAAGCCATCAGGCAAAGCACCAGGATCAGATGCAATCCTTGCTGAAGTCTACAAAGCAGGAGGCCCAGTCATAATGCAGAAGCTGACAGAGCTCTTCCAGTCTATGTGGAACGAAGGAAAGGTCCTGCAACAGTTGAAAGATGCCAGCATAGTCCACATCTACAAGAGGAAAGGCAACTGCCAGTCTTGTGACAATCTCCCTCCTGTCCATAGCTGGGAAGATCTTGGCTCGTGTCCTGCTTAATCGTCTTCTCCAACACCTTGAGCAAGGTCTCCTCCCAGAAAGCCAGCGTGGCTTCCGTGCAGAGCGTAGAACTGTCGACATGATATTTGCTGCACGTCAACTCCAGGAAAAATGTCAGGAGCAGCACAGCGACCTCTTTATGACCTTCGTCGATCTGACCAAGGCATTTGATACGGTCAGCAGAGATGGCTTATGGAAGATAATGGAGAAGTTTGGCTGCCCTAGCAGGTTCATCACGATTGTTCAGCAGCTCCACGATGGCATGATGGTGAAAGTTTTGGATGATAGTAACCAGTCAGAAGCCTTCCCAGTGACGAACGGTGTGAAGCAATGATGCGTTCTCGCCCCTACACTCTTTAGCATGGTCTTCTCTGCTATGCTGACTGATGCCTTCCGCAATTGTCAGGATGGTATACACGTCAGATACAGGACTGGCGGTGGGCTATTCAACCTCCGGCGTCTGCAGGCTGTTACAAAGGTAAAGGAGACCGTCGTCGGAGACCTCTTATTCGCTGATGACTGCACCCTCAACGACAGCACAGAACAGAAGATGCAGCGAGAAATGGACTGCCTCTCCCGAGCCTGTGACAACCTTGGACTTACAATCAGCACCAAAAAGACCAAAGTTATGTACCAGCCCGCACCCAGAAACCCCTACCAGGAACCACACATCACAGTAAAGGGGCAGAAGCTACTGGCAGTCGACAGCTTTACTTATCTGGGCAGTACTCTATCACGAGCGGTGAACATAGATGCAGAGATCAGCAACAGAATTGCCAAAGCCAGGGCCGCCTTTGGGAGACTCCGTGAGAATGTATGGGAGCGGAGAGGACTCAGCCTTACCACCAAGCTGAAGGTCTACCGAGCAGTGGTTCTCACCACCCTCCTCTATGCCAGCGAGACCTGGACTGTCTACAGCAGACACGCTAAACAGCTCAACCACTTCCACTTGAGCTGCCTCCGCAGACTTCTCCATGTACAATGGCAGGACAAAGTCCCAAACACGGAGGTCCTGGAGCGGGCTAGCACCCACAGCGTCTACACCCTCCTACAGAAAGCCCAAGCCAGATGGGCTGGCCATGTCGTCAGGATGTCTGACAGTCAACTACCAAAACAGCTGCTGTATGGAGAGCTGAGCCAGGGCAAGCCCACAGTTGGAGGGCAGAAGAAACGTTTCAAAGACTGCCTCAAAGTGTCCCTCAAAGACCTCAACATCAATCCCAGTAGCTGGGAATCACTTGCACTGGACCGCCCAACCTGGTGGAGCAGGACCACTAAAGGAGCGGATGTAGCAGAAATCAGACACACTGCAGAGGCTCAGAGGAAACGTGTCACACGCAAGGCTCGAGCTACCTCCACTTCCACTGCAGCACCTACCCTCATGTGTCCCACATGTGGGCGAGCTTTCAGGACCTGGATTGGCCTCACCAGTCACCTCCGGACCCATAGTCACAAACCCTCCACCTGACAGAAGTCGTGGTCGTCTTCGACTCTGAAGGACGAACAACATAGATTTGCTCAGTATACCCGCAAAAAAACAAAATCTCAGGGTTGCATGTGGTGACATGTATGTACTCTAATAATAAATTTTACTTTGAACCTTGAACTTTGAACTTTGGTCACATGGCAACCATATCTCTGCAATTGATATCAGATGATACCTATTCTTGTTTATATCGATTCAGTATTTGTGTGAAAATCTGATTCAGTTTCTTAATATAGGGATTGAGGACATCAGCAATAAGAATAGAGGATTAAGGACACTGGCAGAATAGTTGAAGGAGGAAAAATTGGGAATGGAGATGTGAATAGTTGGTGGGGAGGGAGTGGTTGAGGTTGGCTGTGGCAGATAAAGGGAGGATGTCAAAAGGAGGTTCGGGAAGAGAAGGGAAAATGGGCTTTGGGGAGTGGGTTTTTGCAGGGTTCACACTCGCATTACTTGTGTATATTTAGATTTACCTGTAGGTCTCTCATCTGGACTCTATGGAATTGAAGCCACGTTGTCCCAGGAGTAGCCAAGATACTTTGGATAATATTATATTCCTGGCGATACTCCAAAAGAGAAATGACATCATCTTATGCTTCTCCAGCCAAATGTTGAATCAGGGTCACGAGGGTCACTCTTGACAGAAAGTGTGTAATGAACTTCCTAAAAATCAATTCAGCCTGGAAAATGTTACAAATGGAACTTATTCAGGGTTAAATGAATTTTCCATCTCATGGCTCTGAAAGGAAGCAGAGCTATGCTCTCCAATATTAAAAGATGCAAAGTACTACTGATGTGGGCAAAGTGAAGCCATAGCCACCAAATTTAGACAAATGAAAGTACTTAGACTAGAAGAACTAAAAGAGACACTTACCCAGGATTTTAGCAAAGGTCTTGTGGAGAAGATTCTTGATGGAGTCAGGATAGTAGCAAATGGCTAAATCTTGAGTGTTTGTAATAAACTATAACAATAAAAATGGAAGTACTATAATGGCTAGTTGAGTTATAGGAAAACACAGGGCTGGGATATGGTTAAATACATCTATGAAACCAAAGGGAAATGAAGGAAGAACACTAGAGTCCCAAGAGATTTATTCAGAGTGAGTGTCAGTATACCAGACAATGAGGAGTACAGAATGTAATATCTATTTTCACAAAAGAAGCAGAGCTAATCTAAGTAATTACAGGTCAATAAGTTAAACATATTTGTTCAGAAAAGTTTCAGAATATTTAATTAAAAATGATACAAGCAAATATTGAGACAGAGAAAATAATTAGAGGGAGTCAACATGGATTTTAATGATGATCATGTTAACATACATAATCCACTTCCCAGAGAAGGTGGAATTAAGGATCAATTTTATTTGCCATATATATTCACACGTTTAAGGAACTTGCAGTGGTGTGTTGGCGCAACATGCAACAAAACACAACATTCAACAATTATGAAGAAAAAGAATTATATAAAAGTTGGAGGTTACAGGACAGATATGGAATAAAATGTGCATAAATAGATAAATACCAGCATGCATTTATAATGTAGCAGCATTTTAAAGAGTGGTTTAAAGTATTTAAATTTCAGTGCAGTGAAGGTGTAATAAAGGGGATTGGAGAGGGTCTAACTAGAATGTGTGCTCAGGTTAATTGCCTGGGGGGGGGGGGGCGGGGAGAAACTTTTTAAATGGTGTGAAGATTTTGTTTTAATAGGCCTACGGTGCTTTCCAGAAGAGACCTTTTGGAAAAGGCAATTTGTAAAGTGGGAAGTGTTTCAATGATTGTTCCTGCCCACTTCTTTGTCCTGGACACATACAAGTCCTACAGTGATGGTAAACCGTAGCCAATGACTTTTTCTGTTGACCTGACTGTTCACTGTAGTTTCCATATATTGTGAAAGGGTGCTGCATCAAGCCAGACAGTAATGGCTGACGTGAGGTTGCCCGCTATGAGACGGCAGTGTAGAATTGCACCAGTATGTTCTGAAGAAGATGGAATCTCACCAACTGCCACAAGAAACACATCCTCTGTTGAGTAACTGTGAATATTAGGTGCAAGGATTTACAGTAAATCTTTGGCAATGTCTATTTTCAGAGTCTATAGATGAAAATCACAGAATTGGTGGGAAGTTAGAAAATTCAATTCAAAGCCAGAAGAAGAAACGATGGGTAGAGTTAAGAAGAGCTTCTCAGCGTGATTGGAAGTGGTAGTCACCCCAGACCCCAGGTAGTCTCAGCAGATGATGCAACACTTGAAGAAAGGAAAACAGAATTAACCCTTTATCATTTGAGTGAATGTCACCAACACGGAACCATTAATTCCACTTCTACATCCACAGATGCTGCCTGACCTACTGAGAGTTTCTAGTATTTTCAATTTATTCAGAAGTTTCCAGTTTCTGAATTCTTGAAATTTTCTACTTATAGAAACAGGAGATTTGACTACCTTCAAAGAAAACTCTATCCCCTATCTTTGGAAATGTTCCGTAGCTCAAATTCTCAAGTCAGCCGGACTTCTGGTAATCTGACACAATGTAGGATACTGACTGAGGAGGAGAGGTCAGAGATGCCCCTTACTCTAGCTCCACCTTAGGGTTGCCCCTGTGGAAAGAAAACAGGTGTTCTGCAAAGCTGGGCAGGAGACTAATATATGAAATAGATTTGGGTGAAGCAACAAGGCAAGAAAATTGCATAATGTGAGAAATATGGAGGAATGGGGGAACCGCAAATCCCTAACTGTGATTGGGCAGATAGATTCTCTCTTTTATTTGCCTAAGCATATAAAATAAGAGCAGGGAGATTATGGCAGAATTGTACACAATTGGGTGGCGGGGTGAAGATACATCTCTACTAAAGGAGATGTAAGCTGCTCCTTCCCTCTTCTAGCCTGCAAATCACCCTCGGGCAAGGTGTAGCACCTGCTTAGCCACCCCCTCCCCCCCAATCAGGGTCATCTTAAGCTAAGGGAGCAGGTGGTGGATGGTCATATGAGCAGCTGGTGCATATCACAAGTCCTGGTTATGCGACCACTGATGCCAGGCAGACGACCTCTGAAGAGTATTGATAATGGCTGGGGTCACCAGTCTTGTAAAGACACTGCCCAGAAGAAGGCAATGGCAAACCACTCCTGTGGACACATTTGCCAGGAACAATCATGGTCATGGAAAAACAGTGATCACCTATGACGTGCACATAACAAACAAACAAAATAATGACATCGTAACTTTTCCTCTTTATTGATCACAGCACTTGAGATTGGACTATCCATAATGAAAATTGCAGAAGCCGACCAAATGAAAAAGAAGTGTAGACAGTATAGTGTAAAGTATCTGAAATATAGATTTATACCAGCAACAAGCAACCAACAGCAGCCAATGTGTCTGCTGTGTGAAAAAGTTTTTTTTCAGATGAGACAATGAAACCGTCCATAAAGTCAATAAAACAAACAAGAACTGGGTCACTTTGTGAAAACTTTCAGAAACGGAAAACTCTTTAAATAATGTTTGCCAGCCCTTCAGAACAAAGCAGTGATGGTTTGCTTTCTTCATACAACATTTCATTGCTCATTGCAAAATCTGGAAAGCCCCATACAGTTGGAGAAGAACTGATTCTGCCAGCAGCAAGGGAGGTTCGGAGTACGGTTTTGCGTAAGTCACCAGGCCAAACAATTCAAGCAATTCAGTGACACCTGTGACTGTTCAGTGACAGCTCTGTTCAAAGACGAATAGATGTAATGTCTGAGAATGTGGAAGACATAAGAACATAACAAATAGGAGCAGGAGTAAGCCATCTGGCCCGTTGAGCCTGCTCCGCAATTCAATAAGATCATGGCTGATCTGGCCATGGACTCATCTCCACCTACCTGCTATTTCTTCATAACCCTTAATTCCCCTATTATGCAAAAATCTATCCAACCTCTTTGTACAACGTACATATGTCAACAGAATTTGCTATGCAGTTGGATGAATCAATTTTGCCAGGCAATGAAGCTTTGCTTCCTGGTTATGATCGCTACATAAAAGATGAAAGCATGCTTCAAAAGTTGTCATTTGAAGGGGGACTAGAAACAGATATGAAGGGGGTGTCGATATTTCAGGATGTTAAGCATTTTTTCAAAGTGAAGGACATTCTGCTCACCAACATTCCTGCTTGTGCAACAGATGGGGCACCATCAATGACAGGGTTATTACTTTCTTGAAAAAAAGCTGGACCTAATACAGCTTGAGTGTTGGAGCTCAAAGTTCATTTTTGATTCCGTCTGTAAGATGTTTGTACATTCTTCCTGTGATCACGTGGGTTCCTCCACAGGCCAAAGATGTATCAGTTAGTAGATTAACAGGTAATTGCAAATGGTTCTGTGATTAGACCGGGATTAAATAGGTGGGCCGTTAGGCGATGTGGCTCATTGGGCCAAAAGGGCATGTTCCGCATTGTGTTGCGAAATAAAATTTTTAAAAAAAGTAATTCACAGATAACATCTTGTCACAAAAAAACAAAGTGATTGGCTGTAAAAATCATTAAATGCTGTTATCACAGCAGTAAATAACATCAAATCCCATGCTCTCAATTATTCATTATTTTGAGTCCTTTGTATTGGGAATGATGAACTTTTTGAATGCTTGCTGATGCACACAGAAGTCAGATAGCTCTCAAAAGAAAACTACCTGAGATGCTTTTATGCATCTTTTGAAACTGTGAAGACCCGAATGCTTCATTTCTTAATCAACTCAAAAATATTAGGCATGATCATAAGACATAGGAGCAGAATTAGACCATCTGGCACATTGAGTCTGCTCCTCCATTCAATCATAGCTAATCCTTTTTCTCTATCTCCTCCTCAACCCCAGTTCCTGGCCTTCTCCCCGTAACATTTGATGCCATGTCCAATCAAGAACCTATCAATCTCTGCCTTAAATACACACAAAACCCTGGCTTCCACAGCTTCACATGGCAACAAATTCACAAAATCACCAGCCTTTGGCTAAAGAAATTACGCTGCATCTCTATTCTGAGGCTGTGCCCTCTTGTCCTAGACTCTCACACCATGGGAAACATCCTTTACACATCAACTTTGTCTAGGCCTTTCAACGTTGGAAAGGTTTCAATGACATCCCACCCTCATCCTTCTGAATACTTTACTTTATTGTCACCAAACAATTGATACTAGAGCGTACAATCATCACAGTGATATTTGTTTCTGCGCTTTGCGCTCCATGAAGTATTGAATTATTGAATTCCAGCCAGTACAGACCCACAGCCATCAAATGTTCCTCGTATGATAACCTTTTCAACCTGGAATCATCTTTGCGAACCTCCTCTGCACCTTCTCCGATGCCAGCACATATTTTCTAAGATGATGGGCCCAAAACTGTTGACAATACTCAAAGTCAAGCCTCACCAGCGCCTTATAAAGCCTCAGTATCACATCCCTGGTCTTATATTCTAGACCTCTTGAAATGAATGCTAACATTGCATTTGCCTTCCTCACTACCAACTCAACCTGCAAGTTAACCTTCAGGGTGTTCTGCACAAGGACTCCCAAGACCTTCTGCATCTCAGATTCCTGGATTTTCTCCCCATTTAGAAAATAGTTTGCACATTTATTTCTACTACCAAAGTGCATGGACCAACATTGTATTTCATTTGCTTCTTTCTTGCCCATTCTCCTAATGTCTAAGTCCTTCTGCATCCTACCTGTTTCCTCAACACTACCTGCCCCTCCACCAGTCTTCGTAACATCTGCAAACTTGGCAACAAAGCCATCTATTCCACCATCTAAATCATTGATATACAGCATAAAAAGAAGTGGTCCCAACACTGACCCCTGCGGAACACCATTAGTCACTGGCAGCCAACCAGAAAGGGATCCTTTTATTCCCACTTGCTGCCTCCTACCAATCAGCCAATACTCTAATCATGTTAGTAACTTTCCTGTAATACCATGGGATCTTAACTTGGTAAGCAGTCTCATGTGTGGCACCTTGTCAAAGGCCTTCTGAAAATCCAAATATACAACATCCACTGCATCCCCTTTATCTATCCTACTTGTAATCTCTTCAAAGAATTCCAACAGGTTCATCATGTAGGGTTTTTCCTGAAGGAAACCATACTGACTTTGTCCTATCTTGTCCTGTGTCACCAAGTACTCCATCACCTCATCCTTAACAATTGACTCTAACATCTTACCAACCACTGAGGTCAGGTTAACTTGTCTATAATTTCCTTTCAGCTGCCTTCTTCCTTTCTTAAAGAGTGGAGTAACATTTGCAATTTTCCAGTCCTCTGGCACCATGCCAGAGTCCAATAATTTTTGAAAGATCATTTTTAATGCCACCACAATCTCTAATGCTACCTCTTTCAGAACCCTAGGGTGCAGTTCCTCTGGTCCGGGTGACGGATGTACCATTAGATCTTTCAGCTTTTTGAGCACCTTCTCTCTTGTAACAGTAACTGCACCCACTTCGCTTCCTTCACACACTACAAATTCAGGCATACTGCTTGTGTCTTCCATGACCCAACTGCTGCCCCATTTTATGTACTTTCAGGTAGAGAGTCAGGCTTTGCCTGAGCTATGATGACATCTTGGGTGGCGGGTCGGTACATCTTTACCAAAGGAGGTGTAAGGTGTATCATTAAAAATAAAGTAACTGTTTTGAACCCACTTTGTTAGCTGGAAGTATGTCCACCTTGGTCATGAGGGATGACCCACCACTTAAGCAGTGGATTTTGGGAGCTGGACCTCATCACAGAACTAAACAGGGAAGCAAGCTAGTCTTTTCTTCTGAAGAATAATTAGATACAGTCTTGTCTCCCCATATCAAAGGTACCCATAGATATCTATATGGGATAGGAGTTAAAATCTTCTTTTGACTTTTGGGCTTTGCAAACAGGGAACCTAACACCTTCACAGGCCTCAACAATCTCCATTTAGTGATCACTTTAAACAGCAGTGCAGTTTCTGAAAGCACAAGAAGTTGCAGACTTAAATCCGTGACACATGGATTCTTCACATTTCCATGAGGTCCCCTGATACCTCAGCAAGCTCAGCTTTTAAAAAGGCTACATGTACACATCACCAAATGTCCCTGAACTGTCACTCAAAGTCTACTTCATTCAAATTAGAGGAAAGGACTGACATTGGGGGTCCTGATACAATTAGCAGAAATACTGTACCTGAGGGTTTTCAGTGACCCTTTAGCGGAGAGTATGAAATAAAAGAAACCTGGCACCTGTTACAATTTCAAGATGATAAAGTAAATTTAACAATGAATCTCAATCCTTCCGCATCTGTTGACACACACAATATTTTAAAATAACCTCAGTAGAGAGTGAGATTCTCTAAAACAATAGAGCAAATTTTATTATGATTGTCCAAGAAAAAGATAGGTGCTTTCTGACTTGATTTGCAATGTAACTCAATGGAATGGTTTGTGATAGAGAACTGATAATCTCCTTTGTTCTTTCGTAATTGCAGTGACATTTTCAACACCTCAGAGTAAAGGACAAAAAACATCTCACTCTTGGCAGGAAATTTATTTTGATTAAAATGTCACAATGAGACAGTTGTAATATCGGGTGAACTCCCCTGTTTAAATAAAATATTGGCATAGTTCTTTGATCTTCAATTGTTTATTATCTCCATTTGCCAGGACAGTGCTGGGATTGTTGCTCAGATACCACCACACACAGTGGAACGGCCCTTTAGATCTGATTTCAAAATGTAGCTTACAATAAGGCACTTCACAGAGACTGCAGTACACAATATGAAGAGTAATGGGCAAGTGAAAGTGACAAAGGTTGAAATCTGATTTTAAAACTGGGGTGGGAGGTAGATGATAGTTAAGATTTGTTGTTTCTATCACCCAGAGTATTAATTTAGAATCTTTAATGGGCTTATAGACATGCTGTTACTCCTAGGCATCATTTGTTCTGTATGTAATTCACTAACAGCTATCCATTATCTTCAGTAATGTACTGAGTGTATCTTCTATCAATTCATAACCTGGCAAACTCCAAGCTTCCATTATTTGTTGAAGTGATGCTTTATCATGAAGTTCAAGAGAAAATGGAAATGAATTAAAATCTCATAGGACTTCTTATTTATCCATTCATCTTCCACTCTGCACTTAAGAATCCTAACCATCCTGGTTTAGAATTATTGAGCCTGGTGATTGTTTTTCATTAAAATTAATGAACCACTGCCTTTGTAAATAGTTTAGATTTGCAATTTTCAACAGCCTTCTCTCAAACTATGATATTGCTTTTCTGGATGCACGCTGATACCTTTCAATTAATCTGGTAATTAAAAGGAACCAAAGGCTATTTTCTCTTCTTTTGATTTGCTGAATATTACTATATACTTAATTTCAGAGCAGATTCTCCTGTTAAACCCCATTACCCCAGCTAACTGAATCCACAATAACTTCAGTTGGAATAGGTTATATTTCAATATGGCTTGAACAGGAGAGATAAATCTGAATGCAAATTAGCTGAAATAAATTACAGGTTCATGGTCTTGTCCCTCTGAGGGAATAAACTTTAAAATTGACAAGAAAAATAAAAATAATTGTCTGGCATTATGATTGTACCACAAGATGTCACCAAATTACTTTGCGCAGATGGATTACACACTCAGTATGAGCTATCCGTTCTGCACAGGATGTGCATCTAAGAAAGTAAATTGAAGAAACAAGGTCAATATTATGCAATGATAATATAAAAATAACAAGTTGCACAAAGTGTATGTGTTAGGTAATGCCAAATGTGAATTTTTAAAGTAACATGTATTAGAAAACCGAAGGGGGTTGTGGTGAAGGGGAGGTTCCTACATTTTGGAGGTTAGTAGGTGTTGTGATGAATTTTGATCTCGACATCGGGAATATACAGGCAGAATCAGAATCAGAACCAGAATCAGGTTTAATATCATTGGCATATGTCATGAAATTTGTTTATTTGGTGGCATTAGTACATTGCTATACATAATAATGAAAAAATAGAAGTTACAATAAATATATATATATATATGTGTATTAATAAAACAAATTAAATTAAATTAAATAAGTAGTGCAAGAAGAGAGCAAAACAATTAAATAAAACAGCAGGGTAGTGTACAGTACATGGGCTCATTGTCCATTCAGAAATCTGATGACAGCAGGGAAGAAGCTCTTCCTAAAACATTGTCCTCAGTCTCCTTTACCTCCTCCTTGATAACAGCAATGAGAAGAGCAATGATAAGAACACTTATCTTGGGTGATAGGGATCCTTAATGATGGATACCACCTTTTTGAGGTGTCACCTTTTGAAGATGTCCTTGATGCTGGGGAGAACACAAACTGGCAAAATTGTACACAACGCCACACCAGGGCAAAAAATCAAAGACTTTATCCAGGATATACACACTAAGCATCAGATGAAGTCTGAGGGTAGAAAATTGAAATATTTCAGGGAGGAATTACAGAGCAAGAGCAGTTAAGGGTGTTAAAATAGAGATGTGAAAAAGCTAGAATTAGGAATGAAGAGGGAACTAGATGATTTTGCATAGATTGGAGAGGTAGGAACTATGGTAGGTCAAAAAGCCTCAGAAAGTCTTGAAAGTAGATAAAATTGATAAAAGTCTTGACAAAATTGAGTTGAATTTAATCAGCAGCTCCTAGTTCCTGGGTCCCTGGTGTCAACATCACTGACGATCTATACCTGGGCCCAACATATTGATGCAATCATGCCAGCAGCTATATTTCATTAGGCGTTTGAGGAGATTTGGTATGTCACCAAAGACTCTAGCAAATTTCTAAAGCTGTATAGTGTGAAGCATTTTGACTGGTTGTATCAACGCCTGGTATGGATGTACTAATGCACAGAACGGGTAAAAGCTGCAGAGGGTTGTAAACTCAGCCAGTTCCATTATGGGCACTAGCCTCCCCGACATCGAGGCCACCTTCAAAAGGTGCTCAAGAATGCAGAATACATCCTGAAGGACCGCCACCATTCAGGAAATGCCCGCTTCTCATTACTACTGTCAGTAAGGAAGTACAGGATCCTGAAGATGCACACTCAATGTCTGGTGAAGATGGCGCCTGCGTACAATGTTCCCACAGTCAACATCTTGTAGATAGACGATGAAGATATTTATTTCACTTCTGTTATGTCTTTTACATCTGGTTTTTGTCTTGAACATCTTTAGGAACTGTTAGAGCCTGTGATTGAAGTCTGGAGATAGTTTGGGTGATCCATCGCTCTGCAGTCTCTGAGAGGACTCTGGGAGGCAGAGGCAGCGAATACGAGCCTCATCGTGAGGAAACTATGGGACAGGTCGTGAGTCGATATCTGACTCCATTTCGCCAATTCAAGCTTCCATTGTTTGCCAATTAAAGTGATGAAGGAAATTGAAACATCGAGGAGAATGCTGAAGGTGAGCACCAGCTGCCTGCCTTGTGATCGCTGGTGGAATCACTCTGCTGCCAGAGAGGGGAGACTGCCTTTTTATCGCTGGTGGGATTGCTCTGTTGCCAGTGCCTGGAGAATCTTACCCAGGTTTTCTGTGTTTTGGATATGGATATGAATATGGACTTAGACTATGGACTATGGACTTCTTTTCAGTTTTAGTTTTTTTTATATTCTGTGTTTTTCTTCCTTTCTTTCTCGTTTTTTGTGTGGGGGAGAGGGATTTGGGGCTCGATGTGCCTGTTCTTTTTCTGTTCATTTTTTCATGCTGGGAGTGTGGATTTGGGGGTTGATGATCAGTGCTGCCGTTCTTTTCTTTCTTAGTTTTGTGGCTGTCTGGAGAAGAAGAATTTCAGAGTTGTATACTGATGATAAATGAACCTTTCAACCTTTTGCATCTTTTTGAGGAGCAGCTTCTTCCCCTCCACCATCAGATTTATGAATAGTCCATGAACCCACAAACTCTACCTTGCTATTCCTATTTTGCAGTATTTATTTATTTTTTTGTATGTTCATTTGTTTATTATAACTTAATAGTAATTTTTACATCTTGCACTGTACTGCTGCTGCAAACCAACAAATGTCACGACATATATCAGTGATAATAAGTTTGATTCTGCTTAAATGTTGCCAACAGGTAGTCCAAACTGCCCAATGCGTCACCATCACCAGCCTACCCGCCACCAAGGACATATATGCAGAAAGATGCCAAAAAGGGCTGGTAACATCATGAAGGATCTCACCCATCATGGACTGTTTGTCCCACTCCCATCAGGGAGGAGGTAACATTCACGCCAATTTATTATTGTGTTCTTTATGCTACTGTGTTTATTTTGTGCTGCATCGGAGCTGGAGTAACATTTTTTTTTTGTTTTCCCTTACACTCGTGTACTGGAAATGACATTAAACAATCTTGAATTTTGCATTTTGGTCTTACTGCATGCAGGCATAGCCACATTTGCTGAGGAGCTGTAACTGGCATTGAACTTCTTTGCAATATCTCCACACTGTAGGAAGGTCAGTGATGGTGCATTTGAAGATGATTGGGCCATCTCTGAGGAACTATAATTTCACAGAGTTGGGATAACTAAACTCTGAAAACCACAACTATATTCTTTTTAAAAAGTTAACATTTCAGCCATTAGAATGTGTTCCCTTTGATGCCCATTGACTTTTATTTTACTGGATACCTTGATGCTCAAATGCAGCTTTGGTTCAAGAGCAATTATTCTCACCTCACATTAGATTTAAGCTCTTTGGTCCACACATCAGTCACTAAATTTATGGATTGGAATTTGCCAAAAACATACTGAATACTTGCTTGAGTGGTGCATCCAAAGTGGACCTATTATAACCTAAGTGTGAAGTCATGCCTTTCTGGATTTGACAGTGAAGTAAACTGCCTATTAAATTGAACATAAATTGAAGTCACTCAAATAGATAATGGTAACAACTGAAACTGAACAATCATTGACCAAATAATTAATAGGACCACATACCAGTCACAGGTTGGAACTTAAGATTGAATGACTCATCACTTCTCTTCCCAATGCCTTTCAAAGCACCTTCTAACTACAAGACAGGAGTGTGAGTGAATGCTCCAACTCCAACTCTGCCTGGATGAAACTCCAGCAACACTTTAGAAGCTCAACCTCTTAAAGAATAATGCAGTCTATATAAATGAAAGATATTTGTTAAACTATATGTTCACTCTGAGTATTTCCAGGTGTCTGTGACTGCACTATCTCCAAATCATGTGTTAAGACAATAAGACCATAAGACAAAGGAGCAGAAGTCGGCCATTCAGCCCATCGAGTCTGCTCTGCCATTTAATCATGAGTTGATCCATTCTCCCATTTAAGGAAACCATGCTGAGTTCGGCCTATCTTGCAATACACCTCCAGGTGTATTATATACATAACCTCATCCTTGACGATTGACTCCAACAACTTCCCAACCACCAATGTCAAGCTAACAGGTCTATAATTTCCTTTTTGCTTCCTTGCTCCCTTCATTTTTTTAAACTTTTTTTTATTGAGTTTTCAAATAATTACAGAAATAAAAGGAAATATATGAAAAAAATATATATATACCCTTCCCCCTTCCCCTCAACCCCTCCCCCCTAACATCCCTATAGAAAAAAAAGAAAGAAAGAAAAAAAAGAAAGAGTGCCTGGATATCGGAAGATCCCCACATGCTCCATGGAGTTCATAATAACTTTAGTATATATACTTATTTATTTCCCCAAATAACCAATTATTTCTTGCCCCCTTCTTAATAGCGGAGTGACATTTGCAATCTTCCTGTCCTCTGGAACCATGCCAGAATCTGTTGACTTTTGAAAGATCATTGCTAATGTCTCCACAATCTCCATTGCTACTTCCTTCAGAACACGAGGGTGCATTCCATCAGGTCCAGGAGATTTATCTCCCCTTAGACTATTCAGTTTCCTTAGTACTTTGTCTGTCGTAATTGTGACTGCGCACACTTCTCTTCCCTGACACCCTTGAGTGTCCGGTATACTGCTGATGTCTTTCTCAGTGAAGACTGATGCAGAATACTCGTTCAGTTCCTCCGCCATCTCCTTATCTCCCATTACAATTTCTCCAGCATCATTTTCTATCTGTCCTATATCTACTCTCACCTGTCTTTTACTCTTTATAGACTTGAAAAAGCTTTTAGTATCCTCTTTGATATTATTTGCTAGCTTCCTTTCATAGTTCATCTTTTCCCTCTTAATGACCTTCTTAGTTTCCTTTCATAAACTTTTAAAAACTTCCGAATCCTCTGTCTTCCCACTAATTTTTGCTTCCTTGTATGCCCTCTGTTTTGCTTTTACTTTGACTTCTCTTGTCAGCCACGGTTGCATCCTTTTTCCATTCAAAAATTTCTTCTTTTTTGGAATATATCTGTCTTGCACCTTCCTCACTTCTCACATAAACTCCAGCCACTGCTGCTCTGCCGTCCTTCCCGCTAGTGTCCCTTTCCAGTCAACTTTGGCCAGTTCCTCTCTCATGCCACTGTAATTTCCTTTACTCCACTGAAATACCAACACATCGGATTTCGGCTTCTCTTTCTCAAATTTCACAGTGAACTCAATCATGTTATGATCACTGCCTCCTAAGGGTTCCTTCACCTCAATCTCTCTAATCACCTCCGGTTCATTACACAATACCCAATCCAGTACAGCTGATCCCCTAGTGGGCTCAACAATAAGCTGTTCTCAAAACCAATCTCATAGACATTCTACAAATTCTCTCTCTTGAGATCCAGTGCCGACCTGATTTTCCCAATCCACTCGCTTGTTAAAATCTCCTACAATTATCATAACACTGCCCTTCTGGCAAGCCTTTTCTATTTCCTGTTGTAATTTGTAGTTCACATCACTGCAGCTGTTTGGAGGCCTGTAGATAACTGCTATCAGGGTCCTTTTACCCCTGCTATTTCTTAGCTCAACCTATAAAGCTTCTGCACCTTCCGATCCTATGTCACCACTTTCTAATGATTTAATATCATTTCTTACCAATAAAGCAATGTCACCCCCTCTGCCTACCTGCCTATCCTTCTGATACACCATGTATCGTTAGACGTTCAGCTCCCAGAGTTGAACTAACTTGTGAATACACCTGTAAAACACATAACCTCCAATACCAAGCACAAAAGCAGCAGCTATGTGAAACTCAGGCTCTAACAAATTCCCCTCTATGTCTGACTAGTATTGCCACTTCATTTTCATCACAAGGTCAAAATCATGTTATTCCTTACTTAACAGTTGCAGGAGTACCTTAACTTCAGTTGTTTCAGAAGATGTCTCACAAACAGCTTCTCATAGCCTTTGCAGCTGGGCAGAAAAGCTTATCCTAAAAGATGTCCCTCTGATAAATAATAAAGCTATCATCAGTAATTGTGGAGAGAGGAGTAAATGTGAGACATGCATATCACAGCAATAATTACTGCAAACCATGGCATATAAAAAGCACAACTTCTGTGCAGGGAATGAAGAGGAGTAATTTTGCCTTAACATTCACAATTTGACATAAAAAAAGTGAGTGCTGAAGTGCCTGTATCAAGGATTCATTTAAGGATAACATGTTTGACAGGTATAGCAGAATTTTCTGAATGTGATAACTAGATTAACACAAAGCAGTTGATAGAGCTTATATGGATAACAAAATACAGTAGATGAA
Source organism: Hemitrygon akajei (assembly GCF_048418815.1). Taxonomy (NCBI): domain Eukaryota; kingdom Metazoa; phylum Chordata; class Chondrichthyes; order Myliobatiformes; family Dasyatidae; genus Hemitrygon; species Hemitrygon akajei. Next base: position 25,096,536 of record NC_133149.1, read on the forward strand.
GTTTTTAGGGATCATCAGAAGGCACTTAGTTGAAAAGAAGACACTGTTGGGCAGATGCAACCAATTGCCAGTGTGTTGCCTTTAAGGCATTTGTTTAGTTTATTATATTTTTGCTTTAGTAATTCATTTGTTATTGTTTTCTAGTTAAAGTTAAGATTGTCTAAAGTAAATTCGTTGTCTGTGATATATTGCGGCATGCGATGACGTCACACCCGGTTTTGCCGCGTCTTGTGGGAAAATGGGAAGGAGGGGGCTTATGTGTTGCAGGATCAGCGCGAGAAAAGTTCTCTTTCTACGCACTAGAAACATTAGAGAAGCAACGCCGTAAGTTCATGAGATAATCGATATGTTGAATGAAAAATGTTAACGCTAATTCTGTTAAAAGTAATAATGGTTGATAAAGTTTATGTTTTTTGTTATTTAAAGAGTTGCGGATAGTTTGTGTTGAAGTGTATTTAAAGCCAGTCGATGGTGTAGGTAGATTCTGACTGTATGTTGCACTTTAATGTAATATAGTTGTTGTAGTTTTACTTTTGCAAGTATTTATGATGTAAATTTGATGTCAAGAAGGAAACAAATACTGAATATATTTTGTATTGTTTTATCAACAGTTTTCACCATACGTTAATGTGGAAGAGTGAACAGTAAATGGTTAATCTTACTGGGACTGCCTCATTGACTAGTTTAAACTTGGTGTTTAGCTCAGAGTTCTTTTACACCCGTGCGAGAACACTACAGCCAGAGATTCATAGCAAAATACAGCAGAGAAATGGGTTCCTTCCCTAAATCAGTTCCTTGGTGCTGTTTCACTGAATTTGGCAGATGCTCCAATCCTGAGGTGGATTGCTCATATATTTCTACATTATCTGCCTTTTCCTCTGATCTCAGAACTAACATCATACCCAAGTTAATAATGAACTTTCCTATTAGGTTCTTGTGCATTGAAGAGATGTCTATTTGTTTTAAACAATGTATTAAATTCTATAAATGTGGATTATTGCTTTCTGTCAAAGTACTCCCAATGGATATCAATACATTCAGGACTTTTTCAGAAAGGAAGGAAAATACATGAGGAAGACCTTCAGCTATAGATGCCCTCCTCAAAATTCACATAGGAAATGATCCAGTTTTGTTCCCCTCCCCCCATTTGGTCCCATCTGCCCACCATTGCTCCTTATCTGGTTCAACTTATCACCTTTCTTACTTATCAGATTCCACCAGCTGCAGCTTTTTGTAACTTCACTTATCATTTCCCAGTGCTTGTCTCTATCCCTACCTTCCCTTCCCTCCACTTGGCTCCAACTGTGCTTCGCTTCTCTCTCTCCTCATCTGCCTCTATCTATCAACCTCCCACCTCCAACTGATACCTCCCAGCTACACACCTTCACACTCCTTACCTGAATTCATCATTCCCCTCCACACCTGCCAGCCCCTTCCTCAGTCCTCCCCTTCAGCTCTTTATACTGGCTATCAGTGGTCTATATTTTCACTCCTGAGTTTGGGTCTTGACCCAAAATGTTTATTCTTTGTCTCCACAGATGCTACATGACTTGCAGTTTGATTTTTGCTCCATACCTTGGTATCTGGAGTCTTGTGCTTTTACAGAGCAAATTTTTTGATGTATAGGGTTTAAGCTAGTGAACATGCACAAATGCAATAGCCGGATCTCACTAATTGTATTGCAATATATCATACAATAGGTGCATTTTCCATGTAAATATTGACTGGGAAAAAATAAGTACACAGGAGATCCATATGTAAGAAATCAAATTACTTTGGCATCTACTGTATTTTGTTCCTTATTTTCTCAACAAAAATTTCTTTAAATAAAGAATTTATATAGCCCTTTCATGTTTTTGGAATTATTCAGTCCTGCACAAGCAATAAAAGCCATTGTTTCATTCAAAGTTTCCTCAATATCTAAGCCCAGATGAGGTACTCAAGTGGCTTTAAGTAGACTTAACTGCAACACCTTACAGCTGTGGGGTAACTGTGCTATCACTGAGCCAAGCTGACACTTCAATATCTTTTTCAAGTGAAATCAATAAATGTATGAATTTGATTAGAGCATTAAATATCCAAATGCAAAGCAGAAGTGTTATCTTCAGCTATGCCTAACAGGACTGGAACTAATTTAAACCATTCTGACTAAACATTTCTTCCTATTACCAATGACCTTCAACATTCCTAATATCTTTACACCACTGACTATTTAAGATGTTACTTTCATTTATTCTCTTTCACTGCCCATTCTTCACCTTATAAGAAGGAGTTCAATGGACATATCTGTTTTTTCTTGCATGAAAAGAAAATCAATTTTTCCACTTATTCATGCAGTCAACAATCAGTCCTTTCACATTGTTCCATGTGAGTTTGTTTCCCTTTAACCATAGCTTCATTGTTTCCCTTTTTGCTTTTAATATGTCTTATCTCCCTTTCCTTGTCCAAAAGCCCATGGTCATTTGAAACGTGGTCAAGGCCACAGAGTCTCTGGGTTTCCAGCTCCCTTTAATATCTTTCCAAATTCCAATGTGGAATGAGGAAAGATTGCAGTTCAGTTGGAACATGACAGAACTAAACCGTGTACGGAGGGCAGGATTCAGGCAAATTGGACTGATGGGCATTGTGGGCAAACTAGGGATACCGTTTTAATTCCAGAAGTAGCTTAATTATCCCAGGGGTCGGGGTGGGGGTGGAGCATTAATCTTGAATGCTGGCCAAGGTTGTAAAGGAAGATCTGAGATCAACAACAGCGATTATGGTGGGGTGAGATTGGCTGCGAGTGTTGTTAGCAATTTCTGTTCTCTCTGGCTGTTCTACAAGAATATGTAAAAGACGTAATGATTAGCTTTTCGTGACATACTTCCAATGGTTTGCTGACCCATTGTGTGTATGCATGGCATGGTCAGGCAGAAAGAAACCTCTGCAAATACATCATAAACAGTTAAGACCCTTTACTTATACATGTAAAGGAAGGCTGAAGCCTCCATCAGTCTTATTTCCTAACATCTACTGTGGAGTTTAACAGGGATTTGAACATGCAGTTAAATAGATTCAAGGTTCAAGATTGTCCAATGTCATTTCCAGTACATAAGTGTAAAATAGAACAAAATCATTTTTATTCTGAATCTGAGGTAGCATAAGGAAAGCCCACTAACAGGTAAATAGCACAATAATAAAAAAAAACACAATAAATATAAATACATAAGATTGCTTATATACATTGATTGTATGTCGATACGTTGCCAAGGGAAAGCAATATCCACTGTCAACGATCCTCACCATCCACTATTCTCATTGCTGCCATCATGCCATCAGGTAGAATGGACAGGTGCCTCAGGACTCACACCACCAGTTTCTAGAAAAGTTACTACCCCTCAACCATCAGGCTCTTGAACAAAAGGAGATAGCTACACTCATTTAAGGACTCTTATATTGTTATTTATTGTTCATTATTTATTGCTATTTGTTTAAATCTGTATTTGCACAGTTTGTTTACAATTTATAGTTCCTGATATTTACAGTTTATTGTTACTGTTCTATAGATGGATTTGCACAGAATGCCCGCAGGAAAAAAATCTCAGGTTTGTATGTGGTAACATGTGTGTACTCTGATAATAAATTTTACATTGAACTTTGAAATTTTAAGTGATGCTAGGTACAGGAGTGTCTGTATATAATGTGCCTCACACTCAATGATAAAGTAGTGGTGGAGGTGTGTGTAGGGGTGGGTTAATGGATGGAGGTGTTGATCAGCCTTACTGCTTGGGGAAAGTAACTGTCTTTGAGTCTAGCAGTCCTGGATTGGATGCTACATAGCGTCCTTCCTGATGGGAGTGGGAAAAACAGTCTATAAGAAGGGTGGGTTCAAAGGTCAAATTTAATGTCAGAGAAATGTATACAATATACATCCTGAAATGGTGAAGGGGTAGAGGAAGGCATTACTAGATGTTTGAGAAATCGATGTTCATGCCATCTGGTTGGAGGCTACCCAAACAGAATATAAGGTGTTGTTCCTCCAACCTAAGTGTATCCGGACAATGGAGGAGGCCATGGATGGACATGTCAGAATGGGAATGGGAAGTGGAATTGAAATGGGTGGCCACTGGGAGATCCCGCTTGTTCTGGCGGATGGAGTGTAGGTGCTTGGTGAAGCAGTCTGCCAATCTACGTCGGGTCTCACCGATATACAGGAGACCACACTGGGAGCACCAGGCATAGAATAAGACCCCAAAAGACTCACAGGTGAATTGTTGCCTCATCTGGAAGGACTGTTTGGGGCCCTGAATGTTCATAAGGGAAGAGGTGTAGGGGCAATTGTAGCACTTGTTCTGCTTGCAAGAATAAAGTGCCTGGAGGGAGATTAGTGGGGAGTCGCTTAGGGAGCAGTCCCTGCGGAAAGCTGAAAGTGGGGGAGGGAGGGAAAGATGTATTTGGTGGTGGGATCCAGTTGGAGGTGGCAACAGTTTCAGAGAATTATGTGCTAGACGCAGAGGCTGGTGGGGTGGTAGGTGAGGACAAGAGGAACCCTATCCCTGATAAGGCAGCAGGAGGATAGGGTAAGAGCAGATGTGCATGAAAGGGAAGAGATGCGATTGAGGGCAGTGTTGATTGTGGAGGAAGTGAGAGTCTGTTGATTTACAATAGATATCTGTGGATAAGCTGTCTCCGGAGATAGAGACAGTGAGATTGAGAAAGGGAAGGGAAGTGTTGGAAATGGACCAGATGAATTTAAGGGCAGAGAGAAAGTTGGAGGCAATACAAATAGCAGGGTGGGACAGATACAGTCTACAAAAGACATATGTTGCGCAAATCTCCTTATTCTCATTGTAAAATGCATCAATCAATCAAAACAATAAATATCTGCAGCAAAGGTGAATAATTCAATTAAAACAGTAGCACAAAGCATTACATCATTAACACATATAAGCAATCACTACATAATCACTGGCAACACACTGACCATCCTTCTCACTGAAGCATAACATGAACAGTGTAGTCAGTCGTACAGTGTGATGCTTGTTGCTTACTGTGTAAAATGCCAGAGATCAGGACATTTAGTTTATTATTCTAACTATAATGATTACAACTCCAATCATGTGTAAGAACACTGAAGGACCAATAGAAGGAAATGCAAGAATGAAACACACACACGCAGTCTTCACGTAATCCTAGCAGTTTACTATGTGTCTTCACATGAAAGTCAAGGACAAAATTGCTCACACTTTTAGGGGACAAATCATACATCTCTGATAACAGAAATACAGTTCAATAATGGTCAATTTTGGTCTATTTTGTTCCTAATGTTGGGCCACATTTTTTCCAGCAACCGCACATAGAACGTGCTCCTTAGTGATGCAGTGAGGAAAATAGTTCCTGGAATGACTAATCCTGTTCTGGCAGTCTGACATGGTGATTACCCAACAAGCCTCAGTCATAGCTTCCATCAGCGGCATTTTGTCATAAGGATGCTTGTCATAAATCTGCCATCTCCAGGTGATAAAAACACTCCTCAATGGGGTTGACAAATGAGTATGGTGAAGGAATTCCATGGACATCAGGGATGAGGCTGAATGCAGATGAGTGGTGGAAGGATGCATTGTCCCAAGTGATTACATAGTGTGGGCCATTGGTCCTGGCATCCTGTTCCTCCTCAAACGCTAAGAGTTGTCTGTAAAGACCTTCAAGGAATGTGATAATGTGTGAGGAGTTACATGACCCAGTTGTTGTGATGTTTGACAGAACTCTAGTATTTGATATGGCTGCACACATGGCAATGCTTGAACTTCTCTGGCATAGTACCTGGATTGCCCCCCACCTCCCCTTTGCACTGAAACATTCTTCCCTGACCTTCTTGTCTTAGACAGGTTTGGTGTATCCACAAATTTGCATTGATTGCTTACTGTAATGAACTTAATTATGGAACTCACTGTGTTACTTCCACACTCCACGTTAATTGATGGCCATGATATCACATATCAAAAGCCAGAAACTAATGGAAATGACAACAGGTCAATTAAATTCTCAAATTCATTTTAAACTAAGATATTGATATTGATTCTCACATAATTTAGTACTGGATTCCATTGCATATTATTCATGGTTTTTCTTTCTTACAGGTAATTTCATGATCTTTGGGTAGACATTTATGTCAACCTTCTTAATCTGAGTGTTGGTTCTGCAATATTTCAGAGCTCCAGAAAGAGAGGGGGAGTGGAGAAAAGAGAGAGAGAAGGGGGAAGAGGGAGAGGCAGAGAGAGGGGGAGAGAAAGAGAGGAGAGAAAGGGGGAGAGAGAGGGGAGAGAGAGAAGAGAGAGGGGAGAAAAAGAGGAAGAGAGGGAGGAAAGGAGAGGGAAGAGAGAGAGAGAGAGAGAGAGAGAGGGAGAGGCAAAATCAATGATTTTTCTTATGAACCTTTAAAGAGAGCTAATAATTCTTACACTATACAAATGAAACATATTATTCAACTTAGCAAAATTATGTTTTTCTACGTACTTCAGACAAGTATGATTATTTAGTAAAGTGTTGCAAAATTTATACATCTCTTCACTTAAGGCTATCAAAGATATGTTGGAAATCTTTCACTCTATACAAACTTTTCAAAGAATTCTATTTACTTAATGCTTGTGTTAAAGCACTTTAAAATATTCAGAGGATATTAGCATATTTTTACTGTGCACATAGTCTGTTTTTTATCTATTATGCTATTGTTTGCATTGTTGTAACTATATGTTGTAATTATGTGGTTTTGTGCAGGTCTTGTAGCTTTAGTTTTTGGTCTTGTTTTTGTCTGGTGGATTTGGAGCTCCTTTCCAGGGAACGCGCTAGACGGTAGCGCGATATTAATACACAGCAGCATCTCCGGACTCTGGACTGGGGATTGCCAAACATTACATGGATTTTCTGGTGTAGTCTGCTTTGTCATATGCTTTTGTGATACCATTCTGGGGGATCGTTGTCTCATTTTTTATCTGCATTGCATTTGTGGTTTCTAAATGACAATAAACTCAATCTGAATCTGAATTCTGAATCTGAATAGCCAGTCATTGTGTTCAATAATAAATGTTACATTGTACTCCTATTTTTTTCTGTACTGAAACATTATGTTTAATTTATAATTCCTACTTTCAGTTTAATAATATTTTTGCCTTTATACATACAGATGCGTTCTGTCAAATTTAAATATTTCTGGAAAATAATTTATTTTCTTCCTTATATACAGTTCTGTGCAAAAGTCTTAGGCATGTATATATAGCTAGGGTTGCTAAGACTTTTATACAGTACTGTATTTATCAACATGGAGCGGAGAGCAGGTTTGTAAATCTGGTGCGAGCATAAGATGTTGAGAATGGTGTGAGGGGTGTGGGGTAGGAGGCAGAGAAGGAGTCGCAGGGGCGGGGAGGGTGTGGGGTGGAGGAGGTGGCTCAGGTACAGACACACCTAGCCCTGAGACTCCAGGCAAGGTCACTTGATTCATAACAGTTGATTTATTAATCATTACAGAATGCCTCTCTGGTACTTCCTGCTCCCTCCCCTCTCTCTTCTCCCTTCCCACTCTCAGTCCACAACACAGACCCATATCAGAATCAGGTTTATCATCACTCACTAATGTCATGAAATTTGTTTTTTTTTGTGGCAGCAGTACAGTGCAATATATAAAATTACTATAGTTCTGTGCAAAAGTCTTAGGCACCCTATCTATATATACAGTATGTGCCAAAGGCTTTTGCCCAGTCTTATATTATGTTCCTTTTTTGCCATCACAGGAAGACCTGGAAAATAGTGGACACTTTATGGTAGTCAATTGGCCTCCCAAACTTTATATCCTTAAGATGAGGGAGGAATCTAGAGCACCTGCACAAAACTCGCACAATCACAGGAAGAAGTTGCAAACTCCACACAGACAGCACTAGCAGTCAGGGTTGAATCCAGGTCACTGAAGCTGATAGGAAGCAATACTACGTGTGATGCCTATCAATTTTAAATCCATCTTTTCTTCTATTACTATTTCTTCAAACAATAAAGACCAATTCATTGTATTCAGTGACTCCGAATCAAGGCTCTTTCTGCTCAGGAAAAAGAAGAAAAGAGCATCACTTTTAGTCAGCTAGGTATAAATGAATACCTTGACAAATATAAAAAGTCTAAGAGTAGGTTTAGGGGGAAATCAGAGGAGTAACAAGAGGGTATGAGATGGATTTGGCAGACAGGGTTAAAGATAATCCCAAGAGGTTCCTCAGTTACATTAACTGTAAAAATGTGATTAGGGAAATACTAGGTCGTCTAAAAGACCATCAGGGCTGCCTACATGTGAAACTGCAAGAGATGGGCAAAATTTTGAATGACTATTTCTTCTTTGTGTCTAATAAAGAGAATATCATGGATACTAAAGTAATGAGGGTAAAAAGTAGTGAGGTCTCAGAACATGTGCATATTACAAGGAAGGAAGCATTGAATTGCATTAAGGTGGACAAATCCCTAGGGTCTCACCAAGTCCACACCAAACCTTACAGAGGGCTAGGGAAGAAACCATGGAGGCCCTTGTAGAGATATTGGCTTCATCATTAGTCACTAGTGACGTTCCAGAACATAGGAGGGTGGATAATATTGTTCCATTGTTCAAGGAGGGTAGTAAGGACACACCAGGGAACTACAGGCCAGTGAGCCTGACTTCAATTGTAGGGAAGTTACTGGAGGGAATTCCAAGCGATGTGGTCTACTATCATATGTATCGTCAAGGCCTGATCAGGAATAGTTGCCATGGTTTAATACATAAGAGGTCGTATCTGATAAGTGTTTTGAAGATATTTGAAGAGTAGCTAAGGGGATGGATGAGATAGGGCATTTGATGTTGTATATACGTAATTTAGTAAGGCTTTTGACAAGATCCCACATGGCAGGATGATCAGGGAGGTCAGGTCTCATTGGATTCAAGAGGACACACACAAAATGCTGGTGGAACACAACAGGCCAGGCAGCATCTATAGGAAGAAGTACAGTCGACGTTTCAGGCTGACACCCTGACGAAGGGTCTCGGCCCGAAACGTTGGCTGTACTTTTTCCTATAGATGCTGCCTGGCCTGCTGCATTCCATCAGCATTTTGTGCGTGTTGCTTGAATTTCCAGCATCTGCAGATTCCCTCATGTTTGCAGATTCAGGAAGAGTTGTGAAGTGAGTTCAGAACTAGATGATAGAAAGTAGAGGGTAATGGCTGACGGTCAATTCACCAACTGGAGGTCTATGAATAGTGGGGTGCCCCATGGGTCAGAACTGGGAGCTCTGCTATTCATTATTTATGTCAATAATTTTGATGTGGATGTACATAGCATGATTAGCAAGTTTCCTGATGATACTAAATTGTGCTTGTTGATAGTGAAGAAGGTTACAATGAATGACAAATAGATTTTGATCAGTTGAGAAGATGTGCTGAGAAAGGACAAATAGTTTTCAACTTTGACAAGTGCAAGATGATACATTACAGGGCACTGATCAGTATTGTGAAACATAGGGACCTTAGGAGTACAGGTTCACATTTTGCTAAAAGCAGCTGTGCAAGTAGACGGGGGGGGTGGGGGGGGGGGGGTAAAGAATATGCTTAGCATACTGGCCTTCACCAGTCAGGGCATCAAATTTAGAAGTAGGGATATTATGTCGCAGTTAGATAGTCATTGGTGGGACTACATTTGGAGTGTTGTGTAGTTTTGCTCGCCCTGTTATATGAAAGACATTGTCAAAGCTGGAGGAGTTGTAGAAGATATTTACAGGGATACAACCTGGACTAGAGGGACTGAGTTATAGGGAGAGGTTGGCTACTCTGAATCTTCACTCCTTAGAGTGTAGGAGAAGTTTCTCAAACCATGAGAGGTATGCATAAGGTGGACAGTCATGGAAGAGAGATTTAAAAGAGATCTGAGAGGTAAATTGTTGACACGAGGATAGAGTATCTGGAATGAGCTGCCAGAGGAAGAGGTTGAGGCAGGTAATTGCAGCATTTAGGAGGCATTTGGATAGGTGCATAGAGGGGAGGGTAGGAGGGGGAGGGGTGAAGCTAAGAGCTGGAAAGTTGATTGGCAAAAGGAATACAGAGCTGGAGAAGGGAGAGGATCATGGGACAGGAGGCCTAGGGAGAAAGAAAGGGGGAGGGGAGCACCAGAGAGAGATGGAGAACAGGCAAAGAGTGATGGACAGAGAGAGGAAAAAAAGTGGGGGGAAATAAATAAATCAGAGATGGGGTAAGAAGGGGAGGAGGGACATTAACGGAAGTTAGAAAAGTCAATGTTCATGCCATCAGGTTGGAGGCTACCCAGACGGAATATCAGGTGTTGTTCCTCCAACCTGAGTGTGGCTTCATCTTGACAGTAGAGGAGGCCATGGATAGACATATCAGAATGGGAATGGGACCTGGAATTAAAATGTGTGGCCACTGGGAGATCCTACTTTCTCTGGTGGACAGAGCGTAGGTGATAATATTTGCCAGCACCAAAAAGTATTAGTTACTATAATTATAGTGCTATATGTGAGACCTTGCTATGGAGAGATAGCATTTTTACTCTCACAGTAGATTTTGCCTGGACTCCCATTTGAGATGTTCAAACGTTCTGCACGCATCACTTCATATGCTTTTGTACTCTTATCTGGAGTTTGGAGTTAATCTTCTTAGTAAATATATAGTTAATTATTAGAGTAGGTAATAGTTAACAGAACTTTTCTTTTTGATATCACTGATGGCCATAGTGAAATATAGCAGGATTTCTCAGTGACCACTCATTTCAATTCTACTTCCCATTCCCATTCCAACATGTCAGTCCATGGCCTCCTCTACTGCCAGGATGAGGCCACACTCAGGTTGGAGGAGCAACACTTTATTTTCCGTCTGGGTAGCCTCCAACCTGATGGCATGAACACTAATTTCTCGAACTTCTGATAAGTGACCTCAGCCCTCTCCTTCACCATTCCCTATTCCTGTTTCCCTCTCTCACCTTATCTCCCTACCTGCCCAGCACCTCCCTCTGTGCTCCTCCCCCTTCCCTTTCTTCCACGGTCTTCTACCCTCTCCCATCAAGTTCCCCCTTGTCCATCCATTTATCTCTTTCACCAATCAACTTCCCAGCTCTTTACATCACCCCTCCTTCTCTCCCAGTTCCATCTGTCACCTGCCACCTTGCACTTCTTCCTCCCCTCCTCCCACCTTCTTAATCTGACTTCTCCTCTTTCTTTCCATTCCTGATGAAGGGCCTCAACCCAAAATGGCAACTGTTTACTCTTTCCCATAGATGCTGCCTGGCCTGCTGAGATACACATGAGTACATTTCCATACTAGCAGCTTATGAGTTCAGTGCTGTGGCTGTGTTCAAAGACATCTTCCTAAAGAAAGTGTCTTGATGTTGATTGTGATCAAGCATTTCAATCCCAACTATGGGGACACTGCGATGTAGTCCTGATCAGCAAGTGAATCATCTGATTCAAGATTCATTTAGGTAAATACATAATACATTGGTCACTACATTAAAGTATAGGCCATTTATATTTTACACCATTCAGCACATACACATGACAAACATGAGGTGCACAATATGTGGTACAAACACCATAATTACCAGATGTATAAATAGAAACATATCTTAGAATTGGCACATTGTGCTGAGCCTTTCAATGTTGCTTGATCCATTGAGCTTCAGTTGACTAGAAAATTATGTCTAGAGCTTATCAGTCAATGCTCACCCTTACAACACTGGATCAAGGTTTAGCCGTACTAACCCAACAAGGTAAATGGTTTCATTCCTTGGTTCAGAGGTCACTGAGCATGCACTCTTTGGGAAATACCCGAAGCTGTTTAGATTTGAGTGTATTATAAGGAGAGGTTGGACAAATGTGGATTGTTTTCTCTAGAGAGGGGTTCCCAGCCTTTTTAATGCCATGGACCAATACCATTAAGAAAGTGGTCCATAGACCCCAGGTCGGGAACCCCTGCCCTAGAGCATCTGAAACTGAGAGGATAACCGATAGAGCATTTTTAAATTGTGATAGGCATTGACAGGGTAGATAAACCGAGCGTTTTATCCTAGGGGAGAAATATCAAATATTAGAAGAGGTGCATTTAGGGTGATGGGGTGGGGGTGTTTAAAGGAGGAGTTTTTGACATAAAGAGCGGTATTTGCCTCGTGTGCGCTACCAGGGGTTGTGGTGGAAGCAGATATGTTTTAGAGGCATTGAGTCGGGCATATGAACATGTGTGGAATAGAAGGATATGGATCATGTATAGACAGATAAGTTTAGTTTATTTTAGCATTATGGTCAGCATGGATTTCATGGGCTGAAGTGCCTGTTCCTGTGTTGTACTGTTCTGTGTATTGTTGTGTTGATTCAATATATCTCCAGCTTGGCTTCACTTTCTTGTAGAACCCCAAATGACTGCAATACCTTCCCCTCATATTCCATCATTCCTTTGCACAGGCCCCATTTCTGTTAAGTGACCCTTTCTTTTGACCATCAGTGGGAACAAAATGGCCATGTATCCAATCACTGAGAATGCAACTGAATTTGACCAACCAAATTGCAAATGGTATACTGGGAGACCTGATTTTATTCATTGAATCACATATCCATCATTAAAAAGATGAATATTATTTTGAATGTGTTTTCAGAACTGCATAGAGTAATATTTTTGTTGAGTGCATTAAAATGCATTACTCTTGATACTTAAATACACATACAGGCACCTGAAATTTCAATGTGAGATCTCATGCTACATGACCATAATTATAAGGGAAAATTGACATGACCTCAATCAAAGCTGCATAAATATTTGAAATCAGCCATTTATTCCATTTTCCAGAAATCTGGAGAAATTGCATAGTAATTCTCTCTCAAGAACCGTGGGGGAAATAATCATCTACTATGAGATTACGTAGGCTATACTTTAGCAGAGGTGTGAATACATTGGCATGATTCCCAGGATTAAAAACCAGTAGCAGAACAAGGGGAAAATGACTGGCTATGCTGTATACAGTACTAAGTTCAAAGTATCAAAAATTATGAGGTGCCCTGTGATTAGGAGTCTGTGTCTTTGCAGCAACACAGTGGGAAAAGAATTCGCTGATCTGAATATTATAGAACCACAAGAGCACTCTACAGTAAATGAACAGAAACTGTAGCAGTGGCTTCAGCTAAAAATCAAGACACTTCCAAAATGGAGCTTATCTGATGTATAATCAACGTCCCATTGATGAGAGCAAATGATCAGATAAAATATTTATGGATTCCCTCATTTTGCAGTGTAATTTTTGGTTTAAATTTCATTGATTTGATCATGGTTAACAGCTTAGCATACAAAATGAAGAGGAAAAATCAATGAATAACTGAATGATTTTCACTTCTCCAGCCTATTTTTTTTACCTAAATCTTACCACAAGTTCTTCACTTCCTTCGCTGACCCCTCCTTCATTATGTTTTGTAGCCCCAGAAGTGAATCAAAAGAAAAGCATGGGAGCTGGGACACGTTTTGTCTACTTCATTTTACTTTAGTGCGACTCTCGAATATGATGTGGTGGTGTAATGATGTATGCCGTTTATGTACTTTTATATATAACCTGTAATGAATTATGTAAACAACAAAAAATGCTTAATCAAACAATATATTTCCAATATTGCCTAAGTATTAAATACACAATACCCTTCACACTTATCAGAACATTCCAAACTTTGTGTCATGTCAGTTAGTCACTTTATGATTTTATTTGACTATGATGCACCCTAACTTGTGCCATACACTTTGATTTTCAATTTAAGAAGCATCTATGAACAGTTAGAGAAACCACTGTTTGGGAGAAATTACACTGGACCGCAAATTGTTTCGCAAGCATCGCTTCCTCTGAATTTTTTTTTGTTTATCATAGGCCACTTGAAGCTGAACACAGATATAATTTCAGACTACTTGTATCACGTAAGACTTTGGAGAAACAAGAAATTAACTTTTATTGAACATAATGCATTGAATCGCATAACAGTGCTGACGCTTTGCAATAGTTCACCTAAGCTAAAAATGTTTTGTTGATGATTTTCATTTGTATTCAGTATCTGAGGCTTCTCGCTTAAATATGCAACAATTATCAGCCAGTATTGATGAATTCCAGCTGTTCTGATACCACTTCTCCATAACCGCAATGTCCTGGTGAAACCATTTACCATGCTTGTTACTAACAACGCCAAGATTTACAGGGAAGAAGTCTAAATGGGAATACAGAAAATGAATCTTTAGTGACATGTTGCACTTCATGGTTTTGTATGCTTGAAGCATGTTGCCAACCAGCTGCACGTAGTTTTGTGCTCTGCAGTTGCATCCTTGAACGCTTTCCATGTGATTTTCTCTGGTCCCACTAGAAGTTCTTCGAATTGCCTGTCATTAATGACCTGTTTGGTTTGTTAACCAACAAAAATGCCATAATCTTGGTATCAGTTATTCTGTGTCAAATATTGAAATCCTTCATGGAAGCTTTTGTGTCTTCTGACAGCGGATTCCATCCTGGCTGTCTTGAAACCCAGTAATTCTGCTTTGTGTCTCTGACAAACCCCAGTCTCTGACCAGTTCACTTAACTCAGATTGAGTTATCAGATGAGGTTCACTACACATAAAGGGTTCAAAATCTATATCAGTATCTGTGTCGTTTTCCATTCCTGGTTTGTGCCTCGTGGCATCTTCATCGTCTTTCCTGCACTCCATGTCTCTAGTGTTTTTGATACTGAAAGATTATTGCCATATTGCGGCACAGGTTTCAATGGATTTCTTGTTTTTAGCAGAGAAACCAGACATGCTGGTCAGACAGAAGTAGCAGTCTGTCATGTGATCCTTCTGCTCTCACCATATTACCAGGACAGTGAATGACATTGACTTCCGAGAACCTCTGAGCCAAGCTCTAAGATTGACAGCGCATATTGCGCAACAAATGTGAGGAGCCCAGACTTTGTCATAGTCACCAATTTTACACCCAAAGTAGGCTTTCTTAATAAGAGGAGTCATGCTCCATCTTTGAGATTTAAGTGTATACTCGCCACAGATGTAACAGAAAGTATTGCACCCGTTACAATATTGGCGAGGCATTTTGCTATCAGAAGTACACCTGAAAATATAATTATTTTCTTATAATGAGTACACACACAAGATACTCCGCGTGTGGAGCATACATATCAACATGATCACAAACTGATATACACGTAGACGCAATGCACAGAATGGTGTGGGTGTGATGCTTTAATAGCCTTTCTAAAACCTGTCCTGCCATGCAGCATCCACCCTGCCTAAGCATGCCCTATCTTACCTCTTTGCCATAGAGTTGCTTTTGGATGCATGAGAATGGACATTGGCAATGATATGACTGAGTAAAATTCTGAGGTTAAAATATACCTCCCATGCTGACAAGCAACCTGCTGAATGAACTTAGCATGCTAAGAAACATCTATACAAGGAAAGGAATTGTTGATGCTTTAGGTTGAAATCTGCATCTGGGCCCCTGATGGCTTTGACCCAAGCATAAACGATTTCTTTCTTGCCTCAGATGCTGCTAAAACTGCTGAGTTCCTCCAGTATAATGCTGCTCAAAAATCCATTATCTGCAGTCGCTTGTGTCTTCACTGTCTATGCCTATATTGCCATTAAGTGGATCCAAAATGAATTGTTTTTGTGTTTTATCAACATCTCTGAACATTTCTGTGATATAAAATAAAGCAACTTTGGTTGGTAGCTTGGAAGTGAACTCAGCTTCGTTTTCAACTTGAACCTTGTTTCTCTTTCCAAAGATGCTGACTAACTTAGAACATAGCACAACTTGGTACAGCACAAGAACAGGCCCTTTATTTCACAATGTTATGCTGAACCAATTAAATTAGTAATCAAGTGGTCAATTAAACTAATCACTTCTGCCTACACAATGTCCATATCCATCCATTTTCCTCATATTCATGTGCCCATCTAAATGTCTCTTAAAAGTTTCTATTCTAACAGCCTCGATCACCAGCCCAGGCAGCACATTCCAGGCACTCACTGCTCTCTCTGTAAAAAACATGCTCCTCACATCTCCAATAAATTTACCCCCCTCACCTTAAATACATGCCCTCTGGCATTGAACATTCCAACCCTTGGAGAAAGATATTGTCTTTCTACTCTATCATGTTTCTCATAATCTTATAAACCTCTAACAGATCTTCCTTCAGCCTCCGCCGCTCCAGAGGAAAGAACTCAAATTTGTTCAACCTCTCGTTATAACACATGCCCTTTAATGCAGGCAGCATCCTGTTAAATCTCTTCCGTACCCTCTCCGAAGCCTCAACGTCCTTCCAATAGTGGGGGAGCCAGAATTGCATGTAATACTCCAGATGTAGCCTAACTAGAGTTTTATAAAACTTGCTGGGTATATCTGGTGTTGTAGTTTCTGTTTCAGCCCATTGATTTTTTTTTATCACACAAATGTGTGCAAGTAACAGATCTAAGCTCATACAAACTAATTTCAGTGAGAAGGAAAATCTTGGAGTCATAGTTCTACTGAAGAGAAACTATACTCCTATCAAGTACACGCATCACTGAACTGTTTTAGGAACTTCCATTACCTACATACTTTAATCACAAATCAAAGAATGTATTAAAGAAGGCTATCAGACTCCTGAAAGAACTAATTAAAAAAGGTTAATTCCATTTGTCACATTATTCGATCTTATTGCAACCAGCAGTCACCTCATTACCTATTCATTACTCATTCCAGGCAGAGCATGGTTTAGCTATAATGAACTCATTATAACTGGGCCATACTGAGCATAGGGCAGATGAAGTGATCTTATCATCAGAAATAACACTAGTTTTCCAGGGGGCTTAGAGCAGTGAATTTCTTTTAGTCAGCTACTTTGAGCATGTTACCGTGCTTTAAAGGGAATGCAACTTTTTACAATTAAAAGTCTGTAAAAATGTAAAAAGAAGTGAAATATAGATACCCAGCAATTCCCTAAGCTCATGATTTAAGAAATTGCCTGTGTCATAGAATTGAGACTTATTTAGAAACTAGATGTTAGTGGCTAACTGACTACACAAGTACTGAAGCTCAGTAAGTCATGGTGTCATGTTTATAGAACATAGAATAGTACAGTACTAAATAATCCATTTGGCCCACGATGTTGTGCTGAACTTCATGCCAATAAGTATGAAATACCTGCTCCTGTGTATCATCCATATTCCTCCATTCCCTTCATTTTCATGTGTCTATCTAAAAGTCTCTTAAACTCTCCAGCTTGACTGACTCCATACTACACACAATAACCTATTCCAGACATGTGCCACACTCTGCATAAAAATTCTTGCCTGTTATGTCACCTTTAAATTTCCCCCTCTAACCATAAAAGCATGTTCTCTGATGTTTGACATTTCTACCTTTGGGAGAAGATTGTCGACTATTATTCAGCACGATCTCATGGAGAGCTTGCAGCAGTCACAGAGCAATTTCCGCATATTTTTATACTGCTGGACAGGTGAGTATACAAGACTACTGGCATGCAAGTGAATCTGTTAGACAGGCAGATATACGTAACCAGGAGCAAATAACTACATCCATAGCACAAGGCATTTTTAATCATATGAGTATGTGTTCCTTTCTTTGGCCATCTGCATTCAGTGCTGCACCCTGATTATAAAAGACTATCTGCTGTCTGCAGGTCTAAGCTTAGGACATAGGGTTACAAAATTCAAATAGACAAATAGAAGTTAGCTACTTAGTTGACCCTTTTGTTGACCCTTTTGTTGACCCTTCTTCCACGCTACCTATGCCTCTCATAATTTAAAATCTGAGGTCTTCCCTCAGCCTGTAATGCCCTAGGAGATCAACCAAGTTCATCTAGCTTTTCCTTATAGCTCTTGCCTCCTAATCTAAGCAACATCCTGGTAAACCTCTTCTGCATCGTCTCCATAGTCTCTATATTTTTTCCAAAAATAGGGCGACCAGGACCGTATACAATGTTACAAGTGTGGTCTTACTAGAGTTTTATCTAGCTGCAGTTTAATTCCTTACTCTTATATTCAACAGCTCTACCAATGAAGGCAATCATGTCATATGCCGTTTTTACCAGATTATCCACCTCTATAGACACTTTCAGTGAACTATGTACCTGGACCCGAAGCTGCCACTGTAATCAATATTATTAGGGAGTCTACCTTTAACTCTCATCTCTCCCCTGTCGTTTAACCTCCCATAGTGCAGAACTTCACTCTTGCCCTGATTAAGCTCCATCTGCCTCTTCACTGCTCAAATCTGTAGCTGATCTGTATTGCACTGTATCTTTGATAGTCTTTTACACAGTCCACAGCTCCATCAGTCTTGATGTTATCGACAAACTCATTAATTCACCCATCTGCAATAACGTGCAAACGATTTAGTCAGCCTAGATTTCTTATATGTTTTCAGAATCAGAATCAGGTTTATTATCACTGGCAGGTGTTGGGAAATTTGTTAACTTAGCAGCAGCAGTTTAATGCAATACATGGTAATAAAGAAAAAAAAATTATTAACAGTAGATAAATATATGTATGTCGAATAGATTAAAATAGTGCAAAAACAGAAGTTAGATATGTTAAAATAAAAGTGATGCAGGGTTCATTGGTTCAATGTCCATTGGATGGCAGAGGGGAAGAAAGTGTTCCTGAATCACTGAGTGTGTGCCTTCAGGCTTCTGCACCTCCTACCTGATGGTAATAATGAGAAGAGGGCAAGCTCTGGGTGAAGGGGGTCCTGAATAATGGACCTTATCTTTCTGAGGCACTGCTCCTTGAAGATGTCTTGGATACTACAGAGGCTAGTACCCAAGATAGAGCTAATTAATTTTACAAGATCCTGTAGCTTCTTTTGGCCCTGTGCAGCAGCTACCCCAGCCCCCCATACAATGATGCAGCCTGTCAGAATGCTCTCCTCAGTACATCTATAGAAGTTTTCGAGTGCTTTATTTGACAAACTAAATCCCTTCAAACTCCTAATGAAATATAGCTACTGTCTTGCCTTCTTTATAGCTGCATCAATATGTTGGGACCAGTTTAGTTTTTCAGATATCTTGACACCCAGAAACTTGAAATGGCTCACTCTTTCCATTTCTGATTCCCCTATGAGGATTGGTTTGTATTATAGATGGTATTTGAGCTATACCTAGCCACTCAGTCATAGGTATAGAGGGAGTAGAGCAATGGGCTAACCACACACCCCTGAGGTACACCAGTGTTGATCATCAGCGAGGAGGGTATGTTATAACCAATCTGTACAGATTTTGGTCTTCTGCTTAGGAAGTTGGGGATCCAATTGCAGAGGGAGGTACAGAGGCTCAGGTTCTGTAGCTTATTAATCAGGACTGGGAATGATGGTGTTAAGCGCTGATCGTATAATCAATGAACAGCATCCTGACGTATGTGTTTGTATTGTCCAGGTGTGTGAATTGCCATTGAGATTGCGTCTGCCATAGACCTATTATGGTGATAGGCAAACTGCAGTGGGTCCAGGTCCTTGCTGAGGCAGGAGTTCAGTCTAGCGATGACCAACCTCTCAAAGCATTTCATCACTGTTAATGAGTGCTACTGTGTGATAGGTGGTATGGCCTCCACAGAGCCTTGATCTCAACATCAATGAGGCCATCTGGAGTTACCTGGAGAGACAGAAGCAAATGAAACAGCCAAAGTCTGCAGAAGAACTGTGGCAAATTCTTCAAGATGCTTGGAGCAACCCACTAGCCAATTTTCTTATAAAACTGCACAATAGCTTATCAAAACTAAATTGATGTATTTTCAAAGGCATAGAAAGGGTGGTCACACCATATATTGACTTGATTTTGTTTCTTTAACATTTAGTACACGTTGTATTATTTTTGATATTTAGAAACTTTTCACTTCTGAATGCATCTTTGCTTTACAGATTTGTTTAAATGTTGAAAAGACTTTTGCACAGAACTGTACATTTTCATCCAAGTCATTGATATGCATCACAAACCACAGAGGTCCCAGCTTCGAACCTTGTGGAACACCACTAGTCATGCACCTCCAGCCAGAATAATAGCCTTCTACCCCTACTCTCCTTCTTCTGTGTGTAAGCCATTTCTAGATCCAAACTTGCAATTCACCCTGGATCCTATGCTTCTTTATCTTCTGAATCAACTTATCAAATGCCATACTAAAGTCCATGTAGATAATGCCCATTGCCTTACCTCATTACATTCCTTTGTCACCTCCTCAAATAATTCAATCAAGTTTGTAAGGCATAACCTACCCTGTACAAAACCATGCTGACTGACCCTAAGTAGGCCATGCCTTTCTAAGTGTGCATAAATCCTATCCCTCTGCACCTCTCCAGTAGATTCCCTATCACTGATATGAAGCTCACTTGCCTATAATTACCTGGATTATCCCTATGTGCTTTCTTGATCGAAGGCAAATAACAGTATAGAATGGAAATGCTGTCAAAATAAACATTAAGATAGAACCTAAATCAATATTGAATATTCCCTTTCTCTGGTTGCTAGGTTTAAACCAGAGTATAGATGAGATTGCATTCTTCTCCCTGTCACACATGCAAGTATACATTCAAGAAAACATTCTGACACAAACAGACATCCAAAAACATACAGGCAGAGACTTACTGGCAAACACATAGGTTGGATTTGTTTTCCTTGGAATTTAAGAGGCTGCCAGTGTACCTCACTGAGATTTGGAAAGTTATGGAGTTAGAGAGGAAGATAGATATTAGGAAACCTTTCCCCATTGATGAATGAGGCAGCATAGTTTTAGGTTAAATGGCAAACAGTTTAGAGAAGATCTGAGAGAGATCGTTTTCTCCCAAAAGCTTGCTAGAATCTGGAATTCATTTTCTGTGTGGATGATGGAGGCAAATCCCATCACAAGGAAGTATCAAAATGAGCACTTCAATCTCCAAGGCAGTGAAGACTATGGACTGAGAACTGGATCAGTTCAATCAGCATTCCCAATCTGCGGTCCAAGGACCCCTCAGTTAATGAGAAGGTATTATCTCAATAACGATGTGTCATATGATAAGGTAGCATTTATTTTAAATATGTTCAGATTACTTTTGCAAATAAATTCTTTGTAAGCAGCTAAGACACATTACAGGGGTATTCATTTTGACAGCGCTCATTTCTTTGGACTGATACACAAGAACTTCATTCAGTTGCTGCAAAATCAGCTGTCAAGCAGTACAGTCTGGCTGAGTGCACACTTTCCTCTTATTGTCAACTTTCATGAAGTTTTCTCCGAGGCTCTGTGGGGGTTGCTATAGGATGAAGTTGGTGCAAGACACAGACACAGTGAATAGATGAAGATGGAAACACACTCTGTTCTATAGACAAGTGCATGACCAACCAGTACCTCACGCCATATTGTACTCCTTCAGGCATTAATGGAAGCAGTAGGTTTACAATAGACATTGTGTAAAGTGTACTCACTATCACATTCCACTCGTATATCACTTGTACAGTTGAAACATACAATTTGTGTGAAAAAATGTGAAGCACTTACAGAAGGGCTGTGCCTACCTGAAATGCAGGATAAATGAATACTGGCGCTTTCATTACCATCTGATGACTCACTCAAGCTCCTTCATCAACAGCAAAGCAGATATTCTCCAAAATCGCTTCTTCATTTTGTTACTTACTAATTAACCCATAAAACACAAGGACATGGAACAGAGATATGAGGCACTTCTTCCCATCAGTAGAAAGATAACAGTCTCCCTCTGCTTCTGTAACCCTACAAACAGCAAGTTACAGCTTAACAAGAAAGGTTAGCTTGCAAATCAAAGTCCAAAAGTACACGGCATCAACAGATGAGTCAGAGTGGATATGAGTTATGTAGTGGAAAATAGTGTGATATTGATTTGCGGCCTTTATTTTACATTAAAGGAAGCAATGTTGACTACAAAAATATAATATTTTGCAGAATCCAAAATTTATGAAAATGACCAATAAGAAAATTTGGTCACATATCTTTTAAGGGTTTGGGCAATATAATATGTACATACTATTAAAGAGGGTATTCAAGTTTAAAGTTCAAGTTTAATTGTCATTCAACCGTACACATGAATACAGCTAAATGAAACAGTGTTCCTCTGGGGCCAAGGTGCAAAACACAGTACCAACAGTCACACACAGTACACAGCACATATAGCACATATAATTATGACAGCAGAAAAATATACAATTATAATAATATAGCCCAAGTCCTTAAGTGTCATGGCCTGTAGATTGATAGTGCATGGATGTTGTCCTGGAGCCATGTTTCTGCAAGAGCAAGCCCACCACAGTTCCTCATCTTACACAGTGCAGCTGCAGGCGAACGCAATCTAGCTCGTCTTCCATCAAACGAACAGTAGAGGGCAGCACTGATGGGAGGGGCCAGCCCCAACCCAGCATGCAATCCAACAGGGCATAGCCAGCTCCGCTGTCTCCTTCCCCGGTGGCCGTAACAGCCAACCCTGAGGCATGAGGTGGGCTCAGGTCCTGTTCCTTGCCAAGAGGGCAAGGTCACTGTATCTAATTCTGATTCAGAGTGGATGATATTTAACTATGAAAGCAAACATTGGCAGTGTTTTCCGAATTCATTTTTCTTGATCTGTTTGCTGCCAGAAAAGGCAGTCTTCATGGGCTATCTATTACTACCTCTGAACCAGAATGCTTCCTGTGCCATTGAAGAGGGCCTTTCACAGTTAGCACAATCGTTAGTTTGGAATCCTAACCAGACTGGATGGCAGAATATCTCCCCTTAATGGTATCAGTGAACGAGATAGGTTATAACCTATTTGTATAATCCATCGATCAAGTCAGCCTCAGACAGTTATATGTCAAAAATTCCATTTGGCAGAGAATAATGCTATCTATGACTCAGTCATATTGTTACAAAGCTCAGTTTTCTGGAAACAAACTTGTTGCACAATTATTTCCTCACAATGAAAGCATAAGACACTTCCAGCCAATGATTTGCAACCCCGAACACAAACTTCAGCTATTCTATATTTACAAATGATATCTCTAAGATCTAGTACAGACAGAGGCAATCAACCAGCAGTTCATTGGAGCGCACTAAATATCACCAATGTCTCACCTAAAAATATTTCATAAAATATTAATGTTCCATAGTTCTGTTAGAGATACCATTCCATGTTAAAGAATCAAGAGCAATTTTTATTCAAAAGAATTTATGGCTGTACAGATGTTGCTTGCTTTGTTGAAAGTTACAAGGAAAGAAGAGACATCAATATCAACATAATGGTTGATTTCCTTTTATCCATTTTTAGGAAGATGTCAAGCTCAACAATAATTCTTTCACCGAGGAAAATGGCTTTGATCTGTTGACAGCTTGTAACGTGGCAACAGTGTAAGCATTATGACAGCCCCATCAGTTTTTGGTGCACTCAGACCCAGAGTAAAAATACAAAGAGCACATGTAATTATCCCTGAGACTGTCATGTTGTGTGATATACCACTCTGGCTAATCACTGCACAAGATGATTCTGAAATGGAACGATTTGACTGGTGACTGAAATCTGCACTCATTAAAAGATAAATAAGAGATTTGAAAGACATTTACTGGGCACTTAACATACTGAGAAGATGAAGTGAATTCAGTAGTATCAGAGGTGAAGTCTGAATTCAAATTATTGAAGGAAAGATTTGTGTATGATCTAAAGGACGAAATAATTCTGAAGGATTGGAATAGAATTAAGTTGCACTCTTTGATGTGTTTTTGAGTTCATGTTACCTTAAAATGATGTTGATCATGTTTACAGTCGGGGATGTAAAACACTGGGATTGCAGACTACAGTGCAACATTGTGTCAGATACTCCTGTGGATTGGGAGATAACTCTGCTTCAATTGGATTTTAAATAAGGTTTCAATGGTAATAATCCATAATGAGAAAGTTACCTTCACCCTATGTAAAATAACGTTTTAAATGAAGTTGAAGTAGGCCATTCAGCCCATTGTGCCTGGTCCATCATGGTTGATCAGAATCGGAATAAAAACTCATTTATTTCACTGACTTTGATCACGTAAAATTTGTTGTTTTGAGACAGAGTTACGGTACAAAGACATAAAATTACTGTAAATCACAAAATAAGTAGTGCAAAGAAAAGGAAGAGCAATTTGTGTTTATGGATCACTTAGAAATCTGGTGGCAGAGGGGAAGAAGCTGTTTCTGAATCATCGAGTGTGGACCTTCAGGGTCCTGTACCTCTTCCCTGATGGTAACAATGAGTAGAATGCATATCCCAGATGGTGAGGGTCCTTAGTGATGAATGTCACCTTCTTGAGGCACCGTCTCTTCAAAATGTACCCAACAGGGGAAGGGTTGTGCCCTTGTTGGAACTGGATGAGTCAATAACCCCCTGCAGCCTTCTGCAGTCCTGCAATGCATTGGAGCCTCCATACTAGATTGTGATCTAAACCAGTCAAAATGCTCTCCACCATTAATCTGTAGAAATTTGTAAGAGTCTTTGGTGATAGACAAATCTCCTCAAGCTCCTAATGAACTAGAACCATTCATCTCAGCTCCACCTTCTTGGACTAACCCTATCTCTTTTGATCCTTCCATTCTGATGTTGAAGATACTCCGTGACCTAACTTCTACCAACCATCTTGGGGAATGAACAACAAAGATTCACTTCTTTCTTGGTGAAGGAATATTTTCTTCTTTTTTTGGGATCATAAGTAAAGTTACAATTGTGATAAAAAATGATAAGCTTGAGATAATGGATGAAGTAAGAATATACAACTTTAATAGAACACTCTTACCCTTATTTTGTTGATGCTGGTAATTCATGTTGGAGTATAGAATCGAAGGATGGCAATTTCCCTCATGGACTTTACTCAAGTGGAAATCCATCAGTGTTAAGCTTCTCAGTGATGCATTGGTAGATGATTTAAGTACTCAGCCTCTATGCCATGACCAATTGTGATAAGATTCACTCATCCCAAATGTATACTTTCCAGCAATATTCATTGTCCCCAATATATACTTAATTTCATCTTATCCTCCTATTGTCGATTGTACATCCCTTCTTTCTGCACTTTCTTGGAATATCAAGGGAGGGATCTGGTCCTTTGTTGATCGAATATTTTAAGGGGTAATCCTGACTTTAAAGAACTTGAAATGTTCAGCTCCATGCATAAGAACTGCCGTAGAGGTGTGCTTGAATTGATATTCTTTTGTTTTAATATTTTTGCACTTTAACAGTATAAACTTTTAGTCTTGTATTGGAAATCAAGTGGAACATGAAATACAGAGATCTATTGCTTACAACTGATACCAGCAAGAGCTTTGCAGAATTTACGTAAGTACAATGTTACAAGAGCCGCGACTGTTTAGATTTTTCTTGGATATCAGATATTGTATTCGAGTACAACATTAAACACAAAGGAAATATAAATATAAGCGATGGTTTGATGTTTTGATTCCTTGCTATACAGAAAAAATTATTACCATTTGAGCTGCGGCCTGTGTAAGCAGATAATATCTCAAATGTAAACAGTGTCAATTTGAATAATGTGCACACCTTTCATGAAAAGGAAATTGGAACACAGATTTACAGCTGTGCTATCACCGTGAGACTTCCAATGAACATGACCTGAGAAAACATTTCTCTCCAATCACTGCTTTCAAAATCCTTAAATCAGATTGGTCTAATATTTTATATATATTTATGCAGAGACATTACAGAAAGGAAAATAAAATTGTATCCCTTCAGAATTACAATGTAAGCCATTTTGGAGTGGACGGTTACTGCATACATTTTCCACTCAGCTGCATTTAAACAACAAAGTACAAAATTCATAATAGGTAATTAATTTTAACCTTATTTATCTTCCCCCAGACCCTTGCTAAAGTTATTATGCTGCATGGTTAGGTAGTGCATTCTTGCTGTTAAGATATGCCATTTTTCTTATTCTTACAATGAAATGCTAAATAAAGGTTCCATCTGTCTGCTTCAATGGATTAGATGAACTGCAAAGACCTTACAAAGAAAGAATTTGCATTTATATATCATCTTTCATGTCCTCAGGATGTTGCAAAGTAATTCGCTGGTAATGCATTGCTTCTGTAGCCTAATCACTCTTGTTATGTGGCAGCTAATTTGCACACAGTAACATCTTACAAATGGCATTAATGCCTGACAAGTTATCTTGCTTTTGATGTCGCTGATTAGGCCATTAACTCAGGAAGGAAATCTGCTTTGAAATTATGCAATGGTGTATTTAACATCCATTTGAAGCAACAAAGTTTTCATTTAAGATTTTCCCACACCCAGTCCCAGTGGCTTCTGTGCCGATATTCTGCACGTGTTATCAATCCTGTGTTTCTGAAAGACAAAGTCCAAAAACAAACCTGGAAATCAACAATTTTAAAAAAACACAGAAATACTGGAAATACTGAGTAGATCAGACAGCATCGGTGGAAAAAGAAACCAAGTTGACTTTTCAGATTGGAAATCCTTCATCAGAATTGGGAAGTAAAGGAAAAAACAAGGCAGTTTTACATTGTAGAGAGGATGAGGGAGGAATAAAGAGATCCTATGTATGTACATATTAATGTATCTGTCTACCTATCTGTCCATCTGTCTGTCTGCCTATCAGTGTGTCTGTCAATCTCAGTCTCTCTTTCTATGTAACTATATGTCCCAAAAACATACAAACTGCTGGAGGAACTCGGTGGAACAGGCAGCATATGAAGATGTGAAATGGGCAGTTGATGTTTTGTGTCAAGACTCTCCATCGTCCAGCAGCAGTTACATACATCCACAGTGATGAAGTGTTTTGAAAGATTGTTGATGAAACATATCAACTCCTGCCTGAGAAGCAACTTAAACCTGCTCCAATTTGCCTACCGGAAAAACGGGTCCACAGCAGGTGCCATCTCATTGGCTCTTCACTCAACCCTGAAACATCTGGACAGCAAGGAAGCATACATCGGGATGCCCTTTATCGATTACAGCTCACGTCTTCTTGAAATTAATCAATAAGCTCCTAGACCAGTGGTTCCCAACTTGCACTCCACAGTTCCCTGCTTAATGGTATTGGTCCATGGCATAAAAAAGGTTGGGAACCCTTGTCCTAGACCTTGGTCTCAATACCTCCTTGTGCAATTGCATACTCAATTTCCTTACTTGCAGACCCCAGTCGGTTCAGATTGGCAATAACATCTCCTCCACAATCATCATTAGCACAGGTGCACCACAAGGCTGTGTGCTTAGCCCCCTGCTCTACTCACTTTACACTTATGACCGTGTGGCTAAGAACAGCTCCAATGCCATATTTAAGCTCACTGATGACACAACTGTCATAGGCTGAATCGAAAGTAGTGATGAATCGGTATACAAGAGGGAAATTGAAAATCTGGCTGAGTGGTGTCACAACAACAACCTTATTCTAAATGTCATCAAGACCAAGAGCTGATCAGTGACTTCAGGAGGAGGAAACAAGAAGAATATGAGTCAGTCCTCATCAGAGGATCAGAGGAGGAGAGGGTCAGTAATTTTAAATTCCTCGGTGTTATTATTTTAGATCCTGGACCCAACATGTAAATGCAATTTTGAAGAAAGCATGGCAGTGCCTCTGCTTCCTTAAATGTTTGCGAAGATTCAGCATGATATCTAAAAATCTGACAAACTTCTATAGGTGTGTAGTGAAGAGTACCTGCATCACAGCCTGGTAAGGAAACACCAGTGCCCTTGAACAGAATACCCTACAAAATAGCAGATATGGCCCTCCCCACCATTGAGCACATCTACATGAAACACTGTCACAGGAAAGCAACATCCATCATCAGGAACCCCCACCACCCAGGTCGTGCTCCCTTCTCACTGCTGCCATCAGGACTCACACCACCAGGTTCAGGAACAGTTACTAGCCCTCAACCATCAGGCTCTTGAACCAAAGGGGAAAACTTCACTGAGCTTCACTTGCCTAATCATTGGAATGTTCCCACAACCAATGGACATACTTTCAAGGACTCTTCATCTCATGTTTTTGATATTTATTGCTTAATTATTACTGTTACTTTCTTTTTGCATTTGCACAGTGTGTTGTCTTTTGCACAAGACAACAAGCGTGCAAGTTGGTGCAGTCTTTCATTGATTCTGTTATGGTAATTATTCTATTATGGATTTATTGAGTATGTGTGCCAGAAAATGAATCTCAGGGTTGTATATAGTGACATATACGCACTTTGATAATAAACTTAGTTTGAACTTTGAACCCAACATGAAATGTTGCAGGTCTATTTCCCTCTTCAGATGTTGCCTAATCTGCTGCGTTCCTCTGCACTTCACCTGTGAGTCGGCTGGTGTGGTATACTGCATCCGGTGTTCCCAGTGTGGCCTTTTATATATTGGTGAGACCCGTCACAGTCTGGGAGACCGTTTCGCTGAACACCTACTCTCGGTCCGCCAGAGAAAGCAGGATCTCCCAGTGGCCACACATTTTAATTCTACATCCCATTCCCATTCTGATACATCTATCCATGGCCTCCTCTACTGTCAAGATGAAGCCACACTCAGGTTGGAGGAACAACACCTTATATACCGGCTGGGTAGCCTCCAACCGGATGGCATGAACATTGACTTCTCTAACTTCCGTTAATGCCCCTCCTCCCCTTCTTACCACATCCCTGACAATATTTAGTTGTTTGTTTTTTTTTCTCTCTCTCTGCCCATCACTCTGCCTGTTCTCCATCTCCCTCTGGTGCTCCCCCCTCCCCCTTTCTTTCTCCCAAGGCCTCCCGTCCCATGATCCTTTCCCTTCTCCAGCTTTGTATCACTTTCGCCAATCACCATTCCAGCTCTTAGCTTCATCCCACCCCCTCCGGTCTTCTCCTATCATTTCGCATTTCCCCCTCCCCCACTACTTTCAAATCTCTTAGTATCTTTCCTTTCAGTTAGTCCTGATGAAGGGTCTCGGCCCGAAACGTTGACAGTGCTTCTCCTTATAGATGCTGCCTGACCTGCTGTGTTCCACCAGCATTTTGTGTGTGTTGTTTAGAGTTCCTCTGCTAGTTTGTTTTTTTTTTGCTCCATATTCTACAGTCTCTATCTGTTTATTCCTCCCACAAACATTCTGCAAGTTTGACTTGTTTTCCTTTTTTTCCAGTTCTGTGAAAAAAAACTTCATTCTGAAATATTAACTCTGCTTTGCCTTGTGCAGACACTGCGCGGCTTGCTGCATTTCCAGAATTATATGTCGTTAATCCAAAAATAAACTTGCAAATCAAAGAACAAATGTTTTATAGAAAGAGTGTAGGAGAATCAGAAACTAGCCAATGGCATGCTAATATTTAAGGCCATCCATGCTCCAAACACTTAAGGACCTACCTCACAATGAAAAGATTGGAGGAAAACTTATCAAGGTCTGGAAGGTAGTCATTACAATCTCAAATAAAATCTTCAAGTCCTGAACTGAGATTTTGCCTTGGTATCCTTGACTCTATTACCTATTACAAACTCAGTTCTCATACAGTCTATCATCTGGCAGCTGGAAAACAGCAAGGCCTCTGAAGTTCTTCTACATGAATTCATTACCTCATCTTCCTAGCTGGTTACTTCAGAATAATAATGTTCATCTTCATGAAAGGAGACCAGATTGTTTGCAGTAATTACAAAGAAGCTTTCCTGCTGTGCATCATAAGCAAAGTCATAACAAGCATCCCTTTCAATAACCCTCTTCCAAAGGCTGGAGCTTCTCTGAGATGCAATGTGAGTTCCACTCATTGGAAGGTTCACGTGACAAATCTGGGAAAATTTCAGAAGCAGAGCCAACTACTGTACATGATCTTCACTGCCCTCACAAATCCTTCAAATGTATCAACAACCCCACATTAATTTTCTGTTCATGCTTAACCAGCATCCCACGTCTTGACATCAGACTGCTTGGATGCAGCAGCAGCTAGATAAGATGACACAGGGGCAAACCTGGTAATTTGCACCTGTGCTGCATGGTGTGAGGCAATAACATTCTCCATTTCCTTCCAACATTTAATTCTAATGCAAAATCTCCTTCAAATATCCATCAATATTCTGGGGTTATTAACTAATCTGATAAGCACCTGACTCCCCTTAGCCTGACCATTATCTACAAGACAAATCAGGTGTATGATTAAATAGTTTCAATAGTTTGGACAACTGCAAATTCAATAACATTTTGCAACCTTAAAACCATCCATGACATCATCTGGCAACTCATCCACCACTCCAGGCATTCAGAGTGGCCACAGGCTGTAGTATGTACCATTTCTTTGATATGCCAATTCTTTGTCAGCACTTCCCATTCTTGCAGACCCTATCACTTCAAGGTACACAATGGGGAAAACGCACCCCCCATAAGCTTCCCTCCACTCACAGCCATCTAGAGTAGGTCACTATCCCATCACAGGGTCAAAATCCTTTACTGCCAAAGGACATTTGAGCATATGGATTTCAAAGGTTCAATGAGGCTCATTATCCTTTGACCTGAGCAATGAGCAGGTTTCCAATGAACACTTTTCTAGTAATGCCTGCAAGCCCTGAGAACTTAAATAAGAATCTTTCATTTTGCAGTGTTCTTATTTGCCACAGAAAACTAACAGCTCTATTTGAACAGCAATTGTTTGTCTACAAATTATCTCAGAGCATTCCAGTGATTTAAAGTGCATTGCACGAATTGAGATGTTTCTTCATTTTATAATTATAACTACAGACATGGATGGCGGTGAACCCAAATGCCGAGTATGGTCTAGAATTAACTCAGACTTGAAATAAACAAGGTGGTTTAAATGAAATCCCAAACAAAGGGAACTAAGTGGTCAGCATGATGTCTTTAAATACAAACTTTCCATGAAGGAATGTGGCAGGCAATAATTGGCAGTCTGGGTCTTAAAAAGACAGCAGCAGCAAGCCATACTCAAAACTTGGATGCCTGTTGCTGTTCAGTCAAGACCATAACAGAACCCCATCCCCCCCCCCGACAGACAGCTCCTGATGGCACAAGGAAATCAGGATGGTGCTGGTGAAAGTCTTTCATCAAGGTGAGGTCCAGGATGCCCTGGGAAGAAATCCAGCTTCGTGCAGGTGAATAGTCCCTTAACAATTCCGGGAGGCAGAAGAGGTTTGGGAACTGGAGCCAATGGGCTGGTACCTCAAGGGCTTGAGGCAGGAGACGTGGAATGTGGGGTGAATCCGCATGGTGCTCAGGAGTTGGAGACGATAGGTAACTGGGTTGATGCATCGCAGGATTTTGAGCAGACCAATGTAATGAGTGGCTAACTTTCTAGACTCAATCTGCATGTGGAGATATCTAGTTGAGAGCCAGACCCACTGACCAGGAAGAAGTGCTGTCCCTGCATTTGCCAGTGGTTGCCCTGGTCTCGTTGCCACAAATTGTCCAACAACAACTCTCGCTTTAACACATTTCTGATGATATCTCTGAACCAGTTGGTCCACTGATGGAACCCTTACCTCTGCTTCTTGTTCCAGGAACAGTGGAGGACAGCACCCAAACTGGCATTCAGAAAGGGACATCCCAATAAACGAATGCTGAAGTGTGTTGTGTGGAAGCTCCACCCAGGTCAGGTTGTCACTCCGGACGGTAAGGTTCTCCAAGGCTAAAGATCTGAGTGTTCTCTTTAGGTCCTGGTTGACCCTCTTTGTTTGCTCATTGGTCTACATATTGAACCCAGATGACAGACCAGCATAGGCCTCAATGAGCTCAGAGGTCTTCCAAAATATAGAGTCAAATGGGGGGGGGGGGGGGATCACAATTAAACAGTGTTTTTGGGGAAATTGTGAATCCTGAAGACATGCTGTAACATGAGGTTGGCGGTCTCTGAAGCTGATGGTAGTTTGGGAAAGAGTAAGAGACTGCAAGACTTGGAGAATCAGTCTACAACCACCATGATTACTGTATTACGCAGATACAGTGGAAGACCATGACAAAGTCCATAGAAATGTGGGTCCAAGGCAAGAAGGAATGCAGAAGGGCTGAAGCAGACCCTGAGGCTAAGCTCAAGGTTCTTTATTTTGTGCATAGACATCACAAGCCAAGATATATTCCTGGACATCTTTAGTTATCCCTGGCCACCAATAATATCTTGTTATAAACTCTAGGGTGTGTTCCACCCCAAATGCCAAGCCAGGTTTGGAGTGTGTCCCCAGTTGAGCATGTCCAAACAGCTTCAGGAACAAAGGTACATCTGGGAGGACCATACGTGGGTCTGCCCCATGTTGTTCTTGGGCTCGGCCAACTGTCAAGTGTATGTTCCAGCGGATGGGTACCTCCACTCTAGAGCTGGGAATCATAGTTGAAGGGTTCTCTTCCCCATTGGGTGCTTCAAACTGTCAATAGACAATAGACAGTAGGTGCAGGAGTAGGGCATTCGGCCCTTCTAGCCAGCAGCACCATTCACTGTGATCATGGCTGATCATACACAATCAGTACCCCGTTCCTGCCCTCTCCCCATATCCCTCGACCCCGCTATCTATAAGAGCTCTATCTAACTCTCTCTTGAATGCATCCAGAGACTTGGCCTCCACTGCCTTCTGGGGCAGAGCATTCCACATATCCACCACTCTCTGGGTGAAAAAGTTTTTCCGCATCTCTGTTCTAAATGGCCTACCCCTTATTCTTAAACTGTGGCCTCTAGTTCTGGACTCACCCATCAGCGGGAACATGCTTCCTGCCTCCAGTGTATCCAATCCCTTAATAATCTTATATGTTTCAATCAGATCCCCTCTCATCCTTCTAAATTCCAGTGTATACAAGCTCAGTCGCTCCAATCTTTCAACATATGACAGTCCCGCCATTCCGGGAATTAACCTTGTGAACCTACGCTGCACTTCCTCAATAGCAAGAATGCCCTTCCTCAAATTTGGAGACCAAAACTGCACACAATACTCCAGGTGGGGTCTCACCAGGGCCCTGTACAGCTGCAGAAGGACCTCTTTACTCGTATACTCAATTCCTCTTGTTATAAAAGCCAGCATGCCATTAGCTTTCTTCACGGCCTGCTGTACCTGCATGCTTGCTTTCATTGACTGATATACAAGAACACCTAGATCTCGTTGTACTTCCCCTTTTCCTAACTTGACTCCATTTAGATAGTAATCTGCCTTCCTGTTCTTACAACCAAAGTGGATAACCTCACATTTATCCACATTAAACTGCATCTGCCATACATTTGCCCACTCACCCAACCTGTCCAAGTCACCCTGCATTCTCATAACATCCTCCTGACATTTCACACTGCCACCCAGCTTTGGGTCATCAGCAAATTTGCTAATGTTACTTTTAATCCCTTCATCTAAATCATTAATGTATGAAGGGATTAAAAGTAACATTAGCAAATTTGCTGATGATTTCAGCCTCTTCGCATCCTGGATATAGACTAGATTTTTCATGGTTGGTCCATACCACAAATGGATTGTTGGACCCCTCCAACCAGTGCCTCCACTCCTCCCGTGCCAGTTTAACGGTCAACAATTCCCGATTCCTGATGTCATAATTTGCCTCCGTGGGAGAAAGGTGTCTTGAGCAGAAGGCACAAGGATGCAGTTTCTGGTCCAAGGCTGGTCATTGGGACAATGTGGCCCCTATACCCATGTTTGATGCTTTAGCTTCCACCACAAAAGGCAGGTCTGGATCTGGTGGATCTAGGATAGGTGCCGACGTGAACCTTTGTTTTAACTCCACCAAAGCTGCCTTGGGCTCCAGGGTTCCATGGAAGGGACCAATAGATTTCTTGGTGAAGTTGCTGAGCAGCACTGCTACTGAACCAAAATTGTAGAGTTGTTTCAGAGATGGGTTGCAGCCAAATCCAAATGGCCTGGGTCTTATTGGGATCCGTTTGTAAGTTGCCATTAGATATTACAAACCCAAGGAAGGAAACTGGATACATGGATTTCACTCTTTGAGCTTGATTCTTCAGAAGCTATTGTAGAACAGGCCAGACATGCTGGACATGTTCTTGAGTGGATGTAGAGAAAATGAAAATGAAAATATTGTCTAGGTAGAGAAAGATGAAGTGGTGTAGTATCTCCCAGAGTACGTTGTAGATGAAGGCTTGAAATGCTGCTGGAGCATTTGACAATCCAAAAAGGCATGACCAGGTATTCATAGTGGCCGATAGATGTGTTGAATGCTGTTTTCCTTGTGGGATAACAGCCAGGGCTAACTACCAAGCATGACCCACAATGAGTGGTATTTTTGGGGAGCAAATGAGGTAGAACTGAATTGATGCCACATGCTGGCCAATCTTGAGCTTGAGCAGGAATGTTTGGTGGGTGATCTGCCCCAACACCAAAGGTCTCCCATCCAGGGCCATTGCAACTAGCCACTGGTTGAGTCACAAATAGGAAATTTTCAATCTTCTGGGCAGTCCAAGGTCCAAAAAATTCCCCACTGCACTGGAGTCAATAAAAGCTTCTCAGGAATGTTTTTGGGCTCCATGAGAAAGCGACACAGGGAGCTCCAGAGGGAGCTGAACTGGGAGTTAGGCTAGCAACTGTCACAGCTCTCCTTACACTAGAGATCCCAGGAGTTTCTCAGCAGCTCAGGACAACAGGTCCAATAATGTCCAACCTCTCTACAGTAAATGCAGCACCTCTCCCTCCTTCTCTCTTTTGGCTCAAGAGCGCCTGATCCAGCCTATTTGCATAGGCTGCGATTAGCGGTAGTCAAGGAGGAGTCCTAGTCCAGGGAATAGGAGAGGATGGAGGATAGTTGGGGGGAAGAGTGTTTTCAGAATTATCCCCTTTGTCTATCCCTTCACCTTTCCATTATTTGGTTATCAAGTCGAATTGCCAGGTCCATAATACTCTCTGGATCTTCCACTGGGTCTCAGGCTGCAAGGGCATCCTTTAGCTCATCACTCAACCCCTTATGGAATAGAACAGTTAGTCCTTCCATATTCCAACCTCTCTCTGTGGCCAAGAAACAAAATTCTATGGAATAACCAGCCACAGACCAATTCACCTATGTCCTCCGGCGGGGTGATAGAATATCTTCCTCAAAGTCTCTGAAAATGTCTTCACTGGCACAGATGGGTGAATCCTTCTCCCAGAATGCAGTAGGACAAGCCTGGGCCCTTCCAGTAAGGAGCGAGATGATATAGGTTACCTTACTGTGTTCCAACTGGAAACTTGGATGACTGTAATGCAAAACATAAGGAGCATTGTACCAGGAATCCTTGGCACACTTCAGGGTTACTGTCATACTTCTCTGGAGCCAGTAAGTGCAGTGATACTTCATGAGTACTGACAGAGTCTCCAGTTTGAACATGCCTAGAATTGGCAGCTGCTCTGGCCAAACTCAGATGCTGCCTACTGGAGTCAGAGAGTTTCTGGAGAGTCGTGTGGATATCCTGAAGCTTGCTGTCATGTATGCTCCAGTTGCTCCCTGGTAGGTCAAAACAATCGGCAGACATTCATACTCTGCTGGATTCATGATGGCTTAATTGAGCTATGGATGCTGGTGAACCCAAATGCTGAGTCAGGTCTAGAATTAACTCAAACTCAAAATAAACAAGATAACACAAATGAAATCCAAAGGCAAAAAGCACAAACAGACTTTCCATGAAGGAATATGGCAGGCAAAAATTGGCATTCTGAGCCTTAATAGGACAGCACCAGCTAGCCATACACTGGGGAATTGGACTTCTGAAACTTGTATGTCTGCCGCTGTTCAGTCAGGACTATGACAATTGTGGTATTATGAAGAAGGGAGAGCCATTTATCTCTCCATTATCCATATCTCTGTATTGGCACTCTTGCAATAGGAAGTCCAAGGATGCATCTTGGCATGAAATTGTATACTTCACAGATGTGTCCAATCATTTTCTTTGGGTGGTCAGTCACTTTTGTAATCACCTTCACTACTGTCTGATTTCATTACCTCATTTGTTGTGTGGTGAGCAGAAGTATATCACTCAAGTGAACTGACCTCACATTTCAAAGTGAAGACAGCTATCAACACCACAAATATAGTTCTACAATAATTGCAATCAAAAATGATCAATTCCAACACTGATGTAAGCAGCATGTATAGAAGCCATGAGATAAAATAAATACAAATTCCTTCTTTTTCTTGAACCAGAAACTTGTATTCAGATTATGTTGTCCCATAAGGCAAAAGGGAAGCATTTGATTGTGAGATTGGACATACTGTTCTGTTTTGAACAATAAATTGTTCTGTCAAATCTCCATTCCATCTGACTTCATCAGGGTCAGTCCTAAATTATTTGAACTGTGAAACCTCCAGAGCCAAGCCAAGTATTATCTTCAGTTACTTGTTTTGACTTTTCAGACGTCCATTAGTAAGATCTTTTGTTCCACATTTCAACTCTCCAAAGTTCAATCAAAACAATTAACTACATTCATCTCAGTTTTATCAGAACTGAAGATACAACCTTGTTACTAATATTGAGATAATTCTAAGGTAAATCTGTCACAGTTCCACCAACATCAGATCATTGAAGGCTGACAGTATTTGAAGAGGTTTATGTTGTTGCGCCAGGCATGTTTTGACCAGAGATTCTAGAGGTAAAGAAAGGATAATATCAAGCAATTTACTTTGTTTTTACATCCTTGGACAAGAATTTCTGTATTTGTTTTGGCTTGAACAATGAACATATTCACAACTCCTTTGTGTAAAATGAATTGTAGGTGGATCATAACTAATCAGCTTCTTCTCACTCTCATGTCCCTTAATTTCCCTGTTATCCAAAAATGAAATATACATTGTTATGGAAGCATTAATACATCAAAGAAAAATAAATGAGGTAAGAATTATGTAAGGCTAGCTTGATCTAATAGAATTAAATCATATAAATTGCTTTTCTTATCCCTCTGCTCCCTATCAGTCTGTAGTTATCCCTTGCATGAAAGCAAAGGGATAGTTTCGTGGAATGCTGTACTCAAATACTTGGGCTGGTATATCATGAGGAATCATACCACATAAAAGAAAGAAAGAAAGAAAGAAAGAAAGAAAGGAAGGAAGGAAGAACTAAGTGAGGGAAAGGAAGACAGGAACAAAGGTTATTAATTGATTTATTAAATTTAATGGCTTCAGGATGTACCAATTCATCACACATAATGAGCAAAAAAAAATAAAATAGATAAGTTCACGAGGGAGTAGGTCTCAGAAGAAGAGTAGCAAGGTGGACAGAGCTTTTTTCTGATTGAGGTTAGTTCTATACAGCACCTGAGACTTCTAGAGCTGTTACAAGGTGATACACACAGAACGAACATTGCAATTTTTGTGACTTTCATTATTTACTTCACAGGCAAAGCAAAATTATTTTGGAAGAGGCAAACTTATTGATTGTAAAGGCCCTTTCCTGCATTTTCAGAGGCGAGTTACTCATTTCGCATGAATTCCTGTCACGTTTATGAGCTGCACTGCAAAATCTAAGGAAGCATGTCTTTTATGACTGCCAGCAAAGAACCAAACTGCTTTGTACCCATTTCTAGATCAAATGTGAATGGTGTTTTGCTACTGTGCTAACTATACCTATACTTATATTGTGATCCGGTGATGAACACTTTGTTTTGAAAATTGTATGACTTTTTTTCTTTAATTTTAACTGAATACAACTGATTAATAGGAGAAATGGTTAAATTCTCAGTCCATTAGCTGCAAGGAAAGATTTCAAACTTTGTTGCAGCTTCAGGATTTTCAGATTGAAGACAGAATCAAACACCTGTTGTTTAAATGCTTACGATTGTCGATTCACAAGGAAATCACAAATGGATTTGAACCAAAATGCAATGTAAGTTTGCCGCACTCCTTAACCCTGCAGGACAAGGCGAGAGCACAACTGACAATACTAGCTCATCACATAGTGCCAGTTACACAGAAAATGGGACAAAAAACCTGATTGTTTCAGTAATTACTTTCCAAGTCAGACTTCTATTTTCATGTTTTAATTAACCTCTGGACAGCTATTTGTTTATTTATAATTGGGTAGTAAGGTGTTTGGTAAGATCTGTGTGTTGTTTGCAAATTTACATCTGTTTGCAGACGAAAAATGGTCACACTGACATTGCCCCGTTGTGCACTAAGGATTTTCAAGCATCCAATTTCATTTTGATCTGCCATTGTTGTTTTGCACATACATAAGGAAAAAGTTCTGGGTATGTGTTCAATTCTTTTCTCACTAAATCTTCCTGTTGTGTCCAAAATAGCCAATGATTGCTGTGCTGGCCATCTGGAATCTAATAAAAAAAAATGCTGGAAATTCTCAGCTTGTCTTTCATTAAAACAAGGAAAAATTAGAAACCAAAGACATTTTAAGTTCAGAAAAGGGGATGGTGTGAGGTGCAGGAAGTGGATAGAGCAAAAGAATGTGCCCAACAGGCCAGAGGTAAGAAAGACTTTATGACACAAATTGCAGTCAGTCAACATGTAAATGGAGGAAGATTAGTAAGGATATGGGAGAAAGGAAATGCCGGAAATCTCAGATATAAAATACTGCAGTGGATGAAATTCTGAAATAAAATTATCCCACTGGTCAGGAAGCATCTGTGGAGAAAGAAAAAAAAACAGAGTTAACATCACAGAATATTCAGTGAAGATAAAATCTGGAAGATTAGCTATCTGAAACTATTATGTGCAATATTGAGTAATAATATCATTTCTGATTGGAAGGTTAGATGGTCCAGATAGAAATAAATCATTGCTTCATGTCAGATTCAGATTAGATTAGTTTGTTGTCTTTGGTTACATCAAGATCACAGATTAAACCATGTGCAAAGTTATAATGACAGCAAAAATAATTACAGCAACAAACACAAAAACAGCAGAGTGGTGCAAAGATAGTCGTGCAATCTGAAGTAGTGAAAAAGAAGTACTGAAGTGACATTAATCAAATAATTTAAAGATACAGTTAAGAGCCTGGAAATATAACAGCATAACAACTTATGGTCAGTTCATAAGTTTGATAGCACTGCAGAAGAAACTGTTCACAAGTGTCATCGTTTGGGCTTTCAAATTCCTACATCTTCTAACAGAAGGTATAAATGATCAAAGAACAGTTGAACTCCAGATGGTGGGAAATCAGATGTTCCATTTTTATATAGCAACCCAAAAATATTTAAAGCATCTTGTGGCACTCAGCATACAGTATCTCATATCAAATATCTGTACCTCGGCCATTGAATACTGATGAGGATTCTCCTTGGCTGATCCTTGGTGAATCTGACTTGCTTCTGAAACCCTTGCTCCACCTCCTTCTCCTCTCTCATCCAAAATCTTGTTCTACTCTGTTTGAATTCATTTTTATTTTCATTTTTATTTATTTAGAGATATGGCATGATAACAGGTTCTTCCAGACCAATGAACCCAAACCTCCTAATTATACTCAAGTGACTAATTAATCTACAAACCCATGCGGGAGGAAGCTGGAGCACCTGGAAAAAACTCATGCAATCACAGGAATCGAACCTGGGTCACTGGCACTATAATAGATTTACGCTAACCACTACACTACCATTCAGCCGGAGTCTGGCCATTCATAATTCAATCCCCACTGGGGCATTCATATCATGAAAAAGCTACATTCAGCTTTCAGAAGAACGTCAACAAGTGGAGCACCAGGCACTAAGCCAAATCTAGGAAATCTTGAAAAAAGGAATTGTAATGAAAGCTGGAAGCATTAACTGAGCACAATGGCAGCAGGGTAGGATAATGGTTAGCGCAGTCGCTTCACATCACCGGTGATCACTGATCAATGTTTGATTCCTGCAGCTGTCTGTAAAGAGTTTGTATGTTCTCCCCATAACAGCATGTGTTTCTTCCAGGTGCCCAAGTTTCCTCCCATATTACAAAAACTGACAGTATGGTTAGGTTTAGTGAGGTGTGGGCATGCTATGTTGACACTAGAAGATTGGCGACACTTGCGGGCTACCACCAACACAATCCTTGAACTGTGTTTGCTGTTGATGCAAAATGGCTCATTTCAATATATGTTTCTATATTTCAATGTATATGCAACAAATAAAGTTAATCTTTAAAAAAAAATCCCTGATTACTTTGAGTACTGCTGGTAGCAGGGAGGGAAGGGCATCTTTTTTGAAGTCAGAGAGTCATAGAACCATACAGCACTGTGGATGTCATTGCTGACCAAGTTGCCCACCATTTGCCTTCACTTGGCCCATATCACTTGAAACTTTCCTTTCATGTGTCTATCCAAGTATCATTTAAATGTTATTATTGTACCAATCTCTAACACTTCCACTGGCACCTCACTCCATATACTCAACACCCTCTCTATAAAAATCTTCCCCTCTCACATTATGTCCACTGCTTTTGGACTCTCCTACATCTGGAAAAGGACTGCGATCACCGAGTTTACCTATACTCTCATGATTTTACAGATCTCCATACGACTATAAGACATAGGAGCAGAATTAGGTCATTTGGTTCAGCAAGTCTGCTCCATTATTTCATCATGGCTGATCTATTATCCCTCTCAACTTCATTCTCCTACCTTCTTCCTCCATTTTTTGATGCCCTGACTAATCAACAACCTATCAAACTTGCCCTTAAATATACCCAATGACTTGGCCTATATAGCTGTCTGTGGCAATAAATTCCACGGATTCATCACCCTCTGGTTGAAGAAATTCCTCCTCACCCCTGTTCTAAAGAGTCGTCCCTCTGTTCTGAAGTTGTGCCACCTGGCCCTAGACTCCCCCACTATAGGAAACATCTTCTCCAGGTCCACTCCGTCTAGGCTTTCAAAGTTCAAAAGGTTTTAATGATATCCCCCTTCATTCTTCTAATCTACAGTGAGTACAAGCCAGAGCCATCAAATGTTTCTCGAACATTAAATCTTTCCTTCCCAAAATCATTCCTGTGAACCTCCTCTGGACTTTCTCCACTGCCAAAACATCTTTTCTTAGATAAGTGGCCCAAAACTTCTCATAATGCTGCAAGTGTGATCTGTGTGATGCTTTATAAGCATCAGCATTACAGCTTTGCTTTTATATTCTAGTCCTTTAGAAATTAAAGCTAACATTGCATTTTAATTCCTTACCGCCAACTCAAACTGCAAGTTAACCTTCAGGGGATCCTCCGCGAGGTCTCTCAAGACCCTTTGCATCTCTGATTTCTGAATTTTCTCCTTGCTTAGAAAATAGTTTACACTTTTATTCCTTCTGCCAATTTGTGTGACTG
Organism: Hemitrygon akajei; assembly: GCF_048418815.1. Lineage (NCBI taxonomy): Eukaryota > Metazoa > Chordata > Chondrichthyes > Myliobatiformes > Dasyatidae > Hemitrygon > Hemitrygon akajei. The sequence continues at coordinate 25,137,746 of NC_133149.1, forward strand.
TACACGTCCCTACACCTATATTTCATCTTCCATTTCTTTGCCTATTCACCAAATCTGTAAAATAACTCCTTCTTCAGACTCCCTACTTCCTCACATTGCCTGCCCCTCCACCCCTCCTGGTATCAACCGCAAACTTGGCCAAAAACCATCAATTTCATCATTCAAATCATTGACATATAATGTGAAAAGAAGCGGTCCAAAACCGACCCCTGTGGAACCCCCTTAGTCGCTGGCAGCCAACCCTTATTTTCACTCTTTACCTCCTGACAGTCAGCCAATTTACTACCCATGCTAGTATCTTTCCAGTAATACTCTGGGCTCTTATCTTGTTTAGCAGCCTCATGTGCGGCACCTTGTCAAAGGCCTTCTGAAAAGTTGAGTGAAGTTATCCCCTCTGGTTCAAGAGCCTATGTAGATGTGCTCAATGGTGGGGAGGGCTTTACCAATGAGGGACTGGGTTGTATCCACTACTTTTTGTTGGATTTTCTATTCAAGGACATTGGTGTTTCCACTCCAGGCTGTGATGCAACCAGTTAATATACTCTCCACCACACATCAAAGTTTTAGATGATATGCTGAATCTTTGCAAAATTCTGAAAAGTAGAGACACTGCTGTGCTTTCTTTTTAGTGGCACTTATGTGCTGGACCCAGGACAGATTCTCTGAAATGATAATACTGAGGAATGGTGTTAAAGATGTCTTGAAGAGCACCTTAAATATTTCTTTGAAACCGTTCTCTATCCCTGCAGGCTTCAAGCCAGTCACCATCATTCTGGTGTCTAACAGAGTGACAGTAACTGGCCTAAATAACTACCAGCCAATGGCATTAACTTCTACAACTATTACATGACTTGAGCAGCTGGTAATGGATCATAGAAAGTACTACGTTCCAGTTACATTGGATCATTTACAGTTCGCCTACCACTCAGAATAACCCTCCACTCTGTCCTGTCCCACCTAGAAAACAATGTCTCATATGCCAGGATGCTGTACAAGTGGCTACAGCTCAGAGTTAAACACACAATCAACCTTCACATGTTAGTGGGTAAACTGTCCTCACTGGGACTCAATACCTCTTTCTGTAACTGGACCAATTCTATTACAAGAATCACCCCTTGTAATAATGATCAGTGAGGCACAGAGAATCTGTATTTACCGACAAGTAACTTCTATTATTTCAACTAAAAAAGCAGGTGGGTTCATACTCTTATCCACCTGTGTGCTCCCTGCTAGAACCCCTGACACTTCATGAACAGTCAATGAAGAGAGAAAGATATTACATGGTAAAGGAGTCTACACTGGCCAAGCGTTCCTCGTGGCCCCGATCTCCACGTGTCCATGGGGTCCTCCTTATCCGTGATGGTTGGTCTCTGGCTGCTGGACAGTTATCGCTCCTGCGTATTTGGAGCTCCTGAGTCTTATACTGCTCCTCATCAATTGAACCATTGGATCTTCATCCCATTGGCTCAAAGTCACCTGACCTACGTGGGTCACCTTCTTACTGGTCATTGTACAGGGCTACAGCTGACATTGTTTCATGGTTCTGCCCGCCCCAGCCTTGTGTATTTGTGTCTTTACACTCTGACTGGTCCAAGCCAGTTAAATGAGGCAACCCAGACAGAGTCTAACAAGATTACCGATTGGAGGTCTGGCATTTTACGTAACAAGTAGCTACTCCTCTGAGAATGGTCTCAGAGAATGGATTAGGTTTTCAATGGAAAAGAATCCTCTGAAATGTTACCCCCGTGAAACCATTTAGCGCCCATCATAATCTCATTCAAACATAACACGGGGTGGCGGGATCAGTACGTATACTCAGTGTTGAGTTTGCGACCACTATATACAAAAGATTAAAACAAATACGATATGATGCTGGCTTCAAGCTGAAGATTGTTGATTTTGCTAAAGGAACGAATAATTCTGCAGCTGCTAAGAAGTTTAGTGTAAACGAGAGAGAGTGAGAGATTGGAGAAAGGCAGAAGACACGCTGAGAGAAATGCAAAGACGAAATGTGCAAACCGTGGGAAAACATGCCAGTGGCCAGAACTGGAAGAAAAAGTTTTAGAGTGGGCGAATCACCAGCGATCGTCTGGATACATTGTTACCAGAGAAATGATTCAAGTTCAAGCGTTGAAGTAGGCCGGAAAACACCGTGAAGTCAGCAAAAATTTCAAAGCTACGTGAAGTTGGTGCACCCGATTTATGAATAGATGCGATCTTCTGTTGAGACAAAAAACAAAGATTTCTCAGAAAATTCCCGCGGGGTGTTGTTTACCTTCAAGAACGCTGCTGGATGGACGAAGTGAGTTGCTTGAAGTGGGTTAAAGACGTCCTGAAGGTGTCAGGAAGGAAAAGTCGCTGCTTGTCTGGGACATGTTCAAAGCGCACTTGTTAGGTGAGACAAAAGCAGCAATGAAAGCTGAAAATATGGACATTGCAGTCATCCCCGGTGGTTTGATGTCCGTGCTGCAGCCACTAGATGTGAGTTTAAACAAACCAAACAATTCATGCGTCGAGAGTGGAACCAATTTGACTCAAAAACAGCCAATAAATACGACCTGTCTTCTGTGTATTCATTTTTCCAAAGTTGGCACCCTCTGTGTAAGCCGACCACCTAATTTTAGGACCAGAATTTAGGGCCAAATTCTCGGCTTATACACCGGAATTTACGGTAACAAACGACTACTTGTTTGAGAATGGTCTCAGGTTTAGCAGAAGCTTCCTGTCTCCACATTCAATTGCTCTGATTAGATTATCCAAGAGCAAGAAACTGTTCAGAGTCCACAAAATGGGGGGAAACAAAGACAACTGATTTGTCTGCTTCCCCTGTCCTTGATCAGGTCCCTCCAGAGCTGTGTGCTCAGCCTGCTACCGACTCATGATTGTACTACTAGATCCAGCTCAAATTGCATCATCAAGTTTGCTGATGATACCACAATGTTGTCCTCATTGGCATTAAAGATGAGTCAACGTACAAAGAAAAGGTAGAGAGTTCATCAAATAATGTGTGAACAACAACCTGAGTCTCAATGTGGACAAGACAAAAGAGATGACTGTGGACTTCAGGAAGACACAGGCTGACCATTCACCATTGTACATCGATGGCTCTCCCGTGAAGAGAGTGAAGAGTACCAAGTTCCTGGTGTGCGCATAACAATGATCTAGCCTGGACCCACAACACCCTCTCAGAAGTCAAGAAGGAACAGCAGTATGTAAATTTTCTTCGGATATTGAGGCTCCCACGCTCCCATTCTAACTTTCTGCAGGAGCACCATCAAGAGTGTCATGTCTAGCTGAAACATTGTGTGGTATGCAAACTGCAAGGCATTGGACCACACAACCCGACAGAGGATAGTACAAACTGGAAAGGATCACCCTCCCCACTACTTGTGATATTTCCCAGGAGTGTTGCAGGCGAAGGACCCGAGACATTGTTGTGGATCTCCACCAGCCATCCCACAATCTCTTTGAACACTATTGTCAGGAAGGAGGTACAGAAGCATTAGGACTAGGACTGCCAGACTGGGTAGTAGCCTCTTCCCTCAGGGTGTGACACTAATGAATACCCTGCCCCACCAAGGTCTCGTCACTAGGACAGTGAGCTGTTTATTGCTTACTGTACAGTTTGCCTATGCTACACTCTTCACATGCATTCTGAATTATATTTTATTAACTGATTTATGATAATATTTTGTTTTTTGTGTTGTATGTGATATGTTTTGTGGGTGCACTGTGGTGTTGTTATGTTTGGTTGTATGATGACAATACAGTTGAACTCGAACTTGCCAGGTACGCCACCTGGGCTGGATGCTTTCCGTGAATTCACCCTCCTGAAGGATGCTCTCCCATTGGCCTCTGAGACTGAAATTACAGTGTCAACAGGGGACTATAGGAGTTTGTGAAGGTGCTTCCAAGTTTTGATGCCCAAAGTATGCATAAAAGGCATTGAGCCCGTCTGGGTGCAGAAACTTGTTGTCACCTAAGTTGCTTGGTTTCACTTTGTAGGAGATGATAGCATTTAAGCCCTGCCACAACTGTCAAACATCTTGCTGTGATTCAAGTTTGGTCTGGGATTGCCATGTGAGATGGCTTTCTGGAGGTCGTACCTGGACCTCTTGTATCTTACTTGGTTGCCAGAGTTGAACACCACTGATCTGACCCTCAGCAGATTGCAGAACTTTGAATGATTTTGTGGGGACACACTCATCTACAATTGTTTTTATAAAGTCCACGACAACCGTGACATATTGATTCAGATCCTCTTATGAGTCCTTGAACACAGCCTAGTCCACCGACTTGAAGCAATCACTTAGCTCCTCCTCTGCCTCCTGCAACCACCACTTTGTTGTCCTTATCTCTGGAGTCCTGCTTGTTAGCCTCTGCCTGTAAGCAGGTAGAAGATGGACAGACAGATGATCAGATTTCCCAGAATGTGGACTAGAGATGGAACAGTAGGCATTCCTAATCACAGTACAGCAGTGGTCAGTGATCCAGTCCTGATGTAGGGTCTTGGCCCGAAATGTTGATTGTTTACTCATTTCCTTGGATGCTGCCTGGCCTGCTGAGTTCCTCCAGCACTTTGTGTGTGTTGCTTGGATTTCCAGCATCTGCAGATTTTCTCTTGTTTATGACTGGTCGAGTGTATTGAGATCCCTGTTGCTGCAGGAGATATGTTGATGATAATTGGCAGATATCTCTTCACACAAGCCTGATTAAAGTCCCCAACAATGGTTTGATAGATGTTGGGGTGGGCTGTTTTTTTTCTAATTGCTCCACTCATTACTTTGAGAGCTCACTTAAGATTATCCGTTGGTGTTATGTGAACTGTGGTCAGTAACATGGAGGAGAACTCACTTGGTAAGTAGAACAGCTGGCACTTAATCACTAGGTGTTCATGGTCAGGGGAATAAGAGAGTAACAAGACAGTTATGTTAGAGCACCATGACGAACTTATAACGAAACACAGACACCCCTACCTTTTTCCTTATTTGAATCCACAGTCTGGTCCATTTGATATATCGAGAAGATGTCAGGTCTTACCAAGGTATTTGGCATGTCTGAGGTGAACCATGTCTTTTTGAAACACAGAATGCAGCAATACTCTCATTTCCCTTTAACTTCCCTTGTTGGCCATGTTTGTCTCATCTTCCCTTTAGAATATTTCTTCTTCTTTGGGATGTATCTATCCTGTATCTTCTGAATTACTCCCAGAAACTTCCGCTCCTTTTGTTCTGTCATCATCCCTGCTAGTATCCCCTTCCAATCACTTTGGCCAGCTCCTCTCTCATGCCTCTATAATTCTCTTTACTCCACAGTAATACTGATACATCTGACTTTAGCTTCTCTTTCTCAAATTACAGGTGAACTCAATCATGTTATGATAACTGTCTCCAAAGGGATCCTTTACCTTAATCTCCCTAATGAAATCTGGTTCATTACACAACACCCAATCCAGAATTGCCTTTTCCTTTGTGGATTCAACCACAAGACAACCCATTTTGTAGGCATTCTACAAATTCCTTCCCTTGGGATCCGTCATCAATCCAGTTTTCCCAATCTACCCCGTTTAGTTGTGTCACCACTTTCAGGGAACTATCTGCCTGTAGACCTAGGTCTTTCTGTTCTTCATCTCTCTCCAGTGTAAGTCAAAGTACAATTTTACTGCAGAAAGATTCAGCCACATGGAGCAAAGTCTGGAGAGTGGAGAAGTTGGTGGTATTCTGCAGTACCACAATAGTCGCAGTGATATCAAATAAGCATTGAGCACTGTTTCATGTCATTTGTAGCTGATGAGTGCCCATTTTACCAAAATAATATCTTAACCAGTTCCTATTGCCTCTTAGACATATTTTAGAAACTTTATACATTTACATTATCATTAAAAAAACATTTCACAGACATAATTTATTCCTACAATCATTCCCTTTGTAAAATATTAAATAAGGGAATGAATTTAGAATTGACTGCTCTACTGAGAAGCTGGAAATGAAATTATTTATTTCAAGGTGTATTCTAAACAAACTTTCATCCTGGCCATTGGGGATTACTATCAGCTCTCAAACATGTCTTCCAATATAGAACTTTCTGAACTGGCTCATACATTGTGGTGCCGTGCCTTGACCAAACCTTGAGACTAATTATGGGTGCTTGCAGTCACCATTCTAAACTTGTGATGCCTTTAATTGGAAGATCATTCCACCTATTGATTATTGTGTGTGGTAAAACTGCAAAATATTCCCCATTTCTCATTGACTTATTCTCTCCTGCTCCGCAGATTCTCTTCATACATCCCAATAAGGGCTCCCTCATCACTCCTGAAGATTGAAGAGTCTCAAAAGCCATTTTAATCTGATTTATTCAAAGGGACTAAGTAAGTAGTGGAGGCAGACAGATTTTGTGTTCTGCACTTCCTCCACTTCTCTTCACTGAAGGTATTGCACTCAACATTTAATAATAGGACAGCAAGGTGAAGAATCTGTATGCAACTAATCAAGTAGGTTTCTTGCCCACTGAGTAAAATTTCTCCCTGCAACAGATGTACGATGGTGGTGCACATAGTTCCAGTGACCTTCGGGGTCCAACCAAGGTGTAATTGTTCATCACAAGACACTGGTGGTTATTAAGAACATCAGGTACTTCAGGTTTACCCGTCAGTGAGTTGCTTGAGAGCGGAGCAGTTGAACTTATTGCGTACCGTTATTGTGTTGTCACCTGGACTTGTTGCGTACTGTTGTTGTGCAAAGGTGGTGTGTAGTCCAACAAAAGGTGCATATGATTGTCTAGGATGTTTTTATTGAGGCCACAAAACACTATTAGACATTGGTAATGCAGAATACTGAAAGTCTAATTCACTGGTTCACTGGTGAGACCAGTGGCCGGAAAGCTGCGTTGCCTCAGTTGTTACACAAGCCAGGCCCTCATGCCATGATGTGGCCTGTTGCAGCTACCCAGGGGAGGAGATGCTGGAGGTGGCGTGAGAGAGAGCAAAGGGGTCTGTGGGCAGGGTGGCATCTATATGGGTTTGGGGGCTGTCCCCTCCCATCAGTGCTACTGTCCAGTGTTTGCTCAGTGGAAGGCAAGCTAGACCAGGACAACAGCCCATGCACCATCAATCTACAAGCCATATTTTTCTGCTGTCATTGCTACATGTGCTATGTGTTGTGTGCTGCTGTTACTGTGTTTTGGTTGATAGATAGATGCTTTATAGATCCCAAAGGTAATTTATTGATCCCAAAGGCACCTTGGCCCCAGAGGAATGCTGATTCATTTGGCTGTTTTCATGCGTATGGTTGAAAGACAATTGAACTTGAACTTGAATCTTTCAGTTGTTCATAATACTGTTGGTTTATTGTTGTCATATGTACCAAGATGCAGTGAAAAGCTTGTCTTTTATTCTATAAACATGAGAAAATCTGTAGATGCTGGAGTTCCAAAGCAACACACGCAAAATGATGAAGGAGGTCAGGCAACATCTGTGGAAGTGAATAAACAGTCGACATTTTGGGCCAAAACCTTTCCTCAGGACTGAAATGGAAAGGGGAAAAGGCCAGAATAAAAAGGTGAGGGGAGAAGAAGGAGGCTCAGTGAGGCCAAGTGGATGGAAAAGGTAAAGGCTAGAGAAGAAGAAATCTTATATACTTTTTGTAGAGATCAAGTCATTACACAGATTTTTGAGCTAGAAGTGTAGAAGATACTGAAAATGTACATTGCAGGTAAACAATAAAGTGCAAGATCATAACAAGGAGGACTATGTGGCTAAGAGTCCATTTTGGACATGTGGGATAGAAGCTGTCCTTGAGCCTGATGGTACATGATTTAAGGCTTTTGATTCTTGTGCCTGATGGGAAAGAGGAGATGATAATATGTCTGGGTGGGTAGGATACTTTACTGAGGCAGCAAAAGGTATAGACAGAGTCTATATAAGATAGACTGGCTCCTGTGATGTGCTGAGCAGTTTCCACAATGCTCTGCAGTTTGTTGTGGGTTACCTGAAAAGCAGTTGCAATACCAAGCTATTATGCATGCAGGTGCTTTTGATAATGCATCAATAAAAATTGGTAAGAGTTGTTGGGGACATGCTGAATTTCTTTAGCCTCCTGAGGATGTAGAGGCTTTGGTGAGCTTTCTTGGCTGTGACATCAATATGGTTGGACCAGGATAGGCCACTGGAGATGTTCATACCTAGAAATGTGAACCTCTCAACTTCAACACTGATGATGTACAGAACAGCAAGTCAACTGTCCCCTTTTTTTGAAGTAAATGACTACTTCTTTGTTTTATTTACACTGAGGGAAAGGTGCTGTCATGACAACAATATGACTTTATGTTGTATCTAAAGTCCGAGGTATACAGGGTAAACAGGAAGGGAGCCAATACAGTCTCCTGTGGGCCCCAGTGCTACTAATAGCCATGTCTAACACACAGCTCTGAAGCCACACAAACTGTAGTCTGCCAGTCAGGTAGCATTGAAGGTACTGTAGTCTAGTCAACCAGCAAAAGTCTAACTCAGTCCTTTGGGCATACCTAGCCATTCTTGGACTCACTAAACTACAGAACGGTTGTAAAAATCTATTTGGCTTATTAATGTTCTTCAGAGGAAAATGTCTGCCATTCCTGCTTTTCCGGACTATATGCGACTATTCTTACACAGTGATACTGTATGTTGATTGTGAGCTGCCTCCTAAAATGATCTAGCAAGCTGCTCAGTCATACTGCAAGCATTATTTTAACCCAGAAGCACAATAAGAATAACACTGTTCTCAGTGTCGGATGTGGGAGGTCCTGGACTCTCCTAGCCTCCCAGACGTCCACATCTGCGCCAGGTGCACTGAGCTGCAGCTCCTAAACGACCGTGTTAGGAAACTGGAGCTGCAGCTCAATGACCTTCGTCTGGTCAGGGAGAGTGAGGAGTTGATAGAGAGGAGTTACAGACAGGTGGTTACACCGGGGCCACGGGAGGCAGACAGGTGGGTCACAGTTAGGAGGGAGAAGGGGAAGAGTCAGGTACTAGAGAGTACCCCTGTGGCTGTACCCCTTGACAATACGTACTCCTGTTTGAGTACTGTTGGGGGGGGGGGGACAGCCTACCTGGGGGAAGCAACAGGGGACGTGCCTCCAGCACAGAGTCCGGCCCTGTAGCTCAGAAGTGTAGGGAAGGGAAGAGGAAGGCAGTAGTAAAAGGGGACTCGATAGTTAGGGGGTCAGATAGGCGATTCTGTGGATGCAATCAGGAGACCTGGATGGTAGTTTGCCTCCCTGGTGCCAGGGTCCGGGGTGTTTCTGATCGTGTCCAAGATACCCTGAAGTGGGACGGTGAGGAGCCAGAGGTCGTGGTACATATAGGTACCAATGACATAGGTAGGATAAGAGAAGAGGTCCTGAAAGGAGAATATAGGGAGTTAGGAAGGCAGTTGAGAAGAAGGACTGCAAAGGTAGTAATCTCGGGATTACTGCCTGTGCCACACGACAGTGAGAGTAGGAATGGAATGAGGTGGAGGATAAATCCGTGACTGAGGAATTGGAGCAGGAGGCAGGGATTCAAGTTTCTGGATCATTGGGACCTCTTTTGGGGCAGGTGTGACCTGTACAAAAAGGACGGGTTACACTTGAATCCTAGGGGGACCAAAATACTGGCGGGAAGGTTTAATAGAGCTGTTAGGGAGGGTTTAAACTAATTTGGCAGGGGGATGGGAACCGGAATGATGGAGCGGAGGAGAGGTAAAACAGAAATAGATCTAAGGTAGTGAGCAGTAGGGATGTCAGGAAGGACAGGAAGGTGATGGAGCAAATTTGCAGCCATTGAGATGAGTTGCAGTGCAATAAAGTTGCAGTGCAATCAATGCAAAATGTACCAAATACTGGACTTAAGGTGTTATACTTAAATGCACACAGCATAAGGAATAAGGTGGATGATCTTGTTGTACAGTTACAGATTGGCAGGTATGATATTGTGGCCATCACTGAGATGTGGCTAAGGGATGAATGTCTGGGAGCTGAACGTCCAAGGATACACGGTGTACCGGAAGAATAGGCAGGTAGGTAGAGTGGGTGGCATGGCTTTAATGGTAAGAAATGATATTAAATCATTAGAAACAGTTGACATGGGATCGGAAGGTACAGAATCTTTATGGGTTGAGCTAAGAAATTGCAGGGGTAAAAGGACCCTGATGGCAGTTATCTACAGGCCTCCAAACAGCTGCAGTGATGTGGACTACAAATTACAACAGGAAATAGAAGAGGCTTGCCAGAAGGGCAGTGTTACGATAATTGTAGGGGATTTTAACATGCGAGTGGATTGGGAAAATCAGGTTGGCACTGGATCTCAAGAGAGAGAATTTGTAGAATGTTTACGAGATGGATTTTTAGAACAGCTTGTTGTTGAGCCCACTAGGGGATCGGCTGTACTGGATTGGGTATTGTGTAATGAACCAGAGGTGATTAGAGAGATACACAAAATGATGGTGGAACGTAGCAGGCCAGGCAGCATCTATAGGGAGAAGCTCTGTCAACATTTCGGGACGAGACTCTTCCTCAGGACATTTCCTTGTGTTTGTGATCAGAGAGATGGAAGTGAAGGAACCCTTAGGAGGCAGTGATCATAACATGATTGAGTTCACTGTGAAATTTGAGAAAGAGAAGCCGAAATCCGATGTGTCGGGATTGCAGTGGAGTAAAGGAAATGACAGTGGCATGAGAGAGGAACTGGCCAAATTTGACTGGAAAGGGACACTAGCAGGAAGGACAGCAGAGCAGCAGTGGCTGGAGTTTATGCAAGAAGTGAGGAAGGTGCAAGACAGATATATTCCAAAGAACAAGAAATTTTCGAATGGAAAAAGGATGCAACCGTGGCTGACAAGAGAAGTCAAAGCCAAAGTAAAAGCAAAACAGAGGGCATACAAGGAAGCAAAAATTAGTGGGAAGACAGAGGATTGGGAGGTTTTTAAAAGCTTACAAAAGGAAACTAAGAAGGTCATTAAGAGGGAAAAGATGAACTATGAAAGGAAACTAGCAAATAATATCAAAGAGGATACTAAAAGCTTTTTCAAGTATATAAAGAGTAAAAGACAGCTGAGAGTAGATATAGGACCGATAGAAAATGATGCTGGAGAAATTGTAATGGGAGATAAGGAGATGGCGGAGGAACTGAACGAGTATTTAGCATCAGTCGTCACTGAGGAAGACATCAGCAGTATATCGGACATTCAAGGGTGACAGGGAAGAGAAATATGCGCAGTCAGAATTACGACAGAGAAAGTACTCAGGAAGCTGAATAGTCTAAGGGTAGATAAGTCTCCTGGACCAGATGGAATGCACCCTTGTGTTCTGAAGGAAGTAGCAATGGAGATTGTGGAGGCATTAGCAATGATCTTTCAAAAGTCAACAGATTCTGGCATGGTTCCGGAGGACTGGAAGATTGCAAATGTCACGTCGCTATTTAAGAAGGGGGCAAGGAAGCAAAAAGGAAATTATAGACCTGTTAGCTTGACATTGGTGGTTGGGAAGTTGTTGGAGTCGATTGTCAAGGATGAGGTTACGGAGTACCTGGGGGCATATGACAAGATAGGCAGAACTCAGCATTGTTTCCTTAAAGAAAAATCCTGCCTGACAAGCTAGTGCAATTTTTTGAGGAAATTACAAGTAGGCTAGACAAGGGAGATGCAGTGGATGTTGTGTATTTGGATTTTCAGAAGGCCTTTGACAAGTTGCCGCACATGATGCTGCTAGACAAGATAAGAGCCCATGGAATTATGGGAAATTTACATATGTGGATAGAGCGTTGGCTGATTGGCAGGAAACAGAGAGTGGGAATAAAGGGATCCCATTCTGGTTGGTTGCCGGTTACCAGTGGTGTTCCACAGGGATCCCTGTTGGAGCCGCTTCTTTTTACGTTGTATATCAACGATTTGGATTATGGAATAGATGGCTTTGTGGCTATGTTTGCTGATGATACAAAGGTAGGTGGAGGGGCTGGTAGTGCTGAGGAAACAGAGAGTCTGCAGAGAGACTTGGATAGATTGGGGCAAAGAAGTGGCAAATGAATTACAATGTCGGAAAGTGTACAGTCATGCACTTTGGTCGAAGAAATAAACGGGCAGACTATTATTTAACTGGGGAGAGAATTCAAAGTTCTAAGATGCAACGGGACTTGGGAGTCCTCGTGCAGGATACTCTTAAGGTTAACCTCCAGGTTGAGTCGGTGGTGAAGAAGGTGAATGCAATGTTGGCATTCATTTCTAGAGGAATAGAATATAGGAGCAGGGATGTGATGCTGAGGCTCTATAAGGCACTGGTAAGACCTCAATTGGAATACTGTGTGCAGTTTTGGGCTCCTTATTTAAGAAAGGATGTACTGACATTGGAGAGGGTTCAGAGAAGATTCACTAGAATGATTCCGGGAATGAGAGGGTTAACATATGAGGAACGTTTGACTGCTCTTGGACTGTACTCCTTGGAGTTTAGAAGAATGAGGGGGGACCTCATAGAAACATTTTGAATGTTGAAAGGCATGGACAGAGTGGATGTGGCAAAGTTGTTTCCCATGGTGGGAGAGTCTAGTATGAGAGGACATGACTTGAGGATTGCAGGGCGCCCATTCAGAACAGAGATGTGAAAAAAATTTTTAGCCAGAGGGTGATGATTCTATGGAATTTGTTGCCATGGGCGGCAGTGGAGGCCAAGTCATTGGGTGTATTTAATGCAGAGATTGATAGGTATCTGAGTAGTCAGGGCATCAAAGGTTATGGTGAGAAGGTGGGGAAATGGGACTAAAGGGGAGATTGGATCAGCTCATGATGAAATGGCAGAGCAGACTCGATGGGACTTCTGCTCCTTTGTCTTATGGTCTTATGAGCTCACCTCCTGACATACTAAAGCTTTCCTGTTGTCTACAAAACACAAATTAGAAACATGTTGGAATACTCTTTATTTGTACTCTCCATTCAGATGAGCAGCAGGTCCTGTGTATGAGCTGGAGAACCGGTGAGCCACCACTATGGTCAGAGGTCTGCGCAAGTCTGGAACTCGAGGGCCATTCTAGTCTGGAAGTAGAGGCCCAAAGGTCAAACCTGGTGTAGGCCAGAAGTCAAAACCGAAGGTCCAAGTCCTAAGGTAGAGGCCTGAGAAAGTCACAAGGGTCCAAAGAAGACACCAGGGCCTGGGTCATTGAAGACAGAGGTCAAAAATAGAAGGCCCAAAAGCCAAAATTGTGGTCAGTGTCCTGGGTGAAGTCCAAAGATGTCTGGGAGTCTGAGAATCCAAAGACAAGGACTGGAGGCCTGGAGGTAACCTGTTCTGGGGTTGCAGGCCTGTCTGGGTATGTGATTGGGTAGGTAAGTGGGTGGGTGGGTAGGAGGGTGGGGGTGATGGGAAAGGGGCTTATTTTGCTGTTTTTGTCTTGTTTTGTTGTTGTTACTGCTTATGTTGTTCCATGGAAAATTGTAGTCATGTTATGTTGGCGCTGGAATGTGTGGCAATACATATGGGCTGTCCGCAGCTCATCCTTGGGTGAGATAATTGTTAATGCAAATCACACATTTCACTGTTTGTATTGATTAATTGTGATCTGAATTTGCCTAGATTAGTGCAACTCCAACAACAATTGACTTCATCCAGGACTAAAGCATTGATTAGCATCTGTTCCTCCACCTAAACATTTATTCCCAGGACCCATACCAATACTGACTTCAGTGGGTACAATGTACTGTAGTTACTCTGACACCTCCCAAACCAGACATCCACCACCAAAACGTACAGGCAGCAGCATCAACCAGCAGGTCCTTCACCAAATCATATACCACTGTAACATTGAAACATGTTGTCAATCTTTCATTATGCCTGGATCTAAATCTTGGAACTCCACATCCGACACAATTCAGTGACAACTTTACCAGGATGGCAGCTGTTCACTACTGCCTTCTCAAGAGCAATTATTGATGGACAATAATACCAGCTTTGCTAGCGAAGTGATATCTCATACATAAATACCTTACTTGTCTTTCAGAAAAAAAATATTTATGGGTAGCAAGAGAGTTATAGTATTCCTGAAATGAATCATTGTATCACAGTCTTCCGTTGTTAATATAACAGAGAATTTGATAAAATGACAGGAGGAGTAATATTCTTTGGCTTCTGTTGGAAAACTACTTCAAATATGTAGTAAGACTGTTCTGTAATTATATTTTGGACTAAAAGTCATTTCATTTATCAAGATTGCTGTGACATGTTAACTGAAAATATTTTAAAAATGACTTAACATATGAAAGCTGTCCTTATTACAGTTTCTTGTCGTATTTCTTTAGTATGGCTTCAATATAAAATGAACGTTTGAAAGAGATGAATCTACATGTTCAGTGGTAAGTCATGGTTTGTAGATAAGTCTCCAAGCTTTCTAATACAGACCTTGAGCTGAAAGCTCAATTTCACAAAGTTGCCCTCAATATCAATTATTTCTGACACAAAAATCAGGTTCTTTATGAAGCAGAGTTCAATCATATTGAGGTAGTTACTTTATTACAAGATCTAAGCTCAGAAACATGCTCTGTAATCTTATCACCTCAGCTGTTAGGCCCCCATTAGCTTTATTGAAACGTCTCAGGTCATGTGTGAAAGGGTAATGGATGGGGGAATATTAATCAGTATTTTATAAGTTTACTGTGGATTATATATTTGCAAATCTGCTGCTAGTACTTTATTTATTTATTTAGTCATTGCGGAATAGGCCCTTCGAGCCACACTGCCCACCTATCCCCTGATTTAATCTTAGCCTAATCATGAGACCTTTACAATGACAAACTGAGCTACTAACCTGTACGTCTTTGGACAAATGTGAGGAAATTGGAGCACCCAAAGGAAACCTGCGTGGTCACAGGGAGAACGTACAAACTTCCTACAGGCACTGTCAGGAATTGAACCCGGGTCACCTGTACTGTAAAACGTTGTGCTAACCACTACTCTACCTGTACTTGTGGATTGGTGGGTGGTGGCCGTCGGCCTGTTGAATACAGCCATGAGAATAGGAACCCTGGAGTATCTTTTTTACATTAAAATCTGCAACACTCTGTACCTTCTCACCAGAACTTAGCCACTTAATCATGCAGCATGGAATAGGAAATTCTGCCCACAAAATCCATTCCAACCATCAGACACCCAATTCCACCAATTCTATACTAATCCCATTTTATATGTCCCACATTCACATCAGCTACCCATAGATTCTACCACTTATTTACACACTGGAGGCAATTTACAGTGGCCAATTAACCCTCCAACCCTCATGTCTTTGGAAAATGGGAGGAAGCGAGAGCACTTGTGCAGTCACAGGGAGACTGTGCAAACTTCTCCAGAGGTCAGGCCTGAAGCCAGGTCACTGAAATGGCTTTACCCGCTGCACCACTGTCCACTGACTTCCATGTCAACTTTGCTATAGAAAGTATACAGACAAAATAAATTGGCCTACCACATCTGCACCATTCTTGGGCGTATGATAACTTTGAAGCAGATACATTTTATTAAAAGGGAAGTGTAGCAGCTCACACCTAGTTAAAATATTGCATTCTAAACATTTATTCAAGAATATGCACAAGTATGCAAATTGCAATGTAATTAAGCACCAGTACCCCAGAGAGTTACAGCAATAACCTAATATTTAGTAAGAATGCCAGTTAAAATGTTTTTTTTTGCAACTTGCTTTTAGTAGTATTGAGCAAACAGCCTTCATTTACATATATATTCAAAGGAGATATATTGCCTTTTCAATTGCACTTAAATTTATGTTGGTTCCAATTTGGTTGCACAGTAACTTCTGAATAAATCAGATAGTGAAAGCTTATTAAATCGTAATCCCTTATTTAACTCGCTCTTGATTTTTAGCAGGTAGACAGAGGAAGAAGCAAAATAGTTATCATTCCAACATATTCCCTCTGCTGGGTCCTGGAACATTGTGGTTATGTTGCTAGGCAAATAACCTGGAATGGTCTGAACTAATGATCCAGAGTCATGACCTCAAATCATGGAGTGGCAGGGGAATTCAAATGTGGTTAATTAAATAAAGTTATATTAATAAAGAGCATATCAGAATTGGCAATCACCAAGCCACTGGAATGCTGTAATGTTGTTAAAATTCCCTTTTGATTGAAGTTGATTCTATTAAATCATAGAACTATATAGTATGAAACAGGCCCTTTGGCCCACCATCCATACTGAGCATCAAAGAGCCATTTAAACTAACTCCAAACTAATTTAATTTCATCCTCCCCATATTCCCATCAATTTACCCCAGATTCTACCACTTGCTGACACACTAGGGGCAATTTAAAATGGCAAATTGTAAACTACTAACTCACAGGTCAACACACACAAAAAGCTGGACTCCTGCCGAGGGGTTCCGGCCCGAAACATCGATTGTGCTATTCTCCATAGATGCTGCCTGGCCTGCTGAGTTCCTCCAGTATTTTGTGTGTGTTGCTCAGACATCCAGCAAATGCAGATTTTCTCTTGCTTGTGACCCTCAGAGCTTTGGAATGAGAGGAAACCAGGTGTCCTGGTGTCCTGGTTCACAGAAATGTCTTTGATTCTCAACATAGCACCCTGAAGTGGACGAGCGGCAAGCCCACTGTGCACCTAACCACCGTGGAAATATTTGAATCTCACAGATGGTTCTGATGAATCATTGTTTCCCCTTGACCCAAGGCTAAATATAACTAATACGGATTAAAAATGTTTGACCTGAAATATTAATATTATTTCTCTCAACAGATGCTGCCTGATCAGATGAGAGTGTTCAGTTTCTTTTTGCCCATGTTATGAATCTAAGTAAGTTTTACTAAAAGTCTTATTATAGAAATATTTGTTTTCCCAGGATTATATTGAACTCTTCTATTCAATTCAACTTCCGGATGTCTTTCTGTGGGAAGCTCATGAATACAGTTGTGAGAGACAGCGAAGTGGGTGTGACCAAAACTTGATGCATCAGCAAGATTTAGAAACATACAATATTCAAGGTAAGCAATCTGTACAAATGCCAAGAAAACATTGTGGTTACATTTCTAGACAAGTAATCTCGTGGTCTGAACTAATGAGTCTGCAGGCATTTATTCAATTGATAACTTCAAACCTGATTAAAGAGAGGTTCATTGTTTAACCAATTAGCATTGAAATACTATGGCAGATAGTGTGATTTTTTTCTTGGCATGCAGAAAAATTAAATACTGGCAATGTGCTTAAGATATTTTTGTGAAAAGTAAAGACTGTAAAATGGACGTTTGGGTCATAACAGCTGCATTCAAGATGTATGATTAATATATAAATGCATTCTAAAAATAACAGGACATTTAGGATAGGTAGCTGACAACTTTTTCTAAGGAATGCTGCACTCTTCTCCTTGAAGGTTTTGATTTTGAGGAAGATTTGATAACCTGGCCGCTTAAGATACATTAGGTCCAAGGAAATGAATTTGTCAGACTGAGGGTCTATTTGTAAGATCACCCAAATATAAAGGAATGCATTACACCTATCATTACATTAGACATTAATCAATGTTTATGATGAACTGATATTTAGGTAAGGGAAAGAATTCTCAATATCATGACTGCTCAAACTTCTTGAGATGCTATTGAAAGAAGACTAACATTGAATATTTCAACTCCAGGGAACCGACAATCACTGTGTTCCTTTCCCACGCCTACTGGCAGCCTCATGGGATTATATAAAATTATACATTGCAGAAACAGGTACCTTTAACAACTTATCCATGTCAAACAATGTGCCACCTAAATTCTCCCTTCTTTTTTTCACTTTTCCCATTTCTATCTGTCCATCACCCACACACCTATCAACCAGGGCTTCCTCTGCCCAGGATTCCCCTCATGATCCCCTCTTTCATCTGATTCTATTTGTCTGTCATTTTTCACTTATCTGGTTTCATACCACCTCCCAGCCTCTGTAATCACCTTCCCCATCCTTTCCCACTTCCTGGCTCCATCTATCCAATTTTTATTTATCTGCTTCCACCTATCATCGCCCAGCCCTTGTCTTGTAATTCTCTCAAAACTCTCTGACCTGGCTTCATCTGCCCATCATCTCGCACCTCACCTGGTTCCACCTATCACCACCTATGTCACCATTTCCTCTCATCTCATTACACTGGCTATCTTTCTCCACACTCTCAGTCCTGATGCACGTTGCGACCTGAAACTTGGACTATCTCCTTGCTTCCATGGATGCTGTTTCACTCACTAATTAATAAGGGGCTCTGGATGAAGATATGAAGCCAACTGGGATTGCATATTGTAGTATCTGAACCTGAACAGAATTTCAAATACACAGAATTTTTGAAGCAGCATCCTGCTGAAGGTATGTTTACATGTGTCAGATTTGTGCGACTAATCTTGGATAAGCACATGGAATTGGACTTTTGACATCAAAAATTGGACTCACCAAAATCAGTGATCAGTATCAGCTTCATTGAAATTGGGTTTCCGGGCGCTCAGCTCAAGATTATTGATGGGAATTTCACCATGCAGGGATGTACCCTTACTCAGGGTTGGGCAATGTACTCAGCTCCTGGATGTGTCCATTCCACGTTCTTAAGTTGAACAATTAACCATTCCATAAACAATTAGAAAATCAATAAACCCAAAACTTTAAATGTCAGCCCCATTAACCCCACATGTTATGTGACAAAAGAGAGGACATTTAGCTGTGTAAGACCAGTTGTTTGTCTTTGAGATATCAAAGGTCATCTTGTGGGGATAAACGTTACATGCATAGTGGGGAAGGATAGGCCCTTTTTGTTTTAAATATGATAGGTGTCTCAGTAAATGCAATTTCAGTGATAAATTGTATAAGCTTACAGTTGAAGTAAAGGAATTTGATGCAGACAGTGAAGGTAAGTAAGGTATTAACGCAGTAATATGTGTTATACAATAGCAGAGCTGTAGCAGTTGGAATACATCTATATGTTTCTGTAGTCAGTCTGTAAAGCACTGGATAGAAGACGGATTGCTTGATGGAACCAGACCATTCACGTTCCCTAGACTTGCCTGTTACTACCTTCAGGAGGAAGGTGCTGATTTGGCCAGTCAGACCCAACAGAGTTACAACCAATTAATCAGTAAGGCAGGGTCAAATGTATTGCCTACTGTACACATTTTTCCCAACTATTGCTCACACTATTTACACATTTATTAAAATAAGTGTGTTTAATCATTAATATTCCTCTTAACAGAGTGGGCAAACAGTAAAATTCTGACAATCCACAATGTATCCATGATGGATCGTGGATCCACAAAGAAGTGGAGAGAGTGAGCAGTTTCAAATTCCTGGGTGTCAAGATCTCTGAGGACCTAACTTGGTCCCAACATATCGATGCAGCTATAAAGAAGGCAAGACAAAGACTATATTTCATGAGGAGTTTGAGGATAAATTCTACAGATGTACCAGGAAGAGCACTCTGTCTGGCTGTATCAGTGTCTGGTATGGATATGGGGGCGGGGGTGGTGTTTTGCTACAGCACATGCTCAAAGTAAGCTACATAAAGTTGTAAAACTAGTCAGCTCCATCATGGCTACTATCTTCCATAGTATCCAAGACATCTTCAAGGAACGGTGCCTCAGAAAGGCGGTGTCCATTATTAAGGACTCTCACCACCCAGGACATGCCCTGTTCTCACTGTTACCATCAGGAAGGAGGTACAGAAGCCTGAAGACACATACTCAGCGATTCAGGAACAGCTTCTTCCCCTCTGCCATCCGATTCCTAAATGAACACTGAACTCATGCCCACTACCTCACTACTTTTTTGTATTTTCTGTTTCTGAATTACTTATTTAATTTAACTACTTAATATACATATATAGTCTTACTGTAATTCAGTTTTTTCCATATATCTTTCACGTATTCCATTGTACTGCTGCTGCAAAGTTAACAAATTTCATGACATATGCTGGTGATATTAATCCTGATTCTAATTCTGGTTCTGTGATTATTCTGAAATGTCAATGGTTTAGCATCATACTCACTAGGAGATGATTCCTATGCTCCATTGAAACTCTGGGCCCTGGTTCCCACAGAGCCTGAATTTCAGCAGTACCTTGGTTATCATGCACTCTTATCGCTTCGCAGTACCTCAGCTTCTGTGTTCTCTTTAACCATAGAAATACAAGAAACCGCAGATGCTGGTATCTGAAGCGACAAACAATCTACTGAAGGGATTCATCGGCTCCAGCAGCATCTGTGGGAGGAAAAGAATGATTGATTCTTCATGTCGAAACCCTGCATCAAGAGATGTCACCTCAATGTATTCTATATGCCAAACATCTTTAACTACTTTACATACAACCTCTTTATTCCAACTCATTACTTGTCTCATCACTCTTTGCATCCTGAGGAAATTTGGATCCATTGCACTCAATCCCTTTATTTAAGTCAGTGTATAAATTGTAAGTAGCTGATCTTTGTAGCATCTTGTGTCAACTTGACATATTGAAATTGACACAGTTATTCCTATTCTCTGTTACCTGACATTTAACTAATTCACAATCCGTTACATATACATATAATTCAAATTCTATGAGGATGAATATAAATCAGAAAATCCTGAACATACTCAGTGGCATTTATGATAAAGTAATAAAACAATTATTATTTAAAATTGATGAAATTCCATATGCCCTAATATATATTGTATACCAATCTTCAAATGGCACCTTGTCAAATGCTTCTGAAAATTCAAAGCTGTCACAACAACAGCCTTGCACTCAATGTCAGTTAAGATCAAGGAATCGATTGTGGACCTCAGGAAGAGAAATTCAAAGGAACACACACCAGTCTTCATCTAGGGCTCGGCAGTGGAAAGGGTGAACAGCTTTGAGTTCCTGGGTGTCAACATTTCTGAAGATCAATTGTGGGCCCAACATATTGATGCAATTACAAAGAAGTGGCTAGATTTCATTAGGAGATGTAGTATGTTACCAAAGATGAGTAAATTTCTATACTTGCTGTGTAGAGCATTCTAACTAGTTGTACCATTATCTGGTATGGAGGAACTACCACACAGGATCAGAAAAGGCTGCAGAGTGTTGTAAACTCAGCCAGCTCCATCATGGACATGAACCACCCCACCAGTGAGGACAGCTTCAAAGGATGATGCCTCTAAAAGGTGGTATCCATATTTAAGGAAACCCAACACACAGGATATGCCCTCTTCTCATTACTACCATCAGAGAGGAGATACAGGATGCCGAAGACACACATTTTAAGAACAGTGTCTTCCCTTCCACCATCAGATTTCTGAACAGGCAATGAACCTTGAATGTTAGCTCACTATTTTAGCTCTCTTTTTGAAGTATTTATAGAATTTTTATATATACTTATTATCGTAATTCATAGTATATTTCATGTGTTGCACTGTTTTGCTGTCACAAAACAACAAATTTCACATGTCAGTGATAATAAGCCTGATTCTGATATTGAAATAAATAGTGCCTGGTTTCTGCTTATATATGCTGTTAGTTGGACATGAAAAGCTGTTGTAGTTTGTCAGATACAAAATTCTGTTTCCCTTCATCTCATCATAGTGTGTTATCAGGCATTTTTCTAGAACTTTTGCACTTACCAATAACCATATAATATAACAATCACAGCACGGAAACAGGCCATTCCGGCCCTCCTAGTCCGTGCCGAACTCTTAATCTCACCTAGTCCCACCTACCCGCACTCAGCCCATAACCCTCCACTCCTTTCCTGTCCATATACCTATCCAATTTTACCTTAAATGACACAACTGAACTGGCCTCTACTACTTCTACAGGAAGCTCATTCCACACAGCTATCACTCTCTGAGTAAAGAAATACCCCCTTGTGTTTCCCTTAAACTTTTGCCCCCTAACTCTCAAATCATGTCCTCTCGTTTGAATCTCCAAACGCCTGCGTTTTTCAACAGTTTTGTTACACATGCATCTCCCTAATCCTGAGTGGTCATTCAGGGTTGGAAGAAGTACCAACTCATCGGCAATCTTTTACCTCATCTAAATCTATGAGGGATGGTTCATTTTTTAATTATAATATTTTTCAGTAAATTTCTTTTAGTAATATTAGCTACTTTTAGTTATCTCCAGTCCTCCCATTCGACTCATGGCTCCCTGCATGCCAAGCTTTTGTCTGAAAATATTAGTTTAAGATCTATGGGAATTCCTTATTCTATATTAAAATTGTTTTCATTTCTTTGGGATTTAAATTTACTTTTAATAATCTCTTTACCTATAAGAGATCCTATAATTATTTTTCTTACTTCATGCTAGTTATTTCTTGATTTGTATTTTATTATTCTTTATTAATTTCTGACCATCATTTGCTGATTAGTTAAACCTTCCCAATCCTCAGACTTAATATAACATTCTTCAAAAATGCACGTCTCTTCCTTTATTCTATCCTTAACCTCTTCAGTTACCAATGGCTTGCTCTCTCATGGGGGTTGTAAGGACTTGCTACTCTCGTGGAGATTTTCCTTCTTTAAGGAATGCATATTCATTGCAGATTCTGAATAATTTCTTTACATGCCTGATGTTGCTCATAGACTGTCACAATTTTCCAAACAACTTCAGCAAATCTCATCTCTTACACCTAAGAAATTAAAACTTAGTTTGGTGCTAAACCCACACTCCCAAACTGTCTTTTTTAAAAGAAAAAGAAGAGATTTTTCTCAGTTAGTATGTGGATTGTATTTTCTCAGTGTCATCTTGTGGGTATAGATAGATAGATAGATAGATAGATAGATAGATAGATAGATAGATAGATAGATAGATACTTTATTCATCCCCATGGGGAAATTCAACTTTTTTCCAATGTCCCATACACTTGTTGTAGCATAACTAATTACATACAATACTTAACTCAGTAAAGAATATGATATGCATCTAAATCACTATCTCAAAAAGCATTAATAATAGCTTTTATAAAGTTCTTAAGTCCTGGCGGTAGAATTGTAAAGCCTAATGGCATTGGGGAGTATTGACCTCTTCATCCTGTCTGAGGAGCATTGCATCGATAGTAACCTGTCGCTGAAACTGCTTCTCTGTCTCTGGATGGTGCTATGTAGAGGATGTTCAGAGTTATCCATAATTGACCGTAGCCTACTCAGCGCCCTTCGCTCAGCTACCGATGTTAAACTCTCCAGTACTTTGCCCACGACAGAGCCCGCCTTCCTTATCAGCTTATTAAGACGTGAGGCGTCCCTCTTCTTAATGCTTCCTCCCCAACACGCCACCACAAAGAAGAGGGCGCTCTCCACAACTGACCTATAGAACATCTTCAGCATCTCACTACAGACATTGAATGACGCCAACCTTCTTAGGAAGTACAGTCGACTCTGTGCCTTCCTGCACAAGGCATCTGTGTTGGCAGTCCAGTCTAGCTTCTCGTCTAACTGTACTCCCAGATACTTGTAGGTCTTAACCTGCTCCACACATTCTCCATTAATGATCACTGGCTCCATATGAGGCCTAGATCTCCTAAAGTCCACCACCATCTCCTTGGTCTTGGTGATATTGAGACGCAGGTAGTTTGAGTTGCACCATATCACAAAGTCCTGTATCAGTTTCCTATACTCCTCCTCCTGTCCATTGTTCCTTGGATTGTTTACCTTTTATGTCTAAGTGTTTGTCTTTGGACTAACTCTGGAATTTTCACTTTGTGTGCAGGTGTCTCATTTGGATCGTTAAACTTTCTTTGTACTTACCTTTATTAAATTTGAGAAAATTCAGTTAGCAGGGTAATTTCAAAGTTTTGCATTCCTATGTGCTCCAGGGTGTATTGGGGGGGGGGGTGGAGGGTGGGGGAGAGTGCACACCAACCCCTCTTTGCTCATTTGTTTTTGTTTCTTGTCTGGTGAAATTCAGACCGAGTTCTTCTGTGTCTCATGAGTGATTTCAGTTCTTCAAGATTTCTGTATAATTTGCCTGAGTTCTTGTTAGTTTTGCTGGTTAATCTCTGTAATAAATCTTTAGTTTTGTTCAAGTTGCCGAAGTCTCTGTGTTTCTGCACTTGAGTTCACCAGTGACCCTTACGCAAACTTAATGTGAAATAGAAGGGCTTCTAAAGCACAGAAACATTGAGTTATAGAGTCATAGAGAGATACAGCACAGAAACAGGCCTTTTGGCCCACTGACTCCACATTGACTAACAATCACCATTTACGTATTAGTCCTTCCCAAACTTCCATCAGCTTCCCCTAAAATTCTACTCTACCCACACACAAGGGGAAAGTTGAAATGGCCAATTAACCTACCAACTCATATGCTTTGAGATGAGGAAGGAAATTGGAGCGCCCAGTGGAAACCCATGTGACCACAGGGAGAATGTACAAAGTGCACACAGATGGCACATGAGGTCAGGATTGAACTTATGTCTCTGCTGTTGTGAGGCAATGGCGTTACTAGCTGCACCATTGTACCACCCCTCCTGGTGGATCAGTTTCTGGTAGAGGAGTGAACACATTTAGCACGTCATTCTGAATCAACAACTAATTGAGGGGCTAGGAGTATAAAGCTCTTTTCTGCCTGATTAGCGATAACATGTCAGGCCGGCAATGACTTCAAGTATTCTACTCCACTCCCCCAGGGGAAGATGCAAAACTTTGTGGCAAATGTAAGAGATTTGGAAAATTGACTATTGCACTTCTCCGATCTTTGTTTCTGCAAAACATTCAGTCTCTGTGGCCCACACAAATCATTCACATGTGCAAATTCTCATATGTAGTATTATCTTTCTATTGACTTTCCTTCACAATTAATGGACAAACCAAAGAAGCTCTTTAATTTGCAGAGTAGTGAAGCAACCTGTTTCCACACCATTGTTGCCAGAAACAACAGATAGCTATTGACATGACTGAATATATAATTGATTAACTCTCAAAATCATGCTTTAAAATCTTGTAAATTAATTAAAATTAAGCTGGAGCAGAGCTTAGTGTTGAGCATCAACTTCGGGTGCAGTCTGTGATATATGTAGGTATGGAATATGTCCAAAGTACTGTTTGCTTTGAAATGTGATTTCCATAACGTAAGAAATGAATGTTTTCCTTAAAAATATTTTGCTAAGCAAAACTTCATGAATTGGAAAGTCCAGGCTAAATGCATTTTAGGTACTTTGGAAAAATATTTTCCAGTGGGCTGAGAATGGGCCCAATATAGCAAAAGATAATTTATAACTTGTGAATAGACATCATAAAGAATCAATGTTGTTAGAGTGAAAATTCATCAACAGAACATTCTTTTAAATTAATTTGCATATAATCCTAACTATAGGATATATGAGATGTTCAGGGAGTGTAGCTTCTTTGGTGAAGGGCCTTGTCATGCCCATTTTGGAGCAGCTCAGTCACCTTTGTTCTCTACTGGACATTGCCCCTCACAATTTGGACTCAACAGCTACCTTCAAATGCACAACAGAAAAACTGCAAAAACCTGACATCATCGGATACGAAGGACAACCAATCAATTAATCCGAAGTAAATTTTTTTCAATAAAACAGCAAAATCAGATAACAGTTTAGAATAGCACCAGGCACAAAATGCTGGAGGAACTCAGCAGGCCAGGCAGCAGCTCAGTGCCTCCCACATGTTGTGTGTGTTGCTTGGATTTCCAGCATCTGTAGACTCTCCCTTGTTTGTGACAGTTTAGAATAGATTATTTCAATTCTTTTCAAAATATAATAACTCAAAAAATTGTATCAGTGTTGCTTCATTAAAGTAATTAAACATAAGCTTTACAACAAGTTTTTAATTCATGAGTCTACCTGTATTGTGTGAAGAATGTAACTTTAAAATAACCCAGAATAACTTTGAAAAAATATGCAGAGCTATTTGTTGGTGAAACTAGTACATAGTAGTTTAATAAATTAACTTTTCTAAATTCTCAGTAGGTATTCTTTGGCCTAAAAGAGCTTTTCTTTTGAAGCCAATCCAAGTACACAAACAAACACAAGGGGAAATCATAGATGATTGACAGAATCAAGTTGCGGTCAGATTTGTACACAGGGCTTACATTGGAATGATTGTTCTCAATCAAGTTCAAAGTACTGGAGAGTATAACATCGGTAGCAGAGCGAAGGGCGCTGAGTAGGCTACGGTCAATTATGGAAAACCCTGAATATCCTCTACATAGCACCATCCAGAGACAGAGAAGCAGTTTCAGCGACAGGTTGCTATCGATGCAATGCTCCTCAGACAGGATGAAGAGATCAATACTCCCCAATGCCATTCGGCTTTACAATTCAACCGCCAGGAGTAAGATATGTTAAAGTGTCGGGGTTAGGACTCAATGTATTTAAGTAAACTACTTAAGAACATTTTAAAAGCTATTTATTAATGCTTTTTGAGAGGGTGATTTTAGATGCATATCATATTTTTACTGAGTTAAGTATTGTATGTAATTAGTTTTGCTACAATAAGTGTATGGGACATTGGAAAAAATGTTGAATTTCCCCATGGGGATGAATAAAGTATCTATCTATCTATCTATCAAAGTAAATCTATTATCAAAGTACATATATGTCATTCATTCTCCTGTGGGCATACTCAGCAAATCCATGGAATAGTAACTATAACAGGATCAATGAAAGATCAACCAGAGTGCAGAACAGAACAAAATGTGCAAATGCAAATATTGTATAAATAAATAACAAGAACATGAGATAACAAGATAAAGAGTCCTTAAAGTGTAATCATTGGTCCAAAGGATGGACAAGTGAGTGTGGTTATCCCTTTTTGTTCAAGAGCCCGATGGTTGTGAGGTGGTGACTATTCCTGAACCTGGTGGTGCGAGTCCTGAGGCTCTTGTGCCTTTTACCTGATGGCAGCAGCAAGAAAGGAGCATGGTCTGGGTGGTGGAGATCTCTGATGATGGATGCTGCTTTCCTAAGACAGTGTTTTCTGTAGATGTGCTCAGTGGTTGGCATGGCTTTACTCATGATGTACTATGCTGAATCGACAACGTTTGTGGGATTTTCCATTCAAAGATATTGATGTTCCCATACCAGGCTGTGATGCACTCTCCATTACATGTATATAGAAGTTTGTCAAAGCTTTCATGGTGATCACCGAAACTTGGTTGGTAACAAGATGGGATACAACACAGAAGCTGAAGGGGCAAATACCACAGCAAGTGCAGTTATTGCTGTGAAGGGCAACAAGATTGATTAATACAATGAAAATCATAAGCTGTCAGGTATGGCCGAGGAGTGTACATTTTTCTTTTAGAAGTATAAGGGGAAATGCAAGGTATATAAATCTCAATGGCAATGATACAATACCTTGGAAGATCCAAAAATAAGATCAATGGAAGTATGTTTTTGTACATTCGGTTTTCGGAGCCAGTATTTGCAATTCATCCCTAACTGCCCTTGCAAATGTGGTAGCAAGCCACCTTCTTGTGAATGTCTTTGATATGAAATTACTTGGATATAGACCAAAGATAATGGAGAAATGGCTGGGAGTGTAACCTGAAGGGGAACTTGCAATGGGTGGAGTCCCATACACTTTCTGCTCTTGGTTTCTCTGGTGTTTTGTTTGGGGTTGGGAGGTAGTTTTGGGAGGTTTGGGGAGTGGTAGGAGTATCACCTTCCTACAAGATGCCAGCACTGTATTTATGTGTCTAGTCCAATTGAGCTTCTGGTCAATATTGATCTCCAGGATGTTGATAATGGTGGACTCAGAGATGGTCATTACACTCAACATCAAGTGGAGATGGCTAGACCATCTCTTGTTGGCGATGATTGTAATCTGGACTTCTTGTGGTATGTACACTTGTTTGAATTATGAGCTTTTGCATGAGCTTCAGAAGAAGAATCAAAATAAAGATTTATTATCATTGTCTTGGATGATGTTTTGATGTAGCAGTACAATGCAAAGATATAACATTGCTATGAATTACAAAATAAATAAAAAGTGTAAAATGGAATACCACAGATTTATGGACCATTTAGAAATCTGACGGTGGAAGGGGAGAAACTGTTTCTGAATTATTGAGTGTGTGTTTTTAGGCTCTTGAACCTCTTCCCTGATGTAGTAATGACAAGAATGCATGTCGTAGATAGTGAAGGTCCCTAATGATCAGTGTCACCTGCTTGAGACACAGCCTCTGGAAGAAGTCCTGAATGGTAGGGATGTGTCCACGATAGAGTTGGTTAAGTCTACAACTCTCTGCAGCCTCCTGAACATCGGAAGTCTCCATATCAATAGGTATTTACCTAGGCAGGTAGCTATTCACTTGAGAAATAATTGTTTAAATTACATTTTGTAGCAACATTAGAAAATTGGATTAAAATATAGAGTTTGAAGTTGTGCTAGAAAATGGCAAAATAGATTTGATGGATCAAGGCTTAATTTAGTATCTACATCATCATCATGTGCTATGTTGTAAGACGTGGGTGATCATGGACTTTGACCAGGGTTGTTGTTGGCAAATATTTCTGCATAAGTGGTTTGCCATTGCCTTCTTCTGGGCAGTGTCTTTACAAGACGGGTGATCCCAGCCATTATCAATACTTTTCTGAGATGGTCTGCCAGATGTCAATGGTCTTATACACAGGACTTGTGATCTGCACCAGCTGCTCATACGACCATCCACCACCTGCTCCCATGGCTTCACATGACTCTGATCAGTGGGTGAGGGTGCTAATGAGGTGCTACACTTTGCCCAAGGGGGACATTCAGGCTAGCAGAGGGAAGGAGCACCATACACCTCCTTTGGTAGAAATATATCTCCATCTTACCACTCGAACACCTATATCACTGCATGATAATCCAAGAATAATTCTTCAAGTTAATCCAGGGAAATAAAATCTCAGAACTTGAGGTACAGGGAGTGATCTCTAGGACAACATATATGCTGTATGTATTGGCTATTGTGCTTATTTCCATACATCTGGACCACTGATCAATGAGGTTGAATGTGCAAATGTACAAACAATGGATTATAATCACCCTCATGTTCAGAAACGTCAAAATCCCCCTTTTATTTCAAAACTGAGACAAGGTGGCCATTAGAGACAAATAAGGAGGAGTTGAGGAGTTCAAAATGTACCAATGATAGAAGAGTCAGGTATTGGAGGCATTAATATCACTAGGCCAGTGTCTTTTGTCATCTTAGATTTAGAGCATAAGACATAGGAGCAGCCCATCAAGTCTGCTGTGCCATTCCATCATGGCTGATTTATTATTGCTCTTAACCCCATTCGCCAGCCTTCTCCCTGTAACCTTTGACGCCCTTACTAATCTAGAACATATCAACCTCTGCTTTAAATATACCCATTTACTTGGCCCCCACAGCCACTGGTGGTAAAAAATATCACAGATTCAACACCCTCTGACTAAACAAATTCTTCCTCAACTCTGTTCTAAATGGACACCCTTGTATTCGGAGGCTGTGCCTCCTGGTCGTAGACTCCCCTACTGTAGGAAACATTCTCTCCACGTCCACTCTATCTAGGCTTTTCAATATTCAATAGATTTCAATGAGATCCCTCCCCCCCCCCCCCTTATTCTTCTAGACTCCAGTGAGTACAGGCCTAGAGCCATCAAATGTTTTCTTTTGTTAACCTTTCATCCCCAGTATCATTTTTGAGAACCTCCTTTGGATCCTCTCCTATACTAGCACATCTTTTCTGAGATAAGGAACCCAAAACTGCTCATGATACTCAAAGTGCAGTCTGACTAATACCTGATTTCTCCAGTGTAGATCATCAACTAGCTTAGAGGAAATACCGAAATGAAGTGCTGGCTGGAGCGAATGATTCAGACCTAGGCTCAGTTTGTGCTGAGTGGACTAAATTCATCTGGCGTCAAAGTGGCCTCACTAATGCTGGGACTATTGTGTTCGGAAAGAAGCCATGTAGGCTTGAAATGTTGACCAACCATTGTTGCTAAGGGTAACTATTTGGGAAGCAATTTGGAGAGCTTGATTGGATGTTGGTGTTGATGCCTCTTTACGCTACCCAGTGATACACTCCTCCCAGGAGGTGCCAGGGCTTACAGTTGATGAATGACAAAGCTGATGAAGCCATTCAGAGTTGGGAGAAAACTAAAGAAAGAAATATACAAATTGAGTGTGATCACTGAAGTTAAAATCTGAAGTTCAAGGTGTTGAATATATTTTACACATTCCCATATAATTGTTGGATTCTCTCTTTCAGTTTACATTCACTTTGCCCACTTGCTTCTATTGCGGCTGTTAATCTGATACTTAATTACCTATCTGCTGGAGTCTAGTCAGAGTCTTCAAGTAGACTTCTCAATGTAAATATACAGATTTTCTTTTGCAAAATAATTTCATGTTTATACAACGGTGTGATTTCCAATTCAAATTTATTCTGGAAATCAGGTCTCACTATTTACAGAAGTTAAAATATTCTCAATATTCTATCCATGTTGTTGCAATAAAATTAATCTAAGCAAATAAAACAGGAAGCAGGGAGTCAGAGAATAGATTTGGAAACTCATAAATTGCAAGCAATGTTTCATAGAAATAAATAGAAGCAAAGGTCACTGAATTGGTAGATTAGTATTCAAACAGGGCTGTTAAAGCAATAACATAGAGTGTGTGAATGGTTCTATCAGGAGGATTTGTGTAGAAGCCTGACAGTGCCATTACACAAAACTGTATTTGGAGCTTGCTACCAGCACTTGAGTGGTGAGTGGTTGAGGCATGGAAAGGTTTAAGGGAAATCTGTTTAATTACACAGGGGAGAAAGGATTAAAAGGATATGTCAGTAGGGTGATATGAAATGAGGTGAAAGATGGCTTGTCTGGATTTCAACACAGGCTAAGATACCTTCTGTGCTTCACGGTTCCATACGCAACTTTTGCCATGTTTAACTACAGACATTGTATATTTTTGAGAATTATTCTTTGCATATTTAACATTTAAAAATTTATATCAACATTTAATTTTCACAGCAACAACCACTAAATGCCAGAAGAACTCTACAAATCTCACAGCATCCCGAGGAGAATAATCAGTCAACATTTTGAGATCGTTCATCAAGACCAAAGTTCAAAGTAAATTTATTAACACAGTACATATATGTCACCATATACAACCCTGAGATTCATTGCTTGCGGGCATACTCAATAAATCCAATAACCATAGTAGAATCAATGAAAGACCACACCAATGGGGCAGGCAACCAATATGCAAAAGACAACAAATTGTACAAATACAAAAGAGCAAAATGACTAATATTAATAAATAACTAAGCAATAACTATCGAGAATATGAGACGAAATGGACTGACTTTCAAGGACCTAGGTTGTGAGAATAGTTCAGTGACAGGGCAAGTGAAGTTATCCCCTCTGGTACAAAAGCCTGATGAGTCAGGAATAACAACTGTTCCCGAATCTGGTGGTGTAAGTCCTGAGGCTCCCGTGCCTTCTTCCTGATGGCAGTAGTGAGAAGAGAACATGGCCTGAGTGGTGGGGGTCCCTGATGATGGATGCTACTTTCCTGCAACAATGTTCCATATAGATGTGCTCAATGGTGGGGAGGGTGTTACCTGTGATGGACTGAGCCGTATCCACCACTTTTTAAAGGATTGTCCATTCAAGGCATTGATGTTTTTGTACCAAGCTGTGATGCAGCTAGTCAATATACTCTCCACCACACATCTATAAAAGTTTGTCAAATCCTTGCAAACTTCCAAGGATGGAGAGGTGCTGCTGTGCTTTTTTCATAATTGCACTTACATGTTGGGTCCAGGTTAGGTCCTCTGAAATGATGACATCAAGAAATTTAAAGTTGCTGACCCTCTCCACCTCTGGCCTCCTGATGAGGATTGGCTCATGGACCTCCAGTATATCTGAAGTCTGCTTTAAGCAGATGGATACCTCAGGCTGCCAAAGTGAGTTTAAAGATATCGGTGAACATTCCAGCCAGTTGATCAAGACATGTCTTTCATACTTTGACTAGCAACCAATTGGCATTTGGGATTGATTAGTTAAATTCAAAAGAAGACAGGGGCAAGCGCATCAACCATCATCTGATTGGATATCTGAGTGGTGATCTTACGGTTTTAAGCTCTTCGAGGCTTCCGCAAAGAGAGGCTTCACTCAGAGAAAGCAAAGGAAAGAAAAGCTCAAGCTTTTTCATTCTCTTCTTTATGTCTGCTCAGATAGGACAGTAGTGATGACAGGCAGGATAATTCAATGCTCCCTGTGGTGAACTACATATACCTGTCTGGACTGCTCCTGTGGCTCCTCCCACAGACCCCTGTATAAAGGCGATTGAGGCCTGAGCCCGGCCTCATTCTCCAGGATGTAGTGTTGTTCATTCTTCCAGTCAATAAAAGCCGATATCTCGCTTCTTACGTCTCAGAGTGAGTTATTGATGGTGCATCACTCCCTTTGAGGGATGTGGGAAGGCAGGGAGACCTCCCGTGTCCCTGACGAATGAACACAACTGCAAAAAGTGTATCCAGCTGCAGCTTCTAACAAACCGCATTAAGGAGTTGGAGCTGGAACTAAATGAAGTCTGGATCATTCAGGAAACTGAAGTGGTGTTAGATAGAGCATATAGAGAGATAGTTACACCCTTGCTGCAGGGCACAGGAAACTGAGTGACAGACAGGAAGGGGAAAAGGGCTTAAAGAGCCACTGCAGAGTATCCCTGTGGGCCATCCCCCTTAAAAACAAGTATAGATCTCTGGCACTGAGTCTGCTTCTGTGACTCAGATGGGAAGGGGG
This sequence comes from Hemitrygon akajei, assembly GCF_048418815.1. Classification (NCBI taxonomy): domain Eukaryota; kingdom Metazoa; phylum Chordata; class Chondrichthyes; order Myliobatiformes; family Dasyatidae; genus Hemitrygon; species Hemitrygon akajei. The sequence goes on from NC_133149.1 coordinate 25,170,473, forward strand.
AAGAAGGTGCATGCTGTGGTGATAGGGAATTCATTAGTTAAGGGAACAGACATGGGCAAGAACAAGGTTCCCAGATGGTATGTTACCTCCTGGGAGCCAGGGTCCAGGATATCTCAGATCGAGTCCTCAGCATTCTTAAGTGGAAGGGTGAACAGCCAAAGTCATGGTCCATGTAGGTACCAATGACATGGTTAGGATGAGTGATGAGGTTCGGCATAGGGAGTTATGGGAGTTAGGTGCTAAATTACAGGGCAGGACCTCCAGGGTTGTGATCTCAGGATTGCTACCCATGCCACATGCTAGTGAGGCTAGATCAAGGCAGATTATACAGTTTAATGTGTGGCTAAGGAGTTGGTGCAGGAGAGAGGGCATAAGCTTTTTGGATCATTGGTCTCTCCTCCAAGGAAGGTGGGACCTGTACAGAAGGGTCAGTTTGTCTCTTCTGTACAGGGACAGAAGGAACAGAAGGGGGGGGGGGGACTAATATCCTAGCAGGAAGGTTTGTTAATGCTACACGGTGGGGTTTAAATTAGTGTTGCAGGGGGATGGGAACCAGAGTGCCAGAACATTTAGTGGCGAGATTATGGAGGCAGATGTTGGTTAGACCTCAGACAAAGTTAGAAATCAAAAGGTTGAGCAGGGTGCAACTAAATCAACAAGGGTGAATATAGGACAAAAGGTGTTGTATTTGAATGCTCACTGTATACGGACTAAGGTAGATTAACTTGCAACACAGCTGCAGATTGCAGGTATGATGTTGTAGGCATCACTGAATCATGGCTGAAAGACTATAGCTGAGATATTAATGTCCAAGGATACACATTGTCTTGAAAGGACAGGCAGGAAGGCAGAGTGATATTGCTCTGTTGGTAAAAAATGAAATCAAATCATTAGAAAGAAGTGACATAGGGTCGGAAGGTGTTGAATCATTATGGATAGAGCTAAGGAACTGCAAGGATAAAAAGACCCTGATGGGGGTTGTATACAGACCTCAAAAGAGTAGTAAGGCTGTGGCCTACAAATTACAGCAGGAGATAGAAAATGCATACCAAAAAGGGCAATATTACAATAGTCATGGGAAACTTCAATATTCAGGTAGATTGGGAAAATCAGGTTTGTGCTGGATTCCAAGAGAGGGGATTTCTAGAGTGCCTACAAGATGGCTTTTTAGAGCAGCTTGTGGTTGAGCCCACTAGAGGATAAACTATTCTGGATTAGGTGTTGTGCAATGAATCAGAATTAATTAGACAGTTTAAGGTAAAAGAACCCTAAGGGGAAGTGATCATAATACGATCAAATTCACCCTGAAATTTGTGAAGGAGAAGCCAAAGTCCAATGTATTAGAGTGGAGTAAAGGGAATTAGAGAGGCATGAGAGAGTTGTTGGCCGAAATGATTGGAAAAGAACACAGGCAGGGATGATGGCAGAGGAGCAGTGGCTGGAATTTCTGGAAGCAATTTGGAAGGCATGTGATATATACATCCCAAAGAGGAAGTAGTATTCTAAAGGAAAGATGACACATCCGTGGCTAACAAGAAAAGTCAAAGCCAGCATAAAAGCCAAAGAGATGGTATATAATAAAGGAAAAGGTAGTGGGAAGTAGAATATTGGGAAGTTTTTAAAAAACTAACAGAAAACAACTAAAAAGTCATTAAGAAGGTAAAGACGAATTACAAAAATGAGCTGACCAATATTATTAAACATTCGTTGATGCAGACTGAAGGAATCCATCATCAGATAGCAGGCACATAGAAAGTGGATCATTAGATATCACTGAATAGATATTATACTTATCTTTAATCACTATTTCTTGATTAAGGGTCTTGTCCCAAAATATCGATTGTGTATTCCTTTCCATGATGCTGCCTGACCTGTTGAGTACCTCCAGCATTTTGTGTGTTGCTTTGGATTTCTGGCATCTGCAGAATCTCTTGTGCCTCTGTTTTTGTTTTCTTACCTTATTATTCAGGTGATTTAAAAATGACCTTTCCCTGGGCTTCCCACAACCGTGTCCATATCCATCCTTCAGAATCTCAACCTGTAGAAGTCTCAGATCGAGTCTTTGCAATTCCTCGGGAATATGGAGGAGTTTAAGGTGGAGGGTTATATGGGAGGCAGTGTTTAAGGGTCAGCACAGCATTGTGGGCCGAAGTGCCTGTACTGTGCTGTATTGTTCTATGTTCAAGAAAAAGGAAGGTACCAATAGTGACATCTGACACTTGCACCAGCCAGCTCAGATTCTGCCACTCTTTGTAGAGATGGATGGTTCTGATCAGCATCTGCACATGCAAGTGAATCCAGCAAGTGGGTCTAGGTCTTAGTTAAAGATAGTAAAAGAGGGAAATGATACAGATGCAACTCACAGAACATGCTGGAGGAACTCAGCAGGCCAAGCAGTATCTATGGAAAAGAGTACAGTTGACGTTTAGGGCTGAGACCTTTCAACCCTCCTTCAGGGCCATAAACATCCCGGACAGGGATAAGAACAAAGAAAGCCTTAAAAAAAGATCAGAAGAAAATTCTATAAAATAAGGGCTGTCTGAGATATTGGAAATAACTGTCCTGGGAACAACCATCACAGAAGGCGGACCTGGAGTTTGGAATTCAGAGAAGACTATGAAACCTTGTTGGGGTAAGCCTGGCTAGTTTATTTCACACAGGCAGTATCTAAATTCTAGCTGTGAGTCATATCAGTTGGTCCAAGAAGTGATAAGTTGGAACAGTAAATCTAATGTGAAGTTATTAGAAATCAGTGGTGCACATAGGTTCTTATAAAACTTCAGTACTAATAAACATTAAGTTGTACTAAACCTTGATTTACTGTCTCTTCATTCAAGACATCAAAGGTAACAGGGTCAACACAATTCACCTGCTATCACAGACTGTTGACATCACAGTGAGACCCAATGACCTGAAGCCAAACTAGAGCTGCAAATGATCACTCTTCACAGTCATCTGCTGCCTCCTCCACTGTTAACAATTCTTCACTCGTATAGTTGGAGTCTCTGAAATAGTTCTGAGATAACATAGCAGGCCAGGAAACAGAACACCACCAAGGGAGAACATAACATTGATTAGCCAGCAATGCGTGTTAAGTATCTGAACTAGCTATATCCAGATACCTCACATATTAGATATTTGATATACTGAGCTGACTTATTTAGTCTTGTGCAATTGTGCTATACGGAAAGTTAAAAAGCTACAACATGGAAATAGTGCTACCATGGGATTCAACCATGGGATGAAACTTCAGTTTCATTTTTGGATATTGGGCATCCTGAGGTAACAACTTTGATTGTTCATCCCTGTGCCATTAAATCTGATGGTGTTTGGTCTTATTGACCCATGATGGTGGATTATTACACTGAAGGTGATTCGGCTGCTTCTTTATATATTTGAAGCTCCTACATCATCAATGAGTATATAGGAAAGGGAAGTATATTTCTAGGGAGGATATTCAGTGACTTGGGAATCCACAATGCAGGTACTAAGAGATCCAATAATAATTATTGATAGCTTTTCAGTTATCAGCAGCTCAGCATAAAGTAAGGGTTCAGTGTCAGAGTTATTCAATTCTGAAACTACCCTAATAACCTCGAAAGTGATTTCAACTCTCCTCTTTTCCTAATTATAGAGAGATATAAAGATAAAGATTAGCTTTATTTGTCACCTATGCATCAAAATATACAGTGAAACGCGTCATTTGCATCAACTGAAGTCAGCGAGGATTGTGTAAGTGTTGCTACGTTTCCGCGGCCAACATCGCATGCCCACAACTTACTAACTAGCTTGTACATCTTTGGAAAGTGGGAGGAAATTGGAACACCCTGAGGAAACCCTCATGGTCAGAGGGAGAATATACGAACTCTTTACAGATAGTGGTGAAAATTGAACCCCAATCTTAAGATGGCGATATAATAGCATCATGCTAACCACTACACTACCGTGCATGGAAACAGATCTCTGGTCCACTGAGTCTATGGTGTCAACCACCCAATTACACTAATCTTACATTGTTCCTTGTTTTAATTCTTCCCACATTTCCCCCATATTCCGTCAGTCACCAACAGTCTAAAGATAACTCATCATGGGGAATTAACGTACCAACTCACACATCTTTGGGATTTGGGAGGTACCAGATCACCTACCTGGAAGGAAGTCACCCAAACACAGGGAGAACATGAAAACACCACACGGACATTAGCCAAAGACAGGATTGAACCTGAGTCTCGGGCACTGTGAGAGTGGCCCCACTAGCTGTGCTGCCCATTTGCAATTCATGAAGTCCATTTTTAACTGGATAATTAACAGAGCAATTGAGAATTTCCCAGCAAGCTTGTGTGAAGTGTTAGCAGGCATTATTAATTATATCACAACATGCTACATAATGACTACAGTTTGCTTAGCAGACAGTTGCTGTTATATTGCTCATACCCGATGACTTTTTCTTAATAATGCCTCAAGTGAATTAAACTTAACTGTCTTTCACTCAATCAGGATTGAACTGACAGTTCTCTTTTATCTGACTTCTCTGAAGAATAAACCTGTTTTGCCATTTTTCAATCACAAATACATGAAATAAACCTTAATCGCATCCATTGAATTAGCTTCATCAGGGAATGGTGTTACGAAAACAACAGCAGGCAAAGCACTTATTTAATGTTTAGTTTGTACTTCATACAATTAAATCATATCCCTAGACCAATTATCAGTTGGTTCAATACTTTTGTTGTCTTACCAAGAATCCTGCACTGGAATTGATCAATCCATATTCACCTTGCTTTACCTACTTTGTATCCGTTCAGGCGAAAAGTGCTGGATGAAACTTTACAACTCAAGTCAGCACTGTAATGCAGTGGTTAGCACACCTCTTTACAGTATCAGCAAGCAAGGTTCAATTTGCGTCTCTGCCCATAAGGAGTTTGTCCGTTCTCCCTGTCACTCATGGGTTTCCTCTGGGTGATCTGGTTTCCTCCCACAGTCCAAAGACATATTAATAGGTCATTGTAAATTGTAGACATGAGGAAATCTGCAGATGCTGGAAGATCCCCTCCTACTTTCAAATCTCTTACTATCGTTCCTTTCAGTTAGTCCTGACGATGGGTCTTGGCCCGAAACGTCGACAGTGCTTCTCCCTATAGATGCTGCCTGACCTGCTGTGTTCCACCAGCATTTTGTGTGTGTTCATTGTAAATTGTCCTGTGATTAGGCTAGGGTTAAATCTGGGAATTGCTGGGAAGAGCAGCTCGAAGGGCTGGAAGGGCCTATTATGCACTGTATCTCAATAAATAAATTAACAAACGTCAAATTTATTGAATTTATTACTGTGTGTACAAGCATGGTGAGGTACAGGTACAATGCAAAACTTGCTGCAGCAGCATCACAGACTCATGGGTAACATACATACAGAATATGCATGTTATATATAAATTATAGCATTCAATGAAAAATTACAATGCAAAAGGACAACCTTAATAGATAAAAACAAAGACACAATCAAAGACAAGTAGACAAGTTCATGCAAAAGTGTTCCATTTCTGAGATCAGGTTTGGTTTGTGCAGGTAGGTTCAAGAAGATAATGATGGTAGGAAAGTGGCCGTTTCTGCATCTGCTAGCATGAGACCACAGGCTTCTGTACCTCCTGCCTGATGGTAGCAGCAAGAACAGGGCATGGCCCGGATGGTGGCAATCCTTAATGGATTCTTGAGGCAGTCCTTTGGTTGCTGTCAGTCGTGGGGAGGATTGTGCCTGTGATGAACAGGCTGTGTCCACAAATCTTGCATCCTTGTGCTTTACAATTGCTGTACCAGGCCTGATTCAACCAGAAAGGATACTTTCACCAGTCCATCTGTGGAAGTGTTTTTGAGTATTTGGCAACATGTCACATCTCCTTAAGTTTCTCAGGAAGTCGAGGCACTTGTTCCCTTGTTCATGACTACTTCACAGTGCCAGGTCCAGGACAGGTCATCTGAGATGTTAAGACGCAGGAACTTGAATGAACAAATCAACAAGAATGATGAATTTATTTCCTACAGAACCACAGTAAATTACTCTCTGGTTTCAGAATTTTGGAAAAATACCACACCCTTTCACCTTTTCTATGCCCCTCATGATTCTACAGTGTATATCATTATCAGGTTACCACTCAGCCTCCTTTTCTGCATGTTAACAAAACCTCAGTCTTTTGGGGTCTCTCCTAACTCAAACACTCTTCTCTGGTAATACCATGGAGCATCTTTTCTGTACCATTTCCAACTTAATTATATCCATCCTAGAGCTAAGCAACAGGAACAGCATATAATGGTGGTAATGGTGCCAGTGTACATCAGCAACTCTGTGGGCTGCAAGAATTTGTACCAGTTTTCCTCTTAACTGCATTCCTTTTGAAATATTTTTGCTGCTATTGGCAGTATATAAATTTCCTTCTAACAACGGACTACAAAATTACAACAGCAGTCTTCAGATCTCATATTCAACTGTTAAATGTAGAGCAGTTAAGCGCTGCACCTTTAAGGGTCAATGCCAAGACCAAGGCTGAAAATGCGTCAGGAAAGGCAGGATTCAAAGCAGGCTGAAATGCAGAGGGATGAGGCCTCCACTACCCACCATCTTGTTAGTGAACATACAGTCACTTGAAAATAAGATTGATGATCTCAGGGCAAGGCTGCTGTATCAGAGGCAGATCTCCATTGTTTGTTGCATTGAGACTTGGTTAACAGCAAACATGCCAGATGCATCTATCCAACCAGAAGGTTTTATTTTTTTTCAAATTGGATCAAACCTCGAAGTCTGGTAAGGAATAGGTGGCAGCGTATGCTTTTTAGGCAATTCTCGTTGGTACACGGATGTTGGCGTTATGTCGACTTCTTGTTCCCCTGACTTAGGACAACTAATCATTAAATGTAGACCATTCTACTTGCCTCTGGAGTTCTCATCCGTGATCCTGACAGTGTTATCTATAAACAAGGGATGGCCCATCCCGACGCATTTCACATTATAGTTGGTGACTTTAACCAGGCCTGTTGGAAGAAAACCCTGCCAATTATCACCAGTACATAACCTGTTGCACCAGAGTTCCCAACACCCTAGACCACTGCTACACTTCGATGACAAGCAGGAATCGCCTGTTTGTGTTTACAAGAGCGCGCCAACACGTGAACAGATCTAGCGCAACCAAAACAATGCGCAGCAGATTGGTATGGTGGCCCGGGAAATGTGAAATTACAGTTCTGCGGAAAATTTAAAATCAGTGCCGGATTATCGAAGGAACCGGATTGCAGGTAGTTGGATTAGTGAAGGTCAACTGTATCTGCAGTTGCACAGTTTATTTACGGTTAACAGTTCCTGATGTTTACAGTTTACAGTTACTGTTCTATAGATTTGCTAAGTATGCCCTCAGAAAAAGAATCTCAGGTTTGTATGTAGTGTCATGTATGTACTCAGATATTTAATGTTTTTTTACTTGAACTTTGAACTTAATACTCACAGCTGATTGAAGTTTGAATTTCTCTGAAGTGGTGGCAAATAGAGATTCAAAACTGTCCAAAATGGAACAAATAACTTGAAGATGAACAATGAAAGGAAACAGAGACAAAGTGATGTGTGTCCCTAATTGAATCACTCTTCAAAGGAGTTAACATAAAATAAGTGGACTGAATGAGGATTCATTAGTGCTTTACCATTCTATGACTCCATAGGTTTATAACCTTTACACTCAGGAAATACCTGTGTATTCTCTGACCACAATATGGGGATAAATGACTCCTTTGCACTTTGGGTCTCAAGATAAGGCAGCTGATTGAATGATAATAACTTGGTTTACATCAATGGAATTCCCACCACCCACCTACCCCAAGGCAAGGCATAGAGTATAAAAGCAGAGGGAAAATGTTTGAATGGTAGACAACAACATATAGATAACTGCTTGAGTATTGTGATATTCTTGTTATGGTATTACATAAAATGGGAAGCAGATTTATGAGGATATTGCCAAGACTATATTTTTAAAGTTTTAACTAAGTCTGAATAGACTAAGATTGTTTTCTTTGGAATGAAAGAAACTGAGGAAGAACTAGCATAGAAATATAAAGTTATGAGAGCACTACATATAGTAAATAAGGAAAAAATTAGCAAAGGGGTGAGAAACCAAAGATGCAGATTTTAAATAATTTTTAGATGTAACAAAGGGTGGATGATGAAAGGAAGTTGCACTGACTGTGGTACAACTCTAGAACTCACTATCTGTAAAGGTAGTGGATATAGAAATATGCACTATTTCACTTCCCATTATCACACAAACATGTCTGCCCATGGCCCGGCGTCCTCTACTGCTGCAGTGAATCCAAACACAGGTTGGAGGACCAACACCTCATATTCTGTCTAGATACTCTCCAACCTGATGGCATGAACATATAATATCCGCTAACCACTCCCCTCTGTTGTCCTCCCTCCTTTTTTTGATTTATTCCCCATTCTGGTGCCCCTCTCCCCTTTCCCTGCCTTCATGTCCTGCTCAGCACCTCCTTTCCTTTATTCCGCTGTCCTCTCCTCTCAGATGCTTTCTTCTTCAGGACTTTACTCCTTCATCTATCCCTTCCCAGCTTCTCACATCATCCCCCCACCCCCCCCCCCCCCCGAACCACCCACCTTCCCTCTCAATTGGTCTCACATATTTCTTGCCGGCTTGTAAATCACCACTCCTAGCCCCCCCCCCCCCCCACCTTCTTATTCTGGCTTCTGCCCCCTTCCTTTCCAGTCCTGATGAAGAGTCTCAGCCCGAAGCATTGTCTGCTCATTTTCCTCAAAATTGCTGCCTGACCTGCTGAGTTCCTTCAGTGTTTTGTGTGTGCTGCTCTGGCTCAAGTAATAGGTGGTGGAATTAGGTTGTATTGCTTTTTTCAGCCAGCATTGATACATTGGGCCAAGTTGTCTCTTTGATTTTATTCAATGATTCTTTGACCCCACTCAACACTAAGGTAATTCAAATGATTTGTTTCAGTAAATGCAACTTCAGATTATCCTTATGTATTTATTTTTTTTTAAACTGGAATCCTCTCTCTCAACCAAGGACAACTATTCAAGACAATCACAAAGCTGTGTGAGGGGTTTGGAAGATTTAAAGTGAAGGTGTCTCATAACAGTATCAGGACTGGACTCAACCTGACTGGATTGCCCTTTCCCAATAGACTTCAGTCTTCCAATATGCTTCTGAGCAATGGATATAGGAAAATAAATGAGGCCGAAAGAAATATTCAAGGACAAAAAAAAATGTATGACAGGTGGCATTTATCATATGAAATAATTTTCAGACTGCTAAATAAGTTGCTTAATTTAAAATTTGGGCGAGATTGAAGTACTGCTGTTAATTCCATGCAAATAGCAATGTGCTGCTTGACAGAAACTGAAGTAATCCACTCATCCAATAATCTTCAATTACCCTATTCAACCTAGTCTCGATAATTATAGTATACGTTTGCAATGCATTTATAGTGATAAATTCACTGTTACAAATTCCGTGATTCACTCAGTAAATAAGTATTGGTTTACTGCAAATGCCATGAGCAATGAACAGGCTCTGGATGTAAATAATAACAGTAATCAGATAGATTTCTGAAGATTGTCGCTATTGTGGCCAGATGTTTTAAAACTCTGAGGGTAAATTTGATGACTTTTGTATTAAGATGAGTGAAAGCAAACTGGCAGACTGATTTACATCTCCTTTGATTTTTATTTCTTTTGAAGTGAATTCACTTTGTACTGTCACAAAATGTTAAATTACCCTAAATCTGTTTTCCTCCAGAAGAAGATACATTTAGAGTATTCAGCAATTTGGAAGAAAATTTCAATCTGTGTAAAACTCACTGGCAGCTTGTTAGTAATCCTTGCAGAGTACCTCAAGAAAATAACCTTAAACTTCCCATCTGAAAATTTGACTTCTGTACAAAGTTATCTGATGTTCTGCTATCACGTTGACAATCAAAAATATGAATGCAAGTAGTATGGTTTAAAAGCAATTACACCTCCTGACTCAGGAGTGTGTGACCCATCTTAGTCATTTCTGTGATTCAGTTCATTGTTGACAAGAGCTTTGTATATTGTATCTGTAGTCTCTTTGACATTGTTTTGCTTACTTAGTCGAACAATAGAAGCAAAAAGTCATCTTTCATTAGGAATTAAACTTCCAAATAACATTTGTGGCTTGTTTGGACAAAGGTAATGTCCCAAAAGTCATATCATGTGGGACTTCTAAAAGAAACTAAAAGACCAATATAAACTATCAATTACATAATGTACTTATAGACAATAGACAGTAGGTGCAGGAGTAGGCCATTCGGCCCTTCTAGCCAGCACCACCATTCACTGTGATCATGGCTGATCATACCCAATCAGTACCCCGTTCCTGCCCTCTCCCCATATCCCTTGACCCCACTATCTATAAGAGCTCTATCTAACTCTCTCTTGAATGCATCCAGAGACTTGGCCTCCACTGCCTTCTGGGGCAGAGCATTCCACATATCCACCACTCTCTGGGTGAAAAAGTTTTTCCGCATCTCTGTTCTAAATGGCCTACCCCTTATTCTTAAACTGTGGCCTCTAGTTCTGGACTCACCCATCAGCAGGAACATGCTTCCTGCCTCCAGCGTGTCCAATCCCTTAATAATCTTATATGTTTCGATCAGATCCCCTCTCATCCTTCTAAATTCCAGTGTATACAAGCCCAGTCGCTCCAATCTTTCAACATATGACAGTCCCGCCATTCCGGGAATTAACCTTGTGAACCTACGCTGCACTCCCTCAATAGCAAGAATGTCCTTCCTCAAATTTGGAGACCAAAATTGCACACAATACTCCAGGTGGGGTCTCACCAGGGCCCTGTACAGCTGCAGAAGGACCTCTTTACTCCTATACTCAATTCCTTTTGTTATAAAAGCCAGCATGCCATTAGCTTTCTTCACTGCCTGCTGTACCTGCATGCTTGCTTTCATTGACTGATGTACAAGAACACCTAGATCTCGTTGTACTTCCCCTTTTCCTAACTTGGCTCCATTTAGATAGTAATACTTATATACATAATATTATAATATTTAAATATAGACAAACATAAAAAGCTTTGACAACATAAAATTATTTGAGAATGTGCCTAGGGCCTCCTTGATGAAAAGCAACAGACCCATCAACCCCTGGGAATTTCTGGCCCATGGAGATAAGTATGTAGAGATAAATTGGGATGGTAATGACAACTCTGATGTCATGCATTGGGAACATACAGAAACCTGGCAAAATCAATGGAAGGAGCACACTACCTCATAAACCACCACCCATTTGCCCCAGCAATCAATACAGTATATACCCCATCTCTGTGGGAGTCTGAGTCCCCATATTGGCATCATTGACCTTTGCACATCTGACAAAATAGTTAAACTAAGTTATCCTTAATCTCAAGGGTCTGCTGAGAAAGAAAACTTGTACCTCCATTTCATACCAGAAGGTGACTTCTGCAAGACAAAGGTTTTCTCTACACCATATGGCTACTGATGTACACGGGGCAGCTTACCTATAATAATGCCGTGCAGCCATAATGCAAGACCATAGATAATCAATCTATTTAAAAGTTTCTTACTGTAAGCATCTACTGATGCTGAACATCTGAAATAATGAAACACTGTCAAACCTCAACAAGATGGATAGTATCTGTGGAGAGATAGAGAAAAAATAATCTTAATATTTCAGGTTAGAGAAAACGCTGCCTGACTTGCTGTGAATTTCCTGTCTTAATACATTTGTAGTCAACTCTGCATCTGGAGCCACACAAGAGTAAGCAGACGTTGGAATCTGGAACAAGAAAAAGAATTTGCTGGAGGAACTCATTAGGCAAACAGTACGTGTGGGAAATGGACAGCTGACATTTCAGTTCAGAACCTTTCCTTTGGGCCAACTACAAAATTGAATTTCCTAGCAGTTCCTTCTAGAAAGGTGAGATCCAAGCATCAGACAGAGCACTATGGAGACTTTTCCATTGTGATTTAGCTTCCTGTCCACAAAAATGAGGACTTCTACCACATACTTCTCCATTTTCTCCCCATTATTTCCAGTCGAAAATTTCTACAGAGATACTATTGAAAGCATTCTAACAGGTTGTGTCATCTCCTGCAGAGGGTTTTAACAAAGTTCTATCATGGGCACAACCATCCACCTACACCATCGAGGATATCTTTAAGAGGCGGTGTCCCAAGAAGGCAGAATCTGTCATTAAAAGCTCTCACCATTTGAACATGACCTCATCTTATTTCTTCCATTAGGGAGGAGATACAGGAGCCTGAAGAATCATACTCTGTTTAAGAAACAGCTTCTTCTCCTCTGCCATTAGATATCTGAATGTTGCAGAAACCAATAAACACTACCTCGCTATTCCTCGTTTGCACTATTTATGTACCGTAGATTCCGGATTATAAGCCGCTACTTTTTTCCCACGCTTTGAACAGCTTTGAACACTGCGGCCTTTACTACGGTGTGGTTAATGCATGGTTTTTTTTCATGCTGCCAAAAACATTTTGCCTCGTAACAGTAGACCAATATAATTGATGAGTAGTTCACAGAGGTTCAATGAAATTGTACGATAAATCAAGCACACTTCCACAATTATTGTAAATCAGTCATTTGTACTCACCCTCATCAACATGGAAAACACTCGAAGAAAAGCATTGTGCTGCCTTTATGGCAGTTATTTAGTTTATAATATTTTCACTTAGTAATTCATTTGTTAGTATTTTCTAGTTAAAGTTAGAAGTGTTTTAAGTATATTTGTTTTCTGTACTACATCCCGGGATGCTATGACATCACATCCAGTTTCGCCGCGTCTTGTGGGGAAAATACTGGTTTGCGATAAACGGAAAGGAGGGAGCGAGCGCATTAGACCCGCGCGAGAACGCTGCAAACATATGATACAGCTTTTAAGTTAAAGGCGATCAATAACTTTTCCTGGTAGGCTGCAGTATATATTTTTTTACCAGTCGTTAGGAGATATTGGAATGTTGTTCGTGCACTGTTCAGTAAAAAAGTATACGCAACGTATGTATATTTAAAAGTAGCCGTGTTACAGGCACGGTTCGAAAAAAAGCATTTGCAATATGTATTTGTTTATGTTACCATATGGATTTAATTAAAAGTTTAAAAATCCTCACATGTAATATCTTTCTGTGTAAATATCTCATATTACAACGTGGGACACCTGCGGTTTAAAATCCGGTGCGGCTTGTACAAGTACAAAATTGATTTTCTTTCTAAAATTAGAGCCTGCAGCTTTTAATCAGGTGCGCTCTGTAGTCCGGAATCTACGGTATTTATTCTTGTAACTTATAGTAATTTTATGTCCTGCACTATATTGCTGCAGCAAAGCAACAACTTTCACAATATACAATATATAATAAAAGAATAATTTATTCTCAACACCCAGGTTATGGAAGATGTCATCAACAATGTTATCAAGTAATAATTTATGTGCTACTGTTCAGTTTTGGTTGATCCATGACCCAGAGAAACTGAGTCCTGAGTACAGGTGCCTGGAATGTTACTGGAACTGAAAGCAGCAATCACTACTGCTGTCAATGATCCCTAACACATATCCAAGATCAGAGCAGCTGAATTTGTTTTCATGACTCAGTTTATAAAATTTGACTAAATCATATAACGAATTTTTCTTTAAGTAACATCAGTGTTGCTGAGTCTGTCTGATGTGGCCTCCTGTGCACTTTCATTTTTCATTCGTGCTCTTCCACCTCAACTATTGATGTCTCAGCAAAGGAAGACATTTATCAAAGTGATTCATTGCTGAGTATAAAAGGTAGCTCAATTGTATCATTGATGATAGAAAAGGTTTAAAATATTCAAAAATAGCAGTTTAACACATGCACAATAAATCCAATAATTGCCTCTACTGGTTTATATATTGATGACAATCCAACTTTATTAATCTTTTATGCAAAGTTGCCTAAAGGTAATAATAGCACAGGTCCCTTCTCACAATTTAATGTAAGTATTCAAAGGCAAAATCTATATTCCATGTCCCTATCTTGATTCCTGCTTTCAATGTGAAGTAAAGGCACAATTCATCAGCTATTAGATGTGCCTTCCCCAGGACCCGATCCTTAGTCAGAACTATAATGGTGCTTTAACCCTTTCCCAATGAAGCCTACTAAAATGAAATGTGAGCTTGCACAGAGCATAATAGAAATTGTTGAGTGTCAAGGATGATTGCACATGAATAAACTCAATCCTTCTGGGAGTCTTGCAGGAATAAATACTTCACAATCCTGTCCAGTTCTAGTTCAGCAGCATCTCAAAAACATTCAGACTTTCACCTTCTTTCTTTTAATCATGCAAATTATGAAGCCATGTTGTCAGCTTATAATAAATGATGAACCAACAACACTAGTGAACTGCAGTCGTATATCTCTTGTACTCAAGTCTTTCTGTTGCTGTTTTCATGGATGACTTCTCCTGTAGGAGCAGAATTAATCACTGTGCAGCTCCTTTACTCAGATTGTCGCACTCATTCGGAAGAAAAATCCCATCAGGAATGAGGTTATTGCATCATCCACACCAGGACCACTAGACTCAAAAACATTTACTTCCCTCAAGCCTTCAGGCTGATCAACACCTCCATCTATTAACCCACTCCATCACTCCCACTGCCTCTGCATACACATTACCTAGCTTCACTTTATGTCCATAGAACCAGTCTATATATATTAACAGTCTTGCACATTGTGTTTTATAAGATTGATTTATATCTGTATTTTATCTATTGTTTTTTTTGCTATTTGATTGTGTTCTTTATGCTTATTGTGTTTTATTTGTGCTGCATCAGATCTGGAGTAACAATCATTTTGTTCTCCTTTACATTCAAGTGCTGAAGAATGATAAACACTAAATCCCAAATCTTGAATCTTGAGACTAGAACTAAATCTACACTGACACTTTCTTAAAATCAAAGTTCAAAGTAGCTTTTAGTATCAAATATGTCACCATATACAACCCTGAGATTCATTTCTTGTGGGCGTACTTAATAAATCTATAGAATAACTAACAGGATCAATGAGAAACTGCCCAACTTGGGCATTCAACCAAAGTGCAGAAGGCAACAACCTGTGGAAATACAAAAAGAAACAATATTAAATAAATAAGCAACAAATATCACCCTTGATGAAGACTCCTTGAAAGTGAGTCCATTGGTCGTGAGAGCATTTCAGTGATGAAGCAAGTGAAGTTGAGTGAAGTTATCCCCTTTGGATCAGGAGCCTGATGGTTGAGGGGTAATAACTATTCATGAAGCTGATGGTAGTGAGTCCTGAGGCTCCTGTACATTTTTGCTGATGACAGCAGTGAGAAGAGAACATGTTCTGGGCGGTGGAGGTCCCTGATGCTGGATGCTGCTTTGAACTTATAGTAACTGCATCCCTCTGTCCATTTTCTCCTTTTTTTCTTTCTGCTCCCCTCCTAATCGCACTGGACACACCACCCTTTTTACTTCCCCTCCCTCATTTGTTCTATGTGCCTAATATCGACACACTCCTCTCACTGGTCCCTATTCCCATCTTTATTCCATTCTCTACTGTCTTCTTCTGGCATATTTCATCACCAAGCTAACATCATTCCCACTCTCCCTATCACCTGCCAGCTTTTGCTCCACCTCATCTTTATATACTAGCTATCTCCCCTTTCCCTTTCCAGTCCAGATGAAGAGTCTCAACCCAAAATGATGACCATCTATTTCCCTCTATAGATGCTACCTGACCTTCTGAATTCCCTTAGTGCCTTTGTGTGTTACTCCCTGATTTTAACATGTACAGTTTTGGTATTAAAGCAAAAAAGTTAAATAACAAAGACAGCATTCGTGCATTAACAAAATTTTGTATAAGTGTTAGTCAATCCTTATCAACTAGTACAGCAAACTGTAGTAACAATATGCAGGTATACATTAACCACTCTTTTACTTATAATGTAACTATCCACATTTACATTTCTAACAGATAGTCGATGAGATGAACGACTTTTGAAAGGCTTTTGAAATTGACCTATTGAAAGACCTAGATAGGGTTGATGTGGAGAGGATGTTTCCAATAGTGGGAGAGTCTAGGGCCAGAGGGCACAGCCTCAGAATACAGGGGCATTCCCTTCGAACAGAGGCGAGGAGAAATTTCTTTAACTAGAGAGTGATGAAACTGTGAAGTTTGTTACCACAAATGTCTGCAGAGGCCAAGCCATTCGTATATTTAAAGTGCAGATTGATGCCTTACTAATTAAGAACCGATCAAAGGTTACGGGGAGAAGGCAGGAGAATGGGGTTGAGGGGGAGAAGAAATCAGCCATGATCAAATGGTAGAGCAGACTCAATTAACTGAATGGCCTAATTACACTCCTATGTCTTATGGTCTTGTGAATTTTAGATGCTTTTTTTTTATGCTGTAGATGCTGCCTCTTTAGCACCCTGGAGAGAGAAATGATAAGCTGATCAAGTCTTCTATTCTTATGAAAAATTTAGATACAGTATATGGTAAATTGGAATGAACTAAGGCAACATTAGGCCTATGAAATATACTGGTATTAAACCTGTACAATCTTAAATTTAAAGAAAGGAAGTAAGTGATTCAGTTTATCTACATGCTTAGCAATTTCAGAATGGCCCAAAGGAGTTCACAGGGAATGTAGAATTTTTGAAATTAGGTATCATAGTAACATTGGTAAAGTAAGATAGATAGAACAGGGAAAGCAATGAAGCACAACAAAATGGTCAGGTAACTAGAGCCTGAGTATGTAACTGAAAATATCATGCCTTCAAAGTAATTGCAGCAACTTGTGTAGATGTACAAAAGACTTAATTGTCTGCCAGAGTAAAATAATGTGGTTTGGTTAACTCCTCTGGATGCATGAATTGATAATCAGCTGCCT
The DNA here is from genome assembly GCF_048418815.1 of Hemitrygon akajei. Taxonomy (NCBI): domain Eukaryota; kingdom Metazoa; phylum Chordata; class Chondrichthyes; order Myliobatiformes; family Dasyatidae; genus Hemitrygon; species Hemitrygon akajei. The sequence continues at coordinate 25,187,421 of NC_133149.1, forward strand.
ACTACTTCATGTAAGGAGCCATATCCCTCTATTGGGTGATAGTGATCACTCTATCCAAGGTGGCCAAGGAAGGCAGTAAACTTCTAATATTTTGAAATGATCTTCAACAAAATGTCATCACTGAAATGTTAAATCATATCACCTTTTACAGATTATAATTGAAAATAAGCAACAGCTGATTTTTTTAACCAAGGACCTCTAGTGTACATCAGACTTCCTAGTTACTAGTGCAAGCTGAAAAGATTCAAAATTATATTCTTTGTCAAAATTATTCTTTTTTATTAAATTTACCTTTTGTATATACATTCTGCTGTGAATTGGCACAATAGAACACAGGGTACTGGTCCTTTGAAAATAAATGCAACAGGAAAATAAGGCACAACTTGAATTATGAGTTGTAGAGCAATGTAAACCATCAAAATTATTAATACCTGGATGAGAAGTAAACCAAGACCTTTGTATCAGTATGATTCAGCTTTGAGGATTTAAGAAGGAGGTTCTCCTACACTAGGTATTTAAGGAATTGGGTAACACTAACAAGCATTCATAAAGATTCAGATACACTCTTGAATTCTGCCAGCTCGTTCAACCCAGGGTATATAGTAAATCTGCCTTACTGCATGTCAAAGGGTCTAATTTTCTGATTGGTCAGCACCAGTTTGAGCTAGCAAGTGCTAACTAATGTCATTGTTGCATTTCTTAAATTGTCTGCTACATGGCAATATACAACACAAGAGCAATTTGGTCCAGTAAGTTGATTTATCATTCAATGGATCATGGCTGAATATTATATCTGATGTTTTCCCCGTACTCCTTCACGTTAGTGCAAACTGTATCTAACTCCTTCATAAATATATTCATCAATTTGAGATCTACCACCTTCAATGATGAAGAATCCCACAGATTCATCACTCTCTAACCAATCTAACAACTTGCATTTGGGCCGAATGGCCACATAGCTAGAACATAATAATTTCACATTCCACAACAATGTCAAAGCACTGTGTAGCTGCATCATTTGTCAGGAGCACTTTTCACTGTTCTGCCTGAATTTTTGACTCAAGATTTACAGTTAGAGATACCATTCATTCCTAGGGAGAAAAAAAGCAATTTTGTTATTGATCATGAACATTGATATTTCAGTTCTACTTCACTGTCATTCATGGCAAAGCAGTGAGATAATTTTGAGAACTAGGGGAAGCCTTATCATCTAACTGTCATTTCTGAAAATCCAGTCCATTCACATATCAAAGTTATACTTTGCAACAATGTTTCATGGCAACAATGTTGCATTGGAAAGCCTTTACTCCTTCTAAAAAAAAATTGTACCTTGCTATTTCAATGACCCCATTAACTTGCTATTAAAAGCAACATTTCAGAATTTTCTTTTCCTTCTGATTTTCATGAGCTGGAGAATTTGTAAAATGACTTCAATCCCAATTTTATCTCTGGAAGCTTGAATAAGCTTAATCTCTGCAGCAGCTTTAAAGGTGTCCCAGAGAGTGTGTTGCACAAAATACATACATACATGTTGGTTGGCTTAATAATGATGAACTTGCAGCTTCCGAGTAGGAAAACCTTTTAATGCCCCTTTCCACCCTCCACCAATACACTCAATACTATTTAATGCCCTCCTCTGCCAATACACTCAACATAATATTCAATGTGCAAGTGAAGAGGTTCCAGAAACAATGGAATCTCATGAAGACCAACCACGTTGTTTGAGGAGGTAGGCCAAGCCTTGGATGCTATAGTCTCATACATGCAACCTTGTCACAAAGCGATGTTGCAGAAAGTAGTTGAAAGCATTATGGTCATTATTTCCATATATTGCAGTGTTCAATGGATCCTTTAAGAGAAGCAAAACAACATAGGCTGCTATAATGACTGTGACATAGATGTGAAGTGATCTAACAACCTGGTGGGGACAGACTTAGGAGGCCCTATAATCTAATGAGACTGTCTGAAGTTAGACTTTTTTAAAAAAAAAAAACTCCACAACTTTGCAAAAAAACTGTTGCAGCAATCCTTTATCATAAACACTTTGTTCTTACCCAAACGCGTTGCGCTGCTGCCATCAAGGTGGCAGTACAGGAGATTTACTGTAGGTCCCACACTTCAACAATCAGCATGGGTAACTTCACTCAACTCAACACTGAACTGATTACATAGCATATGGACCTACTTTCAAGAACTCTACAACTCATGTTCTCAGTATTATTTATTTAGTTATTTATAGTATTAAAGTTCTAATTTCAAAATTCAAAGTAAATTTATTATCAAAGTACATATGTCACCGTATACAACCCTGAGATTTGTTTTCTTGTAAGCGTACTAAATAAATCCCATAACCATAATAGATTATAATCTCAAAGAATCTTCTCTAATACTTTCCCTACTACTAATGTATGGCTCACAGGCCTCCAATTCCCTGGTTAGTCCCTGTTGCCACTCAAAGAAGGAATTGTGTTGGCTCTTCTCCAGTCATCCAGGACCTTGTCTGTAGCTACAGAGGATCCAAAGATTCCGGTCAAGGCCCTACCTATCTTTTGCTCTGCCTCCTTCAGTAACCTTGGATAGATCCCATCACACCTTAGGTCTTATCCGAAAATGTTTTTTTCAGAAGACCCAATACCTCCTCCTTTTCAAATAATGCCATGTTCTGGGATATCAGAATACTTTTTCCCCATCCATTTCCTCATCCATTAACCTTCTATTTAGGGATACCAATGTAAAGTACTGATTTTGGACAATGTAATGCACTCAAGATGCTGGAGGGACTCAGCAAGCAAGGAAGAATCTATGGAAAAGAGTAAACAGTTGACATTGATGGTCAAAACCCTTCATTAGGACTTATCCCACTTGATGAAGAGTCTCAGTCCAAAACATTGACTGTTTATTCTTTTCCATAGATGCTGCCTGGCCTGCTGAGTTCCTCCAGCATTTTGAGTATATTATATTGATTTGCAGATTTTCTCTTGTTTGTGATTTACATACTGCACTGAGGCCTCTTCCACTTATGTCTGCCCTGAAGAAATTAAAATCTTCCCTTCGACAGGATTTCAGCAAAACACTCTCAAACTGCTTCTCCTCTGTGATCTCTGCTGCCCTCTGACAGTCCTGGTGAAGGATCTCGGCCCAAAACATCGACTGTTTATTCTTTTCCATAGATGTTGCCTGGTCTGCTCAGTTCTCCCAGCATTTTGCATGTATTACTTTGATTTTCAGCATCTGCAGATTTTCTCTTGTTACTGAATTAGGACCATGCTTACTTCCTCTGGCTGCTGCTGTAAATTCCTCTTTTGTCCTTAAGTGGACCTACCTTTTTGCTAGCCACCCTCATGTTTCTAATATAATATATATTCATTCATTTATACAGCACATCTTCAGGTTTTTCTTAATCCACCTTGTCAAGAACATTTCATCAACCCTTTTAGCCCTTCCAATTCCTTGTTTAATTTCTTTCCAGCTTCCTTGGCCAATTTTAGCTTCCTAAGCCTCCATTGGGTACAGTGGGACTCAAGTGCAGACCAATGAATGCTCTTTTACCAGGATTTATTACAGAGCACAAAGGCAACAGTCTTTCAAACACAGGAGGCAGGCACAAATCCAAAATGGCAGGCAGAGGTCTTACCCAGGAAAGGCAGTCCAGCAAGGGCAGACGATCCAGAGCACACGGGCAAAATCCAAAAACACAGAATCAGGCAAAGATCAGTTGGCAGCAGTCACAATGACAGGCTGGAACAAACTGGCAGAGAATGCAAGTCAAGGCAGGGTTTAAATGGACAGGGTAATGAGTGAAAATAGAAACAGGTGGGTGCAAGTGAAGAGATAAGCAGGTAATTGGAGAAAGTCCAATAAGGAAAGGGGCTGGGCCAAAACCCACATGGCCAGGTGAAAGAAAGCAGAAATTAAAGACTGTCGTGGTCCAGAGCTATCAGCAGAGGCCCTTCGACCCAGTGTTCAGGCCGGATCCGTAACAGCCTCATACTGTATGATGCACCATCAATAACTCACTCTGAGACATAAGAAACGAGATATCGGCTTTTATTGACTGGAAGAATGAACAACACTACATCCTGGAGAATGAGGCCAGGCTCAGGCCTCAATCGCCTTTATACAGCGGTCTGTGGGAGGAGCCACAGGAGCAGTCCAGACAGGTATATGTAGTTCACCACACTGTATATGCTTCCATTTTTTGATGAAACTTGTAATACCTCTTCTCATTCAAGTTCCCAAAACATGTCATCCTTACCTTTTATTGTCACACCAATGCTCTAGCCCTGAAGTGGAACTGGATAGCCTTTAAACGTTATTTTAGATGTGGATTTACTCACCAGTACATGCCTAATATAGTTGTAAATAGTCTTCCACCACTTTCACTAGAGAACCAGGCTTAGCTATACCTACAATACTTACAATATTATCTTGCTTTCCTTTCCCCCCCACCCCCACTGAAACTTTGATCACATAGATCACATGACTAGGTTCATCCCCCAGTACATGGTCTTGTGTAGCCTCTTGCCTGCTTGGACTGTCTCCATATTGTTTCAAGAAACCCTTCTGGATACACCTTCTGAGTCCCTAACATTAAGGGTATCCTAGTGAATATCATCAATAAAATCACCAAACACCACTACCCTGATGTTTTTACATCATTCCATGATTTGCCTGCATATCAGTTTTTCTAGCTCCTGCTGCCTACTGGGAAATATAACCCTGTCCTAGGGATTACAGATTTCTTATTCATGAGTTCTACCCATATGATGTCTCACTGGATGAGCTATCCAAGATGTCCCCTCTACATGCAGGGACTTTCTCCCTGATTATGGCAGTTTGCTGTGCACAAATTCTCTGGCCATGTTTTAAAAGTTCTAAAATAATATCTCTAGCTAGAAAACACTTTGGAACATTGTAAGACTGAGATAATTTCCAGAGATGCTGGTGGAGACTAACACCAACTATTATTCCATATTTTATTCAACAATTAACAAACTTCTAAAATTATTATGGATAAACATTCAAAATCACAGTTGCTACATGAGTTGCAATCTTGCCAAAGCCATGCATTTTAGAAGTACTTCAGTTAGCACAAGTTAAATGGTGAGGAATAATTGAATCTGTGTGCATAAATAGCATTTAGTTCTAGGTTAATAGTCATACTCACTCTTTATTTTTATATTTCTCTCATAAATTTTATGTCACTATTTCCCTAAGTAAATATGCTAAGCACACTATAAATACACTCTCCTCCTGGTGATGAAGCTTAACACCTCCATTGCTGGGAAGGTGCAATTACCTTGACATGGTCTGAGTTTACATAGACCTATTATTGATCAGCGAATCTGTTTTTGGGCTGATTGATTGATAATTGTTGGCCCGAACATTTCGAGACCAACCCCACCGTCCACTAAACCCCTGTTTTGTGCCATGAAACACTTTAACATACTAAAATATCAGCCAAAGTAGTGAACTCAGGGTCCTGAAAAGGATCTAATTCCTTGGTTTTCTAGCTCAAAGATGAGTGACATCAGAATGGAGAAGCAGTGGCCAATACAAGGAGCAAAACGGTATATCATCATTTTTCAAAACTATATGGTGAGATGAAGTAGATTTTCCATTGATCAGAATTAATGCAGTTTATAAGACTAAACTCTCCAAATTAATACAAGTGCCACAGAATAAGATAGGATGGAAATGTTTTCGATCAGTAGGTCAGCACGTTCTTTGAGAAGCATTTTGGAACGGCTGCTGAGGTCATAGAAATCATTAAACAAAATGTGAGTTCTCCCTTTTTTCTGCTATAATTTCTGGACAGCTAATTCTAAAAGTATCTTCCTCTGGGTCTAAATTCCCTATGTAATGCTGTGCAAGGACATAGAAGAGGAGTAGGTTTGACTTCTGTGTGTTGGATGAACTAATCTTGCCAGGAGGAACACTAGGGGCAGAAAACAAGCAGAAAACTCAGGAAGCATTCAGCAGACATGGTAGTGAGAGAAACAATGAAACAGAGGTAAAGTTTTAGGTCGAAGAGCATCCATTAGATCAGGGGTGTCAAACTCATTTTAGGTCACGGGCCGGATTGAGCAAAATGCAGCTTCATGCGGGCCGGATCAGTTGGACGCGTGCGAACGCAGCTTTCGTTGCCTCCGTTTTTTCAGCCTGCTCTCATGTGTCTCAGTCTCTGCTATAACTACAAAGTGTTTCACTTTACATATTCCGTTTCTGATGAAGAAGACTGCCGAGCAAGACTGCCGAATAAACACTAAAAACCCTGAAAACCTGGTACCTGAATAAACTCAGCATTAGCCATATCATACGCCATAGGCGCTTCGATTACTGGGGCCAGCTTTAATAGTAATTAGATATTATCTCGCGGGCCAAAGATAATTCCACCGTGGGCCGGATTTGGCCCGCGGGCCTTGAGTTTGACATATATGCATTAGATCTTAACTCTGATTCCCCGGTGTTTACAGCATTTCCTGTTTTTATTTCAGATTCCCATCGATCAGCCTGTTTCAGTGAAGTGTGTAATGGGGGTTCCAATTCTCTCCATGGTCTGTGTAATGAATTGATCTGTATATACAAGCTTTTCACTGTGTTTTGTATGCATGACAATAATAAACCAATTCCAGTTACGTCTTTACGACTGAAGATATTGAGTTAGTCCGTAAACCTTGCCGAAATAGCAAATATTCATGTTTTAAACCATTAAAGATCTGAAGTTATAAGACTTTCTTTGAAACTGAGTCTCAGTTGTTAAGAAGTCAATTGTCTTTCTTAAGGCCAAAAGCAACATTTTGCAGATGCTGAAAATTTGAAATGAGCACTGAAGTTAGTGCAAATATTCAGAATTTTATTTTCTCTCAATCACCATTCAGCCACATGCACTTCCAATAGGTGTTGTTGAATAGTAGCTATAGTTGAGCTCCAGGGCATTATCACATGGATGATAGCAATGGTACTGGGAAAAGTCCATGGTGATAAATTGCCCAACTCAGATACTAATCAGGGATTTTTTGTGATCGGGACTTGGTCCTCATCTGTAGCCACTATCCAACACAGCATTACCTATATATTCAAGGTATCAATTGTCTGACTGACACCAAATGCAAAATTCTGCAGATGATGAAAATCTGACATAAGCATGAGGAAAGACAGATTGGGCAGCATCTGTGACAGCAGAAACAGAGCTAACATTTCAAATTGAGGATCTATTCATAGAACTGGAGAAATAAGAAGGAAAAATGTGCTAATTTGTAGAAAAAGTGGGGGAGAAGTGAGAACAAAGAGGAACATCTGTGATCAAAGACCAGGATAAGTTGAACAACGTGGGTTACTGGTTGTAAGAGGACTTAGAATACAATGAACCGAATGAAATCTGAAATTACTAGGAAAGGAGAGACAGAAAAAAGTAAATACTTGAAACACAAGAGATTCTGCAGATACTGGACATCTTAAGCAATACACACAAAAACCTGGAGGAACTCAGCAAGTCAGGCAATGTCTATGAAGGGGAATAATCTAAGGAAGGGTCTCGACCCAAAACGTTGACTGTTTATTCCCTTTCATAGATGCTGCTTGACTGAGTTCTTCCAGCATTTTGTGTAAATATTGGAACTGTGAGATTCTACCTTGGAATGAGTGATAGTCTAAAATTACTAAATTTGGTTATGGATCAGGAAAACTGTAATGTGTTCAGACAGAATATGAAGTACGGTTCGACACACTTCTGTTGAGTTACATTGGAGGACAGAGGTCTGAGAACAAGTGCGATGGAGAAAGATAGGGGGCCAGAATTAGGCCTTCTGGGTCATCATGCCTGATATTTTTTAAGCCTGTTTTACCATATTTTACTGTAAGGGAATTTACCCCATTATCAAACAGAAATAAAGACATAGACCTCGATATAAGGTTAACCACGAGGAGCCGTTTACTTACAACTCCGTCTATGTCAGTTTACATCTTAAATTTATACAGTAAATTTTGGGCAATAGCTAACAGCTAAGCATTCTTGGTCAGCGATTTCAAGAAGCACTTGTTAGGTATCAACCAGTCTATGAATGCTTCCACACGGTACACAAAATCAGAACTGCATGTCCACATTCAGTTCCCCTTTTAGCCAGACAGACTCAGACAAAGGTTAGCAAAACCTCATTATTGGCATGAGCCAGACAGGCTGTAAGTCACTTTGTTTCTTGGACAAAAGTCAGCAATACCTCATTATTGGCATGACCTATTGTTAGCTAGCAGAAGCAGGACAGAATCTGTGTCTTATTCTGTCACCCTCATGACCCAAATCTTGGGCAATACTTAACTAGTCAAGCTTGTCAACAAAATTTAATTCAAAATTTAATTTTCTTCCACATCCTTTCTCCTGCCTTCTCCCCAGGACCCAATGACTTGATCTCTATAGTCCACTGTGGCGATGAATTCCATAGATTCACCTCCCTCTGACTGAAGAAATTCCTCCTCATCTCAAATTTTTAAGGGAAATCTCTTTATACTGATGCTGTGCTCTCAAATCCTGGATTCTCCTACTGATGGAAACATCCACTCTGTCCAGGCCGTTCAGTATCTGGTAGGTTTCAATGAGGTTCCCCTTTCATCATTCTGAACTCCATCAAGTACAGGACCAGAGGCATCAATGCTCCCCATATATTAAGCAACTGACAGGCAATAGGAAGCTCAAAGTCATAATACAAAGATGTCATCCACTCTCTCGAGGTAGAGTTGAGATAAATGAGAAGTTGTTCAATGTGAGAACAAGTTCAGCAAGAAGGCAAAGGAAGCTAGTGGTGGGGGATGACTTGATGGACCATGAAGTTGGAAGCTGTGGAAGAATCATCTCCAAAGGGATTGATGCTCGGCACACAGACGATGATCCAGATGAAGCATTGGGATCAGAAATTTGGTCTTTATCAGACTGAAGACAGTTCACCAAACAGCAGTAGTAGCACCCTTTTACACAGTTTTGAAAACAGTGTTAGGATTGGTCCATCTGTGCTGGAAGTTTATAGGGGAGTAAGTTAGAATGAATAACGACAGTGAAAAATTGAGACAGGCAACATCATGTTGACAGCTGCCCACCCTTTGATAATCATTAAACACAGAAACAGGCTCTTTTGCTCACTGAGTCCATGCCAACTATCAAATGCCATGTTACACTAATCCCATTTCTATTCTCTCCATACTCCACCACTTACCTACACACTGAGGAACATTTACAGTAGCCAATGAACCTACCAACTCATCTGTCTTTCAGACATGGCAGGAAACTAGAGCACCCCGAGGAAATCCATGCATTTGTAGGGAGAACATATAAACTCCACATGGGCAGCAACAGAGGTAAGGAGTAAACCCAGTCACTGGTACTGTGAGGCAGTAGGTCAACGACCCTCTGTATTTTGCTAATAGATATAGCCAAGAAATAAGGGTCAGTGGTTCTGTGGAACACCTAGGTTTCTACCTGAAAATCTTCCTCAGAACCTACTCCTTTATGGGTATCTGAATAATAAGCATACATTTTGCAGGGAACTATACAATATAATAATGCAATAGAAGTAATCAGGTAATTATTTTTATTGTAGTAGATTATAAAGAATAGAGTGCAAATGCTGCAGCAACTATACTAAGCATTGCATTTCAATGTTTTGCAAGGACATAATATTAGTATTGCATGGGAATTAATGGGGTACAGTGTGTATTCTAGTCCCCTGGAATAATTGGATAAAATATACATTGCAGGTGTGTATGTGGGTTGGTGCACATTGTCGCTGTGAATAAGTTAATTGAATGCAGAGCACAAAGAGTCTTGTGAATGAATTAATACACACAATGCACAACTCTTACTTGATACTTAAGGGCTTCCGACACTATGTCAATAATGGGAATGAGAATTACATTACAGTACTATGGGTAGGTTTAGATATTTTAAGGATAAATTGCACTATTACAGATGAGACAGAAAATGTGATGGTAATGCTTTTGTTCCATTAATCATACAATGACTCGAACAATTCTTGTCAACCTTTGGCTAAAAATTATACTTACCTCTGCTTGTAACAGAAAGCAATCGGACAGAATATTCTAACACTGCTGAACAGCTTATACATTTCCATTTAGTCAAATGGTCATAACCCTATTTCTGTTAAATGAGTGAGAAATCATATTTCCTCCATTTCATCAGGATGTACTGGCAGAGAGGCTAGAGTTCAAAGAATCCTTCTCAAAATCTGATTTTTAATGGGAAAAAGCATTGGAGTGCACACTATTTAGTAAAACCTACTTTGTATCATTGAGTTTGGAATGAACCATGAAAAATGAATATGATTTATCATTGCTCACCCTGAATGGCAGTTTAATGAGGGAAGTAACTGAGGGATTGAATCTTGTGCAGTATTAAGTAATAATGAATGCTGAGTTGTTCCAGTAATTGATCAATATGTGTCAGTGATGGTCTTTCTATGCCATAAACACATCTTAAAGTGTCATTCCCCACTCTTTAAATGAAGACTTTCAAATTTGTGACTGGTATTAAAAACAGCTCAACACTTTACAGTCTAACTAAACTGCAAAGCACAATCATTAATATTCAGACCTTAACTGTTCAGAAAATAAGCTGTGCATTTCTTGTTAGCTGTCAGTCTGACTGAGGTGTAAGAGGAATGTGCAAACATTGTACCTGTCACTGCTCAAATGTGGAAGCAACATTTCCCTCAGATGCACTGTGGGTAGGGTTTAGCCTTATACTGCAACAGTACAGTGCAATGCATGTAGGTCTTAATACTTGCACAGAATAAATAAGGCCATAAGACCATAAGACATAGGAGCAGAATTAGCCTATTTGGCCCATTGAGTCTGCTCCACCATTAAATCGTGATAGATTTATTGTCCCTCTCAACTCCATTCTTCAGGAATCAGCCTCTCCTTTATGGTCTATCTACACTTCTCACTGCCTCAGTAAAGCAGGCAGCATAATCAAAGACCTCACCCATCCTAGACATTTTCTCTTCTCCCCATCCCATCGGAGAAAAGATATCAATATTTGAACAGATCTCTTGTACAATAAGATGGGCATTTGGCCTCACAGTCTACTTCATTCTGGCAGATTTTACACTTTATTCTGCATTGTTATTGCTTCACCCTATTCTAGCTCAATGCACTGTATAGCGATGTGATCTGTACGAACAGTATGCAAGACAAACTTTTGATTGTATTTTGGGACATGTGATGATAATAAACCATTACAAACCAATACAATGAATATAATTAATCCAATATGAAGATACTTTCAAATCAGGAGAGATTTTCTGAGCTGAATTGTATTGCTGACATTATTTTCCAGTCAGTTTGAGCTAGAATAAAGAGTTTTATTTACTTATTTATCCCAAAATGCAGTGCAGAATAGGCCCTTCGAACTGCACTGCCTGGTAACCCCTGACAACCCCCATTTAACTCTAACCCAAACACAGGACAATTTACAATGATCAATTAACCTACTAACTAACCGGCACGTCTTGGTACTGTGGGAAGAAACCGAAGCTGCTGGAGAAAACCCATGCCCTTCATAGGGGGAACTTACAGACTCCTTACGAGGGTGCTGGGATTAAACTCTGAATTCCGACGACCCGAGCTGTACCAGCATCGCGCCAACCTCGATGCTAATATGGCACTCAGGACAGGGATTGCATCTGTGTTGCATCTGGACTTTCATTACCACTTCAGTTTATCAAGATGCAGAAGGGAATCTTTATTTAGGAATGGTTCAAGCTTTTCAATAAAAATTCCAGCTTGTTTGTGTAAATACAGGCATTTGAATGTGTGATAACAAAAGTTCGGGACAGTATATCCCTGTTAGGGTGAAAGGCAAGGCTGACAAGTTCAGGGAACCTTGACTAATGAGAGATATTGAGGCTCTGGTCAGGAAAAAGAAAGAGGCGTGCATTGGTTTTAGACAATCAGGACCAAATGATTCCCAATATGCGTATAACTGGTGTAGGAATGCACTTAAGAGGGAAATCAGTTGGGCAAAAACAGAGGATGTAAAGAATTTGGCAAGGAAGGTTAAGGAAAATCCCAAAAGATTCCACAGATATATTAAGAGTAAAAGGATGGTTAGGGAAAGAACAGGTTGCCTTAAAAATCAGCATGGCCATTTATGTGTGAAGCCACAGGAAATGGGGTGATTCTTAATGAGTTTTTTTCATTGATTTTCACTGTAGAGAAGATCATGGAAACTAAAGAATTGAGGGAAATGAACTGCTTTGTCTTGGGCCCTTTACAAACTAGAAAAGATGAGATATGATGGTTCTAATGCACATTAAAGTGGAGAAATCCCCAGGGCCTGATCAAGTGGATCCTTGGAACTTGTGGAAAGTTTGGGGGAATAATTTGTGAAGTTCCTTGCAGAGTTATCTGTATCATCTTTAGCCATATGTGAAGATCTAGACGAGTGGAGAGTTGCCAATGCTTTACTGGTGTTTAAGGGCAGCAAAGACAAGGCAGGGAAGTACAGGCTGGTCAGTCTGACATCAATGGTGGGCAAGTTACTGCAGGGATTTTGAGGGACATGATCTACCAACATTTAACTAGACAAGGATTAATTGGGGATTGTAAGCATGACTTTGTGTGTGGGAAATTATGTCTCACAAATCTGTTACCATTTTTTGAAGAGATAACCAAAAGCACTGATGAAGACAGGGTGGAGGACATTGTTTGTATGGACAATGAGCTCACTAAGTGGATACATAATCAACAAGATAGTAGAAAGCAGAGGGTGATGGTGCAAGGTTACTTCTGGATAAGAAGCATGTGACTAGTGGTGTGCCACTTGGATCAATGCTAGGACCAGTATTGTTCATCATTTATAAAAACAATTTGACTAATAATGTATAATTCATAGTTACTAAGTATTCAGGTGATACTATATTATGTAGTATCATCAACATTGAAAAACCTTATCAAAATTTACAGAGAGCTTGATCAACCAAGTAAATAAGTCAAAGAATGGCAAACAGTAAATGCAAGATATTCTGCAGATGTTGGAAATCCAGAGCAACACACACAAAATGCTGGAGGAATTCGACAGGTCAGGCAGCATCAATGGAGAGGAATAAACAGTCAACTTTTCATGTTTAGTTTCTTCATCAGGTCTGTCTGTGAAGAAATGTTAAAAAGCAAGGATAGGAAGGAAGCAGGAAGGGAAATAGTACAAGTTGGCAAATGCTGGGTCATCATCGTCAGGGACTTCAATCAGGATTGCTTAAAGATATCTCTGCTCAATTATCATCAATGTATCACCTGTAGCACCAGGGATATCAACCACAATTACAGTATGGTTACCATTTCATCCCTCGTCCAAATTTCAGGAAGTCTGATCATCTGGCTGTCCTCTTCCTACCTGCAGGCCCTGGGAGGAGGAGAAGTGGCTTTGAGTCAGTGACTGGGCCGTGTTCAAGGATTTATTAGAGGATCTGAATGAACACACGACAGTCATCACAGACTTTGTAAAGGCACTCATGATGAGTGTGTTCCCACATAATCATTCAGAGTACATGAAATCCATAATCTACTGGGGGCTATATCAGTGGCATTCAGGTCTGGCATCAAACGAAGGTACAAGGGGTCCAAATATGACCTCTGGAAAACCATGTCACATGTGAAGTGGCAATTCCAGACCAAACTTGAATCACAGAAGGATGTTCAACAACTGTGGAAGGGCTTGAAAGCTATCACCACCTAGAAAGTGAAAACAAGCAATATATGTGAAAATGAGGTTTTGCTCCCAGATGAGCTAAATACTTTTCACCCTCACTTTGACCAACAGGCCATCATCCCCTCAAAACTAACCAATAAAACCATAAGATATAGGAGTAGAAGTAGGCCATTCAGCCCATCGAGTCTGCCCTGCCATTCAATCATGGGCTGATCCAGTTCTTCCAGTCATCCCCACTTCCCTGCCTTCTCCCCATACCCTTTGATGCCCTGGCTAATCAAGAACCTGTCTATTTCCTGTCTTAAATGGACCCAATGACTAGCACCTCCACAGCCACTCATGGCAACAAATTCCATAGATTTACCACCCTCTGATTAAAGTAATTTCTCCACATCTCAGTTCTAAATGGACGTCCTTCAATCCTGAAGTCGCACCCACTTGTCCTAGCCTCCTCTATCATGGGAAATAACTTTGCCATATCTAATCTGTTCAGGTCTTTTAACATTCGGAATGTTTCTATGAGATACTCCCTCATTCTCCCGAACTCCAGGGAATACAGCCCAAGAGCTGCCAGACGTTCCTCATACGGTAACCCTTTCAATCCTGGAATTATTTTTGTGAATCTTCTCTGAACCCTCTCCGGTGTCAGTACATCCTTTCTAAAATAAGGAACCCAAAACTGCACACAATACTCCAAGTGTGGTCTCACGAGTGCCTTATAGAGCCTCAACATCACATCCCTGCTCTTATATTCTATACCTCCAGAAATGAATGCCAACATTGCATTCGCCTTCTCCACCACCGACTCAAACTGGAGGTAAACCTTTAGGGTATCCTGCACAAGGACTCCCAAGTCCCTTTGCATCTCTGCATTTTGAAATCTCTCCCCATCTAAATAATAGTGTGCCCATTTATTTCTTCCACCAAAGTGCATGACCATACCACTGTCCAACATTGTATTTCATTTGCCACTTCTTTGCCCATTCCCCTAAACTATCTAAGTCTCTCTGCAGGCTTTCTGTTTCCTCAACACTACCAGCTCCTCCACCAATCTTTGTATCATCGGCAAATTTAGCTACAAATCCATTAATACAGTAGTCCAAATCATTGACATACATCGTGAAAAGCAGCGGTCCCAGCACCAACCCTTGTCGAATTCCACTGGTAACCGGCAGCCAGTCAGAATAGGATCCCTTTATTCCCACTCTCTGTTTTCTGCCCATCAGCCAATGCTCCACCCATGCTAGTAACTTCCCTGTAATTCAATGGGCTCTTATCTTGCTAAGCAGCCTCATGTGTGGCACCTTGTCAAAAGCCTTCTGAAAATCCAAGTATACCACATCCACTGCATCTCCTTTGTCTACCCTGCTTGTAATTTCCTCAAAAAATTGCAGTAGGTTAGTCAGAAAGAATTTTCCTTTCAGGAAACCATGCTGGCTTTGGCCTATCTTGTCATGTACCTCCAGGTACTCCATAATCTCATCCCTAACAATCAATTCCACCAACTTCAATAAACTCCAAGATCTAAGCTTTAAAGCCTCCTTGTGCAACTGGATCCTCGATTTTCTCACTTGCAAAACCCAGTCAGTTTGGATTGGCAATATCTCCTCTACAATCACCATCAACACCGTTGTCTTTTGCATATTGTTTGTCTGTCTTTGTGTGCAGTTTCTCATTGATTCTTTGTACTTACTGGGAATGCCTGCATGAAGATGAATATCAAGGTAGTATCAAACCCTAATGCTTTAATGATAAATTTACTTTGAGCTTTGAGGAGGAGAGCTGAAGAAGGAATCTGATAGGAGAGGAGAATGGACCATGGGTAAAAGGGAAGAAGGGGCACCAGAGGGAGGTGACGAGTAGCTGAGGGTAAGAGGTGAATATGACAAATGGTGTTCAATTCAGACAAATGGAAGGTGGTGTTTTTGATTAAGTATTTGATGTGGGAATGGCACAGTGAATAGCAGGACCCTGGGGAAATATTAAGTACACAACTATTTTGGTTTCCCTGTTATAGGAAAAATGTTATCAAGCTAGAAAGTTTTCAAGGAAGATATATGAGAATGTTGCTAGAACTCAAATGCCTGAGTTATAGGGAAATTTTGGGTAACTAGGACTATATTCCTTAAAGAATACAAGGCTGAGGGGTGACATAACATCATGGGGGTACAGATGGAGGGGCTATTTTCTGAAGGAAAGTGAATCAAAAACATAGGTTTAACATGATAAGGGAAATATTTAAATAGGTCTTGAACTGCAACTTTTTCATACGTAGGGAGGTGAGCATATGGAACAAGTTGCCAGAGAAAGTGGTTGAGGGAGGTACAATAACAACATTTAAAAAACATTTGGACAGGTACATTGACAGGAACGGTTTAGAGGGATATGGACCAAACACTGGCAACTGGGGCTAGCTTAGGCAGGCATCTTGGTCTGCATGGGGAAATCAAACTGTTTCCAAGCTATTTTATTTTATGACTCTGAATGTAGGTTTATTACCACAATAAATGTCTGCACTTTGGGCCACTTGAGATAATTCAATTTCCTTCTGCTGTAATCATGTATTTTCTGCTCTAGACCTGCCTCTTCTCACTTGTAGTATTCTGTTAGATGAGGATGAGTATATTAATGCAAAGTGTTTAATGACATATTGGTAAATTGGTTTATCATTGTCAATGTGGTGCAGTGAAAATCTTTGTTTTGCATGTCATCTATACAGGCCATTGCAGTACAATAGTGCATTGAGGAATTATAAGGAAAAACAATGCAAAATGCAGAATAAAGTGTTACCATTACAGGGAAAGGGCAGACAATAACGTGCAAATCATAATGAGGTAGATTCTGAGTTTAAGAGTCCATCTTATTGTACTGTTGAATATTTTTGTAACAGCAGGCTTGAAGCTGTCCTTGAGCTTGGTAGTACATACTTTTAGGCTTTAGTATCTTCTGCCTGATGCAAAGAGAAAATGTCCAGGGTGGGTGAGGTCCTGAATTATATTGGGCGCTTTACTGAGGAAGCAAGAAGTGTAGAATTCATGGAGTGATTGCTGGTTTCCACGATGTGCTGATCCGTGTCCCCAACTCTGCAGCTTTGGGCAGCGCAGTGGCCATGATGTATCCAGATTGGATGCTTTCTATAGTGCATCAATAAAAAGTGGTGAAACTCAACGAGGCCAAATTTCTTTAGCCTTCTGAGGAAGTAGAGGTACTGCAGAGCTGTCTTGGCCATAATTTCTACATAGTTGGACCAGGATAGGCCATTGATAATGTTGTCCATAGGAAATAGAAACTTTCAGCCCTTCTGACCTCAGCACCATTGATGTATGGTAAGTAGGAGCGTGTAGAGTGCTGTCCTTTCTGAGAACAATGACCAACTCTTGTTTTAGAGGTATTGAGCAAAAGGTTGCTGTCATTGCATCATGCCACAAAGTTCATGATCTCCTTCCTGCACTCCAACTCATTGTTATTTGAGATATGGCCCACTATGATGATGTCATCTACAAAGTTGTGGATGGAGTTAGAGCAAAATCTGGCCACACAGTATAGGGAGTAGAATAGAGTTTGAAGACACAAACTGTGGGTCACCAGTATTAAGGACAATCATAATGGAGATGTGAGTGCCTATCCTTATTGGTCTGTTGATTAGGGAGTTGAGGATCTAGTTACAAAGCGTGGTGCTGATTCCTGTGTCTTGGGATTTGTAGATGAACAATAATCTAACATAGGCACAGGAGATGAAGAGTCCTGATGAAGGGTCTCAGCTTAAAACCTCAACTGTTTATTCCTCTCCATATATACTGCCTGATATACTGAGTTCCTCCAGCATTCTGTGTGTGTTAGTTTAATGTAGATGTTGTTTCTTCCAGATGTACAGATGAGTGTAGGTCTAGGAAGATGGTGTCTGTCATGGACCTGTTTCAGTGATGGGTGAATTGCAGTGGGTTGATTTAGTCTCTGAGGCTGGAATTAATGCATGCTATGACCTGCCACTCTGCAGTAATACGTTGTAATGGTGGACATCAGAAATACCAAACAGTAGTTATTCAGGCACATTATCTTCTTCTTCTTAAGTATCAGGATGATTGTGGTCTTCTTAAAGTAGGTGGGAAACTCAAACTGAAGCAGTGAGACACAAAACTTCTCCACAAATACCTCAACAGCTGATCATGTAGGAATGAAGGACACAGCCAGGAGCACCACTTGTGGCAAATGGAAGCTCATCTGTTTCTGCAGACTAACACTGTGTGACTTTCTGTACTGGATCCTCACATTTCTGCTTCTGCTTGTATGCAGGGAGGAGGAGCACAGCCTGGTGGTTTGATTTACTAAAGCATGGACGGGGGTGGGTGGGTGCGGAGGGAGTGGTTTGATAGGCATCTTTGATGGCTGTGGATCAATACTCAAGGGTGTTATGACCTCTGGTGGGAGAGGGGACATACTGGTAGTAATTTGGTAACACTCTTGATGTTGATCAGGCTGAAGTCATCTGCTACGATGAAGAGGGCATCAGAGTATTCCATTTCAAGGCTGTTGATCATGAAAGAACTGACATCTGGCACATTTGCAATAAATGGCAACAGGGATTTGCCTACTATATTGTTGCATCAAGGTGTAAGACCATGCAGTAGATACTCAAAAATGCCTCTTTTTATAACATTACGGCCCATGGCACAGATATTTTGATAAACTGAAGTTTATGGAAAGTTGACTGTCTGAGGTCATCTAGGGTTGCATGGAATGATCAAGCAAGAAATAATAAAGTCACGGACGAGGAAAGCAACAACAGGAAAGAGGCAGAGCAAGTGTCACGCAATGTTTCCAATGCATAATTATTGGGAAGCTTAACTCAAAAGTCAAAAACTGCAAGAGGTTTGCAAGCAATCATTGATAGGAAGTGGGAGGAGAAAGTAAATGTCTTGTACTATTTTATGTGTTTACTGTACCTAACTATGTCTCCATGGAAAATATGTAAATCAATGCATTGTTTATTGTGAAACTGAGCCATTGTGACCATAAAGTTTTGACACCGGTCTCCAAATTGTAATAAACAGCAATGGTTGCAAAATACAAAGCTTCAATGACTAAAAATATATATATATAACTACTTCAAGTACAGCCATTCCTGTCAGTTACTAATACAACAAGGCTACCTGATATATTGTCAGTGAGCCACGTGCTACTGGTTGGAGCTTTGTGGGAGTCGCTCCAATTTAAGGATGTTCAGGTTCTTGATTCCCTTCAATATCCAGTGATCCCAACTGGAGTGGATCTACAAAAGTGCTATCTTTTGAGTGAGATATTAAACCAAATCCCACATATTCTGTCAGGATATGAAACTCCCCATGAAACTCTTGATCTTATAATTGTTAATGTTTGTTCAATAATATGGAAAAGGAAATAACAGAGGATGGTGGTTATGGGAGCTATCTGTGCATTCCTCAGAAAGGTGGCATCCATCATTAATGACCGCCATCACCCAGGACATGCTCTCTTCTCATTGCTACCATCAAGGAGGTGGTACAGGATCCTGAAGACACACACTGAAAGTTTCAGAAATTTCTGTATGGACAATGAACCCATCAACGCTACCTCACAAATTTCATGACATATTTTAAACCTGATTCTGATACTGAGGAGTATCCTACCACACTGCATCTGATATGCTCATGATGCTTGATTCATCAGGGTTCCATTCACGGAGTCATAGAATCATAGAGTCAAAAAACCCTTGGGCTCACTATATCCTCACTGACCTTCTAGTAGTAATCTATAACAATTCCATTTACTAACGCTTAGCCTGTAGCTGTCTGTGCATTAGACATTCAAGTCCCTTGTAGATATCTCTTCAAAGTTTTGAGACTACCTGTCTCCATTGCATTCTCAGGAAGTTTTTTACAGATTGCAACTAGGTGAAGAAGTTCTTCCTCAGATTCCTTTCAAATCTTTTACATCTTACCGAAATTTACAGTATGCCCTCTTGATTTAGACACCTCCGCCATGGACAAAACTTTCCAATCATCCTCTCTGTGTCCCTCATAATCTTGTGTACCTGTGTCACCCGTTTTCTCCACTCCAAGAAAAATAAACTTAGTCCATCCAACTTTGTCTGGGATGAACTTTATCCCAGATGACATACTGTTGAATCTCTCATAGAGTATGTGGGACTTGCTTTAACATCAAGATTATTTAATGTCATTTCCAGTGCTCAAATGTAAAGAAGAATGAAAGACTGCAATTGTTACTCTGGATCCGATGTAGCACAAAAAACACAATAAGATAAAGAACACAATAATTTAGAAAAATAAACACAATAAATGTAAATACATAAGATAGCTGAGGTGCATAGATCGATTGTATATCCATAATGTGACACTAGGCACAAGAGTGCCTGTACATAAAGTGAATCTGGCAGGATATGTAATGTAGACGTGGTTGTGGGTGTGGAGGAGTGGGTTAATAGGTGGAGGTGATAATTAGTCTTACTACTTGGGGGAAGTAAATGTTTTTGAGTCTGGTGATCCTGGTGTGGATGCTACATAGCGTCCTTCCAATTGGAGTGGGACGAGGTCATTGGGTATGTTTAAGGTGGAGGTTGATAGGTTCTTGATTAGTCAGGGCATCAAAGGTTATGGGGAGAATGTGGTTGACTGGGAAAATAAATCAGCCATGATGAATTGGTGGAAAAGTCTCAATGGGCCAAATGGTCTAATTCTGCTCCTATCTCTTATGGTCTTATGGACAAACAGTCCATGAGCAGGTGGGTGGGATCCTTCTTGATATTGCGGGCCTATTTCTGGTACCTTTCTGTATATACATCATTTGATGGTGGCTATGCTGGTACCAGTGGTGCATTGGGTAGTTTAGACTACCTGTTGTAGAGCCTTCCTATTCAGCACAAAGACGTTTCTGTACCACACATCTGTATAAGGTCGTGAATATTGATGTGCATAGTCCAGCTCTCTTCAGCCTCCTCAGAAAGTCGAGGAGTTGGTGAACTTCCTTGATTGTGTAGGATGTGTTCAGGGACTATGAGAGGTTGTGCGAGATGTGCATTCCCAGGAGTTTAACCTGCTCGTAGTTTCCACTGCTGTGCTGCCATTGTAAAGAGGGATGTGAGTGGTGTGTGTTCTCCTGAAGTCGATAACTATCTTATTTATCTTGTTAACATTGAGGAAGGGGTACTTGCTTTTCACCAGGCCTCGAGCTCTATCATCCAAAAGATCGCACTTCTGTCAATGCATTCCAGCCCCTTTCCAGTCATGTTAGACTCATTTTGACACTTATTTATTTATTTAGAGAGACAGTATGGAAGGGACTCTTCTGGCTCTTTATGCCACACCACCTATCAACCCCCAACGATCCCTGATTTAACTCTAACATAATCATGGGACAATTTACAATGACCAGCTATCCTACTAACTGCCACCTACAGCTAAACTACTAACTGGATTTTGGGAAGAAACCAGAGCACCCGGAGAAAACCAACACAGTCATGGAGAGGACAAAGAGCTTCCTCACTGGGGACATAGGATTAGACTCTGGACTCCAAAGCCCCGAGCTGTAATAGGGTAGAACTAACCGTTCCACTCCTGTGGTGCAAAGATATGTGCACATGGTTCATTGAAGTTTGATGAAAGTTTGTCACATCTTCAGTTTGGAGTAAGCTGACAGAATCACTTTGAAACTAAAGCCCTGTTTGATTTTTTAAAAACTTGCTTGTGAAAGGGCTATTGCAATCAACCTGTGGTGAACCTACTTAAATTCCATGAGTTTCAAAATGTTCTCAGGGTTCAATCCATGTCTTTTTTTTCCCATAAATGTCATATTTCTAACCTTGGCAGCATCTTTGGAAAAGATACAAGAAAGGTCACATGCTATAGCAAAGTAGCAGCTCAACAATAATAGCTTCAGCAAGAGTTTCAATGTGTATACAATCGATAATTAGAATATGATTTGAGGCAAAGCTGGTACCAGTGATAAACAGGCTTCTTATAAATAATGCTGCTATTGTAACAATGCTTTCTGTTTTAATTTGCTCATGGCAAATAGATCAGTGGTGACTTCTGTTGAAGGGGTCTTTGCTGATACTACCCTGATGCAGTTTGAAGGTACAAACAGTTGTGGGGGTTGGTGGTGCGGGGTGAGAAGTTAGGTTGTGAATCAATATACATTTACTGGCATATCACAGGGATGGCTATAACAATGATTTTCTGCATAAGTAGATTATGCTTCTAATGATTTTTGCCCGTGTAGTCCTCACAGTTGCTGCTTGAACAACACTACTCGTAAAGCTATTGGACATTGCTCCTTGCTTGCTCCAAGCAAATCAATTGCACTTGTTTACAAAATCTTAAGCAGAAATGAAAAAGGTGTGGATGAGCGCACAGATGATTGCAGTTCTGCTTGGTAATTTATTTGATGTAATGTAAACCTTCTTGCACCTTTTGATACAGTGCTGGCCAACAGAGATAACCGGTGCCTTGGGTTTCAACCCCTGAACAGCAGTCAGGTTTGCAATGAAATGTGATTGGCCAATAAGCAAAATAAATTAAGATTCCACTTCATGACCATTAACAGAATTATCAGGTCATGATTTTAATTCTATAATTAAAAATATTTTTCTTATTTTGGGGTTTAGGTATGATTGGAAAAGTCAATATTTAATTCCCCATAGGATGAGTGATCTGCTAAACAAGATTTTGCAGATGAACCTTATAGAATATCCACATGTTAAAACACTACATGTTACGAAGGCATTAGCTAATCAGATGTTTTGTTTTAACAGAAATTCAGAGGTGCTTGTGATAACTACAAAATCAAGATGTACTTTTGGGTTTTAAACTCACATCACTGGGCTGGTCTAAGGCTCTGAGTTACAAGTCAGGTAACTTAAACATTACAGAATTTTGGCTGTCCATTATTTTAGTCTTTGAAACAAAGGTAAGACTACAATATTGGGGAAACTCACCTTCAGAAGTGGAGCCATTCCTTTGCCCCTGTGCTTTTATTTTACCTGAAACTCACAAGTTTCATACAAAGAGGCCAATTTCAATGCAAAGCCATCTGCACCAAGTTTGTGTCTTTTGTATTTATTTTAATTGGAGATGTCGCGACTGCCCTGAAGCTCTCACTTTTTCTTTAATTCATTAACACTTACTATGCAGGAAGATTGGTCCAATAGATCTCACACTTCAAACCCACATGATATTTGAGGTACAAAATTAATAGTGATTTAAATTGAACATTAAATAGAATGTTAGTGATTGGTCTCCAAAATGAGTCAAAATGAACAAAGGAAGGCAAGCATAGACACAGGCTACTCAGACCTTTTGGCTTATGCTCTACATTGAAGCTGAGAAAATAAGAGTGGTTCAAAGGGACTTGATCCTTTAAACCAGCTCTGTCATTTAATACAATCATAGTTGATCTTCTATTGCAAAATCATATTCCTGCTCTCTCCCATACCTCTTGTTGCTCTTTATGTCCAGCAATTCATCCATCTCTTTCCTACATATATTCGGTAACTTGTCCATCTTATCTATGCTAGCAAATTCCACAAGTTGTATCATCCTCTGAGTGAAGAAATTTCTCATTTCAGTCTAAATATCATACCTCGTATCCTGAAACTGAATCCTGCCTGTTAAGGCCTCTAGAAATATTGTATAGTGCATGAATGTTTTCTCATTTTACTTCAACTAACTTTGTCACCTTCTACATTCCTTTCTCCTTATGGACTGCTTTGGATCCCCCCCCCCCCCTTAAAAGGAAGCACACTAACATCATAGCTAATGGGTTCAAGCCACTCTCTGGGAAAAGAATTTCACATCGCTTTTATTGTGAAGATCTCAAATTGTGATCTCTAGTTTTAGGTGTTGCTGTGAGTGATAACATGTCTCAGCATTTCCCCTATCATCATCTTCTTCCCAATAAAAAAGACCTAATATACCTTTATTAGCCTCCCCGCTTAAAAGAAGCCTGCTCTATCTCCTCTACTGATTTTCCTCTTTCATATTTGATATCATCTTTGTAATTCTGATGTTGTGCAAAATTCTCGAGGAGGTATTTCCTCTCAAGCAATTGATACACTCATGCATTGCTGTGAAAATCACTTACGTTGGTAATAAATAATTTAGTTTGATTTGCTATCTAGTTGAATTTGAACGGGATGGTAACACTGATCCTGTGTTAGAACTCAAGCGTCCAATCAATAACGGAGAATGACAACTCAGGTCAGGTTCCAACTGCCGCCTGTTATCTAGTGATTGCTGGTTAACTTTGATTATTCTCAAAATAAACCATTCAAGCACATGGTATTGAATTCATCAACCTTTCCAGGCTGAGGTGGATGGGTTAGAGACTCCAATCGTTAAAATTAAGGCTATTTCAACTGATCAGTATCTTAGCATCAATACATTGTCTTGTTTGCTGACTCCCTCAGCTACTTGGACTACAGCTCCTCCCCACCTGTTCTTTTGCTCCAAATTCTGGCATCTGCTGTTTTCGGACTTGTGTGCTCCTTAGCTAAAACAGAAGTCAACATCACCAACAAATCCTGGTTCCATGGAGATTTGACAGTTTCTAAATAGGTGGATAAAACAGTTTAATTTTTTTTAAAAACAGCTTTAACATGCATGAATGAACCGCAGATGGATTGAAGAGCTAGATTAGCTTGAAATGAAATGCCAGGCCAAAGAGAGAAATATACAAAGGTCATAAACTACAGGGCTGAGGACAATTCAATTTCTGCCCCGGACAGCACTCTATTGTTGCCAGGTGCATTGAAAACCATCGTTGCGCATTCACAACACATTTTAAGGTAGGCTCTCAGCTGTGTATTGTTAACTTGTCTGTAGTTATGTGCTTTTTGACACCATCTGCTTTCCTATGTCTTGCAGATTGGCAAAAATAAATTAAGATCAAATGTTATTTTGCAGACTTATAATAATGCAGAGAGATATGTGCATTAAATAGCTTGTAGCAACCAAGGTTGCCAACGTTTTATTTCAAAGGTAAAGGACAGATGGTTGTTGTTGGATGGGTTACAGCTGCTCTTCCTTTCACTTTTCTTCTCCCTCTTCTTCCTTCTCAATCCTCATCCCCTCATATTCACCTGCATTTTATTTTTATTTTTGTCATCATATCCTAACCTATATTTTTCTCTGTAAAGATTATTGTAAGTGAGGGTTGCTGAGAAGAATTTCCCTCAGTTACTCCCAGATGTTCATGCTGGAGTGCTACAAGGTAAATTCAATTTGAGTCCAATGGCAAGCCAACAGCACTGCAAATTCTGGCTGTTGTATCTCTTGTCTGTCAGATTGCTAGTATTTTATTCCAATGATGTGGGACAGGTTGTTGGCAGTGCTTGCTGTTGGCAGGGCGTATTGTGGGTAGAGCCTAAAATAAATCTAATTGTATAACAATTGATCCCAGAAGAAGCACATGCTCAATGAGCCAATCTCTCCTGTAGCAATGAATGTTCCTTCCAGTCTTACTAAATAAGTACAAAAGGAAAGAAAAGAAATTTAAAATAAAATCCAGTAGTTACTTATTCTTGACTATTAAACTCTAATGTCAACATTCTTTCTAAGGTCATTCAGAAAGAATGGATAAAAGCAAGTAAAATGCTTATTATTCATATCTCAATCTCAAAGGCAAACCTTCCTACTCTCCTAAACCAGGAAACAGCACACTGTGGCGACCCACTTCCTAGCGCACTCGAACCGGCTCACAAGTAGCCAGCGCGCCGGCACAAAGGCCAGTCCCAAAAGGGCGCCAGGTCTGCTTCACCAACAAAGGGAAAAGCCTGTGGGGGTTTGTGAGTACGTGTACCTTACAGCATCCGCGCCCGGGGAGGGCGGGATGAGGGAGGCTTTAAAGCAAGGCTGTGAAGTTTGAATAAAATCTTCTTTAATTGCAGTTTACCGACTCCGTGTCGTTATTTTAGCGCTGCGTGTAGCACACCGCTACAACACACTGTATTTCCCTTGTCTGTAAACTGAGGCCAGTGAGCCTTTATTATGGATTTAAATAGACTAATTCATTGCTGCACCATGTAGAATTACATCAGAGAATTGTAAAATATTACATTTGGGGAAAATTTTCACACAGAGGATGATTGGTGTATTGGAACAAGCTGCCAGTGGAGATGCATGTGGCAGGTGCACGTACAACTTTTAAAATACACTTAGACTTCTACATATATAGGAATGGTTTTGAGGAAAATAGACCAAATGCAGGCAAAAGTATTATCTTGGTTGGCAGGGATAGGTTGGGCTGAAAGGTCTGTTTTCATGCTGTGTAACGATATGAATCTGGAAATCAATACATTTTTGGGGATGTGGATGGGTCAGTGTTTAATTTCTAATCCTAAGAGCTCTCATGAAGGTCAGCACCTGCCATGTAGATTGAACAAATAAATCAGATTAATTTAAAATCATCATCAACTTTAAATTTATTGTCCCTGGTATGTACGGTAAGTTTGCAGTTCAGCAACGGAAAGCCACAGCTCAGCTAAAAACAAAAGCCATGTTGCTGGAAGTTGAGATAGAAGTAATAAAGTAGGCATTGTTTGTAGGGAGGGAGGTAGAGACAAGTTTCAGGCCAAGGACCTATTTGTAGACTGATTTATTTTTCTTTCTGGAGAGATCTGGAAATTTTGGGCATGATATTCGATGGTCAGAGTGGAGGAGGAGTGGTGTGTTCACAAAAAGCAAGATAAATCTTAGTTTAATTACTAAAAAAATTGTCTGCACTATGATGTAAACAGGAGTATGTGAACTAGTTCCCTTCCTGAAGTCAATGGCCAGCTTTTTAGTTTTGCTTACATTGAGGTGGTGAAGAAAGCTTTTGGTATGCTGGCCTTTATAAATCAGAGCATTGAGTATAGGAGTTGGGATGTAATGTTAAAATTGTACAAGGCATTGGTAAGGCCAAATTTGGAGTACTGTGTACAGTTCTGGTCACCGAATTATAGAAAAAATGTCAACAAAATAGAGAGAGTACAGAGAAGATTTACTAGAATGTTACCTGGGTTTCAGCACCTAAGTTACAGAGAAAGGTTGAACAAGTTAGGTCTTTATTCTTTGGAGCGTAGAAGGTTGAGGGGGGACTTGATAGAGGTATTTAAAATTATGAGGGGGATAGATAGAGTTGACGTGGATAGGCTATTTCCATTGAGAGTAAGGGAGATTCAAACAAGAGGACATGAGTTGAGAGTTAAGGGGCAAGAGTTTAGGGGTAACACGAGGGGGAACTTCTTTACTCAGAGAGTGGTAGCTGTGTGGAACAAGCTTCCGGTAGAAGTGGTAGAGGCAGGTTTGATATTGTCATTTAAAAAAAAATTGGGTAAGTATATGGACAGGAAAGGAATGGAGGGTTATGGGCTGAGTGCAGGTCGGTGGGACTAGGTAAGAGTAAGCGTTCGGCACGGACTAGAAGGGCCAAGATGGCCTGTTTCCGAGCTGTAATTGTTATATGGTTATATGAGGGAAAGGTTGTTGTCCTGGCACCATGTCACTAAGCTTACTATCTCCTTCCTGTACTCCAACACATTGTTATTTGAGATATGGCTCTCTATGGTGGTGTCATCTGCAGACTTGAAGATGAAGTTAGAGAAGTTATGAGTGTACAGGAAGTAGAGTAGGGGACTGAGGGTGTAGCTTTGTGGGGAACCCATGTTGAAGGTAATCAGGGTGGAGCAGTTGCGGCCTTTCTTACTGAGTGTGGTCAGCAGCAGGAGTTGCTATTGATCAGAAACTCAACTGGATTAGACAGAGAAGCTTCTATTATTACAGGGAGAGGTAAGAATCCAGTGACCCAACAATACACACACCAAAGTCTGGAGCATAATGGGATATTTTCCAATAGATAAAGATTTTACCAATAGTATTCAAAAACCTTTAAAGGATCTAAGGCAAAACACGGTGTTTGATTAGTAGTCGTTTCACCAATTTAATTAATCATCCTTCCAACGCTGCAACACTATAGAGAAGCATCAAAAAAATAAATGGCTACTTTGACATCAAAGTTTAGAATTAGAATCTGGTTTAATATCACTGGTATATGTAATGAAATTTGTTGTTTTGTAGCAGTAGTACATTGTGATGAGTAATAACAAAAAACTATAAATTACAATAAGCAATACCTATTTTAAAAATAAATTAAATAAGTAGTGTAAAAAGAGAACAAAATGAAAAAAAAAAGAGTTAGTGTCATGGGTTCATGGTCCATTCAGAAATCTAATATTGGTGAGGAAGGCTCTGTTCCTAAAACATTGAGTGTGTGTCTTCTGGCTCCGTATCTCCTCTTTGATCAATGAGAAGAGGGCATGCCCTGAAAGTTGGTGATTCTTAAAAATGGATGCTGCCTTTTTGAAGAATGACCTTCTGAAGATGTCCTTGATGATGGTGAGACTAGTGCCCATGATTGAGTTGGCTGAGTTTGCAACTTTCTGGTCCTATGCGGTGGCCCCTCCATACCGGACAGTGATGTAGGCAGTTAGAACGCTCACCCTTTCCACTGCTGATCCTTTGATGAGGACTGGTGTGTTTTCCCTTGATTTCCCCTTTCTGAAGTCCACAATCGATGCCTTGGTCCTATTGACATTGAAAGTACTAAGTTCAAAGTAAATTTATTATCATAATATATACAGGTATGTGTAACCAGATACTATTTTGATATCCATTTTTTTGCATGCAGTCACGGTAGAAAGATGTACAATAGAATCAATGAAAAACTGCACACAAATGCTGTCAAATTATCAATGTCCAAAAGAAGAGAGATGCATAAATATAAAAAATAAGTAAATAAATAATCCAGATAACAGGAGTTGTAGAGTCCTTGAAGATGAGGCTATAGATTGTGGAAACAGTTCAAAGTTGAAATTATCAATGCTGGCTCAGGAGCCTGATAGTTGAAGGGTCGTAATCTTTCCTAAGCCTAGTGGTGTGGGATCAGGCTCCTGTATCTCCTTGCTGATAGCAGCAGTGAGACAAAAGCATAGCCTGGATGGTGAGGGTCCTTGATGATGAATGCTGCTTTCATGTAGCAGCACTCCTTGTGGGTGTCCTCAATGGTGGGAATGGACTGTATCCACCATATTTTGTAGGCTTGTCCATTCCTGGGTATTGGTGATTCCATATCAGGCTATGAGGCCAACAGTCAGTATGCTCCCGACCGTGCAGCTATAGAAGTTTGTCAAAGTGTTAGATGACATGCCAAATCTGCACAAAAAATTAATAAAGCAGAAGCACTATAATGCCTTCTTTGTGATAGCACGCGTGTGCTGGTCCCAGGACAGATCCTCTAAAATGATAATACTAAGGAACATAAAGTTACTGACCCCCTCCATCTCTGATTCCCTAATGAGGACTGGCTCATGGACTTCTGGTTTCCTCCTTCTGAAGTCAATAATCTGCTCCTTGGTCTTTCTGACAATAAGTCAGTGGTGGTTGTGACACCAATCTGCAAGATTTTCATTCTCCCTCTGATATGTTGATTCGTCACACCATTGATTTGGCCAGCAACAGTGGTGTCATCAGCAAATATGGCATTGGAGCTGTGCTTAGCCATACAGTCATGAGTGTAAAGTGAGTAGAGCAGTGAGCTAAGCAAACAGCCTTATGGTGCACCGATTTTGACGGAGATTATGGAGGAGATGTTGTTGCCAATCCATACTGATTGGCTCTGCAAATGAGGAAATCGAGAAACCAATTGCACAAGGAGATATTGAGACCAAGGTCTTGAAGCTTATTGATTAGTTTGGAGGGAATGATAGTATTGAATGCCGAGCTGTAGTTGATAAAGAGCATCCTGATGTATGCATATTTGCTGTCCAGATGTTCCAGGGTTGAGTGAGGAGCAAATGAGATGGCATCTACTGTGAACCTGTTGCTCTGATAGGCAAATTGGGGTAGATTCAAGTCACTTCTCAGCAGGAGTTGATGAATTTCATCACCAACCTCCCAAAACACTTTATCACAGTGGATGTAAATACAACTGGACAATAGTCATTGAGCAAACCCTAAACATCCAGATTCCTCTGCAATGAAAGGGTTAGTGTATGAGGGTTAGTGTTTGATGGCTCTGGGCTTGTACTCACTAAAGTTTAGAAGAATAAGGGGGGATCTAAATGTAATTTATTGGATATTGAAAGGCCTTGATAGAGTGGATGTGGAAAGGATGGTCATTTCTTGCCACAAAGTTTTCAGTTCTGTTCATATTATCTGATTGGGCAGATATGTTAATGTGCATATTTTAATACTAGGAGTATTATGCCTAAGGGTGATGTACTTAGTGCATAGATCGGTACATGGAACTACGATGTTGTGGCCATTACCGAAACTTGATTGAGAAAGGGGCAGGAATGGGTGATTAATGTACCAGGTTTTTGAAGTTTTAGAAAAAATCAAGAAGGAAGTAAACGAGTGGGGGAGTTGCACTACTAATCAGGGACAATATCACAGCTGCACTTGGGGGAGACATAAATGGAGGGGTCAGATGCTGAGTCCATTTGGATAGAACTCAGGAATAGGAAGGGTGCAATCACACTAATACAGACCCCATAATAGCCACCGGGAGATTGAGTTGATCAGAGTAAGGAAATGTGCGAAAATAATAGAGAGGTATCATGGGGGATTTCAACTTGCCTTATAAAAACTGAGACCTTCTTAGAGTAAGGGATTTAGGTGGGACAGAACTTGTTAAGTGTATCCAGGAAAGTTTCTTTAATCAACAGTCCAATGAGAGGAGAAGCTGTACTGGACCTGGTGTTGGGTAATGAGCCAGGCCAGATGACTGACCTTTCAGTGGATGAACAGTTAGGGAACAGTGACCACAACTCCTTTACTTTCAGGATAACTATAGATAAGGATAGGTATGGTCCTTGTGGGAGAGTTTTATATTGGAGTAGAGCAAATTGGGAGGGCATTAGATAGGAACTAAGAAGAGTTAATTGGGAACAACTTTTTTTTTCTGGCAAGTCCACATCAGATATGTGGAGGGTGTTTAAAGATCAATTGCACAGAGTACAGGAAAGG
Source organism: Hemitrygon akajei (assembly GCF_048418815.1). NCBI lineage: Eukaryota > Metazoa > Chordata > Chondrichthyes > Myliobatiformes > Dasyatidae > Hemitrygon > Hemitrygon akajei. Next base: position 25,218,174 of record NC_133149.1, read on the forward strand.
TATGTTCATGTTGGAAGGAAGGATGGGCATGGAAAGATAAGGGAATCTTGGATGTCTAAAGAGGTGATGAATTTAGTCAAGAAGAGAAAAGAGAAGCATGTAAAGTTTCAGAAGTTAGGATCAAACGGAGCACATGAGGAGTATAAAGAAGACCGAAGAAGGAAACTAAGAAAGCCAGGAGGGGCCATGAAAAGTCCTTGGCAAGTAGGGTTAAGGAGAATCCCAATTCTATACATGCATCAAGAACAAGAGCATAACAAGGGAGAGGGTAGGACCACTCAAGGATAAAGGGGGAGCACTTGCTTGGACATGGAGAATGTGAGTACTTTGCTTCAGTATTTACTGACAAAAATGATATGGAGGACCAGGAGATCAGTAGTGAGTGTATAAATATGTTAGTGGTCAAAGAGGAGAAAGTGCTGGGCCTCCTAACGAGTACTATGGTGGATAAGTCCCCAGGGCCTGATGGGATTTACCTCAAGTATTGAAGGAGGCAAGAGGCTAGATTGCTGGGGTCTTGACCAGTATCTTGGTGTCCTCTCTAGGCACAGGTGAAGTACCGGAGGACTGGCAAGTAGCTAATGGTCTACCTCTATTTAAGAAAGGAACAAGGGAAAATCTTGGGATTTATAGACTGGTGAGTCTCACATCAGTTGTAGGGAAATTGCTGGAGAAAATTCTTAGGTGTACGATATATAAGCATTTGGAAACCCAAGGCCTAAATAGGCAGATCCAGCATAGCTTTGTGCTGAGCAGGTTGTGTCTTACCAACTTGTTTGAGTTTTTCAACAAGGTGACAAGAGAGATTGATGAGGGAAGAGCAGTGGATGTTGCCTATCTGGATTTCTATAAGGCGTTTGATAAAGTCCCTCATGGGAGGATAATCAAGAAGATTAAGATGCACGGGGTCCATGCCGAATTGGCTGTTTGGATTCAGAACTGGCTTGGGCATAGATGACAGAGTGTAGCGGTTGAAGGGACTTATTCGAGCTGGAGAGCTGTAGTTTATAGGGTTCTGCAAGGATGTATGCTGGGACCCCTGCTGTTTGTGATATACATAAATGACCTGGATGAAAATATAGATGAGTACGTTAGTAAGTTTGCAGATGATACCAAGATTGGTGGAGTTGTGGATTGTGTAGAAGACTGGCAAAGAACACAGTGTGATATAGATTAGTTGCAGATATGGGCAGAGAAATGGCAGATGGAGTTTAACCCAAATAAATGTGAGGTGCTACGCCTTGGTAGGGCAAATGCAAGGAGACAGTACACTGTTAAGGGTAAAATCCTTAACAGTACTGCTGAGCAGGGAGATCTTGAGATCGAAGTTTCTAGCTCCTTGAAAATGGCTACACAGTTTGATAAGGTGGTTAAGAAGGCTTATGGAATGCTTACTTTTATTAGTCAAGGCATTGAGTTTGAATGTCAAGAGGCTATGTTGCAACTTCATAAAACTCTGGTTAGGCCATGTCTGGAGTATTGCATACAGTTCTGGTAGCCTCACTATAGGAAGGATGTTGAGGCTTTGAAGAGAGCACAGAAGAAGTTTACCAGGATGCTGCCTGGTTTCAAGGATATGTGCTATCACAAGAGGCTGGATAAATTTGTGTTGTTTTCTCTGGAGTGCAGAGACTGAGGGGAGATCTGATAGAGGTTTATTAGATTATGAGAGGCATAGATACAGTAGACAGGGAGTATCTGTTCCCCTGGGTAGAAATGTCTCATACCAGAAGGCATGCATTGAAGGTGAGAGGGGGTAGGTTCAAAGGGGGATGTGAGGGGTAAGTTTTTTACTCAGAGAGTGGTGGATGCCTGGAATGCACTGTCTGGTATGGTGGTAGAGGCTTTAAAGAGATGTTTAAATAGGCACATAAGTGTGTGTGAGGAAGATGGTGGGATATGGATGTTGTGTAGGTAGGAGGGTTAATATTTGGGTGTTTTTGCTTTTTAGATCTTTTGGCACAATAATGTGGCCAAAGGATCTGTTCCTGTGCTATACTGTCCTATGTTCTTATCTGTGGCTTTTTCCCCTCCACTTTTTCATGTTTTCCTTTCCCCATTCTAGCTCCTTGCTTACTCCTTCTCTTCTCCTCACCTACCCATCAACTCCCTCTAGTGTCCTTCCTCATTTCTTTTCTCAATGGCCCACTCTTCTCTCCTATCAGATTCCTTCTTTTTCTAGCCTTTATCTTGTCCTCCTATCACTTCCTAGTTTCTCACTTCATACCCCTCCCACACCTTCTTTTCCAGGCTTCTTCCATCTTGCTTTGCAGTTCTAATGAAGGTTCTTGTCCTGAAGTGTCAAATACAGTATTTATTCCTCTCCATAAATGCTGTCTGACCTGTTGAATTCATCCAGTGTCTTGTGTGAGTTGCTATGAATTAGCCTTTTAGGCTTCCTTTTGTTTTTGCTCTGTAAACCACTATTTCCTCACTTTATCTGTTTGTACTGATTGTTCCAATGACAACGGTAATGCAACGATTCAAGTGTAGGTTTGATATAATCTGACCTGCATTCCCTACTCTGCCCCACAGATAACTTTCTATCCTTTGATTGCAGAGACTGAAGAGCGAAGGAGAAATTAGCTCTTTTCTCCAGCATGAGCATTAATAAAGTGAATACCTGTGTTGTGTTCTTACTCTGCCCTACAATGTTCCAGTGGAATCCGGCTGTTTTGCCCATAAAAGTGCATTAAAGTAACAACTTAACAATAAAAAAATGAACTGGCAGAGGAATTCAATGGGTTAGGCAGCATCTGTGGAGGGGAATGGACTATCAACATTGCCCTCCACAGATACTGCTCACTTTTTTTTAGGGATAAATAGATATAGATAGAGAGAGAGAGAGAGAGAGAGAGAGAGAGAGAGAGAGAGAGAGAGAGAGAGAGAGAGAGAGAGAGAGAGAGAGAGAGAGAGAGAGAGAGAGAGAGAGAGAGAGAGAACACAAGAATGAAAGGGTTAATGTATGAGGAGTGTTTGATGGCTTTGGGCCTGTACTCACTGGATTTTAGAAGATCAAAGAGGGATCTCATTATAATCTACTGAATATTGAAAGGCTTAGATAGAGTAGACATGGAGAGGGTGTTACCACTAGTGGAATAGTCTAGGGCCAGGGAACAAGCCTCAGAATAGAAGGGCATCCTATTAGAACAAAGATGAGGAGAACTTTCTTTAGCCAGAAGGTGGTGAACTGTGGAATTCATTGCCAGAGACAACTGTGGAGGCCAAGTCATTGAGTATATTTAAAGCAGAAGTTGGTAGGTTCTTGAATAGTAAGGGTGTCAAAGGTTACAGGGAGAAGGCAGGAGAATAAGGCTGAAAGAAGAAATTAATCAGACACACAAACTCAATGGGTCGAATGGCCTGATTCTGCTCCTTTGCCTTATGATCTTATGGTCTAATAGATAGGTAGATAATAGATAGATAGACAGGCAGACAGATAGATAGATATCTCAGCACGTGCTCTCAGCTTGTGTCTATTTCTCTCATGCCATCAGCACCTGATTTTAATGCCCCATTTTGTTTCACCACTTTATTTTATCCTGAACACACTTCAAGCCAGAGTTACATTAGGAGTCCCCTCCGAGGAGCAATAACACATCAGTGATGGGTTTAAAGAGAAGAAGGCCAACATCTGTTGGTAGTCATTGTACATCTTAAAGCAGCCTATTAAAAAATAACAGAGCAGATACAGGAGCAGACACTTTGCTTTGCAAAAGTGCCTGTCTGTACTTAAGTGCAGAAGATGGCAATTGACGTATGTGTTTACGGTGGGGACCAGTCCACGCGTCACAGAAACTGCAAGATGTGAATTCTATCTGTTAATGTTTTCACACAACTCAACATACATACAAACAGTCGAACATAACTTTACAGCATGTAACCATGATTCAAATTTATATTGAATTTTGGTAGAAAAAAGTTGGTTTCTGCCTTATCAAAGAAAGCAGCCCAGAATGCAGTTTAGAGGGAGACCCTTGTAAGCCCACAGGTTTAATCGTGTCCAGAGGAAATACAATAAGGTGAAGGTTCTTAACGATGGATGCTGCCTACTTGAAGCACTGACTCTTGTAGATGTTCTCCTATTCATGCCCTATTCCCTCTCATTCTGCAATTGTTTATGCCTGATCACACCTATATTGTTGGAATAGACTCCCCTTTCCTACTTCCCTCTCTTCTCCGTTCAGATGCATATGACAGATCGAATGGTCAGGTTCTCCTGATGAGCCTCAGGCACTCAAGACAAAGATCCTGAAACACTGCAAGTTATTGAGCATAGATTGAGGTGAATTCAGAATCAGAGTCGGAATCAGTTTAATATCACCGGCACTATGTTGAGAAGTTTATTGCTTTGTGGCAACAGTACTTTGCAAGGGGAGAAATGAGTAATTCTGATAACAACTCCTCAAAATGTGAGATTGTACAGCAGGCCTGGTTCAGGGTTTCAGATGAGAATATTTGTGGGGCAACATATAGCTAGCCTGATATGTTCACAGGCTTGAAAAAGAGGCCATTTAAAAAAAAAATGCCAACTTGAGACATTCTGCCTTGGTGGAGAATATTTGTTTTCTCAAACTGTTGCCACTTACTGAGAGAAAAAGATGTCCAAACTCAAGTTATCTTGGCCCAGGACAACCGTTGCACAACTACAAATTCATCCACTAGATTGTCTACAGTCCAGAGGAACAGTGTGCATTTTTTTCTGATAAAGACATAGGGAATATGGATATTGATCGAATGCACAAGGGTGATTAGTCATTGGCTTTCATGAGGTATATTAGAATATTTGTTATGTTGCTTTTCTTTTGTTCTGAGTTTCATTGTTATGTTGAGAGGGATACAGAGATAAGTAATAAAGGATGATATTAAGTCACCATGGAGATTTTGATTGCTTTCTTCATCTCACCACCTTCTTCCACTCCTTTTTCTTCCTCTTTTTGCTGTTGTTGTACAGAGGTCTAGAATGTTTCCTCATGAGGGGAATATTATGCAATCAGCAGTGAAGGAGGAAGATCTCCAGAGGGAATATTTTTTGGTCCAAACGATGGAATCTCTCGAGAATCCCAATGGTACACTACATCTAACCACAATTAGACCTCTGGATGATATTCACCCCAGAGTAAACAGGGTGAATTGGACTGCAGAGAGGAGGCAAGGTCAGTTATTTGTCTGTTTAGCTGAAATATAGCAGGTACTGTGGACTGCTTCAAGATGAAACAGGAATATGACATTTTTATTGATGATCATTCACTAGCTGTACATTTATGAGAGATCCTTTGTGGTTCATGAGGAACCCTTGTTTCATTAGTAAGATATCACACACAGTGTATCAGATCCTGAGCTATTAATAAAGTCCGATGTTCCACACCACCAGGTTCAAGAATAACTCTTCCCTTTTGCCATTCAGTTTTTGAACTATTTGGCAAAATCCTGAATACTACAGTGTAGCAACACTATATCACTTAGCACTAAAATGGACTTCATTTTTACTTTGGCCTAATTGTATTCTTCCTTGTAAAATCTATGTGTCATTTATGTTTAGTTTATGCTTTTCTAGTGAATATTTTGATCTGATGCAATGTGCCTGTCATACTGTAAGGTTTTATTGCACCTATGCATACATGTACATGTGCATATGACAATAAACTCGACTTTGACTTCGACTTAGAAAAATAGACTTCTGGCAAACCTGCATGCCCATTATTCCCAAAGGCCATGACTTTGCCTCTCCTTGCACAGACAGAACTGTGACACCTGCAGCAGAATCCAGCTGCAAATGACAAAATCTGGGATATTTTAATTACTGTTGTTTGGAATGATCTGGTGGCTGAAGGGTTCTGGCTGGCAGTGACCTTCCGCTTCACAAGCAGCGCAGTCCAGTCACGAATATACAGCTGGAGCACTGTCGCTGGAAGGCAATTGATCTCCACACGCACTATAAGGTCACCATCCTGATTTGCAGTAGGTTCTCATCTAGAAAGAAATGGCATAATTCTTAAAAATAATGTGCTGCACTATTGAATTTCTAGGCCGCGGGTTGTGTTTATTATTAGAGCCCCACAAATACTGATACATGAAGATTAATTTTCCCACCTCCTTCAGCTGGTGGGGAGCCTTGTGGGCTGGAAATGTAATTTGGTTAAATTCATGTGCAGAGTTCTGATTGGTGCCAACAGAAGCAGTATAAAGCTGGATAAAGCTCCAAGATTGATATGAAAAGGATTCAGTTCCCAGTTGTCCTTCTGACAAACAAAAAATAACTTTTATTTCAGGGAGGCAAGAAGAGAAGCTGTCTGTAGTTTGCAGGCAGTGTCTTGTATGGATTATAATTGAGCTCAGTATGTGGAAAAGTCAAGGATGATGAATCATTTCAATTATCATATCCACAATGCATTTCATTATCTGCATATGCAGTCAGATTCCCTTCACTAAAGAAGCATGCACTGTTAAACCCTTGCAGATTGAAGTCCTGACTTCATCAGATAAATTACCTCAGCTGACAGTCCAGAGAATTCATAGCTCTGAGTCAGAAGGTCATGGGTTCAAGAGACCAAAGATAGTAATCTAGGCTGACACAAGACTGCAGTACTGAGGGAGTGCTGCACCACTGTTAATCTCGTCTTTCTGATAAGACGGTAAGCCATGGCCACATTTTCTCCTCAGACTGATGCATAAGATCTATGACAATTATTCAATGGTTATGCTTCAACCAAGAATTGTTACCCAATAAATGCCACTATTTATTACAACAGCAAACACCACTATAGCTATACTGTTTGTTCCAGAATGCAAATGAGGTGGTTTTAAATTTTAGAAAAGTGCCAACAGTCCAACAGAAGTTTGAGAGAGTTAATTCCCAAGCAAATCATGGAAAATAAAGGAATAAGAAAATACAAATATTTTTAAAACTTCCGATTAAAGCTTTGGAGTGTAAATGCAGAGATAATGGATTAGAAATTTGTCCTCTACAATACATGGTTAACACATGATCTAACATTTCAGTTCACTTCTGAAGCTTAACTTCATTAGCTTCACATTAGGTGAATTCTGTGGGATATATGCTTTAAAATTAGTGGGGGAAATGCCTTTTTTACAACTATGCCAAATTGCAATGGCTTTATGATAGTTTTGGAAAATGTGAAAATGATCTTTTTTGGTTGTTATCTGCTCTCTGGAAAAGTTGAGTTGCTTCTGGGGAGGTGCACACTGACTTTTACAACTCTGACTGCAAGCACACACCTTCCCATTCTCCTGATTAGGTCCACCGTGAACCTATGATCACTCTGCAAGAATCAAATCCCCAATAACCAACAAAGGAAGATCGTGGTTTAATAACTTGTAGACATATCTAGATAAACACAATTGACCAAATCTGTGCTTCCATTATGATTACATTCTGATTTTAAACAATAGATTATATGTATTACCTTATCCTCTGCATATTATTTTCTTTCTTTCATGAAGTATGGTAATCTTGGGTTTAAATAGTGATTTAGATAAGCAATGGATAGTGGGATTCTAAACCTATCCAAAGAGTTCCTCAATATACACAAAGAGCCCAGGACTCCAAGGGATGCCATAACATTACTTCACTGAATATCTGGGCTATGCAGGGGCTCATTGACAGGAACCTATTACAAGGTCACTCAAGTATCTCACATACTACCCTATGATTGAGAATGTTTACCAGTAGTTCATAGACGTAAGAGATTTTGTAAATGCTTGAAATCTTGAGCAACCCTTAGAAAAAGCTGGAGGAACTCAGCAAGTCAGGCAGTGTCAATGGAGGGAAATAAATACTTGACATTTTGGGGGAAGACACTTCAGCAGAACAGGAAAGAAAGAGGCAGATGCCAGAATAAGGAGGTGGCGGAACGGGAGAAATACAAATTGGCATGTAATAGCCAAAAACAGCTGAGGGGAGAGGTGGAAAAGGCAAAGGGCTGAAGAAGAAACATCGAATAGGAGAGGACAGATGACCACAGAATAAAGGGAAGGAGGTGGGGAATCAGAAGGGGGGAGACGGGCAGGTCATGAGGGTGGACAGAAGGGGTGAGAGGGTAACCAGAATGGGGACTGGAAAAAGAGAGGAGAAAGAGCTGGGAGGAAAACAGAGGGGAGTGATTACCCGACTTCAGAAAAATCCTTTCCGGTTCTGCTGAAGGGTCTCAGCCTGATAAACTGACTGTTTGTTCATCTCCATTGATGTTGCCCAAACTGCTGAGTTCCTCTAGCATTTTGTGTGTGTAGCTCATTGGGTGGATTTTCAATGTTAACTTTATCAAGAGATAGACAATTAGCAAGATATTGATTGAAGCAAAGAAGGCCACAATAAATAAATAAATTACAGGAGTGGATCAGACAGAATATGAGCAAGTACTTTATCCTTTCAATTTGCTGATAGATTCTTGTCTTCTGAACTGAAACCAGTTGGATTACAAGGTTAGGGTTAGCATAGATCCATCAGTTAAAAACTGCTACACTGTTTGTCAGACTCAAGTTAGCGTCTGGTGCAGTCCTTTATTTCCATCTCTTCTGTGCATATTAGCAACACAGCTCTGAACCAATGTCTTTCAGTTTATGTCTAGCTGAAAAATAAGCCGTTCTGGTTCTCAGGCTGAGAATATCATAAGTTTATTTTTCTTCCTATGCAAAGGAAAACAGACTGCTTCCAACTGTCTTCAAACCGAAGCATAGACTTCTATAAATCCCTGCTGAAAACAAAGGAAAGCTTTTCTGGATATTCTTCTGATTGCAAGAGGTGTTATTATTGTCACCCCACCATTATTTCGTCAGTAGGAGCATGATCCATAGCAGAGCACAGCTCTTACTGCAGAGCCTTCTTCAAACACGAGCAGTTCATGTTGAAGGGTCTCAGCCCGATATGTCGACTCTTTATTCCTCTCCATAGATGCTGTTTGATTTGTTCAGTTCCTCCTGAATATTTGTGTGTATTACTCTGGAGTTCCAGAATTGCAAGATCTCTTGTGTTTGACAGTTCTGTATCTCTGATTATTTTAGAATGGCTGCGTCAGAGGAGGCCATTCAGCCTGTTGAGCTCTCAATAGCTCCAATCAGAGCAAGTGAAAATATACAGCAGACACCAGAAAGCTGAAATGGAAACAGAAACTGTTGGCAAAACTCAGCTGGTCAGTCAGCATCTGTGGCAAGTAAAACAGTTAAAATTTTAGGATCCTTCACTGGAGCTGAGACTGAGAGCAACAAGTTGGTCAAGGTAATGGGGAAAGTGGGGGAGGGCTATTGGTAGATGGTGGAAAATAATATGACTGTTTTGGAGCAGTTAAGCTCTTTTATCTATGTAACATGCAGCAAATGTTGAAGTTTTGAATGAAGAATAAATTCTGATGTTTAGACTCCGCAGGAAAATAAAGGCAGCAAATAGTCCTGATGTAGGCATTCAACCAGAAGTATTAATAATTGTTTTTGCTCAACCCACTGAGTTCTTCCAGCAGATTGTTCGTGCTCCAGATTCCAGGCAAATAAAAATTTGACTTATAGAGAAGGCCAGTGTGACCTCTTCTTCATTGATAAGACACGATGCAGATTGGGGGACCACTTCGTCAAGCACTTTTGACATCCATCGCAACTGCCAGGATCTCCTGATAGCCACCAATTTCAATTCCACTTCCCGTTTCCACATTGACATATCTGTCCACGGCCTCCCCTACCGCCATGATGAGGCCAGATGCAGGTTGGAGGACCAACACCACATATTCAGCCTTGGTAGTCTTCAACCTGATAGCATAATCGATTTCTCTAACTTCCAGTAACCATTCCCCACTGTTTTTCTTAATTTACCCCTCCACCGTTTGTATTTCCTTATTTTAGTGTCCCTCTCACCCTTCTCTTCTCCTTCTTGCCCTTACAACATGCCTATCTCACCTCCTGCTGGTTATCTGTCTCCTTCCCTTTATTCCATTGTCCACTCACCTATTGAATTCCTTCTTCTTTAGGCATTTGCCTCTTTCAGCCTCCTAGCTTCTCAAATCATTTCCATTCATCCCTCTTTCCCCACCATCTCTCCTTCCCCCTTCATCGAGGGTCATATACTTCCTGCCATCTTGTGCTACTTCCCACCCCTCTTCTCTTTTTATTCTGGCTTCTGCTCCCTTCCTGTCCAGTTCTAATGAAGACTCTGCCTGAACATTGATTATTCATTTCTCTCCGTAGACGCTGCTGAACGTGCTGAGTTCCTCCAGCATTTTTTGTGCGCTGCTCAAGATTTCCTACATCTGTAGAATCTCTTGTGTCTCCAGTCTGACTTGTTGCTTTCCCTGAGTCAAAATAGTGTGCAGAAAAGAAACTGATAAAGGATTAAAATCAGAAAATGCTCAGGTTAGACAAGTGTTGTGGAGAGAAACTAAGCTGGTGTTTTAGATCAGCACACAAATAGCTGGAGGTCCGGGTGCTGTGACTCAGTCACATCCAGACGGGGGAGGTGATTATTATACACCTCGGTTACAGTCAGTGACCCACAAACACTCAAGTGAATAGCTGCATAACCCAAGCTAAAACGTAACAAAGAATGAACTTGAACTTCCCACCATTATCCCATGAAAGCATTTTAAAAACAAGAACAATAAATAGTGCTGGCCACCAGTAATGCTGGAGCGGGCTGTCAACCACACCACCGCCCACCCCCCAGAGCACCGCACTGCCCCTGCCTGAGGAATCAGCTGTCCCCAGCAACCCCAGTGTCCACAACAAAGTCTCAGACTCCGTCGGTGGTTGACGCTGTCACCTGGGGTGCTGGGGTGGGGGGTGGGGTTGTCTGTAGCCCTCTTCCCACAGTGGGAGGCACTGTTTGGTGAGGCAAGAGGCAGGGCATCCGAAGTGTCATTCCCTCCTTCAGTCTCACTGGGTTTGTGGTGACTAAAGGCCAATATGGTGCCAGCTGGTCCCAATGCAGCACACGACCGCCAGTATACATATTGGAGGTGTGTTTGAGCACCTCCCTCAGCCCCTTCCAGTGGCTCCCAAGCCTGGGGGATAATCCCTTCTTCCAAGTGGGATAGTAAACCCATGCTGGGGCCCCCATCATGTACCGCTGCGTTGGCACCCTAGACCGGCGGCCCGGCCCCTTCTGAACGACTTCTGTGTCCTGCCTGAACCCTGCCAATAGAAGCGATCATGAAGTTTGCCCATGGTCTTTGCAACTCCAAAATGGCCAGCCCGCACTAGCCCAAATGGCGCAGAGCCTCCGGGGGACCACCAGCTGCAGGAGACGTCTGTCACTATCAGACAACTGCCACCACCAGAACAGAAATCTGTACAGGCCTTTGCTTTATGGATCCAGGGCGGGAGACCTCTGCCCACTCTGGCTGCCATCCAATGCTCAGCCATCCCTTCAGTCAGGCCAACACAGGATCGCTCACCTGCTCACTACGCAGCTGCAGGTCATTGATGGGGAGGTCTACCACCAACATACAGCATCTGATGCCCTACACCACACCGTCCACATATAAGCCTTGTTCTTCACCCAATTGGCCCACCCGGAGAGGCGACAACAGAGGCACCCTGCTGGAGGACATGGGTGGTGCTGCCCCCTTGGCACTGAGCTGTGGCATTGTGCCAGTGTGAGGCAGTCCCTGGACAAATGGCTTGCCTTGTCACACTGGAGGTAGAGATCACTCCATGGCCTGCAGCAGGGCCAGTTTGGCGCTGGTCTGGCCTGTCTCACGGGCTGCTCCTCGTCAGATTCTTCCTCCGCCTCAGTGGCACAGGCCTAGGTTTGCAGCATACATGGCGATGCTGGAAAGTCTTAGGGGGCTAAAATTGCTTCAGTCCTCTCCACCCTGGCCAATGCTTTGTTTAGCACATGGTGTTGCCTGCTGCCCTGTCCTGCCCTCATTGGTTCCTCCAATAGCCTCTGCCCGAAACTCCGCTCCAGCACCACCACAAGGGCCCTGTAGTCACACAGTTCAGCCGGTGTTAGTTCGAGCAGGGCCCACAGACATCACCCTCCAGTGCCAGGGTAAAGTGCACCACCGTCTCCACCCGTTGTGCCACACAGCAAGTTTGACTTGCATCAGGTAAGCCTCCAGGCGGCTGGTACCATTGTATCTGGGGAGCTTCAGGGCGGACTTTGTGGGATTAATTTCTTTGGCCTGTTCGTCTTCCTTTTGCCCCAGCACCGGCGGTGGCGTCAGCCATGTTGCCCATCCTCCCACGGCTGTGGCGTCTTGGGTTCCCTGGTACGGGTCCCGAGGCAGGTAAGTGAAACACACCTCTGTGTCCCCAGGTAGGGGAGTCTGTGTAAGCTCGCCCTGTTGGGATTCTATGGGAAGGCACAATGCTCGGCTCCCAGGTTCTCCCTCCAGGTCCCGTCTTCAGAAGCCCAGCCTGGGGTGTGGGGGAGACATACTACTCGGTCCTTTGACTTATTCCCCGGGTCTTAAGGCACTCTATCTGACTTCATAGCTCTTCAATCTCACCGTCAGTTTCTAATCCCTCTCTTGACACCAATGTGGCGAGCATTCAGTCCATGATGACAGATGAGAAAAGCTCACTTAACTCAACAGATGGTTTTATTGCGACAAGCACAAAACAGATCGGGCGCTAAGACCGGGAAAGAAAACCCACTCAGTCTCATACAGATGGGGGAGGTGATTACTATACACCCTGGTTACAGACAGGGTGATCCACAAACACACAAGCAAATAGCTGTATAACCCAAGTTAAAATGTAGCAATAAATAAATTTGAACATCCCACCATTATCCCACAAACATATTTTAAAACAAGAACAATAAATGGCACTGACCACTGGAGTGGGCTGTCGACCACTTCCCCCCCACGACCACAATATAGTGAGGTATGGTGAAAAACTCAGTTTTGCATACCATTCATACAGATCACTTAATATCGATGGTGCAGTGAGGTAGTACAAAGTAAAACACAACCGAGTGTAGAATAAGATGTTACAATTACAGAGAAGGTGTACTGCAGGTAGACAATAGCATACAAGATCATAGCGAGGTAGAATGAGGTCAATTGTTCATCTTATCATACTGGGGAACTGTTCAATAGTCTTATAACAGTGGAATAAAAGATGTCCTTGAGCCTGGTGATATGTGATGTCAGGCTTTTGTACCTTGTGCCTGAAAACATGTGCTCAGGCTGAGTGGCACTTACATCCTCATTTGCTGGTTTCCTGATTCATGATTGGACAGGTGATGTTATTGGCTGAGCCTATCCTGAACCTCAGCCATCAGGCCATGTGGCTTATATAAACGATTAATTCACAGAGATATGGCGGTTGCTGACAATGGTAGCATTTATTATACATCCTTAATTACCCCCAAATGGGAAGACTTTTAAGACGCACATAACTGGGACAGTAATTACATAATGGCCAGACTGGATACGGATGGCAGATTACCATCCCTGAAAGACATTAATTAACCAAATAATTGCTGATGAGAATCCTTTGGCGCCATCAATATCTTCTATTCCAACTTTGAGTAATTGTCTTGAATTTAAAATCCCAAGCCGTCGCAGTGGGATTTCAATTCCAATTAACATTACAAAGGCTTATGAGTGGCCTAGAAAGACTCAGCTCAGAGAATTCCGTTCAAAGCCTTTGATAACTGGTAAAGGGCAAACACAACTTTGCCACCAACCAATGCGGTTACATTTTTCAATCTTCCAAATAACACTGATGCTCAAGAATATTTAAATATTACTGAAAAACAAAATGAACCACTATAAAGATTATAAGTCACTATTTTTAAATAAGTAAAATAATTTTAAAAATAACTAATTGAAAATTTGTTGGAAAAAAGTGGCACATTTGTGCATTACAAAGCCACCAACTTGTGTGCAATACTCACCACTCTCTGTCAGGAGTTTGTACACTTTCCCTGTGACCATATCAGATTCCTACGGGTTCTCCGGTTTTCTCCTCCTTCCAAAGCCATATGGGCTTGTGGATTAATTAGTCATATGGACATAATTGGGGGGCAAGGGGTCATTAGGTTGGAAGGGCCTGTTACCATGATGTATCTCTTAGTAAAATAACAAAAATCAATAAGATGTAATTACAAATTTAGTTTTCTCTTAATTTTGCTGTTTCACAACAATGATTCCCCACAATAAAGTGAAAAGACAACTTGGATCCTGAGCCACACTAATATGGTGCATGATCTGAATGCATTTCTGGGGAATGTCTTTCTGGAAAAGGATAGTCACCTCAAAGCATGTACCAGATCATTGATATCCATCCTTTTAGAGTTGGAATACAGAGCTATGGTTACATAGCTTGATAACATACAGGTACTTGCTCCAGAATTCATTTTCCAGTAATGTATTTCCCTCAAGGAAAGAATTCTGAGGCATTAGGCTTTTAGAACGATGAAAGGCATTGATGGATGAATGCAGAGTGAATACCTCAAGGGCAGTAATAGAATAGTCAGTTTGAAATTCAACAGGAAATTCAGCAGAAACTTTTTTTTTCTCAGAAAACAGCGAGTATATGGAATGTTGCCACAGAGAATGGTTGAAATGAGTAGTCAGACAATATGGATCCAGGCCTTTCAGCTCATTGAGTACATTTCAACCATCAAGTACTCATTTATGTTAATCTTATTTTATGCTGCCCTTACATTATCTATCTACATACTGAGGCAATTTAAAATGCCAATTAACCTACCAAGCCACACATCATGGGGAATTTGGAGGATACCAGAGCAGATGGAGGAAATCACATGAAGAATGTGTAAACTCTGCACAAATAACAACAGGGGTCACAATTGAACAATGGACAAGTGCTTTACTAATCATCCACTCCTGCATCACTGAATTGTTTAAAGTGTATAGATACATTTAAGGAAATATTGGATAAGTTGTGAGGGAAAATGGAAGAAAGGATGATACTGATAGATTTTGAAGAAGAAAGATGAAATGGAGAAGGAATGCAGGAAAGGACTTGCTGGGCCAAAATTGCCTGATTCTGCACCATATATCCCATGAAAGGACATTTCTTAGTGTAATAATTTCAACAAAATTGGGCTGAATATGGAGTCTACCACTAAGGTCCATTGGAAAATTCCAGTGAAACACAACAAATTTATTTGGCAATCTGTGGGGAATTGCTGGCAAAACCCAGCACAGTCCAGGCCAAAGCTTATCTGTAGTCAGGTCTGATTAGACAGGTCTAAATCCAAATTGTTTCTCGTGACATGAGAGTGACACTTTGACAAACAACAATCCCAAACACAATGGCAACTTGGAATTATGTGCCGTGAAATGTTCCAGGCTGCTTAATCTTAGACACAATGATACCAATTTGCAATCATTACCCTTTCTTCATGCTAAAAAGAATGAAAAATATTTCTATTAATTAAAAGAAGCATCTGCTAGAGAATGAATAAGAAGCTGTTATGCAAGTAGAGTTGGTTAAAAATTTTATAATTCATAAACTTCCTAGACAAGCGAATCATTAAGGAATATTAAAAAGTTATTAATTTTGCTTCTCAGTAAAGAATTTCATAGATTTTCTCAATGATCAATTACTCTCTTGAGAGAGGTTATTGTTAAAAGGCTCATTACAGTCTGTCAAGTCATTAATCATAATCAATAATGCATCACTGCAACGAGCTGAAATTACCTATGTTTGGGTAATTGAATAAATGTGTCTGTATTTCACATGTTTGGTATAAGTAAAGGTTACCACTAAACAAAATGGAGTTTGGATAAAAATTCCCAATGGATTTTGTGTGTATGTTCAGCTACACCTTGTTCTTAAAGCAGCCTTTATTGACTTGGTTTAGTCTGATACTCCTACTCCACGCTTGGTAGCTTTTCAATGTGCACCCAATTTCACTGAGTGAAATTAATGCTTTCTTTACAAAATAATCACATTCAGCCTTTTTTTTTCTCCAGCTATACAGGCTTATCTCAGCATTAATTTGAAAAGCAGCCAAAGTGAAAAGAAATCACGATCGGTTTTGTGGATAGCCTCACCACTGTTCTTTTATTGAGTTTTACTGCAATGTGCCCTTGAAAGTTTGAACACAAAATTCATTGTTATATATTCCCCTGTCTCTTCCACCTTCATTTCCAATGAGTGGGAGAAGCTCATGAACTTTGTTGTCACTGAGATCAGGGAGATATATTTGGCTTCCTTTGCTTGTTTCCTCCTTTAACCAAAGACTCTGATCTCTCCTTTCTCATTCTACGCCCTCTTTGAGTTTACCTTGCCCACATTAACCTATTTCCTTAATCCTATTCCCACCAATATCTCTTGTTGATCCATATTTTAGCTAATGTTGATATTTTCCACTCAACAGATACTCAATGTTTTATTTCCAACCTCATTTGCTTCTTAAATTCCTTTGAAAATGCCCTCCTTTTCCATTTTTCTCACTTTCCTAAGTTTCATTTGAGCAAGTATCCTTATCACTGCTTTGGGACAGTCCTTTACAACTCAAATAAGACACCCGAGTGTCTGCGATCATGTTAAACTATTCATTCCAACTTTTTGTTCTATTTATAGACTGCCCCACAGTCAGCGATATTAACTTCTGACAACATCCTGTAGGCATACAAATGAATCAACTATTTCTTGCTTTTTCCCATTCATATCTGCCCAGTTGTTATGAGTAGACTATTCGCAAAGGCTTTACTGACCAATCTAGCGTGATTACCTCTGTGTCTTTCTCTCTACTCTTAACCACTCCTGTTTCATAATTTATCTCATAACATTTACTTACATGATGTCATCTAGTAACCATATCCAAAAACAGTGTCAAGTTTAGATACCATAAGGAAATTCAGCTCAACCTCTCAACTCTTCTGCTGTCCAGTTTCTTACCTAATAGTCAATATTGGATGAGCAGGAATTTCCAGCAGGAAGGTTGAACCCTTTGTGGTGAACTACATATACCTGTCTGGACACGCCCCTGGCTAACTGCTCCTGTGGCTCCTCCCACAGACCCCCCGTATAAAGGCGATTGGAGGCACTGCTCCCCCCTCAGTCTCCAGGATGTTGTGTGGTGGTCTCTTGTTGCTAATCATGGTCTCTTGCAGTTAATAAAAGCCTATCGTTTGCCTCCCGTCTCCGAGAGTTATTGATGGTGCATCACCCTTGTCTGTTGTTTTTTGTCAAAACCCCATCCCTCATTAGTGAACTTGCCTTTCCCAATGAACAAACCAGACTTTTGAAATTTTCTTGTTATACTTCTCAGTTGACCAAGCTTTGAATTACAACTCCACTTCATTACCAGTATGGTTACTGTCTGACTCCACCTCTGATTCAGCTCATCGGACTTAAAATTCACATTATCATTATTCATTGCAATTCTACCCTCCCATACATGAATTTACTGCCCAAGTTTAGTTGACACAAGGTCCCATTAAATTATCACCCTTTTGTGAGCTAATCCACCTAACTTCCTGTCTAAAAACCTCTCCTTGTCAAATCTTCATCCTTTCTCAGTTCAGTGAGTTCAATGGTTCATGGCCTGAGTTCACTTCTTATGGGTATTTCCAGTTGAATACCAACATGCCCTTCTTGTTAACTCATTATGAAGGATTAGTGTCTGCCCAGAGCTCTTGAAGCAGAAAATTAGATAAGGCTGTGTCATAAGAAGCAAACTAATCACATTTCTACATAGGATTGCCTTTAAAAAATAGTGGCTTTCAAACATTGTATCAAACACAGCAGTATAATATGATGAATTGTGTCATGAAAATTTCTCCAGAAGATGTCATTATAATGCTTGGATAATGAAATGGAGTGAGAAAACAAACCTTTTACAATAAACCTATTTTTAGATGTAGAATATAAAACGAAGAACAGAACAGCACAGCATATAGCTCTCGAGCCCACGATGTAGTGTCGATCTTATAAATACTCCAAGATCAATCAAAATCTTTCCGTGTATATAGTCCTCCATTTTACTTTCATCCGCGTGCTTATCTAAGAGTCTCTTAAATATCCTTAATGTACCTGCCTCTACCACTACCCCTGGCAGCATGTTCAATGCACCTACAAATCTCTCTGCAAAAGAACTACCTCTGACATCCTCCTATATCTTTCTCTAACCACCTTAAAATTATGCCTTTTTGTATCAGCCATTTCTGCCCTGGGAAAAAAGCTACTGCTGTCCACTCAATCTGTGCCTCTTTTCATGTTATACACCTCTATCAAGTCACATCTCATCCTCCTTCGCTCTAAAGAGAAAAGCCCTAGCTTGCTGAATCTATCCTCTTAAGACATGTCCTCTAATCCAAACAGCATCCTGATAAATCTCCTTTGCACTTTCTCTAAAGATTCCACATCTTTCCTATAACAAGGGGACAAGAAATTAACACAATGCTGGAAGTGTTGTTTAACCAGGGTTTTATAGAGCTGTGGCATTAACTCGCGGCTCTTTGAACCCAATCCCCTGACTAATAAAGGCCAACACACCATATGCCTTCTTAACAACCCTATCTACCTACTTGGCAACTTTGAGGGATCAATGGACATGGACCCCAACAGCCCTCTGTTCCTCCACAATGTTACGAATCCTGTCATTAATCTTTTTCTCTGCCTTCTAGTTCAACCTTTCAAAGTGTATCACTTTACACTTCTCTGGATCGTGCTCCACCTGCCATTTCTCAGCACAGCTCTATATCTTATCAATGTCTCATTGTAGCCTATGTCAACTTTCTACACTTTCCACAACACTACCAATCTTCATGTTATCTGCAAACTTACTAGTGAGATATAGGAGCAGAATTAAGCCATTTGGCTCGTCAAATCTGCTCTGCAATTTCATCATGGCTGAACCAATTTTCCTCTCAGCCCCAATCTCCTGCCTTCTCCCCATATCTCTTCATTCCCGGACCAATCAAGAATCTATCAACCTCTGCCTTAAATATACATAAATATTTGGCCTCCACAGCTGCCTGTGACAAAGAGTTCCACAGATTCACCACTCTCTGGTTAAAGAAATTCCTCCTCATCTCCATTCTAAAAAACACCCCTCTATTCTGAGGCTGTGTCCTCTGGACTTAAACTCTCCCACCATAAGAAACATCTCCTCCACATCCACTTTATCCTGGCCTTCAATGCATTCCTCAACTGCCTGATCCAATTAATTTATAAAAATTACAAAGAGCAGGGTTCCCTGAACAAATTTTTGTGGAATCAGTGTCAGGGGTCAGAAGTTAATGTAGTTGCAGTTACTGAGGAGAAGGTCTGAAGTAAGATAAGTCACCTGGAGCAGATGGACTACACCCAAGAGTTCAGAAAGAGATAGCTGAAGAGATTGTAGAGGCATTAGTCGTGATCTTTCAAGAATTATTAGATTCTGGAATGGGTTCCAGAGGACTGGAAAATTGCAAGTGCCACTCCACTCTTTAAGAAGTGGGGGGAGGCAACAGACAGGAAATTATAGACCAGTTAGTCTGACTTCAATGGTTAGAAAGATGTTGGAGTGCATTATTAAGGATGAGGTTTCGAAGCACATGATAAAATAGATCACATCCACTGCTTTATCTTCATCAGTTTGTTTTGTTACTTCCTCAAAGAATTCTGTCAGTCTTGTGAGGCACAACCTGCTCCTCACAAAGCCATGCTGACTATCCCTAACGAGCCAAAGCTTCTCCAAATGCTCATAAATCCTATCTCTAAGAATAATCTCCAATAGTTTGCTCACCGCTGACGTAAGATTCACTGGTCTATAATACGCAGGATTATCCCCATTACTTTCCTTGAACAGTGGAATGATATTTGCCACCCTCCAATCTTCTGGTCATACTCCTGTTGCCAGTGAGGACAAATAGATAATTACCAATGGCACAGAAATCTCTTCCCTAACCTCCTGTAATTATGTGAGGTATATTCCATCTAATTTCCAGCACATCCTTTTGCTTCTTGCTGTTAGTATTAATTCCATTAGCATTGCCAGAGTCATGGCCAGTATGGACAGACTGCATGTTCACACTGAAATATATAGGCACCTTCAGTGAGATATTAGATTTCAATTGCAGCTGAACCTCTGATAGTTCCAGACTGCAAATGAAAAATTTGTAACCGGACTTAATTATGCTGAAGAACGTTAACCTAATTGCAAGTTATAGGGCAGGGCAATGGGAATATTAACATTTGCTCACCATCAGCAGCAAAGGCAGGTCAATGCCACTGAACATTACTCGTCCTCAAAAGTTCGAACTTCCTACTTTTTTCTGGTGCAAAACACCAAGCGGACAGCTGAAGAAAGAAGTTACAAAGGGATTACGCCATGTGATATTGATGTTGATGTGTGCTACTCTAATCTATCAAGACACCACACATTTAATAAATATGATCTTTCAGTAAGAATTGTTTATCAATGAAACATATGAGAAAATTGTCTGGTGGTCAAGAACTCAGCAGAGTAGGGTCCCTGCAACTACCCATGGCTTTAGAATGTTGATGATATCTAAAGATCTTATCTTACTGCCCATTATGCTGCTGGCGTTTAGAGCAGCAATACATTCAAAAACTTCTATAGATGTACCATGGAGAGCATTCTGACAGGCTGCATCACTGTCTGGTATGGAGGCAGAGGCTACTGCACAGGACCGAAAGAAGCTGCAGAGGGTCGTAAATCTAGTCAGCTCCATCTTGGGTACTAGCCTACAAAGCACCCAGGACATCTTTAGGAAGTGGTGCCTCAGAAAGGCAGCGGCCATTATTAAGGACGTCCCAGGGCATGTCCTTTTCTCACTGTTACTATCAGGTAGGAGGTACAGAAGCCTGAAGACACACACTCAGTGATTCAGGAACAGCTTCTTCCCTTCTGACATCTGATTCCTAAATGGACATTAAATCTTTGGACACTACCTCGCTTTTTTTAATATACAGTATTTCTGGGGTTTTTTTTTGCACATTTTTAATCTATACGTATACTGCAATTTATTTATTTATTTATTTGTTTGTTGTTTTTTTTTCTCTCTCTCTGCCAGATTATGTATTGCATGAGACTGCTCCTACTGAGTTAACAAATTTCACATCACGTGCAGGTGATATAAACCTAATTCTGATTCTGATTCTGAAGTCCTCCATCTCTGGCAGCATTAGGGCTTCCTTCATCATGTCAATTGGTTCCTCTCGGTTTTCACTACCATCAGCCACACAAGTCCCAGGTGGAGGCTCAGGAATATCGTCACACTCAGATGTAGAAAGATACTTCATTGCTGTTACTGTACAATTTTGTTTTACCAGTCAGGGCTGTTAGACCTGAGCTGAACCCCCGAGCCTGGAGGACTGTGGACCACTCTTAGTCTGCCCTCTACCCTTTGATCTGCTTGGCATGGGTGACCCTACCAAGAGCCAAAGCACAAAGCCCTGACTCCAGCCAACATAACTCCCCTGGTCACTGAGGCATGCAAGCCTCCAAACCCAATGCAAGCTTGTGGTCCTCTTGGAGGATATCTTAGGATAGATTCACTCAAAAGCATATTTCCCTCATACTTTGTCAATATCCAAGCATTACAATGATATTTTCTGTTTTTTTTTTACACAATTTGTCTTCGTACAATGCAGTGCTTAACAAACAGGAAAATGGTTAGATGACAAAAGGATGAGTGGACATGTTCGATTCTTATAGCACAGTCTTGTATAACGTTATGGAGCAGTAGGGCATGGAAACAATCCTTTCAGGCCACCAAAATTGTATTGATCACCCATCTACAGTAATCATACATTAATCTTATTTTTGTTCTACCAACAATCTGCCAGATTCTACTGGCACTTATTTGTACACTGGAGGCAATTTTACAATAACCAGTCTTTGTAATGTAGGAGAAAACCAGAGCACCCAGAGGAAACTATAAGGTCACAGACAGGACATGCAAACTCCCACAGATATCATGTGTTGGTCATAGTGAAACACAGGTTGCTGTCTCTGGTTTTTTGCACCAAGAACTTGGGATAGAAACCGTTCTTTCATAATGAGTATAGGAGAAGGGCATGTAGATATCTAACCAGAAAAGCTGATGAAAAATAATCATAAACCATGCAACTCATTGA
The DNA here is from genome assembly GCF_048418815.1 of Hemitrygon akajei. NCBI lineage: Eukaryota > Metazoa > Chordata > Chondrichthyes > Myliobatiformes > Dasyatidae > Hemitrygon > Hemitrygon akajei. Next base: position 25,240,197 of record NC_133149.1, read on the forward strand.
ATTGGCTTGGGGTGATAACCTAGCCGTAATGTGGCTAGATTGAAAAAGGTGGGGAAAGAATGTCTGCTGATCTACTATTCATTCTCTGCTCTTGGGGTGAATCTTGTACTGTACATCCAAAGTTCCTTTTAAAGCAACATTAATCAGTGGTTTTCTTTCCCCAAGGATTTTACAGGTGAGGTTCCAAATGATGTGTTTTTTTTTTGATGATTTGTCAGGTTTGAATGGAGTAATCAAATCCAAAATGGTGAAATATAAAAAGGGGTGGAAAAGGAAGGGCCCATGTAGATAGTCATAGTCATGAAATGCGAAGGAGCAAAAGCAGCCTGATCCATTAATCTCACTCATCATTTCATAATTGTAGAAATCTGCCCAGAATAAGATGGTCTTTGCAGTGATGTGATTTATGGTTTACGATCTGACCAACACTCATTGTCCAATTGAAGGACGACTCTTGGCTGAGGGAGTAAAAGGCTGCTTTAACTCTGTGAATCATTTGCCAAGCAGTGATTTCTAAACAAGAGGGCTAAAAATGAATCTGGAACTCAACAGCAGGAGAAAAAAACGATTGCTGTGAATCGTAAGACAATGACTTTGAGTATAACAAATGCACCATGCAGACTTCAGTTTTCAATGAACTTTAGTGGAAGCTAGTTCAACCAGACACATGTAATCCTGATTGAGACAAGCAGGCATGTTCTCAGAAATTCTTCACCACAGTTCAATTCCCTGTGAAATTGATTGAATCCTATTACAGGTCTAAATCCATGGCCATTATCTATTGTCCAAGAACACCAGCAGCATATTCTCAGTAAGAAAATCATTTCTTGTAAATTATATTCTGGATTTAAAGATTAATTTCCTGGACATGGCTGCAAACAGCACAGAAGAAGTATTTTTGTGCTGCCAAAAGAATGCTTTGTTGCTATTCAATTTATTTTGTTCATTATCTGTAATATATATATATTTTTTCAAGAGAGTTAAGATCAGTGACAAGACAATTGGAAGAAAGAGGCCATATGATGAAGTTAATAAGAATATAGCAAACCAGGGTGGTAAACTTAATTCTAAATAACTTCCAGATCTCTAGTCGTGAATTTCATTTAAAGTTAATTGATTGAGTGAAGTAATCATTAAGAAAATTACCCTCTGGAAGTAGGTCAGTGTATGAATGTGATTAAGAACTGAGAGATACATAGAATCAGACATGTCAAAGTCAAGATAAATACTCACTGTAAAACACAGGGCTTCAGAGGAAGGAATTATTTTTAGCTCATTATTGGATTGATGTATAAAGCATTAAGGAGAGTCAAGAGCCCTATCAATCTCCACCCAATCGGTCGACAAATGCTTAACATCCTCTGATTATAAGACTGTTTCTTCTTTCCCATTCAAGACATTGACCCTTTGACCCTGCTCCACCTCTACAACTTGACCTCCTAATTTCTTGCATTCATCAGCTTGAGTCCAAGATTCTCAACCAGCCCCTTACCTGACTGTGAGTATGAACCTTGCCTCCTGCATCCATCTCCTCAATCTAACCTTCCCTCCTATGGTTCATGAAACTAACCCCATCCTAGCAGCAGACTGAGTTTCCTTTGGAGATCCTTTTGGATTCCAGTATGGATAACTTCACTCACCTTTACTTTGAACTAACTCCACAACCTATAGTCTCACTTTCTCAATAATATTTATTTTGCATTTGCACATTTTGTCTTCTTTTTCACATTGGTTGTTTGACAGTCATTGGGTGTAGTTTTTCATTGATTCTATTATATTTCTTTGTTCTACTGTGAATGCCTGCAAGAAAATGAATCTCAAGATATTATATAGTGTTGTATGCCTATTTGATAATAAACTTACTTTAAACTTTGAAGACTGCTTTTTGATCTTTCTTCTCGCTCACATGATCCAGACCTGCAACTTCCCTATTTTCCTTCACAAAATTCCTTCCAAACATTGTTCATAAGTAAAACCTCTTCAATGCCCAAGCTAAACAAGTCCTTATCACTCATGTGTTATGGAATTTTGTAGCTGTGAAAGCCTCAAAAAGACTATTTGTTAGCCTATTGTGCACTGCAGGATTAAAATTCCTTTACAGATTTTCCAAGCTAAAACATTCATAGCCCCTAGGATATTGAATGGTATCATGTTCATTTCTCTACCTTAATGCCCGTGGGTATTAAGTAAAAGTCCAATAAAAGCAAAGCCAGTAGTCAGTTCTCTACTCTTGAATCTAAATCATTCAGTTCAAATTATCTAGTGATTCAATTTCCTTTAACACTAGGTTTCCACTTTACTCTGTTAATTACGTTGCTTAATTCAAATTAGTGGATACTTAATTTTTCTTAGCGCATTAATGACTATAATACTAGGAATGAGACTGCACATTTGCATTATGTAATGGGCTTGGTATGAAAAGGAAAGACCATGAACAACACTAACTAAAAAGCAAAATCCAATTTTTTTTGTTAAATAAAGCTGGTTGTCCATATTTTCCATTTTTCCTTACAACATAGGTAGTGTCCATTTAACTCATCAATTCTTTGCCAGCTATTGCATCAAGGAGTCATGGAGTTGTATGGCAAATAGGCAGGCCTTTGGCCCAAATCGTCCATATTGGCGAAGCTGCTGACCTGGGCTAGTCCATATCCCTCTAAACATTTCCTATGCATGAACCCGTCTAAATGTCTCTTAAAAGTTGCAATCGTACCGAAATCTACCACTGCCCCTGCTAGTTCATTCCATATATCCACTACTCTCAGTGTGAAAAAAGTTTGTGCTTAGGTCCTCTTTAAATCTTTCTGCTCTCACCTTAAACCTGTTCCCTCTATATTTAAGTTCTCCTACCTAGAACTGTGACTATTTATCTTATCTATGTTTCTCGTACTTTATATTAATCTAAAAGGTCCTACTTCAGCCTTGTACTCTTCAGGGAAAATAGCCCCAATTTATTCAGTCTCCCCTTATAACTCAAGCTTTCCAGTCTTTTCTGCATTGTTTCCATTCCAGCTTAATGACATCTTACCAATAGCTGTGCAAGCACAGATGGACACAATACTCCGAGAGTAGTATCACTAACATCATAAACAGAATCAGAATCAGAATCACTGACCTTGAGGAAAAACCATAGAAAAAACATGGAGGAGCCTTCATGAATTCCGACAACCCTGTGATTTCAGTCCTTAAGGCAAACATGACAGCACCCTTCGGAAGGGTGAACCCACAGAAAGCAGCTAGCCCAGATGTTTATCTAACTACTAAAGACCTACGCTAATCAACTGGCTGGAGTGTTCATCGATATCTTTAACCTCTTGCATCGAAAGGCTTCAATTATATCTCAGAAGAGCATGGTAATCTGCCTCAATGACTATTGTCCAGTAGCACTTAGATGAAGTATTTTGTGAGTTTGGTGATGAAATATATCAACTCCTGCCTGAAAAGCAACTTGGATCCAATCCAATTTGCCCACTATTACAACTGGTGAACAGCAGAAGCCATTTCATTGGCTCTTCACTCAACCCTGGAACATCTGGACAGCAAAGATGCATCAGGATGCATCAGGATACATCAGGATGCTCTTCATTAATTAGAGCTCAGCATTCAATCCCATCATCCCTCAAAACCTTGGCTCAGTATCTCTTTGTGCAACTGGATCTTCATTTCCTCACTTGTAGACATCGGTCAGTTCAGATTGGCAAAAACGTCTCCTCCACGATCCCCATCAGCACGGGTGAACCACAAGGCTAAATGCTTAGCCCCCTGCTCTGCTCACTTTACACCTATGACTGTGTGGCTAAGCACACTTCCAACACCATATTCAAATTTGCTGATGACACCACAGCTGTTGATCAAATCAAAGGTGGTGATGAATCAGTATATTTGGAGGGAGATTGAAAATTTGGCTAAATGGTGGACAACAATAACCTCACACTAGGAGCTGATCATTGACTTCAGAAGGAGGAAACTGAAGGACATAAGCCAGACTTCATCGGGTGATCAGTGGTGGATAGGGACAACAATTTTCAATTTCTCTGTGATATTTCTCTTTTGGAGGATCTCTTTGGATCAATTTCTCTTTGGAGGATCTGTCCTGGACGCAGCTCGTAAATGCCATTGTGAAGAAAGCATGGCAGCATCTCTACTTTCTTAGAAATTTACGATGATTCAGCATATCAGATAAAACTTTGACGAACTTTTATAAATGCGTGGTGGAGAGTATATTGACTGGTTGCATCAGAGCCTGGTATGGAAACACCAATGCCTTTGAACAGAAAAGCCTACAAAAAGTAGTGGATGAGGCCCAGTCCATCATGGGTAAAGCCTTCTCCACCATTAAGAATATATACTGTAAATGGAGCACTTCCGCAGGAAAGCAGCATCCATCATCAAGGACACCAATGATCCAGGCCATGTTCTCTTTTCGCTGCTGCTATCAGGAAGAAGGTATTGGAGCCTTAGGACCAACACCACCAGGTTCAGGAAAAGTTACGTCCTTCAATCGTCAAGCTTTTGAATCAGTCGGGATAACTTCACTTGTACCATGATTGAACTTTTCCTACAATCTATGGACTCACTTTCAAGGACTCTCCATCTCATGTTCTTGATGATGTTTATTTCTTAATTATATGCTATTATTTTTTTTTCTTTTTGTACTTCACTGTTGTCATTTGCACATTGGGTGTTTGTCCATCCTGTTGGTTGCAGTCTTTGATTGATTTTCTTGTGTTTCTTGCACTTACTGTGAATGCCTACAAGAAAATGAATCTCAGGGTAGTATTTGCTGAATTAAGACCATAAGACCATAAGATATAGGAGAAGAATTAGGACATTTTGGCCCAGCGAGTCTGCTCTGCCATTTCATCATGGCTGATCCAATTTTCCTCTCAGTCCCAATCTCCTGCCTTCTCCCTGTATCTCTTCATGCCCTGATAAATCAAGAATCTATCAACCTCTGCCTTCTAATATACATAAAGACTTGGCCTCCACAGCTGCCTGTGGCAAAGAATTCCACAGATTCACCACTCTCTAGTTAAAGAACTTCCTCAACTCTATTCTAAAAGGACGCCCCTCTATTCTGTGGCTGTGTCTCTGGTCTTAGACTCTCCACCATAGGAAACATCGTCTCCACATCCACTCTATCAAGGCCTTTTACCATTCAATAGGTTTCATAGAAACATAGAAAACCTACAGCACAATACAGGCCCTTCGGCCCACAAAGCTGTGCCGAACGTGTCCCTATCTTAGAACTACCTAGGCTTTACCCATAGCTCTCTATTTTCTAAGCTCCATGTAGACATCCAGGAGTCTCTTAAAAGACACTATCGTTTCCACTTCCACCATTGCCGCCGGCAACCCAGTCCACACGCTCACCAAACTCTGTGTAAAAAAACTTACCCCTGACATCTCCCCTATACCTAATTCCAAGCACCTTAAAACTATGCCCTCTCATGCTAGCCATTTCAGCCCTGGGAAAAGTCTCTGACTATATACACGATCAATGCTTCTCAATATCTTGTACACCTCTATCAGGTCACCTGTCATCCTCCGTCACTCCAATGAGAAAAGGCCGAGTTCACTCAACATATTCTCATAAGGCATGCTCTCCAATCCAGGCAACATCCTTGTAAATCTCCTCTGCACCCTTTCTATGGTTTCCACGTCCTTCCTGTAATGAGGCGACCAGAACTGAGCACAGTACTCCAAGTGGGGTCTGACCAGGGTCCTGTATAGCTGCAACATTACCCCTCAGCTCTTAAACTCAATCCCATGATTGATGAAGGCCAATTCACCATATGCCTTCTTAACCACAAAGTGTCCTATGGGCTCGGACCCCAATAATCCTCTGATCCTCCACACTGTCAAGAGTCTTACCATTAATGCTATATTCTGCCATCATATTTGACCTACCAAAATGAACCACCTCACACTTATCTGGGTTGAACTCCATCTGCCATTTCTCAGCCAGCTTTGCATCCTATCAATGTCCGACTGTAACCTCTGACAGCCCTCCACACTATCTACAACACCCCAACCTTTGTGTCATCAGCAAATTTACTAACCTATTCCTTCACTTCCTCATCCAGGTCATTTATAAAAATCATGAAGAGTAGGGGTCCCAGAACAGATCCCTGAGACACACCAGTGGTCACCGGCCTCCATGCAGAATATGGCCCATCTACAACCACTCTTTGCCTTCTGTGGGCAAGCCAGTTCTGGATTCCCAAAGCAACGTCCCCTTGGATCCCATGTCTCCTAACTTTCTCAATAAGCCTTTCATGGGGTACGTTATCAAATGCCTTGCTAAAATCCATATAAACTACATCTACGGTGTAGACACATCCTCAAAAAATTCAATCAGGCTCGTAAGGCATGACCTGACTTTGACAAAGCCATGCTGACTATTCCTAATCATATTATGCTTCTCCAAATGTTCATAAATCCTACCTCTCAGGATCTTCTCCATCAACTTACCAATCCCTGAAGGAAGACTCACTGGCCTATAATTTCCTGGGCTATTCCTACTCCCTTTCTTCAATAAGGGAACAAGATCCGCAACCCTCCAATCCTCTGAAACCTCTCCCGTCCTCATTGATGATGCAAAGATCATTGCCAGAGGCTCAGCAATCTCCTCCCTTGCTTCCCACAGTAGCCTGGGGTACATCCCATCCGGTCCCGGTGATTTATCCAACTTGATGCTTTCTAAAACCTCCAGCACATCCTTTTCCTTAATATCGACATGCTCAAGCTTTTCAGTCCACTGCAAGTCATCACTACAATCACCAAGATCCTTTTCCATAGTGAATACCGAAGCAAAGTATTCATTAAGTACCTCTGCTATTTCCTCCGGTTCCATGCACTCTTTTCCACTGTCACACTTGATAGGTCCTATTCTCTCGCATCTTATTCTCTTGCTCTTCACATACTTGTAGAATGCCTTGGGGTTTTCCTTAATCCTGTCTGCCAAGGCTTTCTCGTGGCACCTTCTGGCTCTGTTCTGTGTGTCCTGTAGTCGTTACAGTTCTTTTTATTTTGGAAGCTCATTTGTTATGTTATTATCAGAATGGAGGCTATCTGATTGGTTAACTCTTATCTACAAATTTGAATGGAATGTCTCTTATCTATGGTATAAGAAGGGCAGAGCATGTTGGTCCACCATCTTTTACTTCTTCTTATCCTTCCCCAACTAGCCTCTTGCAAATCCCCATTTCCAATTCTTTTTGTTTTATTGGTACTTAATAAATTGATTGTGACTCAATAAGTTTTATTCCTCCTTCAAAAACATGAGAAAATCTGCAGATGCTGGAAATCTAAACAACACACACAAAGTGCTAGAGAAGCTCAGCAGGCCAGGCAGCATCTATGAAAAAGAGTACAGTTGATATTTCAGGCTGAAACTTTTCAGCAGGAAGGGTTTGCTGAAGGATTTCGACCTGAAATGTCAATTGTACTCTTTACATTATATCTTGCCTGGCCTGCTGAGTTCCTTCAGCATTTTGTGTGTTTATTTCTCTTTCTTAACTTTTGAAAGAACTTTGAATCGAAAACATAAGTATCCACCAAATCGGCAAATTTGGTAGGATGATGGCAAAGATTGAAGGACTTGGAAGAATTCCAGATGAAGCAAATATTTTCAGTGTCTAAACCTAAAAGGAGGTAAGAGTTTCCTCAATTCCAAATTATCTGAGAAAATTGTTCTGCTTCAGTACACCATCTGGTGGAAGTGTATGAGTGAGGAAACTACTATACATCGCTACCTTGAAAAGCAGATCTGTCAGTTGCAAACTATTGAAACTTCAGTGTCAGGGCAATCTATTGATACTTTGGTTGTGTGGAAATCTATTGGCTGAAACCAATTGATATTTTCGATTGCTGTCAACGTAATAAAAAGTACATACAAATCAAATGTTACATGAGATTGAATTCAGACAAGAGTTAACATTATGAAACCAAGGTCTCACCTGAATAAAACATCTTTGCTTGATAAGATTAATGAAAAAATCTGGATGAAAAATACCATCAGTGTTAAGTGTATTAAGAAGGCAGAGAATGCCTGAGAGAATGGGAAAAAAAGTGAGAAAATGTGAAGTAAAGATACTCACACATAGTTAGGTTGTTCAAATGTATAAGCGAGTAAAAAAGTTAATGAAGCAAGTACAGAAATTAACTAATCAATTGAGAAAGCAATATCAGAAGTGTAATCAAATCGAAGTGCAGTGTACAGAGCATAGAAACAAAGTAAAGCAATATAAGAAAGCTCCGCAGGGACTTCAAGAGGGTGGTCCTGGCAATGGCACTTCTTCTAACGCTTCTCCTGCCTCCTATATTAGACAGTCCTCCGAGACAGCAACACCACCTAAACTCTGAGAAATTACAGCTCCTTGATGAGCTGCCAACCACAGCTGATGAGCCCCATTTGTGGGGCTGGTTTAAGGTGCCAGTAACCTGCCTTTGACCATTCTCTTGTCAGTAGAAATGGTTCTGTCAGGCTGAGTAGCTAAGCCACACGTGAAGGCCAGGAGCAGGACTTGGTTGTCAGAGGCTATTTGAGGCACACGCCATTGGGAGCATTTAATAGGCAATAGGAGCTTGTTTCCATTACCACCCCCAGCTATGACAACCTTAAGGAACCAGGAAATCACTAAGGATCATGCAAACACCATTAAGTCAGGAAAGCCAGCTACAAGAGGCCAGCAACTCTGATGATTTCTGGGATTGTGTAACTACAATAGAGCATGGGTCGATTCATATGCTAAAACTGCCTAACTTCTCAACAACCTGCTGAAGGGTAGTAGGCCCTCAGACAATCCTGTGACTCTTACTGAAGAACAACTGAGAGCATTTCAAACTTTAAAGGTGGCAATGTGTATGAAAATGGGAAACACATGATAGCAGTCTTGACTCAGGAACATGGAAACTGACAGCATCCTGTTGGTTATTAGTCTGCCAAAAATCTGATCCTGTACACCGATGGCTCCTCAATGATTGAGAGAGGGATTCGAATGGAGAGGAATTGAGAGGGGAAACTGAAGTACTGGCACCAGGAAGCATGGCTCGGGGTATCTCTGAGCAACAGGCAGAACTGAAAGCACTGAGTGAAGCCTATGAGGTGGCAAAAGAAAGCTCTGTGAATATCTACAATACACTGATTCTCAATATGCTTTTCGAGTTGTTCATGATTTTTGAAACTTATGGAGACAAAGAGGATTTCTTGCAGATGTAGGAACTCCAATAGCCAAATAGTGCAAGAGCTCATGAATATCATACAATTGCCATCAAAAGTGGCTGCACTAATATGTAAAAGCCACTCCAAAATGACTACAATGGAAAGCCTTAGATATGCATTTTTGGATGAAATAGCAAAAAGGGAATCACGAGAATGCATAAAATAAGTTAAAATGGTCAAAGAATTAAAAGAAGTATTGAGGACATACAGTATGCAGTGAACCTGACAACTGAAATAATAGAAATGAAGTTATACTCTGTATCACAGATAAACATACAAGATATTTGAGCCACACACACAGCAAAAACTCTGATCAAGGACTATATTCCAAGATGTGATTGCACTGTCATATCAACTCTTACCAAGGAACATATTTCATTGGGAGTGTTGGTCAGGAACTATGCCGACTGATGAACATTGAATGGTCTTTTCATTGTTCGCATCCCATCAAGTCAAATGGATGAACAGAACAATCAGACAACGATTGAAGAGGATGAGTATGGCGAGGAAGGTGTACCATGGCCTACGGCTCTTCCTATGATCCATTTGAGGTAGTAACAGGGTGTCCTATATCACTGCCAGAAGGTCTTCATTTCAGAGAGGCTGATATACACATTGCGACAGACAATTTGGTTAACTATTGTGTGAAATGAACCCAATCTGTCCAGTCTTCTTCTCATAGGTTTCTACCATGTGGAGTGATCCAATGGAAGGAAGGCACACCCTGATTCCTGGTGAGTGGGTCTTGATTAAAAAAATGTCATAAGAAACCACTGGGAGCTTGCTGGGAATGTCTTTATCAAATGCTGATAATTACCAACTCAGAAGTGAAAGTAGAAGGTAAAATTGGATACATGCTAGCCACTGCAAGCAAGCTAAAGTGGTACCTGATGAGGACAACAAGCACTATGGTTAATGCACTAATTACCTCTGCCACGTTGTCTATACTGCTGGGCTACGATGAGGAAATATCTAACCAGCCAGAAGACTTCAGAGTTAACAACTACTGGGCATTATGAAGTTTATTTTAATGTTATTTGTTGTTGTTATATTTTTGACCGTGAATGTGCCAGATGAGATTACTCATAATGTATACTTGCATCTATCACATGAATTTGCTGATGCTGTTAACCCTAGCTGATGGGTTATGTCAATATATACTACACACTTCAAAATATTCACCAATACTCAGCAGTCCTGTAAATCCAGAACAAACATGCGCCCTCTTTCTTAACCAAAGTTCATTATCGTAACCCAGCAATGGCAACAGTGACATTATACCCATGATTCATTATTCTCTAGGGAGACATAAATATACAATGATCATGCCCCCCATATATCATCTTGAACTGGATCATTTATGCAAATATAATCAGATTGCTTTAGGGAATCATAACATATCTGATAAGACTCATTTCTTACTCTGGGATATTTCTATATCTGCATCTAGATTCATAGAGTCATAGAGAAGTATATTACTGAAGAAATCCCTTTGGCCCATCTAGCCCATGTCAAACCATTTAAACTGTCTACTCGCAGTGACTTGCACTTGGATCATAGCCCTCCATATCCCTGCCATCCATATATCTATAAAATCTTCTTTTAAAAGTTGAAATTGAGCTTGTATGCACTCCTTGCACAGGCAGCTCGTTCCACTTCCTCACGACTCTCTGAGTGAAGAAGATTCCCCTCCTGTTCCCCTTAAACATTTCACCTTTCACCTTTAACCCAAGACCTCTAGTTGCTGTCTCACCCAATCCCAGTGGAAAATGTCTGTTTGCATTTATGCTAACTATACCCCTCATAAATTCGAATACCTCTTTCCATTCTCCTTTCAATCTTCTACGTTCCAAGGAATAAAGTCCTAATCTATTCGACCTTTTCTTATAACTCCGGTACTCCAATCCCAGCAACATCCTTGTAAATTTTCTTTGTACTCTTTCAATCTTATTTACATCATTCCTGTAGATACCTGACCAAAACTGCACACAATACTCCAAATTAGGCCTCACCAATGTCTTGTACAACTTCAACATAACATCCCATCTCCCGTACTCAATAGTTTGATTTATGAAGGCCTATGTGCCAGAAGCTTTCTTTATGACACTGTCTACCTGTGACGTCACGTTCAATGACTTATGGATCTATATTCCCAGATTCCCTTATTCTACCACAGTCTTCAGGGCCCTACTGCTCACTGTGTAAGATCTACCCAGGTTGGCTCTACTGAAGTGCAAGACCTCACAATTGACTGCATTAAAATCCATCTGCCATTTTTCATGCCATTTTTTCAACTTGTCCAGATCCTGCTACTAGCTCTGATAGTCCTCCTCACTGTCCACTGCACACCCAATCTTGGTGTCATCCACAGATTTGCTGATTCAGTTAATTACATTTTCATCTAGATTGTTGATATAGATGACAAACAACAATGGACTCAGCACTGATCCCTGCGGCACTCCACTAGTCACAGGCCTCCAGTCAGAGAGGCAATCATCTACTACCACTCTCTGGTTTCTCCCACAAAGCAAACGTCTAATCCAATTTACTACCTCATCTTGATTGCCAAGCGACTGAACCTTCTTGACCAACCTCCCATGTGGGACCTTATCAAATGCCTTGCTGAAGTCCATGTAGACAACATCCTTGCCTTGCCTTCAAAACTTTCCTCAACAAATTCCATTAGATTGGTTGGACATGACCTACCACGCATAACGCCATGTTGACTATCCCTAATCAGTCCATGTTTATGCAAATACTCACATATTCGGTCCCCTAGAATACCTTCCAATAACTTTCCACTACTGATGTCAGGCTTACCAGCCTAAAATTTCCTGGTTTATTTTTAGAGACTTTCTTAAACTGCAGAAAGATCTTAACTGTCCTCCAATTCATTACCTGTTGCTAAGGATGATTTAATTATGTCTGCTAGAGCCCCTGCAATTTCTACAGTTGCCTCACACAGGGTCTGAGGTACACGTTGTCAGATCTTGGGGATTTCTCCACCCTAATTTGTCTCAAGACAGAAAATACCTCCTCCTTTGTGTTCTCTATAGGATCCATGATCTCTCTGCTGTTTTGTTTCACTTCTATAGACTCTGTGCCCATCTCCTGTGTAAATACAGATGCAAAACATCCATTTAAGATTTCCCCCATCTCTTGACTCCACGCATAGAAAACTATTTCGATCTTCCAGAGGACCAATAATGTGCCTTGCAATCCTTTTCTGCTCTTAACATATCTGTAAAATCCCTTAGGATTCTCTTTCACCTTCTCTGCTAGGGCAACCTCATGCCTTCTTTTATCCCTCCTGGTTTCTTTCTTAAGCATTCTTTTGCATTTCTTATACTCCATAAGTACCTCATTTGTTCCTAGCTGCTGATACCTGCTATGCACCTCCTTGTTTTTTCTTAACCAAGGACTCAATATCTCTTTAAAATTAATGTTCATTAAACCTGTTATCTTTACCTTTTATTCTGACAGGCAGATACAAGCTTTATATTCTCAAAGTTTCACTTTTGAAGGCCTCTCACTTCCCAAGTAGACCTTTGCCAGAAAATAGCCTGTTCCAATGCACACTTGCCAGATTCTTTCTGATACCATCAACATTTACCAATTTAGAATCTCAACCCGCAGATCAAACCTATCTTTTTCCATATTTACTTTGTAACTAATGACATGATGATCACTAGATGCAAACTTTTGTCACCTGCCCTGTCTCATCCCCTAATAGCAGATCAGGTATTGCACACTCTGTCGTTGTCCATGTACTGATTGAGGAAACATCCTGAACACATTTGACAATTTCTACCCTATCTCATCCTTTTACAGTGTGGGAATCCCTGTCAATGTGTAGAAAGTTAAAATCATGTACTATAACAACCTTATGCAACACGGACAAAATGCTGGAGGAACTCAGCAGGCCAGGCAGTATCCATGGAAAAGAATATACATTTGACATTTCAGGACGAGATGCTTCTGAGTTCCTGCAGCATTTTGAGCATGTTTCTTTGGATCTCCAGTATCTGCAGATTTTCTTGTGTTTGTGATTGCAACAGGCTGCAATTTTCCCACAAATTTGTCACTCTAAATCCCATGGACTGTTGAGTGGTCTGTAATATAGCCCCATTAATGTGGTCATATCTTTCTTATTCCTCAGTTCCACCCATAAACCCTTACTAGACAATTTCTCCAGTTTGTCTTGACAGAGCACTGCTGTGACTTATTGCCTGACCTGGAATGCCAACCTTCCCCCTTTAAACCCACCCGCTCTGTCGAGTCTAAAACAGTAGAGGCTTGGAATGCAGAGCTGCCAGTTCTGCCACTCCTGCAACCAAGTCTCACTAAAGGCTGCAGTATCATTATTCTATGTGCTGATCCATGCCCTGAGCTCATCTCCCTTTCCTACAACACTTCGTGCATTGAAATATATGCAGCTCAGAACATTAGTCACACCATGCTCAACCTTTTGATTCCTGTATCTAATGTCCATGAAAAAGCTATTAAATCTTTTCATGTGTTCACTATAAAAACTACTTCTTGCTTCAATTCAGAAGATACCATTCCAGTTGGGAATCATTCATGCCAGCGATTCCCAAACGTTTTTGGGTTACCGCCCCCTTGGCTTGCAGACCACATCCCCAGTAACACCCTTTCCTTTTCCGGCTATAACATCAAAACTATAAAAATTTTGACTTATAATGCACAATGAAAGAAAAGAGAAACTGCAAATTCAAAGCAGTGATAAATAATTGCAAAATTTAATTACATCTATTTAAAACTATACATAAATTTATTTATTTAATTACAGTAAAAACAATTTTCTTCAACTGTTTTAGAGCATACATTAGTAATCTAACTATTCATTACTTAATTGCTTTTTCACCTTTCAATGAGATGGATGGGCTTGTTACAGTAATATCAGCTTCTCAACATCTGGCTGAATATCACTCAAAAGGAATCTCAGGTCTCCACATTCAGTAATTTCCAGCTTGTTTCATTGCTTTGAACAAAGTAGGGCGACTGCACTGAAACTGCGCTCCATTAAATATGATATTGAAAGGCAATAAGGAACATCTTGACCATTTTCCCACAGTGCAGGATAGCATTCAGAGAGTCCTTTCTGCATAAGTCTTGATATAATTTTTTGAACTTTGGTTTCAGCTCAAAGTTATTTTGCAGTGAGACCAGTTCTTCCTCCATCCTTTCTGTTAATTCCTCATGACAAGTGTTCAGGAATAGATTTATTACCCAACCTGGAATTTGGATCGAAAGAAGATCCTGAAATCTCTTTGATGTGTCTTTATGCAGCTCACCCAAGCGGGCACAGAATACTTGAAGATCATTACTTGGTATTCTTTCTTCCTTTTCCAATTCAGGGATGCTCAGAAATTGGAAAAGGTCACAGTGGTCAATATTACACTTAAATAGGATTAACTTGGACAAAAGTGTGGAGGCGACTCATTTGACTTTGATAAGATTCACATAATTTCCTTGCAATTGAGGACTGATTTCATTAAACTTTGTGAATAATTCTGACAAATAAGCAATGTCATGCCTGATATTCTTGACTTGATTACTGAATGAAGCATTCAAGTCCTCAAAGAATTTTATCATAGTTTGAAAAAGCACTTAAATGAGTCTCAGGCAGTTTGCTTTTGAGAGCCAACTGACTTCTGAGTGCAACAAGCGTTCAAACTGTTTCACATCCTCAATGCAAAGCTCTGAAAATAGTCGACAATTGAGATCATGGGACTTGATTTTATATACCATTGTGATAACAGCATTCAATGATTTGTGCAGCCAGTCACTTAGGCTTTTTGTTTCAAGATGTTATCAGTGAATTATACAGTAACCGGTAAATATGTTAGGTACAGCTTTTTCACTAAAGTAATAACAGCACAGTGGCATCCTGTCACTGATGGTGCCCCATCTGTTGCACAAGCATGAACATTAGTGATCAGAACATCCTTTTCCTTGAAAAATTGCTCAGCAACCTGAAATATTGACTCTCCGTTCATACCTGTTTCTAGTCTCCTTGCAAATAACAGTTCTTAAACCATGCTTTCATCTCTTATGAAGCAAACATACCCAAGAAGCAAAGATTTGTTGCCTGGCAAAGATGACTCATCCAACTGCAGAGGTAATTCTGTTGTCTTAAGTACATTCCACAAAGTGTCTTCCACATTCTCAAATAATTCATCTATTCATCTTTGGACAGAGTTGCTGTTAATTATTTGGTCTCGTGAATTGTACTCAGAACCTTTCTTACTATTGGTAGAATCAGTTCTTCTCCAATTGTATGAAGCTTTCCAGATTTAACAATGGACAATGAAATGCTGTATGAAGCATGCAAGCCATCACTGTTTTGTTGAACATGGCCCACAGGGAACTGCAGTCCAACCCAGAATGAGTGAGACTTGGTCTTGGACTGAGTTCTATCTGTACTGCCTTTTCCTCGTCCAAACATTTCCACAGTCTCAGCAACTGTTACACACCTTTCCTGTATCTTCTGGGGGAATGCAGTGGGGCACTTATGATCGGTGCAACAGTACTTAATCTCGTTGGTGAGAAGAAATGACTCAATTAGCCTTATTCACCAGTCAGCAGACTGCAATGGTAGAAGCAAGGAAAATAATTATAATATTTTCCCCTAAATGCATATAAATTTGAAAATGCACACAAAAAATTATTTTGTTGCAATGTAATTTGAATCAAATCATTGCAGGTCTATTTGTTGAGTTGGTTCCCTTATTTGCTTCCATTACTGATGCTCAACACATTTAATACATCTTTAGTAAATATTGGAGAGCTTCAGCCCATAACCAATCAGAACAAAACCAACTCTCAGCTTCTGCTAGCAGTTGGTCATTGTAAATAGGTGCTTGTATAAATCCATATTTCAGATACTCCATGCTATACTGTCTACTCTTAATTTTCATGCTTCTGCCATTTTCGTTATGGATTAAGGGCCACAGTCAATCGCCTATTGTTTTAAGTCCAACCTCAAGTACTGCACAACAAGGGGGAAAGTTATGAGGTCATCATATGGCCATATGACCATAAGACCATAGTTAATTCAGAAACAAAGGTTCTGAACTTAAAGAAGGGTAGCTTTGAAGGTATGAGACGTGAATTAGCTAAGATAGACTGGCAAATAATACTTAAAGGGTTGACGGTAGACATGCAATGGGAAGCATTTAAAGATCGCATGGATGAACTACAACAATTGTTCATCCCAGTTTGGCAAAAGAATAAACCAGGGAAGGTAGTGCACCCGTGGCTGACAAGGGAAATTAGGGAAAGTATTAAGTCCAAAGAAGAAACATACAAATTAGCCAGAAAAAGCGGCACACCTGAGGACTGGGAGAAATTCAGAGTCCAGCAGAGGAGGACAAAGGGCTTAATTAGGAAAGGGAAAAAAGATTATGAGAGAAAGCTTGCAGGGAACATAAAAACTGACTGTAAAAGCTTTTATAGATACGTGAAAAGAAAAAGATTGGTTAAGACAAATGTAGGTGCCTTACAGTCAGAAATAGGTGAATTGATCATGGGAAACAAGGATATGGCAGACCAATTGAATAACTACTTTGGTTCTGTCTTCACTAAGGAGGACATAAATAATCTTCTGGAAATAATAGGGGACCGAGGGATTAGTGAGATGGAGGAACTGAGGGAAATACATGTTAGTAGGGAAGTGGTGTTAGGTAAATTGAAGGGATTAAAGGCAGATTAATCCCCAGGGCCAGATGGTCTGCATCCCAGAGTGCTTAAGGAAGTAGCCCAAGAAATAGTGGATGCATTAATGATAATTTTTCAAAACTCTTTAGATTCTGGATTAGTTCCTGAGGATTGGAGGGTGGCTAATGTAACCCCACTTTTTAAAAAAGGAGGGAGAGAAAAACCGGGTAATTATAGACCGGTTAGCCTGACATCGGTGGTGGGGAAAATGCTAGAGTCAGTTATCAAAGATGTTATCAAAGAGGGGTCACAGTTTAAGGATAAAGGGGAAGCCTTTTAGGACTGAGATGAGGAAAAACTTCTTCACACAGAGAGTGATGAATCTGTGGAATTCTCTGCCACAGGAAACAGTTGAGGCCTGTTCATTGGCTATACTTAAGAGGGAGTTAGATAAGGCCTTTGTGGCTAAAGGGATCAGGGGGTATGGAAAGAAAGCAGGTACAGGGTTCTGAGTTGGATGATCAGCCATGATCATACTGAATGGCGGTGCAGGCTCGAAGGGCCGAATGGCCTACTCCTGCACCTATTTTCTATGTTTCTATGTTTCTAAGACATAGGAGCATAATTAGGCTATTTGGCCCATCAAGTCACCTCCACCATTTCATGGTTGATCCATTTTATCCTCTCAGACCCAATCTCTTGCCTTCTCCCTGTATCCCTTCATGCCCTGACCAATCAAGAAAGTATCAACCTCTGCCTGTTGCAAAGAATGGATGAACCGAAATGCAGATAGAGTTAGGATGCAGACGAGGGCGTGAAAGTGGCTGGAGCTGAATGGCAAACAGGAGGGTAAACGGAAAGGCAGGCAGCAGGCAAAACTTCTCTTGAAGCGGAGAGACAGAATTACACAGGCAAACCTCAGTACTGAAGCAAAACTTAGAATACACAATCCTAAGCAGCCGGGAACGTGAATTACTACACTGGCTGAAACAATGATTTGGCGATGATTGAATGCAAAACCGGGGTATTTATGCTGCAGGTTTAGATGAGAATCCGCTATCAATGAGCCCGGGAGAACACGGGGAAAAGGAAATTGGGAGAATATGAGGAATTAACAATCAAGACCGTGACACTGCCTTAAATATACATAAAGATTTGGCCTCCACAGCAGCAAAGAATTCCACAGATACACCACTCTCTGGCTAAAGAAATTCCTCCTCATCTCCATTCTAAAAGGAAGTCCCCCTATTCTAAGGCTGTGTTGTCTGGTCTTAAACTTTCCCAACATTGGAAACAGCCTCTCCACATCCACTCTATCAAGTCCTTTCACCATTTGATAGGTTTCAATTAGGTCACCCCTCATTCTTCTAAGTTCCAGTGAATACAGGCCCAAACGCTCTTTTTGTGAAAAGTGATTCAATCCTGGATTCAGTTTCATGAACCTCTTTTGCATGCTCTACAGTTTCAGCTCATCCTTTCTAAGGTAAGGGACTCAAAACTGCTCACAATACTACAAAAGAGGCCTCACCAGTGCTTTATAAAGTTTCAACATTACATCTTTGCTTTTATATTCTGGTCCTCTTGAAATGAATGCTAACATCGCATTTGCCTTCCTCACCACAGACTCAACCTGAAGATTAACCTTTAGGGAATTCTGCACAAGGACTCCCAAGTCCCTTTGTGCCTCAGTTTTTTCTGTTTTCTCTCCATTTAGAAAATAGTCAATCCTTTCATTTCTTCTACCAAAGTGCATGACCACACACTTCCCAACACTGTATTCCATCTGCCACAATTTTGCTATTCTCCTAATCTGTCTAAGTCCTTCTGTAGCCTCTCTACTTCCTCAAAACTGCCTGCCTCTCTACCTATGTTCATATCATCTGCAAACTTTGCAGCAAAGCCATCAATTCCATCATCCAAATTATTGACATACAACCAGAAAAGGTTCCCTTTATTCCCAATCTTTGATTCCTACCAATCAGCCACTGCTTTATTCATGCATGAAATTTTTCTGTAATACCATGGGCTTGTAGCTTGTTAAGCAGCCTCAAGTGTGGTACCTTCTCAAAGGCCTTCTGAAAACCCAAATACACAACATCAGCTGGTTCTCCGTTGCTTATCCTGCTTGTTATTTCTTTAAAGAACTCCATCCGCTTGTCAGGCAAGATTTTCCCTTGAGGAAACCATGCTGACTTTGGCCTATTTCATCATGTACTCTCAAGTACCCCAAAACCACAACCTTAACAATTGACTCCCAATATCTTCTCAACCACTGAGATCAGACTAACTGACCTATAGTTTTCTTCCTTCTGCTTCTTTCCCTTCTAGAAGAGTAGACTGACATTTGCAATTTTCCAATCTTCTGGAATCAAATGTCACTCCAACATCGTTTTCCAGTGGTCTAATATCCACTCTCGCCTCTCTTTTAAACTTTATGTATCTGAAGAAACTTTTTGTATCATTTTTAATATTAATGGCTAGCTAACTTCCATATTCCATATGTACCTTCTTTATGACTTTTTAGTTGCCTTCTGTTGGTCTTTGAAAGCTTCCCAATCCTCTAACTTCCCACTATTTTTTGCTCTGTTATACGCCCTCTCTTTGGCTTTTATGTTGGCTTTGACTTCTCTTTTAGCCACGGTTGTGTCATCTTGCATTTAGAATACTTCTTCCTCTTTGGTATGACTATATCCCATGTCTCCCAAATTGCTTCCAGGAACTCCAGCCATTGCTGCTCTGCCATCATCCCTGCCAGTGTTCCTTTCCAATCAATTCTGGCCATCTCCTCTCTCATGCCTCTGCAATTCCCTTTACTTCACTAAAATACTGCTACATCTGACTTTAGCTTCTCTTTCACAAATTTCAGTGTGAATTCAATCATATTATGATCATTTTCCCCTAAGGCTTCTTTTACCTTAAGCTCTCTAATCAAATCCAGATCATTGCACAGCACCCAACCCAGAATAGCAGATCCCCTAGTGAGTCAACCAAAAACTGCTCTAAAAAGCCATCTCGTAGGCATTGTCAAAATTTCCCCTCTTGGATCCAGCACCACCCTGATTTTCCAAATTACCTGCATATTGAAATTCCCCATGACTATTGTAACATTGCCCTTTTGGCATGTATTATCTATCTCCCATTGTAATTTGCAGACCAGATACTTACTACTGTTTAAAGGTCTGTATATAACTCCCAACAGGGTATTTTTACCCTTGCAGTTCCCAAGCTCTATCCACAATGATTCAACACCTTCTGGTTCTATGCTACCTTTTTCTAATGATTTGATTTCAGTTTTACCAATCGAGCAGTGCCACCCCCTTTGCCTTCCTGCCTGTCCTTTCAATACAATGTCCATTCCTAGACATTAAACTCCCAGCTATAATCTTCTTTCAGCCATGATTCAGTGATGCCCACAAAGTCATACATGCCAATCTGAAGCTGTGCTACAGGTTCAGCCACTGTATTCCATATACTGCGCACATTCAAATATAACACCTTCAGCCCTGTATTCACCCTTTCCGATTTTGTCCACCTTTTACGTTGCCCTACCATCAGCAGGATCTCACTACACATTGCCTCTGTTTATAAACCAACACTATCAATCCCTGCCAAATTAGCTTAGGCAAAACCTGACTCTGTGTAAAAAGTTACATAAAATGGGGCAGCGACATCTCAGTTGGGCTGTGGGGTAGAGAAATGTGGTTAAGACCATTTGAAAGGGCAGATTCTGAACTTTACCCCATTGAACACCATACCCTAATTCACAGGAATTTCATCACTGCATGATTAGCGTATGGGAAACGTACTAGCTAACACTGCACTATAGTAGTGAATTGCAATAATGTGTGGGCTGGGCCCAGAATTAACATGATTTCTTCAGTCCAGATGTCTCATGATATGTCAAATACCTTGCTTTTCAACAACTATAATGTCCTTCAAGCAAAATCTATGGGAACAGTGGGTTAGCAAGAAATGAGGTGATTATATGATTATTATAATTAATTATGAGGCACTGAGAAACAAATGCTTATAATAAGTAATTCATTTCTTACATTAAGCCTGTAATCTCCCAGCTGCCGCCCTTGCTAATGAGCATACACCCATTAGAAACTCCCACCACCCTCAGAGGGGTGATATTGCCCAGTTTGAGAACCCCTTTACATTATCCTAAATGGGGCAATGACTCTGGGATTATCATTGATGATATCATCAGAAAAATATTACAATTCAACAAGTCTCCTGTTGAGTAATAAGAAATAGTCTAAGTTCATGGACAACATGTACTTTATGTGCAGAAATGGGGCTTATATCCCCTTTCCACGTACTATAATTGATTCGGATCTTGTTAATTGGGGTATGTCTTTCCTGCCATGAGACAAACACACACTTTATCTTTACTTCCCAAATCAAGAAACTAATGAGACATATCAGAAGGAGCATGCTTTGCATTAATTTTACTCCCATTTTATGATGTTGCAAGGAATACAAGAGAGACTAAAATGTTGCTGTAGCTTTAGAAAGGGTAAGCAATGACACAACTGATTATTTTATATGTAACGTAGATGCAACAAGTTTTTTTCTGATCTAGGTGGTCTGATTTAATGATGTGTGGATGAGGGATGGCCTGGTAGGCATCTTTGATGGTTGCTCAGCAAGTTCAAGAGTGTTTGGACCCATGGGGGTCTGGAGATATGCTGGTAGTATTGTGGTAACACACTCCTGAAGTTGGCCCAGATGAAATCACTGGCAATGATGAAGATGGCCCCTGGGTATCCTGCTTCAAGGATGTTAACCACAATGTGTAGTTTGTTAAGTGTAGGCTTTGTGTCTGTCTGAGGTGGAATGTAGACTGCCACCAGGATAGCTGAAGTGAACTCCTGTTTCATCACCATTAGATATTTCAAGTCGGGTGAACAGGAACTCACCAAAATTGTCAAGCCCAAGCACCTTGAGGAGTTGATTAAGAAACAGCCACTGGCTTTGCCCAAGGATGCCCTACAGTCCATCTGGTGAATCAAGAAGCCCTCAGGCTGAATAGAACAGTTGTTCATGGTGCAGTAGATAGTTATCAATAACTAGCAAGCAAAGAGGAGGAATGGAAGAGGGAGAGCAGAACCTTATCCCTCAACTAATGGTTCAGTTGATTGTTAATATGTACAAATAACTTACAAGGCACCAAGCGAATGGTACTCTCTTTCATCCAGCCAGTCTAATAGACTTATAATGATGCAGTAAGTCCATTGACCTTCACCTACAGATATTTAAACTAATGTATCTGCTTCTCAAAAATGTAACATTGTAATGGACAGCAACATTTATTTCTCAAGCAGCACAAATGTTCAACATATAAGTAGTGACAATATTGTTCTCTTGCAAATAAACCTCTACCTCTTTGAGAAATACATTTTTGCTGTCAGATGACGACATTAGTTTATATGAAGGTGTTTTCAACTGAGCTCTCTAAGTACCTTAATATTTTCAAAATCATTGTGCTCTTACAATGAACAAACAGGGGAATAATCAGTTAATCTTTGTGCATGTGTATGAGTCAGGACGATGAAGCTCTATCAGTGATTGTGATGCACAAAAAGCACACAGTTCACAAACTCCAGAGGGCTGTAGAAGGTCCCAGATAGTCTATTCGATATCTTCCTTCAGTGTAGAAGCGATGACCCATTGACAATCATAGCGATAAAGAGCTGAGATACATTTGGGATTAAGAGGTAACATTCTTTTTGATTATTTTCTAAATATCACAAACATCCATCATTGAAAAGGTTACCTCGTAAAGTGTTATTGTACACTTTAGTTGTTGTATCAAGTAAAGCCTTTGACTCCCAAGTCCAGTTATTCCCAGCTGGAATTTGGTCATTTTCCAGTTGTCAATTTTTTTTATTTCTGTCATCTTTTGAATGATTTTGCCGATATATTTGAGCCTTTGGAATCTGTACTTTCCAAAGGCAGCTTAGAAGATTAGTTAATGTCACTGTAAGCAGAAAATAAAGCAATACCGGGGTCATTCAATGACACTTCACTCCGAAGAGGCTTACTCAAAAAAGGACTAGTCAGATATCAAGATAAATATTTTGGTTTCAGTTAGCCAGCTGTGCCCAAATTTTAAAAAAACTTAAGAGGACTTTAATCACTCATGACTGGCAACAGACAGGTTAAATAGCAACTATCAGAAATGCAATTCCTAACTTTTCTATTTCCACCGAGCAGGTAAAATTAAGTAATAGATGTGTGTAACTAAGGGAAAAGGAAAGCAATTGAAACATGTCCTTAAGGTCATCGCTTCTGCTGAAATTTTATCTGTCATCAGTATGAGACTCAAGAGACTGAAAACATTGCACACTATGGAAAGGTTATTTTCTGTTCCAGCTAGGGCAAGTGAGAGCAGGAATGCATCACAACTGTAGTACAGTGCAAGATGCTATTTCAACTTTTTATAACTTCATAGAGGAAAAAATTACAATTTCTATTGGCAGATGCACACATCCTATGACATGAAAGCTAAATATTTGGGTATACTATAATGAAATTAAAATATCAAAGTTGAGTTTATTGTCATACGCACAGTATGTGGATCCAAGGTGCAAAGAAAAACATACTTACAGCAGTATCACGGGTATTTAATATCACAGGCAAAGATTCTCAAAAAAAAACCATACATCATACATAAATTATACAATAAACAACATAATTAGCCTTCCTTATGATTGCATTTACATGCTGGGTCCAGGACGGTTCATCTGAAAGGTATTTATTTGTAATGGCTGACTACTTATCCTTTCGAGAAAAACTCCAAATAGGCACAATCCTCTCCACGATCAAAGACATCTTCCAGAGACAGTGCTTCAAGAAGGCAGCATTCATCATTAAGGACTTCCACCATCCTGGACATGCTGTCTTCTTGTTACTACCATCAGGGAAGAGGCACTGAAGCCTGAAGAACCACATTCAATGATTTAGGAACAGCTTATTTCCCTCTGCCATCGGATTGTTGAACAGTCCATGAATCCATGAATACTGCCTCATTATTCCTTTTTCTGCACTATTTCTTAACCTAGATTTGTATATCTTTGTAATGTACTGCTGCTGCAAAACAACAAATTCTCTGACATATGTCAGTGACAATAAATCTGATTCTAATTCTGATTCACCATCACTGAGACTAAAACCAATAACTTCATTTATAAACTCTTACTGAACTAGAAGTAAAAGGTGTTCAAATCTTTAAAGAAAATATCAAAAATTCTTAAGATGAATGGCTTTATGATAGAACATATTTTAATCATGAATTTCTTTTGTACCGTGGCATCATAGCAAGGTATGAGACCAAAGAGAGGAATGTAAATCAGCGGAGGAGCATTCATTACAATGAATCATTTTAAAATTTGATAAGTAAATACATGGTTATAATACATAATTCATGTATAATTTAGATTCTGTGTGATGTCAGTACCTACATGCCTCTCATGCTGTTAGATTCAAGCTATTCATTGTACCTGTACCTCACACTTTGGCACATGTCAATAAACTCAACTTGACATGACTTTGAGTTTTCCCATTGTTATGTGGTAAACTACAGCACCACTATTCAACATTTGGGATGGGACTTGTTAACTCTCATTGATTATCACCATTTACTGGTTTCAAGAGCCTAGGGAAGATAGGTGATAGGGCTTAATAGGCAATTATTCCTACCCCTTCGCTTCCCCTTCTCCACACTCCTGCAATTCCTCTCAATTTTTTTTCCTGAGAAATCTTTTACTTTCAGATTGATTTAATTAATCTGCTTTCACAACAATAAAAGATCCTTTCTTGATTTTAAATCTACTATTTCTGTTGTCATTTCTCTTGCTGTGGCCTTATTAAGGCCCATTTCTTTTGGCTCTTCCTAATTACCTCTGATCTGAATGCCTTGCTGGGTCTTTTCCAAAGGCAGTTAATAGTTAATAATGTGGCTTTGGATGTGTACATAATTAAACCAGATGGACTTTTGCAACAGTCCATTCAACATGACCGTCAGACTCAGGGCCTAGAAACTTAACAGTATGCTTATTATCAAGAATGTAACTTTACCATTGAATATTTATTCAAATGATAGCATACTCTAGGGACTGTAACAATACCATGAATGCCTTTGCTATTTGTATTATTTATAACTATGCTAAAATTACTTTCAAATCCAAATTTATTTAATTAATCAAATTTACATTCTTCAGCTGAAGCAAAGACTATTGAACTCACATTTCCAGATCAGTAATCCAGGCATCTGTACTACTCATCCAGAAGCACAAGCACTTTCCCACCATACTTGTTGGCTGATCTAAACACTTAGTTGCCTGTATTACAATGAAAAGGTTTTAGTGCTTAAAGTAAGGAGGAATTACGTTCTTGCACATTGCCATAGAGTTACATGGGCACCATGTTCATACCTTTTGTGCATTTATTCTAATCCATTTACCTATTTACATGCCAGTGTTAATATCTTTACAACACAAGATTTGTGTCTGATTCCACCACCTCCTTTTGCAATACATTCCAGATATTAATTACTCTCTGTGTAAAATACTTATCTCTCGGGTCCCCTTAAAACTGATTATCTTAAATCTATCCACAAACAAGAAGAACTCTGCAGATGCTGGAAATCTAAGCAACACACACAAAATGCTGGAGGAACTCAGCAGGCTAGGCAGCATCTATGGAAAAGAGTACAGTCGATGTTTCGGGCCTGTACGTCAACCGTACTCTTTTCCATAGATGCTGGCTGGCCTGCTGAGTTCCTCCAGCATTTTGTGTGTGTTGCTCATCGTAAACATTGTTTTTTGGTCTTTGATGATCTCACCATTGGATGCAATTTTGGAACTAATCTTCTAGTGAGAATCAATGCACTTGGTTATGAGATAGTAGAACCATGTGACAGAGAAGGAGGGCTTTTGGATCACTTGCGTTTGCTACCTCTGATACTGTTTGTAAATGTATGCAACTGTTTTTATTTCCCCTAATCTTTTTCTATGGCTTTGGATATTTTCCACTTCAAGTGCCCATTCAATTACCTTCAGAATGTTAACATTGAATCTGTTTCCATGACTTGTAATTTTGAAATGCAAAATATTAATTCTGGTTTTACCACAACTGGAAGAATGAGAATAATTTTCTCATTAACGTTCTGTATCTGATATTCCCTCTGATTCAGGGTCTAGAGACTCCCATTATGAATGTATCACAAATTTAACCTTGACAAATGATAGCATACTCCAGGGACTGGAACAAAAACATTAATATCTTTGTAATTTTTATTATTTATAGGCATCTCATATACCTCTCTACATTGCTTCTCCTGACAGGTAAAACTGGGGAGTGATTTACACTTTAATGAAACAAGGTTGTTTGTAGATCAATGAAGTATTTATTTTATTGTTAGGTGAATGACAGAATAGCAGTAAACTTCAATTCACTTTTGACATTATTCAGCAAGCCTCCTTGTACCTTAGAGAATAATAAAATACATTATACTGTACATCTTTGTTGACAGAGTATCCAGACTACATGTCCTTCTAGAGGAAGCAGGATTAAGCATGGGTGCACAGATATAACCCAATCCAGAATTTAATATTCTGCTTCCAGTTTTGACTTGTACTGTTCCACTGGTGAGATGAGTGCAATAAATTTACATGGGCTACTTTTAAAATTAATGTTGGCAAGGCATTTATAAATGAAAAATACAGAAAACTTAGTTTAGGATGTGAGAAGAGAATTTTGAATCTTGTGAGGGTTTTACCTATAGAGAAAAAAACAAAGTACTGGAGGAATTTAAAGGTTCAGGCAGCATCAGTGAAGGCAGAGGGAAGGTTATTTCTTTTTATTTGAGATTACAGTGTTTGCGATCTCTTGTTTCTACGTTCTACCAATGGTTTCCCAGCATCAATCTTCAAAGTTGCAGTTAACATCTCATGCAAATTTAGGCCTTACTGCAAGAAACTGTGTGGAACAGATAAGGAATATCTTCATCAGATCTATTCGAAGTGGCTACATCAGTTGCTTTTTCATATATTTATCATTATCTAAGTGTGATGGATATTCATTTCTTGGTTGTTTGCTAATCTTGGTTTTCTAAGCACAACAGCTGCCACTTGTAAAATCACAAACAAATGTAAGCAAACTTCCAACTAATATTACTTTGCTTAACCTCTGCACATAAGTGGGAGTCTTAATTTTTAAAATGTAAATAGAAAGCAGTAATCAGCTTGAAGTTGTAACAAAATAAAGTAATGATATTGAAGCAAATGTGAGCTCACTACACCTAGTTTATTACTGCTTGAGGTATAGCTTAAGACAATGGGTTATTTAATTTGGCTTGGTTCAAAGAGACTAACTGATTCTAAGTTGCTTAGTTTAAGGAAGCTTGCAGACCAGATGGATAAAATAATTTAACATATCAATAACAGATCTATTAATGTTGGGAGATTCATGTATTCAAGGAAGTTAGCTTCATAGCATTAAGTATGGAAACTAAGATCTATGTCTCCAAATGCTTTTATACCATTTGTGTTAATAGAATATCTAAGGAAATATCAAATACATATAAAGTCAATTAAGTGGAGAAAAGGGTATAAATGTAGAGTGCATTTCAGGCTTAATAGGAGTGGGATAAGGAGCATCAAGGAATATGGAAGAAACATGGGGTAAACTAGAGTACCTTTCTCTGGTTTTTGTTCCTGCAATGGAAAACTTGTTTATCTGCAACCTATTGATATGTCTTTTTAATTTATAGGAATTGTATCTGTGTTTTGGAAGTCTTTTTTCCTTAGCATTTTAGAAATGGTCTGTTTGTTAGAAGTGGTTTGTAATTTGGAAATGTTTAAGCTAACATTCCTCTGAGTTTTAAATGTGTTTCAAGAATGTTATTGGGATTTAAATTTATATCACTAAAAATTAATAAATGTTATTTTAAAGCACTTTTTTAGCTGTAAGTATGTTCTTCTTGGTAGGAGGAGGGACCCTCTACTTGAATGGAGGCTAAATTCACCATGGGTAATAAACAGGGAAGTGAGCTAGTCTTTGAAGTTTGGGTGGTTACAGTATAATCTCCCTTTAGTGAGAATACTCATGGCTCTTTATGTAATTCCCTGGTCAAGAACATGTTTTATTGTATTCTACTGCCATGCTGTGAGGTATTTTTATTTTAGCAGTTCTCTGCAAATGCAGTGTGTTCTGTTAGTTAAGTTTAATAGACTAGTGTTTTGGCTTCAGCAGAGATAAGGAGTATTTGTTCAGCCTAGGAATGTTGTGTCAGCCAATTAGGTTTGTCTGGTAATGTGCTGTAACATTCTGTCCAGTGGAACATTCAAGAGAGCTGGGTGGGATCAGATTTCTGAGGGATAGTGCCTGGTGTGGGGTATTTTTTGGCAGGAGTTGCTGAGCCGAGCACAAGGGAATATGCTCGGAGAATGCTAGCTGAAGGAGAGACCCGATTGTAAGAAGTGCTCTGTGCAGCCGATTGGTTCTAAGGAGCAAGCGCGAATACTCTTGAGTTAGCCAGTTCGTTCGGAATTTTCTTTGAGGGAAGTTCAAACTGTGGTTGGTGTCTTTCATGCAGAAAATGGGTTAGCATGTGAATAATCACCACAAAGCACCTGACTACTATAGAAATGAGCGCCAACATTTATGTGCATATTTAGACTGGTTTCTTTTATTCCCTATAAACTGTTTGTTATTGAGTAAGCCTGCAAGAAAATAAATTTTCCCTAATTTATTTAGGGTTGCATATGGTGACTTGTACTGTATGTACTTTGATAAATCTCCTTAAATCTGTAAACTCTCCAAGCTCATTCATCCCCAGAATCTTTCTTTTTGTCCATTTATGGCCTCATCAATATTTTAGATATTTATCATTCCATCTAGTTTCCCAATTTTCAACTCCTAGTTAGAATATCCTGGAATTCTCTCCCAAAAGATTTATGCTTGTTTGCTTCTTTAAATGCTAACTAGTGCTTGTCCTGACTTCATCATTTCTGATTTGTTGAAAGGTGTATAAATCCTTTCATAATGTTTATTCATTTTGTCAACTTGGTCATGAATATTTACTATTACACAATCTACATGCTATAATTGTAAATATTTATTTATATGTTTATGCTGTGTGTAGAAATTTATTTGTAGTGTATGTGTATTTGTGTCGAGTATATATATGAGTGAAATAAAAATATTTCTTCATATACATTCAGACGATAAGAACTTGTATCTAAGTTCACTGGTAAACCAGCTTTCATAACTTTTCATAGCTTGGGTAACTTCCTGCTTTTAATAGCATTAACTCTCATTGATTGTAAGAAAACTACAGGCTGGGATATTCATACATACATTCAAACCTCAAGAGATTTTGAAAATATGTGGCAGAGATATGTTCTCCATTAGTTATTCTGATTATGTGATGTATGAGATCTGAGCATTGGACACTTCTGAAATTCAGTTCCACTTCAATCAAAATAAATTTCAGATGCAGAGTTCAGTGTATATATGTATTACTATGACTGTGCATTTGGCACTTCTGTCAGAGAAAAAATAGCTGTTTTACTAATTTAATGCAATTCCTGATGTTTTCTTTCAGAACTAGTAAAGATATTCTTAAATTTCCATTAACACCATGGTAAAAAATAAATTAATTTAAGCTGGTTCCATCTGTGTGGTGTGCTGGGGTAGGCTGAGCCTTTCAACACGCGGAGTCCGACACGGACTGAATTTTCTCTGTCTCTTGATTTTAAGATATTTCATTAAATAAGCCTGTGAAACTTCAATGCAGTTTCAAGGAGATTTGGGCATCCCATTGAAAATAGTAGCAAATTGGCATGATATTAGACTCAACTCAATCAAAGAGATCTTACGGTGTAGAAATATTACACTGAACGTGCTACTGTATATAAATTCAATTTTTATTTAACCCTTCTATCATTGAGTTACATTTATTCTTTGAGTTATTTTGTAATATTATTTTGTCTGTGTAATATTTTGATATTTTTGTTTAGGCATGAGGTAATGTACGCTGTATGTAAATAATTAACATTTTCCATAGAATGTATTCAGTGACATTTTAATCCTTCCAACTGAGATGCAGTACTGTGTAAAAGTCTTTGACACATATATGTATAGCCAGGATGCTTAAGACTTTTGCACAGTTCTGTATTTGTCAACATGGAGTGGAGAGCAAGTTTGTATATCTGGTGGAAGCAAAGTATGTTGGGAATCACAAGGGTGGAGCACTGCAAGAGACATATGGGACAGGTGGCAGAGAAAGAGTGTAGGGGATGAGACAATTGCAGACATACTCAGCCTTGAGACATCATGTAAGGTCATTTGATTCCAAAACAATTGACCTAAGTTTGTGTAGGAGAATGCTTTGCTTCAAGAGACCACAATGCCATTAGTTTTAAAGTAAGTATGCAAAAAGATAGGTCTGGTCTGCAAGTTGAGATTCTAAATTGGAGAAAGGCCAATTTTGATGGTAACAGAAATAATTGGGCAAGTGTGGATTGGGATGGGCTGTTTTCTGGTAAAGATCTATTTGGTAAGTGGGAGGACTTCAAAAGCAAAATTTTTGAAAGTACAGAGCTTGTAAAAAGTAAAGGTAACAAGTGTAGGGAAAGTTGGTTTTCAAGAAATGTTGAGGTCCTAGTTAAGAGAAAAAAAGGAGGTGCTTAGCAGGTATAGGCAGGTAGGAACAAATGAGGTGGTTATGAAGTATAAGAAATGCAAAAC
This sequence comes from Hemitrygon akajei, assembly GCF_048418815.1. Lineage (NCBI taxonomy): Eukaryota > Metazoa > Chordata > Chondrichthyes > Myliobatiformes > Dasyatidae > Hemitrygon > Hemitrygon akajei. Next base: position 25,270,864 of record NC_133149.1, read on the forward strand.
AACAATTAAGACAGTAATCAGGAGGCATGAAGTTGCTCCAGCAGACAAGGTGAAGGAGAATCCTAAGAGATCCTACAGATATGTTAAGAGCAAACAGCAAAATTTGTCCTCTGGAAGATCAGAATGGCAATCCATGTGTAGAGCCAAAACAGATGGAGGAGGTTTTAAATAAATTTTTTGCATCTGTATTTACGCAGGAGATGGACACAGAGTCTGCAGAAGTGAGGTAAAGCAGCATCAACTTCATGGATCCTGTACAGATTACAGAGTAGGAGGTATTTGCTATCCTGCAGCAAATCAGGGTGGATAAGAACCCAGAACCTAACAAGGTCTTCCCTTGGACTCTGCGGGAGGCAAATGCAGAAATTGACAGGGCCCTAGCTGAGTGACAGGAGAGGTACCAGGGGATTGGAAAATTGCCAATGTTGTTCCACTGTTTCAGAAAGGCTCTAACCATACGCCAGGAAATTATAGGCTGGTGAGTCTGACATCAGTTGTGGGAAAGTTGTTGGAAGGTATTCTAAGGGACTGGATATATAAGTATTTGAATAGACATGGACTGAATAAAGATAGTCTGCTTCACTTTGTGCGTCATTGTTCATGTCAAACTAATTTTAAACCGTTTTCAAAGATGTTACTAGGGAATTGGATGAAGGCAAGGCAGCGGATGTTGACTACATGGACCTTTGACTAGGTCGTGCATGGGAGGTTGGTCAAGAAGGTTCAGTCACTTGGCATTCAAGATGAGATAGTAAATTGGATTAGACATTGACTTTGTGGAAGAAGCTAGAGAGTGATAGTAGATGGTTCCTTCTCTGCCTGGAGGCCTGTGACTAGTGGTGTGCCACAGGGGTTGGTGCTGGGTCCATTGTTGGTCATCTATGTCAGCCATCTGGATGATAATGTGATTAAATGGATCAACAAATTTGTGGATGACACCAAGATCGCAGCTGTGGTGGACTGCAATGAAGGTTATCATGGCTTGCAGAGGGATTTGCATCAGCTGAAAAAATGGGCTGAAAAATGTCAGAATTTAATGCAGACAAGTATGAGGTGTTGCACTTATCTGGTAGGTCTTATACAGCGAACTGTAGAGCACCGAGTAGTGTGGTAGAACAAAGGGATGTGGGAATACAGGTCCATAATTTGTTAAAAATGGTGAACAATAAATAGGGTCATAAAGAAAGCTTATGGCATATTGGCTTTCTTAAATCAAAGTACTGAGTACAGGAGATGGGATGTTATGTTGAAGTTGTAAAAGATGTTGGTGAGGCCTAATTTGGAGCATTATGTGCAGTTTTGATCACCTACCTACAGGAAAGAAGTAAATACAACTGAAAGAGTACGAAGAAAATTTACAAGGATGGTGCTGGGTCTGGAGGACCTGAGTTATAAGGAAAGACTCAATAGGCTAGGACTATATCCCTTGGAGCATAGAAGATTGAGAGAAGATTTGATAGAGGTATACAAAATGATGAGGGGTATAGATAGAGTAAATGCAAGCAGGCTTTTTCCACTGAGGTTGGGCGGGATTATAACCAGGGGTCATGGGCTAAGGGTGAAAGTTTAAGGGAAGTGAGGGGAACCTTCTTCACTCAGAGGGGCGTGAGAGTGTGGAATGATGTGCCAGCACAAGCAAGCTTGATTTCAAAGTTTAAATGAAGTTTGGATATATACTTCCAAATGAAGTAGGGGTCTTGGTGCAGGTTGATGGGAGTAGGCATTTTAAATGGTTCCGGTGTGAAGTAGATATGGCGAAGGGCCTGATTCTGTGCTGTACTTCTCCATGAGTCTGTGACTCTAATTGGTTTATTGATCATTACCAAATACCTCTCCTGGTGCAGCCTGCTCCCTCCCCTCTCCCTTCCCCTTTTCCCAACCATGATTCCCCTCTCCCTGCCCCCTTCCCACTCTCAGTCCACAATAGACCCAGAACAGAATCAGGTTTATCATCCCTCACATACCTTCTGAAATTGTTTTTTTTTGTGGTAGCAGTATAGTGCAATACACTAAATTACTACAGTACTCTGTGTAACTCTCGCTTTGGCTAGTGGCTTAATCTAGGGAATGATAGCCCCCGGCCCAGCCAAACTTCAGAAATCTTGAATGGGTGGACGCTGCACGATGTGTCCCCTGTTACAAATGAGTACCGTGAAATAACAAACAGTACACAATATGCGATTAAATGATTGAGCTTTATAATTCTTAATTGGACTATATGGTTAGTAAAGAAACAAACAAAAGGAATGGGCCCATTCTCATGAAACAGCCTAATGCGAGCTCACAGCTCATCCATGTGTTCCCATCGTCCTCCTCCGAGCTTAGCCGACCCTCACTTGTCAGTCCACTCCGTCCAGCGGTCTACCAACTCTCTTCATTCGCATCCTCTCTCTCCATCGCTCCCCAACAAAAGACCGCAAAATCCCCTCTCCCAGACACACAAGAAAGAACAACATCCTGCTCATTGGCTAACATGCCCTGTTATCTCTAGTCATAACCCAAACATTGCTGCTACAGAGAAACCATTACCTTAGCAGTGAGACATTCCAGAGAGGCCATTATGTCAGCAGCATGTTACATGTGCAAAAGTCTGAGGCATCCTCACTATATATATATATATATGTCCCTAAGACTTTTGTACAGTGCTGCATATCAATAAAGTGATGAAAACTGTTCCTAGTCCCGCCAGAAATATAGAGTCTGACAGCATGGAAACTGTTTCTTTAACCCATCAAGTCCACAACAATCATCAAATCGCCACTTTCATCAATCTCATTTTGTTTTCTCCATCAATTCTGCCCTGATTCTACCACTCACCTACATACAAAGGGAAATCAATAGTGGCGAATTAATCTACCATTCAAAAGAAAGTAGACCATCTGAAGAAGCATACCCTGTCACAGTGAAGAATTTGCAAGCTTTATGCAGACAGCATGGGGTCAAAGGAGTTATGGGGTAGCACAACCAGATGAGCATTTTGTTACTCTTTTTTTTCTGTAACTATATCAAAGAAAAATAAATACAGTATTGTGCAAAAATCTATAGCTGGGGTGCCTAAGATTTTTGCAGAGTACTGTAGTAATTTTATGTATTGTGCTATATTGTTACAGCAAATAAAACAAATTTCATGCCTCATGTGAGGGGAAGCATGACTGGAGAAGGGAGAGGGGAGGGAGCAGGAAGCACTAGAGAGACATTCTGTAATGATCAATAAACCACTTGTTTGGAATCGAATGATCTTGCCTGGTGTCTCAAGACTGGGTGTGTCTGCACCCATGACACCCCCACCCCAGCACTCCTTTTCTGCCACCTGTCCCACATCCCTCCCATGGTGCTCCACCCTCACCATTCCCAACATTCTTTGCTTCTTCCAGATTTACAAACTCGCTCTGTTCTGCTCCATGTTGATATAATACTGTACTCTGCACAGTATTAATACAGTACAGTACTGTCTTAGGCACCTGAGCTAAATATATGTGTCTAAAACATTCTTCAAAGGGGTGTTTATTTATTTTTATTAAAGATTAGCACAGTAACAGCCCCTTCTGACCTAACGGACCCAAGCTGTCTAATTTCACCTAGTGACCAATTAACCTACTTACCTTCATGTGGAAGGAAACCAGAATACCCAGAAGAGCCCCATGCAGAGAATATACAAACAAGCAGAATCTAATGTCACATTTTGAATACTAGTAGACACCCCAAGATGTTTCTTGTAATCTTACAGAGTAGAAAAGATAAAAGATATTAGGTTAGGTGATTAAAACTAGGTCAAAAAATGAAGGTCATACACTATACAATGCAATTGAAGATGCAGCCATCAAAGGTGGTTTGTGAAATTGGAAGTAAGAAATATGTAAAGGAAGAGGTTTAGTTAAAGGACAGCGTAAATAGGTTGGTTACAGCTCAGCAGACTGTTTCCAGCAGGCTGTCACAGGGATCTTCATTAGACCCTACATTATTCATGATTTATATGAGTGACATATGAAAAGATGGTAATAATTTGTTTGATGATGATGATGCGGAGCCAGATGGTAGCTGCACTGTGAAGAGGATGCAATGGAATGAGAGTTAAGAAGGCAGACAAGAAGGTGGTCAAAGGTATATAATATGAAAGAATGGAGAAGCAAAATGATTTTCTTTTAATATAAGCAGGACACCTGCAAACAAGCTATACAATTTTTTGTGTGTACGTTCTTGAGCTTTTATTTCTGCCCATTTTGCAGTTTAGAGTAGCAATGAAGATCCACAAATTTTGTTTGTCCATACTGTTGCATACAGATGTAGAAGGATTCTTCATTGCTGTTTCTGTAACAATTTTTTTTAACCAGTCAGCGTTGTTAGCCCTGAGCTGAACCCCTGAACCTCGTGGACTCTTCGTCTGGCCTCTACTCTTAGACCTGTTTGGCATGGGTGACCCTACCAAGGGCCAAAACACAGGGCCCTGACTCCAACTGACATAGCTCTTTGAGTCTTTGAGGCATGCAAGCTTCCAAATCCTATGACAAGATTGTGATCTGCTTGGAGCAAGTTCTTGAGTGGCAGAGACTAAATCTCTACATACTGTTGAGAGGATGTTTCCTATGGTGGGAGAGTCTAAGACCAGAGGATACAGCCTCAGAATAGAGGGGCGTCCTTTTAGAATGGAGATGAGAAGGAATTTCATTAGCTTAGAGAGTGGTGAATCTGTGGAATTCTTTGCCACAGGCAGCTGTGGAGGCCAAATCTTTATGTATATTTAAGGCAGAGGTTGATAGATTCTTGATTATTCAGGGGATGAAGGGATACAGGGAGAAGGCAGGAGATTGGGGCTGAGATGAAAATTGGATCAGCCATGATGAAATGGTGGAGCAGATATGATGGGCCAAATGGCCTAATTCTGCTTCTATACCTAATGGTCTTATCTTATTAGGAAGACAATTAGCAAGTTAGTATTTTTGTAAAGGGGTTTGAGTATAAAGGTAAGGAGGTCTTGATGAGGATGTACAAGGTATTGGTGGGTTTCAGAGTCTCTGTATCTATGGACAGCTGTTTTGGCTTTGGAATCAATGCAGTATCGTTCATCAGGTTGATTGCTGGCATTAGAGGTCTGACCTAGAGAGAGAGAGAGAGAGAGAGAGAAATAAGCCTATAACTGGAGAAAGAAATTTCATAGAGACATAAGGCTGTTGAAGTGTTTGACAACATAGACACTGAGAGAGTTTTTCCCCCAAGATGGACAGTTTAGATCAAAGGGATTATAGTCTCAGGGTAAGGGCTTCATCATGTAGGACTGACAGGAAGCATTTCTTTAAGCAAAAGTTCACAAACTTCTGAATTCTCTGTCAGATAAAGATGCCGAGTTACTATTATATTGAAGGCTGAGAACAGTAGATATTTAGGCACGATGGAAATTAGAAGATCAGAGGAAGGGAAGCAATATAAACCCAATGTATAGGATAGGAGGCAATGATCTTTTTAAATGTCAGGCCAACTACTACTGCTGTTTCTTCCGCTCAGTTAATGACAGACAAGAAGCCTGAATGGGGATAGTGCAGAAATTTTGGAGAGTTGGCGATAGTACAGAAGGTAAATCTCCACAATGAGATTAATATGGTGTGCTAGACCCAGCCGGTAAATGTAACACTAATCAGAGAATGCTAAAGTTTACAATATAACTTGTGCACATTTTTGTTTCAATATTACAGGAAAGCTTCCTAGTTCACAAGTAAGCACACTACTCTCATCAAATACTATTGTATATTGTGCTCAAAATAAATGAGGAAAAAAAATCCAAGTCAACATAATCTACAAATAATTTTCATCCTGTTGAAACATGGCAGTAATGTAAACTCTATATTAGCATAATAATTATATCATCAAAGTACCATAATGACAGAATAAAGTCCTTGTCCCCGAGCTCATAATATATTTTTAATCATCTGTATTTGCATAAAAAATGAGAACTAATTAGTAAGTCTGAAATTTGGTTGTCTCGATGCTTAACATTTGAATCAAAAGTAGAAATCCGCAGTATTATAATCAACTTAAGTAGAGTTCTCACTGCAGTGGTCAAGATCAACCAATTTCAAATATAAGGAATACAAATGTGTGCTGTCAGGAAACATTTGCTATCATTCTCAAAAAAAAAAACAAATCAGTGGATTGATCAAGATTATAACTCTGTTATTCCAGTCCTAAGTTATTCCATTTAGGACTGGAAAGGTGCTTCACTACCTCATTCTTTAAAATGCAACTGTCTGTACTAGTATCATTGAAACTACTGCACTAGTTGGGGCATATTGTATACTCTGGCACTATCACCATGCTACAATACCCAATAGAATATCTATGATACATACAAAATGAGTCGTGGCTCATCTATGGACTACCACATCCTCAGTTTGTAGCCTCTCATCTCAGCATGTCCCTCAATCTTCTTAGTACTTCAAGCTTGGGAGACAATTATAATTTAACTAGATTGAAGAACAGGATGACAGGAGGAGCACCAATCCTATGTAAAAATGAGATGGCAACCTCGGGGAGCTACAATGCAGAACAAAATACATGTCAAAAAGCAGCAGCAACATGCTGTAAATGGAGATAAGAATTTCCACATGCAGTGGATCTCATCAAAGCTCCTGTCACCTCCAGTGGTGCATGGTGGTGGAAAATTAAACAACTAATGGAAGGAGGAGGTTTCATGAATATTCCCAATCTTAATGGTGGAAGTGGGTGTGCAAAATGTACGGATAAAGTAACTTACAGACACCTTCGGTCATAGGTCAATAATCCAACCTGGCCACATCCTGAGATGCCCAGCATCACAGAGAAGTCTTCAAAAAACTTAATTCACATTAATTTATGCATGAAATGGCTTTCAAAATTGAATACAGTAAAGGCTACAGGGTCTGGCAAGTTTTGAGGCCTTTATCAGTCAGGGTTGACCATGGATGTTGCATCTTAGCTGTCTAGGCCGGGGCAGCATGATAAAGAGAGCAAGCTGTTGTTCATGTAGCAGGCTCCCTCTCTCCAGATGAACCCAAAAGGAACGGTAGAGACCGATACAGTTTGGTACCAGCAACATCACAGGAGTTGTCAGTCAGCATTGAACTCAATGTAGGACTGCCTTAGGGACTCCAGCTCCAGATTTTTCCCTCGGAGTTTACTCCCGAAGCCTTCCCCATGAGTGAGTATAGTCACATGGCAGCGGAGGTTTGAGATCAGAGTTTTCCTTCTCCTAGATGAGCCGCCAACCACAGCTGACAAGCCCCATCTGCCCGAAGTGATTGATTTTAAGGTGCCGGTAATTCACTTTTGCCCCTTCTCCTGTCAGGAGAATGGTTCCACCGGGTTTAGTAGCTAAGCCACACGTGAAGGCCTGGAGCTGGCCATGGTTATCAGAGGCTATTTGAGGCACACACCATTGGAAGCAGTTAGTAGGTAGTGGGAGCCTGTCTCAATAACCACCTCTCCCCAGCTATAACAACCCTAAGGAACCTTAAGCAAAGATCTAAAGTATGTATGTATAGAGCTAGGGTGCCTAAGACATTTACACAGTACTGTACAAGGGGTGATTGATAAGTTTGTGGCCTAAGGTAGAACGAGATGAGTTATATAGCTTTTGTTACATGCAGTTCAACTCTGAGTGGATTATGCAGAAAGTTTGAAGTTAATAACTCATCTCCTTCTACCTTAGGCCACAAACTTATCAATCACCCTGATGAGTTATTAACTTCAAACTTTCTGCATAATCACTCAAAGAGTTGAACTGCATGTGCATGTAACGAGAGCTGTATAACTCATCTCCTTCTGCTTTACACCACAAACTTATCAATCACCCCTGCTGTGGACACTTTCTGGAGGTCCAAGATCCGTATGCTCCACGACTGCTGGACTAAGTGTGTAAATGTAGGAGGGGACTATGTTGAAAAATAAATGTGCTAGGCTTTCTAAAATTGACTCCTTCCACCTTAGGCCACAAACTTATTAATCACCCTCGTATTTGTCAACGTGGAGCAGAGGCTAAGTTTATAATCTGTCAGGAGTAAAGGATGTTAGGAATAGTGAGGGTGGAACACTGCAGGATGGGTGTTGGACAGGTGGCAGAGAAGGAGTGCCAATGGCAGGTGGGTGGCATGTATATAGACATGCCCAGCTGTGAGATGCTAGTCTAGGTCTTTTGATTTCAGACAATCGGTTTATTGATCATTACAGAATTTCTCTCTGGTAATTTTGGGACCAGGTGGTCCCAAAAGCCATTGACACAGCATAATAGTTTTGTGCCATCAAAGTCAATCCTATGGCCATTGCGAATCAGTTGGGCCCTTAAAATGGACGACAGAAAAAAACAGGAAACCTAATAACGAGGAGTAACCTAATGTTACCATCCATATTCTCTATAGTTTCCAGAGTTTCTGGAAGGATCACCAGGATCCTGAACAAATACCGGATTAATTTCATCCGCAAACCTGTAAGGAAGCTCAAATCGCAGCTTATGCTGGTCAAAGATGACCTAGGACTTAGTATGGCTGATGTTTACATGATTTCCTGTGAATGAGGAACAGTGTATATTGGCCAGGTGGGATGCATAGTGGAAACCCGCCATCAAGGAGCACAGGAAGTGTATCTGTTTGAGTTACACGAAGAAATCGCTGATAGCAGAATATTGTATTTGCAATGAATTTTGGGACCACCTGGTGAAGGAAGCCATTGAAATTAAACTAGAGGGAAATAATCTCAACAAAGACAAATGTCTCACCCTAAGTAAGAACTGGAACTCAATTGTAAACAAGGTGGAACAGTGGAAACCAGATTGGATGAGGACTAACCAATCAGGAGGGATGGTCTGTGGAGTATAAATACCACCAGACCTAGACATGCCCAGGCATCATCCCTCATGAAGGTGGCAGAGTTTGTCATCGAAACATCAGTTAAATTCAGTGAAAGCCTGAGAAGAGTTTATTTGAATGTTGAACTTTGAAATTAAGTCTGAATAATTATTATTCTATTTATCTATGTATATTTGACATTGAAAGGCATCATTGACAATGCTGTCAGTAACGCTTACTTATCAATAACCTGCTCACTGGTGCCAGATACGAGTTCCACAAGGATCACTTAGCTCAACAACTCATTAGAATCTTGGTCCAAGTAAACATAAATGATGTTTCCATGCTTGGGCGATGTTCTTTGGCATCAAGACAACACTTGATCAAATGGGAACTTCAAAATCCAGAGAAATCTGTTCAGTGGGCTTCAGTGGAGAGAACTGCTGATGATTGATTTCAAACCAGTTAACAATTATGAATTAATGCTGATGCATTTTATGTTCCTAAATAAAGGTATAACACAACATAGTGCAAAGATGGGAGTACAGCAGTCATACTTTAACCATAGGAGTAAATGGGCTCATCCCATTCCTATATTAATGTGGCAAAAATTAGTTTGTGGCCAAATGAAGTTTAATATACAAGTTTTTGTCATGGGATATTCAAATAGATCTCTCTTTGCAATTCAGGATAATTTGGAAGGAACATTATTTTTTCACTTCTGCTTCAGAGGCAGACACGATGACAAAGTACCAATAAGTTACAATTAAGAACTTAATAATTAATTTATGTTTGAACTTTTAGCTGTTAACAATCCACATTTACTGCATATTGCCATTTGTATTATATATGAAGATCAAAAAATAAGGAAGGTAATATCATATAAAAAGTAACTATATGATACACATACATACAATCTAAATACTTTGTTTGAAATATTGGGAAAACAAAACACTTCTGTCACCGATGTATTCATTCAAGGCATTACCTTGGCAGAAAGACATATTGCCAGAAATCCCTGCTTTGTTTTATCCTTAATTAGTCTGATAGATAGACAAAAATATTCTCTTTCATTTGTAGCAAACTCACAAACTGATTAATGATTTCCTCATAACTAATGAAGGAAAAAAATCCTTGTCTACAGAACATCTCAACTTTTGACAGACCACAGAAGCATTTTTAATGTGCCTTGATATCACTAATATCCTTAATCTGAAGGTCCTTAATCTATTCAGAATCATCCGGGGAAACTATGAATAAATTACCTCCATGGTGACATTTATTTGTAATATGGCTTTGGTTGATATCCTTCTTTCCTCATGTGATCATTAAAGTTTCACATGTAAGGTCTGGTGAATTTAGCAGAAGCATTTCAGTAAATGCATTTAATAATTTAGCAAAATAATACAAGTCTTCAATCAGAATTGGAAAATGAATGTTGCATTAAGATGCTGACCCTGTGAAGAGCTGTATAAAACAGAATGAAGAACTAGGTTCTGGAAAACAAGTGGAGCTGATTTTCAATCCAAAGAGCATAGTCCTCAATAAACATTGCAAAACCAGGCAATAATGTATACAAATCATCACTCAATGGGAATAGATTTCTTTATACACCATGGATGCACAGGAGAATGTTGTACCAGGAACTGTTTGCTAAATGGTGAGAATCAGATACTATTCTAATTTTGAATTAAAAATATCTATTTTTTTTGAGATAGTATGTTACAATTTGAAATCCTATATGAGATATTTTGGATACAAGTTAAAGGGAGATCTGCACTGTTTGAGATGTTTCTCTTATGTGATATGAGTCATTTTAAAAGACCCCAAATGGTTGTATTTTAGAAGATCCATGATGTTTTCCTCAGTGCCCAGGCTATTTAATGTCCACTGAAACAAGTGATCTGACCAACAAGACACTGTTGGTTGTGGAAGGTAGGTGTAAGCAAACTGACAGCTATGCTTCCATGAGTAAGCACACTTCAAAGAGCAACAAATCAATTATAATATTCTTGGTGAGACCCAATATTATGAAAAATGGAATGGAAATAAAAGTATTACTTTCTTCTTTTGTAATACTCCACTTATTATAACTTACAATTGATTGCACAACTGGGAAAAAAAAACTAAAATAGGCATCTGCCATGGTTTGTGAGTGGGAGGTTTAGGTGAAAGTAATCCATACTTTATCCAGATAGAGCTACCTGAAAGTATGTAGAACATAGAACATTACAGGCTCTTTAGCCCATGATATTTTGCCAACATTTTAACCTACTCTAAGATCAATCTAACCCTTCCTTCCTACATAACCTTCCATTTTTCTATCATCCATGGGCCTGTCTGAGTTTTCTAACTGCCCTAATGTATCTACCTCTCTCACTACCCCTTATCAAGGGGTTCCATGCACAGTCCTTCACACTCTGTGTAAAGAACTTCCATCTGGCATCCCCTCTACGTTTTTATCCAATCACCTTAAAATTTTGCCCACTTGCATTAGCCATTCCCTCCCTAGGACAAGGTCTTTGGCTGCCAAAAAGACAGAGCTACAAAGAAAAAATGTATGGTCCTGCTAATATTCATTTTATTTAATTAAGCTAAAGGTACGTAATAATTTTTATAAATATTAATTGGTATTGGTTGATTATTGTCACATGTACAAAAATACAGTGTTAGCTGGAGAGATTAAGAATTCCTCTTTAGCATAAAACATGTCCAATCAAGAGATTGATAGCAGCAGGATAGATGCTGTCCTTGAACCTGGTGGCAGGGGCTTTCGGTCTTTTGCATCTTCTACCCAAATGGTGGGGGGGGGGGGAAGATTAGAGAATGATCGGGGTGGGAGTGTCCTTGATTTTATATTTAAGGAGTGACTTTTCATGATTTTTGGTGTGTACAGATTTACAGTCATTGAACAGGACATAGAGCAAATATAGCACAGTGTGGGCCCTTTGGCCCATGATCTTGTGCCGATCTATATAAATCTACTCCATGATCAAGCTGATCCTTCCATCCTACACAGCCCATAGCTCTCCATTTTTCTCATCCATGTGTCTATCCAAGAATCTCTTAAACATCTCTAATATAGCTGACTGTACCACCACTATTGGCAGTACATTCCAGGGATTTTCAATTCTCTAAGTTACATACCTTCACTCACCTTAAAAAACGTCATCTGTTATTAGCCACCCTGGGAAAATGATGCTGATGGTCCACTCTGTGTATGCACCTTATCATCTTACGCACCTCTATCAAATCACCTCTCATCATAGCCATTAGTACTGACACTTCAGACCATGCTGTGGGTGCTGCGCACGAACAGTTGGTCGGAGGCATATGGCAGCCACTCGCCTTTTGTAGCCGACAGTTCCGACCCCCCAAAAGGAAGTATAGCAAGTTTGACTGAGAGCTTCTAGGTCTCTATTTGGCTGTCTGCCATTTTTGTTTACTTCTAGAAGGTGACCATTTCATTGCATTTGTTGAGCATAAACACCTCATGCACACGATAGCCAAACTATCAGACCCTTGGTCTGCACGGCAGAATGCCACCTGGCCTTCATATCCGAGTTCATAAATAATATACAGCTTCTCACGGCTAGCCATCGAGCCATACACTTAAGGGTTGACTATGCTGGCATGGCACCCCACCAAGTTACTGTCCCTGAGGCCCAGGCTTACTGAACAGCAGTCACGGGCCTGCGGTTGGCTGACATTAAGTTAAATGAATTTGGGTTTTTCTCCTGTGCGATGTCTAAACCAGTCACCCTTGCCCCATCATGCCTGCAAACTGGAGATGGACTGTTTTTAACTTTATACATGGCCTCTTGCATCCGGGCTGGAAGGCCTCACAGAAACTGGTTGCACTAAAGTTTGTTTGGCACGGCCTCAGAAAGGACAGGTGTGACTGGACTATAGCCTCTGTGGAGTGCCAGTGGTCAAAAATTAACTATTATGTTCAGGCACCATTGGCATCTTTTCAGGTCCCTGAGCAATGGTTTGAGCAAGTCAATGTGGACCTTGTTTGTCCTCTTCCTCCCTCCCAAAGTTTCATGTGACTTCTTACCATGATGGACCACATCAGCAGGTGGCCAGAGGCTGTCCCTCTGGCATCGACAGTGGCCGCAGACATGGCTCGGCATTCAACAGCACCTGGGTTGCTCTGTTCGGCACCCCATCTGACCATAGTCTCCAATTCATTTTAGACCTCTGGACTGTGATGGCCCAGAACCTCAGCGTTAGGCTACATCACACCCACAGTGTTTCACCCACAGTCCAAAGGCAGTTTCACTGCTCCTTAAAGGCTTCTCTGAGGGCTTCCCTGACAGATAAGTGTTGGCATGATCGTCTCCCATGGGTCCTGCTGAGGACCAGAACAGCTCCGAAAGAGGACCTGCTGTCATCCATGGCAGAGTTGGTATACGGGTAGCCATTACAGATGCCAGGTGATTTTATTCCATGACCGCCTGGTCAGCCTCTCAGTGTTCTACCCTCCTAAGTAACTGCAATTCTTTTGCACCTATTCCTACCTCATGGCTAACAGGACTCTTCGGTTCCTGTTGACATCCATTCTACTTCGTTTGTTTTCGCCTGCCATGATGCACACCGACATCCCCCTAGGCTCCCTTATGATGACCTGTTCCGCAGTTTGGAACGGAGAGAGAAAACATACATCATAGATACTGGGGTAAACCTGAACGTATTTTGGTAGATCACCTTAAAGCAGCCCACCAAGACGTGGAGTATTCCACTGCCGTGACCCTGGCCTCACAGCATCACCATGAGCGTGTCAGTGCACCTCTGGATGAGCCAGAGGCATCTGCGGTTTCTCCAACCATGGACACTGGACCCAAGCTGGGCATCTCGTCCAAGCTCCAGCCAGGCTCACAATGCCGGTTTTAGTGAATTCTGAAGGTGCCTGTGTAGGGTAACATAGTTGGGAGAAATGTACATACTTCACAACCACTGACATTGAGTTGGGGTTTCACTTTAAGAGGCTGGTCTGATATGATGGCGTTGTTATGTAAAAAATTTTAGTACAATTTTGTGTTTAGGTTTTAGAGTTCAATAAAATTTCAGTAAATACAAAACATCTCACTTGTATTGCATAAAACCTGGTCAATCACATTGCGGTCAGCTTTATTCAGGGAGAATATTTGTTCAAATGGACCCTAGAGCATTCTTCAGTAGCAAGCAGTTCTAAGCCTTTATACTTGTATTTAAATCAAAAATATGCCTGCTAAGCTAAAATCTGTAGATGCCGGAAATCTGAAATAAAAGCTTTAAATAAAAGTTTTAAATCCTACTGTTGCCTCAACCCTCCCTATTTCAGTCCTACAACACTTCGTATTCCTCAAATTGTCACCATTTGGAAACACTCACATTTAATCGTTCTACCATTGGTGGTACAGTATGCCTTCAGCTACTTAGACACTGAGCACTGGAGCCCCTTTCCTGAAACATTCCATTTTTCCACCTCTGTTACTTCCTAAGACCTGCTCCTTTGAGTCAGTAGTCAGTAAGGCAAATGAAATGTTAGCATTCGTTTTCAGAGAATGAGAATATGAAAGCAAGGATATTATGCTGGGGTTTTATATGCATTAATCAGACCACACTTGGAATACTGTGAGCAGTTTGAGCCCCTTATCGAAGAAGGGATGTGCCGGCATTGGAAAGGGAGATTCACAAGAATCATCTCAGGAATGGAAGAGTAACGTACGAGGAGCATTTGATGTCTCTGGGCCTGCACTCAGTGGAGTTTAGAAGAATGGGGGAGGGGGGGAATCTCATTGAAACCTATCTAATATTGAAAAGCCTAAACAGAGTGGATGTGAAGAGGATGTTTCCAATAGTGGGGGAGTCCAGGACCAGAGGGGCACAGCCTCAGTATACTAGAATTAACATTTAGAACAGATGAGTAAGAACTTTTTTTTAAAGGCAGATGGCCGTGAATCTGTGGAATTCATTGCCATGGATGTCTTTGGGTATATTCAAAGTGGAGGTTGAGTGAGGTTCTTGATTAGTAAGGGTGTCTAAGGTTACAGGGAGGAGGCAGGAGAATGGGCTAAGGGGGATAATTAATAAGTCGAAGTAGAATGATGGAGCAGATGTGATGGGCTGAATTGCCTAATTCTGCTCCTATGTCTTATGTTCTTATGTTATGAACTTTGAAAAAGTTTTGGACATCCCTTTAAATTCTCCTTTCATGACTTATCATCAAAGCATGTTTGATGTTACTTTTGGGGCAGTATTATTTAAAAAGGTATTTAAATATATATCGTAGCTGTTTTGGAGAACTCCTCAAAGAGCCAATATCTCCTAAATATTTAAAACCATAGGAGATGCATGAATTTACAAAATAATTGAATGAAAAGATCAAAATAAAAATATGATTTTGCAACATGACAGATACAGCCAAATTTCAAAACCAATCGATAATTTTTCAAAGCTAGAGTGCCATTTCATCATTTATAGCAGATCAAAATCTGATGGGCTGGCTACATTTAATTTGTGAAAGGTTTACTCAATGGATGACTTCAAAGTAAAGCAGAATGGGCTCAAATTAAACTGTAAAGTGTACGTGTATTTGTGGGTACAAATGACAGGATGAGTTTTTGAGAATGCCCTGGGAAAATCTTATTTATAATTGTTTGAAAAACGGTTAGATTTTCTCCTGTGAGATCACCAAATCTGCCCTTGGCCACTGATCTTCTAGCATTCCTCTGTAAACCAAATCCCTCTAGAGTGGTCTGGACTTTACTGCACAAGCCAGAAACCATCAAAATTTGGAAACACTTAAAAGCAATACAATGCAGGTACCTCTCCAAGTCACATCAAACTGATTTAGAAGTATATCAGCTCCCAGCTTCTCACATCATACCATGGGTGCCATGGTTGTGTAGTGGTTAGCACAACGCTATTACTCCTCGGGGCGCTGGAGTTTGGAGTTCAATCTCAGCATTCTCCGTAAGGAGTCTGCATACCTCCTCACCGTGGAAAGTGTCGTTTTTTTCCCAGTTACTCAGGTGTCCTCCAACAGTCCAAAGGCATACTGGGTTGGTTAATTGGTCATTGGATATTGTCCGGTGATGCGGTTAGGGTTAAATCAGGGTTGCCAGGGGTTGCTATGGTAGTGTGGCTCAAAGGGCTTGAATGGCCTACTCTGTGCTGTATCTCTAAATAAATTAAATTTCCCACTTCCCCCACCAACCTACCTTCTCCCTGTCACCAGTTTGTGCTCTTATTCTTTCCCCCACGTTTTATTCTGGTCTTTGCCTTCTTTCTTTCCTGTCCTGATGAAGGGACTTGGCCCAAAACATCAACTGTTCATTTCCCTCCAGGGATGCTGCCTGACCTATTGAGTTCCTCCAGCATTTTTTGTTTCATTGGAAATATTCAAATAGAGAAAACCGATTTCCACGTCATGCCTTCTCTGAATCAGCAGTCCGATCCATCCACTCGATTGAGAAGCCCTGGAGCAGGACCACCATGTTCAGTGTGTCTGAAGTGAAACAGAACTTAGCAATTCCTCATTTCTCTCTAATACACCAATCTTGCCCTTAGTTCCTCTATCTTATTCTCCGGTGACTATACATTAGAAAACAAGATGCCGGGTAGAGGAAGTTTCATACCCTAACATTTTTGTCTGGCTTTAAGTCCTTGTCACTGCCCACTCTTCCAGCAATGACAATGGCTGACCTTCATCCTCCTAAAGGTGCCGTACCTGCACTCCTGAGAGTCAAGTTCACTGAGTCCTTCAGGAGTTAGTAAAATCACTAGTTTGTTTAGATAGTTTAAAAGCAAGTTTCTTAAAGGAAAATAGTGGATGCGGCAATCTTGTTCCATTCTTGTTTGCCCAACTTGGAATATCTCATGATTAAGTCTCTGTTCTGATAACAGAGCAGGTTCTTCTGTATGATCCTGACCACAGTATACCTACTGCCAAAGGCATATGTTAAGCAAGCACTTGATATATGGAGTGCTGTGATTAGCAATGAGAAATAGCCTACTCTGAAGTCTGTCTCATCATTGCCAGGACTTCAATCAGACTCACATGAAGAAATCACTGCATAATTATCATCAACATATCACCTGCAGCACCAGGCTTCCCAACACACTTAACCATTTTTTTTTTTAAAAACACTATGATCAAGAATGTTAACCCCAATGCATTCTTAGATGTTATTCTGGGAAATCTGATCATCTGGCTGCCCTCCTATCTGCATACAAGCAGAGGCTACAGAGTAAGGCTCCAGCAGGGAATTAGAGGTGGAGAAGGTCAGCAACTTTAAATTCCAGTGCATCAAACCTGGGTTCAGCATATAAACGCAATTACTAACAAGGCATGATAGAGTCTACTTTTAAAAAAAATAAGTTTGCAAAGATTTGCATGTCATCTAAAACTTTTATAAATTTCAATAGATGCACAGTTAATGGAGCCATATTATAGACCACCTAAAAGTCCATGCAATTTGGAGGAACAAATTCGTTGAGGGGTCAACGTGTCTGATTACATCATGGCCTGGTATGAAAACGCTAATATCCTTGAATGGAAAAGCTACAAGAACTGGTGGATACAGACTAGACCATCACAGGCATTGAGCTCATCTGCAAGGAGCGCTGTCACAGGAAAGCAGCATCCATTATCAAGGACCCCCACCACACAGGCCATGCGCTCTTCTTGCTGGTGTCATCAGGAAGGTACAGGAGACTCAAAACGCACACCACAAGGTTCAGGAACAGTTATGACTCCTCAATTATCATGCTTCTGAGGCAGAGTGGATAACTTTACTCACCCCAACCCTAGGGTTCTGTTATTTTAGATGCAACAGAGCAGGAAGGAGTAAAGGGTTAGGGGTGATGTTCCTAGCAAGGGAAAATGTCAGGACAGTGCTCAGTCAGGGCAGCTTGGAGAACTTGTCTAGTGAAGCATAATGGGTGGAACTGAGGAACAAAAGAGGTATAGCTCCACTAATGGAGCTATATTACAGACCACCCAACAGTCCATGGGAATTAGAAAAACAAAAATCACAGACTGTTGCAAGAAAAAAGGTTGTGATAGTTAGTGATTTTAAACTTTCCATATATTGACTTCTACTCCCATACTGTAAAGGGACTAGATGGGATAGAGCTTGTCAAATGGTTTCAGGATTTTTTTTCTTATTCAGTACATTTAACTCCCAACAAGAGAGTGTGCAATGTTATGATACCAGCCCCCTCCTTTGTGAGAATCGCAAGAGCCCTAGTGAAGGGGGGGGGGGGGGTCAATGACCCAAGAGAAGAGAGAGACGTGCTGAATAGACACAGGAAATGGGAGATAGAGAGACGTGCTGAATACCGCGTTCCACCGGGATGTAGAATAAGGCGACCTTGACTATTGTCTCATGAAGACCACGTGTAAAGCCCTCGGGCAAAGTGGGCTGGTTGAGAGAGAGATTGACACCTGCAACCTGATTGACACCTGCGATCCCGTGAGGAAGTATAAAGGAGGGTCTGGGGGGGACGACCCCTTTAGACGCACCAAGGAGACACGATAGCGATCCCGTCGTAGCGGGAAGCCATTCTGAAGGAAGCCACGTGCGTTAGATTCCGAATCTGGAGTCTGTGGCTGGAATCACGGAAAACCGCTTTTAACTAACAACAGGGAAGCCTGCTCCCCTGATTCCACGGCTTTGCTTCGTAAGGACCCGGGCAAGTGTTCCTTTTCTCACCAATCTCTCTCTCTCCAACACGGGAAACCCAGCGGTTCCCAAAAGGCTGAAGCCTGCAGACTTCTGAATGACTTTTATATTTCCAAATGGACAATATATGATCCCCTAGACAACGATAGAGCTTATTTCTGATTGATTATTACTATACCTGCGCTTTAGATTGAATATTGATGACGTATGTTATCTGAATGTTTGTATTAACCTTACTTTTGTGCCCCTTTATAAATAAAAACGTTTGAAAATGGTACCATCAGACTTCAGCGGACCTCTCTATCTTTGCTGGTAAGTGATCCAGTTACGGGATACGTAACAACGTGGGGCCTCGTCTCGAGGTTTGAAACCAAATTGGGAGGGCAGTGAATTGGGTTTGTAAGTCAAAAAAAAAATTAATTTGGATCTGGTACGCGGGTAGCCAGACGGGAAACTAGCAAAGATGGACGTGGATGAATTTATGAAAAACCCGACTGTGGAGGTGCTAGAGGCGGCCACCAAATCAGACTTGTTAAATTTGGCGAAGGGATTGGACCTCACAGAAGTGAGGTCATCCATGAAAAAGCGGGAGGTGCGAGGGGCCATAACTCGGTATTACATTGGGAAGAATGTGTTCGAAGCTGAGGTATTGGAAAATATCCCTGAAAAAGTACCAGCGAGTGGGATGGATCAGCTAGAGTTGGGGAAATTAAGGTTGGAACATGAATTTAAAATGAAGCAGCTGGAAGCAGCTGAGAGAGAGAAAGAACGGGCTGAGAGAGAGAAAGAATGGGCTGAGAGAGAGAAAGAACGGGCTGAGAGAGAGAAAGAACGGGCTGAGAGAGAGAAAGAAAGGGAGCAGGAGCTCCAACTAAAGGGGTTAGAGGTGGAAAAAGAGCAGGACCAAGCTGAAAAGCAAAGACAGCATGAAATTCAGCTAAAAGAGCTAGAAGTAGCCGAGAACGAGAGGGAACGAGCCGAAAAGCAAAGAGAGTATGAGGAGAGACGAGAACAGAGGGAACATGACTTGGAGATGGAGAAGTTAAAGAAAGAGCGAAGAGATCTAGGGTTAGATCGAGACGAGAGGTTTAATGTTAGTCGGGAGTTGAGGGTAGTACCTCCATTCGAAGAGTCGGATGTTGATAGTTATTTCTTGCTTTTTGAAAAGGTGGCAGTAAATCAAAAGTGGCCCAAAGAGCAGTGGGTGGCGTTGTTACAAAGTGTGTTAAAGGGGAAGGCACAACGAGCATATGTGGAATTGGCCGTCGAGGAAGGGGAAGCGGAGAATTATGCCAAAGTAAAGGAGGCCATTCTCCGGAGTTACGAGCTCGTACCTGAAGCTTATAGACAAAGGTTCAGAAATTTACGGAAAAGGTGGAATCAAACGTATACCGAGCTAGCCTATGAAAAGGGTGTACTCTTGGACCGTTGGTGCACTGCGGAACAGGTGGATGGGGATTATGGGCGTATCAGGGAGTTATTTCTGATTGAGGAATTAAAAGGGTGTGTTCCGGAGGAGATCCGGATGTATTTGAATGAGAAGGCGAATAAGTCCATCTCAGAAATTGCTAGGTTCGCAGATGAATATGCCCTAACCCACAGGATAAAGTTTTCCTCGCCAAAAGGTTACCCGAGAGACCGTCGGAACGGTAGGGAAAGTCTGCCGGCTGAGGCAGAGGTCCCACTGGGAGCTAGTGGTAAGGTTGAGGGGGAAAGGCCAGGCGGCCAGAGATTTCCGGGCTTGACCTGTTTTAATTGTGGGAAGGGAGGACATATTGCCTGTAGGTGCTTTGCTCCGAGAAAGGAGCCAGAAAAAGGGAAAGCAGCGGTCCCTATCGGGTGTGCCGTGGTAATCAGTAAATCGACGAGAGAGCCCTGGGTAGACAGAGTACGAGAAGGGTCAGAGACTTGGCTGTCACCCGGAACCGTGTCCGTGAAGGGGGGAGACACACCCATTTCCGTCCGAATCTGGCGAGACACCGGGGCGGAGCTGTCGTTGATCCGCCGTGAGATACTAGATTTCGGTCGGAGAAGGGGAATGGTCGCCGTGAAGGGGATAGGTACAAGAATAGAAATGGTGCCCCTACATCAGGTAATTATGGATTGTGAGCTGGTATCTGGACCAGTCGAAATAGGGGTGCCATCAGAATTCCCGAGAACTGACGCGGACGTCCTCCTCGGAAATGATTTAGCCGGGGGGCAGGTTTGGACAAGGGTGACACGGCTCAAACAGCCTGTGAGGATTGCAGCCCCGCCCCTCACATCTCCAGTCTGTACCACAGGCGCGAGCATTCGCAGCCTGTCGAGAAAGGCAGCTGAGAAAGCGAGCAGTTTAAATCTGGCCAGTATTGATTTGGCCGAGACGGTCCTACCGACCCTGTACCACGAGGGTTCTGAGGGTGGTAAACCGAAGAGTAGTAAAGTGAAAGGGGTTAAGGAAGAGGAGCTAGATCTTCCCTTAGCGAAGAGAAAGGTCCTAGAGGTAGGAAATAAAGATGAGAAACGGAAAAAGCTGTTAAAAGGTCCAGAGTTGGACATGGATGATCTGTCGGGGGTGGCAGCCCTGTTTGAAGAAGTTGAGAGTTGTCAAGGTGTTCCCGATAATGAGATGAAGGCAGTCCTAGATGAAAAGGATGCCATTACCTTGGAGAGGTCTGCTGGGTTGGCAGACGATGTTATTTCAGCCCGTAGGGTTGAGTTTACTCCGGAAGGGAGTTGCCCAGAGAGGAACTGGGAGGATCAGGGGAATTTAGAATTTGAAAAGGGTACAGGTATTGAAAGCCTGGAAGAGGCAGATGTCCCGTTTGAGTGTGTCCAAGATGTGGACGCACGTGGTACTGAACCTAGTAATGGAGCTCAGGAAAAGTCTAAGGTATTTGTTTCAGTTGAAAAGGAATGCAGTCCCTGTGGGTTAGATGGACTAGGCTCAGTGAAGACAGGGTTAACCCTGGTAATTGGGGGAAGGGAGGGTTCCCAGGTGTTTGTACATGAAGGGGTGGTGAACCTTAAAGTGGAACTCGACCATGGGGGGATAAGGATTGTTATTGAAGGAAACGGAAAGTCTGTAGTTCCCAAATCGAAGGAAGAAATCTTAAACCTGGCAGATCGCTCACAGAGTGAGCCGGGAGATAGCGGGGCCCCCCACACTATTGTTATGCCAGGGTGGGGTGTGAAGAGGCCGCATTCGAAATGCTACTTGAACGAAGAGTTCGAATTAAAAACCAATAGCCTAAAGGGTCCTGACAAAAGGGATAGCCACCTGGGTAAAATTAAAGAATTGGGTGGAAATGGTCTAAGGGGTGTTGATAAAATGACCCCGATGAACGGGACGGGCGGGAGTTCACCACTCCAAATTACTCAAGTTCCCCACGGGGGGACTCACCGAAAAAGAGGCGACGGTTAATGGGGATGCCATTTTTAAACAGCAAAGCAGGTTGTACGGGTTTGCGCCAAAGCCTGTGAATAATAAAGACAGCCCCTTTGGAGACCTGCCGGTGAAGTGAAATGACCGAAACGATTAGTATTCGCATAAACTTTTGTAGATGCACCTAAGCTAAGATCACACCTCCTTAGTTTTGTTGCTGAAGAAAAAAAAAATAAATAGGTGGTTATTGAATTGAAGTCTGATGCTACAAGATTTTAGTACGGTACACAATGTTAAGATATTAAAGAAAGGGACACTGTAATCGTTAACTGTTTAGCTACTGACTTGAATGTATAACAGTAGTACTCTGTGAAAAGAAAGGATTGTGTATTGTGGTAGATTCAAAAAAATCCTGTAAGACTCTGTACCACTGTTTTTAACCGCTGGTAAAAAACGTTTAAGAGGGGAGGTGTTATGATACCAGCCCCCTCCTTTGTGAGAATCGCAAGAGCCCTAGTGAAGGGGTGGGGGGTCAATGACCCAAGAGAAGAGAGAGACGTGCTGAATAGACACAGGAAATGGGAGAGAGAGAGACGTGCTGAATACCGCGTTCCACCGGGATGTAGAATAAGGCGACCTTGACTATTGTCTCATGAAGACCACGTGTAAAGCCCTCGGGCAAAGTGGGCTGGTTGAGAGAGAGATTGACACCTGCAACCTGATTGACACCTGCGATCCCGTGAGGAAGTATAAAGGAGGGTCTGGGGGGGGACGACCCCTTCAGACGCACCAAGGAGACACGATAGTGATCCCGTCGTAGCGGGAAGCCATTCTGAAGGAAGCCACGTGCGTTAGATTCCGAATCGGGAGTCTGTGGCTGGAATCACGGAAAACCGCTTTTAACTAACAACAGGGAAGCCTGCTCCCCTGATTCCACGGCTTTGCTTCGTAAGGACCCGGGCAAGTGTTCCTTTTCTCACCAATCTCTCTCTCTCTCTCCAACACGGGAAACCCAGCGGTTCCCAAAAGGCTGAAGCCTGCAGACTTCTTAATGACTTTTATATTTCCAAATGGACAATATATAATCCCCTAGACAACGATAGAGCTTATTTCTGATTGATTATTACTATACCTGCGCTTTAGATTGAATATTGACGATGTATGTTATCTGAATGTTTGTATTAACCTCACTTTTGTGCCCCTTTATAAATAAAAACATTTGAAAATGGTACCATCAGACTTCAGCGGACCTCTCTATCTTTGCTGGTAAGTGATCCAGTTACGGGATACGTAACAGCAATATTTGATCTCCTATTAGGGATTGAGACAGGACAGATGACAGAAGTTTATTTAGGGGAACACTTTGTATCCAATGATCATAAAGCCATTAGTTGCAAAGTAAATATGGAAAAGGACAGGTCTGGTTCACATGTTGAGATTCTAAATTGGAGGAAGGCCAATTTTGATGGTATAAAGGATCTGGCACATGTGGATTGGGATAGGTAGTTTTCTGGGAAAGGTGTACTTGGTAAGTGGGAAGCCTTCAAAACTGAAATTTTGAGAGAACAAATCTTGTATGTGCCTGTCAGAATAAAAAGTTAAAGATAAGAGGTTTAGTGCACATTGGTTTTCAAGATATATTGAGGCCCTGATTAAGAGAAAAAAGGTGCATTGCAGCTATTGGCAGGTAAAAACAAATGAGGTACTTTTGAAGTATAAGAAATGCAAGAGAACACAAAGAAATCAGGAGGGCTAAAAGAAGGCATGAGGTCATCCCAGCAGACAAGGTGAAGAAGAATCCCAAGGGATTCTACAAACACGTTAAGAGCAAAGGATTGCAAGGGACAAAAATTGGCCCTCTGGAACATCGGAATGTCAATCAATGTGTGGAGTCAAAAGTGATGAGGGAAAATATTAAATAGATTTTGCATCTGTATTGACTCTGGAGAGAATCACAGAATCTTTAGAAGTGAAGCAAAATAGCTGTGAGGCCATGGACCTCATTCAGATTAGAGAGGAGGAGATGTTGGCTGTTTTGAGGCAAATTAGGGTGGATAAATCCCCAGGGACTGAGAAGGTGCTCCCTCAGATCCTGTAAGAGTCAAGTGCAGAAATTGTGGGGGCCCTAGCAGAGATACTTTAAGTTGTCTTTAGTGACAGGTGTGGTTCTGGAGGATAGCTACTGATGTTCCAGTACTTAAGAAAGGCTCTAAAAATAAACCTGGAAATTATTGGCTGGTGACCCTGACATTAGTTGTGGGAAAGCTATGAGAAGGTATTCTAAGGAACTGGATAAAGATGGACTGATTAGGGATAATCAGCATGGCTGTGTGTGTGGTAGGTTATGTCTAACCAGTCTTTGAGCTTTTTGAGGGATGTCACCAGGAAAGTTGATGAAGGTAAGGCAGAGGATGTTGTCTACATGAATATTAGGAAAACATTTGACAAGGTCCCTCATGGGAGGTTGGCATTCGAGATGAGGTAGTAAATTGGATTAGACATTGGTTTGTGGGAGAAGCTAGAGTGGTTTCCTCTCTGACTGGAGGCCTGTGACGAGTGGAGTGCCACAGGGATCGGTGCTGGGTCCTTTGTTGTTTGTCATCTATATCAATGCTCTGGATGATAATGTGATTAACTGGATCAGCAAATTTGTGGATGACACCAAGACCAGGGGTATAGTAGTCAGCAAGGAAGACAATCAGAGCTTGCAGCAGGATCTGAACCAGCTAGGAAAATGGGCTGAAAAATGGCAGATGGAATTTAATGCAGACAGGTATGGAATTGAGGAGTGTGGTAGAACAAAGTGATCAGGGAATAGAAGTTGGCAGAACAGGTAGATAGGGTCACAAAGAAAGCTTTTGGCACACTGACCTTCATAAATCAAAGTTGTCAGGACGCTGGAGCAGGGATCCATTTGAAGATCAGTACTGTGCACTTAGTGATATTAATTGAGTAACAAATCCCAAGGTGCAAACAAAGTCAGCATCAAAGTTCAGGCAGAGATCAAAACATCCAGAGAAATCCAAAAACCAGAATCAGGCAGACTCGACAGACAGACATGAATATAACAAAGGTTCAGGAAAATTGACTGTCACAAGCAGGTGAAAACACAGGACTGAAATACACTGAGAAATAAACAGAGAGGCAGATGATAGGTGGAGCACAATGAGGCGCAGGTGGCAGCAATACAGGTAATGATGAGAAGCAGATGAGAGACGGAGTACTCAGTGATACAGGGGCTGGAGTAGAGCAGGAGTGGGGACAGGAGCACATGGCAATACAAAACCACAGACTGACAGCTATGAGGAAAACACACAAAAAGGCAGAGTTCAACTGGAGGTACTGACAAAAGTGTTGAGTACAGGAGATAGGATGTTATGCTGAAGTTGTAAAAGATGCTGGTGAGGCGTAATTTGGAGTATTATGTGCAGTTTTGGTTACCTACCTACAGGAAAAATGTAAATAAGGTTGAAAAAGTACAGAGAAAATTTACATGGATGTTGTTGGGACTGGAAGACCTGAGTTATAAGCAAAGATTGATTAAGTTATGGCTTTATTCCTTGCAACGAAGATGATTGACCGGAAATTTGATAGAGTTATACAAAATTATGATGGGTATAGATAGGGCAAATGCAAGTAGGATTTTTCCACTGAGTATGGCTGGGGATACAACTAGAGGACATGGGTTAAGTGTGAAATGTGAAAAGTTTAAGGGGAACATAAGGGGAAACATCTTCATCAGAGAATGTTGAGAGTGTGGACTGAGCTGCCAGGGCAAGTGCTGCATGCAAGCTTGATTTCAGCATTTCAGAGAAGTTTGGGTAGTTACAAGGGTGACAGGGGTAAGGAGAGCTCAGGTCTGGATGCATTAGGCATGGACTAGATAGACTGAAGAGCTGGTTTTAATGCTGTTCTTTTCTATAACTCCACAACCTGTGGACTAACTTTCAAAGACTCTATAATTCACCTTCTCAATATTTGTTTGTTTCTTTGTTTGTTTATTTATTTGTTATTTTATTTTTGTTGGCTTGTGCACATCGGTTGCTTTTCTGTCTTTGATGCTGATTTTTCATTGATTCTATTGCATTTCTAATTATTAACCATGAATGCATGCAAGAAAATGAACTCAGTATAGTATGTGCTGATTATTAATTTACTTTTTCAACTTTGAAATTGATATTTTTTATCACTGGGTCTGTCACTAGGAATAGCATTGTGGGAGAATCTTCACCAGAGGAGTGCAGGGGCCCACCATCATCTTCCAAATCAACTAAAATAGCCTATTTTCTATTTGCCTGCTGCATACAATCAAACTGCTATATTTGTTCAAAGTTAAACTTAGACAGGGTCAGTGGGCTGATCTCTCAATTCACAGCAAGGATGCCTGCCGAAGATTGTGTTGACCATCTGGAGAAGTCCTCTAGAACAGTGCAGGTACAGCTACATCATTTAGTGGTGCAGCAAGAGGTGCCTGTTCTGTTTGGCAGGTCCCAGCATAGGATGACATGACTTTTATGGTGAAACAAGGTAGTATCCTGGAAGAACTTCTACCACCAGGGCAGAAGATCTGTCCACAGGCAATGGCCATGACCAAACTTCCTGGAATGAGGCTTTAGTTTGTGGCGTCACCTGGCTCGGTGAAGAAGGATGGGTTAAATCCTGAATATTGCAAGAACAAATAACCTTAACACTATTTACTCTGTGAACTTCATGTGAGCAAGGAATTCCTTTGCGCCCTGATGCTTTTGACAATAAACTAATGTGAATCTGAATCTGAACGTGAGCATGTGTTGAGCGGTCTGGTGCTTCTGTACAATTTAATGCCCTTTGCAGAATTTCTAGTGGACAATTGCTCTCCTCCAAAAGAGATACCAATTTCATCCAAAAGATGGAATAGATTCTCATTAGGTCTCAGAATCTATCAGATAAACATGTTTTTTGGAACTAGTAACTGATGTATTTCTTATTGCTGGGCTAGCATTCACTATTCTCTTTCAGGTTGTAAAGATGGATTGTCGATAGCAAACATCGAGAATGCACAACGTCAATACTAGACATTCTCTTCTGTTTCTAATCAATAAATGCAGAGTTACTGAACAGGACAATGTTACTCCTGTTGATGGTATCCAACAATAAAATGAAGCTGGAAGCTTTAGCAGACTGTAAACTGCTGCAGAACGAAATGATTCTCTTGTTTTCCTGTTTCCGATTGCTGGGCCTTGTTTTAAACACAGAGTGATTTATTAGTTTCACAATCCATATGTTATCAGTTAGAGAAGCAAAGACTGCTATCAAGAAACAGGCAATACCTAAGCTCAAAGTACAGATGCTGGCAATCCAAGGCCACACACACAATTGCTGGAGGACCTCAGCAAGTCAGGCAGCATATGTGAAAATGAATAAACAGTTGACGTTTCGGGACAAGACCCTTCTTCAGGACTGGAAAGGAACAGGGAAGATGTCAGAATAAAAAGGAGGGGGGAGGGGCAGGAGGGTAGCTAGGTGATAGGTGAAGCCAATGGCATAAAGGACTGGAGAACGAATCTGATAGGAGAGGAGAGTGGGCCATAGGAGAAAGGGAAGGAGGAGGTGATAGGCAGGTGAGAAGAGGTAAGAGGCCAGAATGGAAAATAGAAGAAGAGGGGAGGGGGAGGTAAATATTTTTCCACTGGAAGGAGAAAATGATATACATGGCATCAGGTTGGAGGCTACCCAGACGGAATATAAGGTGTTGCTCTTCCACCGACTGTGGCCTCATCTTGGCACAAGAGGATGCAATGGACTGACATGTTGGAATCGGAATGGGAATTAAAATGTTTGGCCACTGGGAAGTTCTGCTTTTGGTGGATGGAGTGGACGTGCTTGTTCAATGAATTAACTTTCTGTAAATTAGTACAGCTACAATAAATTTATTCCACAAAAGGAATCATGAATGACTGCTTTCAGTACAATTTTCTGGAATTCACATTGTCCACCATTCTGGCAAATTGCCAAACTATTAATTTTGCATAGTTAATGGCAGAGCACCCTGATAATAAAAACTCACAGATGAATTCCAGACATATCAAAGATATGCATGAAATACAAAAATTGTATTTTAGCCTCCATATTGCCAATTGTGTTCACGTTTTCAAGACCTTCTTACTTTTGATGTGTTTAGGCCACCAGGTTATCATCTTGCACCTTTTGTAAAATGAATCACATCTCTCCTTGTCTATTTGCACCTTCCTCTTTGTAGCATAGTCACTCTGTTCACAAACCTACCGCAGCTGCCAATCCAGCAACACTGACAGATTAAAGTTCTCATACTTCTTCGTAAATCTCAACATTACTAAATACAGCTTTACAAATCATCATGCACTCAGCCCTTCCCTAGTTCTGGTCTCTTCCTGATCACCAATGCTTCATTTTTGACAACCATTCCTTCATCTGCCTAGACCCTTCTTCCAAGCTGCCTCTCTTTCCTTATTTAAGTGTTTATCATTATTTTATTTATTTATTTATTGGATCACACTGCCCAACAATCCCCCGATTTAATCCTAGCCTAATCATAGGACAATTTACAATTTAATTTACCAATTAAGCTACCAACTAGTACACCTTTGGACTGTGGGAGGAAACTGGAACACCTGGTGGAAGCCCATGCTGTCCTTACAGACTCCTTACAGGCAGCAGCAGGAATTGAACCTGGGTTGCCTATATTGTAATGCATTGTGCTAACCACTACGCCACGGTGCTGCCCATCTACAACAAAGGTTTTTCTTCTGACGTGGCTTTATATAGCTTATTGGGTTATTGTTTTAATATTGCCACATATATTGTATGGTGAAAAGCTTATATTGCATACTGGTCAAAATGATCAAATTATTATGCAGTGCATTGAGCTAGGATAAAATAAAACAACAACAATGCAGAATAAAGTGTAACCGCTACAGAAAGAGTGCATTGTAGGCAATTGATAAAGTGCAAAATCATAACAAGGTAGATTGTAAGGCCAAGAAACCATTTTATTTGACAAGAGGTCCATTTAGGAATCTTTCTTTGAGCCTGTTGGAATGTACTTTCAGGCTTTGGTATCTTCTGCCTGATGGGAGAGGGGAGAAAAGAGAATGCTCATGGTGGGTGACGTCTTTGATTATGCTGACCACTCTACCAAGGCAGTAAGAATTAAAGATGAAGTCCATAAAGAGGAGGTTGGTCCCTGTGATGTGCTAAGCAGTGAGATAGCTCTCTGCAGTTTCTTGCAGTTTAGTTGCACCATTTCTTTGCTAAACCTACTGCCAAGCAGTTTGATAACTTTTACTGCATTATGATTGCCATTTAATTGTAAATTGTTGTTACTGGAGCTGTCCTGGGAAAAATGAATTTTAAAGTGTCATCAGAATTTTAAAATTTGTGGATAGTCAAGGAGTTTCCTAAATGAGCAGATCCCATATTTTCATCTCCTTAATGTAAATAATACTTCAACTGAAGAACACTTGGAAAGTGGTTGAGTGAGAAAATGGAAGCTGGGTCTAAAACACATGCCCTTGGAATGAAGGACAATTGAAGCACTAATTACCAGTAACTATTGGCAGTGTTGAAGTACTCTGACACAGGGCTATTACATGCAATCTCATGCAGTCTTAGGTACTCTGGCCCAAAGTGCTTCTGTAATTGTGCTCTGCAATGTCTGACAATTCTGATGAAGTGCCGATGTAACAAAGCTGAACTTGATGCCTCTATTCATTGTGAAACATCAAATTGAGATCATGTGTTTCCTGACAAAGGAGGTATCAGAAAGTAAAGCACCTTTACCATCATCTGTCTTGAAGATTGACATATATTGAAGACGTTACAAGCTCTTCAGAAAGGTGGGCTACTCACGTATCCTATCTGTGGAGTATTCATCAGACTATATTGTTGGTGTGCACTGGGACTACATCTACTATGTTTGGGAACATTAAGACTGTGACAGAACATCTATCAGATGAATGAATCAATATTACTAAGGGTTTTCCAACTCTTAAGCTGTCAAGGTGACAAATGCTTTACAAAGGGTAGTCAAGTCTAGTCTTAAATTTTATAATATGTTTAATATATGTATATATAACTGAGGTTTTTCAGGTAAATGTATCACTGATTTCAATTCCGATAATCGAAGTGATTCTGCTTCAATTTTTTTCAACAAGGGAAGAGATAACTATGTACATACTTTCAGAAGAGAAAATAGATTTGTATTTGAAGCAGGGAATATATAGAGCTGCAGAGGCAGTGAGATTAGTTTTGGATTACCCAGCCAAGGCATTGATGGGCTAGGAAACCTATGTTGTGCTGTAGCATTGATGGGTCCATGGCATTAACATGCAGACGGTGTAGAACATCTTAATCAAAGACAGTCAGCATTGATGTTCCAAAGAAAGACAGTGCCTGAGTCAATATTGAATATTTCCAGGAGGTAATGGGGAGGATAGATGAGAATTGGTAAGTTAGTAAATTGGTTTATTCCTGTCAATGAGATGAGTGCAAATCTTTGTTTTTCATGCCATCCAATGGTGCATTGAGGAAAGAACAAGGTAAGACAATAGTCAAATGCAGAATGAAGTGTCACAGGTATAGAGAAATTGTAGTGCAGGAAGTCAATAAAATGCAAGACCATAATGAGGTAGAGGGTGAGGCCAAGGGTCCATGTTAGTGAACTAGGGGACAATTCAATATTCTTTTAACAGTGGGATAGAAGCTGTGTCTGCTGGTACATGCTTTCAGGCTTTTGTATCTTCTGCCTGATTTGGGGGGGGGGGGGGGGATAGACAGAAGAGAGAATATCTGCATTGAGTGGGATCTTTCATTATTTTGGGTGCTTTACCAACACAGTGAGAATTGTAGATAGAGTCCAAGGAGGGGAGACTGGTTTCTGTGATGTGTAGAGCTGTTCCACAACTCTCTGCAGTTTCATGCAGTCACAGGCAGAACAGTTGCCATAATGCATCTGGATTGGATGCTTTTGATGGAGCATCAATAAAAACTGATGAAAGTTGTTGCATATTTAATATTTTAGTAATATTTGAGTAATATTGTAAATATATTGTTTGCTTAAGCATCCTTTGTTGCTTATACAATTCATCATACTTATACGCACAAAATGCTTGAATTTAATACGTCATATATGTGCACCTTGCTTAAAGTAAAAATAAATGTATAGGAGTTATCTCCTGGCTCTGTGTTTTTTCCTTCAATTAGTTTTATGTTTTGGAGTTAAAAAACATAAGAGTCATAGGAGTCAAGCCATATTACTTAGCCTTCCTAAGGTATTAGGGCCAGGGCAGTCTCGCGGTAATGCTTCAAGCTCCTAGGAGCTTGAAACTTTCAACTTTTTCAGCACCGTTGATGTAAACAGGAGAATTTCTCTCTTCTGAACTTCAATGACCAGGTGTTTTATTTTAATTATATTGAGGGGAAAGTTGTCATGACTTTCACAAACTTCTGTAGATTCACAGTGGAGAGTCCTAACTGTTAACATCATAGTATGGTATGGAAACACCAAAACTAGCATCCATCATCAAGGGACCTCCACCATTCAGGCCATGTCCTCTTCTCATTAGTACCATCAAGCAGGAGGTACAGGAGCCTTGGGTCCCACACCAACAAGTTCAGAAAGTTATTACCCTTCAACTTTCAGGCTCCTGAACCAGCATGGATAACCTCAATCACTACTACTCTGAACTGAATCTATAACCTACAAGCTCACTTTCACGGATGCTTTGCAACTCTGGTTCTCAGTATTATCATTTTTTTTAAATTTGCACTGATTGTCTTCTTTTGCACCTTGGTTGTTTGTGAGTCTTTGTCTCCTTGTATATAGCTTTTTGTGAAATAATAATGCATTTTCTTTATTTTCCTGTAAATACATGCAAGAAAATGAATCACAAGGTAGTATTTGGCACAAATACAGTACTGTGCAGAAGTCTTAGGCACCCTAGATATATACATATACCTAAGACTTTTACACAGAATTGTATGTACTTTGATAATAATTTTACTTTGAACTTTTGATACCATGCCACTCAGCTCTCTATTTTCTTTCTGTATTCCATCTCATCATTATTTGATATTGAGCATTGGTAGTAGTCTAAATAAACATAAAAATGTTCTGTTATGCCCACAGGACAGTTCAATTTAATCAAAGGTAAAAGTATTGGAACTTCCAAAGGAAAACAGCAAATTGATCAAAATTGGCTATTGGCAGAAAGCAAAAGATAAAGGCTATTGAAGTTTATGAGCCTAGAAAGTATTTTGCAAAGGAACTCTGTAGATTTGTTTGCTTTTTAGAATTTCTATTAGTAGTGTGATGTTAAGTGTAGGGGGATGGCAACAAGGATTGCAGATAATAACCTAAAACAACTTTACAATGAGAAGAAAATGATAAATTGCATGTAGGTAACAATTGACTGGTCAGGTGAGCAAAAAGTGATAAATAGAAGGTCAAGAGAAAACCAGACAGTATTTCCAATGAATGTCTTGATACTAAGAAGTGTAAGGGGACAGATGAATCTTAAATTGCATATCTACAAATCTCTGAAGATAGGAATTCAGGTAGATAAGGCAGTTAGTTACAAGGGCGCTCAATTGGATACTCTCTGTTATCAATCAAAACTTAACTAAAATTAAGATTAAGTAAGATACAATAAAAACATATAAAACATGAGGTAGGCATCAGCTAGAGTAATGCTTTCAGTTCAGGCAGCAAATTACAAGACAATCTGGAATTTTTTTGTATAATTGTAAAGCTTATTTAGGTTGTTTTCTTTGGAAAAGTGTATTTTTGGATTTAATTTAATCAATGTGTATCTAATTATGAGAAGTTTGAAGTGAATTAAAAATATCAGAAAGCAATAAAAAAACAGTTGCCATGGAGTTAAGGTAAAAAGATTAGAGGAGGATGAAGAAAAAAGTACTTTCACCCAAGTGGTACTAGGTATGTGAGAGAGTGATGAAGAGATCTGCATAAAATGTGCTTAGATATGGACTTGTTATGCAGTTGCCAATGGCTGTAAAAATGTTGAAAATGTGGTCAGCTCCTTCATAGATAGCGTGGACATGTTTGGTTAAAATTTCTCCCAGTGCAATAAATTTCTGGAGATTTAGATCTTAATGTGCTGGAGTGTTGATGCCAATCACCAGTTGAAAATGACCACATAACGCTACTAACAGCTTAAGTTCATAAAGTGACCTTGATAGATTTTAAAAAATTTGCTTCAAAGAGGGATTACCAAGCAAAACACTGAGAATTTCATTTGAAGGGTGACTATAAATATGGTCAATGAAGTTAACGATCCAAATGGTGGTAAGATTTACAGAGAATTTTTCAGAAGCCCTGTATTTTCCAGGAAATCAGTAAATAACCAATTTGAGAAACCCAATGATCTCTGATCATTACATGGTAGAGAAGGTTACAGAGATGGGAAGGGCTAAGACCTTAAAGAGATTGAATATGAATATCAGTGAACTGATGCACAGGAAAAAAGGAGTCAATGGGAACACGGGGTATATAGAAAGAGAAGCACTTTGTCATTGAATACTGGGGCTAAAAGAAAGACAAAAAATGGATAGCAGCTTAATGAGAATGGGTCAAGCAAGTAAGAAGTAGATTCTGTGGGACAGAGGAGTTTGAAGAGGATGGAGGAGGAAATAGTAAGTAAACTAGAAACAGAACTGATTAAATATTGCTTGATTTCCAAGAGGAAAAACGTCAACAGGAAAATGCAATTAATTCCAAGTGTACTTTTGGAAACAGATGTCAAAATTATTCATATTTCTATGAAATACAGAAGACCTCAGCCGCTTGCTGGAGATATTTTACTGTAATCTCTTCAAATTAATGAGAGCTTCAGAATAGCTTTACTACTTTAACCAAGTTAAAATAAAGAAAATACTTGTAATTCAACTAAGGCTTGGAAAGGTTGTGGATTGCCATCAGAAATTAAATTACAGGCTTTCAATTTTTTACTCTGCATCATTTATTTAGTTTTACAATCTATTTCAATATACTAATTCAAAAGTAGTTCAAGGCTCAATGTATCTACTAGATTGTTTTTTCCAAACACACTTCAGTTTAATTGATTTTGAAGACCAAGAGAATTCCTCCTGGAGTCATTACAGACATTTATGCCTGACGTGAAACTTGGTCACATTTCTGTTTATGGATCCTTGCTCTGTATCCATGGAAAATCACATTTACCTGCATTACATATTCAGCAAACATTGGTGTGTTTAATTAAATGTGAAACACTTTGGAATATCCTGAAGTAGTGAAAGGCATCATATAAATGCAGATCCTTGTTTTCCTTATTTCTGGTTGGTTTCCCTGTACACTTATAGGTATCAATAATGGTTTGTAATCCTTAGAAACAGTGTAATTGTTTTTGGAACAATTCCCATTTTGTCTCTGCATCTCATTACTTAATTGCACAGTGCATCCAGGGACACTTTGCTTTACAACCACAGCAATGTTTATAACTGTTCCTTACTGCAGTGCTATTTGTGTTTTCTCTTCTAGTATCCCCATGCTCCTCCATCAATTTCCTATGAGCTTTGTTTGTTGCCTTACCTCACCACCTCTGTCATTTCCTTTTTCTCACTACTTCCTTTCTGCTTTGATATCTCTTCATCTTTTTTCTCCTTCACATCTGCTTGGTGACTGCAGTTGATATTCCCAGTTGACCAGTGCTGTTTCTACATGTTTGCCAAGTGTCTGTGTAATGTCTCAGAGAGTGCTTTATGCATACAATTTAGTTTATTATTTTAGAGTGCACACTGCATTTTATCTAAAGTAGCATAATTTATTCCAAGAAGCCTTTAATTCTATTTGTTATTGTCTCATACATCTCATCAATCACTAGCTGGCTGCTACCAATTTTATAGCAATAAGAGAGGCACTTGTTAATTTTTATAAAATTATCAAATAAACTTGACAAAGAGAGCACTTAACATCAAGGTTGTGTATTTTCTTCAATAGGTTTTACGGCCATTATTGTGCAGTTTGGTTACATTTTAAGAGTCAAGTGTCCATTTCAATTCATTTCATTATATTCAAGTAATGTTCTCCTCATAATTAGGAAGCTCTGCTGAGGTAAATCCTGATTATCGTTATCTTATTTAATGAGCATTTTAGCTTTAAGAACATTTGTGCCTTCCCTTTTAACTCCTTCCCAGAGAAGCTATGATAACAAAAGAATGTGAACTTTTCTATGCAGGGTTCATCATGTTTTCTGAATTACTTGAAAAAGATCACTCAAGGTTGGCAAAAGAAGCACTTCTTAGTTTACAAGTACCTAGCATATGAATTTGGAAGTCCGTTCAGATGGATTTTCTAGTTGTTGCAGACATCTTCTGCTGGGTGAGAATGTGCTTCACAGTCACATTTGAGTTCAGGTTACAGATGGTTCACAGATACAGAACTCTGCCCTAACCTAGGGAGGACTTTTATTACCTTAATCTTCATATGCTGTGGTTCAGAATCAAGGAAAATTACTTCCACTTGGATTTTGGGGGTTCTCAGCTTACTGTTCAGGCCAATGTGGGAATCACAGACCCTTCTTCAGATAAGGAAAGAGGCACTGGCTGTGTACCCTTTTTGGGATGACGCATCCCTTCTTACATATATGCAGGGGTTCCTGTCAATGCCATCCTGAAGGTTCATTCTCCACTTCAAGTGGTTACAGGCCAGTGAGTCCCAGGAATCAGTGGAATGGGGCATTTTCTCAAGAAGGTTTTAAAAATATAATTGGGATATTTTGCTTTGTTGGCTTGGTAACAGAGCTTAAAATATGGTGCCTATGTCAGGTGCTTGGCAGCCAATGTGCGAAACCACACTGCCCACAAAATGGAATCAATTGAGGGTAATCTGTACCTCAGCAGGGAGTACAACAATTCCGATAATAAAAGGAAGTTCATGGATCAGGTGATTGGTGGGCAGAGGAGGAGTGTTAAGGCTGGTTTATACTTGTGCATACGGGCTATGTCGCAGCCTACACTGTGGCCCTGATTTTCACTTCTGCGTCGCTCTACGCCATAGCGAGCATGAGTTGGTGTGTGCCAAAATGTTAGTTGGCAGTGGGGTTTCTATGCCACTGTGTTGAGTTTCTTCGTGAGAGGCATGGATGAGGAAATGCACTTGAAACATTTTCACATGTCAGCAGGTAGACTTGACGATTTGGTTCATCTATTTCGCATCGGTGTACGCACAGCTTACAGACATGGCGGAGAAGAAGCAACCGGAAATGCGTTGGAGGAAATGTGATGCTACCAAGCGGACCAATCACAGTTGTTGCGGTCTGCATCTCCGCGACACGTGAATAACTTTTCTGGAAAGCTGGTACACGTCACCCTACTGTGTAGGGTATGCTATAGGGTACACGTTACCTACGGAGTCAATGCGACGCACAAGTATAAATCAGCCTTAAGACAGCAGGCAGGTTGCACCAGATAGGGAGGGAAGTGGAGAAACAGTGGCAGGTGGATGATAGATGGAGGCAGACATGGAGAGATGAAGAAAAGTATGAGACAGACGAAGTAAGGTGCAGGTCTGATTCTAGTTCTATCTGCCATTCACTCCTGGCCTAGAGGCTCCCATTATCAGCAACCTTACTTACCAGATTCCTTTATGTTCTCACTTATCTCCCTCCAGCAGCTGTCTCCAACATTCACACTCCCCTCATCTACCTTGCATTATTCCTCTCTTTTTGCCTTTCTCAATTGATCAATGACCCATCACTTTCTCCCAACACAAAAGATTCCGCAGATGCTGGGAAACTTGAGCAACACAAAGTACTGGAGGGACTCAATATGTCAGGCAGCACCTATGGAGTGGAGTAAACAGTTGATATTTCAGGTCAAGACCCTTCATCAGGATTGGAAAGGAAGGGTGAAAAAAAAATTAGAATTAGGTGATTCTACATCGACCTAGAATCACCTTTTAGATCTACGTCGAGTCCCATCGATGTCGATGAGGCTACACTAGAAGTACTGGATGTAGTAGATGATCCCAACAGATTCGTAGGAGAAATGTCTCCAACTCCACCTTCCTTCCCCTCCCCTCACTGGCCTAACCAGTTTGTCATCTTACAACTCTTTCTCAGTCCACCAATCACATTGGACCTTGGTGTCACCACTCCCCTTCTCCCCTTTATACTGGCCATCTCACCTCTCCACTCTCAGTCCCATTGCAAGCTTTCAATCTGAATCATGAGCAATTCTTTTCCTCCCTCAGGTGCTAGTTAACCCTTTGAGTTCCTCCAGCTGATTGCAAATACGCGGCAGGCCAGGCAGCAACTGAGGAAGGGATTTTGAACAGAAATGCAGGCCCTTTTGACAATAATCTTACAGTCCATCATCTTTGCAATACTTCCATTTTCCCTGATTGATCCTAATGGAATTTGGAAGATTTAACTGCTTGAGGACTTAGTCCAGTACGAAGAGCAGTGATACTTAATCCTGCATTTATAAAGAAAAACAAAATTGTCACATATGACTCATAGGAGCATTTAATATGGTGTTTCGTAGCTTGGAACTATTATTTTAGAAGCTTGTGTTACATTCCCTCTTAGTAGAGCAGTGTGTAAAGTAATTATTCTAAATGGCATTTTAGAGTCATTGAGTTTGAGAGCTATTTGAAGTCTGTGAATCCTGGAGCAGTTATTAGCTTGGTTACAGCTGTCACATTAACTCTTGTGGCAGAAATAATAGAACTTGCTTTGATTTATTCACTGCATTGTTTAACATTTCAAGTAGAACACCTATCAGATCAGTTAACAGTTACTTATTAGGAATTGCAATGACTTGTTATGGTTTTAAATATGCTGCTGATAAGGTTGAGTTCTATGCATTCAGAATTTCTGGAATGTGTTGAAGGGAGCAACTCAGATTAACCATCGGGGGGGAAGCAAGAGGAATTTTACCCCTTTACCCCTCTCACTTCATCCCCCCCCCCCCCGGGAGGCTTTCAGAATCAGAATTAGTTTTAATATCACTGGCATATGTCATGAATTATGTTATTCTATGGCAGCAGTACATTGCAATACGTGATAAATATAGTAAGAAATATATATAACAATTTAAATTCAATAAGAAGTGCACAAAGAGACCAAAAATAATAGTGATAAAGTGAACATGGGTTTACTGTCCATTCAGAAATCTGATAGCAGTGGGGAAGAAGCTGTTTTCAGAACATTGAGTGTGTATTTTCAGGCTCCTACCCCTCCCCCTTGATGGTAGCAATGAGATGAAGGCATGTCCTGGATGATGAAGGTCCTTAGATTGGATTAGTTTTATTTGTCACACGTACATCAAACCATATAGTGAAATGTGTTGTTCGTGTCAAATCAAATCACGGAGGATTGCACTGGGCAGCCCGCAAGTGTTGCCACGATTCATTGACGGATGCCACCTTTTTGAGGCATCGCCTTTTGAAGATGTCCTCGATGCTGGGGAGATTAGTGCCCATGATGGAGCTGGTAGAGTTCACAACTTTCTGCAGCTTTTTCCGATCCTGTGCAGTGGCCCCTCCATACCAGACGGTGATGCAACCCTGAGAGTGCTCTCCACGGTACTTCTGCAGAAATTTGCGGGAATCGTTGGTGACATACCAAATCTCCTCAAATGCCGAATAAAGTAAAGCCACTGTCATTCCTTCTTTGTAATTGCATCAATATGTTAGGCTCAGGATAGAACTTCAGAGATGTTGACACCAGGAACTTGAAACTGCTCACCCTTTCCACTGCTGATCCCTCGATGGGGACTGGTCTGTCGTCCCGCGACATCCCCTTCCTGAAGTCCACAATCAATTCCTTGGTTTTACTGACGATGAGTGCAGGGTTGCTGTTGTAACAGCACTCAACCAGGGTACTCTCGTACGCCTTCTCATCACCATTTGAAATTCTGTCAACAATTGGCAAATTTATAGATGACAGTTGAGCTGTATCAAGCCACACAGTTGTAGGTGTAGAGAGAGTAGAACAGTGGGCTAGGCACGCATCCTTGAGGTGCACCAGTGTTTTGAATGTCAGCGAAGGCAAGACGTTATTTCCCATCTACACTGACTGTCGTCTCCCAATGGGGGGAGGTACAGAGTCCCAGGAGTGGGAGCTTGTTGATCAGTACTAAGGATTTCAAGATTCATTCCCTCATTAGTTTCCAGGAAATAAAAACTCCTTCATATACTGTGGAGAATATCTAAAGTATACGGTCATAAAGTGGTTAAAATTAGTTCCAGTTCTTAAATTTGATTGGTTAAGGAAGTGTACATTTACAAGCTCATTGACTTAGGTCTCAACTGCCCTCTCAAAACTGGCTCTGTCTCCTGCTGTCAGCAACTCACAGCCAATTTGACAGTAAATGGGGAAGGATAAACCCAACTAACAAGTGACTTGTGTTGGCTTGTCATATAAATTTTGATCCATTATCAATTAACTTTACCATATTTTCTGGATCATATCAAACAAATTTATTAAACAATGTCTAATTATTTTAATATAGAATTTAAAATAAACTGCTATCTGTTTGATGGTTAAGTTTCTTGCCATTCAACTGTATACCACCAAATGAAACAACATTTCTCTGGACCAAGATGCACAGCACAGTACACATGACTCATAGTACATATTACCTAAAATAAATTAACAAATAATAAGGGGCATTTCCAGCACAAGCTAAGAAGCCAACACTATAACACTACTGGCACGTCATATGTGATGAGTCCTGAGTGGTGGCAGGGAGTTCAGTAGTTTCATGATCATTCTGCAAATTTCTCAAGATATCAACGAAAAAGATTCTTAAGCAAATTAGTTTTCATAGCACAAACATTTTGTAGTATTTCTTCAAAAGCATCTAAGATAGCCATGAATTAGATCATATTTTATGACAGATTCCACCTAAATGTCTTAATCCTTCCTATGAATGTATAAAGTAAACAAGTAAGTATTCTCATGCCTAGGAATCCATCTTTGAACTGTCAGAGTTAAATGCATGATACAGCAGTCCACGCATTTTGCACTGCTTCTGAAAGCAATGTGCTTTCATTACTGTTTTGCATGTTTACAATACCAATCTGAATTTCACTCCTGTTGTGCACGCATCAGCACATCAACATTACAGGATTTCCTCATTTAATATTCATTCAGCACACAAAAACCTGTGAAGTCCTTCACAGACAGACATTCAGCTGTATGATCACGGTTTCCCTGAACTTTCATTTATTTAACTAGTGTCTGGAAATAGCTTCCGCAGGACCCGGTACTAGTGTGTAACATGATTGAGTATCAACGATAAATCAAACTCCTGTCACGCGAATCACAAAATCGACATTTTTTTTCCTGGAGTTGCTCCATGCGTCTAGGTACAGAGTACACAAACACGGCAACAGCATCTGGTGTTGAGCAACCCACATCAAAGCAGCAGGAACCAATTATGTTTCATGTGACTTAAAGGGAACCTCCTAGTTGGCCCAAGACTGTAACTGACAAATTCAAATATGGTTGGCTGCCTTTAAGTGAATTACATACTTGGATTTCTTTCCCATAACTTCCTCTCTAAAGCTCAAGTTCCTGGCTCAGCTCCCTCCTCCTCCATCCACCAATTCCCCCAATATCTCCTCGCCAGTGAAGCTGCTTCTTGCCTCAATCTGACCCCAGCCCAACCACCTAATCTGCGGCTTATAGTGTGTAGCTGGGAAGTATATTTACAAGGGAACAGGCACATTAATTATTATCAAATAAGACCATTAATGATTTTTCTTTCATTCGCTGTTCAGAATCGGAAATAACATTCCACCCATAGTCGCCATAAATAAAAAAAAGACAGATGGAGGAATTAGCACAATTATCTGTATTTCAAAGATGTTATATTTTGTTGAATTTATCTTCTATTCCACTGAAGACGCAAGCTTCTTTCTGAAATAAAATGTGAGAAGTTTGGCCCATTATCTAAGAAGAGATTTGAGGGGGTCACAAGAATGATCCTAGAAATGAAAGGGTTAACATGTGAAGATAATTTGATGGCTCTGGGCATATATTCACTGGAGTTTAGAAAATAAGGGGTCGGGGGAGGAATCTCAGTGAAACCTATCGAATATTGAAAGGCCTAGATAGAGTGGACGTAGAGAGAATGCTTCCTATAGTGGAGAAGTCTAGGACCAAAGAGCACAGCCTCAGAATAGAAGGACCCCCCTTTAGAACAGAGATGAGGAGGGATTTCAGAGATGGTGAATCCGTGGAATTCATTGCCACCGAAGGTTGTGGAGTCTGTCATTGGGTATATTTTAAGAAGGGGTTGATAGGTTCTTGATTAAGCAGGGTGCCAAAGATTATGGGGAAAAGACAGGAGAATGGGGTTGAGAGGGATAATAAATCAGCCATGATAGAATGGTGAAAAAAAACTCAATGGACCGAATGGCCTAATTCTGCTCTTCTGATGCTATGTTTGTGGTACTGAGAAGCTGGATGGCCATAAATAACACACACTCGAGAGATGGAGAGGTGAGACACAAATGTGGAGCTATTTATTTTGCTTGTAAGTCATCTACCCAGAATGCCTCTCACATCACGTTCAGTCGGAACACACAGGGAAGCTTGACAGTGACCTGTAAGGGTCAAAATATTCATGAATTCATAACATATCCCTCACCCCTTATTTTAAAGGTTTCTCCCCTTCCCATACACAGAGCAGCTGCTGATCTATATCAGTTTTTCATAAATAAAATGGCCGAGGCGTTTTAAGTTTAAGGGAAATAGTAACAACTCCTTTATTCTCAACCAGATACAGAACACAAGGCGCAGTAAAAACTTCACATAATTACATCATCGTCTTAAAGTGAACCCCAACTCACTGTGGGTGGTTGTGAATTATGTACATTTCCACCCATGACATTACCGTACCCAGGCTCCCTTCCAGGATTCATGAAAACTGGCATTGTAAGTCTGTCCGGAGCTCGGATGAGCTGCCCGGCTCATGTCCTATGTTCCATGGGTAGAGTAACAGCAGGTCCCTCTGGCTTGTCCAGAGGTGTGGTGACACACTCATGATCATGTCGTGACAGCAGGGGCTTGCGTGGTAGTGGAATATTCCAAAGCCTGGTGGGTCAGTTCAAGGTGATCTCCTAAAATACATTCAGGTTTACCCCTCTTATGGATGATAAAAGTCTTTTCTCTCCATTCCAAAATGCGGAACAGCCCATCGTAAGGGGATGCTGGTATGCATCATGGTAGACAGAAACAAATGTCCATAGGAACCCAAGAATCAACACCATGATGGGAGGCAGGAGTAGGTGCAAAGGAACTGAGTTTACCAAGGAAGACGGAACGATGTTCAGAGGGTGACCAGGGTGGTCCTGGCATCAGGAATAAAATCACCTGGCACTTGTACCAGTAAGCCTGGACCTCTTGGTCAGCTTCCATGCCCGTGTAGTAAATCCTGATTTGCATTGCCCCAAAGTGAGTAAGTGGCTGCCACACTTTTGTACACAGTGCCACAGCACAGTCTGAAGCATCAGTAGTAATGGCTACAGGTGCATTGGGGGCGGCTGTGCCAGTAGGGTTGCGTAGGAAAGAGCTCATTTGGTGCCATCAAATGCTCTGGTTATGTGCGCTGACCAGTCAAGCACTCAATTAGTGGCATTGCCTTTAGGGGCACTATGCAGAAGGAGCATAAGTATATCAGCTCGCAGAATAAAGCAGTGACAGAAATTCACCATACCTAAAAACTCCTGTAGTTTTCTAGTAGTGTAGGTGCCATGTGAAATTCATAATAGCAGATACTTTTGACGGGCGGGATTTCGCACCTTCTGCGGAGATGTGACGGCCAAGTAAATCAATAGTTGGCAACCCAAGCTGGCATTTAGCTGGTTTAATAATCAACCTGTGCTGGCTTAAGCACTTGAAAAGTGCATGAATATGTGATACATGTTCTGACTTGGATGAGCTAGTGTGTCATCCAGGTAAACAAAAAGAAATTCTAAGTCTTTTAATACAGAGTCTATCAGCCGTTGGAAAGACTGTGCTGCGTTTTTCAGCCCAAATGGTATGCACATAAACTCAAGGAGGCCAAACAGGGTTATCACAACCATTTTGGGAATATCCTCCAGTACACGGGCACCTAACTAAGTCAGATTTAGAAAAAATTAAATTTCTGGCTAAACGTGCCGAAAAATCTTTGATGTGTGGGACTGTGTAACGATCGGGGCTGGTGAACCTGTAAAGGCATCCGTAATCGCCAAATGGGCAGTAACCATAATCGGAGTTAGGGACCATATGGAGAAGCGAAGCCCAGGGGTGTACTTTCCATGATTGCAAACACAGCCTTTGCAGTTGCCAGCTTTTCTGGGTCCAGTCCACACCCAGCAAGGACTGGTGGGCCAGTTGTGGAAATGTGGTGCTTGACCCCTTGTTTTGTGACTGTAGTCAAGAATGTTGACTTGGTGAGTGAATTCACATAAAAGACCGTCGCCCGTCGTGTCCCAGAAGTTTGGATCCTG
The DNA here is from genome assembly GCF_048418815.1 of Hemitrygon akajei. NCBI lineage: Eukaryota > Metazoa > Chordata > Chondrichthyes > Myliobatiformes > Dasyatidae > Hemitrygon > Hemitrygon akajei. The sequence goes on from NC_133149.1 coordinate 25,314,214, forward strand.
CTGCCATTGGGGGCCTCCAGCGAGGCTTCATCCATATTGATGAGAATTCTCATCAATAGGCAATGCTGGCAGCACACTCACTTGAGCACCTGTGTCACACAAGAAGAGTCAACCTGATGAACAGTAGGTAACCCTGACCATTGGAACCCACGGTGTTCACAGAGCTCAGACATCCCGATGTTCTGGCACTGTCGAAGATGCAAGCCAGTCAGCACTACCAAACCGAGCATGGGAAGGGCACAGACCCGGCATTGCCTGTTTCCAGCCTCAGATATGCTTGTGTTGGAAGCCCTGTTGACTGGGCTTATTGAGGCAGGGAAATAAGGAGGAATAATGCACCTCTGCCTGGCTGAGTGTAGACTGTCAGCCATTCTAGCAAACTCCCTATAGTCCTTCATGGGTGTATTAATGAAGGCTATGCAAACTTGATCAGGCATTTGCTGCATGAAGATTTCTTAAAAATAAAGGATTGTGATTTCCCAGGAGAGACAGCATGTGGTCTATTAGCTCTGAAGGCCTAGCATCCCTCAGGATGGGCAAGGAGAGCAACTGTTTAACACTCTCAGAGTCTGATACTCCAAAAGCCTGTAAAAGGTGAGTTTTCAGTGTGCTGCAATTTCTCCTTGTAAGCTCTCTCTGACACCTGCAAGTCTGCAGCAGCCATGTCCACCTACATCATCACTGTGGCCCCATCCAACCAGCTTTGTATCCCGAAACAGATAAACATGCAGGGCTTCTTCAACCACAGAGTGAGAGTCATTCAGTGTATGCTCCCTCTTGTTCACATTTCTATTTACTTTTCCAAAATTTATTTTTCTTCATTACAATGTTGTTGGTTGACAGTTTTCAGTTTTACAGGCATATTCAATTTGTCCTTTCTGCCACAGCTTTGGCAATCTAAATCCTTATATAAACATTCTTTTGTTGAATGCCCAATTTTGCCACAATGGTGACATTGTTTGCCAATGGGTATCTTATTCTTAAAGTCAGTAGACACTTTATGAACTTGGGAAGATGTGATTAAGAGCTGTGCTTCTTTAGCTGCCATTTCCATAGAAATTGCACCCATCACAGTCTGAAAAGTTGAAACACAACTATCATCTGAAATTTCATTTGACAGTGGACAATATTCAAATCTTTCAGTATATGAACTCTATTGCTGTGTCATTTCATCATTTGGCCCCATACTTCCAAACATTGTTACCATTTTCAAACACGGTCACATTCCAAGAAGTTATCTAGTCTCTCTCCCCCTCTCTTTTTTATTTACAGCCCTGTTCTTATTGTCTCCTCTCAGATTCTTCACTCTCCAAATTTTCCCGTGGCCACCTTCTTTTTGCTCATCCACGTTACAGAGCCGCACTACACACATAATTTTCTTGCCGAAGGGAATAGAACAATAAATATTGCATGAGGATTTGTCACCTCATCGCCAGTTGTTATGTTTGTAGTACTGGAAATCTGGTTGGCGGTGAATAACACTCACTCGATAGATGGAGAGGTGAGGAACTAATGTGCAGTTGTTTATTTTACTTGTAAGTCATCTACCCAGAATGCCCTCGTACACTATGTTCAGTTGGTACGCAGAGAAGCTTGACAGCAACCCGTACGAGTCAAGGTATACATGAATACATAATATATGTGTTATGGTTTTAAGGTCTAAAATGCCCTGGCTTTGATCACCAAAGTCGATCACTTGGCATTGCCAAAGAGACTACCCTTCAAACTGGGGATGCACAGCAAATGTTAACAAGTTTCCTTGCAGATATCAGGGTTATCACATTTGAAACTAAACCTGTTCTCACCTGCTGCCAGCAACTGAGGGACTGTGAACAGAGGCAAAAGGTCAAGTCAATCCCCGGTCCCTTTCCAGAGATACTGAGGTTAGCATCAGCACTCTGGCTTGAGTCTAAGCTGAGATTAACTAAATCATGGTTGTTACACTTGATTAGTTCAGCTACTCACTGGGAAGACTCTCTATGATCGACTAGAAAACTCAGAATCGAAGTACATTGAACAATTGCAAGTCACTACCAAAAGGATAAATCACTAGCTTTAATTTGCATTGTTGAGCATACAATTGTGCTTCAGTTTGGAGCAAGAGCTGCTTTAATTTATATTGAGGGGAGCTCTCTGCATGATTTGCCAATGGAAATAAGTACTTCTGGCAAATAATTTATAGACAGCTGTGCAATGATAAAATCCACACCATATGCTCTATTGATTTGCTGAAGTTGTAAGATGAAACCCACATAAGTGATAGTGCAGTTATATATAAGAATGTCCTGGAGTGTTTCATGACTAGATATAAAACACTAAGCTAGGAAGGGAAATATTAGAGAGATGATGAAAGCGCTAGTCAAGTACTTATGTCTTAATATTTATAAAGGGAAGCAAAGAAAATTTGTGAAAAACTTTCAAAGGATGGTCACTGGAGAAAATTCAAAAATGGTTATAAAACACAGGAGATTCTGCAGATGCTCAAAATCCAGAGAAACACATACAAGATGCTGGAGGCACCCAGCATGTCAGGCAGCATTGATGAAAGTGAATAACCTGTCAACATTTCGGGCTGAGACCGTTCTTCAGAACTGGCTGATAAAGGGTCTCAGCCTAAAACGTCGACTGTTTATTCATTTCGATAGATGCTGCCTGACTTGTTGTGTTCCTCCAGCATTTTGTGTGCTTTATTCAAAAATAGTCAGAATATTGGTCTTGAGGTCAGGAAAATAAAGTGGGAGTTGGTTACATTGACAGGGTGAGACCATATTATGGAGAAACTAAGAATATGGATATGAAGTTGTTGGGAGAGCCTAATGTAATGTTGGACAAGCTGTTTAGGCCATACTTAAGGCTTACCTTGGAGTGAGGAAGGGAATTTGCTGAAAAGCATTGTCTTTGACAAAGTTTTCCAAAGTTTAGCAACAGTTAGTTTTGCTGGTGCCGTAAACAGGGCTCAATGCTGACCTCAGGGGCTATCGAAGTGGAGTTTGCACATTCTTCCTTTGACTGCGCATTATTCTCCTGCATCCCAAAGACATAGTAGTAAGTATGATGAATGCTACACCTTACCTCTAGTGTAGGTAGCGGACAGGAATATCAGGAAAATGATGATGGGCATGTAATAGAAAATAAGGTACAGGGGAATAAATGAGAATGGATCTAATAGGAATATCCTAACTCTCATCATAGACTTGGACTGAATATTCTTCTAGGTTCTAAGAGAAAAAGGGAATCATATTTAAATTAAAGACGAGTGTGAGTAAAGCAAATTTAGAAGTAGGACAGTATATTCCAATAATGAGGTTACTCTCTTCAATGCAATAAACCGGTGATATGTTAATATAAGCATTTAATTCTGTTTCTGACATTTAATTCCTTTGATTTTGATGAAACCATCTTTCAGAAGTCATATTCAATACTCATACTATACCACAAACAATATTTCTTCTGTGGCTTAAAAATAAACCCAGTGTTTACCAGGATACTACGGCAACCGAATACCTGCCTGAGGCAGAGATACTGGTTAGCAATGATGACAGAATAAAAGGCAAGGGAGTAAGAGGTAAACTAAGTGGCAAAGGTTGAAGACGTTCATTTTACCTTTCATGATACTGTGCAAGAGACAGACTCTAAAATTGTCTTGTCATATCAGTGCAAATCCCACTGATATACTGAGCTTGCTCTCTTCTCACTACTACCATCAGGCAGGAGGCACAGAATCTTAGGTACCACACCAGCAGATTCAGGAAGTTATTCCTTTACAGTCATCAGGCTCCTGAGCCAGTGTATGTAAGTTTACTTATCACATTCTGAACTGATTCTTTCTCACTTTCAATGACTCTTTACAGCTCATGCTTTTAATATTATTTTTTATTTGCACAGTTTGTTTTTTTTTCTGCACATTGTTTGTCCATCAGACTTTGCCTGTTTATGTGTGTTTTTTCAGAAACTATATTGTATTTCTTCTATCCCTGTAAATTCTGCAAGAAAATTCATCTCAAGGTAGTATACGTACTTTGATAATAAATTTACTTGAATGTTGGGCAGGTGAGGCAAGTGATGAGGGAGACATTTTAGAGAGATGGGATTCAGCATAAAAGTAAAAGAGACACTACCTGCATCTGGATCCTTTGGAAGACAAAATGGAAGAAGTGTTGTGGATAGTCAATCAAAGGCCAAGCTTCCAAAGGTTTCTCCAAATTGATGTATAGATCCAAAGGTGGAGATAAAAGATAATTAATTTACAAGAGTAAATTTACTTCTCCTGAATGACTCTCAATAACGGATTCACCTGAAGGTAACAAAGCACTTTACAGAAGGACTTATGACAGAGAGAGCTTTGATAATGCTTACACTTAGAAGGTTAGGTTCATAAATGATGAAATATACAATAGGCCAATAAATAAAACATTGTAGACAGCATAGGAATTTCATTGCCTAGAAACAAAAAAAATTACAATGACATGCAAAATACTTGACACAGATTAAAATTCACATGTCGTTCTATTTGATAAATCAGAGTTAGCTCACGCAAATATATCAAATTGAATAATAATCCTTGCAGCAAATTGTATTTAGTGGCAAAGTAATGTGATCTGGAATAGTGTATAGTCATCAATTTAAAATTTAGACTGTGCAAGTAATTCTAAATTTTGAAGGAGATAACGAACGAGAAAGGGATTCTCATCACTGAAATTTAGCAAACTCACAGATCTTCAGATTCAGAAGGGAGATCTTTAATAGACTCTACAGCATTAAGATAATATTCTGTACCTTCCTGGCCATTAGTGCAAAACAATTGTACTTGCTTCATGCTTGTTGTATTCTGGCTCTCAAATTCATTCCACTGATTACACTGTTGTAATGTAGGTAAGACACTATTAAGTCTGTGCACAGCAATCTTGCACAAAATGAACCTGTCCAGATAATCTGTTTTGGTGACATTTTCTGAAGAATAAATATTGGAGAGAAATTAGGAATGCAACATCTCGTTTTCTTTTAAGTAGGACCAGGACATTGTAATGTCCATTTGAGAGACCCAGCAAGTTGTCACTTCATCCAATAGATGATAGCACTGCTCTTCCTCATTACTGTCATGGAGTGCTCGGTTCATTTCTGTACTCATCCCAGAACCTTCCAACTCAGAAGCTATGATATTACAGGGCAGGCTATGACAAATATGTGCCTTGCAGAGCTCTCCCAGCTTGCTGGAAATGATTGTGTCCAGAAAACAGAGTCATAAGTACCAATCAACTGACAAACACACATACCCCTGATGCATCTGGTGCAGAAACCACCCTGGTACGTAACATGAATGAATTCTACAGCAAATTCCATGAACACATTCAATGGGCACAGAAAGCTGGAACTTTATAGTATCTGCTGAGCTGCATCTCCACATTTCATTGCATTTACCTAAACTTGTGGGAAGTGTTTGATAAAAGCACCAGCATTTCTCAACTCTGTATAAGGAATAACTAACCAGATAATGATACCAATTCACCATTGAAGGCCTTCTGTACCATAGGAATCATATTGAGGTACACCTATTGGTAAATGTTCCCATGCATGCTATCTGCACCTACACTTTACCTAGGGAACCACAGACAGTGGAGGTCAACTCACAAAACAAGAGAGACAATTGTCCATTCTAACTAATCGTCACGTGTGCCCCCACAGCTAATTTTCCCATGGGGGATACAGAAACATCAGAGAATGGTTCACAGTAGATGTCTGCTTGAATTCCACATGGCCGCTTCTTCCCGGTCTACTCCTTCCCAATCTCCTGAGGGTCAAAGGATTACCATTCAGTTTGGAGTAAATGACAACACACTTAAAAAAATGACACTGAAAGTGTGTAACAAATTAGAATATACATAATTAATAGTGTTCTGAAATTTTAAATGTTTCAGAAGGAGAGCTTGTAACATGAATGAAGGGAAGGTTTTTCTACAATATTAAGGTAATTGTTGACCTATTTAATATATTAATATCTGCAGACACCTTAAAGCAGAAAGTAAAGTATATATACTGTATAAATTATATTAGGACATAGAACAGTGCAGCACAGGAACAGGCCCCTCTGTCCACAATGTTGTGCTGAGCCAATTAAATTAGTACTCAAACAGCCAACTAAACCAATCCTTTCTGCCTACACAACGTCCATATTCTTCCATTTCACTCATATTCATGTGCCCATCTAAATGTCTCTTAAAAATACGTAATGCATCTACCTCTACTACCACCCCAGGCAGCTCATTCCAGACACCCAACATTCTGTGTAAAAAAACTTACCCTCGCCTCTCCTTTGAAATTATCTCCTCTCATCATAAATGCATGCTTTCTGGTATTAGACATGTCAACCCTGGGAAAAAGATATTGTCTGTCTACTCTATCTACACCTTTAATAATCTTATAAACCTCTATCAAATCTCCCCTTGGCCTCCGCCGCTCCAGAAAAACCAACCCAAGTTTGTCCAACCGCTCGTTATAGCACATGCCCTCCAATCTAGGCAGCACCTGATTAACCTCTTCTTTGTCCTTTCCAAAGCCTTTTCCTAACCAACGGACCTAAGACAATCAGGATGCATAACTATTCCTCCCTCTCCATCATCCACAACACGGGTGCCCTCCAGGGCTGTGCGCTGAGCCCACTATTGTGCACTCTGCTCGCACACAACTGTATGGCCAAACACCCAAGTAATAACATTGTCAAGTTCACCAATGACACCAACACTGATAAGATGGCCTACAAAGAGGAGGTAGAAGAGCATAAGGCCATGCCAGGCAAATAACCTCTTTGTTAATGTCAACAAGACAAAGGAGATGGTTATCGACTTCAGGAGAACTTGCAACCTCCCTTTATGTTGATGGCACTGCAGTGGAAGCTGCAAGCAGTTTCAAACTCCTGGGAGTTCACATCTCACACAACCTCTCATGGACCTAGAACACATCCTACACAGTGAAAAAAGCTCACCTATGCCTCTATTTTCTGAGGAGACTGAAAAGAGCTAAACAATGCATATCAATAGTCATGGCCTTTTATAGATGTACAGTAAAGAGCAACCTAATAAGCTGCATTGCGGCAGTTGCGATGGCTCTACACCGGGTAGTCAAAACTACCCAATACATCACCAGCATCAGCCTACCCACCATCAAGGGCCTGTAGACAGAACGCTGCTGGAAACGGGATAGTAACACCATGAAAGATCCTAACCACCCTGCTCATGTCTGTCCCACTCTCATCAGGGAGGAGGCTACGTAGCATCCATGCCAGGACTACCAGACTTAAAAACAGTTACTTTCCCCAAGTAGTAAGGCTGATCAATACCTCCACACCCCCCAACCATCACTACTTTATTATTTCTTGTTAGTCATCTTATTTACAGATTCTTGTGTGCTTTGCATCACTGTATGGCCATACAGTTAATCCACAATATGTATATGCTATCTTACGTATTTTATTTATTATGTTTCTTTATTACTATTGGGTTCCTTATCTTGTTTTTTTGGTGCTGCACTGGATCTGGTATAACAACTATTTGGTCCTCCTTTATACTTGTGCACTAGAAAAGACATTAAATGGTCTTGAATCTTCATTCTTTTTTTTATTGAGTTTTCAATGATTACAGGAGAAAAGAAAAAAATCAACCTTTCCCCCCTCCCCTTAACCCCTCCCACCAACATATCCCTATAGAAAGAAAGAAAAAAAAAGAAGAAAAAAAGAAAGAAAGAAAGAATGCCTGGATATCGGAAGATCCCCACATGCTCCATGGAGTTCATAATAGCTTTAGTATATATATTTATTTCTTTCCCCAAATAACCAGTAATTTTATCTTCGGCGCACCTATATACTTAGTCCTATCTTTTGTAAATAAGGGTGCCAAATTTTCAGAAATGTTTCATATTTATCTCTTAAATTATAAGTAATTTTTTCAAGTGGAATACAGCTAAAGATTTTGTTCTTCCAACGATCTATACTTAAGTATGAATCTGATTTCCAAGTAACTGCAATAACCTTTTTGGCTACTGCCAATGCAATTTTTATGAATTCTTATTTGGGTTTCGGTTTTATCCCTTCAATATCGCCTAGTAAAAATAATATTGGGTTATGTGGAAGTTGTATTCCAATAATTTGTTCCAGTAAAACTCTTAAATTTGTCCAAGAAGGTTGAATTTTAAAACAAGACCAAGTAGAATGTAAAAAAGTACCAATTTCTTAATTACATAGGAAGCATTGATCAGATAAATTTGGGTTTAATTTATTTATTTTTTGTGGTGTAATATATAATTGATGTAAAAAATTATATTGCACTAATCTTAACCGGACATTTGTTGTATTTGTCATACTGTCAAGACATAGTCTTGACCAACTTGTTTCTTCAATTTTAATATTCAAGTCAGTTTCCCATTTTTGTCTTGACTTAGGAATTCCTTGTTTAATTGCCTGTTTTTGAATCAAACTATACATACAAGAAATAATTTTTTTAATTTTTCCTTTTTGAATTAAAGTTTCTATTTCATTAGGTTTTGGCAATAACATTGTTTGACCCAGTTTATCTCTTAAATAAGCCCTTAATTGAAAATAACAAAAAAGAGTGTTGTTTGATATTTTGTATTTATTCTTTAATTGATCAAATAACATTAATATACCTCCTTCAAAACAGTCTCCTATATATCTAATCCCTTTTTGAAACCAGTTGTATAAAAGTTGGTTATCCATTGTAAAAGGAATAAGTTTATTTTGATTTAAAGGTCTCTTTGCTAATAAAGATTTCCTTATCACATCGTCAACATTTATCTTATTCCATAAATCAATCAAATGTTTTAATATAGGAGATTCTTTCTTTTCCCGTATCCATTTAGATTCCCACTTATATATAAATCTTCTGGTATATTTTCTCCTATTTTATCTAGTTCTATTGTAATCCATGCTGGTTTATCTTCATCAAAGAAAGATGCAATAAATCTAAGTTGATTTGCTTTATAGTAATTCTTAAAGTTTGGAAGTTGTAACCCTCCTAGATCAAATTTCCATGTCAATTTTTCCAACGATATTCTTGACATCTTACCTTTCCAAAGGAACTTCCTCACACATTTATTTAACTCTTGAAAAAACTTCTGGGGTAGTTGTATTGGTAGTGTTTGGAATAAATATTGTAATCTAGGGAATATATTCATTTTTACAGCATTTACTCTGCCTACTAATGTTATTGGTAACATCATCCATTTATCAAGATCTTCTTGAATTTTTTTCAATAATGGTAAATAATTTAATTTATATAAATTCTTTATATCATTATCAACTCTTATACCTAAATACTTTATACCACTTATCGGTCATCTACATTGAGTTATTAATCGACATTGACTATAATCTCCTTTAGTAAGAGGTAGAATTTCACTTTTATCCCAATTTATTTTGTAGCCTGATATTTTCCCATATTCTTCCAATCTAGAAAATATTTTACGTAGTGAATACAATGGGTTTGTTAAATAAAGCAGAACATCGTCAGCAAATAAGTTAATCTTGTATTCCTCCTGGTTAACTCGGAAACCCTTAATATCTGGGTCCGTTCAAATTAACTCAGCTAATGGTTCTATCGCCAACACAAATAAAGCAGGTGATAACGGACAACCTTGTCTAGTTGACCTTGTTAACTGAAATGATGTTGAAATTTGACAATTTGTCACTACTTTAGCTTTGGGATTAGTATTTAAGGTTTTAATCCATTTTATAAAGGATACTCCTAATCCATATTTTTCCAATACCTTAAATAAAAAATCCCATTCCAATCTATCAAATGCTTTTTCTGCATCTAAAGCAACTGCCACGCTCATTTCCTCCCTCTTTTGTGCCAAATGAATTATGCTAAGTAACCGGGTTCCATTATCTGCCGATTGTCTATTTTTGATAAATCCTGTTTGATCCATATGTATTAATTTTGTTAAGTATTTAGATAATCTACTAGATAAAATTTTTGCTATTATTTTATAATCGGTGTTTAACAAAGAAATAGGTCTATATGATGTTGGCTTTAAAAGATCTCTATCTTTTTTTGGCAATACTATTAAAATAGCTGTCGAAAAAGATTCTAGAAGTTTATGCGTTCTTTCCGCTTGGTGTATTAATTCCATAAAAGGAGGAATTAGTAAATCTTTAAACTTTTTGTAAAATTTGGGCAGAAAACCATCTTCTCCTGGGGATTTATTACTCTGAAGTGATCCTAGAGCTTCTTCGACCTCTTTTAATGTAAAAGGCAAATCTAATCCCTTCTGTTCTTCCGAATCCAATTTTGGAAGAGCTATTTGTGATAAAAACCTTTCTATCTCGACATTATCATCTTGTGATTCTGATTGATACAGTTCAGAATAAAAATTCTTAAAAGTTTCATTAATTTCTAAAGGTTTATAAGTAATTTTATTTACACTTTTTCTAATTGCATTTATCCTTTTGGAAGTCTGGTCTGTTTTTAACTGCCAAGCAAGAATCTTGTGTGATCTCTCACCTAGTTAGTAATATCTCTGTTTAGTTCTCATAATTGCTTTTTCTGTTTGATATGTCTGAAGTGTATTATATTGTAACTTCTTGTTAACAAGTTGTCTTCATTTTTCTTCTGTCATATATCTTTGAGATTCTTTTTCTAATTTTGTAATCTCTTTTTCCAATTGATCTATTTCTACCATATATTCCTTCTTAATTTTAGAAGTGTAACTTATTATCTGGCCTCTCAAATATGCCTTTATTGCTTCCCACATTACAAATTTATCATCAACTGAATGTGAATTTGTATCTAAAAAAAACTGAATCTGCTTTTTCATAAAATCACAAAAATCTTGATGTTTTAATAATATTGAATTAAATCTCCATCTGTAAATCGATTCCTCTTTATCCATCATTATCATTGTCATTATCAAGGGGGAATGATCTGACAATATTCTTGCTTTATATTCCATATTTTTCACTCTGTCTTGAATATTTGTTGATAATAGGAAAAAATCTATCCTTGAATAAGTTTTGTGTCTATTTGAATAAAATGAGTAATCTCTTTCTTTTGGATTAATTTTTCTCCATATATCAATCAAATTTAAATCTTTCATCAATGATAAAGTTAATTTTGCCACTTTTGATTTTGTAACAACCTTTGTTGATCTATCTAAAACTGGGTCTAGACAAAAGTTAAAATCTCCACCTATTAATATTTTGTCATGTGCGTCAGCCAAATTCAAAAAGGTCTCTTGTATAAATTTTACATCATTTTCATTTGGTGCATAAATATTCATAGGAGTCCATAGTTCTGAAAAAATTTGACTATGAATAATTACATATCTCCCTGCCGAATCAATTAATACATTTTGTATTTTAATTGGTAAAGTTTTATTAACCAAAATCACAATTCCCCTCGCCTTTGAATTAAATGAAGCTACAATAACCTTTCCGACCCAATCTATTTTTAATTTCTGATGTTCTATCTCTGTTAAGTGTGTTTCTTGTAAAAAAGCTATATCTATTTTCATTTTCTTAATGTATGTTAAAATTCTTTTTCTTTTCACCGGTCCATTAAGCCCATTAACATTAAAACTTTAAAAATTCAGTAAATGAGTCATTTTTTTAATAGGGTTACACCAATCTCTAATAATACCTAATCTTTCAACTTTCGTAGTACCTTGGGGAATCTTTTTAAAATTCTCCATGTTGCTATGTGTCTCCCCCCCCTGATCATCCAGGCAAAGAAAGAAAGATAGAAGAAAAATAGATTATAAAGAAAAAAGTAACAGAATACCCCCCTACTAAAGTTGTGGATAAATAAAAACACAACACTACCCCCCTCTTTTGTACGGGTCATGGCAATCGCCATGATTACACACGTGAATCCCGTAGCAATCGATCCGAAGTTCCCCCAGCTCCCGTAACATAAAAATGTATATATATGAGAAGAAAAAAAAGTCACTACACTCAATTAATATTTCTCAAATTTTTACCTTTCTCCCCCTGTATCATATAATTAAGAATATGTTTAAATATTCTTTTGTCCTTAAATGTCCATCAATTCCATTCAGTGTCCCTGTCTTCATCTTTAATCCATTTCACTTTTAAATCTTTGGCTGTGGTTAGCGAATATTTGGAAGTTTTTGTGCAAACTCTTCCGCATCCCATTAATCAGTAAAAAAATCTTCTTTTTCCGTCATCCAAAAAAATTATCAGAGTTGCCGGGTGACGCACTATAAATTTATAACCCTTTTCCCATAAAACTTTTTTCGCTGGGTTAAATTCCTTCTTTCTCTTCAAAAGGTCATAACTTATATCAGTATAGAAAAGAAGTTTTCCCTTCTATCATCAATGGCCCGTTTCTCTTTCTGGCACATTGGGCAGCCGCCTTCAGGATCTTTTCTTTATCTTGATATCTTAAGCATCTTATCAAGATTGATCTTGGGTTTTGATCAACTTGAGGTCATGGTCTTAAGGCTCTGTGAGCCCTTTCAATTTCAATTAACTGAGTTCCTTCTTCCATTTCCATATTTTCCGGGATCCATTTTTGAAAAAAAATTATTGGATCCTCTCCCTCTATACCTTCTTTAAGTCCAACAATCTTAATATTATTTCATCTACTAAAATTTTCAAGCACATCCACTTTTTCCAGCAACTGTTTTCTTTCTGATGTCCAGGCAGAAATACTGTCTTCCACTTTATTCATTCTTTCAACCAAGTCTCCCGTTGTTTCTTCCAAGTCTTTAATTTTCTTATCCATTTTGTCCTGTTCTTTTCATCATTTTGTCAAACATAATCTTCATACTTTTAATATCTTTTTTATTATTTTTAATGCTTTTAATTCATGCATTATTTGCACCAAAGATTTTCCTATATCTCCAGAAAACCTTTTACCTTCATCTTCGTCTGATTTATCCAAAGGATCTGAATCTGCCTCAGATTCACTTTCACTTCCAGTTCCGATCGTAGCTGGGATTTGTAGTTCAGGTTGCTCGTGTTTGCGCATGCCCCTTCCTTCACGCATGCGCAATTCTTGTTGCTCTTTTTCTTTGGAGACGGTTGATGTTGCCGCAGTTTCCTGTTCTGTATTGCCGGAGGTAAAATGTACTTGAGCCCAAGGGTCTTTTGTGGTGCCGGGCCCCGATTCTTTTCCAACTTGTGCCGTCTTCAAGGTAGTAGTTTTCTTCTGCTTCTGCTTATGAGACATATTTTGGAACAATCCTGAGTAGTTTATAAGTAACTTTTAGAAAGTATTTACTAACTTTTCTTCACTTAAACATTAATTTACTGATTTTTTACGGGAGAGCAGGAATTCCACATCTCGATCCTACGTCATCACGTGACGTCCCCGAATCTTCATTCTTGAATCCTTCCTATAATGAGGTGGCCAGAACTGTATGCAATACTCCAGATACAGCCTATCTAGACTTCTTTCAAGTTGCAACATAACTTCCTGACATTTGAATTCAATGCCTTGACTGATAAAGGCAAGCATGCCTAATGCCTTCTAAACCACCCAATCAACCTGTGTAGCCACTTTCAGTGAGCTATGAATTTGGACCCCAAATTCCTTCTGCTCGTCAATACTGTTAAGGGTCTTGACCTTAATCAGTGTATTGTCTCTTTACATTTGACCTGCCAAGTTGCAACACTTCACATTTGGCCAGGTTAACCTACATCTGCCATTTCTCCACCCTTATCTCCAACTGATCTATATCCCATTGTATTATTTACCAATCTTCTATGACATCCACAACACCACTAACCTTCGTATCATCTGCGAACTTACTAACCGACCTATCTCCATTTTTGTCCAGGTCATTACTATACATCATAAATAGCAGAGATCCCAGTACTGATCCCTGTGGAAGACCGCTAATCAGAGACCTCCAGCTAGAATAAGTCCCTTTGACCACTAAACTCTGTCTTCTTTGGGTAAGCCAGTTCTGAATCCAAACAACCAGGTCACCATGGACACGCCCTGATACTCGTGAACCAGATCCCTGGCTATGGGTAGCTAGCCCCACTGCCTTGAGTGCAGTCTTGGGAGAGACGAAGGCTACTGGAGTGAACCCAGACAGCAAATCTGGAGTGGAATCCTTAAGGCAGCAGGACGTCATTGAACATCCTTCCAGCAGTTGCTACAGCCAAGCTGGTGTCAAATATATTGCTTCATAAGCATTCCTTTGGACTACACTGGTCAGGCTGAGAGAAGTATCTTGATGACTGGGCATCTCAGGATCTCCATGACATCTCCCTAGGCTTGTGATGATGATCATCATCACCCATTGTGCTTTGAGATAGACGGATGCCAACTAACATAATTCTTACTTATAATTTCTCATCTCTGAATAATACACTAAAGTGAAGATGCAGAGGGACCAATTGTTTTGCAACTGCAATAAAATAGATTAAGGACGAGGGAAAGCTTTTAGAGCAAAACATTCGACTCTACATGTTTGAGCTTTGAAAGGTGAAAGTTGAGTGCAATGAGGCATATAAATTTCTGAGAGTAATTAGGAAGTAAATGCCATGAGATTAATCCCTTTTGCTTGAGAGCCAAGAACCAGGGGCATGGTTTCACAACATTTAGGATGGAGATGAGGGAGAACTTCTTTGAGAAAAGCATTGCAAATTCTCTATCCTAGAGGGATTTAGGAGCTCAGTCATCATGTAAATTCATGGCTGAAATCTTCAGATTTTTGAACATGAGATATATCACAGCACATGCGAATCAAGGGGGGAAAATTAACAATGCAAAGGAATGGTGCTTGCTGGAGGTGTTGCCAAGCTTGGGGTGGTATTGGTGGTGGTACACCTAGCTTAATCATGCTTCTATCCTTACTTAATATTCTGATTTGCATTATTGTGCTTTTTATGCCATGATACAATATTTCTTTCACTTAATTCATAATGCTAATTTTCCATTGAAAGTTCGGAGTTTCAAGTAACTTTACTATAAAAGTATGTGTAGTATATGTCTCCATGAGATTTGTTTTCTTGCAGGCATTTACAGCAAAATAAAGAAATACAATAGAATTTATGATAAACTATAAGTAACAAAAACTGAGAATCAACCAATGTGCAGAAGAAAATAATGCAAATAAAAATTTCAGAAAAGTAAATAAGTAATACTGAGTTTAAGAGTCCTTGAAAGTGTATCTGTAGGTTTTGGAGTCAGTTCAGTGTTAAGTTGAATGAAGTTAGCAACTTCACTGATGGTTATAGGCTAATATCTGTTCCTCAGCCTGGTGGTATGGGGACCGAAGGCTCCTTGTAAAGGTGTTTAATGATGGGGAAGGTTTTGCCTGTGATGGACTGGCTGTCTTTTTGAAGACTTTTCAGTTCCTGGGCATTGGCATTTCCATACGAGGCCATGATGCAACCAGTCAGGATACTTGCCACTGTGCATCTATAGAAGTTTGTCAATCTTTTAGATGACATCCCAAACCTATTCAAACTGCTAATAAAATAGAAGTGCTGTTGTGCCTGCTTTGTGTTGGCCTCTTCCTCCTGTAAGGCTTATCTTTGCTTAAAGACTTGCCCTGAACTAGTTTTAATTTCTATTTTTAGTTTAATATAGTTGTGATTTCTTGTCAGGTGCTGATCTCCTGATAGCTTCCTGTAAAATGACACTGCACAGGGGAGGACCAAGTAATGTAGTCATGAGATCTGATCTATGAGATGTTTTAAACTTATTCACCTCAACTTGGCACAATTGCATTTAGAATTGGACTTAGCCATCTTGCCATAAGAACATGAGATGGGTGGGAAGCAGAAATGTTACAGCACTTGATTATTCACCACTGTTCTTTATCCTTGAATAATGGGTGAGCAGAGAGTGAGACTGAAATCTCCAAACTGAGCAAATCAGCATCCAAGCTGGCAAGTGATTAGTGACCAAATTACCAAAATATAGGAAACAACCAGCTCGCCAAGTCCAACCATGTGAGAGAGTAGAAGCAACAGGGAAAAGACTTTGAAAATAAGAAGCACATTAAAATAATATTGGCTGAAGTTTGTTAATCCATATCCATGATTCAACATCATTGATCAACTTCTCTTTAAGTGAAGAGGTCACAAGCTTTTTGCAGTTCCTCAAGAAATGAAATAGTCCATGGTGGCATGCAACAAGACCTAGACAATATGCTGCCTGGTCCACAGAGTTCCTCCAGTGCTTTCTATGTTGCCTCATATTCTAGCATCTGCAGTCTCTAATGTCTAGACAATATGAAACATGGGATGTGACAAGTAAAATTTTTGCCACAAAATTGTGAGGCAATGACCATTTCCATAAATGGATACATATTTCCCCCGACCCCAATTAAATGTTTTCCCAAACTTTCTGCTCCTATCCCTCTCCAGTGCTATGGTAAAGGAGATAGATTTGTGATCACTACCTCCAAAATGCTCTCCCACTGAGAGATCTGACACCAGACCAGGTTCATTTCCCAATACCAGATTATCACCTACCCATGAAGTCCAATGGTCCATCATGTCCCTGGAGTTCAGTTCAGCTGAGGTCACCCTATAAATACTGCTTCTGCAAGAAACGAACAGAAGCAAGGCATGCTGTATTGAGTAACTCACTTAGAGTATTTGAGTCATAGTATACTACAGCACAGAAACAGGCATTTCACCCCATCTAGTTTGAGCTGAACCTTTAACCTAGTCCCATCAACCTGTGCCTGGACCTAGCCCTCAATACCCCTCCTATCATGTACCAATCCAAATTTCACTTAAATGTTGAAATTGACCCCACATTCACCACTTGCACTGGCAGCCCATTTCACACCCTCAACACTCCCTGAGTGAAGAAGTTCCCCCTCATGTCCCCCTTAAACATTTCACATTTCACCCTTAACCCATGACCTGTAGCTGTAATGGCACTCAACCTCAGCGAATGAATGCTTGCTTACAATTACCCTATGTATTACCCTCATAGTTTTGTATACCTCGATTAAATCTCCCCTCAATCTTCTACATTCTAGGGAATAAAGCCCTGACCTATTCAACCTTTCCCTATAACTCTCATCCTCAAATCCCAACAATACCCTTAAAATTTTTTCTGTACTCTTTCAAGTGTCTTTATATCTTTCCTGTGGGTAGGTGATGAAAACTAGACAGAATACTCTAAATTAGACCTTACCAACATGTTATACAATTTGAACATAACATCCCAACTCCTGTACTCAATACATTAATTTATCAAGGCTAATGTGCCAAAACCTTTCTTTATGACCCAATCTACTTGTGATGCCACTTTCAATGAATTATGGATCTGTATTACCAAATCCCTCTGTTCCACTGCATTCCTCAGTGCCCTACCATTCACTGTGCATGACCTACCCTGGTTGGTCCTCCCAAAATGCAATGCCTCACACTTGTCTGCATTAAGTACCATCTGCCATTTTTTCAGCCCATTTTTCCAGCTGGTCCAGACCCCTCTGCAAGCTTTGATAGTCTTCCTCATTGTCCACTACATCTCCGATCTTGGTGTTATCTGCAAATTTGCTAATCCAGTTTACCACATTATAATTCAGATTTTTGATATAGAAGACAAGCAACTAAGGAGCCAGCACAGATCCCTGCAACACACCACTAGCCACCGGCTTTTAGTCAGAGAAGTAACCATCTTCAACCACTCTCTGGCTTCTTCCAACTTACTACCTCATCTTGAATATCAAGCGACTGAACCTCCTTGACCAACCTCCCATGTGGGACCTTGTCAAAGGCCTTGGTAAAGTCCATGTAGACAACATCCATGGTCTTACCTTCATCAACTTTCCTGGTAACTTCCTCAAAGAACTCTATAAACTCTATAACTTCCTGACACCATAAGACCTTTCCACAATCTACAAAAATCATCAGGGAAATTATTCTGCTTAATTGACTGATTTGTGTAATCCTCCACATTAACTAGTTTTGCCTGAAATCTCTTACTAGCTGCTCTGCATATTAAAAGCTTCCTGAGCTTGCCAACTTGTTCATCTTGTCGTCACATATGCCAATTGATTCCTCTGGTCGCTGATTGTATGTGCCAGCCTTGTAGCTCTTATAAATCTCTGAACCACTGGATTAAGATGCTCATTTAAGGTTTCACAATGTCCTACTGTGTGACCTTGTGTTGCTTGTGGTTGTAGTGGATCTATCAAAGCTTCATAGATGTCCATATTTAATTTTTCTTCACAGGTATTCCAGCACTGTTTTGTTCTATATCCTCTGCAGGACCTTAGTAAATTCATTCACCCTCAGGAATATTTCCAAAACCAAAGTAAGTGACTGAGATCACTTGCATGTTTTACCTTCACTATTGTACTTGTTACAGTCAAGACCTTCCAACATTGCAGCTCCACCTACAGTAGGATGCCAGGGTAATGTAGTGGCTAATGCAATGCTATTACAGCTTGGGGCATCAGAGTTTGGAGTTCAATTCAGGCATCCTTTGTAAGAAAGTTTGTACATTCTACCCATGTGCGTGTGGGTTCACTCCGCGTGCTCCGGTTTCCTCGCACAGCGTAAAGACATACTGGGTGATTAAGCCAGGGTTAAATAGGTGGGTTTCTGGGCAGCGTGGCTCATGGGGCCAAAAGACCCTGTTCCATATAGTATCTCTAAATAAACTTACTTTGCACTAAATCACTTTCAAGCAGTAATGGCCCAAGTTCAATGCCAATGCAATGACACAGGCTTTTAGCAATGCTGCTTGCAAAAACAATTAAAAGAGGAAGAGCTATTAACCATCATCTATCATGGAATGCTGTAACACTCAACTAAATAACAGAGTAATAGAACAATATCTCAAAATGCACTCAGGAAGTTCAGAAAGCCCAGAAATGTATTTGTTTATTTTTACAGTATTTGCACAGTTGGTCATCTTTTGCACATTGGTTGTCAGTCTTTGTGAGTAGTTTTTCATTAATGCTATTGTATTTCTCTGCTCTACTGTGAATGTCTGCAAGAAAATGAATCTCAAGGTAGTATATGCTGGCAAAGATGTACTTTGATAATAAATTTACATTGAACTTTGAAATGAATTTTTGAACACTAAACACTCTATAAAGATACTGCCTGTTACATTGGTATACTATCCACCATCCTAAACGTTCACTGCAGTCATCCATCAGTGAACGAGGGATATCAGCGCAAAATCCTCTGGCGTTACATATAGAAGTGCAACACTGGAGTCACTGTAGAGAACAGTACAGCACTGAATAGGCCATTCAGCCCACAATGCTGTGCCAATCATGGTGCCAATTTATACTAAATGTCCTCCTCCTGTTATTTTTCATACCCCTCCCCCATTCCCTTCATATTCAAGTGTCCATCTAAAAGCCTCTCAACCTCCACCAAACTGCCTACTTCCACTAGTATCCCTGGTAACCCCTGCCAGGCATTTATCACTCTCTGCATGAAGAACTTCTTCTGATGTTGCCTTTAAACTTCCCCCTTACTTATTTACTTACTGGCTTCTATGACGCTGGCATTTAGGGCAGCAATGAAGGTCTTCCATCTCTGTCTGTCCATATCATCGCACACAGATATAGAAGGATTCTTCATTGCTGTTTCCATAACAATTGTCTTTTGACCAATTAGGGTTATCAGCTCTGAGCTGAACCCCCAAATCCAAAAGGCCGGTGGACTACTCTTAGCCTGGCCTCTACACTGTTTGGCATGTGTAACCCAACCAAGAGCTAAATCACAAAGTCCTGACTCCACCCATCAAGATGCTCTGAGTCATTGAGGCATGCAAGCCTCCAAGTCCTACAACAAGGTTGTGGTCCACCTGGAAGAAACTAACCCCTCCCCAACCATAAAAGCATGTCCCCAGCTGTTTGACACTTCCATCAAGGGAACAGATCCCAAATGTCTACCCTGTCTAAAACCTTTGATCCATTTGAGCCCCCCAGGTCTCATCTCTACAGCCCTCTTTTCCTTGACCCTCCTGTATGTGACCAGCTTCCCCATAAATCCATCAGCCTCATTCACCCCAGCCCCTCCCCATGGGTGAGAATCCCACTGTCTCAGCACGCTTTAGGTAAAATCTTTAGAGGTCCTTAGTGACTTTCTTGGTGACAGCCTCTCATTCTGCTCATCTCCAGAGCTGGAAACAGTCTCACCGCATCCATGCTCTCGAAATCCTTCAAAATCTTAAATACCTCGAGCAGGTCAGAGAGTGGGCTAATTCGCACCAAGCCATTTACAACCACTCCCTGTCAAAGGGGGTTATTCTCCTCTTGGGCATCTTGGTCAGCATGGGCCAGCTGGGCCAACTTCGATTGCAGTGAGAGATTCTCTCCAACTTGCAGCCTCTGTCATTAAGGATAATGGCAACAGGCAAGCCTGCAGGATCTTCTGTCACTGTTTCTTTATCATCACTGAGTCTAAGGCCTGGAACACTCTCCTAAACAGGACTTTCAGAGTCCTTTCACCAGCAGGACTGCAGTGTTTCAAGAAAGCCACTTCTCGAGGTCAAATAAGAATGGGCAATAAATGCCAGCCTGGCCAGTACTACCTGCAGCCTTTTCAAGTTCAAGTTCAGATTTAGTTGTCATACAACCATAGATGAACACCCATGAGTACAGACAAATGAATCAGCACTACTCTGGGACAAGGTGAAAAACACAGTACCAACAGTCATACACAGCACAAGACACATAGAGCAGATGTACAAGATAGCAGTACATATAAGATATCAGTAAAATACAGTCACACAAAAAATATATCGTCCAAGACCCTTAGTCCATGAAAGTTGCAGCAGTCTGCAGTCAAACACAACATGGTTTGTCTTCTGCTGAGCAAACACAGGGGGCAGCACCTGACTCCAGCATGGACACTATGCCCCTGCACTCTCGTGGAGCGAACTGACCCTAGTGCCTTTCTCCTGGGTGGCCGTAAACAGGCAACACTGCAGTTTGAGGCCCAGTCCTCTCTTTGACCAGTGCCATGCAGGTGTCCCGCCATCCGCCAATAAGTCAATGAACCAGATTTGCAGCATTCCGCGTTAACAATGTCCAACAGAGTCTTGCAACCACAAAAATGTGACTAAGATGATCACTTGCTGCTGGACTGCGCACCGCCTTCGCACACTGACCCCTCTAATGCAGGCAGATGCATGATCCACACCAAGTTCAGCTCCTTCAGTCTGTCCACCGGTGTTCAACTGACTGATGAGGTAGACCTGCAGTACTTTAAGTTCTTAATGTCCAGCACGGTATTGCAATAGTTTAAAATGCATTTTAAAAAGACCTTTTATTTATTTAGAGATGCAGCATGGAACAGGCCCTTCCACCCAACAGCCCACTTTTTAATGTTAGCCTAATCACAGGGCAATTTACAATGACTAATTAACCTACTAACCAGTACATCTTTGGACTGTGGGAGGAAACCAGTGCACCCAAAGGAATCCCACACAGTCACGGGGAGAACCTACAAAATCCTTACAGATGGTGCCAGAATTGAACTACAAATTCAGTGCCCCGAGCTGTAATAGCATCATGCTAACCACTAGAATAGAAATAAAACTTCTTCCAACAAGTCATGGTGAAAACCTGAAACTTTTTGCCCCAGAGCCATTAAGGCTAGAAGTCAATGGAAATTTTTAAAACAGAGATTGTTCGATTTTTATCAGACCGGATACAAATCCAAGATAGGGAAATTGAGTTAAGTTATAGATCAATCAAGATTTTACTGAGTGACAGCACAGGCTTAAGGCAATGCAAGGTCTCCTCGAGTTCTTATCTTGTTGAAGTTACCATTGATTCTCTTTCATAGGTTCAATTCAGCACAGAGTGTGCATTCAAAGTAGTTCTATTAATTGTCCTCCGAAACTGAAATGAGACATTAAAAGTTAATCAACTGTAGAATGCATTTATGTTATTTCTCAATTCTGCAGACATGATTTTATTCCAAATATGGGCATTCAGAGTGCACATCCCTTCCAGCAACATTGTTTGTTGGCTCCTTATAATTTCATTCTTTTTATGTTTCTCTCAGCTAATTTAAGATGTGTCATATGCCACAACTTTGCTTCAACAGCTGTGAGGAATGCAGTGCAAGCTTTTAATAATAACATTAATAAATATTCCTCTGTGGTAGATTGGTAAATGACTATAGCTTTCCCTCAGGCATTGGTCCAGCTTCCTGTGTATACATAAAGGTATAGGTCTATGCATCTCAAACGGATGAAAAGGTTATTCTTGGCTCTATTCATTGAAAAGGGGCAACCTCCCCTGTGTCCTGGTCAATATTCATTTCTCAACTAAAACACAGACTCCCTAGAAACGCCAAAGTTGGTATGGTCTTTCATTGATTCTGTTGTGGTTATTATTCTATAAACTTATTGAGCAGCCCGCAAGTATCTCCACATTTCTGGCGCCAACACAGCAGGTCCAATACTTACAAACCCTAGCTGTACATCGTTGGAATGTGGAGCACCCAGAAGAAACCCACGTGGTAACGGAGGGAATGTATAAACTCCTTATGGAACTGATCTCCAATCTTACCACTGGTGCTGCAAAGTGTTGCACTACCATGCCACCGCAAGACATAGCCATTACTGTATCGTGCCACCAGAAACATCATTGTTTAAATACAAAGTATTATCTCTGCCCATGCCTTCCTAAGTTCTCACCATGTCTCAATCTTTGGTTAACCACAGCTCATCTCTGTGGCCAATCAGTGATCAGGATTCATTAGCAAGTGCGAATAAAAATAAGGCAGGGCAAAGTGGAGTGGCTATTGTGTGCATGGGCCAATATTAGAGTGGGGAGGCTTTGACTTTGGCTCATCAGGCTCAGGCAAGATCAGATTTAGGCAAGGTAACTATTTGGTGAGCTTCATTACCTTCTTTATTTTTCATTCCTTGTCTGTTAGGACACAGTTAGAGCAGTGAGAACGATTCCATGGACAGTGTTACGTTCTTTGCGTAAGCTATGTGAATTCTGGGAGACCTACAGCCTCCCAGATTATCACATCTGCACCAGGTGAACTGAGCTGCAGCTCCTCAGAGGACATGTTGAGAAACTGGAGCTGTAGTTCAATGACATTTGGCTCATATGGTTCGAAAGTTCAAAGGTTCAAAGGTCAAATTTAATGTCAGAGAAATGTATACAATATACATCCTGAAATGCTTTTTCTTCGCAAACATCCACAAAAACAGAGAAGTGCCCCAAAGAATGAATGACAGTTAAATGTGAGAACCCCAAAGAACCAACCCCCCAGCTCCCCCCTCCTGCGTGTAAGCAGCAGCAAGCAACAATCCCCCCTCCACCCACCGGCAAAAAAAAGTGTACATTGGTACCATCACCGAGCCCAAGCATGAGCTAAACGATAGCAAAAACACAGACCAAAGTTACCCCTAAGGCTTTGCATTTCATCTGACATTCGACAAACCACAGGTTCTCTCTCTCCCTAATAAGGGAGAGGGCGGTGTCCCCCATTTTCACAGCGAGCAGGAGACATAACAACATCCCACTGGTTTACGATGTTAAAAGTCTTTTTGTCATTTTTTTCGAGCTGTGTGTTCGAAGATTGCAAAGACCTCGGGTCTTCGAGCCCACAGCGAATGATTTCCCGGCCTCCCCAACGACATGAGTATCCTGCTGTGACACTGACCCTCAATCCGCCCGTCTCCAGAGCCCCGAGATCTGAGGCTTCCGAATACGATCGAGACTCTCAGGCCAAACCCTTGGCGTGTTAAATAACGGCCAGTGATGGAACCCTGAGAACGGGTCCCATTCCCGCAAAGAACCAAAGCCTGCGTGCAACTCCAGGTCAGAGTCTTCAAAAGAACCCTGAAAGGGAAAAATAGAGATATTAAAGGTGGAAATAGAACTGTTTCCAAAGATGCAAGCCACGGAGTCACCGTGGGGGCTCTTATCCCTCCTAAGCTCCGCCTTCACTGTATGCGAATGGAGGAAAAGACCTAGGATGTGATAGATAGGAGATACAGGGAGGTAGTCACCCCTAGGTTGCAGGAGGCAGGTAACCAGGTGACTGTCAGGAGAAGGAAGGGAAATGGGATCCAGTACAGAGTACTCCTGTGGCTGTTCCCCTCAATAATCAGTATTCCATTTTGGATTCTGTTGAAGGGGATGACCTACCATGGGTAGCCACAGCGACTGGGTCCCTGGCACTGTGGCTCAGAAGAGAAGAGAGGAGAAGAGGACTGCAGTGTTGATAAGAGAATCCCTAAGCAGAGAAATAGAGATGAGATTCTGTGGACACGATAGAGACACCCGGGTGCTATGTTGCTTCGCTGGTGGCTGGGTCAGGAATGTCTTGGATCGGGTCCACGTCATTCGAAAGGGGGAGGGTAAGCACTAATGACATAGATAGAAAAGGTGAGGAGATCCAAACAAGAGATTTTAGGGAGCTAGATAGAAAGCTGAAAAGTAGGACCACCAGGGTAGTAATCTCTGGATTACTGCCTGTGCCATGCACCAGTGAGGGTAAAATTAAGATGATTTGGCAGATGAATGTGTGGCTGAAGAATTAGTGCAAGGGTCAGGGGTTCAGATTTCTGTATCATTGGGATCTCTTCTGGGGAAGGTATGACCGTGCAAAAGGATGGGTTACACCTGAACCCGAGGAGGTCCATTATCCTTGCAGGCAGGTTTGCTAGAGCTGTTCAGGAGGGCTTAAACTAATTTGGCAGGAGGATGGGAGCTGGAATGATAGGACTGAGGACGGAGTAGTTGGTTTCCAAACAGAGGTGGTATGTAATGAGATTGCTAGCAAGGACAGGCTGATGGCAGGGAAAATTGAAGTCAACAGGATGAGTTGCAACGAAAAAGGGAGAAAAAGTCGAAAAAGGTGATGAACTTGTAGTACAATTAGAGTGAGGCATGCATGAAGTTGTGGGCATCCCTGAGTTGTGGCTGACAGAAGATTATGTTTGGGAGCTTAACACCCAAGGATATGCATTGCCTCAAAACGACAGCCAGGCCAGCAGAGGGGGTGGGTTGGCTCTGTTGGTAAAAAATGGAATCAAATCCTTAGAAAGAAGTGACATAGGATCGGAAGGGTAGAGCTAAAAAACTGCAATGGAAAAAAGACCCTGATCAGAGTTACTATATATAACAATATATAACAACAAAAGCAAAGATGCGGACTACACATTAGAAACAGGAGACAGAAAGGGCATGTAAAAAGGACAATGTTACAATAGTCATGGAGGATTTCAATATGCAGGTAGATTGGGAAAATCAGGTTGTTGCTGGATCCTAAGAGGGGGAATTTTAGAAGGCCGACAAGGTGGCTCTTTAGATCAGCTTGTGGCTGAGCCCACTAGAGGATCCGCTCTTCTTGATTGGGTATTGTGCAATCAACTGGAATTGATTAGAGAGCTTACGGTAAAGGAAATCTTAGGGGAAAGGATCACAAAATGATGGAATTCCCCCTGCAATTTGAGAGGGAGAAGCTAAAGTAAGATGTATTAGTAGCAGGGATGATGGCAGAACAGCAATGGCTAGAATTTCTGGGAGCAATTTGGAAGGTGCAGGATAGATACATTTCAAAGAAGAAGTATTCTAAAGAGAGGATAATGCAACTATGGCAGACAAAGCCAACATAAAAGCCAAAGACAGGGCATATAATAGAGCAAAATTATGGAAGTTTGAGGATTGGAAAACTTCTAAAAAAACAACAGAAGGCATCTAAAAAAGTCATATAGAAGGGAAAAGATGGAATACAAAAGTAAGCTAGCCAATAATATTAAAGAGGATACCAGAAGTTTCTTTAGAAGTATAGAGTAAAAGAGAGGCAAGAGTAGATATTGGATCACTGGTAAATGATCTGGAGAGGTAGGAATAGGTTACATGGAAATGGCAGATGAACTGAATAAGTATTTTGCATCCACAGTGGAAGACACTAGCAGGATGCCACAAGTTCGAGAGTATCAGAGGAGGTGCAGAAGTGAGTGAAGTTGCCATGACTAGGGAGAAGGTGCATTGGAAGCTGAAAGGTCTGAAGGTAGAGAAATCACCTGGACCAGATGATCTACACCTGCGGGATCTGAAAGAGGTGGCTGAAGAGATTGTGGAGGCATTAGTAATGATTTTTCAAGAATCACAAGATTCTGGAATGGTTAATTGCAAATGTCTCTCCACTCTTCAAGAAGGGAGAGAAGCAGAAGAAAGGAAATTATAGGCCACTTTGTCTGACTTCAGTGGTTGGGAAGAAGTTGGAGTTGATTGTGGTTTTGGGTTACTTGGAGGCACATGATAAAATGGGCCAAAGTCAGCATGGTTTACTTTAAAGGAAAATATTGCCTGACAAATCTGTTGGAACTCTTTGAAGAAATAACAAGCTGGATAGACAAAGGAGAATCAGTGCATGCCATGTACTTGGATTCTCAGGAGGCCTTTAACAAGGTGCCAAATATGAGGCTGCTTAACAGGTTAAGAGCCCAGGATATTACAGGAAAGATATGAGCATGGATAGAGCACTGGCTGATTGGCAGGAGGCAAAGAATGGGAATAAAGGGAACCTCTTCTGGTTGGCTGCCAGTGACTAGTGGTGTTCCTCAGGGGTCTGTGTTGGGACTGATTCTTTTTAAGCTATATGTCAATGATTTGGATGAAGGAATTAATGGCATTACGGCCAAGTTTGAGAATGATGCACAGATAGATGGAGGGGCAGGTAGTGTTGAGGAAGCAGGGAGGCTGCAGAAGGACTTAGACAGAATAGGAGAATGGGCAAGTAATTGGCAGATGGAATATAATGTTGGGAAGTGTATGGTCATACACTTTGGTAGAAGAAATAAAAGTGTAGACCATTTTCTAAATAGAGAAAAAATTCAAATATTCAAGTAGCAAAAGGACTTGGGAGTCCTCTTGAAGAATTCCCTAAAGGTTCATTTACACATTGAGTCGGTGGTGAGAAAAGCAAATGCAATGTTAACATTAATTTTGAGAGGACTAGGATATAAAACCAAGGATGTAATATTTAGACTTTATAAGACACTGTTGAAGCCTCACTTGGAATATTATGAGCAGTTTAGGGTCCCTTCTCGAAGAAAGGGTGTGCTGACATTGGAGAAGGTTCAAAAACAGATTCCAGAATGGAAAGGCTTATCATATGAGGAGTGTTTGATGGCTTTGGGCCTGTACTCACTGGAATTTAGAAGATTGAGGCAGATCTCATTGAAACTTACCTAATGTTGAAAGACCTCAACAGAGTGGATGTGGAGAGGATGTTTCCTATGGTGGGGAAGTCTAGGACCAGAAAGCACTGTCTCAGGATAGAGGGACATCCATTTAAAATGGAGATGAGGAGGACTTTCTTTAGCCAGAAAATCTGTGGGATTTGTTGCCATAAACAGCTGAGGAAGCCAAGTCATTGGATGTATTTAAGGCAGAGGTTGATTGGTTCTTGATTAGTCCATGCATGAAGGAATACGGGGAGAAGCCAGGAGATTGGGGCTGAGAGGGAAGTGGATCAGCCATGATGAAATGGCAGATTCAGTGGACCAAGTGGCTAATTCTGCTCCTTTTTCTGATATTTTTATGGTCTTATGGTCATTAAATGCTTTTGCATCATCAATAGAGCATTTCTAGTGAACTGTAGATCAGCTAGTAGAACTATTGTAGAAAAAAACACATAAAAATATCCATTGAAGGAGAAATCAGGAAGGCATACAATTATTTCAGTAATAACTCATCAATATAGATCTTAAAGTGTAAAGTATAGGGATTCCCTGCTCTACATGGCCTAAATGTACTTGTATACCTATAACACCCACAAACTGAGAATATTTTCAGATTCAGATTCAGATTCAGTTTATTGTCATTTATAAATCACAAATAAAATGCAGTTAAAAAATGAGACAACTTTCTCCGGAATGATATCACAAAAAAGCACAAAACAGACCACACAAGAAAAACCACATAACGTTTGGTAATCCCCAATCCAGAGTCCGGAGAGGCTGCTGCGTATTGATAACGCGCTACCGTCTTAGCACATTCCCCAGAAAGGAACTACAAACCCATCAGACAAACTTAAAGCTACAAGACCTATACAAAACCATATAGTTACATATAGTTATAGTTAACATATAGTTTCAACAGTGCAGACAATACCATAATTGATAAAAGACTAACTGACAGACCACATAATTATAACTCATAGTTTGAACAGTGCAAAGCAATACTGTAATCTGATAAAGAGCAGTCCATGGCACGGTTTAAAAGAAAGTCTCAAAAGTCCCAACAGCCCATCATCTCACGCAGACGGTAGAAGGAAGAAAAACTCTTCCTGCCATGAACCTCCAGCGCTGCAGCTTGCCGATACAGCACTTGGGGACTTCAATATATGTAACAATGTAATGTTGTTACAAATTATCTGTTGTTTCTAAAAACTGTCGCAAAGACAGTCAAACCTCCTGTATCTTCCCATATGTTAAAAACATCTTTGATTTACTATCACATCTCAGTATCCTCTGCAACGATGCTCTCTCTCCTTGTTCTGGATTGACTGCATTTGTGTTTACATAAGTTATTCTTTGTGGGTTATAATCACAACATATACTGTATGTGTATCCTTGCATCACAACAACTGCTGGTAAATGTAAGCCAAGTGATATGAATACAAAAGGGAAAGGAAAAGCAGATAAAGCAAACAAAGAGCACATGAGCTGTTCATTGCTGTTAAAATGGAAATTATAAGTTGCCTAAGATTTATGTTCCATAGACATAAGCAATATGTTGAACATGGACGCAGTGTCTGTGTTTTACAGTGAGACTGAAATGATTCCACAGATTGTTAAGGTTGCATTAAACACTTTGAAGTAAAAATAACAAGGCAAAGTACTCTCATTGTGGGCAATATGCAATGTATGCTTGTGGTGTGTTACAACCTTGGCTCTCAGGAAGTAACACAAAGGAGTCAGGCCACAACGGGAATTACAAACAAAAGATATTTATTAAACTAAATTTAAGGTAAAGGGGAAAAGGGTGCTATGTGGCATGGTCTTGCTGGCTGCAGAATAGAGAATAGGCTGCAGAGAGAGTAGGAGTGGGAGCGGCCTTGTTTTTAAACAGTCCTCAGTGGATGTCGGCAATGGAAGAGTAATCACAGGTGTCCCAGGGAATGACAACACAGTCACAAGAGGAAACACAGGCCAGGAAGTGTATAGGACATAACAAGAGTGAATTGAGTTTCTCAGCAACCAAAACATACTGGTCAACTTAGCCTGCATTCAGAAGTTAGCCTTACATCTACATGCATTCTTAAATGAGAGGGGAGGGAACAAAGAAAGAGAAAAACTTTAAGGCTGCCTGTGGTTAGATCTGCATATTCAAGAATAAATATTCATTGAAGAACATAAGAATTCTGGGTGAGGCAGTCTCTGAAAATGTCGATACTGCTGATATGTTTCCTAACAAACTGAAGAATATCATATAAAATGGTGGCTATGACCTGTGACAAATTTTCAATGCCGATGAAAATGGTCTGTATTGGAGACTTTTCTATTCTCAAAATTATGTTTCCAAGATAGAGAAACAATTATCCTGGTTTTAAATCCTCGAATGATGAGTTAACTCTCTTGTTGGGCAACAACATTAATAGCGAAATAAACTGAAGTTGCTACTTGTGTATCAGAATGAGAATCCACTGGAGAATGTCATGAAATGTCATCTTTCTGTAACTAGGAAAACACACTGTAAGGTTTGGATAATGAAGCACATTTTCTGTGGATATCTGGCACCAGAAATAAACAATACTGTTTGGGCAAGAATTTAATCTTCAAGATATTTCTTGTATTAAACAGAGCTACTGGTCACAATGTGATTTTGAAACCTTATGGCCTGAAAAGATGTGGTCTGTGGTGGTTTTTATGCCACCACAGATCACATATCTTTCATAACCACTGAAACAGGATTTCTTGTCAATTCAAGGCATATAATTTGAGAAGGATATTTTGTAATTTGATTACGGACACAAGTTTTACCGCAAAGGTGCAGTCCAGGAATTTTGAAGACCTTTCACAACATCTATAACACTGTTACATTGACTGGTTTTGCCTGGAGCAAAATTTCGAATCAGCTAATGAACAGTTGCTGGAAGAAAAATTATGCTGATGTGCGTGTTCTTTTACTGTCTTCAGTGAAGTTGATTCTCATTCAGATACAGTTGAAGGGCATGATATTCATAAGTGATTGGAGTTATAATGTTTGCCTCTAACTGATAAAGATCTGGCAGAGTTGGCCACACTGCATCTGTGATTGAGGCAGGTACAATTGCAACATATAGTTCACAGAGGGGAGGATTATGGGCCGAACGATCAGCAGAGAAGATGCTCTGACTGGTGTGGTGTGGTTCTGCCAGAGGGCCTGTTTCCATGTTGTTTTACTCTGTGACCCTTGAGCAAATCTGAAGATCAGCAACATATGATGCAAAATAAGGAATTCTAAAGAAATTCTTTATTGAATATTTATATATTATTATTATTTCGTACTTTTCGTATTTGCACACTGGTCGAAGCCCAAGTTGGTGCAGTCTTTCATTGATTCTATTATGGTTATTACTCTATTTTAAATTTATTGAATATGCCCGCAGGAGAATGAACCTCACGGTTGTACATGGTGGCAAATATGTACTTTGATCATTAACATACTTTGAACTTCAGCTCAGCAGTAATCTGACCATTTAGCATTTTCACAGGTTTTGGGAATGTGTCCAGTCTTATTTGCAGTGTCTGTACAACTACATATCAATTAAATAAAAGCACACATACGGAGGTGACTTTAACTGGTATATTCACTTTGCAATGAGAGAGAGCAACAGATCAAAGCACATGGGTAAGTTATCAGTCAATAATTAGTGCTAAGGAGAGTCATTGTACTAAAAGAAATAGATCCATGCATGAGGAAATCTGCAGATGCTGAAAATTCAAACAACAACACACACAAAATGCTGGTGGAATGATGCTGCCTGGCCTGCTGTGTTCCACCAGCACTTTGTGTGTGTTGTTGTTTAGATCCATGCATTACATTTTTTGCAGGCTATTGTTCTCTCTTGTGACTCTCATAGATTTTATAGATAGTCAGTGAAAAGAAATGTTTACTTTGCACCAAATTCATCTTACCTCTCTCATAAAAGTTGTACATTTACAGAACCCTATCGGTTCAATGAAGGAATGATAAAATATGATTATCTTTTGGTAAATGGGCCACAAGCAGCCTTCACTGTCCAGCCACCTGTCCCTGTTAATAAAGATTCAAATTAGGACATTTATTATACTTATAGCTGCACTATGAAACTGATGAAGTGTGAGCAAGGAAATGAACCAAATACAATGGGTGCCTTTTGTTTAGTAGTGATAGCTTACAATCCCCCCACTCCATTAAAATGCTAAATCAAAGGTGGTTTGATTAGCTATATACAAATTTTGGTCAGAATATAAACAAAACATAAAATACCAGAAACACAAACAGAAATAGAAAGGGAAATAGAGTTAATATTTCATGTCAAAAACTTTTCATTAGACCCAAAAAAGAAAAGACAAGTTAGTTTCAGTTGAAGGATCTTTGACCAGAAATGTTAACTGTTTCCCTTTCCAAAAGGATTGCCTGACCTGCTAAGACTTTCTAGCATTTGGCTGTTTTTATCTCAGATTTCCAGAATCTGCAGTGTTTCACTTTATGCTGAATTTAATCCATGAACTAATTGGAAATACTGTACAACAGGAAAAGGCTGGAAATAGCCGGTGGGCTACAAATTTTGGCTCCATTTTAATTAGTGAAATTTCTTCTCAGCATAGCATTTCCGACCTCCTTTCAGTACATGAAGACACTCGTTCAGATGGCTTAGTGTCTTTTGCTATATACTTGGCTTTAGTTCTTATCTAAAGCTATTGTCTTCAACTGAGCATGAAGACCTATGAGTTCCATCCCTAATAGAGCACTGACTGGCTTCAAGGATGCAATAGTTAACATCTCGAGCCAAGGGTTTTGAAAATAGATTCAGCTGAGTGAGTTTGTGAAATGGCAAAGCCGTGTTGAATATTAATTAAAATACACATTTGATTGCTGCATTTTGTGTTGTAAATATTCAGTCTAGACTCCCAATTAAAAATACGTCCAGAGCAATTGAGTGATGCTGGCTGAGGAAAACCTGTAATAAGTTGAAGAATGAAAAATAAGAGTAAATTCTTTTGCAGCATTTGGAAAATAACAGCGGTTTAAATCTTCATTATGAATGTCTGCCTACTACTTCACTGTAAATACACTGGTTCTAGCAGACGCTTTACTCATTAAATCCACAGTAGGATCTGAGAAACATTAGATAAATATATATCCCTCATCATTATAAATTTGAAAATATTCTATTTGCAGCTACTTCAGTTGATTCTGTTTATATTTTGATGTCACATAAAAGAGCAAAATCAATGAATTCTTGCTCTTTAATTGCTCTCTCCCTCATTGAAGGTCCTACACCACCACTAATGTTAGGAGGTAAATTACATCATAATTCTTATCCAACAAAATTTTCTACCACGGATATGGGCATCCCCACCAATAAGCACATCTGCAAGTAGTGGTGTTGCAGGAAAGCTACATCCATCATCGAGGACCGACCCCCACCATGCAAGCGATGCTGCCTTCTCACTTCTGCCATCAGGAAGGAGGTGCAGAAGCCTCAGGACCCACACCACCAGGTTCAGGAACAGTTATTTCCTTCAACCATCACGCTCCTGATCCAGAGGGGAAAACCTCACACAACTTCCTACACCCCAACACCGAACTGTTCCCACAACACACGTTTAATGACACTTCATCTCATGTTCCCGATATTTATTGCTTATTTAGTTATTATTATTGTTTTGTTTATTTATGTATTTGCACTGCTTGTTGTCTTTTGCACATTCTTTGTCTTGTTTACATTTCTTAACTCATTCTATGGTGTTTCTTTGTATTTACTATGAATGCTCACAAGAAAAAATGTCTCAGGGTTGTATGTGGTGACATTAAAATGATAATAAACTTACTTTGAACTTAAGTGTGAACAAAATAATTCAGTGCAGGTTCATAGGATGCTGACAGAGAAGCACTTGGGGCATAAGGTTCTCCATAACAAAGTGAGCAGCATATTATTTTTGTGCTGATGAAGGGTCTCAAACTGAAATGTTGACTGTCTATTTCCTTCCATTGTTGCTGCCTGACCCAACCAAATTCCTTCTGTTCCATTATAGGCTGCAGCATATAATTTTAGAACAAGTTAAGGGAGGCCCCAAATGGAAGATGAATGAACTCAAGGTATTTTGCAGATGCTGGAAATCCAAAGCAACACACACAAAATGCTGGCAGAACTCAGCAGATCAGGCAGCATCTATGGATGGGAATAACAGTTAATGTTTCGGGCTGAGGGAGCTGAATGAATATTTATTTGAGTGGTCATTGACCCGGTTGGGGATTTTTCTGGAGTTATGAATTTATGGGTAGCAGAGATTAATCAAAATGAAAACTGGTCTTCAGGAAATAAAACCTATTCATAATTTTACTATTTATTTTTTGAAATACAATGATAGAAAATTTGAAATACAGCGGGGAATAGACTCTTCTGGACCTTCAAGGCCTGCTGCACAGCAACTCCTGACTTAACCCTAGCCTAATCACAGGACAATTTACAATGATCAGTTAACCTACCAACCGGTACGTCTTTGGACTTTGAAGGAAACCGGAGCACCCGGAAGAAACCTACGCTGCCACGGGGAGAATGCACAAACTCCTGACAAGCAGCGGCAGAAGTTGAACCAGGGTTGCCGGTACGGTGAAGCATTGTGCTAACCACTATGCTACCGTGCCGTCCATCTACAACAAAGATTTTTCTTTTGACGTGTCCTAATGTGGTTTATTGCCATCCTATTTCATACTTTAGGGGCTTTGAAACCAATCACTAAGTGTGGTACACAGATATACCATTGAAACTAGACAGAGAAAGACAATGGATGAATGTTCATGTTAATTGGTGGTCCTTAAGACATGCCATGAGAAGATCTGCTGTGTTAAATTAAATCTTTTATATCTCCCATGTGCAGCTTTCATGTGACTCAGTTCAGCAGTCACAACAGAGCCTATATCCCAACCATGTTTTCAAATTACAGTCTTTCTTTCTTAAATCCCCCTCAGCTCCTTTCTGGAATTAAGTTACTCAGTCTCTCCTAAAGTGGGTCTATGCCCCTTCCTATAATTAACTCTCTTACAATACAGTGTTGAAGTGTATTCTAGTCCTCTTTTTTAAATAAAATGTATCACTACAGAAACTGTGTCACTGTGGTCACCCTTGGCATTTTGTGGGATGTAACACTCAGGGCAAAGGATCTACTAGAAATTGATGGTGGACCTTAAAGCTGAACTCTTGACTTTCTATCTTTATTTATTGACACTGTTCAATAACATAACATTAATTGATAAGTAGGCAACAGATCCCATAATATTCAATAACTGGGTGGCCCTGAAAAAGGGTCTTGGCCTGAAACATCAACTGTTTACTCTTTTCCATAGATGCTGCCTGACCTGCTGAGTTCCTACAGATTTTTTTTGTGTGTTGCTTTGGATTTCCAGCATCTGCAGACTTTTTTGTCCTTTTGACTGGGTCGTTATTGTTAATATTTATTACTGCATTTTGTAAGGCTAATTCCAATCAAAATTCATCACCTCCCACAAAACCTTTGGAATTAATTCATTCTGTTGTTTCTTCATTTGAGAAAATAAAGCTTTGAGAAAATAAAAAGTGGTTGAGGTCAGGAATAGGTTATAAATCACAATAGGACATGTGTGCATTTGATATACCAATTTATGTAACAACAAAATTTTCTCTGAAGAATATAAAACACTTAAATAGGAGAAGAAGGCCAAATGGCCTCTCAAGCTTGCTTTACTATTCAATAAGATTGATAGTGATTTAAGCTTGCAAATCTTATTTGCGGATTTGACCTTGGTCTCAGCTCCATGTTCCTGTCTGTTTACTATCATCTTTTCCTCTCAAAAAAACAAAGATCTATCTATCTTGGTCTTAAGTATATTCTGCAAGGGTTTACTGACTGGTATAAAACAAGTCTGATCACAAGGGTTTTACATACAGTATTTTTCCCTGCCCAGGGTAAGTTTAATTCTGTCCCCATCTGACGTTTATGCCTTTGGATTCACTGGATTGGAAACCTAAGTCCTAAATGCTTTATGCCATTGTAATGCACGGATATTCAAGCAAATCTTTAACCTCTACCATTTCAACATCCAATTGAACACAATGCACACAGCGAACCTGCAGATTTATGTTCCTTGAGATCATTATTTCCACTTATGTTGGGTTGGACTACAACCAGAGGTCATGGGTTAAGGGTGAAAGGTGAGAAGTTTAAGGGGAACATGAGAGGAAACTTCTTCAGTCAGAGAGTCATGAGAGTGTAGAATGTGCTGTCAGCACAATGGTGTATGTGAAAAGTTTGGAGAAGTACATGGATAGAAGGGATATGGAGAGCTATGGTCGGTGCAGGTCAATGGAAATAGGCAGTTTAAATGGTTCGACATGGGCTAGATGGGCCAAAGGACTTATTTCTATGCTGTGCTTCTCTTGACTCTATGACTGACTATGACAAAACAATCAATGTACTTACTTTCAGAACTATCATATATGAATAATGGTTTTCATTGCTAAGATAGCATTAGTTAGGATCCAAAAATAGTTATGAAAGGTTTACTTTAAAAGTGGAAAGAAAATTTGTAACTTATTGAAAGTTTAAACACACACAAGTTTTCAGAGAGCAATTCTCCCATATGAACTTCAGCTGGGAGCAAAATGTCAGTCTTCTGCATTTCAGGATATTGTCCATTAAATTTTCCTGTGGCTGCAGTCCTGATGACAGATTCAGAGCAAAGTGGTTGTCAAGGTGACTGTGGCAACGTTCTTCGGTTTCTATGACTTCATTCAGGACAAAGATTGAGATCTGGCAGTTTGCCATGTAAGGCAACTGAGGATCTCTTATCAAAGTGAGCTGTCATATCACTGTCAAAGACCAAAAAATGAAGAGAGAAGTAAAATAAAATGGTGTTGGAAATCCTCAGCAGGTCAGGAAACAACTGAGTTAACATTTTGGGCTCATGACCCTTCGTCTGAGAGGGAACAGTGGGAAAACAAGTCTGATTTAAATTGCAGAGATAGTGAAGAGTAAAGAGAAAAAGGACAATACCCTGGGCGCCATTTAGTTAAGCGATGGAGATAGAAAGTTTTTTTTCCTTGGATTTCAGGCTTTTCCACTGCACGGGCATGAACGTAACTTTAGATATGTCACACTTCATAGTTAAAGATACAGCATGGGAACAGATATTTCAACCCACTGAGTCCACACCAACCATCAAATACCATTTTGCAGCAAATTCTCTATTAATTCAATTTATAATTTTTTTCCTACATTCACATCAACTCCTCCAGATTCATCTTCACTAGGAACTATTTACAGTTCTCAATTAATAGCCCTGGACCCATGTGGCAAATGTAGTGTACCTCCTCCACCCAGTTCACAAGTGCAACTTCAGACAGATTTCACACTTTGTGACATTTTCCTATCCCATGACAGCAAGCTCCAGTCTCAGTGCTTTTCCCCTTTAATGGGAGTAGACAACTATTAAGCAGTAGATCCCAGTTATAAATGGAGGATCCACTCTGACAATTGGCTTCCTCTTGATGAACTGATTCAAATATTAGCTTGGCTAGTTGAATTCTGGCACACCATAAATTGTCATCCATAAATTTGCCGATGAGACAACTATTGTTGGCAGAACTTCAGATGGTGATGAGATGGCATACAGGAGCGAGATAGATCAGCTGGTTGAGTGGTGTTGAAACAAAGATCTTGCACACAGCATCAGTAAGAACAAAGAAGTAATTGTGGACTTCAGGAAGGGGAAGCCAAGGGAAGACACACCAGTTCTCATCGAGGGATCAGCAGTGGAAAGGGTGAGCAGTTTCAAGTTCCTGGGTGTCAACATCTGTGAAGATCTACTCTGGGCTCAAACATATTGATGCAATAGCAAAGAAGACACAACAGCAGCTATATTTCATTAGGAGTTGGAGAAGATTTGGTATGACATCAAAGACTCTTGCAAATTTCTACAGATATGCCATGGAGAGCATTCTAACTGGTTCCATCACCATCTGGTATGGCAGGGCAGCTGCCCGGGATTGGGAAAAAGGTGCAGAAAGTTGCGAACTCAGTCAGCTCCATCATGGGCACTAGCCCCCCCCAGCATCCAGGACATTTTCAAAAGCTGATGACTGAAAAAGGTACCAGCCATCATTCAGGGCCCTTATCATGCAGGATATGACCTCTGCTCATTGCTAACATCAAGGAAGACGTACAGGAGCCTGAAGATGCACAATCTTGTAGGAACAGCTTCTTCCCCTCCGCCATGAGATTTCTGAATGGACAATGAACCCATGTACGCTCCCTCAATATTTGTTTTTCTTTTAGTCCTCTCTTTTTGCACTACATGGTTAATTTAATTTCTAGAACATGTTTCTCATTGTAATTTTATATATTTCTGTTATTATATGTTGCACAATGTACTGCCGCTGTAAAGCAACACATTTCATAGCATATGCCAGTGATAATCAACCTGATTCTGATTCTGAAATGCTGGCCATGCTCAGTTGACTGATTATCTGCTTTGTAGATCATGGAGGGTGATTAGACATTCCTCATTTTTTGATAGCTACTCTGTTTAAATTCCCTGCTATCTAGGCAGCTTGCAAGGCATCTAAGCATTGCACAAAAAACTTTCTATTTTTGCACCTCAGCTGATTGGTCACATCATGTTGCCATCATCACTTCAAAAGGCATAAAAGTGTTAAAAAAAAGGAAGTGAGCAGTAGCAGCAGCTTATATAATCATAAGGTAAATCAGCAAATGCTGAATATAAAACAAACAGACCAATATTGCACAGAAGAAGGACTTTCAGCCCAACATACCTATGCCAGATGTCTGGGAAATGGGCCAAAAATTCTTTGGAGAATCCAGCAGTTTTGTGCCAAATGGCCAGCATAAAGTGCACTGTGAAGGATGCGTGCATGAATATGAAACATTGGAAAATGCCAACAGCATTCCTTATGGACTGTGAACTTGGTTTAATTCCCAGACTGGGAAATCGAACCATTGAACCTGCATCAGGGCTGAGAGTCCAATTATTGAAACACTTTCAGGGGACAAGGAGAATAGATAGCTAATTAACATTTTTGAAAATAATTTTAATTAGGTAACACAATTTTTGTTCAAATGCTTTCACTTTATTTTTTTATTACTTTGTCAGTTCATAATGTTTTAAGATTATTTTGCATCAGGAAAGTCAGAAAGCTGTTGGGTTTGGAAAGCCAAGGAAATGGCTCATTTGGTAGCTTCATGTCATGGCTCTGCACCTTCAGTTGGTGATAAGGGAAATATGAGTGAGTCCACCAATAGTAAGTGTGTACTCAGCAGTGTGCATAGATTCAGCAGCATCGACATATCCTGTCCCATTATGTACTGTTGGGTATACTGTAGTTACCTGCAGTGGAACTCCTAACTTTGCAGATAAATGATTCATTTTCTGACACAGATTGAGATAAATGCATGGTGTGAGGTAAATTTAAATAATTGCTTGATCTGTCAAAAATGAAACATGATACAAAAGCTTACCCTAATTGCATAAAAATCAGAAAATGCAGCAAATACTCAAAAGCACAAGAGATTCTGCAGATGCTGGAAATCCAGAACAACACATACAAATTGCTGGGGCAAAGGTGGGTTACTGGTGCCTTAAAACCATTTGCTTCATTCAGATGGAATTCATCAGTGGTAGTTGACAGCTCATGTAGGAGAAGGAAAACTCTGATGTCAAACCTCCGCCGACATGCGGCTATACCCACTCATGGGGAAGGCTCTGGGAGCAAACTGAGGGAAAACTCCAGAGCTGGAGTCCCTAAGGCAGTCCTACATTGAGTTCAACATTGACTGGCATCTCCTGTGACGTTGCTGGTATCAAGCTGTATCAGCCTCTGTGTTCCTTTGGGTTCACCAGATGCATGGAGAGGGGGAGCTTGCTACATGGGCAACAGTTTGCTCTCCATGTCATACTGCCCAGGCTTGTATACCTAGAAAGCCAGGGGACGCAACATTCATGGTCAACCCTGACTGACAGAGGCCTCACTCACTCACTCACTCACTTTCTTTGAGGTTCATTTTTTAGTTCAGAT
Organism: Hemitrygon akajei; assembly: GCF_048418815.1. Lineage (NCBI taxonomy): Eukaryota > Metazoa > Chordata > Chondrichthyes > Myliobatiformes > Dasyatidae > Hemitrygon > Hemitrygon akajei. The sequence goes on from NC_133149.1 coordinate 25,353,437, forward strand.
TTTTTTTTTCATTTCATTTTACAATCTTTTTATTGATTTTCAAATAAAGAATATACAAATCAGAGGAGGAGTTTAGCAAACAGATAATACAAAGACATATAAACAGCAATAAAAAACAGAAAGTGTATATTGACACGATCAGATAGGTAAAATGTTACACTGTTATATATACAATATAGTAAAAAAAAACTACAACTCCTCATAGCAATCATAAAAAAAAGATTGGAAATTTTATTTGAGAAAGGGAAAAAACACCACTAACTAAACTAAAACAAAAAAAGGAGAAAAGAAAAAGAAAGATTGGGCAGTCCAATTGAGGATAAAATTAGAAAAAAGAGAAAGAGAGAAAAAAAACATCCTTCCAGTCATCTCCGAACCTTCACGGATAAGGAGGAGTTCAGATTTTAATTGCTCATGCTTAAAAGGCAGAACCACTTTTAAGCTTATACTGTTAGTTCCAATGTGGACTCAAAACAGAAAATGTGGACTGTGAAAGGAAATGAATAAACAGTTGACATTTCGAGCCAAGACCAGTCCTGATGAAGGGTCTTGGCTCAAAACATCAACTGTTAATTCATTTCCATAGATGTTATCTGACCTGTAGATTTCCTCCAGTATTTTGTATGTGTTTCTCTGAACTCCACTTCACTCTCTACAAATGCTGTCTGACCTGTTGATTTTTTCCAACATTTTCAATTTTTATTTGTTTTCCAGCATCTGTGTTTTTTATTTGTGTTTTTTTTTGTTTTATTTGAAGGGTCTGGCCCTGTTTTTGGGTACATGGCTCAAATAGCTTTGTTAAATTATGTCTGAGATTTGCTCTTCAACTACAAACTATTTCCTCCATTAAATCTTTGGTTTCAAACATAAACTATTGATTCCTAGCATCCAAGCTTAAGCTAAAAGCTTCTAAACTCAAATCATCTCAAAAGGCCAGTTCTTTTTACTTCAGTCCATCAGCCACTTCCTTCTCTCTTTTAGTTCTATGCTGCTAAAACTCTCTTACCCAGCTCTTTAACTTCCTCTAACTATAAATATCATCTTATCCAAAATGCTACTTGTATTCTACCTTGCACAAAGCCTTGCTCAATTATTACCTTTATTTCTGTGGTGTAGAATTAAACGTAGTGAGACAACCCAATCTGGCAGTTCACTTTCAATAAAATTTGTGAATGTGGTGGTCAGATAAGTTAGGAATATTGTTTTCTAGAGATCTTGCCATTTTTGACCATTGGACCATAAGACCATAAGACATAGGAGTAGAATTAGGCTAGTTGATCCTTTTTTCCCCTCCTCAGCCCCGCTCGCCGGCCTTCTCCCATAACCTTTGATGCTGTCCAATCAAGAACCTATCAACCTCTACCTTAAATACACCCGACGACCTGGCCTCCACAGCTGCCTATGGTTATAAATTTCAGAAATTCACCATCCTCTGGCCAAGGAAATTTCTCCATGTCTGTTTTAAATGAACTCCCCTCTATCTTGAGGCTGTGCTCTCTTGTCCTAGACTCTCTCACCATGGGAAACATCGTCTAGGCCTTTCAACATTTGAAAGGTTTCAATGAGATCCCCCTCATCATCCTAAATTCCAGCGAGTACAGACCCAGAGCTATCAAGCGTTCCTCTTATGATAATCCTTTCATTCCCAGAATCATCCTTGTGAACATCCTTTGAATCCTCTCCAATGCTAACACATCTTTTCTTAGATGAAGAGCCCAAAACTGTTCACAATACTCAAGGTGAGACCTCACCAGTGCCTTACAAAGCCTCAGCATCACATCCCTGCTCTTGTATTCTAGACCTCTTGAAATGAATGCTAACAATGCATTTGACTTCCTCACCACCAACCCTACCTGCAAGTCAACCTTTATGTTGTTCTGCACAAGGACTCCCAAATCCCTTTGTATCTCAGGTTTTTGGATTTTCTCCTCATCTAGAAAATAGTGTGAGCATTTATTTCTGCTACCAAAGTGCATGACCGTGCATTTTCCAACACTGTATTTCATTTACCACTCTCTTGCCCATTCTCCTAATTTGTCTAAGTCCTTCTGCAGCCTACCTGTTTCCTCAACACTACCTATCCATACACCAATCTTCATACCATCTACAAACTTGGCAACAAAGCCATCTATTCCATCATCTAAATCATTTATATACAGCATAAAAAGAAGCAGTCCCAACACTAACCCCTGTGGAACACCACTAGTCAACCAAAAAAAGATCCTTTCATCCCCACGCACTGCCTCCTACCAATCAGCCAATGCTCTAACCATGTTCGTAACCTTCCTGTAATACCTTGGGCTCTTAACTTGGTAAGCAGCCTCATGTGTGGCATCTTGTCAAAGGATTTCTGAAAGTCCAAATATGCAACATCCACTGCATCCCCTTTATTTATCCTACATGTAATCTCCTCAAAGAATTCCAATAGATTCATCAGGCAAGATTTACCCTTAATAAAACAATGCTGACTTTGTCCTATTTTGTCCTGTGTCATCAAGTACTCCATAACCTTATCCTTAACAATTGACTCCAACATCTTCCCAACCACTGAGGTCAGGCTAACTGGTCTATAAATTCCTTTCTGCTGCCTTCCTCCTTTCTTAAAGAATGGAGTGACATTTTCAATTTTCCAGTCCTCTGGCACCATGCCAGAGTCCAATGATTTTTGAAAGATCATTACTAATGCCTCCACAATCTTTACCATGACCTCTTTCAGAACACCAGGGTGCAGTTCATCTGGTCTGGGTGATTTATGTACCCTTAGGTCGTTCAGCTTTTTGAGCACCATCTCCTTTGTAATAGTAACTACACTTGCTTCTCTTCCCTCACACCCTTCAACATCTGGCACACTGCCAAACACTTCCACAGTAAATTGATTACAGAGCTGTGAGGGAAAGAATGGAACGAAGGTCTATTAGGCATGGAGGGTGTCTGAGGAAAGAGTGCATTAGGTGAAGAGGGAGCAATATGTTACAAATAAGAAAGTAGATTCAATTTTAGAGATCTTAAAGTGAATTGGAGCTTTGATGGAGCAGAGTTGCAGCTCATTATGGAGCTAAGTCCTGAGACGGGAACAAAACAGGGGCTGTCATTTGGTATTCCTGCTCTCCTGTTTCACAGCCTTGATGGCATCCGTTACTCTCGCGAGACCATGGATCTGCGCCTGGAAAGTCTTGCTTCAGTCTGCGTTGGTAAAACAGCGTCTGTTGTGGCCATAGAGGCCCACACAGGACCTTGCTCTACGTCAATCAAGCGCACATTTATAACTGGCAGACTGTTGCTTTCATGTGCCATCGCAGTGAGGCGATGCTGCAGTCTCCTCTCCAGGGCGCAGGCCTGGGCAAGGTTGTATGGGAGACCGGCAGCTGCCCATGCAGCAAGTCTCCCCTCTCCACGCCACCGATGTTGTCCAAGAGAAGGGCAAGGAGCGATACAGCTTGGCACCAGTGACGTCGCAGGAGTTGCCAGAACAAGGTTGAAGACAACGTTGAACTGACTTAGGGACTCCAGCTCCGGATTTTTCCTTGGGGTTTACTCCCAAAGCCTTTCCCATAAGTGGGTATGGCCGCAAGGCAGCGGAGGTTTGAAATCAGAGTCTTCCCTCTCTTAGATGGACTGCCTTCCCAGGCCAATGAGCTCCATCTACCTGAAGCACTGGTTTTAAGGCGCCAGGACCCGCCTTCGCCCCTTCTCCTGTCAGTAGAAACAGTTCCGCCGGGCTTAGAGGCTAAGCCACACAAGAAGACCAGGAGTTGGACTTGGTTGTCAGAGGCTATTTGAGGCACATGCCGTGAGGAGCACTTTTAGGTAGTGGGAGCTTGTCCCCACTACCACACCTCGGCTTGACGACTTTGGAACCGCCATTATCACAGCCATTATCATAGAAATATTTTATGCTTCCATCCAAATAATTTCAGCTGTCTGGTTTCTCAAACTTGAGGAAGCCTTTCTTTGTGAAGTGAAATTTAAATTACAATATAATAATTATCCAACACAAAGGTTACCCTTATATATCTAGCTTCATATTTGCTAATTTCAGGACCTTGAAGTCAAAGGTCAATTATTTTGACTATCCAATGTCATATTCTGAAACAGAGAAAGCAAGTTGCCTGAAATGTACAATTCTATGTTAAGTCAACAAGTTCAGATAAAAGAGGTGTTGTTCTTCAAGCTTATGTTGGCAGTACTGACTAGCTGGATTTTGAAAACTTGCACTCATCCCTCAATCACATTTTATTTATTTGTGTACAAGGAAAAACAGTTCAGTCCCTTTCCCTAAACTGCTCTGAAGTTTGAACAGTGAAATACCATTTTACATGATAATTGTCTAGATGGATACAGATATTGAACTCTTAGAAACCTTCTCCACTTCTGAATCACACTATATACATATTTAAGTACTGATTTTAATACATATTTCAGGTGTTAATAACCAATTAAATCTGTGTGTTTAAGGTCAATAATACTTGAGAAGTTGGATAACTGTCCAATAGTAAGTGTTGCCATAGAATCCTTTATTTGCATCTTTATCTTGTTTTAGTCTATTTGATGACGTTGGTTCCCAGGCTTAAATAAAAAGGCTATACTAAGGAGAGATAGACATGGGCTATGTTCGGCCTGAATGACTACACAGTCTCTGTCAGCTTAGCATCTTGACTCTTGCTATACTAAATTTCCCTTCTTAGAAAAAGCTGTACAAAGCGAAGTCCAGCTCTCAAAGGTTTGGTTCAGCTTGAGATTATATCATGTCAGCACTCTGTTCTGTCAGCACACCATTTTAAATCTTGTCTTGCCACAACCTCTACAGTGGTAATGGCCTGCAAAATGGCAGGCAACAGAAAGCTTAGAGTAATCCCTGCAAATTAAACAAAGTGGCACTACGAAGCGGTCGTCTACTGCATCTGTATTTGTTTTTTAATGTGGAGATGATTTTGTGAGCAGTGAATTATGAGGCCCTCCATTGGTTGGGGTTGACCATGGATATTGCATCCTAGCTCTCTACACGATACACAGGCTGTCCATGCAGCTGATGAATCCAAAGGAGTGGTAGAGGCCGATACAGTTTGGCACCAGCGGTGTTGCAGGAGTTGCCAGTCAGTGTTGAACCCAATGTAGGGTTCCTCAGGGGCTCCAGCTCCAGAATTTTCCTTCACGGTTTACTCCCGAAGCTTTCCTCATGAGTGTGTATAGCTCCAAGGTAGCAGAGGTTTGAGATCAGAGCTTTCCGTCTCGATGAGCTGCTAACCACAGCTGACGAGCCCTATCTGCCCAAAGTGACAGGTTTTAAGGAGCCTTTACCCCTTCCCTAGTCAGAAGCACTGGTCCGGCATGGCTTAATAGCTAAGCCACACCTGAAGGCCAGGAGCTGGACTTAGTTGTCAGAGGCTATTTGAGATGCACGCCGTTGGGAGCATTTAATAGATAGTGGGAGCTTACCCTCATTACCACTCCAGGCTATAACAACGTTGAGGAACCAAGCAGTGAATTACAATAGACTGGAAGAATTGCAAATCAAGCTCTTCTTCTGGAATAACACTCGGGTCCCTAGGTGGTGGGAAGGGAAGAAGTGAAAGCACTAGTATTACATCTGAAAAATTCAACTACCATCCTGCACTTTATACTCAACATTTTATGGATTCTTAGGCTTATAGCATAACCCCTACAACACTATCTATAAAACACCACAGGGTGGTTTCCTGATTCTAGTGATAATGCATGTTGTTTCAGAAGAAAGTGTAAATATTCAAAATTTTTTATATCAAGTGGAAAGGGCACATCTGGGAAGTGGAAACTGGCAGGGAATATTTTTGTTTCCATTGAGGCTGTTCCTTCCCTCTTCCTTTCACATTGAACAATTAATGTCGATGCTTTCACGTCCCACCGCTCATCTCCCTCACTCACTTTATGAACTAGGCTGTTTGTAATGCGTATTTCTAACAATTGCTGTTAAAATTGGGGAGCAGAAGATCACTCGATAAGATTTACATGAAGATATTCTTTAATTTATTGAAAAGAAAAATATACTTATATTAAGCTCTGTTAAAATGCAAATAAAGAAACTCAGCTGCTAATTTCATGATTCACTTCTAATGAACCACAAATACAATGCTCCTACATTCAGGTGCTGTCATAGCTGATCTTGATTCGCACACTACCGATAATTAATAAATAATCCGTTGACAGTACTTAACTTTCCTTCAATATGATACACAGCAGTTTCTTGTTAGAAAACATGTTCAAGGTGAACCATTTTGTCACAAAATCACATGGAAGTAAGTGACCTCTTGCAGTGAGTACCAGCATGTTCTCAAGTGCTGTGCAGATTTTAATTAGATTACCCACTGACTGACTGGATAAATGGAGAGCAAAGAGATGTAGGTTTACATTTAAATACACTGAACAGAAAGTATGAACAGGGAAATGAGCAAAAAATGCCTTAGACCTCAGGGACATCTTTTATTGTTGACGTTATTGTATTATCTTTGTGATATTGCCCTTCATGTGTTTCCTCTTGAAACTCAGCTGAAAGCAGTCAATAAACTGTGAATCTCAAATGACATGCAGGATTAATATATTGAAGAAACTCCATTCTAAGAGCCTTTTCAGGTCCCCTGAAATGCAACGAACTTGAAATGACGTCAAAGTGGCAATGAGGTTATTTAGATATTTATTTAATTATTTAGAGATAATGTGTGGAACAGGCTCTTTCGGACCCCCCCAGCAACGCACCAATTTAATTCTAGCCTAATCACTGGACAATTTATAATGACCAATTAACCTACTAACCAGTACGTCTTTGGACTGTGGGAAGAAAGCAGAGCAACAGGAAGAAACCCACGTTGTCACGGGGAATATCGTACAGACTCTGCACAATCAGCGGCGGGGATTGAAGCTGGGGTGCTTGGCTCTGTGATAGTGTTACACTACTGTACAGTACCGTGTCAGTATATTGTACATCTACACAAGCGCAGGTGCAGGAGGATCATTGCTGCACACAGCATTTGTAGGTCAGGGCACTGTGTTCCCATTTCACCACTCACAAAGCTTTCATTCAGATTTGTGCCATTGGGACAGTGCTTTGTGGTTCTCACAATGTCAAGGGAAAAAGCGTGGTGAATCATAATCACTTATGAGACAGGGGCGATGACAAGCAACAAGGAAAGTGCAAATTAACACCACTTCTCTGGCCGTGGAGTTTATATCAAGTGATCATTCTAGTACTTCATAAATGCAGAGTATTTCTATCTTTACCACAGTTTTACAGGCTCTTAATACAATTCAAGTTTAAGTGCCATTCAACCAAACAGGAATACTCACAAATACAGCCAAACAAAACAGCAATAGTCCAGGGCCAAGGTGCAAAAAACAGTACCAACAGCCACACACAGCTCAAAGCACACACAAGATAGTAAGCACAAATGGTATCATAATCACGCAATAAAGGAGTCCAAAATTCAAGCCCTCGAACACTGGGGTGGGGGCAACACCGCCTCCAGTCTGGACACAGCATCTCACCATCCTCGGTAGAGTGCACTGGCCCCAACAACCCTCCAGCAACACCAGGAGTTGAGGCTCAGTCCTTGCACATACAAGGCAACAGGCACATATAGAATATCACCAAAATACAACCACAAAATATATATATCTATGTAGTCCAGAACATTGAACTCTCCAGTCGACCACAATAGAGCTTGTCTTCTGCTGAGCGAACACTGAGGGGCAGCATCGACTCCAGCCTGGATGCTGTGTCACGCTGCCCCCAGTGGACGCCTTTCTCCATGCAGTTGTAAAACAGGCGAGCCCACAGCTTGACGTTCTGAGTCCATTGAGTGCTGCCAAAATCTGCAGTCAACGGCAATAGAGCTTGTCATCTGCCAAGCAAAGCACTGGGAGGGCAGCACCGGCTCTGTCCTGGACACCGGCCCTGGTGGAACACAGCGGCTTTGACACCTCTATCCTGGTGGCTGCAAAACAGGCCACATCATGGCTTGAGTCTTAGTCTTCATTACAACTGAGGCCACACAGCTCCCCTACGTTCCGCTCCACTTTCAGCTACTAAATTGAGCTTACGGCACACCAGTTCACAATGTCCAAAAGGGTCATGCGATCGCAAAGAAAAGCAACCATGACAGCCACTCGCTATTGGACTGTAAACCTCCATCAAATCAGGCAGCAGCATGTTGCACAGCTCCTTCATTTTCCGCATCAACGAGCAACTCGCTGATGGTGTAGACCTGCAGTACTTTACATTCTTAATATATAGCAGGATCTCGTGATCATTTAAAATATGTTTAAATTGGACAGCAGCATCTATTGTTGATCCCGTAGAGACGGTTGCGACTGAAGGCACCACTATCTAACCAGAATAATTATCATTATTGTTTTGTAGTAGCAATGGGAACAGAAAGTTTTGCAAAACAACACTTCCTGAAGCCTCCATTTACCTCTTACTTCTCAAATTACTTCCAATACACAGCACATGGAATCACTTTTTGCAAATTAGCTGTCCCATTAAATGGACCAATGCTGAAATTTACAGGATTATGTAACATGAAAGCAGTAATTCATATTTTTTCAATAGTTTCTTTCTTTGAGATTTTTGAGCAAGGAGTATGGCTTTACAATATATTACATTCAAAATCAATAGAAGCATACAGAAATAAACCTGCATATAATGAAGTACAAAAGATGATTGTATTTTGAAATTGAGGAAATTATTTATGGTATGAGAGTTAAATGCATTACTTAAATTGCGGTGAAGATCCAAGTATGTTTGTGAATAAAGGCAAAATGAAAATATATATCAGCTTATTTTCCTCAGAATGGAATATAATATTTCAAGCATTATTGCTCTGAATGCATATTTTACAATTGAACACTTCAAGAAAAAATGGCGCACATTCCTAAAGTCTATAAATTCTAAAGAGCTGTGTAGCTGACAAAGCTTCAATATATTTATGTTTGTTTTCTGGATGTCCTGTTAAATGCATCTCATTTACATTTAACAATCCCCATTATCAGCAATGCTGCCTTCACTGTGACACAAATCAATGCAGGATCAGGTGTGATTGATATCTTGAAGGAAGCAGAAGAGAAGACAAGCCAAATCTGAAGCTGTCTAAATGGCTCCAATCTTCATTCCGAGTATTGGCATTATTGTCAAGGCCTGCATTTATTATCGCCAGCAGCAAACAGTTTGCTGGAGGAACTCAGTGGTTTGAGCAGCAAATGTGGAGGAGAAAGGAATTTCTCCTTTCTTCCGTCGACATTTCGGTGGAAAACCTGCATCAGGACATTTCTATCCCCCAGCCAACCCCACCAGATATTTTTCAGCCCACTGTGCTCCAACAGCACTTTGTACCATAGAACCATAGAACATTACAGCACAGTACAGGCCCTTCAGCCCTCCATGTTGTGCCAACCCATATAATCCTTAAAAAAAAGTACTAAACCTACACTACCCCATAACCCTCCATTTTTCTTTCATCCATGTGCCTGTCCAAGAGGCTCTTAAATACCTCTAATGTTTTAGCCTCCACCGCCATCCCTGGCAAGTCATTCCAGGCACTCACAACCCTCTGTGTAAAAAACTTACCCCTGATGTCTCCGCTAAACTTCCCTCCCTTAAGTTTGTACATATGCCCTCTGGTGTTTGCTGTTGGTGCCCTGGGAAACAGGTACTGACTATCCAGCCTATCTATGCCTCTCATAATCTTGTAGACCTCTATCAAGTCCCTTCTCATTCTTCTACGCTCCAAAGAGAAAAGTCCCAGCTCTGCTAACCTTGCTTCATATGACTTATTCTCCAAACCAGGCAATATCCTGGTAAATCTCCTCTGCACCCTCTCAATAGCTTCCACATCCTTCCTATAATGAGGTGACCAGAATTGAAAACAATACTCTAAGTGCAGTCTCACCAGAGATTTGTAGAGTTGCAACATGACCTCTCTGCTCTTGAACTCAATCCCCCTGTTAATGAAGTCGAGCATCCCATAGGCCTTCTTAACTACCCAATCAACCTGTGCAGCGACCTTGAGGGATGTATGGATTTGAACCCCAAGGTCCCTTTGTTCATCCACACTCTTAAGTAACTGACCATTAATCCTGTACTCAGTCTTCTGGTTTGTCCCTCCAAAATGCATCACCTCACACTTGTCCAGATTGAACTCCATCTGCCCATTTTTCTGCCTAACTCTATATCCTCTTGTAACCTTTGACAACCTACAGCTCCACCCACAACTCCTCCAATCTTCGTGTCATCCACAAACTTACTCACCCATCCTTCTGCCTCTACATCCAGGTCATTTATAAAAATCACAAATAGCAGATGTCCCAGGACAGATCCCTGCGGCACTCCACTAGTCACCGACCTCCAGGCAGAATACTTTCCTTCCACAACTACCCTCTACTTTCTTCCTTTAAGCCAATTTTTTATCCAAACAGCCAAGGTTCCACTCATCCCATGCCTCATGACTTTCTGGATGAGTCTCTCATGAGGGATCTTGTCAAATGCTTTGCTAAAGTCCATGTAGACCACATCCACTGCCCTACCCTCATCAATTTCTTTTGTTACCTCTTCAAAAAACTCATTCAGGCTCATGAGGCACAATCTTCCCTTCACAAAGCCATGTTGACTATCCATGAGTAGACTGTATTTCTCCAAATGCTCGTAGATCCTATCCTTAAGAATCCTTTCCAGTAGTTTGCATACCACTGACGTAAGACTCACTGGTCTATAGTTCCCAGGTTTCTCCCTATTACCTTTTTTAAACAAGGGAATTACATTTGCCATTCTCCAATCCTCCGGCACTTCCCCTGCAGCCAAAGAGGATTCAAAGATCATAGCTAATGCTCCTGCGATCACTTCTCTCAATTCCCACAACAACCTGGGGTGTATCATATCTGGCCCTGGGGATTTATCAATCTTAATGTTTTTAAGAAGATCCAGCACTTCTTCTTCCTTAATCTCCACATTGTCGAGCACACAGGCCCGCTCTACTTTGACCTCATCCTGATCAAGATCCTTTTCACTTCTGAATACTGAAGCAAAGTATTCATTTAGGACCTCCCCAACCTCCTCTGCTTCCAGGCACATGTTGCCCTCTTTATCCTTTAGCGGTCCCACCGTTGTTCTCGTCATCCTCCTATTCTTCACATACGCATAGAATGCCTTGAGGTTCTCCTTAATCCTACATGCCAAGGTCTTCTCACGCCCCCTTCGAGCTCTCCTAAGTCCTTTCATTAGCTCCTTCCTGGCTACCCTATATTTCTCATAAGTCCCTCCTACTTCCTGCTTCTTATATCTAACATATGCTTCCTTTTTCCTCTTGACGAGTTGCCTCACATGTTTCGTCAGCCACGGTTCCCTTTTCCTACCATTTTTTCCTTGCCTCAGTGGGACAAACATATCCTGAACCCAGCTCAAGTGGTCCCTAAACTTCTCCCACATTACTTCTGTGCTTTCCCCTTTGAACATCTGTTTCCAATTTACTCTCGCTAGTTCCTGCCTCATCCCTTCAAAGTTAGTCCTTCCCCAGTTAAGCACTTTACCATTTCATCTGATTTTATCCCTTTCCATAGCTATGCTGAAGCTAAGGGAGTTGTGGTCACTCTCACCAAAATGCTCCCCCACCAAAAGGTCTGTCACCTGACCAGGTTCATTACCCAGAACTAGATCCAGTATAGCCTCTCCTCTCGTCGGCCGGTCGACATACTGTGTCAGGAATCCTTCTTGGACACACCTGACAAATTCCGCCCCATCTATCCCTCTTGCACTCAGGAGGTGCCAGTCAATATGAGGGAAGTTGAAATCACCTATAACTACTACCCTGTATTTCCTGCACCGTTCTAAAATCTGCCTGCTTATCTGCTCCTTGGTGTCCTAAGGGCTATTTGGGGGCCTATAGACTACTCCCAGCATAGTGATTGATCCCTTCCTATTTCTGACTTCCACCCAGACTGACTCCGTGGACACTCCTTCTGCAGCGTCCTCCCTTTCTATAGCCGTGATACTATCCCTGACCAGAAATGCCATTCCCCCCCCTTTTCTACCTCCCATCCTATTCCTTTTAAAATACCTGAAACCCCGGGACCTGCATCTTCCAATCCTGCCCTTCCTCCAACCAAGCTTCAGTAATGGCCACAACATCGTAGTTCGACGTACTAATCCATGTTCATCCTCCTTGTTCCTAACACTCATAGCATTGGAATAGACACATTTCAACCCCTTTAACTGGCCACAATTATGTTCTGTCCCCTGCCTGTCCTTCCTCATCAACTCAGAACTCTTAGCATCATGCCCTTGTCCTTCTACCTTAATCCCTGCACTCACATTCTGATTCCCACCCCCCTGCCAAACTAGTTTAAACCCTCCCCAACAGCTCTATCAAACCTGCCCACCAGGATATTGGTCCCCCTGGGATTCAAGTGCAACCCGTCCTTTTTGTACAGGTCACACCCACCCCAAAAGAGGTCCGAATGATCCAGAAATCTGAATCCCTGCCCCCTGCTCCAATCCCTCAGCCACGCATTTATCCTCCACCTCATTCCATTCCTATTCTCACTGTCTCATGACACAGGTAGTAATCCCAAGATTACTACCTTTGAGGTCCTGCTTTTCAACTTCCTTCCTAACTCCCTGTAGTCTTGTTTCAGGACCTCTTCCCTTTTCCTACCTATGTCATTGGTACCAATATGTACCACGACCTCTGGCTGTTCTCCCTCCCACTGCAGGATATCTTGGACGCGATCAGAAACATCCTGGACCCTGGCACCTGGCACCTGGGAGGCAAACTACCATCCGAGTTTCTTTCCTGTATCCACAGAATCACCTGTCTGAACCCTTGACTATAGAGTCCCCTATCACTACTGTCTTCCTCTTCCTTTCCCTACCCTTCTGAGCCACAGGGCCAGACTCTGTGCCAGAGGCGTGGCCACTGTTGCTTCCCCCAGATAGGCTGTCCCCCCCAACAGTACTCAAACAGGAGTACTTATTGTCAAGGGGTACAGCCACAGGGGTTCTCTCTAGTACCTGACTCTTCCCCTTCCCTCTCCTGACTGTGACCCATTTCTCTGTCCCCCGTGGCCCTAGAGTGACCACCTGCCTATAACTCCTCTCTAACACCTCCTCACCCTCCCTGACCAGATGAAGGACATCGAGCTGTAGCTCTAGTTCCCTAACACAGTCCCTTAGGAGTTGCATCTCGATGCACTGGGTGCAGATGTGGCCGTCCGGGACGCCGGGAGACACCAGGACCTCCCACATCTGACACCGACCGCAGAAAACTGGCCTCACACACACACTACCTCCTTTTGCAATCAACAACTGCCTCACCTCGTCCTGTTACCGCCGAAGCCCGTGGAGCCAAAGCCCTTTCACTCTGCTGCCTCTCACTCCGCTGCCCGCTCCCAACCGAGTGTAGTTTTGTTTGTTGCACCTGCAGCTCTTGTGTCTCAATTTATTATCCTGAATTGCTCCTGGGAAGCCAGTTCTGAAACTTGTCTTGAACCTGAACCCTTGGTTACATGGGTAATTTGTCTGGATGGTATTTTGCAAAAATGCCACTATCTTTATGTGTAGAGAACTGAAGCCTCGAAAACAGCCGCATGAGAAGCTTCAAATGAGAGAGGATGACAAAACTAGCAAGGTTTTCTGGTTATTAGACTCCTTCCTAGGCTGGCTGTGATATAAGGGTCAAAAATCCCATAAATGTAAGGGTAAATATATCACTGTTTTTCAGTCCAAGTGATGACAATATTATCTATGAATTTGTCGGCAAAGCTTTCCACATTCCTAAAATGATTAAAAAGTAAAATCCATGGGTAATGTTTGTTGCTGTGGTTTGAGAAGTTTATTATCTTTGGGATTCCCTTATTTCATGTAATGTATGACATAAATCCCGATGTAAAGGGCATGATGAAGAATTCCACCTCCCCCCCTCCCCCACCATACAACTTACTAATGTGATTGACATTGATGATGAAAACTTTAGAATGCAGGAAAATCTTAAGGGGCTCTTAGCCGGGCAAAAATTGGAAAATTAAACTTAATCCAGAGAATTGTAAACTCTGCCATGGACGGTCTGAAGCCCAGTTACAAACGGAGGAAGGTTCGGCATGGGCCCAGCAATCTCATCCTGTAAAGAGCCACAGCTACAGAGACACCAGTAGAAGCTCCAAAGACCTCATCCCTGGCAGAGGAAAGTTCCAGAAGACCGAGGACTTTGGCGAGCTGCTGACAGCGGCCTATGCCCAGTGGGGGTGATGGCCTTAAAAAAAAGAGACTTGTAACTTTCAGCAAAAGTAGGAAATTTTCAGTTAATGGAGAAGCAATTGTGGTTTAGAAGAACAAGGAGACATTGGGATAAATCCACTGATCCCTCAAAGTAGCAGGATTAATTAGTGAGGTTGTTAAGAATGCATACACAAGGCTTTCCTGTATTGGCTGAAGATACAGGAGCAGGAAGCTTACACTAGAGGTGCATACAATGTTAATCCACAGCTTGGTTAGGCTACGTGTAGAGTTCTGATGACCAAGTGGCAGGAAAGATGTGATTACAGTGGAAGATTTATGAGGATATACTGAGGACTGAAAATTTGTTGCTGCTTGCTTTAACCAAAGGCACAAAACCTAGTTGACTGTATGTGGCAAGATTCGTAAATTTCAGATGACACAAAAATTAACGGGATTAGTGGACAGCAAAGAAAGTTACAACAGGATATACAGTATATCAGCTGGGAAAGCGAGGAAGGGATTGGCAGAAGGAACATAGTTCAGACAAGTGCAATGTGATGCATTCTTGGAAAGTTAAATCAGAACAGGACATAGATCGTGAATCTCAGGGTAGTGTTATTAAACGTTAATGCCTTGGGGTGCCAGTGCATAATTCCCTGAAAAAATGGAATGCAACTAGATAGGGTGGTGAGGAAGGCATATGGCATATTTGTCTTCATTGGCCAAGACATTGAGTATAAAGGTTAGGACATACTATTACAGTTGTACAAAATATTGAGGCAGATAACCAGTGCCCAACTTCTATGGTGTGGATGACTAGAATTAGTGGGCTGTTGGCTTAGATTGTGAAATTGTTATTTTTCGTGTAGTTTAACATTGTCAATGATTTTTCGGTAATTGTAGTGTAGCTGATTCTGTATTTTTCTAGAAGTTTCTCTCCAGCCTGTGTCATGCTACTGAATCTGACAACTTCATTGGTTATTTCTTCATTGGAATGTGCTCTATCTGTTTAGTTGATGTAATCTTCTGACCGGGCTTGTATGCAAGCTTGTCTTGACAGCTAATTCTGCTAACAGCCACATGACTCAGTGGTGAGAAGACCACTTTTAAAACAATATATGGGGTTTCCATGGGCTAGCTACCCATGGCAGCAGGATCCAGAACACAAAGGTGCATGGGTCCCACCCACCCTTGGATACGATAACTTGCAAGAAAAAAAGGGGCACGTGATTGGAAGGTGGTGGCAGACTTAGGCCAGAGGCTCTGCTTCCCAACTGAAACCGCGGAAACCAACCTCAGACCAGACCTTGTGCTATGGTCAGCCTCACTCAGTCTCGTTTACATCATTGAGCTTACAGTGCCCTGGGGAGACGCAGTGGAGGAGGCCTACAAGCACAAGAAGCTGAGATACGCTGAGCTTGCAACCGATGTGCAGCAGCGTGTCTGGAAAGCAAGGATCTGACCGGTCGAAGTAGGCTGCAGAGGATTTGTAGCCAAATCAATATCGAGGCTACTCCGGGAGTTGGGAGTGCGAGGGAAGACACACCAACAAGCAGTAGAAATCTTAACCAGGGGTTACACTTGTAGAAGACAATCATGACTTCGTTATTTTTTGTTCTTTGTTCATTATTTGTTAGAACATAGAACATCAAACAAGGCATTTGGGACCACAATGTTATGCTTATGCTCCAAGATCAATCTGTCACTTCCCTCCCACATAGCTGTCCATTTTCTTTCATCCATGTGCTTATCTAAGAAATGTTCTCATAACATCAAATAAAACAGCGGTAATTACCAAGTTCATGTCGTATTCTTGACATCTGGAGAACCGTTAGATCATAAAATATCTCCAGATCCAGCAGGGAATATGCTTAATGTGAGAAGAAGGAGGTTTATAGGGGATAACGATTTTCACACAAAGATTAGTTGTATCTGGAATGAGGAGATGGTGGAGGCAGAACCTGGAACAACATTTAATGGTTCTTGAATGAAGGGGGCACTGAAGGATATGGAATTAATGCAAGAAAGAGGGATTAACTTAGATAGATATCATGGTTGGCATAGACACAGTGGCCTGATGGACCTGCTTCTAAGCTGTACCACTCAATGATTTTATGATTCTTGGACATAAATTTAAAATGAGTGGTAAAACATGGAAAGGGAAGCAGTGGAGAAATTCTTTACAGAAATGAAAAGAGTGGTTTGAAAAATTTAATTAGAGATGATCGGCATGAACAAGACTACTAATCCACAGATGGAAGCATTAGTAATGGAGAATCTGCAGCAGAACCTGATGTCAATTCATCAAATGGTTCAAGAGAATAGGACTGAAAACCAAAATTTAACAAAATGATACCAACTTTGAAACTCAATAAGACTTATGGCTTGGATCAGATTCCTATGATATGTCCCACCCAATTTCAGTTTCTACTGATTTTTCTTTAGGTGTGCAGGTCACATGATGGTACCTTCATTGAGGTCTATTAACACAAATAAGAGTTTTAGAAAAATCCATTTGCCTCAAATTCATTTTGATGGATGCTATTAGAATCTGTGTTACCTGGCTTAGATTGATACTCTAAGTAGTGAATCTCCTTCTCATTATAAATTTTAAGTGAAGATGTCTTCACAAACATTAGGTGGTGCCAATATGCCATGTTAAATTTGTTTAAAGGAGACCTATATTTGCAGTCTGGCACAATGAGATTACATTTAAAATGGGCATTGAAGGGCTGCTCACTAAACCAGAGGGGAGTAATCATGCATTGTCATCACAGTGGAATCTGCTTCACAGTAATACTGACAATGATTGCGGAGCAAATTGGATGCCACTGTGGATAATGGAAACTTTGGGAAGTGAGGCAGATGGTAATGGTTGACTTCTATTCTGGACATTGGATTGAAGATAGGCAGGCTGAGTAATGGTCAGCAAACTTTTTTCATATTGCACTCCAAGTTCCCTCCTAGTATATGAGCCTTCTTAGGCAGATCCTTG
The DNA here is from genome assembly GCF_048418815.1 of Hemitrygon akajei. NCBI lineage: Eukaryota > Metazoa > Chordata > Chondrichthyes > Myliobatiformes > Dasyatidae > Hemitrygon > Hemitrygon akajei. The sequence goes on from NC_133149.1 coordinate 25,370,665, forward strand.
GAACTGAAGATTATCAGCCTCTATTTCAGTTCTGTAGTTTCGGATGAATGATGAAGCCAAGGTGGGAACACCAGATTGTATACATAGGAAGTACCTGACAGATGAGTGTCCTCCTGCACAGACTTGAGATTCTCAGTGCCTGTCTGAATGTCACCGAATCATAGAACATAAAACATTGAACACAGAACAGGAACAGCAATCTCTGCACTGAACCTGAAGCGAATCTAAGTAATCCCATCTGCCTGCATAGGGTTCATATCCCTCTATTCCCAGCCTCATCAAGTGCCCATCTAAATGTCTCTTAAATGTTATTATCATATCTGCTTCTATCAACTCTCTTGGCAGCACAGTCCAGGCACATACTATTCTGTATAAAAAAGGAAACTTGTCTTATACATTTCCTTTAAACTTTTCCACTCTCTCCTTAAGCCCTTAAACCTATGCACTTCAGTACTTGACATTTAATATTCTTTCATCATGTTGCCACTCAGTCTCCGATGTTCCAGAGAAAATAACTCAAGTTTCTCCAACCTCTCCTTATATATAACACAAAATACTCTGCAGATGTTGGGATCAAAGCAACACGCACAACATGCTGGAGGAACTCAGCAGGTCGGGCAGCATCCGTGGAAACGAACAGTCAATGTTTCGGGCTGAGACCCTTTGTCAGGATTGGAGAAGGAAGGGGCAGAGGCCCTATAAAGAAGGTGGGGGGAGGGGAAGCAGGGAGGGGATAGGCAGGAAAGGTGAAGAAGGAATGTAAGGGGAAAGCACTATGGGTAGCAGAAGAAGGCAGAACAATGAGGGAGGTGATAGGCAGCTGGAGGAGGAGGCAGAGTGAAACTGGGATGGGGGAAGGGAAGGGGAGGGAATTACCTGAAGTTGGAGAATTCAATGCTCATGCCAAGGGGCTGGAGACTACCCAGACGGTATACGAGGTGTTGCTCCTCCAACCTGAGTTTGGCCTCATCATGGCAGTAGAGGAGGCCATGTATGGACATATCTGAATGGGAATGTGAAGCAGAGTTGAAGTGGGTGGCAATTGGGAGATCCTGTCTGTTGTGGCGGACAGAGCGGAGGTGCTCGACGAAGCGGTCCCCCAATCTGCGTCGGGTCTCGCCGATGTAGAGGAGGCCACACCGGGAGCACCGGATGCAATAGATGACCCCTACAGACTCTTAGGCACCCTAGCTATATATATGTGTGTGTGTGCCTAAAACCTGTTTTTTGCACAGTACTCTATACTAAATTCCATTTACCACCTTTTGGTCTTTCTCATTTATACCTTGCTGATTCAAATGTTTGCCTGTAACTACTTAACTGTTAATGAGAGTCCCTACCTCCACCACAGAAGTATGTTTCTGATTGAGGAGAAACAACTAGACACACTGATGTCTCTGAATTTGTCAATTGTTCCTGGACTCAGCAACGTCTCAGACTGCGCTCTGCAATATTTCCCATTGCAAATGAAAATATGAGAAACTGGAATTCACCATAATCCATTGTACTTCTGTCAAAAAGTGCAGAAAAGATTCATTTGATTGAATGGTTAATTTGTTATTTACTCCAAACAAAACAGAAACAAAAAAACAACTCTCATGTTAGATCCCTTAAATTTAAGTTTAATTTACATATTGGTGAGTTAATCACTCCTAGGATTCAGTGCAAAGCTGAAAGGACACTTGACTTCTACTTTAAATAAAGACTCCCATAGTCGAAGAATTCTGTCGAAGTGCAGAATAAGAGTTTATATTGTTTCTGCTGTAAGTGTGCAACAACCTCACAATGGAATGAAGTTCAAAAACTTCCGAGCAGTTCTGTATAATGCTTGCATTGTAGAACAGGTTTATATGATAAATATGGCGCTAACGCCTTGCTTTATATAGCACAGGTCCATACAAGTCTCTGGTTTGTTTTTACATTTTCCCAAATTTCAACATGAGGAGATGGCAAAAGTATTCGAACCACAAATCTATTTAAATCTGAGGTGTCTCATTTAAAAATCCAGCTTGTTTAAGCTGATGAATGGAATTTACTCTGCACTATGACAGTTTGTAATAGTGCTCTTCATTTGTTCTATGCTTAGTCCATATTCCATCCTTTTATATTATTTTACATATCACTCAAATGACACTGTCAATACAGTGAGAAGAAGGAGTATGCCTGATATAGCTCGAGCTCCACATCCTTGGCTGATTTGAACGGAGCATACTAACTAGCATTTTTACTAGGCAGAATAGACTTTACTGAACACCCACACAAACAATGAGGTATTTGGAAATGTCAGCCTCCAATGGGAGTGTTTCACATTTCTATTGTTCTTTGTTTTTATTCCAGTTTTCCAGGATTTGTATGAATGCCCTGCCCTTAAAATTGCCAACAGGCTTTGACAATTGTGCTGAAAATATCTCTTCCTGTGAATACTTACGCCCTAATTCCATTTCTCTGCTTTCTCCACCTATTTTTTATAATCTTTCTTTTCAAATACTTATCCAATTTCTTTATATTCAATGTTATAGTCTCTGCCTCATTACCACTTCTCATAAAACATTCCATGCTCCGACAATCTTCTGCGTGATAGAGTTTCTTTTAATTATCTCTTCAATTTTCCAGTGGTAATCTGCTATGTCTGCTCTCAGTGCACTTAGCTGCTAAAACCTGTCATTTCGAAAACCTCTCAGATCCTCCTTAGCAATCTCAGCTTTAGTACAGGCCTTGATTTTTCAAGCTGTCCTCATAACAACACATCCTCAGGTTCCCTGTATCATCCCAACTAACCAATTGTAAATAGTAGCAAACAAAATGAGTAGGAGTCAGCTGTTTGTCTTTTGAATTTACCCTGCCATTCAACATAATCATGACAATCAAAATGCCATATTTCTGCTCACTCCCCATTCAAGGTATTCTTTGTGTCTGTAAATATATCTTATCACCTTTTTGACATTTGACCACCCTTTCAAGAATTGAATAACAGCAGAAAGGTAATGCGGACAAAATAAATCTTTGTATTTGTTGATAAGATATTTTAACACTTCTAATTCCTGAATAAACATCATTACACTATTCCTACACTAACCTATTTTATTCTGCCCCAAGTTCCCAACTACCAAAAGAGGATAACTATACTTATTCCATTTCTGGTGTTCCCACAACCACTGATCTCACCTTAAGGACTCCTTAACATGCTATTTTATGCTCTTGTTATTTATTGCTATTTATTTATATTTGCATTTGCTCAATTTGTAGTTCATTGATCCTGTTTACAGTTATTGATATATAGATTTGCTAAGTATGCCCACAGGAAAAAGAATCTCAGGTTTGTATGTGGTGACATGTATGTACTCTGATAATAAATTTTACTTTGAACTTTGATTCGTACACTCCATAATGGTTAGTGGTTAACTGGTGTTAAGGATTTAGAGGTGCAGGGAGGAAGTAAAAGGGTTGTGGTGAACTGAGAACTGGAAGAAGAGAAGTAGTGCTTAGGAGCAGGCAAAGATTAAACAGTATCATGGAGCATGCTGAAGTTCCTTGTGCTAACAGGTGGTTCAAATAGGTTCCACGTCACTATCACAAGGACTATGGATTACAGTTTCCAGTGTTTAGTGCATTGATACCAGAATAATCAGCACTTTCTTACCAAATGTCACCGCATTGAAATTAATGTGTGGGAGCCAGTAACTACACAAGCAATGACCTAATGAGGATCCTTTAATTCATCCATTGCTCTTGACTTACTGTGAGATTTGTTCTTGGTTGAACTGTGAGTGAACACTGAAGTCTATAAGCCCCTATTCCGCCCTAGAATTCAGAAATATGCAGCATGCATGTTAATAACATCATCACATGCTTGAAGATCACCGGGGAAGCAACATCTGAACCGATATGAATCACAACAGGAAGTGCCAATCCAATATCCCAAAGGGTAAAAATTCCAGTAGAAATGGGTGCAATCATTTCAAAACAGATATAAAGCATGTTCATGCATGATTTATACAGAAAAGCAGATCATTTTTTTCCTTAATCTAGTTTCCAGGCTCCTGTCAGAGGCTTGTAGAAAATGATTTGCATGATAGTTGAGTTTTCAATCCACAAGAGAGGGAAAATACATTAATGTTTAAAAACAGGGAGCAAAGAGGACAGAGGTGAGGTGAAAGGACAGGTTCAGAGAGGTGTAGAATGGAATAGCACATTGCTTGGACCCTTGTAGATATTATTTACATTAAATAATATGGATGAAGTAGCAAGTGTATGCTTGTTAAGTTCAAATAATATGAATGCTGAGGGCAGAGGGTGCAATTGACAAACTGCAAGAGAATGCAGATCAGTCACACGACTGGGTGCTGAAATAGCAAACTAAATTTCATTGCAACAATCAGCTATTGCAGTGAATTGAGAAAGGTTTACAAAGCAATATAATATAATATTAACAGGAAGATTTAATATCAAGATACTGAGGCAAAGGAATTAAACAACTAAATTGAATTCTGGGATATGTAGGCAGGATATTGGAGTATAAATCAACAGAAATTATGTTACTGTTCTCAGAAACACTGGTCTAGCTTCATTTTGAATGCAGGGGAGAGTTTTTGATTGATGGGTTTATTGCAACTCAAGTGATTTTGTGAGCTGGATGTAGGGACCAGAGAAAGAAATGGACAGCTCTGATCAAAGTTTACAGATAGAGCTCCTTAAAGGGTAATACATCCACAGAAGAACTTGAGGAGAAGTAAAACAAAATTAATTCTACGAGGGGTTATTGATAAGTTCGTGGCCTAAAGTAGAAGGAATCAATTTTAGATAACCTAGCACATTTATTTTTCAACATAGTCTCCTCCTACATTTACACACTTAGTCCAGCGGTTGTGGAGCATACGGATCCTTCTTAGTAGAAGTCGGTGTCTTGGACCTCCAAAAGTGGTCCACAGCAGGGGTGATTGATAAGTTTGTGGCCTAAGGTAAGTGATAACTTCAAGCTTTCTGAATTGTCACTCAAAGAGTTGACCTGCACATGCATGTAACGAGAGCTGCATAACTCACCTCCTTCTACCATAGGCCACAAACTTATCCATCACCCCTTGTAGATGTAAAACAAATGAGCTATGAGAAGAATGTAGATAATTTTATACTTCATTGTATGGATGAAAAATCATTAGGTAATTACTTTGAGGTACTACTTGATTATGGTGCCAGCTGTAGCTTATTGCAAGAATTCTAACCAAAGTCAGAGGGTTATGTCTGCAAGTCCTACTCTGGAGATGTGAGCTCAGAGCACAGTATAACACAGAGTGAAGACAGAGTTATAAGATAATAAACTTCAAATGCACCTTTATATTCAAATTATCATCTACATTCTCAGGTACATTTAGAAAGGCTCTGACCACTCTTTCAAATAAAGACTTGGGAGATCTTTATCCAATAGTGAATCATTTAACAGGATTGCCTTGCTAAAATTGCATGGGACCTTGTTTTGCACAATTGCCTTCACTTTTGCTTCATTGACATTGATGAGCCATTGGGTGTGTTGAAGTATATATTCTTTCAATTTATTTTCTTTGCTGATTATTCCTTTTATCTACCTTCTTCTTGATTTCCTTGTTTCAATCTCTTCATTATTTCACTCCTTAAGAATATCTTGTACAGAGCTGGCTGCTCCAGAATTACTCAGAATCCATGGTTTGTAATTGGTTGTCATGTCTAAGTATGCTGATTGTGACAGGCAATGAATGTCATTGGTCTGTTGTTCTGGGAGCACAAAGTTCATTGTATACTCCATGATGTACTGGTTAGGCACAGGAGTACATTCAGCCAGAGACTCATTCCACCAAGATGTAACACTGAGCATCATAGGAAGTCATTCCTGCCTGTGGCCATCAAACTTTACAACTCCTCCCTCGGAGTGTCAGATGCCCTGAGCCAATAGGCTGGTCCTGAACTTATTTCCACTTGGCATGATTAACTTATTATTATTTAATTATTTATGGTTTTATATTGCTATATTTCTTCACTATTCTTGGTTGGTGCGGCTGTAACGAAACCCAGTTTCCCCTCGGGATCAATAAAGTATGTCTGTCTGTCTGTATATTAAGGAAGGAAAATTATGTGAGTTTGGGTCAGGATCTAGTCTTGGGATAGTATAAGGAAGAAATTCCCATAAACGTAAGAGAAGCCTCAGGCTTATAAAGGAGTAAGTTGCTGAGGTCTTTTCAGAATTGGAACTGGTAGGCTTGATAGTTAAAGAGGGGTGGGAGAAGGGTGAGGCTTGATGGTTATGGGCAGGTTTGCAGGTAGGGGCTACTAGATCAGCAGGTTGGCCTTTAAAAAGATCATGTTGGCAGGAGGAACTTGTGGTGACTACGAGTGGGCAGGTGGAGTGAAAGGGAAATATGTAAGTAAATATCTTTTGATGGTCTATCTAAGATATATCCCTACTGTGTAGGCAGAGCCTATTTGAATTGTGTAACAGATTTGCACTCTACCGAATACTCCAGACTATGTGCATCTGATGCGGAAATGGCAAAAAAACAAGAATGAGACACAATCACATCAAGTGTCTGATTTTCAGTGACCTTTTATTTCCCATTGAACTTTGATCATGTTTCCTGAAGAAAACATAGCTCCACATTGTCCAACTTCTCAGCAAAAAGACACAAATTCAATATAAATTCAGTAAGTTTCATTTTCTTGTGGGCATTATCAATGAATTTATAGAACAACAGAGTGCAGAAGACAACAGTGCAAATACAAAAAGAAGAAATAATAATAATAATTAACTATCGAGAACATGAGATGAAGTGTCCTTGAAAATGAGTCCATAGGCTGTGGGAACATTTCAATGATGGGGCAAGTGAAGTTGAATGAAGTTAAGAGTCTGATGGTTGAGGGGTAATTACCATTCCTGAACCTGATGGTGTGAATCCTGAGGCTCTTACACCTTCTTCCTGATGGCAGCAGTGTGAAGAGAGCATGTCCTGTGTGGTGGGTGTCCCTGATGATGGACACTGATTTCATGTAGATGTGCTCAGTGGTTGGGAGGTACTGGGCTATATCCAATACTTTTTGTAGGATTTTCTGTTCAAGGGTATTGGTGTTTCCATAGCAGGCTGTGATGCAGTCAGTTAATATACTCTCCACTACATGTCTATAGAAGTTTGTCAGAGTTTTAGATGCCATGCCAAATCTCCGCACACTCCTAAGGAAGTAGAGGTGCTGCTGTGCTTTTTTTCGTAATTACACTTTCATGCTGGGCCCAGCATGTTAAATTATCTTTAATAACTTGAGGATAGCATTAACAAATCACATCCACCAGAATCGATTGGCCACACTGGATAGAAACTGCGGAGCATTCAGCCAGTATTTTTAATGAGCTTGCTTCACATTGATGTTGAACACTCCGCCGACCATCCTGTAGAAATTGTGTCCTGGATAAAACTACTGAAAACTAAAGGAGAGACAGTAATAAGTGAAGTTCAGCTGGAAAGAAGAAATGAAGAAGGAAGTCATTTGGTCCAATGGCCCCCTTGACATGTATTCTCCCACTCTAATTGGCTCATTCAACTTCACTGCCCCACCCCTCCAAGTCAATCATGATTCTCCTTCCCTTAGCACTTAATTCCAACACAGCCAGCAAATCTGATATTTTCAGCATACACAATAACAAGGAACTTCTTCTAAGCTGCATAGTTGATCTGTTACTGCCTACCTTGCATTTATGGACCTTTGTTTTCGACTCACCCATAAGCAAGACAATTTAACCACCAGCCAAGATATAGACCCAGAGATACATTATTTACCCTCCAACACCGACTAAACAACATTGACTGGACAGTGATCTAGAGATATGAACGATGCTATAAAAATGCAATTCTTTCTTTATATTATGTAAAAAGATGGAAAATACTGATGGAGGTACTGATGCTGTAAGATGTACCTTTGTGAGGGAGAAATCTCGGGTTTTCGGACCGCATTAGCTGAGAGGTCAGTGATGATAAATTTTGCACCAAGATTGCAATGTACATTTAACATTGGAGATAAGAAAGTTCACAAAAGGCAGACAGTGAAGCGTTGCTGGTGATAATGCGGGGTTTCTTAAAACATTGAGCTGTGTTTCTGCGATTTCGCAGTGTAGAAGTAGAGGCCTGACAGCTGCTGTAATACCACTTACATTCCTGCAGAGGGCAGGCAACCCAAGCAACTGCTTTTAAGGGAATGAAGCTGACAAGAGTTCAGACTACCTCTGACAAGTGCATGCTGGGAGATTGATTTTCCATTCTGCATTGGTAATATCTTTACATAAGGTAAAGAAAAAATTGCATTTTTATAGCATCTTTCATGACTCTATATCACTGTACAAAGTTGTTTAGTCACAGTTGGAAGGTAAGGATTGCTGCAGACAACATATATAAATGGGCTATGGCAACAATATTAAAGATCAGATAATTGGTTTCTCTGCACTATGGCTGTCTGAATGAGAAATATCGACTGGAGCGTTTGAAATTTTAATTTTAGAACCAAATCCATGCTGTGGTTTAACCAATGTTCTTTTGTTTGCATAATTATATAAAATCACGCTCTTTCTGTTAGAACTGCGATAACGCATCATGAAACTTAGTGGGTGTGGGGCTGTTGGAGCTAGAACATTGACTGGAATCTGTTATTAAGGAAATGAAAAGATTCAACAGCACAGCTGCTGGGTGCCTTATAGTGTTATGGCAAATGTTGAGTATTAAATGAACAGCTGGCACACATATTAAGGACAATTTCCGATGTACACAATTGTAGCAAAAGGATTACATCATTGTTTTTCAGATTGATCTGCTGTATGATGTATCTGGAACTGACCTATGAACCAGCCTTGGAGAGCTGGTGTTATGTCTATAATTGCTTTAGAATACACCAGGATCTTTGAAATACAAGTCAATACTTTAATGCAAACCAAGAGCAACTATAATATCATATGCCACATGTACATATGATTCATATGCATATTTAAATCCAAATAAACCAGACTGATTTCCCCCATTGAAAGTGATTCATATGTACACAGTGAACATGCGATCAGACTGTTAACACTCTTTCTCAGAAGCTTACACATTTTTAGTGTAGTTGTGTCTCTGGCACAGTGGATGCTTTTTAATCAGATGAGAGTGTGACATCCTGATTCAGCTCACATTGACTTAGCAATTGGTTCTGAAGCTACTTCTGGAATAAATTTGCCATTATGGATTTCTTCAATATGTTCTGCTATGTCGCTCACCACAATTCTTCGGTCGATAGGGACAATTTCGGCTTTTTCCTCAGTCCACACAAGACATTGTTTAGCAATGCAACCTCATGCAATCACACCAATATCCCACTCCTCAGCATTATACTTGTTTTATCAGCCTTAACATTCCCACTTGCTTCTGTTTTGTAAACTGTTTCTCCTTGTCTCTTCACAATAAGTAGACAGGATGAGAATCATAATGTGGTTTTTGTTCCAATTTCTGCCTCTGCATTCTCTCTCCTCCAAACCAGATTGTATTGAATTTGTTTACCATGAAACAACAGCTCTGTAGGGGTGAATCCTGTCAAATGCAATGTTGCATAAGAGTTGAATAAGAAATTAGGTAAATGATGATTCACGGATACATTTAAATAGCTCTGGAAAGACTTGTGCTTCCCAGGCTTACTTAAAAACATGAAAGAATATTTTAGGTGCCTTGTTACTGACTGGATGGGAATGGGAAATTAATAAATATTCTGTACCTTCTGCCACCCCCAATCCTTCCCACCCTAATTAGAGCAGTAAAAAGTTAAGTCAAGTTGAGGTCCATTATCTGACACACTGTTATCACAGGGAGATAGGGTGGTGAAAAAGGCATTTAGCATGCTCGCCTTCATCAATTATATCTCTAACTATAGGAATTGAGTCGTTAGGTTGCAAATCTAGAAGATGTTAATCAGGCTCACCTGGAGTATTGTACACAGCTGAAAGACGTCCATAAATTGAAAAGAATTTAAAAAAAACATGAGATTGTTGCCAGGACTTGAGAGAGAGGTTAGGCAGGCTAGGACATTATTCACTGGAACATAGGAGACTGAGGGACAATCTCATAGAAGTGTATACATATAATCATGAGGGACATAAGTAATGTAAATACACACAGCATTTTCCAGAGAAAGGAAATCAAAAGCAAGAGAACTCAGGTTTAAGGTGAGAGGGGAAAGATTTAAAAGAGACCTGAGAAATAACATTTTCATGTTGAGGGTGTTGCATATATGGAAGGTGCTGCCAAACAGGGTGATTGTGGAAGGAACAATAACAACATTTAAAAGACACTTAGGTACACGGAAGCAAAAAAATTAGAGCCTCATAGGTGGTGACACGACCACAGATTCGGCAGTGCAGTAGATACGGCATTTGCGCTCATGTCAGCTAACTATTATCTAATTGTTAACTCCATACTTGTCGTCGTAGTGCTTGTAAAGACTTGGACAGAGTACAGCAACGCTTTGCTGCCTGTTTGTTTGCGGCCTTGCCTGAGAAAGTGGACTGTCGAGTCAACTGACTCTGAAGACTAGCAGTATTTGTTTAAATTTTAGATGTCCTTTTCAGCTGCAGTGTAAGCTTCATTTTCCTTTTGAGAGTAGTTAACGACCCTGTTTGGCCTAGCGTTTATTGTTTTATTTTCCCTTTAACACTGTTTGCATTAAAGTTTGTGAACTATTGACCCACTTCGGACTCACTCCGTATTTGGGTCATATCCAAACCTGGTAACAGCAAGTCTCGACACACACAAAGATGAACCCAGCAGAGAGAGAGCAGCTGACCTTGGCTGTGAGATTCATTGGTCAGGTAGGAGACAAGTTACAGGCAATGGAATATGTTCTCAGTGAAGTTATGGAGACAATGAGGCAGATAATCTTGTGCCAACAAGACCAATCTCACTTGGAGAAACAGTTATCATAACTATCCGCAACTGTTCAACAGCTCACCACAGACAATCGGACTCGGGTGTCTGCGATTTCTGCACTTCCAGCCGCCGTCCACAATCTTACTGTGAACAGCCAGCATCAGCGCTCTCACCAACGCAATTCAACAGCCTCAGGCCATCTCAGTCCCAATCCCAGCATCTCGCAGCTCCTTCTTTTCAGCTGCCCCTGACAATCTCTGCTACTAATGCTTCCACTCCTGGACCAGAGCTGACACCCACATTCGGATCCCTACTGACACCCGCATCCATACAAGAACTGAGTATTCCACCTTCAGGCAGATACTCTGGTGATCCCGATGGTTGCAGGAATTTTATTACCCAATGTGAGCTAACATTCCAAGCCCAGCCTGGTCATTTTGGTGATGATGTGCAAAAACTGGCATACATGGTCAATCTTCTTGGTGGACCTCCACTCAGCCTGTTCAATGCTTTACAGGAGCAAGGATACCCCGCAGCCCAGTCGTTTCAACATTTTGTGGCGAAGTTAAGGAGGGTTTTTGATCTTTCAGTACGGGGTCAGGAGGCTGCCCACCAACTCTTGGACCTGCGCCAAGGCAGAGGAACGGTGAGAGCCTATGCAGTTAAATTCCGTACCCTTTCAGTAGAGACGGGTCGGAATGAGAGATCTCTCATCACTGCCTTCCAGCGTGGACTGAATGCAGGGGTTCGGCATGTGATCACTGTCTGGGATGAGCAGAATAGTCTGGATGACCTGATTAATCTTACTATTCGAGTTGACGACTGGGTGACTGAGTGGCACAGGGAAAGAATGTTTCAAACTTCCTATGTGCGGCCTGTTCACCATCTTTCCTTGCCCTCTCCCCATCCCTCACCCCCCAACACCCAGCCCACGGAGGAGCCTGTGCAAGTGGAACACATGCGCCTGTCTCAGGAGGAACGAAAGCGGCACTGGAGAACAGGTTTCTGTCTCTATTGCGGTGATCCAGGACACTTCCCGGCGGGAAGTCCAAGTGTCCAGTAAAAGAGAATACCCGTCAGCAGGGAGGGGAATCCCGATTGGTCGGTTCTCTCTTCAGTCAGCTTCCCCTAATTCTGTAGTGCTCGCAGCTTCCTTATCGTGGAGGTCTCAGACCCATGAACTTAAGGTGTTTATCGACTCTGTTGCAGCCGGGAATCTTATGGACATCTCACTCGCTCAAAGATGGGGAGTCCTAACTCAGGAATTGAGAGAAAAGATCAACGTCAAGATGCTGGACGGTCGACCTCTGGGAACTAGCAAGATCCACCTGGTGCTCCAAGGCAACCATCATGAAGAAATATCTTTCTATCTGGTTAATTCACATGAACTGCCACTGGTACTTGGTCTCCCCGGTTATCCTGACATAACCCACGGATCGATTGGTCACCGAAGGTACTTAAAGAGTGGGGACCGGCATGCCTGTCTATCTGTCTGGGTCCAGCTTAAGTCCATTCCATGAATCCCCTCCTGTGTCAGCTAAGGGTGTGGACACGTCTGGGATTTCGGCTGAATATGCGGATGTTTTCAGTAAAAGAGAGGCCACCACCCTGCTCCACACCAGCCATACGACTGTGCCATAGACTCCCACCTGGCACTAGTACCCCCCCCCCCCCGGGCTGGCTTTTTTCGTTCTCTCGTCCTGAAACAGCGGCCATGGAGGAATACTTCAAGGAGGTATTGAGCATGGGGTTTACCCATCCATCAACCACGCCGGCAGGAACAGGCTTCTTTTTTGTGAACAAGAAAGATGGCAAGTTCCATCCCTGCATTGATTAACAGCCCCTGAACAACATCACTGTGAAGAACCGCTACCCTCTTCCCTTGCAGGCATCTGCGTTTGAACATCTCCAGGGGGCAACCATATTTTCCAAAATTTATCTGCACAATGCTTACAATCTGATTCGCATAAGAGAAGGGGATGAGTGGAAAATGGCTTTCAACGCCTCTAATGGCCACTATGAATACCTGCTGGTACCTTTGGCCTTGCTTAACGATGTGCCCAGGGACAAGTTGAATCAGTCTGTGTTTTTGGATTCAGATGACATCCTTATCTATTCCCGCTCTCATCAGGAGCATGTTCGGAGAGGACTCAAATGCCTTCTTGAAAATAACCTGTACAAAAAAGCCCTGAAAATAACCTGTACAAAAAAAAAATGTGAATTCTATAAAGACCAGGTGTCGTTGTTGGGCTATGTACTCACCCTATCCAGTGTTCAAATGGACCCTACTAAAGTTCAGGCAGTTGCAGAGTGGCCCAAACTGTCTACAGTCAAACAGGTACAGCGCTTCATGGGGTTTGCGAACTTTTATTACTGCTTCATCCAGAATTTCAGCTCCATTGCGGCTCCAATTAATGCACTCACCAAGAAGTCCTCGGCAGGATTCGATTGGACAGATGATGCCGACCAAGCATTTTCCAAGTTAAAGCGACGTTTCTCCACTGCCCCGCTGCTGCGACAGCCAGACCCGTCTCAGCCATTCACCATCGAGGCGGATGCATCCGATGTTGGCACTGGAGCTGTCCTCTCTCAGCGCTCGTCTGCGAATTGCCAGCTGGACCCTTGTGCCTTTCTTACCTGTCGCTTGACTCCGGCCGAGAGGAATTACGATGTTTTTAACTGGGAGCTTCTGGCTGTCAAGGAGGTCTTGGAGGAATGGCGACACTGGCTGGAGGGGGCAGAGCATCCATTCTTGGCCTGGATTGATCACAAGGACCTCTCGTATATTCAGTATGCAGAGACTCAACTCTCGTCAAGCCCGATGGGCTCTCTTCCTCACACGGTTCAATTTCATCCTCACTTATCATCCCGGCATCAAGAATACAAAGGCCGACGCTCTCTCCCAGCAGTTCGACGGATCTGAGGAGAATGCCGATCCAGAGCCAATCTCCCTCGCTCGTGTATCACTGCTCTGGTAATCTGGGGAATAGAGGCAGAGGTGAGGGCCACCCAACAATCAGATCCAGGCCTGGATGGGGGACCTCCCGACGAGCTGTTTGTCCCTGCTGCAGTGCGTTCCAAAGTGTTGGAATGGGGTCACTCCTCCCGTCTGGCTGGACATCCAGGAATTCAACGGACTCAGGAGTTTATAAAGAGATAATTTTGGTGGCCATCTATGTCCCAGGATGTCCATGACTTTGTATTTGTCTGTCCCACCTGCGGTTGGAACAAGACATCACGCCAGCGTCCTGCGGGCCTGTTATGTCCACTGCCTGTGCCCCACCACCCCCGGTCCCACCTCTCAGTAGATTTCGTCACTGGTCTGCCCCCGACTAATGGAAACACCACCACTTTGGTCGTTGTGGATTGGTTTTCCAAGGCCGCCCACTTCGTTGCCCTCCCCAAACTCCCAGCGGCTCGTGAGACTGCCACACTCATGGTTCAACACGTGTTCAGGATCCATGGCTTTCCTCAAGACACAGTGTCTGATCGTGGACCACAGTTCACTTCCCGCTTTTAGAAGGCTTTCTGCTCTCTTGTAGGAGCCACAGCCAGCCTCTCGTCTGGCTTCCACCCCCAATCTAATGGCCAGACTGAGAGAGTGAACCAGGAGTTGGAGACAACCCTGCACTGTCTTGCCTCTTCTAACCCCATGTCCTGGAGCTGCCAATTGGTTTGGGCAGAGATCGCCCACAATAACCTCCGGTTGTCCTCCACCGGCATGTCTCCCTTTGAATGCCAGAAGGGATTCCAGCCCCCGCTCTTCCCTGATCAGGAGATCGACGTAGGAGTTCCTGCTGCTGAACAGCTGATCCAGCACTACAAGCGCACCTGGAGACGAGCCAGGGCTTCTCTGCTGCGCGCCCAGAAACAGCATTCCCGGCAGGCTCCATCGACAGGTAAGGCCATTCGAGCCAGGGGAGGAGGTCTGGTTGGCATCAAGGGATCTTCCCCTGAAAGTCGAGAACCAGAAATTGGGACCACGCGATGTGGTGTCATTTGTAGTGGAAAAGGCTGTAAACAAGGTGTCCTATAAATTACATCTACCAGCGTCACTGAAGATCCACCCAGCATTCCATGTTTTCCAGCTCAAGCCGGTTACTACCTCTCCCCTGACCCCAGTCACCCCACCTTCCCCTCCTACCCGCCTGGTAGATGATTCCCTTGTCTTTACGGTGTGGCACCACCTGGCATCTCGCCGGGTACATGGTAAAGTCCAGTACCTTGTGGACTGGGAAGGGTATGGCCCAGAAGAACGTACTTGGATCCCAGTGAAGGACATCTTGGACAAATCGCTGATTTGGGACTTCCAGCGGACACAGGTCTGTGGCACCTCATGGGCTGTGCCTAGAGAGGGGGCCCTGTCACAACCACGGATTCGGCAGCGCAGTACATGCGACAATTGTGCTTGTGAATATGCACCTGTCAGCTAATTTTTATCTAATTGTGATATTATTTAACTCCATACTTGTCGTTGTAGTGCTTGTCAAGACTTGGACAGAGTAGAACAACACTTCACTGCCTGTTTGCATTCGGCCTCGCCTGAGAAATTGAAGTCGGGCCACCTGACTCTGAAGACTAACAGTATTTGTTTAATATTTAGATGATCTTTTCATCCGCGGTGTAGGCTTCATTTTCCATTTGAGAGTTTTAGTTAACGACCCTGTTTGGCCTAGCATTTATTGTTTTATTCTCCCTTTAACGCTGTTCGCATTAAAGTCTGTGAACTATCGACCCGCTTTGATGTCTCTCACTCCGCACTTGGGCCACATCCGAAACTGGTGACATGTAGATAATTGGTATGAGCTTAAATGGTCATCATGAGCAGCATGGATGAACTGGGCCAAAAGGCCTGTGTCTGGACTGGATTACTCTATGACTCAATAACTCTATCAATTAACATTTTCATAAGTACCATGTGTTGTAAGGATCAAAGCTATTCTTTATCAGCAGAGCAACCTAGAGTTGTAGAGTAACCTATGCACTCTTCCAGCATGTTCAAGCTGATTCTCAACCTTGAGAAGATGGTGAATTCTAAAGAACATTTCTGTATCAGAATTAGGTTTACTATCTGATATACAATAACAGATAGATAGATATTCAGGCAGATGGGGCTCATCAGCCATGGTCGGCAGCTCACCTAGGAGACGGATATCTCAAGCCTCGGCTGCCTTGCAGCTACATCCACTCATAGGGAAGACCTCGGGAGTAAACCCCGAGGGAAATATCTGGAGCTGGAGTCCCAAAGGCAGTCCTACATTGAGTTCAATGCTGACTGGCAGCTCCTGCGATGCTGCTGGTACCGAACTATATCGGTCTTCGTTCCTTTTGGGTTCATCAGATGCATGGAGATGGGGAGCTTGCTACATGAGCAACAGTTTGCTCTCCATATCATACTGCAGGGGTCCTTTAAGATGGATGCCATCTTTTTGAGGCTGTGGTAAACTATGTATACCTGTCTGGACACGCCCCTCTGCTGACTGCTCCTGTGGCTCCTCCCACAGACCCCTGTATAAAGGCGATTGGGGCACTGCTCCTCCCTCAGTCTCCGAGATGTCATGCTCCCTTTTGCTGTTAATAAAAGCCTATCATTCACTTCCAGTCTCCGACAGTTATTGATGGTGCATCAGAGGCATTGCCTTGTGAAGATGTCCCTCATGCTGAGGAGGCTAATGCTCATGATAGAGCTGGCTGAGTTTACAACCCTCTGCTGCTTTTTCCAATCCTGTGCAGTGGACCCTCCATACCAGAAGGTGATGCAACCAGTTCAAATTCTTTCCACATTAAATCTGTAGAAGTTTGTGAGAGTCTTTGGTGACCTATCAACTCTCCTCAAACTCATTATGAAATTTAACTGCAGACATGTCTTCTTCATAATTCCATCAATATGCTGGGTCCAGGATAGATCATCAGAGATGTTGACACCCTGGAATTTTAATCTGTTCACCCCTTAATGAGTACTGCTATTGGTTCCCTTAACCTCCCATTCCTGAAGTCCACAATCAGCTTCTTTGTCTCACTGACATTGAGTGTAAGGTTGTTGTGACAACACTCATCCAGCCAATCATCTAGCTTACTTCTGTATGCCTTGTTACCATATGAGATTCTGCCGATAATAGTTGTGTCATTGGCGAATTTAATGTTTGCACAGTGCCTTGCCATACAGTCATGGGAGTGGGGAGAGTCGAGCAGTAATCTAAGCACACATCCTTGAGGTGCTCCAGTGTTGATTGTTAGCAATGGGGAGATGTTATCCGCACTGTCAGTAGTCTTCTGATGAGGAAGACAAGGATCCAGTTGCAGAGGGAGTTAGAGAGGCCCAGGTTTTAAAGCTTATTGATTAGTACTGAGTGGATGATGATGTTGAATACTGAACAACAATCAATAACAGCAACATGGCTTATGTATTGATGCTGCCCAGGTAGCCCAAGGCCAAATGCAGAGCTAGTGAGATTGCATCTACTGTAGACCTATTGTGATGATAGGTAAAATGCAGCAGGTTCAGATTCCTGCTTAGGCAGGAGGTAATTCTGGCCATGACCAACATTTCAAAGCATTTCATCGCTGTAGATGTGAGTGTAACTGGATGATAGCAATTGAGGCAGCTCACCTTGCTCTTCTTGGATACCAGTATGATAGATGCCTTTTTGAAGCAGTTGAAAACCTCCAACTACAGTAGTGAGAGACTGAAGATGTCCTTGAATAATCCAAACAGTTGCCCTACCAGGTACACCATTGTGGCCTGACACCTTTCAAGGGTTTACCCTCTTGAAAGATGAGCTGATGTCAGCTTCCGAGACAGAGATCAAAGGGTCACCAGACGCTGCAGGGATTTTCACAGGTGTAGTTTTATTCTCCCTTTCAAAACATGCATAAAAGACACTGATCTCATCTGGGAGTAAAGCATCACAGCCACTTATGATGTTAGGTTTTTCCTTTGTAGGAAGTAATGGCCTGCAAACCCTGCCAGAGTTGACATGCATCCAATTCCATCTGTAACTTCAAACGGAATTGATTCTTAGACCATAAGACATAGGAGCACAATTAGACCATTTGGCCCATCGAGTCTGCTCCACCATTCAATCATAGTTGATCCTTTTCTCCCCTCCTCAGCCACACTCCCCAGTCTTCTCACCATAATTTTTGATGTCATGGCCAATCAAGAACCTATCAATCTCAGTCTTGAATACACCCAATGACCTGGCCTCCGCAGCTGCCTGTTAAGAAAATCACCACCATCTGGCTAATTAAAAAAAATTCTCTGCATCTCTGTATTAAATCGATACCCCTTTATCTTGAGGCTGTGCCCTGTTGTCCTAGACTCTCTCACCACGTGAAACATCCTTTCCACATCTACACTGTCTAAGCCTTTCAATATTCAAAACGTTTCAACGCACTCCCCATCATCCTAAATTCCAGTGAGTACAGGCCCAGAGTGATCAAATGTCCTTCATATAGTAACCTTTTCATTCCTGGAATCATCTTTGTGAACCTCCTCTGGACCCTCTCCAATGCCAGCACAACTTCTCTTAGATAAGGATCCAAAATTGTTCACAATACTCAAGGTGAAACCTCACCAGTGCCTTTTAAAGCCTCAGCATCACATCCTTGCTCTTATATTCTGGACCTCTAGAAATGCATGCCTACATTGTGTTTGCCTTCCTCACCACCAACCGACTTAACCTGCAAGTTAACAATTAGGGTGTTCTGCACAAGGATTTCCAAGTCCCTTTGCATCTCAGATTTTTGGATTTTCTCCCCATTTAGAAAATAGTCTGCATATTCATTCCTTCTGCCAAAGTGCATGACCATGCATTTTCCAACATTGTATTTCATTTGCCACTTTCTTGCCCGTTCTCCTAATTCATCTAAGTCCTTCTGCAGCTTATCTGTTTCCTCACATGACCTGCCCCTCCACCAGTATTCGTATCACCTGCAAACTTGGCAACAAAGCCGTCTATTCCAGCATCTAAATTGTTGATATGCAGCATAAAATGAAGAGGTTCCAACACTGACCCCTGCGGAACATCGCCCGTCACTGGCAGCCAACCAGAAAAGGATCCTTTTATTCCCACTCACTGCCTCCTACCAATCAGCCAATGTTCCAACATGCCCATAACTTTTCTGTAATACAATGGGCTCTTAACTTGGTAAGCAGCCTCATGTGTGGCACCTTATCAAAAGCCTTCTGGAAGTCCAAATATACAAAATCCACTGCATTCCCTTTATTTATGCTACTTGTAATCTCCTCAAAGAATTCCAACAGTTTTGTCAGACAAGTTTTTCCCTTACAGAAACCATGCTGACTTTGTCCTATCTTGTGCTATGTCACCAAGTACTCGATAACCTCATCCTTAACAACTGAGGTCAGGCTAACTGGCTTATCCACAAACCTGCCTGTCCAGGTAGACCTATTGTCTCAGCTTGCTCCTGCCCCACCGAACTCATTTCTGCATACCTTGACACTGTTTTATCCCCCCTTGTTCAATCTCTTCCCACCTATGTTTGTGACACTTCTCACGCTTTGAATTTTTTCAATAATTTTAAGTTCCCTGGCCCCCACCACCTTATTTTCACCATGGACGTCCAGTCCCTATATACCTCCGTCCCCCATCAGGACGGTCTCAAAGCTCTTCGCTTCTTTTTGGATTCCAGACCTAATCAATTCCCCTCTACCACCACTCTCCTCCATCTAGCGAAATTAGTTCTTACTCTCAATAATTTCTCCTTTGGCTCCTCCCACGTCCTCCAAACCAAGGGAGTAGCCATGGGCACCCATATGGGTCCCAGTTATGCCTGCCTTTTTGTTGGCTTTGTGGAACAGTCCATGTTCCAAGTCTACACGGGTATACGTCCCTCTCTTTTCCTTTGCTACATCGACGTCTGCATTGGTGCTGCCTCCTGCACGCATGCTGAGCTCATTGACTTCATTAACTTTGCCTCCAACTTTCACCCTGCCCTCAAGTTTACCTGGTCTATTTCCAACACCTCCCTCCCCTTTCTTGATCTTTCTGTCTCCATCTCTGGAGACGGCTTATCTACTGATATCTACTATAAGCCTACAGACTCTCACAGCTACCTGGACTACTCCTCTTCCCACCCTGTCTCTTGCAAAAATGCTATCCCATTCTCACAATTCCTCCATCTCCACCACATCTGCTCTCAGGATGAGGCTTTTCATTCCAGGACGAAGGAGATGTCTTCCTTTCTTAAACAAAGGGGCTTCCCTTCTTCCACCAACAACTCTGCTCTCAAACACATCTCTCCCATTTCCCACACATCTGCCCTCACCCCATCCACCCGCCATCACATTCGGGATAGGGTTCCCCTTGTCCTCACCTACCACCCCACCAGCCTCCAGGTCAAACATATAATTCTCCATAACTTCTGCCACCTCCAACAGGATCCCACCACCAAGCACATCTTTCCCTCCCCCCCCTTTCTGCTTTTCGCAGGGATCGCTCCCTATGCGACTCCCTTGCCCACTCATCCCCCCCATCCCTTCCCACCGATCTCCCTCCTGGCACTTATCCTTGTAAGCAGAACAAGTGCTACACCTGCCCTTACACATCCTCCCTCACCACCATTCAGGGCCCCAGACAGTCCTTCCAGGTGAGGGGACACTTCACCTGTGAGTCGGCTGGTGTGGTATACTGCGTCCGGTGCTCCTGGTGTGGCCTTTTATATATTGGTGAGACCCGACGCAGACTGGGAGACCATTTCGCTGAACACCTACGCTCTGTCCGCCAGAGAAAGTAGGATCTCCCAGTGGCCACACTTTTTATTTCCACATCCCATTCCCATTCTGATCTGTCTATCCATGGCCTCCTCTACTGTCAAGATGAAGCCACACTCAGGTTGGAGGAACAACACCTTATATACCGGCTGGGTAGCCTCCAACCTGATGGCATGAACATTGACTTCTCTAACTTCCATTAAAGCCCCTCCTCCCCTTCTTACCCCATCCCTGACAATATTTAGTTGTTTGTTTTTTTTCTCTCTCTCTGCTCATCACTCTGCCTGTTCTCCATCTCCCTCTGGTGCTCCCCCCTCCCCCTTTCTTTCTCCTGAGGCCTCCCGTCCCATGATCCTTTCCCTTCTCTAGCTCTGTATCACTTTCGCCAATCACCTTTCCAGCTCTTAGCTTCATCCCACCCCCTCCGGTCTTCTCCTATCATTTTGCATTTCCCCCTCCCCCCACTACTTACAAATCTCTTACTATCTTTCCTTTCAGTTAGTCCTGACGAAGGGTCTCGGCCCGAAACTTCGACAGTGCTTCTCCCTATAGATGCTGCCTGGCCTGCTGTGTTCCACCAGCATTTTGTGTGTGTTGTTTTAACTGGTCTATAATTTCCTTTCTGCTGCCTCCCTCTTTTATTAAAGAATGAAGTGACATTTGCAATTTTCCAGTCCTCTGGAACCATGCGAGAGTCCAATGATTTTTGAAAGATCACTACTAATGCCTCCACAATCTTTACCATGACCTCTTTCAGAACCCTAAGATGCAATTCATCTGGTCCAGGTGACTTGTGCACCTCATCCCTTGTAATAGTAACTGCACTCACTTCTCTTCCCTCACACCCTTCAACAGCTGGCACACTGCTAGTGTCTTCCACAGTGAAGACCGATGAAAAATACTCATTTAATTCATCTGCCATCTCCTTGTCCCCTGTTAGTATTTCTCCAGCCTCATCTTCTAGTCATCTTATATATCCACTCTCATCTCTCTTTTATATACTTTAATGCTTTTTTGATATCCTCCTTGATATTATTTGCTACCTTTGTTTCATAGTTCATCTTTTCCCTCATAATGATCATCTTAGTTGCTTCCTGTAGGTTTTTAAAATTTTCCCAATCCTCTATCTTCCCACTAATTTTTGCTTTGTTGAATGCTGTCTCTTTTGCTTTAGCATTAGCTTAGACTTCCCTTATAAGCCACAGTTGCACTATTTTGCCATTTGATTATTTCTTTGGTTTTGGAATATATCTTGCAACTTCCTCATTTTCCCCAGAAACTCAAGCTATTGCTGCTCTGCTGTCATCCCTGCCAGCATCTCCTTCCAATTTACTTTGGCCAACTCCTCTCTCATACCACTGTAATTTCCCTTACTCCACTGAAATACTGCTATATCAGACTTTATTTTCTCTCCATCAAATTTCAAGTTGAACTCAGTCATATTGTGATCATTATCTCTTTAGGGTTCCTTTACCTTAGCCTCCCTCATTGCCTCTGGTTCATTACATAGCACCCAATTCAGTTTAGCTGATCCCCCAGTAGTCAATGACAAACTGATCTAAAAAGCCACCTCATAGGCATTTAAAAAATTCACTCTCTTGAGATCTGTTAGTTACATAATTTTCCCAATCGACCTGCATGTTGAAATCTCCCACGTCTATCGTAACATTGCCCTTTTGACACACCTTATCTATTTCCCATTATAATCTGTAGTCCACATCCCAGCTACTGTTTGGAGGCCTGTACATAACTGCCATCAGGGTCCTTTTATCCTTGCAGTTTCTCAACCCACAAGGATTCAACATCTTCCGATTCTATGTCACATCTTTCTAATGATTAATGCCATTCTTTACCAGCAGAGCCACACCACCTCCACTGTCCACATTCCTGTCACTCCAATACAATGTGCAACCTTGGACTTTCAGCTCCCAACTACAATCATCGTTCTGCGTGATCCCTAATACACTGATATGCACCCTGCTGGCTGCAATTTTGTCTCATCATCTGCCTGCCCTTCCTGACAGTCTGACTGCACGCTATGTTTGCTTTTTTACCATCCTGAGTCCTGAAGATAGCTTTTCACTCTTTTATTTTAGCTTTCTGTAAGTCATACCTGGAAATCTTGTAGAGTTCTGCATCAATGGTCTTGAATACCACAGATCTAGTCCTTATCAGGTTGCAAATCTCATTGTTCATCCATGGTTTCTGGTTTCTTCTTTTCCACAGATACTGAAAAGTTTCTACACAACCAGTGGTACTAGATGAGGCTCTGCCTGAGCCACAATTTGACCCATTTATTGTTTACCTATTGCTGCTGCTGCCACCCAGCTTCCCTACCTTATTCTCACTTTTACTGTGTGTTTCTCTGCTTTATTCTTCATTCTCAGATCATGCAACCTATACTTTTTTGCCACCTACTGTACAGTCTATTGATTTTGTCCAGGCTTTTTTCCCCCTTCTAACTGCAGAGTTTGAGGTGCCATAGTCAATGCCATTGATCAGTAATGCTCAGATGCTGGCTTAAAAAAGATGCTGATTACTTTTTTTCAGGAACTGAATCTTTTTGACTATCCTTATTGCCATTTGTGGGGCTGGAAACACATCTGCAACCTTCACCCCTCTATATGCCAGGTTTGGCAGCCAACTGACCAATAGTCCCTCTCTCTCCAACTTACTTCCAGGCATGAATGAGACCAGTGCAATTTTCCTGCTACTCTTTCCACTCCACAAACTGTTTATTGCAGAGTAACACTGTCTGTAAGGAGTATATACGCTCTCCCCATGACCACATGGGTTTCCTCCAACAGTCCAAAGATGTACCAGTTGGTAGGTTTAATGGTCATTGTAAACTGTCCCGTGATTAGGCTAGGATTAAATGAGGGGATTGATGTGCAACTTGGCTCGAAGGCCCAGAAGGACCTATTCTATGCTGTATCTCAACAAATAACTAAATAAAATGTTTAAAATGCTGGATGAACTCAGCAGGACATGCAGTATCTATAGAAAGGAAGACATAGTTGATGTTTCAGGCTAAGACCCTTCATCAGCTCTGTAAAAGAGGAATAAACCAGAATAAGAAGGTGTGGGAAAGGGGAGGAGTACAAGCTGGCAGGTGAAACCAGGTGAGGGGAAAGGCAGATGGACGGGGAGGGAGGATAAAGTATGAAACTGGGAGGTGATAGGTGGAAAAGATAAAGGGCTGAAGAAGAAGTAATCACTTGTCAAGGAGAATTACTCTTGACTATCAATCTAAAATGATGGTGGATATTAATATTCAAAGATTCCCATGCAATAACCTCTGATACTTGAAATTTAATTCTGTATTTGGCTATGTTAAGATTTGGCTCTTCTGATATTGCATATATATTCTGACATTCCGCATAACTCTGTCTTAATTCATTGACCTAATTTCTCACTGAACTCCCAGGTCCAATTTAACTCTGTGACCTTTGTTCAAACAGTGATTCAGGTGGAATATTGCAGAGGAGATAATATCAATCAGATTGAGAACTTCACCATTTACATTTGAATTTACAGTATTGACATCAGCCTTGATTATTCCCATCTTACAAAGATATACGTGGGAATGGATAAAAGGAGGGAGTGAAAAGAAGGAGGGGGGGGGAGAAGGAAAGATGAGAGAAAGGAAGGAAAGGCAACAGAAAGGAAGGCTGGAAAAGTGGGAAGGAAGTTTGAGGAGAGAGAAAAGATTGGTGTAGTGCTTCATCTTAATAGAACCACTGCCTCACAGCATCTGAAGTGCAAGTTCAATCCTGAACTGAGGTGCTGCTTGTGTGGAGTTTGCATGCTCATCCTGTGACCACATGAGTTTTCATTACGTGTCCAATTTCCTTCCATATCTCAAAGATCTATGAGTTGGTAATTTAATTGGCCACCATAAATTGCCCCTTGTATGTGGATGAGTGGTAGAATCTGAGATAGTCAATGGGAATGTGGGAAGAATAAAAGAAATGGGGTTAATGAAGGATCAGTTTAAGTGGCTGGGCTGAAAGTTCTGTTTCCGTGCTGAAGAAGTTGGTTTCATTGTTAACAAAGTGTATTAGCACATCATTCTAATGGCATTCAGGCCTGAAGGGAAATGTGACCTGTGCTGTAAGTGGTAGTGGTAGGACGGAGATTGGTCACTACACAACTGTTGGTTTGGTGGTGCACAAGGTCGCAGCAATCAAGGGTGAAATTTCTTGTCCTGTTCATCTTTTCTATGATTGAAAAATGCTAAAATTTGCAAGTCTACCTCACTAGCGAGCTGGATAATGAAGACGCTGCTCAGTCACTGCTTAATGCACGGCCTACTATATCTACTCAGGGAAGTGGACATCAGAAGAATCTGCATAAGGACACAGAGGCACAGTAAATGCACCAGTATTTGAGAGAAACTTAAAGCAGATCCCTGCAGGCCTGCGTTCCTGATGTCTACTCGCTAGTGTCTGATCGCTAGAAAGTAAGCTGGATTACCTATGTCTTTGCCTGAACCAGCGGGAAATGAGGGACTGCTGCACACTCATCTTGACAGAAACATGGTTCCAGGACATCACTCCAGACCTGGCCATCCAGCTAGAAGGGCAAATCCTCTATAAGACAGACAGGAATTCTGCAATGTACAACAAGACCTGTGCAAGAGGTATGTATGTCTGCATCAATAAGAATTGGTGAGTGAATGCCTCGGTAGTAATGGCCCACTATCTATCTATACCACAGGTAGATTTTTTAATGGTGAAGTGAAGGCCTTTCTACTCACTGAGGGAGTGCACTGTCATTGTGATTATTGCTGTTTCTATTCCCCTGTCCAGCTGCTGGGGAAGCGCTGCAAAAGCTCCAGACACCATTCATAACTTCCAAGCCACTCACCCCAATGGTTTCTTTATTGTTGCTGGGGACTTCAATCATGCCAACATAAAAACGGTCCTGCCCAAGTTCTACCAGCATGTCAACTTTGCATCCAGGTGAGAGAATATATTAGACCTTGTTGATGCCAATGTTCTTAGAGCCTACGAGGCTGCTCCCCCACCCACCTCGGATACTCAGACCATGTATCCATTTTGCTAACCCTGCATGCAGACCACTGGTTAAACGAGTCAAATTGGTTTACACGGATATCAGGAACTGACCAGAAGGTGCCATCTCAGTGCTGCAGCACTGTTTAGAAGGCACGGTCTGGGGCATATTCAGGGAGGCAGTTACCTACCATCGGCACGTCAACATTGATGAATATGCAGAATCAGTGACTGGCTGCATAGGATAATGCTTTGAGGGTGTTACCGTGATTATACACCACATAGCCAGGGCAAATGAGAAGCCATGGCTGACTGCAGAGATTCGTGCACTGCTTTCAGATCAGGCAATAAGATGATTCTCAGGTCAGCAAGAGCTACGCTCTCCCACGCCATCAGGAAGGCAAAGTGAAAATTCAGACACCTTTCTGACAACAGGGACACACGGTGCATGTAGCAAGATATACAAACCGTAACAAATTACAAGTTCACCCTTTGCGTCAACGACAGTGCCGCCTCCCTTCCTGATGCCTTCTACGCATGATTTGACACAATGAATGATGGGATAACAAGGAACAGCACCCTGTCTGACTGCAGCCGAGGTGAGGAGCATCCTAGCCAGGATAAACCCACACAAAGCTGCCTGATCAGGTGTTGATGAATTGTACTGCTCAACTAACAGAGGCCTTAACAGACATCTTTAACATCTCTTTGCAACAGCCCACTATCTCTGCAGGCTTCAAGGCAGCCACCATCAAACCAGTGCCCAAGAGATTGATGGTAACTGGCCTAAGTGATTAGTGCATAGCCCTCACCTTAACAGACATGAAGTGCTTTGAGTGGCTGGTAATGGATCGTATTAACTCACACCTTCCAGCTACATTGGACCTGTTTCACCTACTGCTCAAACCGGTCCACTGATGATGCCATAGCCTTGGCTCTCCACTTAACCCTGTCCCACTCAGAAAACAATGCCTCATATGTCAGGATTTTCTTCATCAATTTCAGCTTGGCATTTAACATGATCATCCCTCAGAGGCTGGTGGGTAAACGGTCCTCATTGGGACGCAGCACCCCTCTCTGTAACTGGATCTTGGACTTCTTGACAGAAAGACCCCAGTCAGTCCGAGTTGACAACAACATCTTAAGCTCCATCACGATGAGCACTGGTGCCCCCCCCACCCCCCCCCCTCCCAGGGCTGCATGCAAAGCCAACTCTACACTGCCGATTCACGAATGCAGTGCCAGATCCAGCTCAAAGCACATCATCAAGTTTGCTGATGAAACAACAATGGTTGGCTTCGTTAGCAACAACAATGAGTTGGCGTACAGACAGAGTGGCTTGTCAAATGGTATAAGAACAATGATCTGAGTCTCAAAATGGACAAGACAAAAGAGATGATTGTGGACTTCAGGTAGGCACAGGTCAACCACTCTCCATTGCACATTAATCGCTCTGCTGTGGAGAGAGTGGAGAGCACAAAGTTCCTTGGTATGCACATAATGGACAACTAACTTGGTTCCACAATCAAGTTAGTTCCTCATTAGTTAAAAAGGCACAGAAGCATTTACACTTTCTGATGAGATTGAGGTGTGCAAGGCTCCCACAATCCCATTCTAACAGCTTTCTACAGGAACACCATCGAGAGTGTGCTGCCTGGTTGTATCATTATGTGGTGCAGAAGTTGCAAGACCATAAGACCCTACAGAGGACAATAAAAATCAACAAGTGGATCATCGGGGTCTCCCTCCTCTGTTTGTGACCCTTACATATGAAGGGCCTGAAGCAATGTTGAGGATCCCTCCCACCTTCCCACAATCCCTTTCTCTGATGACCATCAGAAAGGAAGTACAGGAGCATCAGGACTAGGACTGCCAGAATGAGTAACAGTTGCTTCTCTTGAGCTGTGAGACTAATGAATATCCTACCACCACTGAGGCCTCATCACCAGGACAGCAAAATTATAAATTGGCTGGGCTGTGATTTATGAAATGGCAGTTAGCTGGAGAAGCCCTATGATATACAATTTCTTATATGTGTCAGCTAAATTAGGGATTCATTTATTTCATATTTTACAATATCAATGGAGGCCATTCAGCCCCTCAAGTCTCTGCCAGCCCTCAGAGTAATTCCATTAGTCCCTTTCCCGCATTTATTTCACTGTAGCCTATTGTCTCTCACATGCTCATCAGCTCCACCCTGATTCTCCTGCCATCTATTTATACCAGTGGTTAATGAACCTTCCCACCAGCATGTCTTTGAGATGTGGAAAGTAATTAAAGGACATTCAGAGGGAGAATGTGCTAACTCCCCACCGACATCATCTAAGGTCAGGATCACTGACCTGTGTCACTGGGACCTTGAGACAGTGTCTATGTCTTCTGTGCCGCTGCACTTCACAGTTCAGCACCAACACTCAAAGCGGTCCTAAGTAAAATTTTAAAGAAACACACAAAATAGGTAAAATTCAATTTAAAATCTCTTTAAAGAGACTTGCTTCCAAATGAATGGTTCCACGCATCTCCAAACATCTTGCTGTTTGTAAAAGTAATTAACCCTTAACAGCCTTTCCTTCTCAACAACGAGAGCACAGAACTTAGGATGCCATGAAGGAGCGAAAGAGTAAAGGGGAAAGGGAAAGAGCTCCCACATTCATTCAAAGAAATGCACAACTCCTGTTTAGTGAGATGCATGCAGGGACAAAGGCCCTATCTGCCAATTGGACCAATGGACGTGACCAGTGGCCACTTGAAGGAGAACTTGCAGGAGTGACAGATCCTGCTTACTGGAGATATGCTGATCTCACAAGTAGTATCAGTGACCTGCACTTGCGTCTGTTAAGAGGAAATCCTCACAGAAATGGTTTGCATGCAGAAAATATGGCTTCTTTCAGAAACTTATCAGGATTTACAGAGATAGTGTAGCAAGCTGCAAACATACATGGAGTAACAGCTTATCTATTTATGTGCCGTATTCAATGCAGGTTTTTATTTTTTTTTATTTAGAGATACAGCGTGGTAACAGACACTTCCAGTCGAACAAGCCCAAATACACCCAAGTGTCAAAATCAATCTACAACTCCGTACGCCTTTGAAATGTGGAAGGAAGCCAGAGTACCTAGATGAAATGCACACAATCATGGGGAAGAATGTATTAACTCCTTACAGGCAGTGGCAGAACCAAACCCGGGCCGCTGGCCTGTAGTTGCATTACGCTAACCACTACACTTCTCTGCATCATCTTGCCTACATTGGTGTTAAAGTAAGCTGTGGAGAAGGTTACCTGGTTTGCCCTGAGAAAGAGAAAAGAAAATTATCTGAGGAAGAGATATTTTATTTAATGAGAGTTTAGGGGAAGAATGCATTTCCAGCAAGAGCACTGGAGAGTGATTCAGCTGTAGTGTTGAAAACAAAGATGGTCAGTAGCAAAATGGAAAGATTCTGCAAGGAATTTGGGAGTGGGCAGAAGAATGGGATCAACTAGTTTGCTCTTATATCCATGCAAAACAGCCTTCCAGGTCAAATGCCCTCATTTTATATGGTAATTATTTTGTGATTATGTCAAATTAAATTATTCCTTGACAAGGAAGTGAGATCTCTGCCTTTGTTTGTGTTTTGTATTGTTTTCACTATTGTCTTGTTTTGCAGAGTATTTTTTCAGTCTTGTATAATTTGTGTATAACGTATATTCTATGTTGTCTGAATCAATATTCCTGTAATGCTGCTGCAAACAAGTTTTTCAGTGTACAAGAACCTCACAATATTTATGCATATACAATAAAATTGATTTGACTTGATTAATATTGTAACCATAATTTTTAAAATAGTCTTACAAAAATATTCTTAAGAACAATCCAATTGCCATTGCTATGCACTTGACTCTTGACATCACAATCTTGCTTGTTATGATCTTGCATCTTATTGTTTACCTGCACTTCTCCTGTGGTTGTTACACTTATTTCTTGCATTCTGTTGTTGTTTACCTTGTTCTGCTCAATGCACTGTGTAGAGATTTGATCTGTATGAACAGTATGCAAGATAAGCTCTTCACTGTAACTTGGTACATATGACAATAATATATCGATTCCAATTATTCAACTGGTATCAGGCATCTCGACAAGAATTCACATCAGCTGAGTGTGATACTCCAGATGGAGTCTGACCAAAGTA
This sequence comes from Hemitrygon akajei, assembly GCF_048418815.1. NCBI lineage: Eukaryota > Metazoa > Chordata > Chondrichthyes > Myliobatiformes > Dasyatidae > Hemitrygon > Hemitrygon akajei. The sequence continues at coordinate 25,400,478 of NC_133149.1, forward strand.
TAACAGAGCTGAAAGATGTTTTCCCCCATTTGCATTACAACCTCATTGGGATTAGTACAAATTGTTGACTAACACCATATTCATGCATGAAAAGCATATGCAACTGTCAGTTGCTATGTGGTTTACTCTCATTAGAATTGAGTACAGAACTAAAGGGATCTCATTTTGGAAAGCTTTTAAAAATAGTTCCGTCTGTGAGAATAAGGCAAGTACTTCTTCTTTGAAAACACTGTGCTGATTTGATCTTTGAAAGAACCGAAATGCAATTTCAGTCAGTTGGACAAGAAGCATTATTATCAGCACTCAACACTTCCTGCTGAGCACCAACCTGTGATTTCTGGGTCCTATTAAGAGAGTAAAAGCTGCTGATAGCATCCTCTCCCAATTTTTAGTGTCATCAGGTGGTATATAGCAATCTAGCTAGGAGCAGTTGAACTTGTGTATCACCATCTTGCCATATTGCTCCCATTTTCAAACACTTTTCAATGGGCAAAAAGAAGCATTCATGATCAGAGATGTAGACATTATTCATTTCTAGAGGGTCACTGCTCTTGTATTTTAGAAGCTCCCTGTCACAAATCTGCAAAATATTGCATTGAAAACAAACCACAAAGCTGATTAACCTTGTCTGAGCATTCCGATAGAGAGCATCTCGTGTAAATCAGATTTTCATTCCTGCAGTTATTTTTGCAGGAGTTCTTTTTTTTTCCCAGTTTCTGTTTTCAATAACTGAGTCAGAGAGGGGCTTATAGCCTTATTGTGCTGTCAAATTGAATGTGTCAATTATAGAAAATGAAATATTGATTGGTTTGTAGTCAGTCAGCTGGAGGTACTGACCCTGTCTGTAAACAAGGATGATTTTAAATATAACCTCTTCCCTGAGACAATTTTTCCAGCCGAGGAGAATACACATCACAGATCTGGCCCATTGCCAGATGAGGAAGCAGAGCACCTGTGCTCTCCTGGCTTCTGTTGCGTGCTTGCTTTATAAACACACAGATGAAACCTATCCTTCTCTCATATCAACAAGAACTTTTAAGCCATAGCAACCTTCCAACTTGATCCTTTTTTATCTTATAATCTTCCAATTTCATTATTTGTGCATTAAATCAGAAGCATTCATATTGAAACAAATAAGACAAAAGGAGAAAACATTAAAATCTTGTGAAGTTCAGTCTAATACCTAGACAGAATTCAAGACCCAAACAATATTCAGCACTGGGCTGATACGTGACAAGATATATTAAGCCACAAAAATGCCAGGCAACGCCCAGGCCAACGTGCATCTTCCTGACATTGAATGGCATTGATCAGCCACTAAATAGCCTGGTTGCAAGACCAGGTCAAAGATGAGCTATCCTGTGGCAAGTGACTCAGTTTCTGACACCCTAGAGCTTTTCCTTCATATGGAAGTCCTTTTCCAAGTCACACATTATTCCAATTTAGACATATATTGTCCGCACTTTATTATCACTGGGTTTATATCCTAGACCTCCCTACCCAATCATCTTCATTCTAATCTCTTTCGGACTTTCTTCCAAAATTCCTCTGCCAATATCCTTTCTCACTTAAATTCTTTAGTTCAATTGACCCTCTGATTGATTATTTTTATTGGGTCATTATAGTAAGACTTCTGTTTGCATCTCCTAATCCTTCTTTGGTGGGACTGATGTCTCCCATGCTTGCCTGCATGAAGAAAGGGCCATTAGTCCTGATTATGGACATTAGATAATAAGAAGAGATCAGAATTCCTTAATCTGTGGTGAAGTTAGTGTCAAAATTGAATTGGTTATACCTTGGCTTTTTTCTATATTCCTTTTCACTGCATGCTGAGACCTCAGTATGTTCATGACTGTGCCGGAGATCAATACACTGACAATCCAATGTTGTATATCTTCTGGGGATTAACAAGATTATATATACTTTTTTCATTTTCATTAGCTTTATGGCTGATTAGTCTTACTTTTAAAGTATCTATCAACCACTGCAATTGCAGCTTCTTCTTTGATTTAACACTCAAGTTCACTCTCTGATGTTTCCACTTGGTTTGAACAAACAGGCTCCAGCTCTTTTCCTTTCTGTTATCAAGTATCTCTGTCAGCTGCTTGATGCAATTATCAGTACAATGAAAAGTCAGAACTCTGAATTAATTCCCGGAGGTCCAACACAACTACTATAGTAACAACAGCGTTACACCTACAGCAGAGCTTCCATGCCCAACAATGTAAAAGCTTCAAAACTCGGTGGTAGTAAATCAATGCCCATATCCATTCCCAGGTCAATATCCCCAGCAAAATGGTCCTAGTTACAACAAGTTGGATATGTTGGGCAGGTCGTATCTTTCATATTCCCATCATCAAACACTGAAAGTAGTCTGAGAATCTCAATGCAATCCGTGACAAGCACAAAGAAGCATCACAAAAGTGACAGAAGGAACACCCCTCCTCCTCACTTAAACCTGTCCTTTTGGTTACTAAGTGATCCATCTGTGGATAAGCCTGCAGTTCCAATGTTGGTTTCCTCGGCCACCTCAGAACACTAAATCCCAAGGAAGTGCTTAACACGAAGTAGAGTGTGTGAACATCACACACAAAATGCTGGTGGAACTCAGCAGGTCAGACAGCATCGATGGAAATGAATGAATAAGGAGTATATGAAGGCCTGATGAAGGGTCTTGGCCCAAAACATTGCCTTTTAATTCCTCTCCATTAATGCTGCCTGACCTGCTGAATTCCTTCAGCATTTTGTCTATTACAGTACTCTGGATTACCAACATCTGCAGAATCTCCTATGGTTTAAGCGTGTGAATATTGTGTGTACGTGTGAGGAATGTATAGCAAGTGCAACTGTGTATGGAGTACAATTTGAGCAAATGGAGGAACATGTGTGTGAGAAGTGTATGTACAGATATACAATAGTGTGTCTGTGAAATGTGAAGACCAAGTTGTCATTTGTGAAATGTTGTCAAATTGTGGGGGTGAGAGATGTTGAGCTTAAGTGGAGAATTTGGTTGCTGGGGTGTGAAAATGCTGATAGATTGCCCAAATGTTGAGGGTATCTTGTCACATTCAGATTTGTGGTTAGAATTGGGGGAGCGGTGGTTGTACATTGGAGATTGGAGGGGTCTGATGGTGCTTAGTGTATTCCAGCTAGTTGGAGGAGAATGCAGTTCAAGGTTGGGCATTTTATGTTGAGGTGAGTATAAGCAGATAGATTGTGGTTGGAGGTGTTTACAGAATAGCTGTTGGCTCTGCAGAAACACATTGGCTACCTCTGATCAAAAACAAGGTTGTGAAAGCACTTACATTATGTACTCTGCCCTTTCATTTTCCTTCCAGATCTCCTGATGCTGAGGGAACTTGATCACTAATATTTAAAAGTAGAACTGTTGTTAATGTAATGGCAATGAAACCATTTCCTACAAACCAAGCTCCGTCCCCGTTAAGATCTGAACTGGGCAGATTTGACGTGATTGGATTCCTGTCTCAAATATTGTGAATTCTGAAAAACTCTCACTTGAGTTCTGTTTATCTATTGTATGTATGTTTTGTGTTTGTGTATGTGTGGTTCAAGGGAGTAATGAGATGCATGTATGAATGTGCATGTGTGTAAGTAGTGAGGAGTGTGCGTGTGTGTGTCTGTATGTACACGCACGTGTATCATGTATGGGATGTATGTTTCTTAAGGTTGTTATAGCTGGGGGTGGTAATGGGAATAAGCTCCCACTACCTATTAAATGCTCCCAATGGTGTGTGCCTCAAACAGCCTCCGACAACCAAGTCCTGCTCCTGGCCTTCACATGTGGCTTAGCTACTAACCCCAGTAGTAGCTAATAGAACCGTTTCTACTGACAGGAGAAGGGGCAAAGGCCCATTACTGCTGCCTCAAAAACCAGTTGCTTCGGGCAGATGGGGCTCATCAGCCATGGCTGGCAGCTCATCTAGGAGAAGGAAAACTCTGATCTCAAACCTCCGCTGCCTTGCGGCTATACCCACTCATGGGGAAGGCTTCAGGAGTAAACCACGAGGGTAAAGAAATGGAGCTTGAGTCCCTAAGGCAGTCCTACATTGAGTTCAAAGCAGACTGGCAACTCCTGCGACACTGCTGGTACCAAACTGTATCAGTCTCTGCCGTTCCTTTAGATTCATCAGTTGGGTGGAGAGGGGGAGATTGCTACATGGGCAACAGCTTGCGTTCCATATTGTACTGCCCTGGCCTGCATATCTAGACAGCTTGGACACAACATCCATAGTCAACTCTGACCGATGAAGGCCTCACTCATTCACTCATGGTCATGGAGCCTAGCCTAGCTTCTCCACGTAACCTAGTTGCATTTGGCCCATATCTCTTTAAGCTTTTCCTAACCATATACCTGTCCAAGTGTTTTTTATATGTTGTAAATGTAGCTATCTCTACCATCTCCTCTGTGAACTTATTCCATATACCCATAAACCTCTATGTGAAGCATGCCCGTCACATCCTTCACCCTCTCACCTGAAACCAATGCCCTCAAGTTTAAGACTACTGTCTTAAGAGATGAATTAAAAATCTATGAAGGAACTGTACAAGACCAGAAATCAGAGCGTTGCCTAATGAGGCAAAAATCCGAAGCCTATGTTTTCATAAGTCTGTGTGTACAGTTTTTATTTTGGATAAAACTGAAAACAAATAGATGAGAATTGCGGGGTTTTTTTCCCTTTGCTTCTGTGGCTTGTGAATATGTTGATATACTGTGGTTATCTGTTGTAGGTTTTAATAAAACTGCTGAATGTCAAAAAAGGGGGTTTTATTTACCTAAATTGTTTACAAACTCAACAGAACGGTTCTGGAGTCCAGACTTGAATCAGCTAAACAGAACAGAATTTAGTTACAACATAGTAAATACTCCCCAAACCAAGAGACACCGCTCATCTCCTGACTGCGGGCTTATAGTAAATTGCAGGGGAGAGAAAACATTCCTCTCCTTAAAAAGATATGGCATAAATGAAGCAGCTCCAGAGAACACCCCTCTGGCTGTAATAGAATGGCACAAACCAGTTATGCAGCCCCATCTACTTCGGCTGGTGTAATTTAACAGCTCAGTCATTTACCAGATTATCAGGAGGTGGGTTGGCTACAGGACACTTTAATATGCCCGGTTGATGGTACGGCTGGTAATTGCAGCCACCACAACTACCCTAACCTGCGAAAAAGACAATGACAACTCATGTTATCTGGGCGCCTCATGATTTTATAAACCTCTATAAATCCACTCCTCAGCCTCCTTTGCTTTAGGGAAAATTGTTGCAGCCAAGCCAGTCTCTATAACTCAAACCCTCCAGTCCTGACAACAACCTTGTGAATCTTTACTGTGCCCTCTCTAGTTTAATCACATCCTTAACTCATGATTTCTGTTGCAGACTAATTGATAGAGATTGATCATGATGAAAAGTTGTAATTCTGTCCTTGAACACACAAAAGCAAGTGAACTGTCCTAGCTGGACTTTTGTTGTCTGGATTTCCAACATGGTCCAGCTAACAAATTGCAGTACTGCAGAAAAGTCTTAGGTTTGTATATATATATATATAGCAAGGGAGCCTAAAACATTTGCACAGTACTCTATTTGTCAATGTGAAGCGGAGAACGAGTTTGTAAATCTGGCAGGAGCAAAGAATGGTGGGAATAGTGCAGGTAGAGCTCCACAGGAGGGGGTGGGACAGATGGCCCAGGGTGGGAGGGGTGGGGTGGCAAGTGTATAGACACACCCAGCCCTGAGACACCAGGCAAGGTCACTTGATTCCAAACACTTGGTTTACTGATCATTACAGAATGTCTCTCTGGTGCTTCCCACTCCCTCCCCTTGCCCTTCACCTTTTCCCAATCATGATTCCCCTCTCCCTGCCCCCTTCCCACTTCTCAGTCCGCAATTGAGACCCATATCAGAATCAGGTTTATCATCACTCACATATGTCATTAAATTTTGTTTTGTTATGTATGCACCTTAGACTTTAGCACAGTCTTCATATCACCAGAAGAGGTTAACCGGCTCCTTACGTTAACACTGTGTGGGTGCCCTTGCTGTTCAGATTCAGCTGTTCCTTTCCATAAATGGGGAGAAGAAATCATAATTCAATGTCAATGTTGATAATAATCTGTATGTCTAGCTTCAGGGAAGTATTGCAAGTGGTTGTGATGTCACCAGAAATGGATCTCCCCAGAGCAGAGTTGGGTGCATGAGGTCACAATGATGATACTTCAAGACTGATCCACCTTGGAGAGCTGCACGACAAGATCAGTCAATTTTGATCATGGAGGATATGACATGACCATTCCTTGGTAGATATGGTAGAGCTTCTCTTCTTAACTCTTCCAGAAATAGATATTAAATTCAAAGTCGACCAAAGTTAAGTTTATTGCCCTATGCACGTCTAATGAAAAACTTATTTGCAGCAGCATCACAGGCACATAGCATCAGATACATATAATTAACAAAAAAAAACCAAAAATTAACCATAAGAAAGAAAGAGCACAAGTAAAACAAAGAAGTGCATTATAGAGTAAAATGGCCAAAATAGTCATGTGTTGTCATGCTGAGGTAGAGATTAGGGTTGTTTGATTAATTCAAGAGCCGGATGTTTGAAGCAAAGTAGCTGATCTTGATCTTAGTTGTGTGGGACATCAGACTTCTGTACCTCCTGCCCAATGGTAACTGTAAGAAGATGGCATAGCCATCTATGGCATGGCATGAGGATCTCTTGTCGATGCAGGCCATCCGTTGATTGGGGTCAAGTATGAATGTTGCATCCTAGATGTCTAAGCAAGTTAGGGCAGTATGATATGGAGAGCAAGCTGCTGCCCATGCAGCAAGTTTCCCCTCTCCATGCAGCTGATGAATATAAAGGAACAGCAGAGACCGAGACAGTTTGGCACCAGCGACATCGCGGGAGCTGTCAGTCAGCATTGAACTCAGTGCAGGACTGCCTTAGTGATTCCAGCTCTGGATTTTTCCTCAGGGTTTACTCCTTAAACTTACCCCATGAGTGGGTGTAGCCTTAAGCAATGGAGATTTGAAATCATAGTTTTCATTCACCGAGATGAGCTACTGATAAGCCCTATCTGCCCAAAGGTTTTAAGGTGCCAGTAAACTGCCTTTGCCCTTCTTCTGCCTGTGGAATTTGTTCCACCAGGCTTAGTAGCTAAGCCTTACATGAAGGTCTGGAGCTGATCTTGGTTGTCACAGATGCATACTATTCAGAGCATTTAATTGTTAGTGGGAACTTACCCCACTATTCCTTCCATCTATGACAACCTTAAGGAACCAATCTTGGAGAACATGAGGCATTACAATTTGAAATGATGGCAGGAAGAAAAAACAATCTTTTCAAATTACATCAGCAAGAAAGTTCAAACTGCCTCTAACAGGTAAGCGATGAAGGATCTTTTAAATAGAACTCGAGGCTGGGGCAAGGGGGTTTCCTTCCTACTGCTGAACAGATGTTCAGACTGAGATAAAAGGCAGAAACTTTGTCATATCAAAAGTGACTGATGTCATGATCTTTTTGTTTTGACTCCTAATCAACAATCATTGTATCCTTGCATATTTTTTTCCAACATAACTACTGCCATGATTTCCCCTACAGACGGGAACACATGTTGCAGCCCCATCTTGGAGATTTAAGGCCATTTGTTACTCTTAAAACAAGTGTTCATTACTCATTCCCCTGCTCTATACCATGTACTAATCAAGCCGGCTCCCACTGGGATCATATTATAATAATCTAACAGAAATATTTGTCAATGGTGCGTTGTAAATGATTAAAAATCTGAGCTGGCATAGCCTAATGGCTAAGCATCTGTTCTGCAGAGATGCTTTAGACAATTCTTTGGGCAAGGCACAAATATCCATAACTGGATTACTATGTGTAATTAAAACAGTAACCAGAGTTCTATTAATATGCAATTAACCAACCACTGCGAACCTGTGATTAAAAACTGATTCAGTTTCACAGAGAGATGAGATGCAGCCATGATAATTGAAAGAACTGTGCTTAACCTCCTGCTGTGATTTTGTGAACACACATCTAGACAACTGCATGAGCAGTTGTACAGCCAGTCTCATTTTCAACTGCTGCCCACCAGAAATGGGACACAAAATTTAAATTGGGATTTATATAGTATAATTATGCATTATATAGATCAATGCCAGTTTAGTATGATGACCAATCAGCACTCAAGATCTCTGATCAAGAAAATTAAATTAATTTGTGGATACTATTAAAATATAGACAGAATAATGACCAGTGTTGCTAGGTTGCTGGCTAAATTTCAGCCGGAGTATTGTTTAATTTGTCTGCAGACCTTGTAGAGATGGCAGAATTGATTTACTATAATGATGATATGGAAGAAGTGACTTCAGTTATGAGGAGAAAATGGAGGAGAAAGCTAGTTCTCCCTTGAGTAAAGAGGTTAAAGAGAGCTTTGATAAAGTGTTCAAAATCTTGAATGGGAAGGATTTTTTTTTTCTCCCCCAGGTGTCAAGGGGTGACCAGCTAACATGCACAGATTTAAGATAATTGGCAACAGAACTACAAGTGAAAAGACAAAGCAGTTTTTTTTTCATAGTAATCTATAATTCACTACCTGAATGGCAATGGAAGCAGCTTCAAAACTAACTCACGTAAAACTTGAATGGGATATAATTACAATGCTGTGGTGTAAGGATAGGGAAGTGGGATTAATTGAATAGCTCTCCCAGAGAGCTGGCCAGTGGTATGTGTAAAATAACCTCTTACCTTTCTGTATTGTTCTGTTATACCAACATATATAGCACAAAACTTACACTTCAGACCTAATTATACTGACGTTTTAAAAAATGGATCAAGAAAATTTAAACAGGTTGCAATCAAAACTCTGCATCAGAAGTGCAATTCCATGAAATTTTGTCCAGTGGTTGTTGAGATGAATCTGAAGAGATTATTGTTAATACATCTCTCTTATCTGAACCAAAATGACACCATTAACTACCACTTTTGCTACCGAGATACAGTATATTCTGATAATGACTACACCAAAGATATTTTGCTATTATTTTATTGATGTCTATTGCCTTGGCAGGTTTAATCAGAGAGAGAAAATCAAGACAATTATTTCTGGTCACACTGGGTATGAGTTCAGTGACATGACTGAATGTCCAGCTAAAGTACAGTTGAAAATTCTGAACGATCAAAATTTCAAAGGAGGAAATATGTTACATCTCCAAATAAAGATGTAATGTATAATTTTATTTTAAATTTCTTCTTGAAGTGCAGAGAATTCTTGTAAATGCCACTTGTCATCCATATCCAGTTACTCTGAAATAATCTTGTGGGTAGTTTTTAGAACAATAAAACCGTAAGAGGTAGGAGCAGAGCTAGGCCATTCGGTCCATTGAGCCTGCTCCGCCATTTTATTATGGCTGATCCACCTTCCCTCTCAACTCCAATCTCCGGCCTCTTACCCATAAATTTTCACACCCTGACAAGCACTTATTAACCTCTGCTTTAAATACACCCAATGACCTGGCCTCCATAGCCACCTGTAGTAACAAATTCCAAAGCTTCATCACCCTCTAGCACATGAAACTCCTCCTCATCCCTCTTGTAAATGGAAGGTCTTCTATTCTGAGGCTATGCTCTCTGGTCCTACGCTCCCCCATAGGAAATATCTTCTCCATGTCCTCTCTATCTTGGCCTTTCAACATTTGATAGGTTGCAATGCGATCCTACATCATTGTTCTAAATTGCAGCGAGTACAGGCCCAGAGCCACCAAATACAAGTCATACAATAACCTTTTAATTCATAGAATCATTCTCGTCTCTGTGCTCTGAACTCTCTCCAGAGTCAGCACATCCTTTATTAGATAAGGGGCGGAAAACTGCTCACAAAGCTCCGTGTGAGGCCTCACCCATGCCTTATAAAGCCACAGTGCTACATCCTTGCTTTTAATTCCAGTTCTCCCAAAATGAATGCTAACATTACATTTACCTTACTTACCACTCACTAAACCTGCAAATTAACCTTTAGCAAATCCTGCACAAGGACTGCCAAGTCCCTATGCATCTTGGACTTTTGAATTTTCTCCACATTTAGAAAGTAGGCTATGCTTTTGTTCTTTCCACCAAAGTGCATGACCATATATTTCCCATATTTCATACACACTGTATTTCATCCACTATTTCTTTTCCTATTCTCTTAATCTGTCTCAATCCTTCTGCAGCCAGCCTGCTTCCTCAACAGTACCTGCCCCTCAACATATCTTTGTATTGTCCACAAATTTGGCAAGAAAGCCATCAATTCCATCATCCAAATCATTGACATAGAAGGTGAAAAGAAGCGGTCCCAACATAGACCCCTGTGGAAAACCACAAGTCACTGGCAGCCAATCAGAAAAGACTTCCTTTATTCCCACTCATTGCCTCCTGCCAATCAGCCAATGCTTTAAATACCCTAATATCTTTCATCTAATATCACGGGGTCTTTTCTTGTTGGGCAGCTTCATGTGTGGCACCTTGTCAAAGGCAATCTGAAAATCCATTTCACAACATCAACCGATTCTCCTTTGTCTCTCCTGCTTATTACTTCCTCAAAGAAATCCAACAGATCTGTTAAGCAAAAATTTCCTTTGAGGAAACCATGCTGACTATAGCTTATTTTATCATGTGCTTCCAAGCACCCTGAGACATCATTCTTAACAATCGACTCCAATATCTTCCCAATCACTGAGGCCAGGCTAACTGGCCCAAAATTTCTTTTCTTCTGCCTCCCTCCCTTCTTGGAAGAGTGGAATGACATTGGCAATTTTCCAGTCCTCCGGAACCATGCCAAAATCTAGTGATTCTTGAAAGATCATTACTAATGCCTCCATAATCTCCTCAACTACCTCTTTCAGTGCACTGAGATGTAGCCCCTCTCATCCAGGTGACTTGCCTACCTTCAGAATTTTCAACTTCCCAAGCACCTTATCCTTAGTAACAGCAACAACACTCATTTCTGCCGCCTGACACTTCCATATTTCCTCAGTGAAGACTGGCACAAAATACTTTTTAAGTTCACCTGCCATTTCTTTGTCCCTCATTACTACTGCTCCAGTATCATTTTCGAGCTGTTCGATATCCACTCTCATTTCTCTTTAACTCGTATGATGGCCAATATGCCAAAAGCTTTCTTTACAACCTTATCTACCTGTGATGCCACTTTCAATGAATTATGCACTAGTATTTTCAGATCCCTTTTGTTCTACCACACTCCTCAGTGCCCTATTGCTCACTGTGTAAAACCTACCCTGGTTGGTCCTTCCAAAATGCAAAACCTCACACTCAACTGCATTAAATTCCATCTGCCATTTTTCAGCCTATTTTTCCAGCTGGTCCAGATCTGGATGCAAGCTTTGATAGTCAGTCTTACTCACTGTCCACTACACCCCAATCTTGGCAGCATCCACAAATTTGCTGATACACTTAACCACATTATCATCCAGATTGTTGATATAGATGACAAACAACAATGGACACAGCACCGATCCCTGCAGCACTCCACTAGTCACAGGCCTCCACTCAGAGAGGCAGCTATCTACTATCACTCTCTGGCTTCTCCCACAAAAGCAAATGTCTAATCAAATTTACTATCTCATCTTGAATGCCAAGTGACATAACCTTCTTGGTCAACCTCCCACGCAGGACCATGTCAAATTCCTTGCTGAAGTCCGTGTAGACAAGATCCACTGCCTTGCCTTAATCAACTTTACAGGTAACTTCCTCAAAAAACTATAAGATTGGTTAGACATGTCTTACCATGAACAAAGCCATGCTGACTGTATTTAATCAGTCCAAGTCTATCCAAATACTTCTATATCTGGTCCCTTAGAATACCTTCCAATAACTTTTCCACTACTGATGTCAGACTCACTGGTCTATAATTTCCTGGCTTCTGTTTGGAGCCTTTTTAAACAGCGGAACAACCTTGGCTATCCTCCAATCCTCTGTTACCTCTTCTGTTGCTAAAGATGTTTTAAATATCTCAGCTAGGGCCTCGGTAATTTCTGCACTTGCCTCCCACAGGGTCCAAGGGAGCACTTTGGCAGGCCCTGGGGATTTGCCTCAGGGTAGCAAACACTTCCCCCTCTGTCATCTGTGCAAGGTCCATGTAGTTGATGCCCCTTTGCTTCATTTCTATAGACGCTGTTTTTGTCTCCCGAGTAAATACAGATGCAAAGATATCCTGCAATTGTTTTACCATTCTGGTCTTCTGGATGAGCAATTTTGTCCCTTGCAATCTTTTTGCTCATAGCATATCTGTAGAAACCCTTAGAATTCTCCTTCAACTTGTCTGCTAGTACAACTTTATACCTTTTTTTTGCCTTTCTGAGTTCTCTTGCATTTCTTATACTCCATAAGCACCTCATTTGTTCCTACTTGCCTATGCCTACTATGCACATAATTTTTTCTCTTAACCAGGGCCTCCATATCTCTTGAAAACCAAGATACCTTACACTTGCAAACACGAGGAAATCTGCAGATGCTGGAAATTCAAACAACAACACACACAAAATGCTGGTGGAACACCCTTCGTCAGGTCTCGGCCCAAAACGTCGACAGCGCTTCTCCCCATAGATGCTGCCTGGCTTGCTATGTTCCACCAGCATTCTGTGTGTGTTGTTATACCTTACACTTGTTATGTTTACCTTTTATTCTGACCGGCACATACAAGTTTTGTGCTCTCAAAGTTTCATTTTTGAAGGCCTTGCACTTTCCAAGTACACCTTTGCCAGAAAACAGCCTGTTCCAATCCACACTTGCCCGATCATTTCTGATACCATCAAAAAGTGATGGTTGTGATTGTATACTGTCAAAGACATGGAATTCCAAAATCCTAACCTACAGCACGGATATGAGAGAATATGTTTGGGTTTTAATGAATTGCAAGAGATTTTGCAGGCAATACAGCCTGTAATCTTATAGCTCTTGCCTTTTTGGCATCAGATCTCAGCTATCACCCAGCTATACATGGATAATAGTCTGCCTATCATTTGATAGGTGGGCTAAACTACATTAGTGAGTTCCTGTTCTGGATCTGTGGGAAGTAGGTGCTGTAATCATAATGTACTGATGTTGAAGAGGGGAGACACTTAACTTAGCTTAAAATGTGCAGCAGATAAAGAAAGGAACTTTTCCCTCATGAATGCAGTACCTGTACTCTCACAGGTAAGTGAAGAATATTTTAACATCCTCCTATTTTTTTTTCTAAGTATTATGGTAAACACTCATGATTTTCCTTTCTGGGTGACAATTCAGGTGTTGTGACAGGACGGAAAGAGCAAATGATTTGCTGATTCCAAGCTGATAAACACCTTTTGAAAAGTTAGACTGAATCAGTGAATTGAAGTCCTCATGCAAGTAGTGAAACAGAAAAGGACAACTTATTGGTGACGAGGGTGTTATGATACCATTTATGGTAGTTCTTGGAAAATAGTAGTTGCTAATTTAGTGCCAGGACAAAAAAAAAAGATCCCATCAGTCATAATTTACTATTATTATCAATTAATGCGGTGCACTGTACTGTGTGATGCTTACGATTACCTCTCTGCACTGTCTCAAGGTACTGTCAGTTTTTATCATGACTGATTTTTATGCACCATGACACCCTATGTATTCCATGCATAAAGAATTTTTCAATATGAAGCTAAATGAGGTACATATCCACCATTACACCCTCTAATGTCTGTGTGCTGGCAGTTTGAATTGCATGACATCGTAACAATTGGAAAAGTTTACTTCTTCTACCCTGGTTGCAGGAGGTGACAAAGCATAAAAATAAAGCAAGCTTTAAAGGAGGACGGCATTCCACGTGCATCTACTAAACTGATATGTGAAGAGGAAGCCCTGCATACGCTGAAAAATGAAGAGTTGCTATCCAGGGTGCTGAACAGGAAAGTCGAAGGACAAATGAATTTGAATTTGAATTTATTTAAATCTTACATCCATTCCACAATGTGAGGGAGTAAAAATTATGCATTATGACACAGTCACAATGTACAGACATGTGAAGTTATGAGTCTAATGGCTTGTGGAAAGAAGCTGTCCCGTAGCCTGTTGGTCCTGGCTTTAATGCTGTGGTACCGTTTGCCAGATGGAATCAGCTGAAACAATTTATGGTTGGGTGACCAGTGTCCCCAGTGATCTTCCAGGCCTTCTTTCTGCACCTGCTGCTATAAATGTCCTCAGTGGATGAAAGCTCACTTACACAGATGTGCAAGGCTGTCCGTACCACTGTCTGCAGTGCCCAGCGATCAAGGTTGATGCAGTTCCCATACCAGGCGGTGATACGGCCATTCAGCCAGTAGAAGTACAAATACAGTTCGGAGTGTTCTTCTAGTTGTTTTTGTTGCTCTTTTCAGTTTCTTGTCTAATCCCAGTTCACAAAATCTATTTTGAAGCAATTTATCAGAATCACTGCCAGTGAAATCTAGGTGGGAAGGTTTATAATTTCTCCTCTTCCTCTCATAGGCCAAAGCCACAGTCTGGTACAAGTTGATATGGGCCTGAACCACTTCAACACACTGATTGTGACTCACATTTGTGCTTACCATACATCTCATTGTTGATTCAGTGTGAGTTAGACACACAGGAACAGGAGCTGGGAGCGATGTTGACATTAAAGATGAAAGGTGAGACTGCTGACTATAGGTTGCAACTTGTGAAAACCTGGTTTCAAAAGCCTTGATGTCCGAGCACAACATGTTGGTCCAGACTTGAGAACTTGTAATTGATGGCTTTGTGGAGGAGTCCACTAATCACATAAACACAACTTTGATGGAAAGGTCTCAACACTACATCCTATCAAGAAACAAAAGACAATTCTGTTAGATATGAAATGAAACCTATCATGACAACTACTAATTGGGTAGAATCAGAATTGGATTTATTATTACTAACTTATATGATGCGAGCTTTGTTGTTTTGCAGCAGCAGTGCAATGCAAAGACATAAAACTACGATAAATTTCAAAATAAATATATAGGTCCAAAGAAAGGAGTAGTGTTCAGGGGATCATGGACCACTTGGAGGGGAAGAAACTGCTCCTAAATCTTTGAGTAAGGGTTTTCAGGCTCCTGTTCCTCCAATCTGGTGGTAGCAGCTGTGGTCCTCTCGTTGATAATAATTACATCATAGAATTTCAGCATTTCCGTGTCTAATCAAACTATTCCTCCAATCTGTGCCCAGGTTTCTAACATCAAGCAATCAATGTTAGTCAGAAAAGTTAAGAGTTTTGTTAATTACACTGGCTCAATAATTTTGCAGTAATGTGAATATGTGGCTTTGCAGCTGAGCTCAGCAAAATAGACTACTATTGTTGTCCTTTGAGATTGTAATGCACCCAAAACATACTTGTTTCTACCCTGAGCCTGCAGAAAGTGGCCACTAAGAACAGAAGTTCAGCAGCAAGTTCATCTAAGGGCAAATATATTCAAGATAGATTTCTGCATTTTACAGTATGTGTGTGGTGTAATGGAACAGGAAGGAAGAGGAGTTTAGGAAGCAATGTTATCAGCACACAACATACAACAGAGGTTTGACAATGACTATGGGCACAGTTAACCTTGGCGTGCAGTGGTTCTTTGCTTTAAAATGCATCTCTGTTGCAACAGAATCAGACAACATGATGCAAAGTCATTCACAGTCTCTGAGGTTGCACTGCAGGTCAGATGTGACCATGACGACCCTTATTTATAACTGCTAATGAGTGATAATCTGATTGCATGACATAGTGATGGAGAAAACCCAAATGGAGAGCTGGGAGGTCATAAATCTTTTATTGCTTAGCAGGAAACAACCCTGGATATTTGGATACATTAATGCAACTCTGTACAGGTCAGGTCAAAGTTGTAGACCTTGCTTCTTAAAATCAGCAAGCACAAGCTATACTACTTGTCTCACTCATAACAATCTGGAGCATTTTCACTGTGGGCAAATAAGTTTTGGAACTGCATTTTAATACAAACAAGAGCCCGGGCTGAAAGTATTTCTTAATATCTATTCTCTTCTGGTCAATTTTGGAAAGCATCATCATTGCAGTATGCATCCTAAAGAATACAATTACTTAGAAATTAACGCTAGATAGGCCCCAGATTCCTACCTGTTTATGTGGCTGTTTCTCTTGACCCTCTATTATGGACATATCCAAATTTTTTTGGCTGTTCATTGGAATGAAGGATGCAATAAAGAATTCCATTGAGCTGGAATATTAGACATTAAGAGCATAAGACCATAAGATACTGTATATGACAGAATTAGGCCATTTGGTCCACCAAGTCTGCTTGGCCATTTCATCATGGCTGATCCATTTCCTTCTCAGCCCCAATCTCCTGATTCTCTTCATCAGAATCTCTTCATGCCCTGACCAATCAAAAATCTATGAACCTCTGCCTTAAATATACCCAATGACTTGGCCTCCACAGCCACCTGTGGCAATGAATTCCACAGATTCATCACCATCTGACTAAAGCAATTCCTCCTCATCTCTTTTCTCAATGGATGTCTCTCTATTCTGATGCTGCGTCCTCTGATCTTAGACTCACCCATCATACTGGCTCTCACATTAAGAACAGATATTTTATTTCAGATGGTATAATGGCAAATTTCCACAATGGATTTATAATGTACTGTGGTGGCTCAAAACATTCACAGGATTTTTATTGAACAACATCAACAACAACAAAATTTTAAAGAAGGCTTGAGGGAGTGAGGCAGCTGAAACTACATCAACTACAGCAAAGAGAGAAAAAACAGGGATGCAGGAATGCTGACATTTTGGATGGTTATAGGACTGCAGGAAGGTACAGAAATGTTAGAAGATTTTTGGTTTGGAGCAGGGAGTACAGATAGGGATGACTAGAGAGTTGAGAGATGATATGGAGATGATGAAGGGTGGGGCTGCAAGCAGGTCTAGGAAGGTTGGAAAAGTGATAAGAAGAGAGAGAGAGAGACTATGGAGAGATTGTAGATGATTATTTTATTAGCCAGGAAAAAAAAGCAAACAGAAAGATAAAGATTAGCTTTATTTGTGAGATGTACATCAAAACATGCAGTGAAATGCTTCATTTTGCACCAAATTTAACCAGCAAGGACTATGCTGGGCAGCCTGCAAGTGTTGCCATGCTTCCAGGGCAAAAATACACAGCCGAAACTCACTAATCCTAACCATACATCTTTGAAATGTGGGAAGAAACCAGAACACCCAGCGGAATCCCATGTGGTCACAGGGTGAACGTACAAATTCTTTAATGGCAGCAGAGGGAATTGAACCCAAATTTAAAAGCTGGTGCTGTAAAGCAGTTGTGCTAACTGCTCTGCTACTTTAAAGCTGATGGTGGCATTGAGTTCAACAGTGTCAATAGTGTTTCCTGTATAGATGTGCCTGGATGGTACTGAGCTTATTGTACCGGAACACTCCATGTTATCAAGGTCATATTCTAGTCAGATGCAAGGAATCTGATCCCAATGGGGCTTGATTTCCATAGCATTATTCCTTTAGCAAGACAATTTAAAAATATTGATAGTTTTATAAAAAAACTCTCAATATGTTTTGTTTTGTTAACTGACATGAAAACATGTTTCCATGAGCTGGAGTGAGTATTTCTTTGTAAACAGCATCCTTTTTTTATGTTTGTCCTTTTATTTTTATTCATTCTGTGCCAAATTTGTGTAAATTCTTTGTTCCCCTTATCTTCCCAAGGCTTTTACATAAATTATCAAGCTATATTTATTCAACCATAAATATTTAAGTATGTTCTGATAGAATGTGAATTTGTATGACACCAGATCAGTCCCAAGGTGATTCAGAGCAGCAAAATCAGTCAAAACTGCAGCCAAAGAATGAGATATTACATGTGATGAATAGGTTGGTTAAAGAAGGAACATGCTGAGGTTTCCAAGAGCCTTGTTTAACTTCATTCAGTGAACCAGGAGAGGAATAATATCAGCAATAGGGTTACAGAGTTAATACTAAGGCAGCAGTTTTGGCTTCAATCTTTGTGGTTTTTAACTCTTAATAGTTATTAAGTATGCAATATTGCTGTTCACAGAGAAAGATAATCCAGAAACGGAGTGGTAACAAGGCAGCAATACCTGTGGATCTTTGCATGTGCCAAGGGAAAGCAGTTCACTGAATAAAATAAGGGGATTGAGAATAGATCAAAGAGGTAATGCAGTCATAGCATTCTGTGGGTAGGAAGAAAAAAAACATTGATACATTGGCTATGATTTGGTAGGTTGGCGGGGAAATAAGGGCAGCTCAATAAGGTGGACAATACAGAGGACTGAACGATGGACTGATGAACCTTGGGGAGCAATTGACAAGAATGGAGCGTGTTAATGTATCGCAGTTCAGGAGGATTTATTTCTGATTACTCTGAAACGTACTCATTCACAGGATGTGGATGTCGATGTCATTGGAAAAGCTAAGATTTCAAAATGCAACTAGTAATCAGACACAGTGAGGGGGGTGGGGGTGGTGGCCAGCATCATGTCTGAACCAGAATGCAGTAAGGATGGAAGAAGAACGTTAATGAAATGGCTGTTAACAATAACCAAATATTCGTTTCAAATATATTTTATGTGTTTGATTACAGTTGTGACAGAAGAAGAAATTTGATTGCCATTACTGCCAACACGAAATTGCACAAGAGATGCCTGTGGATTTTGGAACTGACACTGAATCCAAGGAAAAACAGATAATTTTGGGATGGGGCTGGCGCAACAATTTGGGAGGACAACAGGAAGAAGGGTAGATTTTTTGAAAAGGTAGACTATTTGGTAAGACAAGGCAGTTGCTAAGGAATAGGATCTAATATAATGTCAACTGCAATGGGAGCCAGGAGAATAATAAAAAAGCAAAGAAAAACACACAAAAAAACAGCTGTTGGAATTCTGAAATAAAACTAGAAAATGTTTGAAGTGCTTTGCAGATTGAGAAACATTTGAAGAGAAAGAAGGAGTTAATGTTTTCAGGCTGATGAGTACTTGGGTGTTCAGATGACTAGTAGGAATACGGTCAAATGAGCAAGAGGTGGATCTCGTTAATAAAAGTAAAGCTAGCCAAAGGATTTGAGATTAAATTTAGAAAAGAAACTGAGACATGGAACAAGCTTGGAGTGGACATTTAGCAGAAACACTCAAAAACAACCGTATTTCTGAAAAGTGAAAGTTCCCCTTTTAAGCCTTGACATACAGTACTTTCTTCTGTGTATGAATTAATAAACAGACTGACTATAGAACAGTAGATCAATCACATTGTATTGCCATACTCTATATGCAAATGCTGAATCTCCTGTGTATAATGTCAGACAGCAATCTATGTCGATGTTAAATTTTAATTGTTGCCATCTTTGTAAACCATATTGTACAGGCATTAAACTCTGCTTAGTCCTCTCACAAGTTCCTGGGCATCAACATCAATCTTGGGCGCATACATTGATGCAATCTCAAAGAAGGCACAGCAGTGGGCCTACTTCTTTTGGAGTTTGAGGAGATTTGGTATGTGACCAAAGACTCCTGCAAATTTCTACAGATAGATGGTGGACAGCATTCTGACAGGTTGCTGTCATACCTGGTATGGAAGGTCCTATGTTTAGAAGAGTCTGTACAGAGTTGTGGACTCAGCCAGCTCCTTCCAGGGAACAAATCTCTCCTGCATCTGTAACACCAAAAGACCTTAAGACATAGGAGCAGAATTGCGCCATTAGACCCATTGAGTCTGCTCTACCATTCCATCATGGCTGATTTGTTATCCCTCTCAGTCCCATTCTCCTCTCCTCTCCCTGTAACTTTTGACACCCTGATTAATTAAGAACCAAGCCACCTCAATCTTAAATACACTGAATGACCTGACCTCCACATCTGCCTGTAGAAATGAATTCCATAGATTCACCTCCCTCAGGCTAAAGAAATTCCTCCTCACCTTTGTTCTAAATGGATGTCCCTCTATCATGAGGCTGTGCCCTCTGACCCTAGTCTCTTCCACTACAGGGAACTTCCTCTCCACATCCCCTCTATCTAAGCCTTTCAATATTTGATAGGTTTCAATGAGATCCCCCACTCATTCTTTAAACTCCAGTGAGTACAGATCCAGAGCCATCAAATGCTCCTCATATGTTAACCCTTTCATTCCTGGAAACATTCTCGTAAACTTCCTCTGAACCCTCTCCAATGCCAGCACATCTTTTCTTAGATTAAGGTCCCAAAACTGCTTACAATACTCCAAGTGCACTCTGAATGATGCCTTATAAAACCTCAGAATTATATTCTTACTTTTATATTCTTGTCCTCTCAAAATAAATGCAAATATTGCATTTGCCTTCCTCACCACCAATTCAACCTGTGAGTTAACTGCTAGGGACTCCTGCACTAGGACTCTCAAGACCTTTGTACCTCTGATTTATGAATTTTCTCCCCATATGGAAAATACTTAATTATTTACTGCCCATTATGCTTCTGGCATTTAAGGCAGCAATAAAGGTTCTCCATCTCTGTCTGTCCACACAATTATAAAAGGATTCTTCATTGCTGTTTCCGTAACCATTTTTTGTTACCAGTCATGGTTGTAAGCCCTGAGCTGAACCCTCGGCTCACTGAGGCACACAAGCCTCCAAACCCTACAACAAGATTGTGGTCCCTTTGGAGGATTTAGAAAATAGTCTACGCTTTTATTCCTTCTGCCAATGTGCATGACCATACACTTCTCAAAAGTAAGTTCCATCTGCCACCTCTTTGCCCATTCCCCAAGTCTTTCTGCAGACTCCCTACTTCCTCAACTCTACCTGCCCTTCCTCAACTCTACTTTCAAATCATCGAGGACATCTACACGAGGCAACATTCATTATTAAGGACCTTCACCATATAGGGCTTGCCCTCTTCTTGTTAATATCATTGAAGAGGAGGTACAGGAGCCTGAAGACCCACACTCAATATTTTAGGAACAGCTTCTTACCTCTGCCATCTGATTTCTGAACAGTCCATGAACCCATGAACCTCATTACATGTAAGTTATAATATTTTTGTCTTGTACTATGCTATTGCTACAAAACAACAAATTTCAGAACATACCATCAGTGATGTTGATTCTTTCTACCTATGTAATTTAAAGCCCATGGATCTGATTTCCACTTGTTCCAATATCTCCTTTTGTGGCATATTGTCCAATTTTATTCGGTCGGGTAAATACATGAAGGAGGTTTTAAAAACAAGTCAGTCATTGTTGCTCAACTGTATTGCCTACTGACTTAGCTTCATTCATCGACACAACAAATCCCTCAGTACCTCATTGTGTATACCTATAGGGAGAACTTGCTGAATTTCAAACATTGGCTTAGTGTACCGCAGATTTGTATAGACCTTGAAGTACAGGAGAAAGAGCATTTAGTCCAAATTATCTATAGTGCGATAATGCACCATTCAAGCTCTCTCCAGCTTCAAGAGCACATGCAGAGGAACTAGTTACTGCTCATCTTAGTTGAAAGAGTAGTGACTGTCAGGTTGATTTGTTTTGAATAAAATTTTGGGGAGATTTCAGCAGGATGCATACCATTGATGATTGGTTTTGATGTTTAACAGGAAGGTCCTATTTTTTTCTGCAGCGAGGGGTTCAAAGCAGGGTTTCATAGTTTTTTTATATATATAACTGGTAGAAAGATGAGAGCAAAGAATAAATATTTTCATCTAACCATTTCTGGATGCTGGAACTTTCTGCCTGAAAGGATGATGGAGTCAGAACAGCACTTAAAAAGTCCATGGGATGAACTCCTGGTAGAGTATTTACAAAATTAGGGAATGACAGCTGGGGAACTAAATTATCTTCTATACCTATTTAACTGGCACAGGTATGTATAATAGGACAAATTGCTTCAGATTCTTCTGTTCTGTGATTCTAAATTATCTTCTTCTAATTCTAGAAACATTGTTTTATTCTTTCTCCCTCATTTTTGTTCCACTGTTATACTGTGCACCATAACTTCTCATTCCCCTTTAAATTGTTCACATTCTTTCTCTATCCCCAATTCACTTAAATCCTTGCAATGGAATCATAAACTTTCTCCTAAAAACAAAGCATCTTCTCTACATGTTAATGGAAAAACATCCCTTCATAATTTAGGTCATCTATTAAAGTCTTTTCCAGAGTAAAGAGACCCTAATTAGTTAAGATTAATTCTAAATAATCTCCCTCGGTTCTGGCGTCACCCTTGACAATGCTATTTGTACTTTTCCCAGAGTATCCAAATCTCCCTTTTGGTACAGAGTTTAGGTCTCTGCTTTGTGCTCTAAATCTGATCTAGCAACGTTTGGTGAAGATTTAACATCATAACTTACTCACTTATATTTATTTTCCTCTTGAAATGTAAAATAAAATGTTAGTTTGTAATGAATAGAAGAATGAAGTATTGGCATTTCATGACCTAAAGTGCTTTCATGTCAACACTTTATTGACTTATTAATAAATGAATGGCAGATGGAAACTCCATTCAATAAGTTCACAGACCTAGTAGAATCTTCTAAATCATCACCTTAACTCTGGGGATCCCATGATAAAAAACAATGATCAATAAGGCCAGCATGACAGATGGCTTGGGATTTCTACATCTCAAACAACACTTGAAGGCATATCTATCAGAAATCTTTTGTGTGTCTCATCTCCCACACAAACATGCTCTGCAATATATTTGTCCCACAGTTTTCTTCAATAACAGTTAGCTCACAGCCACATGCCTTAATGTTCCAATTCAGCTAGGAAATAAGGTAATTGCCAAATTCAGTGCTAAGATAAGTGTAAGAGATTCTATGATTCCTAACTGTGATATCAGGCCTTCAGTATTAACTTGTAACTGACAAATAAAAGAGCAACAACAAAAAAGCTTGCCTCTGGCTACATAAATTTACATATTGCAATGTGTTGTTTTCTTGAAATCAGTCATTGAAAGTCATCAGTTTAGGATTGTTCCATGGTGCACAGAATTTGATCATTTTGTGACTGGAAGAAGACAAGACAATCATTGTATTCTTGTTTTTGATAGTGGAAGCCAAGAAATGAAAGGATGACATTCTTGTCTGAATGATGCAGCAGCTCGTACACTTACACCAGGAAGGTAAGACACCACCTTGACGAAAACTTCCTTTCTGAGTTTGAAAGAGAAGTGCAAGGGCTTCTTACTGTTTCCAATCAGCTACATATTCTGATGCCAATAAAAGCAAAAATTCTCTTCATCAAACGTAAATTAAAGAAAAGGTATTTGATTATTGCTGAGATAAATCAGAAGTAGTGAATATATTTGCATTGACAAGGAAGCAGGACTGTTTCTTTCTTCTCTGCAGGATAATCTCTCAAACCAATGCTGTGCTTGAATTGAAAGCCTTCATCTGATTCATCTCAGTCTCTAGTCTCCTGCATTGCACAGTCACATATGATATACTACCAACCAAAGTTTTCGCCAGTGAGCCTTCTTACCTGGTAACAGTTGTAATATATACAGGCTAAAACCCATTTACTTTATCCCCACTAGCATTGACATTGTGGATCAAAGAACTTCTGGTTGTACAGTAACTTCTGTGGAACCTTCTGCTCATTGAGTGTTCATCCAGAATCATTAAGTTGCAAACTGAGGGCACCATGAATAATAGTTAATCTTAGGTAAGATATCTCCATGATATATCTACAATACACAAAATGTATACATTGCAGTAAATAAATAATTTTTTTAATTACCCCAATTAAATAACTTCTGCAACATTGATTGGCATTAATGGATTAATTCATGTTGAGAGCATTACATGCCACCAGGTAATATTAATTTTATTGCATTCTCAAATTTAAAGCACTTGTCTAAATCTTAGGGAAATGTTTTCCTTTATTTCAAAACCCTGCAATTTTAAATCCCTGTTGGAATTTGCATATAATGTCAATACATTCTGGACAGGATTTTTATACAGAAGGCAAGTCTCTTTTGATTGGGAAAGCTGGGCTTGCAGGTGTGTGTGTGTGTGTGTGTGTGTGTGTGTGTGTGTGTGTGTGTGTGTGTGTGTGTGTGTGTGTGTGTGTGTGTGTGTGTGTGTGTGTGTGTGTGTGTGTGTGTGTGTGTGTGTGTGTGTGTGTGTGTGTGTGTGTGTGCACGCGCGCACCCCTGACATCCCCTGCCCACAACACACATACACATCTCCCGCTTTCCATATCCAAATTGCTGGACTCAGCTTTCTTTCTATTACAAGGGATTTCAGCCTGTGAGCATTTGTTGAGTATTAGTGCTGAGCATTGGACCATTTAATTGGTGGAGATGGTCTGTAGATGTTGGGAGGAAGGTTTAGGGAGAGATCTGTGCAGTATCATTGGGGTTCTTATTGTGAGGTGAGCATCTGATTTGAGGCAATATGTAGTTAGGCATTAAGGTCCATTTAAAGGATTGTAGTTTTTTAATCCAATTACAGGAAATAAGACTGGAGTGAGGAAATTAGATTGCATGGGCATAAGTGGGGACAGCATCTAGAAGGGCATTCATTAAAGGCAAGTATTAATCAGCTGTCTTCATTACCATTTGGCAGCTTGCCATCACAAAAGTGGAAAGCAGAAAAAATATCAGACGCTTATATTGGAATATTTAAAAAATAACCTGCAAAGGCATTACATGCTCTCACTTCTACTAAATAAAACAGTGTCAGGGGTTTGGTGGTAGAGACTTTTTTTGCATTCTAACATCATCTGAACCCAGATCTATCCATTTTGGGGTTTAAAATTGCCTCTGACATGATCATGAGTTGAAACACAAATAGCCACTTTTTTACATTAAAATCTAAATTGGGAACCCTTTCCTTTTAAAATGATATTCATCCCTCAGCCATCTCATCTTTTGCCTGGAAGTGAATTGTTTCAGCCATGGTTTATTTTCCTGTATCTTATGAATATTCGTAATTCATAAGGATGTTCATAATAATTACTGATAAGGTTTTATAAGGCATTGGTACGACCACATTTGGAATACAGTGAGCAATTTTGGGCAGAATGTCTAAGGAAGGATGTGCTGGTCTTTGGCGAACTTCATAAGAATGCTCCCAGGAATGAAAGGCTTAATGTATGGGGAGCATTTGATTACTCTGCGTCAGTACTTGATGGAGCACAGTAAGTTTTGAGGGTTGGAATTCATTGAAGCTTATGGGATACTGATATGGAGAAGATGCTTCTATCAGTAGGAGAGTCCAAAGACCTGGCTTCACAACATCTCTTTAAAACAGAGATGAGGAATTTCTTCAACCAGAGAGTGGTTAATCTGTGAAATCTGTTGTCACAGAGGGTGGTAGAGGCCAAGTCATTGGGTGTATTTAAGACAGAAATTGATAGGTCCTTGATCACTGAGGAGGTTAAGGATTATGCAGAAGATTGGGGTTGAACAGAGTAGTTGGCTTTAATTGTATGATGGAGCAGACTCAAATGGCCTAACTCTGCTCCTCTATCTTAATGTCTTATATTGGAGGTTTCAAAAAATTTTATTTAAATGACAAAACATACGAGTGGGAACTTATCCCCTGTTAGTGGTTACCATGCTTTTAGGTCAGCTCACTACAGGAAGATGTGGAAAGGGTGCAGAGGAGATTTTCAAGGATGTTGCCTGGGTTGGAGAGTATGCCTTATGAGAATAGGTTAAGTGAACTTGACCTTTTCTCCTTGGAGCAAAGGAGGATGAGAGGTGACCTGATAGAGCTGCTTTAGATGTTGAGAGGAATTGATCGCGTGGATAGTCAGAAGCTTTTTCCCAGGGCTGAAATGGCAAACACAAGGGGGCACAGTTTTAAGGTGCTTAGAAGTAGATACAGGGGAGATATCAGGGGTAAGTATTTTACACAGAGAGTGGTGAGTGCATGGAATGGGCTGCCAGTGACGGTGATAGAGGCGGATACAATAGGGTCTTTTAGGAGACTCCTGGACAGGTACATGGAGCTTAGTAAAATAGAGGGCTATGGGTAACCTTAGGTAATTTCTAAAGATTTCTAAAGTAAGTATATGTTTATCACAATATTGTGGGCTGAAGGGCTTGTCAACGATTTAGATGAAGGCATTCAGAATAACATCAGCAAATTTGCTGATGATACTAAGCTGGGTGGCAGTGTGACATGTGATGAGGATGTTAGGAGAATTCAGGGTGAGTGGGCAGATACTTGGCAGATGACGTTTAATGTGAATAAGTGTGAAGTTATCCACTTTGGGAGTAAGAACAGGAAGGCAGATTATTATCTGAACGGTGTAGAGTTAGGTAAGGAAGAAATACAAAGAGATCTAGGAGTCCTTGTTCATCAGTCAGTGAAGGTGAATGAGCAAGTGCAGCAGGCAGTGAAGAAGGCTAATAGAATGTTGGCCTTTATTACAAAGGGAATTGAGTACAAGAGCAAGGAAATCCTCTTGCATTTGTACAGAGTCCTGGTGAGACCACACCTGGAGTATTGTGTACAGTTTTGGTCTCCAGGGTTAAGGAAGGACATCCTGGCTGTAGAGGAAGTGCAGCGTAGATTCACGAGGTTAATTCTTGGGATGTTCGGACTGTCTTACACATAGAGGTTGGAGAGACTGGGCTTGTACACGCTGGAATTAAGGAGATTGAGAGGGGATCTGATTGCAACATATAAGATTATTAAGGGATTGGACAAGATAGAGGCAGGAAATATGTTCCAGATGCTGGGAGAGTCCAGTACCAGAGGGCATGGTTTGAGAATAAGGGGTAGGTCATTTAGGACAGAGTTAAGGAAAAACCTTCTTCCAGAGAGTTGTGGGGGTCTGGAATGCACTGCCTCGGAAGGTAGTGGAGGCCAATTCTCTGGATGCTTTCAAGAAGGAGCTAGATAGGTATCTTATGGATAGGGGAATCAAGGGATATGGGGACAAGGCAGGAACCAGGTATTGATAGTAGATGATCAGCCATGATCTCAAAATGGCAGTGCAGGCTCGAAGGGCCGAATGGTCTACTTCTGCACCTATTGTCTATTGTCTATTGTATTGTGCTGTAGGTTTTCTATGTTTCTATGCTTGAAAGTGACAATCATGCTTTCATTATTAAGTACTCCAAAATTCTGGTAAGAATGCACTGCATTGAGCGCACAGAAGAAGTCCATATACAACTACATCAGAGGGGCACGTCAGCCTAGACCAGGTTAGGATCAGATTCCTGATTAAAGACAAATACCAAAAAGCACAGAGAGAAGCTGATGCTGAATTGGAAATTTGGATGCACATGGCTTTCCAGAATAATAAAGCTGTTGACAAAAGAAACTGTCATCCTGCATGTCATATGTAGAGATGTAAAAGCGAAACAGTGAATGATGTTATTTGGTCACAGTTAGTATCTTCTTCCTTGCCAATCTAGGAAACATATCAGGATGTTGATGATATTTTGATGACAGAATATTAACAGTCCATTAGTTGGTGCTAGCCATTTACAATAATCCTACATTAATTCCATTTATATCCCTTCATTTCTATTGATTTCCTCTAGATTTCACACTCACTTAAGCAACAGTGGAATTAACAGTTGAAATTAACAAACAACTTACCAGATGTCACATCTTTATGGGAAAGAAACCAGAGCACCCATGATTAAACCCATAGAGTTTACAGGGAGAACATATACATTTGTGTCAGTCTTCACTGTGGAAGACACTAGCAGTATGCCAGAAATTCAAGAGTGTCAGAGGTAGAAGTGAGTGTAGTTGCTATTACAAAGGAGAAGATGCTAGGAAGCTGAATGGTCTGAAGGTAGATAAGTCATCTACACCAGAGGGCTCTGAAAGAGGTAGCTGAAGAGATTGTGGAGGGTTTCGTAGTGATCTTTCAAGAATCACTCGATTCTGGAATGGTTCTGGAGGACTGTAAAATTGTAAGTGTCACTCCACTCTTCATGAAGGGAGAGAGGCCGAAGAAAGGAAATGTATAGGCCAGTTAGCCTCACTTCAGTGCTTGAAAAAATCTTGGAGTCTATTATTAAGGATAAGGTTCCAGGGTACTTTGAGGTGCATGATAAAGTAGGCCAAAGTCAGCATGGTTTCCTTAAGGGGCAATGGTATTACAGGAAAGGTACCTACATGGATAGAAGATTGGCTGACTGGCAGGAGGCAATGAGTCAGAAGAAAGGGGGCCTATTCTGGTTGGCTGCCAGTGACTAGTAGTGTTTTACAGGGGTCAGTATTGGGACTGCTTCTTTTCACATTATATGCTCATCTCAAATGCATATCTACAAGCATTAGGCATTTTGATCCTGGGAAATAATGATACCAACTGTCTATCCTCCCAGTGCTTCTCTTAACTTCGTGAACTACTATCAGGCATCTTGTCAGTCTCTGCTGCTTCAGAAAGAGCAACCCTAGTTTGTTCATCTTTTATAGTAGATGGCCTCTCATTCAGGAAGCATTCTTGTAAACCTAAAGAGAGAGTAATGATCTACGATTGTAGTGAGGACAAGGGAAGAAAACATGTCTCCTTATCCAGCAGCAGATATCAGGCATGTAGCCTGACAACTAAAAGTGAGTTGGTGGTGAGGAGAGCTGGTTTACAAAGGGAGTAAAAAAGGTTTCTTCAAAAGATGCAGTTAATAAAACAGGACATCTCATAGATTGCATTTGCAAAAAGCGTAACAATGAACAAGTCAAAGATTTTCTCCAGCTTAGCTTATGCTCCAGCAATCTTGCTTTAGCCATTGATATTTGAGATAAAAAATGGAATCCCAGCAGTGTTGCTGCCCAGGAGAGCATTCCACAGGCAGGAGAAATTGCGCGTGAAGTTTCAAGTGTAGCTAATCTCTGCTGAATGTTAAGATGCAACATCATCTGTGTTCAAGCACATCATGTGGATTTGCTTTACAGAAGGCTGACAATTCAGTTACATTTTCTGGATATTGAAAAGGGTGAACTCTGGGTTATGCTTATCAAGTTCACAGATATCCCAATATAGAATACATTAACTTTGTTAAAGCTTGAAATTAGTTTGTATTTTCTTTAAGATTTCTGCGAATCTACCAGCAGTTAAACTATACTTTCTTGTTTGTTTCCTCAACAGTAACTTAGATATGGTTATCAAATGCTTGTTCTACATGTATATTTTTGACACTGTTAAGAGAATAGAGGAGGGTGGACAATGTTACTATTATACTTATTAAAGCTCTTGTCTTCCTCTTAAGCAGATAAAGGAAATCACTATTTGTGCCAATATTATTCAGTTTGCTCCATCCTTATTAAATCAAATCATATTTTGATGGACAGCAAGGTCTTCCATAGAAATTGTTGATGCACTTAATTAATCAGCTTGTCGGGTGCATAAAATGGATTTACCATGGTGATGGTGAAGTAAAAAGTTTGACCTTTGGTGTGGGGAAAAAATCATTGGAAGCTTTTTGTTTAGCTGCTTGAAAACTTTCAAGTGTCACAGCTTTCTAGCCAAGTGAGAAATAGGATAAAATGGCAGGCTATCAGTGGAAGGTGCTTGTTAGATAAATACATTATGTGTCCTTTACTAAATTAGGGAGATCTGAAGTTAGATTTTCACTCTGTACATGATGCTCTGAACCTTTATTGTGGTAGAGTTTCAATGACTAACCCTGTTATCACTTTGACAAATCGATGAAATTCTTGTTCCTGATAGATATCAAATGCCTTGTGATGAATACAGCATTTTGAACATCAAGTAAGTGTAAAATCAAATATGTATTTCTGATGGTCTATCCTGATTAAGTAGACCTGCTGATTTTGTCAACTCATAAATTAAGAATGGCCACCTACGGCATGTATCAGAAATGCAGGGACTGTTGGCAATGAAGCCAGATTTCAGCCATTGCAAGTTCCCTCCAGTAGAAGGAAATATTTCAAAAGAGCCAAGTGTATTCAAAACAATTATCAATTGGAAATGGTCTGTAAAAGGTTGACTGGCTTAAAAAAAGCTGCCATATCTTTAGTTATTAATGACAAATTACTCACTCATTTTATGTGGAGGTGTTGATTTTCTTGCTAGACAGAGCTGATGATTGTTAAACTTTTCACCTATCTTGTGCTGTACAAATCTGACATCTTCAAAGTCAGAAGAATTGGCTTTGTTCCATTAATTGCTCCCTACTTCAGCTGTCAGTTTTAGAGCAAATTTCATATTTCTGAAGGCTTGCTGAGCACAAGATGTTTATGTATTAAAGGCAATTTGATGGTGCGATCAAAACATCCATCGTCTCATGCCCATGAGGCAAGACCGGATTGGCTGGCAATGTAATTATTATGTGCAAAGTGTATTCTGAAAATGCTGAAATAATCATTTGGTTATCGAAGGATAACAATTTTAAATGAGTGCAAAACAGCTGTTGATAGGAAAAGTGTTCACTCATAACGCTGTTCAAGCCCCATGAATATTCACATTTTTATTTGTCTCCAATGTGACTTTGAGGTGGAAGCATGTAAAAGGAGAGAAATCTATAACAAAGCTGAATGATGCTCATTTTCAGCAACATTCTGTTCCTTCTACAACAATGTTAATAGGAGAGAATAGAGATGGCGATGAATTCAAATCACAGTCAGAGGTTTATGCCATATTATCCTGAAGAGTTAGAGAACCCAGTGGCTTCCAGCATCATCTGTTAGCTGATGGTTAATGACTAGTTTAGCAGCCAGAGTTCTGAATCATTCTTACACAGACTTGAGTTCAAATCCCACAATAGCAGCTGGGAAATTTAAATTCAAGTCATAAAGTTATAGAAAAGTACAGCACAAAAGCAGGTCCTTCAGCCCATCTAGCCTATGCCGAATCATTTAAACTGATGAATCCCATCGACCTGCACCTGGACTATAGTCATCCATACCCCTACTATCCATATACCTATCAAAACATCTCTTGATTGTTGAAACTGAACTCCCATGCACTACTTGTACTGGCAGCTCATTTCACACTCTCATGACCCTCTGAGTGAAGAAGTTTCCCTTCATGTTCCCCTTAAACTTTTCATCTTTCACCCTTAACCCATGACCTCTAGTTGTAGTCCTACTCAACTGCAGTTGAAATAGCTGCTTGCATTTATCCTAATTTTTTTGTGTGCCATACTCGTCCAGAGCCTCGGCAACCACTTATATTTTCAAGTGGTTATTTTGGATGAAAGATTCTGTGAGTGGTACCTCACGTCCTTCTCACAGCGCAGTGTTTTTTTTTTAACGAGGCCGAGTTGCGAGCTTGACATTCAACCCAGCACGGATGGAAAGAGTGTCCGGGAGTGCCCCGACTGGATTCGAACTCAAAAACCTTTGCTCCGGAGTCTGGTGCTGATGTCACTACGCTACCAGCCAGCCTTTTATCCTATTTATACCCCTCATAATTTTGTATGCCTCTATCAAATCTCCTCTCAATCTTCTACACTCCAAGGAATAAAGTCCTACCTTATTAACTATTTTCTTGTAACTCAGGTCCTCCAGACCCGGCAACATACTTGTAAAATTTCTCTGCACTCCTTCAACCTTATTTACATCTTTCCTGTAGGTAGGTGATGAAAACTGCACACAATACTCCAAATTAGGTCTCACCAGTGTCATCTACAATTTTAACATAACATCCCATCTCATGTACTCAATACTTTGATTTATGAAGGCCAATGTGCCAAAAGCTTTCTTTACAACCCTGTCTACCTGTGCTACCACTTTAAAGGAATGCCGTACCTGCATTTCCAGATCCCATTGTTCTTCCACGCTCCTCAGTACCCTACCATTCACTGTATAAGACCTACACTGGTTGGTCCTACTGAAGTGCAACACCTCACACTTGTCTGAATTAAATTCCATCTGCCATTTTTCCAGCTGTACAGATCCCACTGCAAGCTTTGATAGTCTTCCTCACTGTCCACTACACCCCAAACTCAGTGTCATCTGCAAATTTACTGATCCAGTTAACCACATTATTATTCAGGTCATTGCTATCGATGACAAACAACAAAGGACCTTGCACCGATCCCTGCAGCACCCCATTAGTCAGAGAAGCAACCATCTACTACCACTCTCTGGCTTCTCCCACAAAGCCAAAGTCTAATCCAATTTACTACTTCATCTTGAATGCCAAGCGACTGAACCTTCTTGACCCATGAACCCATGTAGAACCTTGCCAAATGCCTTGTTAAAGTGCATGTTGACCACCTCCATTGCCTTGCCTTTATCAACTTTTCTGGTAACTTGTTCAAAAACCTCAGTAAGATTGGTTAGAAATGGCCTGCCACGCACAAAGCCATGGCAACTATCCCTAATCAGTCCACATCTATACAAATACTCATATATTTGGTCCCTTAGAATACCTTCCAATAACTTTCCACTACTGATGTCACCATTCTATAACTTCCTGGTTTACTTTTAAAGCTTTACTTATGACGATATCCCTCTGACCCACAAAGACAGATACCTGTTAAGTTTAGATTGTTCCAAAATACTCTCTTTAAAACTTTACAAAATATCTCTCTGAGAATATACATGTTTCTTCTTCTATCACTTTAATTTCCTTCAGACAATCCTTTGCTTTCCTTCCTCAAACGCATGTCTCAGCTTTCTCAGTTACACTACCCAATACATAAACCAAAACAAAATCCTTCTCTTCACTTAAGTTAGGAGCTTTGTTTATTTAAATTTTAAGAATGATACAGTGTGGTCCTAGATCAATATCATCATCTAGGTTAAAAATAGTGGTTTTGGCACTTCACAGGTCCATTAACCCAGGTTCATTCCTTATCTTGGGTGCTGACTGTGTGGAGTTTGCCTGATCTCCTTGTGACTGCTTGGACTTCCACCTCATGCTCCATTTTCCTTCCACTCCTAAAGACAAGTTGGTAAGTAAGTTGGTGATGCTGGGTGGCAGAAAAATAAGGGTGAGTTAATTGGCATGTGAGAGAGAATATAGCAAAATATCTGGGAGAACAGGATGAATAGGATTGCTCTGCGAGCTGGCATATCCTTAATTGGCTAAAAGACCTCCTTTTATGTTTTGAGCTATGAGAATTAGCTTCTACCATTTCAGGACCTTGACAATCTCTCCTGACAGATTCTTTCACAATAAGACATGAGGCTTGTTGCAGCATTTTCACTCTCTCCACTGTCTCCAGGAATTGATTTTTATCTTTCCATTAGTTAACAATAAAATCTTGATTGCCTTCCTACTTACAGATCCAATGCACAGAGTGGGTAATGTTGCACTGTGCAAACAATTGTCCCAGCTTTAGACAGGGTACCTAAAAACAACAGATCTAAATTATAAATGTTAATGGAAAAGGCAGAAGACTGATTGGAGACTCAAAGGCTATTAGTAATGAATGCAGCACTGAAGTTGTTGTTCAAGGGTAAGAATACACATTTAATAAAGATATATGCTGGCAAATGTTAACAATGTTTACTGATGTCATCAAGATTATTTAAGAATATAATTGTTTAAACAAAGCCAAAAATTCAGAGAGAGGTGAGTATTTGTTTTTTAAAAAACATCAATTTATTTTGGGGGAAGCAACTCCCATTATTATTGGTGAGAAGTTAATGTGTTGACCCCCCGCCCCCCCTTTGAGTAGGGAACCAAGCAGCACATTGGATTACTGCTTTGTAAATACTTGGAATTTTAAATGGTATGCATGCAACAGGTTTAGATAAATGCAAGCATTTTTCTCTCCCAAATAAGAATTTAAGACCTTGACCCTGAACATTATCTGGAGAAAAGTCTAACAAAAGCTGTTTGGCAGTATGAAATGCAGGGAATGAGAAGCAGAGCTTACAACTTTAAACCATGTAAGCAAAGGGCTGGCTAATCAAAAGATTGACAGAAATATGACCCATTTATTTGCAGTGAACCAATTAGGTGAGATCTACATTTATGTCATTTCAGGGAAGCAATGTTTCAAGTTTGAATAGAGTCTCTATTTTTGTCAACGATTTGAAGCTATAAAAGATTAGATGAAGCAGATGGTTGGACAGCTTACAGAGAGGTCCTTACCAAACACAGTCAAGTCAAAAGGGTCAGATGGATGAGTAGCTGGAAGTACATAATCAGATTTTCACTCTTAATCACAAGAGTTTAAAAAAACCAAGAGGGGACTTTGTTGAAACCTATCAAATATTGAAAGGCATTGTCATTGCAGAAAAGGAACTAACACTCGGACACGGAGGGAGATCGCTTCAGAACACCTTTATTGTAGCATGATATCATGGAGAGCCCACCCTCCTAAAAGCGGAGTTCATGAGACTCTGTCTGACAATGGGTCATGCTCTTACTTACCAAGCATATGAGAGAAAAACACATAATCAGAAGGAGGATCTTCAATGACAGTTCTGCTGAGTAGCAAAGTTGCAGGATATGTCCCTGAGCAGTAACACATTTACTTCAATGTTAATTTCTCAAAAGAGTATATCAGACAGGCTAGAAGAGTATATCAGACATGTGATGGTTCTTTGAACAACGAATACAAACATAGTTATTTTAATCAGCCTAACTGAAAGGCACATTGTATGCAGCACAGAGTACATTAGTCACAGTAGACTTTGATTTTACATTTAAAGATCATTAACCCTTCCTTGCTCAATACAGTGTCAGCTCTGGATATTTTCTTCCACAGGCATAGATAGAATGGATGTGCAGAGGATGTTTCTGAAAGAAGGGGAGTCTTGGACCAGATGGCACAGACTCAAAATAGAATGATATCCCTTTAGAACAGTGACAAGGAGGAATTTCTTTAGTCAGAGGGCATTGAATCTGTGGCATGCATTGGGTATATCTAAAGTAGTGGTTGAAAGGTACTTGATTAGTCAGGACATCAAAAAGAATGGGGTTCAGAAGAATAACAAATTAACCATGATGGAATGGCAGAGCAGAGTTGATACGGAAAATGGCCTAATTCTACTCCTATGTCTTATGGTCTTATAATAAGCAGTAGGTGTGACTGGAGGAAGTTGTTGGACATTAATGTGGGTGGAGTTAGGCAATGAATTCAAAGAAATTATTAGATATGGGGAGCCAAATAATTAATTCAAGACTAAGGTTGGAAGAATGGTCTGTTTTAGGTAAATCTATGCAAAGCAACTGTCTTAATGTGTGACGTTCTTCCAACTAACCAGTGGGTTAATTGGACCAGGCTTGTGATTGGATCAGCACCAGGCTCCTGCTGCTTTCCAAAACTTTCAAACCATTGGAAAATCTCAAAGCTGACACAAGTAAATGTACAAGTTGAAGAAAATGTCTTAGAATCAATCCAGTGAAATAATGAAGCCCAGAAATAAATTACTCCTTCAAATGGCGTTCTTGGCTTTTCTCCTAATTAGACCCACCAGACCTCATGCCATTCTAAAATTAGCCATACACTGCTTTTGAAGAGAGAAATAAGATGTTTCTCTTCCTCAATTTTCATCTCAATAACAATAACATTTTTTCCTATCCGTATTAGTCCTCATAGAATATATAGAATTATGCTAAATAAAGATAGGTAGTCTGTCTTTTTCCCAAGGTGAAAAGGGCATAGATTTAAGATGGAGGGGAAACGTTTAAAAGAGATTCACCAGGCAGGATTTTTTTACACTGAGAGTGGTAAGTGTCTGGAAAACACTGACAGAGGAAGTGGTGTAGGCTAATTCCTCAACAGTGTTTTAAGAAGAATTTACATAGACATATAAGCAAGAAGGGAAATGAAAGGATATAGGTCATCGGCAAACAGGTTTATAGATAGATAGATAGATAGATACTTTATTCATCCCCATGGGGAAATTCAACTTTTTTTCCAATGTCCCATACACTTGTTGTAGCAAAACTAATTACATACAATACTTAACTCAGTAAAAAAAAACTACAGTCATAAATATATTAAAAAAATATACAGTCATAGCTTAAATTGACATCATTTTTGGCACAGATATTGGGGGCTGAAGGGCCTATTGCTGTACTGTACTGTTCTATGTTCTAACAATGTTTTAAAATTCAGAACTTCATTGATACACATGAATTGCGGTGTAAATCAGTTTCACTGCAGTGCTGAAATGCCATGTGCATTGTTTATCTATAGTGGTGCATATCTGAATTGTGAAAGGGAAGTATCCTGGTGGGGAACACTGCGTGCACAGAGAGGCAGGTTTTTATGGATTTTTGTCCTGCACCATCGAACTGCAGGAAGTGTAATTGTGCATTGAATTCTCCACAAGGCATGTTGCAAATGTCACTTCAGAATGATTTTTCTCCTGGTCCATGAATAGATCAACCTGGTTGTTATTTTGTACCTTTTGACAGTTGCATCAAACAGCAGAAGCAATCATCAGTGACCAGCTTTCTAACTAGACCAAGAATGTGAATCAATGAGGTGCTTCTATACTGAGGAAATAAACTAAGTGAGAAATGTTTCAATATCTGCACAGACAATCGACACCTCACGGATAATCAACACTGGTGTACCTCAAGGCTGTGTGCTTAGCCAGCTGCTCTACTCTCTCTACACCCATGACTGTATGGCTAGGCACAGCTCAAATGACATCTATAAATTTGCTGATAGCACAGCTATTGTTGGCAGAATTTCAGATGGTGATGAGGAGGCATACAGAAGTGAGATAGATCAGTTGGTTGACTGGTGATACAACAACCTTGAACTTAACATCAGTAGGACCAAGGAATTGTTTGTGGACTTCAGGAAGGAGAAGTCAAGGGAACACACACCGGACCTCATTGAGGGATCAGCAGTGGAAAGAGTGAGCAGTTTCAAGTTCCTGGGTGTCAACATCTCTGAAGATCTATCTTGCACACATAGTGTTGCAATTACAAAGAAGGTATGACAGTAGCTATATTTCATTAGGAGTTTGAGGAGACTTGGTATGACACCAAAGATTCTCAAAAGCTTCTACAGATATACTGGAGAACATCACCATCTAGTACAGAGAGGCCATTGCACACGATCAGAAAAAAACTGCAGAAAGCTGCAAAGTCAGCTCCACCATGGGCACTAGCCTCCTCAAAATCATGAACATCTTCAAAAGGTGATACCTCTAAAAAGGCTACATCCATCGTTGAGGACCCCCGTCACCCAAGACATACCCTCATCTCATTGCTACCATCAGGGAAGAGGTACAGAAACCTGAAGGGACACACCCAATGTTTCAGCAACAGCTTCTTCCCCTCCGCCGTCAGACTTCTGAATGGACAATGAACCCATGAACACTACCTCAACATTGCTTTTCTTTTTTCTCACACTCTACACCACTTCCTTAATTTTATTTTATTTATATATATTTCTTATTGTAATTTATAGCTTTCTATTCTGTACTGCTGCCACAAAACAACAAATTTCACGACATACAGTATATCAGTGATATTAAACCTGATTCTGATTCTGAGGCTGCTACTCACACATAAGAGTTTACATTTTGTAACAGCTGCATTGTTTATTATTATTTATTACATTATTATATGTTCCAGATGCTGGGAGAGTCCAGTACCAGAGGGCATGGTTTGAGAATAAGGGGTAGGTCATTTAGGACAGAGTTAAGGAAAAACTTCTTCTCCCAGAGAGTTGTGGGGGTCTGGAATGCACTGCCTCGGAAGGTAGTGGAGGCCAATTCTCTGGATGCTTTCAAGAAGGAGCTAGATAGGTATCTTATGGATAGGGGAATCAAGGGATATGGGGACAAGGCAGGAACCGGGTATTGATAGTAGATGATCAGCCATGATCTCAAAATGGCAGTGCAGGCTCGAAGGGCCGAATGGTCTACTTCTGCACCTATTGTCTATTGTCTATATATTTTTTCTTTTTGTATTCACACAGATTTTCTTTGATTCTATTATGGTTATTATTCTATTAATGATTTACTGAGTATGCCTGCAAGGAAATTAATATTTGGGTTCTATATGGTGACCTATATGTACTTTGATAATACATTTACTTTGAACTTTGACATTACAACACATCTAAATCATTTAGAATCTATGTAGGTTTTAGATATCATGTCAAAAATGTGATATAGTCATGCAGTACTGAAGCAGATCTTTAGCAACATCGAGTCTAGGCAAACCATTAAGTATACATCTACACTAATTTCATCTTATTCTCCTCAACTCTCTCTAGATTCTACACATTAGGGGGCAATTAACAGCAGCTAGTTTACCCACCGACCCGCATGCCTTTAGACATGGAGAGAACGGGAGCACCCTGGGAAACCAACAGAAACACAGTCGCATTCAGCACAGGAGATCAGGATTGAACCTGAGTTACTGATGCTATCAAGCAGCAGCTCTCTAAGCTGCACCACTGAGATGCTCAGAGGAGGTCTATCACTAGAAATAAAATCTGAATGAGGAACATAAACAATTCAGCAACATTGCACAGGGTAATAAAGTTCACAGTCATCAAACTGAAAGGAAAGCATTGTCATGAATCAGATAATGGTTCCTGGAACAAAGACTCTCTCCATTCTTGGATTATTTGCTCTTTTAAACTACAGTCTTTATATTTTATCTGTTATTGGAAATCTGGGCTCAGCAATACACTGAATTTCTAAATTAATTTTGGATTTCCAGTTTCCATTCAAAGTCACCAAATAATCACACTTATAAAATACTCCATGATTCAGTGGTATTGGGTAGTTCTTTAGCAAGTAATTGTTAAAGATTTCTTTTTCTAATCTAATACATTCTGACACAGTTTTCCTGCTTCCTTCCCTTAGCCGATTGTAAAACTCGTTTACCATTACCTCTGTAATCGAAAGGCATTGTTTTGCTAATGTTTTTATGAAATATTTTTAACAAATGGCATTTAAAAGTCTTTGTGTATAACATTAAGAATTGATCCCTCCATGTTGTTTTATCCAAGAATTTTAATGAAGTTCGTGGAATACAATTTGCCTTTAAACAAGTTTACTTTCTTTTATTAACCCTTGAGTATCTAAAGGCCAATTCATTGAGTCCCGGATTCTGGATTGTAAAGGCTTTCCTACATCAATGTTTGTGTGACTTGCTTGGTGTTCTGTGGTTTAAACATATCTTGTTCTGGGCTGTAACATTGGTAATCCTCTAGCCCTTTGTCACCATTGTCATAATCCAAGGAAGACTGGAAGATTTCACTTGATCCTTTGCAATTTCTCTTCAGCAGCTGAGATACCTTCCACCCAAAATGTGTCTCTTTCCCATTGTAAGCATTTCATTTTTGTCTATCTTATCCTGTCTAATCTTTGTCTCATCGTAGTGTTTTTATGAAATAGGAACACATTTATCCTATTAGTTTTTGCTGCATTAATTCGCTCCCTGAATTTGGTAGGATTTTCTCAGGATTGATTTATTTATACTGAATAGATTGCATAATAAACAAAGAGAATATACTTCTTCTTTGGTTCATTCTGAGGCAAGGAAGATAATTTCTAACAAATCCCTGTCCCATCAGCTGAATAACCATCTTAAGAAATCATAACATATTCCTTCTGAATCTTGAGATTGAAATTTGTCTTCATTATATTATTAGCAATGCTATTCAAGATCTGGAATTTGGTTCTATTGACTTTCGCTTAAAAAAGTTAGTTTGAAGAAAATGATGCCGAATGAAAAACAATGAGAATCTGACACACAGCATGCTAGAAGAACTCAGGAGGTCAGAAAACATTTATGGAGGGGAATAAGTTGATGTTTCAAGTCGAAACCCTTTTATCAGCCTGAAACATCAACTGTACCCTCAGTAGATGCTGCCTGACTTGCTGAGTGACTCCAATGCATTGTGTGTTTTGCTCCAGATTTCCAGCATCTGCAGTATCTATTGTGCTTACAATGAAAATCTTTCTTATTTATCTCATTCTATAATATGGGGAGAATGAAGATTCAAGTCCTGCTCCAGTGATTTGAATGGTTCAATAGAGTACTGAAGGAGGTGCTGAATTTCTGGTCAGATGGTTTAAATCTAGACTCTTCCAAGTGTTTTGCCAATACTTACTCCTCAGCAAACACTGCTCAAAAATACAGATCATCTCATCAGTATCTCAATGCTGTTTATGCGAGCATGATGTGCACAAATTGGCTGGTTTTCCTATGCTTCTGCAGTGCCTATATTTCCGTGCTTGAAAAGAAAGTTTACTGGGTTAATCTGAAGCTGTGCAAGGTGCTACGTAAATACAAATCTTTCCTTCTCCCCATATTCATGTTGTGATGAAGGTAAATGTGCCAATTACACTGAATCGCCTGATGCCCCATACAAGATTTATTGTTAATGAGAATTTAGTTAATAGCTAAAGTAATAAAGCATCTTATTAACAGATTAACTTTGCTATTTCACTCTCTCTGCAGATTTTTCTTATGTGTTAAGTATCTCTAGCCTTTTGTTTTTACAGAAGTATTGAATGTACTGGCATCAGCAGATTAGCATTTAAAATAAGGGTGAAATTTAGGTTCTTTCAAACTTTAAGCTGTTCTCAGGAAAATGCTTCAAGAATTATTATTTGAAAATAAGAAGCTGATGTGATGTGTTCTTTTACAATTTAGCCCAAAGGAAAAATATTTTTTTCTCTCATCCTGTTGATACTGCTTTTGAACAGGAAGCTCATCAAACGAAGTATAATTCTTTTCTTTCTTCACAGTTATAAAGCAGCAACCAGCATCAAAATGGTACAGTTTGTATCCTATCCTGCAGTTGGCAGCAGCTGTGTTATTGTCAGCACTCAAAGTGTGCCTTCATTTTAAACTTATGCTAAGCTTTATTCCCTGGGTCGATAAATTTGACAATCATCACTTCATGACTTAAGGCCATGATTTTTCTCCTCTCTGTCAAACTAGGTCTTTCTATCACAGCATTAAGTGATTTGTGGGAAAATTGTTCCATAGCCTAAATATTAATTTTTTATCTTTACATGGTCAGAGAATTATATTCCATTATCTAGATTCTAATATGCTTTACTTAAGTCTGCTGTGCCAGTTTATCATTTTATTCAGCTCTTTAATCATTTTACTGTAAGTAGAAGTGTTTCTCAGCCTTCCAACTTTATCTTTTGCAATTTCTTTTTGGTCTTCCCTTCAGTCATTACTCTGCCATTAATAAAACTTCGAGGTTGGTCAAAACTGGCTGATCTCTTGGGTCTGCTGAATATATTGAATGACAGTGGAAATATTGCTTGAGCAGAATAATATATTGCAAAGTCAGGACTTGTGACAGATTATTAAGTTAACCATATTGGAGGCAAATATGAGAGCTCCAAAAATGAATAAAGGGGCTCACTGTGTGAGATTAACTCACACTCAATCAGTAGAATGGAGGCAGTGTGTTAAGTTAACACTAGTGGCTTGTTCTCTTCATTATAAAAACAAGCTGGAGGAAATTACTCTGTTCATTGGCTGAACTGAATGGTAGGGAAACGTATCAAAGAGAGCCTGCGCCTTCTTGAAGAGAGATATGCACACCGCCAGTCCTATTTCTGTGCTGTACAATGGGTTGGAGGTCCATCTGTGTATGTAGGTAAGAGGAGGGTGGGGGTGAGAGTGGTTAGTTTTGTTCTCATTGTTTATTGTTTGTTGGGTGCACATTGTTGTGCCGAACATTGCGGACTTGCTATTTTGGCGATGGAATATGTGGGGAGACTTGCGGGCCGGTCCCAGCACATCTTCAGATTGTTTTGGTTGTTAACACAAACTACACATTTCATTGACAAGAGAAAATCTGCAGATGCTGGAAATCCAAACAACACACACAAAATGCTGCAGGCCAGGCAGCATCTATGAAGAAGAGCAAACAGTCGGCGTTTCGGGCCGAGAACCTTCAGCGGGACTCTGCAGCGACACATTGCATTGTATGCTTCGATGTACATGTGATTAATAAATAAATCTAAATTTAAATAACTCTGAGCACCTTAGGTGGAAATGGCCTTCCGATCAGCTCATTTCTGGCCATCCTCCTCCACCACCTCTCCAGTATTCTCTTCACTCCACCCACCACCCTGACTACCATTCGTTACCATGCTCTGCATGACCTCTGCCGTTCTCTGCTAATGCAAAGGGAATGTCTAGTAATACATCTAAAGAGGCTGAATTGGGCAAAGAAAATAAGCCTTTCAGCACTTGCTGCGCCACCGCTCTGAAATTTGAACAGAACTTTGCGGGATCTTTGTAGCAATAGCAAGGAGAAATCGATGAGTTTATAATCCCTTTAGAAAGATTTGATGAAGGTTTTCAGGATTGGTACTGCTCGATCCTCCTTCCAAGTGTGTGCTTTGCTGCTCTCGTTTACAGGAGTGTTCACAGAATAATGCAATCATTGAAAACTCACAATGCCGGCTGAGCCCATAGGCATGCTGGGCTAAAAGGAACTACTGGCTGAATCCCAGCAGTAGATCACCAGCCCTGCAACCAATAACTCATCAAGCATCATATGTTTAAATTGGATGAGGACTTCTATCTCTACCACATTTTAGTCCACTGAGTTTCAAGCCCCTAACAAGTTACCATGCTCTCACTCACTTACCAAGTAGTGTAAGTGATAATTAGTAACAGGTTTATTCTCGTGTAACCAGGTGACCATCAAATCTTATTCATCATTGTTAAAAAGTGTACTTAGGTGTAATGCCTTTAAGTGGAGATGGTGACATCATTACACACACGCGGGATAGTGGGGAGACCATTTTGTTTTCTGCAGAGGAAGCTGGTGGAGCTTTGGGATTAAGTTTCTCCTAGAAATACGGGGCATGGTGAGGAAGAGTGAGTATTAATTGACGATATCCATGTGAATTCATTTATGCTTGTTGGCGAATCGAGAATATCAGTAATCTGACATGTTTTACATGTGGATGCTTTAGATTTTCATGAGTGAAGGCATTGGCGCGGATAGCGTGGCTTGTGCAAAGTTCCTTACCGGCCAAGTAGGTCAGTCTTCCTGTAATTTAACTACAGGCAATATCTTGTAAAAGTTGTGCCAAAGTGTATCTTTTGTCTAACTTTATTGTATCATGACAGATTGTGAATGTAACAGCGTAATGTGAACGTTTAGTCTCTGGAAGTTAAGCACGTGGGTACTAAAAAGGGAGTAGACATCTTAGATGAGATGTGTTGGTTACATTTTCGCTGCTCTGTATAGGGTACAGGGTTGGTGGGATTCTAATGTTGTCTGTATTGTGTTCCTTTAGAATAGCCACTACTGTATTAGTTTTGTGCGGTTTGCTTTATGGATTTTTATACTGCATACACAATCCGTTGATACACAAGTGTGTGGATCGAAGGTTAAACGGAGATTGTAATGGCAGGAACTGATTGTAAGGGCGTTTGTTTTGTTTTAAGACCCTCTTCCGGC
Organism: Hemitrygon akajei; assembly: GCF_048418815.1. Lineage (NCBI taxonomy): Eukaryota > Metazoa > Chordata > Chondrichthyes > Myliobatiformes > Dasyatidae > Hemitrygon > Hemitrygon akajei. Next base: position 25,443,776 of record NC_133149.1, read on the forward strand.
ACTAAAACATCTAAAACAGGTAAAGGAATTAAAACCCGATAAAGTATTTGTTGTCCTGAGTGTGTACTTTTGCCCAGGCTACAAAACTTGTCACATGTACCAAGATACAGAGAAAATCATTGTTCTGCATGCCACCCAGATCACTTTAGCACATTGGCATATTGAGATAGTACAGCGGAGAAAATGCAGAATTTAGTGTTAATCATTACAGGTACAAAGAAAGAGCAGTTCAAATGAACAATAAAATGAAAAGGCCACGATGAGATAGATTGTGAGGACAAAAGTTAACTTTATTGGACAAAAGGTATGTTCAATAGATTGATGACAACAGGATGGAAGTTGTTCTTTTACAGAACCTTTTATATTTCTACCCCCTGAAAGGGGGGAGAAAAGTGAAAAGAGGGGTCTTTGATTATGTTGGCTGTTTTCCTTGGCAGCAAGAATTATAGACGGTGTCCATAGAGGGGAATAGACTTCCATAACAGACTGAGATGTGTCGATAACCATCTGCAATTTCTTGCAATCTTTCACAAAGTTCACAGTGACTTCCACAAGAAGTCTCTCAATGTATCCTGGAAATCACTTTTTACCTCTAAGTACACTCATGGAATCCACAAAATGTATGCAACTGATCCTGTTGTCATATTGCTGGACCAATTGCGATGAAAATCTCCATCCAGTTGATTATAAGTGGGGGATTCGAATATTGAACCTGCTCAGAGCTCAGTAGGAATGATTTAAGTCAATAAACCACAAAGCCCTACTGGGCAAATGGTTCTTGAAAAGATGCAGTGTGCCTGTCATAGCTTACATTCATCATTTTAATAGGATCTTTTCTCAGGATTATAGGAAGCAAATATGTCACTCAAAAGGGCTTAAGCAAAGATCCTTTGTTGTTTTACAGTCCATTATGTCACACATTCGCTGTAGCATGCATGTTCACCCTGAATAGGGGCAAAGAATGTTATTTGAAATAGTTTTTTATATATATATTTAGAAACTGTGGTTTTAATTATGTTCTTGCTTCAAGGCGGAATACAGCAAACTATCAAACAAGGAATAATTGTGTAACTTATTATTTAGGTGCTGCTCATATCAAATTGGGTCCAAAATGCCAATTAATGCATATTGATACACATTTAGCATGCACTCGGGGTCTACCTTTTGGTAATACCTTTAGCCTGTGTATTTACTCTAAGTATGTGTAGAAGTATGGGTGTATTGCATTGTACTGCTATCACAGTAGTGGTTTGTTATTGTCACATGTACCAGGGTACAGTGAAAAGCTTCTGAGTGGCGTCTGAACAGATTATCCTATTCATAAATACATTAAGGTAGTAGGATGAAAGAAGAGTGCAGAATATAGTAACAAAGAAGACATAATGCAGGTAGAGTTTAAGGAACACAGTGAGGATGATTGGAGGATCAAGAGCAAGCTTCAACATGTGAGAGGTATGTTCAAGAGTCTGATACCAGTGGGATAGAAGCTGCCTTGAAGTTTCTTAGGAGTGAGGGTTTTATTACGTGGAGTTTGGGGTTTGGCATCAAGGTGTGAGGAGTCAGGATTAGGGAAAACAGGAATTGTGTTTGTTTATTTGGAGTGGTCAGGGTGTGAGGGGGTTAGTGTGTGAAGAGTCTCAAGGCTTGGAGAGTCAGAGAATGAGAACTCAAATTATGGAGGGGTCATGGTGTGAGGCAGATAGTCAAACTGAAAGCAGAGGGAGGGTAGTTTCAGGCTGAAAAGGATTATTTGAACTATGAAGTGAGGTGTCAGGATCTTGAGGGTTCGGATGCATAGGTGACGGTTAGGGTTCTGGAGCAGGGTCATGGGGTGAAAAGTGTTTTGGGACAAAACGATCTGTTATGAGTGAGAGGTCAGAACAATTGAGGGCGGGCAGAGTGTGGGGACTGGGGGCATCAGGGAGCCTGAGATTGGATAAAAGTGGAGTGTGTGAATGGTTGGGGGGTGAGGAGTGTCAGAGTGTAAAAGGTTGACGTTTAAGGGATCTGACTGTCAAAGGGTGCATTTGTGAAGGGGAAGGAGCAGAGTCAGAGAGTACTTGGAGAAGAGAAGAGTCAGTGATGTTCATGAAGGGCAGGTTGGGATGTAAATGGGGGTCAGAGTATGAAGAGGTGAAAATGGTAAGGGTGTGGAGGATAAGGGTGATTAGGGTGGGAACACACTATCCAAAAGCAATGAGACTGGTAGAAGTTCCCAGACTAGAAGATGGTTCCTTGAAGAGCTGTTAGTTGATGCTGGAAGATAGAATTAGATTGGATGTCTCTTTTGCAGATAACATAGGCAAAATGATCCCTTTTTGTGCTGTGCATTTTCTGTGAATCTACTCCAGGTTTAAGTAAGATCGTGGCTAATCAGATTTTAGCCTTAGGTTGACTTTCCTGAACCCTTGACTACCAGGTACACCAAAACTCTGACTTCCACTTTGAGTGATCTAATTCAGTGATGCGGTCTCTACAGTCAATGGTGTGGAAAAAGCCAAAGACTCAATGCTCTAGGAGAAGGAAGTCATCTTCATCTCTGCCTTAAATTCTTTTTTTTAACTTCTGAAATGATGCCCCTTAATTTCAGGCTCATCTGCAAGTGCAGAGATCATCTCAGCTTTTGCTCTGTCATGTCCTTCAGAAATTTGCATGTTTCTATAACATCACCTCAGTCATCTAAATTCCTATAAGCACAGGCCTGGTCGGCTCAGTCGTTCTTAATAGGATAACTCTCCAATCCCAGGAAACAAACCAGTAAACCTACATTGAGCTGCTTTCAACATAAGGAGACCAAAACGGATAGTATTCCGGTTGTGATTGTCTCAACATTCGAAATAGTTATAACAAGATAGCCAGATAGTTTTTCTCAGAGTGGAAATGGTTCAGGGCACAATTTTAAGGTGATTGGAGGGCAGTAGAGAGGAGATGTCAGAGGTAAAATTTTTTTATGTAGACTGGTGAGTGTATGAGGTGGTGGTAAAGGCAGATACATTAAGGACATTCAAGAAACCAGGGCGGTGACAAGAGCAAAGTAAGTAAGGTTGGGGAGGAAAGTTTTGCTGGTCATTATGAACTCCAATGCCTCAGTGATCAGATCTCACTCATTAAAATGAGTGAGTTCACCATGCTGCTTCTTTATTGCAGAGTGGAACAGCAAGTACTGCTGCTGCCTTACACTCTCGGAGCTCGGTTCAATCTGAATCTAGCCCTGTCAGTGAAAACTTTAGCTTCTCACTCTGATTGCATGGGGTTCTCTCATTTATTCTGGTAAGTTAATTGGCTATCCTAGATTATCTTTCAGTGTAAATTCATGCCAGACAGAATCAAAAGGGGGGAGGGGTTAACATTAGGATGGTTAAACCAATGCAAAATATAGACAGTGCCCTCAGAAATGTTGTTGAATAGAGAATAAGAACGCAAGTTAGCCGATCCTTGGAAGTGATAACACAGGCAAGCAGCGCAGTAAAAACGACTTATGGCATGCTTGCCCTCATTGGCTGAGGCATTGAATACAGGAGTTAGGACATCATATTATATAGCTGAACAGGAGATTGATAGGACAGCATTTGGAGCGTTTTGTGCAGTTCTGATCGCCATACTGTAGAAGGATGCAATTAAGCTAGAGAGGGTACAGAAAAGATTGTTCCTGGGACTAGAGGGCTTGAGTTTCATGGAGATTTGTGATAGACTGGGACTATTTTCCCTGCACTGAGGGGTGACTTTATAGAGATTTATAATATGATGAGGGACATAGATAGGGTAAATCACCACAATCTTTGTTCCAGGATAAGGGAATCTAAATGCCAAGGGAAGAGGTTCAAGGTGAGAAGGAAAGTTTAAAATGGACTTAATGGACAAGTTTTTTTGCATGAAATGGGTGGTGAATAAATGGAATGAACTTCCAGAGGCAGTAACAACATTCGGGCATGTACATGGATAGGAAATGTTTTGAGGGATGGGACTATCTCAGGTAGGCAGCTTGGGTTAGCACAGTCAAGTTGGCTGAAGGGCTTATTTCTTTGTTGTGGAATATGCCGGACTATGTATAAAATCCAGAGTTATTTAAACACGCATCATCCTGCATTTGAGTTGAATGGAAACTGGAGGATTTGCTGTCTCAGCAATCTCTTTTTTTCCTCTCCCTTTTGCCACCTGATGAATGAGGACAATTTAGCAGCAGAGATCTGGTTGGGGAATGAGAATAATATTTCTTCAACCACTGAGCCATGCACCATTTGCATGTAATAAAATGTCTGGCTCTTCTGCTAGTGGATTAGCCTCAGATCCTCAGCAGTTGTGTATGAATATAATTTGCAGAGAGGATTGGAGGAGCTCAGCACTGGAAAGAGTCTTTTGGGAATGTTTTTGAGCTGATGCCCTCCCTGTTGGAGATGAGAAGTCTACAATGAGAAAACATTGCCAGCAGGAGGGGAGAATTGTCAACTTATTATAAATAAACATGTTATGACTCCAAGGATTAAACCCACAGAGATCATAATAATTGTCACCTAATCAGTAATTTCAAATGTAAAATAATACCAGCTAAGAGAAACAAACACTGATTATTCGTATTCATATTGGGAAATCTTGACAATGAAATGTCTAGCCTGCTACACAAAATTTTAACTTTAAAAAGAGGAAAATTAATATTGCATTATTAAGGACACTTACGTCCTTCTGTAATGTGTCAATACATTTTTATATTGGAAATAATTAGTCATCAGTCATTGCTACTTGAAGGAATTGTGTGGACATATTATGCACAGCATCATCCCATGAAGAAGAAGAAGAAAGAGTAGCAGATTACACTGTTCTAAAATTTAAAGAGGAAGATTGACCACTATTGAATGCAAACCTTTCATGGACAGAGACTTTCACTGTAGATTTAGCTGCAGACCTGAGTCTGGAGGAGCTACAGTTTGTAGGCCAAGGGTAAGGGAAAACCATCACTCTATCGGCTGAGGAACTGGAGGAGCTTCCAACCTTTAGACCCAGGGCTTGCCAAGGAAACTTTCAATCAGTACATGCAGTACCTACTGAAGCAGTCTGTAGATTCTAAGGTTTAGATGAATCTCTGTCTGTTGATTTAAGGCTAGAGACGCCTCTGAGCTCTGGAATCACAGTGATAATTCTCTGAGGCCTTTGGTCTACTGTGAGTTTTCCTTCAGACTGATGTCAGAGAAACTGAAAGGGTGAAGCTCCACAGCTGCATTTTGCTATTTCTGAAAAGAACCACTGTTTTTCACATCTCTGGAGATAGTTTCATTCTGATATCATGAAATGGCATGCCTTTAATAAATTATGTCACTGTTTACTTGTAAGTAACATGACAGCCAATTAGCGTACGTAAAATTCTCAGAGGGAAATATTACCGTAACTACATAACTATTTATTACATTGCGTGACAGATGAATATTCAATGGCATGTTTTATACTTTCATGAGGCCATTTGGCTCATCAATATCTGGCTGTCAGAGCACGCCCATCAATTCCATTCCTCTGCTTGGATGGATGCCTACAATAATTCTCCGGATTTCTCTTAGAAATTTGCCACTACATGTCTACTTGAAAATAAGGACAGGTTTTTGGGTTACTGTCTTACCCAAGAAATATTGACTTCTATCTTCAAGCACACAGCTTCTTTGCATGTGTCTGATGTTAGGTTTTAAGTAGAAAATTGATGTCTGAAGGTGATTGACACTTCAATTGATTCATCTGCCTTCAGGTGCAGTGTCAACTGAGCAAGCAACAGTGATGTTAATTGACATGCCACCCATGGCTGGCGATGCACCATGACATTTACTCATGCATATCTGTTTGAGATTAGCAGACACCGCCTGAGCAAGTGGATGATCAAGATATGTATCCTTTTCATTCACACTCTGGATGGATATGGCAATGCCAGCATTTATTGGCCAACCCTAATTGTCCTTGACTGAGGAGGTAGCTAAGAGTCAACCAGCTTGGTGAATCTGAAGTCAAGAATAGGGCATATTGTCTGAGGAAGGCAAAATTATTTTCTTGAAAAGGATTACAGAACCATCTGGATATTTATAATCATCTGGTAATTTTGTGGTCAGTAACTAAAATAGTCTTCTCTATTTGAGCTTCTAAATTTTATTTGTGGGAAGTGGCTCATTTCTTGTCTCCCCAAAGCCTTTCTATCATCTTCCAGGGACAAACCAGGCATGTGAGGGTGTGGACTCTTCTTTGTTTTGATAAGTGCAGCTCTGCCAAATCCGAAGAAGCTCAAGAGCAGCAAAGACAAAGCAGAAAACTTCATTAATGTCACATTTATGACTTTGTATATTCATTTACATCACCTCTGGTGCATGGTGACTGCAGTATGTGCTTTCCCTAAAATATCAGATCTGGTATGTCCAAAACCAGTGATCTCCATCTCCAAGGAAAACAAGGGCTTTAACTGCCTGGAAGTCCAGGTTCTCCTGTAAAGTAGTCAAAGTCAAAGTAACATTTATTATCAAATTACATATATATAGTGTACTAAGAGCCATTTTATTAGATACACCTGTATATCTGCTCAGTAATGCAAAGATCTAATCAGTCAATCATGTGGCAGCAACTCAATGTATAAATGCATGCAGACATGGTCAACAGGTTCAGTTGTTATACAGCCCAAACATAAGAATGTGGAAAAATGAGATGTAAATGACCTTGACTGTGGAATAAATGTTGGTGCCAGACAGGGTGGTTTGAGTATCTCAGAAGCTACTGAGCAACACACACAAAATGCTTGAGGAACTCAGCAGGCCAGGCAGCATCTATGGAAAAGAGTACAATTGACATTTTGGGCCAAAACCCTTCAGCAGGACTGGAGAAAACAAGCTTAAGAGTAGATTTTAAAGTGGGAGGGGGAGGGGAGGGAGAGACACAAAGTGATAAGTGAAACCTGGAGGGGGAGGGATGAAGGAAAGAGGCGGGAAATTGATTGATGAAAGAGACAGAAGGCCATGGAAGAAAGAAAACGGGGGAGGAGCACCAGTGGGAGGCAATGGGCAGGCAAGGAGATAAGGTGAGAGAGGGAAAAGGGGATGGGAAATGTTGAAGGGGGACATCACCAGAAGTTTGAGAAATCAATATTCATGCCATCAGGTTGGAGGCTACCCTCCCCCTCCAGATTTCACCTATCACCTTGTGTTTCTCGCAACTATCCTCTTTTCCATAGATACTGCCTGGTCTGCTGAGTTCCCTGGACTTCCAGCAGATTTTCTCTTGTTTGTGATCAGAAACTACTGATCTCTTGGATTTTTGTGCACAACAGTCTCTAGATTTTGCAGAGAATGGTGCAAAAAGCTAAAGACATCCAGTGAACAGCAGTTCTGTGGGCAAAAACACTTTGTTAATGAGAGAGGTCAAAGGAGAATGACCAGACAGGGTGAAGTTGACACGAAGACGACAGTAACTCAAATAACCACAAGTTACAACGGTGGTGTGCAGAAGAGCATCTCTGTATGCACAACATGTTGATGTAAATTACCTTGAACCTTCAAGTGGATGGGCTACAACAGCAGAAGACCACAAAAATATAATTAGGGTATATGTTACCATATATTACCATGAGATGTATTTTGTTGCATGCAGTTGCAGGAAAATAAAGAAATACAATAGAAATTATGAAAAGCTACATATAAACAAAGACTGACAAGTAGTCAATGTGCAGAATATAAATTGTGCAAATTAAAAGATAATACTGAGAACACGAGCTTTAAATTGTCTTGAATCTATAGGTAGTGGAATCAGTTCAGAGTTGTGGTGATGGAAGCCATCCATGCCAGTTCAGGAGCCTGATGCTTGTAGGGTAATAACTGTTCCTGAACCAAGTAGTGTGGGACCTAAAGCTTCTGCAACTCCTGCCTGATGGAAGTAGCGAGAAGAGAGCATTATGGTGTCCTTGGAGTCTCTGTAGATGTTTCCATTCCTGGGCATTGATGATTCCATACCAGGCCATGCTGAAACTAGTTAGAGTACTCTCCATTGTGCATCTATAGAGGTTTGTTAAAATGTTCGGTGACATGCTGAATCTATGTAGATTTTAGGAACGTAGAAGCGCTACTGTGTCTTCTTTGTGGTAGCACTTTTGTGCTGGTCCCAGGACAGATCCTTTGATCTTACTTACTGACTCTCTCCACCCCCATTCCCTTAATACACACTGCCTCTTGGAGCTCCAGCTTCTTCCTATAGTTAATAATCATCTCTTTGGTTTTACTGATGCTGAATGAGAGTTCATTGTTGCAGCACCTTTAAATCAGATTTTCAATTTCTCTCCTGTATGCCAATTCGTCACCACCTTTGATTTGGCACACACAATCCCGAATTGGAAGTGTATTATTGTTGGGTTTAAGTCTTAGACTTTTCACTCCACTCAGGGAGCACCTTCATCAGAAGAACTACATTAATTTAAGAGAGTCACTACCACCTTCACAAGTGCAATTAAGGATGGGTAATATTATTGGTCTTTTGAGTTACTCCTCTCCTAAAATCCCATCAAAAAGACATAAAAAGATATGCTAAAGTTTATGTTTGTTATTATTTCCTTCTGCATATAAAATATACATCTAATGCAGGTGTTCCAGATGACAGCTCAGATTCATCATAAGTATGATGCAATGGTAACCATGGAAATAATGGAATTAGTATTAATAGGATGTGGGAGTCAGTGAGCTGGTTTTTCAGAGAACTGAGGTAGGCTTGTGCACACTGAATTCCTGACCTCAGCCAACTCATCAGGGATCAAATATGTGTTATTTGACACATCGTCACAGAGTAATAAAAAATCAAAGAAGGCTTCTCACCCACTAACCAGTTAAAGCAACTAATTAAATGATCATTTCAACACATTGGCCCCCACCTCCACGAATTGAATACGATAGATTGAAGCAATGGATTTTGGTGAGATGAGAAGTTCAGCATAGTTCTCTTCATGAACATAAGCATTGAAGAGTGTGTCTGTTAAGAGGGCCTCATATTTTTCTCAGATTCATCTTGTACAAGAGATCATCCAGATGATTCAATGAAGGGAGAGTTCATGCACCACTTTTAAAAATGAGCTGGCCATGGACAGAGGACTCTTCCCTTTAAATGAGAGAATAAGAATCTTTTATTAACTATGTGTTTTCTACAGTCAATGAATCGAAGCTCTCTGATTACATGTTAACAATGATATTTACTTGCGTTTATTCTGACCACCCATCCTTGCAGAATTAAACTATCATCCAACCGTGAGCTCCAGATTCTTTGATTCACTCGGACTGGAGAGCGACTTTTCAAATTCTAGACAGATACTAACAAAAGAAGCTAAAGGATATGATTGTAAAAAGCGAGACAGAAAGAGGTCTGCAATAAAGACGTATTTAATAGCTATTTGACATATGGTAAAAGTTCATGTTTGATGAAAATTCAACTTGGAATATTATTTTATTTGATTACTTGTATGTCATTATATAAAACAAGGATCTTCATCAGATTAGGAACATGTGTCTTCCTTCAAAAAAATCTCTCTCGTAATGAAACAATTGTCTTCATTATCAGAGAGTCTTTTGTTAAATTCTTTAATAGGTAGTTCCATCAATAAATATTGGTTCCCAGTTATAATGCTCAAGTTGCTTTGAAAGAATTCATTATCAATTATGTCACAGGTCATTGGTTTGTTGTCTCATTAGACATTCCCCAGTGCTTGTTTCCACACCTTGTCTACTACGAATGGTAGACACTTCTTCCTACACCCAATGACAGCAATTTCAAAATCATAACATTACTTACAGGAAAAGTATGAACTTTCCTGATTCTTGAAATTAAAAATCTTTTCCTGCTGAATGAAAAGCCCTCATGATGTGTGAATGGGAGTTACAAAAATCCTCAAATTCTCCTGATTTTGATGGATTAGTATGCCACGGTCTTTCCACAGCTCAGTAAGTTATTAATGAGAAGGCACAAATTTAAAGAAATCACAACATTATTAGAAGGGTGTTTGGAAAGGAAAGGAACAGAAGGAAGGATTCTTCATCATAAGCTGATCTCAAAACAGAGTCCATAATTTATTTTACAGACAATTAAATTGCTACTTGGAAATAAATAAAGAGAGTAAGAGTGTGAACAGCCTCTAAAGCCTGCTCTGCTATACCATACACTTTGGAGGATTTGATCATTGGTCTCAACTCCAATTTTCCTGTCGGATCCCCATAATCCTTGATTCTCTCCCTTTAAAGCCATTGAATATACATTCGTTCAATCACTGTGACCATCTGAAGTACCTCTCTTCGTATCAATGTTATGATCAATTGCTTATTGTCAGACAATACCATTTATTTCTAGATTACCCCAACCAGAGGAAACAAATCCCAGCATCTACCTCATCACCCCAAGAATCTTTATGTTTGAATGAGTTCACTTTAAAAAAAAAAATCCAGAGAGTTAAACCAATTCAGTGTAATCCTTTCTTATAAGATAACCTGCACATCCTGGGAATCAGGCTTATGAATCTTTGCTGTACATCCTCTGTCAAATGCATTCAATAAAGAGAGCAAACCTTTACATCATATTCCAGGCATTGATATGCCAATGTCCAGTACAGGTGTACCGATATAGTTCCTTGTACTCCATTCTTCTTGCAATGAAGGCCAAAAGAGTATTGAAGTATCAGAGAGGCAGGGTGACATGTGGAAAAAAGAATTGCTACAGACGTGATAAGCAAATGGTCTATTTCTGGACTGTAAAATTCTATCATTCTGCCACAGACAATAAAGAAAGTAATTGTGTCATTTTTGAGGAAAGGTTGAGAATGCTTTTATTGACATCTTATCCAACAACTAATGGATTACTGTAGTGTTAAAGGCACTGATATCTCAGTGATAGAATTAAATATTCCAGTGAAAGAGCCGATGGTGCAGTTATATTGTTTCCAGGCTTTCGCTGAAGTAACTCACTCATTTCAGAGCTTCAGAGAAAACATTACCTTCTATGATATTGTTTTACCCTGACCAGCACACATTCTGGGTAAATGTTACATCAAGCACAGGGATTAACTCGAAACGGTATCCTTGTTTCTTTCATTACATTGAGTTCTCAAGCATTTTTTTTTTCACTTTTATTTTCTGACTTGCAACATCCACAGTTCAGAAAAGCTTGATTAATCTGACATGCTCTGGAGTTTGGTGGTGCCAGATTGATGGAATATTATCCTATTGATAAAATACACCCAATTCACTTTTTTAGAGTTTCCAGAGGATGAGGGAAACAGGGACTTGGTAAATTTTCAAATGATCATAGGAAATCGGGCCCAGATGTGTTTCAAAGGAGTATGGAAGCAGGGTTCCAACGAGTTTAAGAGGAAGATAGGAAAGGAGGCCCTGACGAGTTTTGAGGGAATTACAAAGCATGTTGAAAATGGGGCATGGTGGGCCCTTGAACATGAGAAACATTACCCAGTGAGCTAGGTGCCAAACAATCAGGATTTTCTAATGATAGGATAACAAATTATTGTAGTTTTACTGTACTTTGCATTTAATTTGCTTGCATGTTAGAATACAGATTTAATTACCAGTAAGTAAATATAATGTAGATTATATTCAGGTATTATTCATTCTTGAAAGATTAAACTTGTGCATTAAATTATAGCTTATATTGGTTTAGATTCAATTCTGAATATTGATGGTTCATTACTGGCCTTTCCCTAAATCTCTGATGGTTTTAGATTGACGATCTAATTTCAGGTGAGAATTACCTTTCAAAACATAATTAGAACAAATTAAGTTTTAGGTGTTTGTCTCTTTGACTCAAAGAAAATGTATAAATAATGTCTACAGGATAATTGTGAATTAAATTGAATTAAACTTTTTTGATGAATCTATTTAATCTCACTTATTGCAGTATTTTCAGTTATCTTCCATACATCAATCTCAGAGGAGCACCACTTTTGTATTTTTTACTTCTTAGTTCAATAATAAATCTTTAAAAAACGTTCATCCACATCATGGTCAATGCTTGTAAAGTTCTTAATCGCACAGTGTATTTGTGATTGTGTTGTCTTTTTCCCTTCACAAACTAATTCGAGATCCTCTGCTCTCTTGTAATCCCAAGTGTTCTTTCGAGATATCACTGATGAAATGGTTCGATTTTGCTTTCTTTTGCTTGATTGAAGGTCAAAGTTCAATCCTCTACAGAAATGCGTTAGAGAAGTGCTGGATTTTGATGTAATTGCCCATAACACATGAAATCTTGACTATATATTCTCTGCATAAAGTGAATTTCTTTAATTGCCGCAAATGTTTTCATTAGGGGAAAGCTGTTCAGTTGAATTATAATTGACTTTATAACATTAAAGGGTTTTGAATTTGTTGCTAGCTCCGGTTTATCAGTAAATATTAATATAATTAAGGAAGTGGAGAGTTACATTAAATATATAGCACAGCAACAGACATTTGGTTGAAATTTCTTATGAGTTTATGCTGTGCTGGTAATCCTTCATTTAAGCATGATCAAGAATTTATATTGTATTCTCACAGTATCACAGAATTATTTTAGCAGGAAAGGGGATAATTCGGGACATTAAGCCCATGCTGTATCTATATAAGAACGCTCCTACTAATCCTGTTTTCCTGTAGAGTCATAGAACAGTACTGCACAGAAATAGGCACTTAGGCCCATCTAGACCATGCAGAAGTATTAATCTGCTTAGTTCCATTGACTTGTACCTGGACCATAGCCATCCATACCACAACTATCCATGTACCTGTTCAAACTTCTCTTAAATGTTGAAATCGAGCTTGCATCCACAACTGGCACTGGCAGCTCATTCCACACTCTCTTCACCCTCTGAGTGAAGAGGTTTCCCCTCATTTTCCCCTTAAACTTTTCACATTTTACTCTTAACCCATTTCCTCTAGTTGTAGTCCTACCCAACCTCAGTAGAAAAAGCCTGCTTGCATTTACCCTATTTATACCCCTCATACTGTTATATATCTCTATCAAATCCTCTTTCATTTTTCTACACTCTAGGGAATATAGTCCCAATCTATTAAACCTTTCCCTATAACTCAGGTCCTCAAGTCCTTGTAACATCCTTGTAAATTTTCTCTGCACTCTTACAATCTTATTGACATCTTGCCAGTGCTCTGAACATGTTTCTGTATGGTATTCCCTTCAGAATCAGAATCAGGTTTATTATTGCTGATGTATTTCATGAAATTTGTTTTGTGGAAGCAGTACAGTGCAAGACTTGAAAAATTACCATGTTAAAATTTTAAAAATAAATAAATAACATTAAAGGGGGCTCATGAGTTAGTGTTCATGATTTGATAGACCGTTCAGAAATCTATTATCCACATTCCCACATTCCTTCAGTTTGCCTCAGTTACACTTTGAAATAATAAGACTTATATTCCAACAAGTCATGGGAAAATAAAACAAAAAATTAGAAGCTGGAATCTCCAGCTAAAAGCAGACTGCTGAAGAAACTTAGCATGTCGAGCAGAATCTGTAGGTGGAATAGGAATTACTGATGTTTCTGGTAGATATCCTGCATCAGGATTGAATTTGGGGAAGGAAGATCGCTGGTCTAAAGAGGAGAGGGGGAAGCGTGAGACTGGGGACTATAGATGATAGGTGGATTGAGGGATGATTAACATAAGGAGCCAGGTCAGGATAGAATTAGGAAACAAAGGCTGGTGGGTGATTGGTAAATAAGAGGGGGGGGGAAAGAAAGGCAGATTGAGCCAGGTGAGAGAAGGACGAAGGGTCAAATTAACAAAGAAATTCTCTAGGCAAACATTACATTCTGTGATGCTGTTTTACTCTGTCAAGCGCTAGTCTTTTAGGATTCCCAATGAGTCTACCAATGGTTAACTTAAATTCTCCCACAGGTGGACACAATTTCCATATAACTGCATCAGATCCAAAGAAATCAAGGCATCTTTCAACTTGTTCAAGTGAATGGGTGAGGCTTCCCTGGCATTACCCTCCAATTATCCTCGATCTTACCTGGTATAGACGTGGAGGAATAATCTCGTTACCCAAATGAACCTGGACACCAGCAATGGAGGCTGAGTGGCAATGGAGCTACCAACTATATGCTGCAACAGTCTTGTCCCTGAAAGCTTTAGAACAAGTGAAGCCTTTCCCCAGCTTTTCTGACTGTTACAGTTATGAAGAGCTTTAAATTAACCCTGGCATTCAGAAACATTCACAAAAGCATATTAGAAATGCAATAAATAATTAAAACTTCTGAATAGTATTCGCTCTTCAATAATTGAAAATATTAAAATACTTCTACTTTTTTTGTCATAATCACAAAGTCACATCGCAGATCACAGAACCAAGCCCTTCAAGTGATTGAGCCTGTACTGACCATCAAGCAGCCGCTTAGAATAATTGGACACTTTCCTTGCAATCCTGCAATTTCAATTAAGATCTATGGCATCACAGATCCTGATGTGAAATATCTATGATATGAGCTTCCTCTTCAAGACTCAAAATTCACTATTGCTGAATAAGAATGATAATAATGGAGAAGCCATAAAATAATGTTCTGGAAACATGAGAAACAAAGGTTTTAAGCAAAACTGAGGAACAGAAGAAACAGTGCTTGCAAATAAATAGTTCTGGAGAAAATAATAGGACTAATATTTGAATTTTAGGACATAAGTATACAGATGCTTTATCCTAATCCCCTGATCACATATGCCCTCTATACAAAAGTTAGCAGCTTCCGTCCCCTGGGCATTGACCAACCAACGTACATCAGCTTATGCATCACCAGATTCTTTATTCAAGCCTTGGTACTTCAAATCCCAAATTTCTCTGGATGGCTTCTCATTCTCCTCCTGCCTTATATTTCATGCTGTCAATGCTACCTGTCTTCCAAGATGTTCTCTTTGACCACTACTTCCTTTCTTGTCGATCTGTATTAATTATTACCCTCCCCATGCCTTAAATTTGGCATCAATTTAATCTTATCTAAAACTATAAGAGATGCAGACTCAGTTGATGCTAGCTGAAACCTATTTATTTAACTTTGCTTTCAACTAGCATCTTTCTGTCTTTTGTTTTCATTTTTATTTTTATTTTTTATTTATTATCATGCTTGCACTTTATCCCTTTGTAAAGCACTCTGAACTATATTGTCTGTATGAAAAGTGCACGAAAAATAATTTAATTTTATTACTTTTATTACTATTTGATGCCTTCCATCATCTTTGATATACAGCTTAGATATAGGCTATTCTTGCTTTCGTCATATTTTCAAGATGAAGAAGTTTGAATTTAATTTAAAGTTCAAAAAGTTCAAAGTAAATTTATTATTGAAGTATGCATATGTCACCATATACTATGCTGAGATTCATTTTCTTGCAAGTATTCACAGTAAGTACAAAGAACCACAATAGAATCAATGAAAAAATGCACATGATGGCTAAACAACCAATGTGCAAAAGACAAACGAATTGTGCAAATACAAATAAGAAAAAAAAATTAATCAATTAACATTGAGTACATGAGTTGTAGAGTTCTTTAAAGTGATTCCATGTGTGTTATGGAGTCAGTTCAGTGTTGAGGTCAAGCATTGGAATCGAATGGCACATGGAAAGCTCAGTTTATCCTCTCAGAAACATTCTCCTCTCCCATCCTGGAGCAAGAAACAAACAGCAGGACAATCTCACCATTAAACTCACAGACAAAGTGGGGGCTGTTACAGTATGGCAGACTGACCTCTACCTCACTGAGGCAGTGTGGCAACTCTCAGCCACCTCTTCTTACTTACCACTTGAAAAGGACACCACTCCAGACCATCAGGTCACTTTCTCCACCATCATTATCCTCATCAGCTCCAGGGATCTTCCATCCCACTGCCACCAAACTTATATTTCCTTCACCCCACACTGTTCACTACTAGCATCTGCCCAAGATCCAGAAACCTGACTGTCCAGGTAGGCCCATTGTCACTGCCTGCTTCTGCCCCACTGAACTCGTGAATGCATACCTTGACTTCATTCTACCCCTCTTGGTTCAATCCCTTCCCTCCTACATCCGCAACACTTCTCATGCTCTTGATCTCTTCAACAACTTTCAATTCCCTGGCCCTGACCGCCTCATTTTCATCATGGACGTCTAGGCATATACAATTCTAGACTCCATCAAGAAGGTCCTAAAGCTCTCTACTTCTTCTAACTGTCTCCTTTGGTTCCTCCAACTTATTCCAAACTCAAGGGGTGTGGGCCCCAGCTATGCCTGCCTTTTCATTGGCTAAGTGGAACAGTCCATGTTTCAAGCCTTCCATGGTAATACTCCCCAGATCTTTCTCTGCTATTTTTTATTGCAGCTTATCTTTTTTTTTCATTCTTGCTCTGTACTGCTGCCACTAAACAACACATTTCACAACATATGTCAGTGATGATAAACCTGATTCTGATGAGCCGGCTGTTGGGATGACACAGACTGAGACTAAGTAATGGGAAATGATCTGGCCAGTCACACACATTCACCACCACCATCCATAAAGACTTTACCCTGGAGGAAAGTTAGAGTGCTGTGTCAAAGCTTCCCTCACTCAGAAATGCATGTGGCAATGTGAAGTTCAGGCAAAATTCAGAACAGATGCTTAAAATTCACCTGGTGCAATACAAAGACAGACACATTTTGGTAAATGCTAAATGTCTGTGAAAGATGTGGGACAGAATGGCTTAGGGGAAGGTAAATGGACAGCTGAATGAGGAATGGCATTGCAGCTTTAAGGAGGAAGCAGTAAGGTCTTGGAGGGGTAGGTGAAAGTAACTGGGAAATAATGATAGATGGAGTACAGGACAGTGAGTCTTCATGGAGTGTATACATCAGACATCTGAGGAGTAACCAGGGATGGATAATTCAGGATTAGTGACCAGATCTTCCTAAAAATAGTGAATGAAAGAGTACAACACACCAGGAGATATTTGTGCAGGGATAGCAGTGGAAGCTGCATACTCCCTAATACTGCTGTGGGCCAGAAAAATGGAGCAGAAAGGACCATTTGCAATGGGCCTTATAGATATAGGGAATTTGATTTGTGTTCCAACAACCAGGACACTCATTGAGAGACTGCTACTCAAAGCATGGATGATCAGAAGAGGCAGTATGGAGACATGGGAATTAAAAACAAAAGAGCAAGTTACCCAAGTTGGAGAAAGGTGGAAGATGGGTTATAATTCCTCAAGCTTGCAGTGGATCTTTCTTGCTGTTGGTATCAAAATTGGCCAGTTCTTCCCATAAAACATCTACGATTTTAACTCATTCCTTCGCATTACATTAGTAAATTTATTT
This sequence comes from Hemitrygon akajei, assembly GCF_048418815.1. Taxonomy (NCBI): domain Eukaryota; kingdom Metazoa; phylum Chordata; class Chondrichthyes; order Myliobatiformes; family Dasyatidae; genus Hemitrygon; species Hemitrygon akajei. The sequence continues at coordinate 25,461,083 of NC_133149.1, forward strand.
ATCCAAATATTATGGCAGTATAAACTGACTTGAAGAAGAGGTATACTAGTATTTTTTTGGGCTAATGTACAGGAGAACAAAGTGGACAATATGGAGACAGCTGAGACAGAGTATAACAATCATGAAACACTGATGAGATCAGAAGGGAGAACAGTGGACCCTAGGGAGCTGAAAATGTACCAAATAGCTGGAATCAGTAAGAAGTATAAGAAGCAATAGATAAGTGATCCAACATACGTAGAACCATGAGAAAGTTTAGAGTAAAGGTGTTTGATGCCAATGAAACACAAATGGCCTCTATGCAAAGGATACTGGAAGGTCTCAGATTTATTCCCCGGACACCTAGGTTCACCAGAAATGATTATGGTCATGTCGAATGGGCCACCAGTTACCTGTCAATTAATTTATTTTTATTTAGAAAGCAAAAATAAAACCTGATTTAATTTTTAGGGAGGTTCTTCTACCTGCTGTCCCCATGTGAATGCCTATACTAAATAATGATCTGTTACATTAATTGCTCCAGTTTCCAAGTAGTTTTTCAACCCCCCATAATGATAATCACCAATCAGGATCAAAACTATGTGCAAAATTCAAACTTTCAAATGGGCTTTTTTTTTAGCACACAGCTCATTTGAAACTTATCTTCACTGCTGCGTTAAGACAATACTCTGATTATTAAATTATCTCAGAATATCATTTCTTCTGTCTGAATTGAATCCTATTGGGAAACTGTAAGCATCTGCTATCTTCCTCTGACCATTTCTCTCTGTCAGCAAATGCTTTGTTATCTGCACCAGGGATTAAGGAATTGGATCAGTCAGGTGTGAAGGAATGAAGATAGGGAGATGAGCGTAAGAGTATCAAGACTTTTACAGGTGAATGCAATACTAACCATCCCCTCCTCATCCCATTGTGAAGATTTTTCATGGAGGAGTGATTATATTGCAAAATAATGTTTATAAAAGAAATGTACATGACCAACACCCAAAAGAATTATTCCGGATTACTTCCCTGCTGCTCACTGTGGAAAGATGGGTCATCATATTTCATGTACCTGTTGTATTCTTTTGACTGCTACATTTCTCAGCAAATAATTAGGATTTTTTTTGTAAATTATTCTGCTTCTGAGTCTCTAATATACAGATGGAAAATGATCTCCTTTGGTTAGTAGAAATTGAATTAAAATAAATGGCAACTGAGTAAAACTGGCAGCTAATCCACCTGCACGAATTTACCTCCAATGAATATATGCATTTGTTTCCTTGGTCTCCAGTTATTTTCTTCACTGTGAGACTGATTAGAGAGAAGCAGCATATAATCAAAAAATCATTAAGTTTATTTTTTGAGGAAGTCATCAATAAGTCAGGAAGGTTTTAGGATTAGGATTTGGTTTTATGGATCAGATGAAAACCCACTAGATTTTTTTTGTAAATTATTTTGTAAGTGGAGAGACTCCCCAGTGGCTATATTTCATTAGGCGTTTAAGGAGATGTACTAACTGGAGCGGTACTAACATTCTTGCAGGGAAATTTGCTAGTGCTTCTTGGGGGGGTTTAAACTAAATTTGCAGGGGGCGGGGATCCAGAATGTGAGAGAGGATAGCGAGAGGAAGAATAAAGGACAGGCGGGAACTACACGGTTCCGGAATATTAAGTGTGTAGTAGAGAAAGGTGAGGCGGAACAAGTGATAAGGAGGACTCTTGTACAGAGGGATGGTCTGACGGAACATGGAGTTAAATGTGTTGAAAGAATAAGTAAGTTTAGGAAGGACAACAAAATTCTAGGGGCGTATAGCCCGATGGGAGTTCAGGGAGCTGGGTTAAGCACATTCGGCAGCAATTCAAACAGAGAGAGGAGAAATGGGCTAAAAATTCTATATCTGAATGCACGGTGTCAGAAATAAGGCGGATGAGCTTGAAGCCCAGGTGCGAATGGGTAACTATGATGTTGTTGGGATAACGGAGACATGGCTGCAGGAAGATCAGACCTGGGAAATGAATGTACAAGGGTATACGTGCTATCGTAGGGACAGAAATGTGGGCAGAGTGGGTGGGGTGGCCCTGTTGGTGAGGAATGAGATTCAGTCCTTTGCAAGGGGGGACATAGGGTCAGGAGAAGTAGAGTCTGTGTGGATAGAACTGAGGAACAGTAAGGGCAAAAGGACCCAAATGGGTGTTGTCTACAGGCCACCAAACAGTAGCATGGATATTGGGTGCAAGTTGAATAGGGAGTTAACATTGCCATGTGGCAAAGGTAATGTCGCAGTAGTTATAGGGGATTTCAACATGCAGGTGAACCGGGAGAATCAGGTTGGTGCTGGACCATAGGATAGGGAGTTTGTAGAGTGCCTACGGGATGCATTCTTGGAACAGCTTGTACGAGAGCCGACCAGGGACAAGACTATCCTGGATTTAGTGTTATGTAATGAACAGGATTTGATAAGCGATCTCGCAGTAAAGGAGCCATTAGGAGGTAGTGATCACAATATGATAAGCTTTTATCTGCAATTTGAGAAGGATAAGGGCAGCTCAGAGGTGTCAGTGTTGCAGATGAACAGGGGAAACTATGGAGCCATGAGGGAGGAGCTGGCCAAAGTTGACTGGATGGATAGCCTAGCAGAAAAGACAGTGGAACAGCAATGGCACGTATTCTTGGGAATAATGCACAAGGTGCAAAATCAGTTCATCCTCCAGAGAAGGAAGGATTCAAAGGGGGGAAGGGGCCACAGTGGTTGACAAAGGAAGTCAGAGATTGCATAGCATTAAAGAAAAGGAAATATGACAGAGCTAAGGTGAGTGGGAGGACAGATGATTGGGAAGTTTTTAAGTAACAACAGAACTTAACTAAAAAGACAATACGGGGAGAAAAAATGAGGTACGAACGCAAGCTAGCCAGGAATATAAAGGAAGATAGCAAAAACTTTTTTAGGTATGTGAAGAGAAAGAAGATAGTTAAGAACAATGTAGGGCCCTTGAAGAATGAATTGGGTGAAATTGTTATGGGAAACAGAGAAATGGCAGAAGAATTTAATGAGTACTTTAGATCTGTTTTCACTAAGGAAGACACAAGCAATCTCCCAGATGTATGGATGGGCCAAGGACATAGGGTAAAAGAGGAAATGAAACAGATTGACATTCGGAAGGAAACGGTGATGAGAAGACTGATGGGACTGAAGGCTGACAAATCCCCAGGTCCAGATGGTCTGCACCCTAGGGTACTAAAGGAGGTGGCCCTGGAAATTGCGGATGCATTGGTAATCATTTTCCAATGTTCCTTAGATTCAGGATCAGTCCCTGAGGATTGGAGAATGGCTAATGTTATCCCACTTTTTAAGAAAGGAGGGAGGGAGAAAACAGAGAACTATCGACCTGTCAGCCTGACATCGGTGGTGGGAAAGATGCTAGAGTCCATTATTAAGGATGAAATAATGGCATATCTAGATAGCAGTGATAGGATTGGGCCGAGCCAGCATGCATTTACCAAGGGTAAATCATGCTTGACTAATCTGTTGGAGTTTTTCGAGGATGTAACCAGGAAGTTAGACGGGGGAGATCCAGTGGATGTAGTGTACCTCGATTTTCAGAAGGCATTTGATAAGGTCCCACATAGAAGATTGGTGGGTAAAATCAAAGCTCAGGGCATTGGGGGGGAAGGCATTGACATGGATAGAAAACTGGTTGGCAGATAGAAAGCAAAGGGTAGCGGTGAATGGGTGTTTCTCGGAATGGCAGGTGGTGACTAGTGGGGTGCCACAGGGCTCGGTATTGGGACCACAGCTGTTTACCATTTACGTTAACGATTTGGATGAAGGCATAGAAAATAACATCAGCAAATTTGCTGATGATACTAAGCTGGGTGGCAGTGTGACATGTGATGAGGATGTTAGGAGAATTCAGGGTGACTTGGATAGGCTGGGTGAGTGGGCAGATACTTGGCAGATGGCGTTTAATGTGAATAAGTGTGAGGTTATCCACATTGGGAGTAAGAACAGGAAGGCAAATTATTATCTGAACGGTGTAGAGTTAGATAAGGGAGAAATACAAAGAGATCTAGGAGTCCTTGTTCATCAGTCACTGAAGGTGAATGAGCTAGTGCAGCAGGCAGTGAAGAAGGCTAATGGAATGTTGGCCTTTATTACAAAGGGAATTGAGTACAAGAGCAAGGAAATCCTCTTGCATTTGTACAGAGCCCTGGTGAGACCACACCTGGAGTATTGTGTACAGTTTTGGTCTCCAGGGTTAAGGAAGGACATCCTGGCTGTAGAGGAAGTGCAGCGTAGATTCACGAGGTTAATTCCTGGGATGTCTGGACTGTCTTACACAGAGAGGTTAGAGAAACTGGGCTTGTACACGCTGGAATTAAGGAGATTGAGAGGGGATCTGATTGAAACATATAAGATTATTAAGGGATTGGACAAGATAGAGGCAGGGAATATGTTCCAGATGCTGGGAGAGTCCAGTACCAGAGGGCATGGTTTGAGAATAAGGGGTAAGTCATTTAGGACAGAGTTAAGGAAAAACTACTTCTCCCAGAGAGTTGTGGGGGTCTGGAATGCACTACCTCGGAAGGTAGTGGAGGCCAATTCTCTGGATGCTTTCAAGAAGGAGCTAGATAGGTATCTTATGGATAGGGGAATCAAGGGATATGGGGACAAGGCAGGAATCGGGTATTGATAGTAATTGATCAGCCATGATCTCAAAATGGCGGTGCAGGCTCGAAGGGCCAAATGGTCTACTTCTGCACCTATTGTCTATTGTCTATGTATTTTGTCACCAAAGACTCAAGCCAATTTCAAGAGATGTACTGTGGGGAATATGCTGACTGAGTATTCTGTTATAGAGGGGCCAAGCACAAGATTGGAAATTCGGCCAGTTCTGTTGTGTATTTAATATTTTAGTAATATTAGAGTAATATTGAAATATATTGTTTGATTAATAAAGCATTCTTTGTTTGCTTAAATAATTAATTATGGGTTATATGTAAAAATATATGAATGGCATACATCATTACACCACCACATCATAAGTGTGCATCTCACTAAAGTAAAACTCAACATTATCGCTGACTCCTGTGTTTTTCTTTCGATTAGTTTTATACTTTGGAGTTACAAAACGTAACAGTGGTGATGAGTTAGTTTTAAAACAAACCCAAAATGACAATGAGAATCAGGTTTATTATCACCGGCATGTGTCATGTAATTTGTTAACTTAGCAGCAGCAGTTCAATGCCATACATAATATAGAAGAAGAAAAAAAGATAATAAACAAAAAATAAGTAAATCAGTTACAGTATACATATATTGAATAAATTAAAAATCATGCAGAAAACAGAAATAATATATATTAAGAAGTGAGGTAGTGTTCATGGGTTCAATGTCCATTTAGGAATCAGATGGCAGAGGGGAAGAAGCTGTTCCTGAATTGCTGTGTATGTGCCTTCAGGCTTCTGTATCTCCTACCTGATAGTAACAGTGAGAAAAGGGCATGCCCTGGGTGCTGGAGATCCTTCATAATGGACACTGCCTTTCTGAGACACTGCTCCCTGAAGATGTCCTGGGTACTTTGTAGGCTAGTACCCAAGATGGAGCTGACTAAATTTACAACCCTCTGTAGCTTCTTTTGGTCCTGTGCAGTAGTTCCCCCCCCCCCCCCCATACCTGACAGTGATGCAGCCTGTCAGAATGTCGGCACCCGTACATCTATAGAAGCATTTGTCTGTTTTTGTTGACAGACCAAATCTCTTCAAACTCCTGATGAAGTATAGTTGCTTTCTTGCCTTCCTTATAATTGCATTGATATGTTGGGACCAGGTTAGATCCTCAGAGATCTTGACACCCAGGGACTTGAAACTGCTCACTCTCTCCACTTCTGATCCCTCTATGAGGATTGGTGTGTGTTCCTTCATCTTACCCTTCCTGAAGTCCACAATCAGCTCTTTCGTCTTACTGACGTTGAGTGCAAGGTTGTTTGTACTCCACTAGTTGGCATATCTCACTCCTGTATGCCCTCTCATCACCACCTGAGATTCTACCAACAATGGTTGTATCATCAGCAAACTTATAGATGGTATTTGAGCTATGCTTAGCCACACAGTCATGGGTATAGACAGAGTAAAGCAGTGGGCTAAGCACACACCCCTGAGGTGCACCAGTGTTGATCTTCAGCGAGGAGAAAATATTATCACCAATCCATACAGGTTGTGGTCTTCCGGTTAGGAAGTCAAGGATCCAATTGCAGAGGAAGGTACAGAGGCCCAGATTCCGCAACTTCTCAATCAGGATTGTGGGAATGATGGTAATAAATGCTGAGCTATAGTCGATGAACAGCATCCTGACGTAGGTCTTTGGATTGCCCAAGTGGTCTAAGGCTGTGTGAAGAGCCATTGAGATTGCATCTGCCATTGACCTATTGTGGCGATTGGCAAATTGCAATGGGTTCAGGTCCTTGCTGAGGCAAGAGTTTGGTCTAGTCATGACCAACCTCTCAAAGCATTTCATCACTGTAGATGTGAGTGCCACTGGGCAATAGTCATTAAGGCAGCTCACATTATTCTTCTTAGGCACTGGTATAATTGTTACCTTTTTGAAGCAAATGGGAACTTCCACCCATAGCAGTGAGAGGTTGAAAATGTCCTTGAATACTCCTGTCAGTTGGTTGGCACAGGTTTTCAGAGCCCTACCAGGTACTCCATTGGAACCTTCCACCTTGCGAGGGTTCACCCTCTTTAAAGACAGCCTAACATCCGCCTCTGAGACATTGATCACAGGGTCATCGGCTGCAGGAGGGTTCTTCACAGCTGTAGATATGTTCTCCCTTTCAAAGTGGGCATAGAAGGTGCTGAGTTCATCTGGTAGTGAAGCATCACAGCCATTCATGCTATTGGGTTTTGCTTTGTAGGAAGTAATGTCTTGCAAACCCTGCTAGTGTTGTCGTGGATCCGATGTCGCCTCCAACCTCATTCGAAATTGTCTCTTCACTCTTGAAATAGCCCTTCACAAATCATACCTGGTTTTCTGGTACAGACCTGGGTTGCCAGACTTAAATGCCACAGATCTAGCCTTCAGCAGACGACATACCCCCTGGTTCATCCACAGCTTTTGGTTTGGGAATGTACAGCAAGTCTTTGTAGGCACACACTCATCCACACAGTTTTAATGAAGTCGGTAACAACTGCAGCATACTTATTCAGATTTGAAGATGAATCCCTGAATACAGTCCAGTCCATATACTGGTGTATAAGATGATGAGAGGCATTGATCATGTGGATAGTCAGAGGCTTTTTCCCAAGGCTGAAATGGTTGCCACAAGAGGACACAGGTTTAAGGTGCTGGAGAGCAGGTACAGAAGAGATGTCGGGGTAAGTTTTTTTTACTCAGAGAGTGGTGAGTGCGTGGAATGGGCTACCAGCAACGGTGGTGGAGGCGGATACAATAGGGTCTTTTAAGAGACTTTTTGATAGGTACATGGAGCTTAGTAAAATAGAGGGCTATAAGTAAGCCTAGTAATTTCTAAGGTAGGAACATGTTCAGCACAACTTTGTGGGCCGAAGGGCCTGTATTGTGCTGGATTGTGCTATGTTTCTATGTTTTATGTTCCCACCGATTCAAAGCAGTCCTGTAAGTACTCCTGTGCTTCCCTTGTCGATACCTTCTTGGTCCTCGCAACTGGTGCTGCAGTCTTCAGTCTCTGCCTGTACTCAGGAAGTAGAAGTACAGCCGGGTGATCAGACTTCCCAATGTGAGGGTGTGGAATAGCATGGTAGGCATTCTTGATGGTGGTGTAACAATGATCCAGTGTGTTGTTTCCTTTTGTATTGTAAGGGATCTGCTGATAATAATTGCTCAGTGTTTTTTTTCAGACTGGCCTGATTAAAATCCCCCAAAATGATGGTGAAGGTGTGGGTGAGCTTTATCGTGCATGTTGATCCCATTGCTCAGATCATCTAAAGCCTGATTGACATTGGCCTGAGGTGGAATGTAAACTGCTAGCAAAATGACCCTGGAGAACTCCTGAGGTAGGTAAAGAGGATAGCACTTTACTGCTAGATTTTCCAGGTCTGATGAGCAGAATTGGGACAGCACTGATATATTTGTGCACCAAGAAGAGTTGATCATGAGGCATACTCCCCCACCTCTGCTTTTGATAGACTCTATAGATCTACCCTGAAGGTGTATAGTAAACCCATCATTCTGAATCGCTGCATCTGGTACAGAAGGGGTTAACCAGGATTCCGTGAAACAAAGGACACTCACAATCCCAATGTCCCTCTGATTAAGCACCCTAGCTCTGAGATCATCAATTTTATTCACCAGAGACTGCACGTTTACCAGCAAGATAGCTGGTATTGGGAGTTTAAAACTCCGTTTCCTTAAAGGCACTTGTATCGCTGACCTGCAGCCACATTTCCTGCATGGAATCCGATGAGGAATCTGTCTACAATCAGCATTGTTTCCTACATATACTACCTATATAGTGAAGGGCAGCATGTTTTTTCTCTCTCCCAAAGGGAAGAAAGAGATGTTTGAGTTAAAAAAAAACATAATGTTATCTGGATGACATTATTGCTATCAGTGACAATTTTCTTTAAACCAAGCATCACTTACTGCGGTCACACCATTGACACACAAAGATTACACAAATGTACTGAGAAAATTCAAAAACAATGTTCGATGCTTCAAGGCAAAGGACGTGTGACAGCTGTGGTCCTTTTTAGGATTTGTCACTTACTATAAGGAGTTCCTGCCAAACCTGGCCACTTTGTCTACCCCTTGAACAGATTACTAGAGATCAGGAAGAAGTAGCAATGGACAAAGAACTGTGAGGTGATTTTCCAAAATGTAAAGGAGATAGTGACAGCAGACACTGTACTCGCATATTATGATCCATGTCATCCAGTGAAGCTTGCCTGTGACTCCTTACCTTGTGCAGCCATGTCACATATTAAGAGCGATGGAAGTGAACAGTCCATAGCCTGTGCATTATGTTTCCTTTCTGCTCCAGAGAAAAAATACGCACAGGTTGACAGAGAGCCTTGGCTCTGGTTTGGGGTGTAAAACGTTTCAACCAGTACTTGTATGGGAGAGATTTTACCCTCAGTGCTGATTATCAACCACTGGTATCCATTTTCAGAAGTGTGTTCCACTAACAGCAGCAGCATGATTGCAGCGATGGGCTCTGTTTCCAGGTGGATGCAATTGCAAGATCAAATTCAAGAGGACAACTAATCATGAAAATGCTGCTGGATTATCCTATTAACCGTTGGAAAAGGCAACACTTGAAACATCTATAATAGAGGACACTCCTTTTAATGTATTCTATCTAATGCAAATTGAACGTCTCCCTATTACGACAGAGATAATCCAAAGGGAAACCAGGAAAGACCCCACAATGTCTCAGGTCTACATAGCTACCCAGCATGGCTGGAATTTATAACAGAAATTTCAGTTCCCCCATTTTTACCAGTGCCAGGGTGAACTTGCCCTTGACAGGGGTTGCCTTATGTGGGGATTGAGAATTGTACCATCCAAGCTGAGAGCTAAAGTATTAGAAAAGCTACATGCCAGTCATCGAGGTGTGGTTAAAATGACAGTGTTGGCTTGAAGCTTTGTCTGGTGGCCGGGGATAGATCAGCAAATTGAGCAGTTTGCCATACACTGTTTGGAATGCCAACACATTCTGAAGATGCCAAGAGCAGCACCTCTCCATCCCTAGGAATGGCCTGCATTATGCTGGCTGAAGAATCATGTGGGTTTTGCCGGACCATTCATGGGCACAAATTTCTTGGTAACAGTGGATGCAGCTACAAAGTGGCCAGATGTGTTCGCAACAGCCTCACACTGTTGAATGTTGAGAAGCCTCTTCTCAAGGAATGGTGTTCCAAAAAACTTCGTCAGTGAGAATGGTCCACAGTTTGTTGTAGAACAGTTTCAGTCATTTCTGAAAAAGAATGGAAAAGACATATTACACCTGCACCATACCACCCAGCTACAAATGGCTTGGCGGAAAGATTTGTCCAAAGTTTAAAGAACACACTACAAGCAATGCCAGCAGAACACTACACTAAAACTGAATCAGAAGCTCGCCAATTTCCTCTACAACCAACAACTCACCAGCTGTGCTGTTCCTTCCTTGCACTCACGCTCGGGTCTCCTCAGAATAAGTGTGCAGGACAAACAGCTGAGAATAAATGATGGGTCTCAAGCAAGAAGGTTCGATGTTTCACTCTTGGACAAACAGTCCTGGCGAGGGACTACAGAGGTGATCAAATATGGGTATGTCAAAAGTTTAAGGACAGAACTGGACCACTCTCTGACACAGGGGAGATTGTGTCTGATGTCATTTGGAGATGACGCATCAATCAGTTGAGGAGAGCAGAATCAATTGTTAGAGAAAAGAAGTGTCCGGAGCTGTCAGAACGACTTCCTGCAGTCCCAGAGTCAACTCCTACAACCACCTATAGAGGACGCCCCAGAATCTGAGTTAAGACTTTAGGCCTGAAATGGAACAAGTTAAAATTTACTATGTTATGGGTGTCTATCCAGCAGTTGTGTTACATAGGTGTGTGTGTGTGTGTGTGTGTGTGTGTGTGTGTGTGTGTGTGTGTGTGTGTGTGTGTGTGTGTGTGTGTGTGTGTGTGTGTGTGTGTGTGTGTGTGTGTGTGTGTGTGTGTGTGTGTGTGTGCGCGCGCGCACGCGCGCAGGGAGGAGTGCTCTGTATTTAATATTTCAGGAATATTTGAGTAATATTGTAAGTACAGTATATACCAGTACTTGACAAGGCTCTGGAAACTTGTGGTAACCAACTGGTGGGGCTATTAATAAACGTTTTCAGCCTTTCACTGTTACTGTCGGAAGTCCCTATCTGCTTCAAAAAGGCGACAATTATACCAGTGCCTAAGAAGAGTAGTGTGAGCTGCTTTAATGACTACCATCCAGTAGCACACACATCTAGTGATGAAATGCTTTAAGAGGTTGGTCATGGCTAAACTGAACTCCTACCTCAGTAAGGTCCTGAACCCACTGCAATTGCCTATCGCCACAATAGGTCAACAGCAGATGCAATCTCAATGGCTCTTCACATGGCCTTAGGTCACCTGGACAATACAAACTCTTATGTCAGGATGGTTTTCATTAACTATAGCTCAGCATTTAACACCATCATTCCCACAGCCCTGATCAATAAGCTACAAAACCTGGACCTCTGTACCTCCCTCTACAACCGTATCCTCGATTTCCTAACCGGAAGACCACAACCTATATGGATTAGTGATAATATCTCCTCCTTGCTGAAGATCAACAGTAGTGCACTTCAGGGGTGTGTGTTCTACTCCTTCTACACCTATGACTGTATGACTAGGCAGAGCTGAAATACCATCTATAAATCTGGTAGAATCTCAGATGGAGATGAAAGGGTGTACAAGAGTGAGATATACCAGTTAGATTCAAGGTTGTTGTGCTCAATGCCAGTAAGACGAAAGAGCTGATTGTGGACTTCAGGAAGGGTAAGATGAGGGAACATGAACCAACCCTTATAGAGGGATCAGAAGTGGAGAGAGTGAGCAGTACCAAGATCCTGGGTGGCAAGATCTCTGAGGATCTAACCTGGTTCCAACATATTGATGCAGCTGATGCACCATCAATAACTCTCTCTGAGACGTAAAGGCGAGGTATCAGCTTTTATTGACTGGAAGAAGGCTCTGTCCCCCGCACCGTACCTCCTGCTCTTAGTTGCCACAGGTTTACAGTTGGGGGTCAGGTTGGTGAACAGCGATGGGGGAGGGATCTTGAGGGTGGAGAGGCTGCAAGTGGTGTCGGTAGCGCAGCTGTCGGCATGATGATGAGCGGGACGTGTGGTTCGGTGTGTGTGTGTGGTCAGTAGCGGGGTATATGGCGAAGTCCCACCAAACTGAGGATTCCTGACAGTGAGTGGTGGGAGGGGCCCATCATATGCCATAGTCACACCTTCGAGGTGGCTCTGGAAGTCCAGCCCCAATAGCACAGGTGCGCACAGTTGAGTCATGACCAGTAGCGCAAAGTTCCGATATTCTGTGCCCTGCACCACCAATGTCGCTACACAACCCACCCGGATGTCTGTGGAATGCGACCCTGAAGCCAAGGTGACCCTCTGACTTACCGGCCGTGTCACGAGTCCACAGCGTTGCACTGTGTCCGGGTCAATAAAACTCTCAGTGCTGCCCGTGTCAAACAGGCAGCTAGTCCTGTGCCCCTCCACCAGGATGTCCATCATTGACCTTGCAAGCTGGTGTGGGGCGCTTTGGACAAGGGTTATGGTGGCCAGAGTTGAACTGCCGGCTTGGTGCCCGGTAAACACCGGTGGGTCGGGGGCAGGGCATGTTGACGCCGACAAAGATGGCCGCCCACATCCGGGCATGCAAAATGGCGGCCCCCATGTCTCACACGCAGCGCTGTTCGACCCCGCTTGTGGTTTAGACTTACAGACCTTGGCGAAATGGCCCTTCTTCCCGCAGCTGGAGCAGGTCGCTTCTCGGGCCGGGCAGCGTTTTCGGGGGTGCTTTTCGAGTCCGCAGAAGTAACACAGCTCGGGTTTTCGCTTGGCCGCAGCCATGGTCAGGTTCGGGGAGTTCGTGGAATCACAACTGGCAGCGCTGTTGGCGAATTCACTCGCGGGAATCGGTGGTGGCGGGGTTTGAGGTGTCAACGGAACCGGCGGGGAATCGCGCGACTGGACAGCATCAGCGTTGTGCAGAGCAGCCTCCAGTGTGTCGGCCGTCTTGATCGCACATACACTGACCTAATTCCTGTAACGAAGGCGTCTCGTACTAGCAGCTCCGCATACTGTTCCGCCGTGAGCGTTTTGCAGTCACAAGTTTGGACGAGTGTCTGTAGGGTTCGGAGAAATTGGGCGCTGGACTCCGCAGGCCGCTGTCGTCGCGTAGCTAAGCGATGTCTTGCATAGACGGTGTTCACCGGCCGCAGGTACTGTCTTTTGAGGGCATCCAGTGCCCCTTTGTAGGTCGACAGGTCCCTGATAAATGAGTAAACTTTTGGGGTGATCCTCGAGAGGAGAATTCGGTGCATAACAGCGGGGTCAGTTGCACAAACCTCCTCCAAGTATGAGTGGAAGCATGCAAGCCAGAGTTCAAAGGCAAGAGCTGCTTCAGGGTCTTGGGGGTCCAAATCCAATCTTTCCGGACGTAAAACGGTTTCCATGTTTTAAAACTTCCAGTCAATAAAATTAATGCACCATCAATAACTCTCTCTGAGACGTAAAGGCGAGTTATCGGCTTTTATTGACTGGAAGAAGGAACAAGCAGTGATTGACCACCATACTACATCCTGGAGACAGAGAGGCCAGGCTCAGACCTCAATCACCTTTATACAGGGGTCTGTGGGAGGAGCCACAGGAGCAGTCAGCAGGGGGCATATCCAGACAGGTATATGTAGTTCTAACACAGTAGCTATAAAGAAGGCAAGACAGCGGCTATATTTCATCTGGAGTTTGAAGAGATTTGGTTTGTCAACTAAAACACTCTAAAACCTCTGTCCTCTGTAGTATCATGGAGAGCAATCTGAGGCTGCAACACTGTCTGGTATGGTGGGGGGGGGGGTGGGGGTTGGCTACTACACAGGACCAAAATAAGCTACAGAAAGTTGTGAAATTAATCTGTTCCATCTTGTGTATTAGCCTCCATAGTATCCAAGACATCTTCAAGGGGTGGTGCCTCAGAAAGGGGATGTCCATTATTAAGGACCTCCATCACCAAGGACATGCCCTCTTCTCATTGTTACTGTCAGGAAGGAGGTACTGAAGCCTGAAGTCACACACTCAGCGATTCAGGAACAGCTTTTTCCCTTCTGCCGTACGATTCCCAAGTGGACATTGAATACATGAACACTACCTCACTTATTTTTAATATATCTAATTTCTGTTTTGTACTATTTTAATCTATTCAATATACATACATATACTTTCTGTAATTGATTTACTTACTTTTTTTCTTTCTATATTATCATGAATTGCATTGAACCAAGTTGACAAATTTCACAGCATATGCTGGTGATAATAAACCTGATTCTGATTCTGATTCCGATTCTGATTTTAAAATATATTGTTTGATTAGCATTCTATGTTTGTTTAAATAATTCATTATGGTTATATGTAAAAGTATGTGAATGGCATATGTCATTATGTCACTACGTCATAACTGCACACATCATTAAAGTAAAACTAAATGTACACGAGTTATCCCCAGCTCTCGTGTTTTTCTTTCAATTAGTTTTGGAGTTACAAAATGAACAACAAACCCATGAACACTATATCACTGTGTTTGGTCTCATTTTGTACTACTTAATTTCTTATTATAATTTATGGTATATTTTATGTATTGCATTGTACTACAGCTGCAAATCAACAAATTTCATGACATATGTCAGTGATGATAAACTTGACTGTGATTCTGATTCTGAAGTTTGTGGTAACCCAAGAATCCGCGCTGTAGTTTTTCTCTTCACTTTTTTACAAGAGAAGAAATAAAGTATGATAGGCACACATTTGAAAATGACACTAAAGAAAATGTCACATTAATTCAGGTAAAAATTAACAGGAAGATATTGATAGATTGAAAATGAAAGCAAGAGTCAGTATGCAAAAGTGTGTTTTCATCTACTTTGGATCAAAGCAAGATAGATCAAAGTAAGTTCTGAAATGGTAAGAATCTGGGACGGTGGTGGAATATGGAGATTTCTAACTCTGGGTGTGAATGTCACTCAATATTTGTAGAGAGTTATAAATAATAATTTGAAAGTTTAACAGAATGTTAGTCTGTATCTCTAGGGGTCTGGATTTGAAAGGAATGAAAGTTATGATTCATTAGTACAAGTGCTGGTTAGACTGTATTTGAAGTAATATATTCAGTTAATGGCACTGAACATCAGGAAGGACCTTGGGAATGGATAGTGCAGTCTTAAGAGTGATATCCTGGCTGTAAGGATAAAATTAAGAAGATGAATTGCAGTGACTAGCCTCAGCTGAAAGGAAAAGATAAAGGGGAGATATATTTTCAAAATTAAAATTGATCAGAGAATTGGTCAGGTATGGAAGGTGAAGGAACCCAGATATATAAAGTATGAACTTAAAATCAGTGCTTTGCCACTGAGAGAAAGCAGCAAGAATTGTGTGCATGTTCAGTAACAACCAGATGGACAAAAGGACTTGTTTCTGTGCTAATGACTCTCTGACTCTTATGCCTAAATTCAGGACTTCTCTCCAGAAATTCATTGAATCGGGGAACTAAATAAGGGATTTCAAAAATGAGATTCAGCACTGCTAAAAGGACAAGAATATTAAGAAAATGAATCCAAGACAGATTAAGAATTAACATAAATTCAATGCCATGGAACTTGTTGATTTACAGCAGCAGTACAGTGCATAACAAAAAATTACAATAGGTTACAATAAGAATATATAAAAATAAAATAAAATTATGCAAAATGAGAGCAAAATAGTGAGTTGGTGTTCATGGGTTCATGGACCTTTCAGAAATCTGATAGTGGAAGGGAAGAAGCTGTACCTAAAACATTGTGCATCTTCAGGCTGCTCTACCTCCTGTCCGATAGTAGTAATGAGAAGAGGGCATGTCGTGGATAGTGAGGGTGCTTCGTAATGGATGCCACCTTCTCGAGACATCACTTTTTGAAGATTTCCTCCATCCATGGTTGGGAGCCGAGTGCCCATAATGGAGCTGGCTATGTCTACAACCCTCTGCAGCTTTTCCCAGTCCTGTGTATTGGTGTCTTCATACCAGACGGTGATTCAACCACAAACAAGAGAAAGTCTGCAGTTGCTGGATGCAACCAGAGTGCTTTCCACAGTACGTCTGTGGAGATGTACATCAGGAGAATGCGTACCACTCACACCCCTCTATTTTATCGCTCTAAACCCCATTCTCCTGCCTTTTATCAATAACCTTTGATGCCCTGATTAATCAAGAAAACTTCTGCTCTAAATATACCCAATAACTTGGCCTCCACAGCCGCTTGTGGCAATAAATTTCACAGATTCACCACATACTGGCTAAAGCAATTCCTTCTCATCTCTGTTCTAAATGGACATCCCTCTATTCTGAGGCTGTGCCATCTGGTCCTAGACTCACGCACTACAGGAAATATCATCTCCACATCCATTCTGTCTAGGCTTTTCAATATTTGATAGGTTTCAATGGGATCCCCCTTCATTCTTCTAAATCCCAGTGAGTACAGGCTCAGCGCCATCAAATGCTTCTCATACATTAATCTTTTCATTCCCTGAATCATTCTCATGATCCTCCTCTGGGCCCTCTCCAATGCCAACGCATATCTTCTGAGGCAAGGGGCCAAAACTGCTGACAATACTCCAAGTGAGGTCTCACCAGTGCCTGATAATGCCCCAACATTACATCCTTGTTTTTCTATTCTGGTCCTCTCAAAATGAATGCTAACATCGCATTTGCCTTCAAGTTAGCCTTCCGAGAATTTTGCACTAGGGCTTCCAAGTCCCTTTGCAAATCTGATGTTTGGATTTTCTCCTCATTTAGAAAATAGTCTACATCTTTATTCCTTCTACCAAAGTGCACGACCATACAATTCCCTACACTATATTCAATCTGCTACATTTTTGCCCATTCTCCCAGTCTGTCCAGGTCCTTCTGCAGACTCCCTGCTTCCTCAACACTACCTGCCCCTCCACCTATCTTTGCATCATCTGCAAAATTGGCAGGCAATCCAAATCATTGAGATATAACATGGAATGTAGCGGTCCCAACACCGACCCCTGTGGAACACCACGAGTCACTGGCAGGCAACCGGAATAGGCTCCCTTTATTCTGAATATTAGCCTCTTGCCAGTCAGCAAATCTTCTATCCATGCTCGTATCCTTCCTGTAATATCATGGGCTCTTAACCTTATTAAGCAGCCTCCAGCCTCATGTGCAGCACTTAGTCAAAGACCTGAAAACCCAAGTAAACAACATCCACTGACTTTCCTTTGTCTATCCTGCTTATGATTTCCTCAAGGAATTCCAGTGGATTTGTAGGTAATATTCATGATGAATTTGGCCTAGTTTATCATGCACCTCCAAGTACCCTGAAACCTCATCCTTAATAATGGGCGCCAACATCTTCCCAACCACTGAAATCAGTCTAGCTAGCTGGTAATTTCCTCTTTTCTGTCCCTTGTTATGTTTTGTAACTCCAAAACATAAAACTAATTCAAAGCAAAAGACTGGACCCCAGGAGAACAGGTCTTAGTTTACTTTTAGTTTTAATGAGATGCATACATATGACATGGTGGCATGATGACATAGACGATGCACATACTTTTACATATAGCTCGTAATAAATTATTTAAAAGAACAAGAATGTTTAATCAAGCAATATGTTTACTATACTACTCAAATATTACTGAAATATTAAATTCACACACACACACACACACAATGACAACATATAAATCTAATTGTCCTATTGTCCTGTTCAAGCCTAAGGATTTAATCGCTGTGGAGAATTTCCTACTCTTGTGGGATAACGTCTTTCTGGACAAGTGGGGTCATTCTCCTGGGGTCCAGTCTGCTTGATAAGTGGGACTTATGTCTGTAAAACAATCTCAGGTTCTGGGGCCTCCTCCATCGTAGCTGTATGAGTTGACTCTGGGACTGCAGGAAGTGGTTCTGACACCTCTGGACGTCTTTCTTCTGAATGTATTGGCATCTTGACAAGTTTCACTTGTGAGCGTTGTGGATCATCATGTGTGAGTACAGTGTCTGACACCACCATTTCCTTTACTTTTTGAAAAAACACCTCACACTGCTTTGTCCATTGCCAATCCTTCTTGATCTGTAGTAATGAGTTCAAGGGGAGGAGCACTGTAGCCAGGTTGGAAGAAACCTGTTATAGAAAGTGATGAATCATAAAGAAGACCACACTGTGACACATCTTTTGGCCTTGGGGCATCCACCACTGCTTGGCTTTTCTCAATACACTTTTACAATCCTTGTACATTCTTGTGACCCCAGTAAGTGATGCTTGGTATAAAGAATTCATATTTGTTGTATCATGCTCTGAGCCCATAATTTTCTCATCTTTTTTAACACTGTTTTGAGATTTTGGAGATGTTCCTTGTCATCGTTACCGATAACAATGATGTCATCCAAGTAACTCTGATTGTCCGGGTAGCCTGGCAGCATTTGGTTCAGAGCTTTTTGCCAGACTGCAGGTGTAGATGCTACCCCAGAAATAAGCCTATTATGGTGATATATCTCTTTGTGAGTGCTCATGGTAAGAAACACTATGAACACCTCTTCCATCTCTATCTGTAGGTAGGCCTCAACTAAGTTCACTTTGCTGAAGTGTTTTCCTCCAGAAAGGTTTGCAAAGGTATCCTCCATCCTGGGCAAAGGGTATTGATCTACTTTCTCTACTGGGCTGATGGTGACCTTAAAATCTTCACAGATCCTGACAGACCCATTCTTCTTGGCTACTGGGGCCAATGGTGTTGCCCATGGGCTCCGCTCAACCTTGGAAAGAATTCCTTCAGTCTCCATATGATCTAGCTCACTGGCTACTTTATCACAGATGGTACAGGAAACGGACAGACTTTGTAAAACTTGGATGTGGCATTTTCATACAACACTATTTTACCCTTGATATGTTTGAGTTTTCCAGTGCAGAACCTAAACACTGCTGTGGCATCATCAGTACCTTTCTTAATTTGTTTTCAGTTGTCACTTTTGCAGGGTTTGTGGTATGCAAATATTGGCTGGATCTCCAATCAAGTTGTAGTTGTCTCAGCCAATCACGTCACCACAATGCTGGCCTTCCTGTTTTTAATATATACAAGCTTGATGGTTGTGTAATTCACTGTTACAAATATCATTCCCACAGGAGTTATCTTTTCTCCAGTATAAGTTCTTAGTTAGATATCTGCAGGATTCAGTTCAATATCTTTGAAATGCCATTCAAGCTAATTTTGTGGAATGACTGAAACAGGCAAGCCAGTGTCCAATTCCATTTTAATTAATTTGCTGTTCACTTCTAGAGTATATCATATTGCTTGTCTATTGTTAGTTTTCACAATGTAAACCTCAAAGCTACAGTCTTGGGTCACCTCATCAAATCAGATTTTTCATCAACAGTCATAGTTCTCTTTCTGAAATTGCATCTTGACTTGTTATCTTTCTCTCATCCTGGGCAGTACATTTATTTTTGTCTGTCCGATGTGCTCTTTATATGTGCCCTACTTTGTTGCATTTTCTGAAAGCTTCACCTTTAATTCTGCACAACACACAGAAAATGCTGGTGGAACACAGCAGGCCAGATAGATAGATAGATAGATAGATAGATACTTTATTCATCCCCATGGGGAAATTCAACTTTTTTTCCAATGTCCCATACACTTGTTGTAGCAAAACTAATTACATACAATACTTAACTCAGTAAAAAAAATATGATATGCATCTAAATCACTATCTCAAAAAGCATTAATAACAGCTTTTAAAAAGTTCTTAAGTCCTGGCGGTAGAATTGTAAAGCCTAATGGCATTGGGGAGTATTGACCTCTTCATCCTGTCTGAGGAGCATTGCATCGATAGTAACCTGTCGCTGAAACTGCTTCTCTGTCTCTGGATGGTGCTATGTAGAGGATGTTCAGAGTTATCCATAATTGACCGTAGCCTACTCAGCACCCTTCGCTCAGCTGTTAAACTCTCCAGTACTTTGCCCACGACAGAGCCCGCCTTCCTTACCAGCTTATTAAGACGTGAGGCGTCCCTCTTCTTAATGCTTCCTCCCCAACACGCCACCACAAAGAAGAGGGCGCTCTCCACAACTGACCTATAGAACATCTTCAGCATCTCACTACAGACATTGAATGACGCCAACCTTCTTAGGAAGTACAGTCGACTCTGTGCCTTCCTGCACAAGGCATCTGTGTTGGCAGTCCAGTCTAGCTTCTCGTCTAACTGTACTCCCAAATACTTGTAGGTCTTAACCTGCTCCACACATTCTCCATTAATGATCACTGGCTCCATATGAGGCCTAGGTCTCCTAAAGTCCATCTATAGGGAGAAGACCTTTCGTCAGCTCTCGGCCTGAAACATTGACAGCGCTTCTCCCTATAGATGCTGCCTGGCCTGCTGTGTTCCAACAGCATTTTGTGTGTGTTGTTCGAATTTCCAGCATCTGCAGATTTCCTCATGTTTGATCTTTAAATCTGCACTAGTTTGGTGTATGTGAGCCCCTACTACAATGGTAACGTGAGTTGTTTGGCCAGTTAGGTTTCTGCTTAGGTGTTCCAATTTTGCTCATGGTCACTTTCATTAGTGACTACAGTGCAAATGCATCTCTATCTGCTGTTTCCATTAAAACAGATATTTCAACTGCTCTATTGTGCTTCAATTAGAAGCCACTTTTGAATGCCTTCTGTAGGACACCACAAGCTAAATGATCTCTCAGTGCATTATTAATTCCACTACTGTACTGACAATGCTCAGACAACTTCTTCAATTCAGCCACATATGCTGAAATGGACTTCCTTTTGATTCCACTTATGAAACAAAAAACATTCTGCAATCATCAATGGTTTTGATTCTAAATGTTCCTGCTTTACTTTCATGATATCAGTAAAACTAATTTCGGCTGGTTTGGTTGGTGCAGTCAAATTTCTAAACAACTGAGTGTTCTTCCACCTTATACATAGAAACATAGAAAATAGGTGCAGGAGTAGGCTATTCGGCCCTTTGAGCCTGCACCGCCATTCAGTATGATCATGGCTGATCATCCAACTCAGAACCCTGTACCTGCTTTCTCTCCATACCCCCTGATCCCTTTAGCCACAAGGACCATATCTAACTCCCTCTTAAATATAGCCAATGAACTGGCCTCAACTGTTTCCTGTGGCAGAGAATTCCACAGATTCACCACTCTCTGTGTGAAGAAGTTTATCCTCGTGTCGGTCCTAAAAGGTTTCCCCTTTATCCTTAAACTGTAACCCCTCATTCTGGACTTCCCCAACATCGGAAACAATCTTCTTGCATCTAGCCTGTCCAATTCCTTTAGAATTTTATATGTTTCAATAAGATCCCTCCTCAATCTTCTAAATTCCAATGAGTATAAGCCTAGTCGATCCAGTCTTTCTTCATATGAAAGTCCTGCCATCCCAGGAATCAATCTGCTGAACCTTCTTTGACTCCCTCTATGGCAAGAATGTCTTTCCTCAGATTAGGGGACCAAAACTACACACAATACTCCAGGTGTGGTCTCACCAAGGCCTTGTACAACTGCGGTAGAACCTCCCTGCTCCTGTACTCAAATCCTTTTGCTATGAATGCCAACATACCATTCAACTTTTTCACCACCTGCTGTACCTGCATGCCCACTTTCAATGACTGGTGTACAATGACACCCAGGTCTCGTTGCACCTCCCCTTTTCCTAATCGGCCACCATTCAGATAATAATCTGTTTTCCTGTTCTTGCCACCAAAGTGGATAACCTCACATTTATCCACTTTAAATTGCATCTGCCATGAATTTGCCCACTCACCTAGCCTATCCAAGTCACCCTGCATCCTCTTTGCATCCTCCTCACAGCTAACACTGCCACCAGCATACACTCAGCAAAACTGACACTCACTCTTCATTGGCTATTTCACTTGCTTCAAAATACTGCTCAATTCATTCAGTTTATATCACCCAGTTATCTTCTGTGCAATTGGACATGTCCATTTTTCTGCTCTTATTTTTATGATTATTATCACCCAGTACTCACTGTTTATGAACCTGTGAATTTTTCTGTTTCTGCCTCTTGTTTGAACTTGATCATTTTTCCTTTTGTGAAGAAGACATGCTCCTACAAGGAAAAAAATGTGCTGCGCTTTTTTTAAACTTAAACATCTTGCTGCATTTCAACGGGTAGGTAGTCACCTCGGTTTTATTTTTAAAAGTACCTCGTCACCACTGTTATGCTTTGTAACTCCAAAACATCAAACTAGTTGAAAGAAAAAGACAGGAGAACAGGTCTTAGTTCATTTTTAGTTTTAACAAGATGTGTATGTATGATGTATGTATGTATGTATGCATGATGACATATACTATGCATGTTCTTTTACATATAGACTGTAATGAATTAATTAAACAAATAAGGAATGCTTAATCAAGCAATATATTTACAATATTACTCAAATATTACTGATATATTAAATACACAACACCTACTTCCCTTCTTAAAGAGTGAAGTGACATTTGCAATTTTCCACTCCTCTGGTACCATTCCAGAACCTTGTGATTCTGGAAAGATTAGTGCTAATGGCTCCACGATCTCTTCAGCTACCTCTTCCAGAGCCCTGGGGTGTAGTCCTCCTGGTCCAGGTGATTTTTCTAACTTCCCAAGCACCTTCTCCTTCGTAATAGCAACTATACTCACTTTTGTCTGCCGAAATTCCCAAATTTCTGGCACACTGTTCGTATCTCCCACGGTGAAGACTGGTGCAAAATACTTATTAAGTCCATCTGTCATTTCCCTGTCCCCCATTACTACCTCTCCAGTGTCACTTTTCAATAGTCTAATATCCACTCTCACCTCTCTTTTACTCTTTATATATCTGGAATAACTTTTGGTATCCTCTTTGATATCTTTGGCTACCTTACCTTCATATTTCATCTTATCTCTCCTTCTGGCTCTTTGATCCATTCTCCTCAACAACCCCCCCCCCCCTCAAACCCGATTTCGCTCTAATCCAATCACAGGCCAATTTAGAATGACCAATTAACCTACCCATATACATCTTTGGACAGTAGGCTCAACCACAAGCTGCTCTAAAAAGCCACCTCATAGGCATTCTACAAATTCCCTCTCTTGGGATCCAGCACCAACCTGATTCTCCCAGTCTACTTGCATATTGAAATCTCCCATGACAATCATAACATTGTCCTTATTACATCCTCAGGCTGGGTTGGTGACATAAATAACACATTTCACTGTATGTTTTCTGAATCTGAATTATCTTCCATATTTTTCTGACTCATTTTTAAACAAACTTGTATTGCATTTTCCATTTGTGGATTTCAATCATAGTATAACTTCCTGCATCTTTTATTTTGTCATCAAGTTGCAATTTAAATCCATTTATCACAGAGGTTAATGAGGGAGAAGGAGTCAGGAGATTGCCTAAAAAATTGGTGCGAGTGCTAGCTGTTGGCAGAGGAAAAATGCAGATCGGAAAACAAAAAAAAAGTGAGAGCACATTAAAAGAAAGAGAAGAGAGAGATATCAGTGATAGCATACGCAAGGATGGCATTAACAAGTGAAAGGTCACAATGGAATTGGCAGCAAGCGAGAAAGATGACACAGCAGGAATCAACACCTGCAGAGAGGATGACAACAGGAATTGACATTAACAAGCAAGAGATCACAGTAGGAAAAGACACTTGCGGGAAAGATCAATGGCGCAGCAGTAGGACAAAGATTCTTGTCCTACAAAAGGCTCAGGAAGTAGAATGAACTAAAGCACAGCAGGTAGGGAAACCGGAGAAGCTGGCAATTAGCAAGGGAGGAGACACAATGAAAGTGACATTCATCAGTTAGATGAATGTCAGCCACCAACCTCGTAACAAAGAACAGATACAGGACTAGCTGCAGGACCAAAAACTTTTGAGTAGCCTGACTACCCTAATATAAACCTATAGTAAAAAGGGGAAACAAGACTACTGGACACTGATAAGGATGGGATTCTGAATATAACTAGGTATGCTTCAAGAAAACAGAATTAAGAGATCTGGGGTTAAATAAATTGGACTTATTCCCGCTCTACCATCTGTTGGCTGAGAGTGACATGCCAGCACATTTTAGACACCTGAGCATGTAATTCAATGAGATGTTCAGGGCCTTAATGACAGAGGGCAGAATTGTTCATACATCTATATTCATACACTTAAAACATTTCTTTTGCAAACAGAGATATATGATGTTGTGGGCAAGGTTGTCCATTGGAGTTAGTGATAAGCACAATATACATTGGTGTCTGCATGTTGTCCTTCATTTTTGAAGCACAGACAAAATAATAATGAGCAGCAACATAATGCATTTCTGTTAGCCAGTCCAATATTGACTCTAATTTTCTTTTGCTCCAGGGGCTTTAATGAAATAGATTTTCAGGAAGTTACTTTTGCAACTGTGGCATATATTTTTGGCATTCTCCTGGATGATTTTCTTTCACTTTGGTTTTGTCTTCTGAGGTAACCAATGAGGCCATTGTGCAAACTGCAAACTCTTCCGCAGATGGAGCTGGAAGTACTTAACACAGCGGATATGTGGGTGCTTTGTGAGGTGTTGCACTCTTTCATCGCCTACACAGGCCTTCTGTGAACTCCTGCTGCATGGCCTTAAGATTATCAATATGACTCTAAATGCTCCAATTTGAGGTGTCACACGGCAGAGATGCTAAGAGTTAGGGATACTGCAAGCAGCACTACCAACTGAAAAGAGCACCTGGAACACAATAAACCTCTCCATTTGCTTAGGGCAATACTTTTGCCTCAATTAATATCACCACAAAAGATCTATGATTTCTCTTTGTGAGATCTTTTAGTGTACAAATGTCAGGTTCCTGTTTCCCCCCCCCCCCCCCAGAATACATACTGCACATTTCTCTGGGTACTGAGTGCTATATAGGACTGTGACATTGAGAAAGTCATCACTTAAATACAAGTCCTGTCTTTGTCCTGTATCAGAGTGGTAAAAATGTTCACAATTTTTACATAAATATCTTCTTGTCTACTGTATATCTGCCTTTGTCTTTGTTTGATAACTGTTGTCAACATCAAACGTAATACTGGGTGTAACAGAGGAATATTAAGCAGTGACATAATGTGTTCCTATTAGTCCATCCAATATCTTCTCTAATTTTCTGGCAGAAAATGAGTTGGGGTTTAAATGCTCCTGCACTCTTTGTGTGCATTACAATGATTATGTTCATAATTGTCATTATGATGGATTGTTAAGAGTTCTGTGTACATTACAAAGCTAAGGCATCACATATGCAATGAATCATGAGTCCTCTGTGATGCAGTTTTGGGTCATTTGGTCTCTTTTTAATTTCTTTTTTTAAGCAGAAGTTCAATTTCTCAGAATGCTCCGACAGTTGAGCAAGTTGCCCCCAAGAGCAGTTTCAATGGATAGCCAGGCAAATTTGTAACATTCCCTGGAAAAAGAAAGGACAAAGCCATAATTCATCTATGACAATTCTCCATCACAATAGATATGTGATGTCTCTTGAAAATCAGGATGTCTCTTGAAAGCATGTTTTTATTCAGATAAATGGTTGGCTACTATGCCAACTACAGCTTAAGGAAGACTGGGGATTACCTTAATTTTCCAGGACAATAGATGCCCAGATGGGCTTCTTCCAGCTTTCATTTGCTGTTGCTTATGGTTCACCTTCAATGTCAAATTTTTTTCATAGCTCAGATGCTTTTCAACGATGGAAATGAACTTGGACCCAATGATCAACATCTGGCCCTATATCGGAATTGAATGAAAGTTCATTTTTAAAAAATGGCTAGTTATTGTTTCAAGTCTGTGATGCACAACAGTTTGATGATGAGGACTATAATATAAATGATTATCAAGTAAAACACTAGAAAATGTTTACAACAATTATGTATATTCAACTTCAAAATTGTGTAATGCCCTGGTTAAGATTTCTACTGCTATTTGTGAGGTATTTTTACCTTAGCAGTTTTCTGCAAACACTGTGTGTCCTGTTAGTAAGCTTCATAGACTAGTGTTTTGGCTTTGGCCATTTGCCAAATTAGGAATGTTGTGTCAGCCAATCTGGTTTGTCTTGGTAACAACTTGTAACATTTTGCCCAGTGGGACGCTATGGAAGTTTTGAGAGCTGGGCGGGATCAAAGTAGAAATATTTTTTGCCATTTTATGCCATTGTATGATCCTGTTATTTTTCTGGCGAATGATAACTTTGCATGGGGTAGTATTTACACAGTGTTCACTACACTTCATATTGCTCCCCGGAACATTACAACTTTCTTGGTTAGTTGAACCCAAATCATACGTGTGTTGTTGAGGTCTTCTCTCTGCCGAGTCACCTGGCTGTTAGCAGAGTTGCTAACAAGCCAAGTTTGTAAATGAGCCCTAGTGAGAAGGTTAAATTGTAAATTATATGAAACATACGTCCCTTGAAGCTTTTCCTCTCTGTTGAAATGCATGGATTCACAGGACCTAAACATGGACTAACCTGACATAAGCTGAAAGGTGATCTGCCCACTAACAGAACACTATTACTGAGGATTTCCTAAGATGTTCAGGACTTCCTTATTTGCATGCCTCGCCCACAAGTATCTCAGATTGACATTCCGGCTCTAAAAATGTTGAGCATCAGTAACCTGAAGCAATATCTAACCGATCTAAAGTACTCAGTTTATCAGCTTTTTCAGTCCTCATGTTCACCCAAGTACAATGACTAGGTCAGAGCAAAGTTGCACTCTTGAGCCAGTTAAGCAACAGGTGACAGGCAGAGGTGAGAAATCTTGCAATCCACAGATTAGATCAAAATTCTGCAGAACTGATCATACTCCAACACAAAAAATGAAGAATAATTGAAACACCAGGAAGAGAAGGCTCCGCAAGCTCATCCATCTACAATGATGGCAGAGATAAAAAGAGCGGGGTACAAAAGACAAATGCAGCCACCCACTGCCAAAGTAAAAATTAGGCTCCTCCTTACCTTTCCATCACTAAAGTCAATCTTCAGACAATTTAAATCACTTAATAGTTTATGGATACAGCAGATGTTACATATTCAAACTGTAGTGCTAAAGGTGAATCTAAAGCCAGCATAAATAAACACACATGCATAATTATACTCCCAAACCATATCCACACACTGATATAATCACAATACACACACACACACACACACACACACACACACACACACACACACACACACACACACACACACACACACACACACACACACACACACACACACACACACACACAATACAAACCACCACACATACATATGCCCCACAGTTCTGTAAGTTACTTGTGCACATACATGTACATACATAACCGCATGTGCAAACATCGTTACACATTTGACACATATCCACACTCACACCTCAAAATGCTACAAAAACACCAACACATGAACATGCATGCATGCACGCAGGTATGCGCACACACAAGTATATACTGCCACAGCCCTACAAACACACAGAATTTTAAATTCTCGTGTGCATATAATTTATTTTTATTTTTATTTAGTGATACAGTGGGAAATAGGCCCTTCCGGCCCAATGATTTGCTCTGCCCAGCAATCAACCTATTTAACACTATCATAAGCACAGGACAATTTGCAATGACCAATTAACCTACTAACTGGTATGTCTTTGGACTGTGAGAGGACACCAGAGCACCTGGATAAAACCCAGGTGGTCACGAAGAGAACATGCAAACTCCTTACTGATGACACTGGAACTGAGCTCCAAATTCGGAACTAGTGTCATGCTACACCACTATAGTTCTACAATGTAAACATGTGTAAATGGATGTTGCATAAGTGTGTGTTTGTATAAGTAAGTAAGTGCCAACTTGTGCGTGTAGAGATAAAGAGATGTGTGTTTGTATAAATGTCAGATAGCTGCCATCAGGCAGGCAGGAGTATTAGGACAAGTACTGTTAGGATGGAAAACAGCTTCTATCCTAAGTTCAAGAGACTACTGAACTCCCTGCCATCACACAGGTCTCATCACATGTGAAGCGCCAGTAGCGTTATACTATTTACTTTTTAATCTATAAATGCATCTTACACTAAATATCAATCTTCTGGAATATATTTTATTATTTGTTAATTTATTTGTGGTAATATTACTTTCCGTATTGTGTGTGAGTTATATGTACCATGCTGTGGAATTTGGCCTAGAGGAACATTGTTTTGTTTGGCAGTATACATGGGTATGGTTGGATGAAAATAAACTTGAACTTGAACTTGAACTTGAAGAGCAATAAGTATTTTCTGCGCAGCTCACCTTTGAACATTTAGTAAGGTGGGAGAATTTCTCCTTGTGTTGCACCAGCTGCTGGAAAAATTGCTGCCAGCTGACATTATCTCTGTCAGCTGTCTGTGATGTTGAATAAGGTTAGAGCACCTGCCTTGCTCTCGCGTACAAGACATCCTGGCTTTTGACTTCTGCACCAGAACTACAATGTCATGTTCAGTGGCAGAATTACAAAAAGTTTTCATTTGAGTGACACCCCTGCCTTAGCCCGGGCTTCAGGTTCAGTCTGGGACTCATTTGATGCCTATATTTCATATCTTACTCTTTTTATTGTAGTGGAGTCATCAGATATAAGTATACTCTTTATCCCAAAAGAAAAGAACACAGCCATGGCTTTCAGGTCAATCGCTGGCAAACTAAGGAAGTGACATCATCACCTTTTGGTCACATAACCACACTGTGCAGCAATGCATTCCAAATTGTGCAGAATTTACTGCGGATTAGGCCTACTAAACTGAGTCAAAGTTTAGTAGGATCACTAAGTAATAAATAGGTGGTGAGACTACAGCCAACTCGTAAGTGTTGGTGAGACTCCATCAGCACTCTCTTTGTTATTAACAAGCAAGTTGTGTTGGTTACTTCATTGGATGCTGTTCACTCAAGCACAGAGCAAAGGTTTACTCGAGCCACAAATTTTAGGCTATAGCTGGGAGTCAGATTTTATTATTAATAAGCATATTGCTTCTCACTAAATTTAAAGTAAGTTATGTTGTGATCACGAATTCTTCGATGTGAATTTTGTAATACATCAAGACACAGATGGGGGTGATACAGTTTCTGTATTGAAAGTTGTGGATAGTCTGAAGATGCAGCCCAAAGCACCCAAACAAAACATAAAAATAAAAGACACAAGGGAGTAATGTAATGGCAGTAATCTAATCTTTGTCTCCAGTTAATAGCCATCAGCCATTTGGCTTTATTTGTGTGATTTATAACATCATCTAAACCTTTCAATGACATTGCTGCCTTTAAATCACACTGGGATCAACATCATTCTCTAATCATTGGGCATATTTCAGCCATCCACATGTTAGAGGGATTTATTAGCAATTACCAAGATCCTCACGTATAGCATGAGTGGAAGATGCTATAACAGGGACAAAGCAATTATTTACATACTGTCTATAGTACCTACTATTCATAGCATCTCCCATAGCTACTTAACATTGGCACAGTGCCTGCAATGTCCACTCAGACAATGATCATAGCTGGTAGAAGCCCATTAAATGGAATAAGATTCTCCAGTACTATGGTCCAATTCTTACTGTGGAGCTGATAGACATTTTCTAATCACTACATTAAATACGAATTACTTATTTCTAAGAGAATAATAACTTAGTATCTTGCTGCAATTCCCTATATTCAACCAGAAATGAGAAGTTCGCAGTTGTGGATGAGGTGCCCAGTGAAGTATAATTTTAACTACTGACAGAAGCAAAACAAAGCATGATTAAATAAATGCATAGAGATAAGTGATGAAAATAAATCAGATAAAATAATAAATTACCCCTTCATGATTAATGATTTAAAATCGACATGTAAAGTATTTTATATGTTAATGAAAATTGTTATAATAAATGGTCATGACAGAAATGAAACAGTACACATGTTGATATATTATTAAAGCAGAGTACATACTTTAATGACACAGGAATTGAATTTTCCAACCATTTACAACCCACATTGGACAGGTGGGTCATGGGAACACCGACATGAATGAAAAAAGAAGGAAAAGGAAAGGGTCGGAAGAACTGGGAATCTAAATATAGAGAAATTCATTTAAACCACTGAACTTGACAAAGGATTGAATTGAACAGGTTGTAAAGCAAATAGCTGGTCTGCTTCTATCAGTTTTGTGCCAGGTAGATTAGATTAAATTATTCCTGAGACCAGCTGTAGAGAGAATGCAGCATCAGACACAGTGGGAGGTGGTGAGGTGGGATGGTAAAGATAGCCTTGAGAGATGGTGTGCCAAAATAATCAGGAATGAACTGTAGAAGTAATGGGAAATAAGGTGCTACAGGAGTGGGGTGGTGGGGGGGGGAGTCTGAATCACAAAAGAATTAGAAATCTGAAATGGAGTTTGAACATCTGACCTTCACAGTCCAGAGCTCTGGATGCAGGGAGATATCAGATGTTTTTGAAATGGCTACCTTTAATCTGGTTAATTATCACACAACTGGAGATAGCAGCTAAGGTTTGGTATGCCTTTGTTTGTTCCCAGATAAAGTAAAACAAAACAACACTAAAAAGTAAAAGCAAAAATATAAAGACAACACTCAATCAACAAGGCTGAGTGTTCATAAAGAAGAAAAGTCTCTCAGATACAAAAAAAATCTGAGAGAAAATATGTTTTACTGAAACAAGGTGAGGAAAGATGGAGATAAACAATCTAATAGGAAAAGATGCAGAATTGCAATTATAATCCAAATGCTAGTTTACTGGACTGTTGTTTTATAAGGGATTCTCTTCCCCTCAACTCTGACTGAGGAGACACAAGAGACTGCAGATGCAACACAAAAGGCACTGGAGGAACTCTGGATCAGGCAGTTGGCTGTTCAGCTCTGGGTGTTGTTTTGGATGGAAATTATAGAAATTCTGAATGAGGTAAGACCATAAGATACTGGAGCAGAATTGGGCTATTCAGCCCATCGAGTCTGCTCCGCCATTCCAACATGGCTGATCCTGGATCCCACTCAACCTCATACACCTGACTTCTTGCCCTTGATGCCCTGACCAATCAGGAAACGATCAACTGCTGCTATAGACATACCCATGGACTAGGCCTGCACCATAATCTGTGGCGGAGCATTCCACAGATTCACTACTCTCTGGCTAAAAAAAATCACTCTTGCCCTCTGTTTTAAAAGGGCAGTCCTCAATTTTGAGGCTGTGCCCTCTAGTTCTGGATAACGCACCATAGGAAACCATATCCCTTTCACCATTCGGTAAGTTTCAATGACATCCCCCTGCATTCTTCTAAATTCCAGTGAGTACAGGCCCAAAGCTGCGAAACGTTCCTTGTATGTTAACCCTTTCATCCTCGTGTACCTCCTCTGGACTCTGTCCAATGACAACACATTCTTTCTGAGATATGGGACCCAAAACTGTTGACAATACTCCAAGTGCAGTCAGATTAGTGTCTTATAAAGCCTCAGCATTATCTCCTTGCTTTTATATTTTATTCCCCTTGAAATAAACGCCAACATTGATGCTTTGCTACACACATGAGTGCTTGGTGGGGGGGGGGGGGGGGGGGGTTGGTCATCACCTTGCTGCTGAATGTGCGTGGGAGGGGGGAGCTGGGGGGAGCTTTGCAGTTTTAACATTTAACTGTCTTTGGGGCACTCCTCTGTTTTCATGGATGTTTGCGAAGAAAAAGAATTTCATGATTTATATTGTATACATTTCTCTGACATTAAGTGTTTCCATTGAACCTATTGAACATTGCATTTGCCTTCTTTACCACAACCTGTAAATTAACCTTCTGAGAGACTTGCACAAAGATTCCTGAGTCCCTCTGCACCTCTGATGTTTGAACCTTTTCCCTATTTAAATAATAGTCCGCACTATCGTTCCTTTTACCAAAACGCATTACCAAACATTTCCCAACACTGTATTCCATCTAGCAACTTTTTACCCATCCTTCCAATTTGTCCATGCCCTGCTGCAATCACATTGCTTCCTCAGCACTACCTACCCTTCTACCTATCTTGGCATCATCATCTGCAAGCTTTGCCACAAAGCCATCAATTTCATTATCCAAATTATTGACAAACAATGTGAAAAGTAGCAGTCCCAATATTGACCCCTGAGGAACACTACTAGTCACTGGCAGCCAACTAGAAAAGGCCCATTTTATTCCCAATCGCTGCCTCCTGCCTGTCAGCCAATCCTCTATCCATGCCAGTATCTTTCCTGTAATGCCATAGGATTTTATTTTTTTAAGTAGCCTCATATTTGGCACCTTATCAAATTTCTTCTGAAAATTCAAGTAAATGATATTCACTGCCTCTCCTTTGTCTACCCTGCTTGTTACTTGCTCAAAGCACTCTAATAGAATTGTCAGTCAAGATTTTCCTTTACAGAAACTATGCTGACTTTGACTTATTTTATCATTAGTCTCCAAGTACCTTGAAACCTCATCCTTAATAATAGACTCCAATATCTTCCCAACCACTGAGGTTAGGCTAACTGACCTATAAATTCCTTTCTTTTGTTTTCCTCCCTTCTTAAAGAGTGGAGTGACATTTGGAATATTCTAGTCCTTTGGGACCATGCCTGAATCAATTGATTCTTGAAAGACCATGACCAATGCATCCGTTATCTCTTCAGCAACCTCTCTCAGGACTCTGGGATAGAGTCCATCTGGTCCAGGTGACTTATCCACCTTAAGACCTTTGAGCTGGCCAAGCACTTAGTCCTTTGTAATAGCAATGACACTTACTCCTGCTCCCTGACACTCACGATCCTCTGGCACATTGCTAGTGTCTTCCATAGTGAAGACAGATACAAGGTCCCCATTAAGTTCATCTGCCATTTCTTTGTCCCCCATTACTATCTCACCAGCATCAGTTTCCAGTGGCCGAATATCAACTCTCATCCCCTTTTACTTTTTAAATAACTGAAAAAACAACTTTTAGTATCCTGCATTATATTATAGGTTAGTTTGCCCTCATATTTCATCTTTCCCTTCTTATAGCTTTTTTAGTTGCCTTTTGTTAGATTTTAAAAACTTCCCAATAATCCAACTTCCCGCTCACTTCTTCTACGTTATATGCCCTTCCCTTGGTTTTTATGCAGTCCTTAACTTCCCTTGTCAGCCATGGTTGCCTAACCATAAGACCATAAGATAGAGGAGCAGAAGTAGGCCATTCAGCCCATCGAGTCTGCGCCACCATCCAATCATGGGCTGATCCAATTCTTCTGGTCATCCCCATACCACTTGATACCCCTACCATTTGAGAACTTCTTCCTCTGTGGGACAAAGCTATCCTGCGCCTTGTGAACTATTCCCAGAAACTTCAGCTGTCTCTGCTCTGCTGTCATCCCTACCAGCATCCTCCTCCAATCTACATGGGCGAGCTCCTCTCTCATGCCTCTGTAATTCCCTTTATTCCATTGCTATACTGATACACGTGACTTATGCTTCTCGCTCTCAAATTGCAGAATGATTTCAGTCATATTATGACCACTGCCTCCTAAGGGTTCCCTTACATTAAGCTCCCTCATAAGATTTGGGTTATTACACAACACCTAATCTAAGATAGCCTTTCCCCGAGAAGGCTGAAGCACAAGCTGCTCTAAAAAGCCATCTCATAGGCATTCAACAAGTAGCCTCTCTTGCAATATGACACCAACCTAATTTTCCCAATCCCCTGGCATATTGAAGTTCCTTATTACAATTGTGATATTATCCGTATTGCATGCCTTTTCCAGTTCCCTTTGCAATCTTAACCCCACATCTTGAATACTATTTGAGGCTTATACATGATTCCCATAATATTTTATTACCCTTGCATTTTCTGAACTCCACCCACAACGATTCAACATTCTCTGACCCTGTGTCACCTCTTTCTAAAGATGTAATTCCATCTGTTACCAACAGAGCCACACCACTGCCTATGTCTTCCTACCTGTCCTTTCAATGCAAAGTATATTCTTTGATGTTTAGTTCCCAACTATGGCCTTCCTTCAGCCATGACTCAGTGATACCCACAACTTCATACTGACCAATTGTGCAACAAATTCATCCACCTTATTCTGAATGCAGAATAGGCATCCATTAGTCTTGAGAGACCATGGATCTGCACCTTGGAAAGTTCCCAGGGTTGTATGGAAGACCTGCAGTTTCCCATGCTGCAAGTCTCCCCTCTCCACGCCACTGATGTTGTCCAAGGGAAGGCACAGCTTGACACTGGTGTTGTCGCAGAGCAATATGTGGTTAAGTGCCTTGCTCAAGGACACAACACTCTGCCTGAGCTGAGGCTCGAACTAGCAAACTCGAACTTCAGATCACTAGACCAACGCCTTAACCACTTGGCCACGCGCCAACACTCTGAACGCTACACGCATTTAAATACAACGTCTTTAGTCCTGGATTCATTACCCTTTTGAATTTTGCCTCTGTGGTACAATTTAACTCTTCCTGCATTTGTACCCAGTCATTGGTTTGACCTTCCTTACATTCATGTTACATCCATCATCTACTTGTAAACCTGTTGGCTCATCCTCAGCTCAATCATACTGATTCCTATCCCCCTTCCTTGTTAGCTTAAACCACTCCCAACAGCTTTAGTAAACCTACCTACAAAAATATTGGTCCCCATTGGAATCAAGTGCAACCCATCCCTTTTCTGGCCACTTACACCGGTCTTGAGACAAAGTTTCTACAGGAGAAATCCTACAAATATTTGAGGCCAAACTACTATTGCATTCACACAAAAAAAGACAGTCTGTATTGATATTTTGCATTATTTTTGGAAATATGCTGCTAATGAAGAGCCTTGCCCACCATAAATGCACATGCATTTCTTGAGTTCAACTTGAATCCACATGGGTGGCCATGGTTTATCCAGCAGCCCAATTCAAAACTCTTAAAAAATTACCACTGCAGAGCAAATGCCACAAGTGAAATAATACACAATACAAATAACACTGTAAATATACATAAGCAATATATAATTATACAAAGCAATCATAATCTAATTTATCTGTACTTTACCTAGCTTCAGCCTCTAAGTGTAATATATGACATTTATCTGATTCGATATGCAATCCTGTCCGCAGGACTTTTGCAAGTTGTTCTTTAACATTAAATATTTCTCACTAAGTCCCTGATGCCTTCTTAATCTTTAAAATAAAAATCACACCAGTGACAATTAGAGGTAAAATTGTACCTTACAAGACCATTGACAGTCCAACACAGGAATATTTGATGTCTGCTTATTAACATAATAAAGGTCAGCAAAAAATTGAGCTTGTCAGCATTCTGAAGATTGAAAATGGGCTTTGTTCTTGTTATTTTCAAAATTTTCAAAGGTTGGTGGAGACAAGTTATTATTTAGTGATGACTTGTTACTTATTACACATGACAGGGGCCAAGCAGCAAAACTTGGGTCATATAAACAAATACTTCAGACTTCTCCATTTGCCCAGAACCTGCTTGACAAGCTGTCTACTGACAATGGCTTCCACGCAGCAACTTAGGTTAACATTTTCAGTAAATCTTGGTCAGTTTTGGCACCACCCAAGTCAAATATTCCTTTATAAAGGTGCATGACTACAAATCTCTCCCATCTCCTATTCTGTGTGATCATGTTTAATTGATAGAAATATTGGAAAGAAATGACACATACCCAAAATAGCCATCCAGTGTGTCACAGTGAGGCAAATTTGCAGCTTTCAACATAATAAAATTTAGGCAAAGAGAAAATAATATACAGTGAAGATGCATTAATATTGCATTCAGAGTGGATTTCATATTCTGTGCTCGCATGATGGACGAAGACAAGAAATCTTTAATTTGTAAGGGAACATTGCAATTCCTTTGAGAAAAGCTTGCAATCCATCTCTCCCGTCTTCTACTTCCTACCTCTCATTTGACACAATGAATATGGAGCTGCTAGCTGGTATTCTTTACCACTTGCTGACTGCTCACCATGATCCTGATTAGTAGGTTACAAAGTAGTTAAGTGTGTTGTGTTAATGTTCTGTAAAATTTGAGAGAAATTAAGTCAACGAAGTAAAAGTTGAGCACATTTCATCAGTTCATGCCTGAGGTGTGACAAACTTAATGAATGTCATTAAAAAGACAAGAAACCTAGTAATATTGCTTCAAAATAAAACAAAACTAAAAAAACAGATCAATAGATAACATTTATAACACAAATGTTATGATGCATATCAAATTAGCACAAGAGACTTGTTCGAGTCACAGAAATGAAGAAAATTTGTTTCTTTTTGCCAAGAACTCACAAAATTGGGAGTTCACAGTTGTACCTATTGAGCTTCTATGTGTCACATCTTTTCCATGTCCCACTGACTTTAATTTCATCCTGGCTATTTACTAAGAGGGTGGCGAGAAGAATTGCTTTGTCATATGTGCTTTCTGTCAACTGATTGTTCATGCATCTTGGTCAGATTTAATTTACCTGTGGTCCACTAATGCTGATACTAAAATAAACTGCTCACCAACCACGTGTTGCAAAATAATTGACAGAATTTATTAATGTTATCTAATTAAAACCACACTTGGAGCGAGCAGTCATCAGGTTAATTAAAATTCAATTACATTCAAACTCTATTATACAAAGCTCCATCACAAACACATTAAAAGCAATCATTTGAAATTGCAATAAAATAACAATGGTAAGGATCAATTTCATTAAATTTTAAATTAGACTTTTAAATATATGCAAAAATAAAAAAGTTCGTGTTATATATTTAGTGTTTGCTCCATATTCCTTTCATACATTTCTATGTCTGGTTTCTGGTCCTATTGCATAATTCGCTTTGTCCTGCCTCTTTATAAATTATTTTTGCAAGTATTTTTTCTCCGTTCAGCATGTTACTTCAATTTCGTATGCACTGCTTTTTCAATTTATTTATTCTGCTACATTTTTACATGTTTAATTCTGCAAAGGCAGTTTTTGACCCAAATTTGTTTGACTATCTCGGGGAAGCCAGCAAAGCAAGGGTTGGTTTCAGTCCTTCCCAAGATGGGTGATACAGCCCCTCGCCCTAGGATGGTGGAAGTTTCTAAGGGGGCAATAAAGATGGTGGTGGGGAGCACTTGGTAGCAAAGGGACAGTTGAGGGATTATCAGCTTAATTTAGGAAATGAATTACTTATTTGATCTTCAGTGCCTTATAATTGATTACAATGATCATGTAATCATCTCATCTCTTGCTAACCCACCATTCCCTTAGGCTTTGCTTGACATCCATTATGTTGATGAAAAGCAATATGTCACTTCTGTATATGGCATATGATGAGAAACCTAGTCTGAAGAAGTCATATTATTTCTGGGACCAGCCCACACATTATTGCCATTCACTACTGTAGTGCAGTGTTAGCTAGTATAATTCCCATACTCTAATCACACAGTGATGAAACTTCTGTGAATCAGGGTATGGTGTTCAATGGGGTAAAGTTCAGTATCTGCCCTTTCAAATGGTTCTGACCGCACTTCTCTAGCCCGTGACCCAACCGAGATATTGCTGTCCCACTGAACGTACCTTCAGGCAGGGAGTCAGGTTTTGCCTAAGCTGTGATGATGACATAACTTTCCCCCTTATTGAGCACAGCACTTGAGATTGGACTTAAATAGTAGGCAATAAACTGTGGTTGTTAATCCATAACGAAAATGTCACAAGCAGACCAAATGACAGTATATTGCGGTGGATCTGAAATATGGATTTATACCAAACATCAGCAACCTATGTGTCTGTTGTGTGAAAACCTTTTTCACAAATGAGGCAATGAAACTGTCTAGACGCCTTAAACATTTGAAGAGAATACACTCTGATAAAGCAAACTAGAACTTTGCAGGCATTTTGTGAAAACTTTCAGAAACAGAAAACACTTTAAAACCCGTATCAAGGAGTACGGGAGGTGTATCCTTTTGGGTTAGCCAGTGAAACTGGCAGAAGCTGAACACTGCATTCACAATGTCCATAGGATTGACTTCAAAAGCACAAAACCACCATGCTGTGCAAACAGCTTTTGGGACCATCTGGTAAAGGAAGTCATTGAGACAATGGAATCCTGATTGGATGAATACTAACCAATCAGGAGGGACAGACAAGGGGGTATAAATATTACTGGACTAGACTTGCCCAGGCATCATCCCTGAAGAAGATGGCTGAGTTTGTCATTGAAATGTCAGTTAAAATCGATACCTGTACCCGGCTGGAAGCCTGAGAAGAGTTTATTCATCATATATGCCAGGAAAGCACTAGATCCATTTTCACATTAAAAAATGTTTGCCAACATTCAGAACAAAACTATGATGCTTTGTGTGCTTCATACAACATTTCATTGTTCATTGTTAAATATGGAAAGCCCCATACAATTGGAGAAGAACTGATTCTGCCAGCAGTAAGGGAGGTTCAGAGTACAGTTTTGCATAAGTCATCAGACCAAACAATTCAGGCACTTCTGCTCAGTGACAGCTCTGTTCAAAGACAAATAGATGAAATGTCTGAGAATATGGAAGACATATTGTGCAACATACTTAGGACAACAGGATTTGCTATGCAGTGGATGAGTCAAATTTGGGGAAGCAACAAATCTGCTTCTTGATTATGATTGCTTCATAAAGCATGAAAGCATGATTCAAGAGTTGTTATTTGCAAGGACACTAGAAGTAAATACAAAGGAAGAGTCAAAATGTCAGGTTGTCAAGCATTTTTTCAAAGAGAGGGGCATTCTGCTCACCAAAAATCTTGCTTGTGCATTGTTTTGAAACTTCTTTTAAAGCAATGAAACAGACTGGAAATGATTGAACGTGGGGATCTGAGACTCCTTCTGAGTGACATTCAGCCTGATGTTCAGAAGCTGATATCACTGCAACAAGCCTGTTCATCTCATTGAAGGGTGTAAAAGCAATGATGTAGTGAATAGTTGAATTACTAATGTATGCTCTAAAATTGCTGATGAAAATTGTTTTTACTGTAATTAAATAAATACATTTTATTTATAGATTTGAATATATATTATTTACACTTATTTGTCAATGCTTTGAATTTGCAGTTCTTATTTTCTTTCACTGTACATCAAAAATCAAAATTCATTCTAGTTTTTAATGTAATGGACAGAAAGGGAAAGGGGGTGTTGGAGATATGGTCAAGGAGCCAAGGGGTCTGTAAACCAAAAAAGTCTGGGAACCACAAGTTTACAAGGAGGCAAAGATGTTGACACCCACGGACTTGACAATGTTCACTCTTTCCACTGCTGATCCCTCAATAAGGACTGGTATGTGTTCCCTCGACTTCCCCTTCTTAAAGTCCATAATCAATTCCTTGGTCTTACTGATGTTGCGTGCAAAGTTGCTTCTTTGGGAAGAAATATGTTCCAAACTAGACCATAAGACATAGGAGCAAAATTAGGCCATTTGGCCCATTGAGTCTGATCCACCATTCAATCATGGCTGGTCCTTTTTTCTCCTCCTTAGCCCCACTCCCTGACCTTCTCCCCATAACCTTTGATGCTGTGTCCAATCAAGAATCTATCAAGCTCTGCCTTAAATACACCCAACAACCCAGCCTCCACAATGGCCTGAGTAATAAATTCCACAAATTCACCACCTTCTGGCTAAAGAAATTTCTCCACATCTCTGTTTTAAATGGATGCCCTTCTATCCTGAGGCTATGACCTCTTGTCCTAGACTCCCCCACCATGGGAAACATCCTTTCCACTTCTACTCTGTCTAAGCTTTTCAACATTCAAAAGGTTTTTATGAGGTTCCTCCCTCGTCCTTCTAAATTCCAGTGAGTACAGACCCAGAGCTATCAAACATTCCTTGTATAATATTCATTCCCAGAATCATCCTTGTGAACCTCCTCTGAACTCTCTCCAATGCTAGTACATCTTTCCCTACATAAGGAGCCCAAAACCATTCACAATACTCAAGGTGAAGACTCACCAGTGCCTTGTAAAGCCTCAGCATCACATCGTTGCTCTTGTATTCTAGACCTCTTGAGATGAATGCTAACATTGCATTTGCCTTCCTCACCACTGACTCTACCTGCAAGCTAACCGTGAAGGAGTTCTGCACAAGCACTCCCAACTCCTTTTGTATCTCAGATTTTTGGATTTTCAGCACATTTACTTCTACTACCAAAGTGCAGGACCGTGCATTTTCCAACATTGTATTTCATTTGCCACTTTCTTGCCCATTCTCCTAATCTGTCCAAGTCTTTCTGCAGCCTACCTGTTTCCTCAACACTACCTGCCCGTCCACCATCATTGTCACTTTTCCACACATGTAATATGTTCTATCACCCTTCTTAGACATTCACCAACCAACACACACAAAATGCTGGAGGAACTCAGCAGGCCCTATGCAGCATTTATGGAAAAGAGTACAGTCGACATTTCAGACTGAGACCCTTCATCAGGAGTGGAAGAAAAGATGAGGAGTCAGAGTAAGAAATTGAGGGGTGGGGGGAGGAAGAACCACAAGGTGATAGGTGAAACCAGGAGGGAAGGGGAGGGGTGAAGTAAAGAACTGGGAAGTAGAATGGTGAAAGAGATACAGGGCTGGAGAAGTGGGAATCTGATTAGTGAGGACAGAAGGCCATGGAAGAAAGACAAGGGGGAAAAGTACCAGAGGGAGGTGATAGGGAGGTAAAGACATAAGTTGAGAGAGGGAAATGGGAATGACGAATAGTGAAGGGGGGGGGGGGGGGATTACCGAAAATTCGAGAAATCGATATTCATGATATCACGTTGGAGGCTACCCAAATGTTCTTCCAACCTGAGGGTGTCCTTATCATGACAGTAGAGGAGGCCATGGATGGACATATCAGAATGGGAATGGGAAGTGGAATTAAAATGGGTGGCCACTGGGAAATCCCGCTTTTTCTGGTGGACGGAGCACAGGTGCATGGCAAAGTAGTCTCCCAATCTGTGTCAGGTCTCACCGATATACAGGAGGCCACACCGGCAGCACCGAATACAGTACATGACCCCAACAGACTCACAGGTGAAGTGTTGGCTCACCTGGAAGGACTGTTTGGGGCCCTGAATGGTAGTGAGGGAGAAGGTGTAGGGGCAGGTGTTGCATTTGCTCCAGTTGCGAGGATAAGTGCCAGGAGGGAGACCAGTGAGGAGAGACGAATGGGCAAGGGAGTCATGTAGGGAGCGATGCCTGCAGAAGACAGGAGGTGGAGGACAGGGAAAGATGTGACTGGTGGTGGAATCCTGCTGGAGATGGCAGAAGTTATGGAGAATTATGTGCTGGACACGGATGCTGGTGGGGTGGTAGGTGAGGACAAGAGGGTGGACAGAGATGGGCTGACCACAGATGTGTGCAAAAAGGAAGAGATGCAGTTGAGGGCAGCAGTGATGGTGGAGGAAGGGAAGCCCCTTTCATTGAAGAAGGACGACATCTCCTTACTTCTGGAATGAAAAGCCTCATCCTGAGGGCATACATAGATTCACCAGCTTTTCTGGTCCATTGTTGCTACTTCACCACTTAACATCACATTTTGCTGCAATCTTCTCTGCTTGCACTAAAGTTTTCTTCCCTCAAATCATTTTTTTTTGGAATGTGGACGTTAGTGGTAAGACAAGCATTTATTGACCGATGATTAGGCAGCATCAATCGACAGTTCTTGAGTTGTTGCAGTCATGTTGGGTTATAACTGGATGGCTTTCTAGTTCACTTCAGAAGGAAATCAGTCATAGTAACTACCCCCTCCAATGGAACTACAATAATTGCTATTTTACCTCTTCTCTTCCACAGACAAGGATCCTAGGCACATCTTCCATGAGAACAAATCATCCACAACTGTGGAGACTGGAGTCACAAATATTATAGCCTAGTAAGAAGACAAGTATTCTACTCTTAAGGATGTCTGGAAATAGATGTTTGCTTTTTACAACAGTCTGGCAGTTTCATGGCCACTAAAGATAGTAGGACATTTAAAAATCACTGAATATTAAGTCTACTGCTTCTATTCCAGTAACTTAACTGCTTCACCTTCATTATACCTCCTGGCACCTTTCCTTCACTTCTTATCTCAGGAGGTAAGCAAACATGCACTATACACAAAAAAGACAGTTGACTCCTGCTTTTACCTGAATTATGCTTCCTCATACTTAAATTTTAAAAAGGTACTTCATTCTATTCCTTCAGTTTCTGTCTCCATTTCATCTGTTCTGACAAGGTCACCTTCTGTGAATGTGCAAGCAACATCCCTTCTGTCATCTTTAACCATGGGTTCTCCTCTATCATAGTTGATGGGGTCTTCAACGGTCCATTTAATTTCCTGTTTTCCTGCTTTCATTTCTTTTCTTACTTCACTTTCCACTCTATTGGACTTCACACTCACTGGACAACTTTCAATGCTACTCAGAACCATATATTGTCTTCTCTTCCTCTTTCAACATTCTGAAGAGACCATAATTTCTGAGATTCACATGCTCAACTTTTCTATCTCTAGTAATAGCCATGTCTCATGTGCAGCAGCTACTTACAAATCTTTAGGAACTGTCTCTTTTACCTCCTCCTTTTTCCCATCTAATGCCCTTAGTATGCCTTCTCCACACCTTTCAATTTCCTTGAGATTGTGTTGACATCTTTTGGATCAGGGTAGGTGTCAGAGGTCATAATAGAATTGTGGTGGCAAATTAACAATCACTGGAAATTCAAGATAACATTTGTGGACTGAATAGATGTGTTCCAATCTGTGCTGACCTCGATATTGAGAGGAAGCCTCACAGCGAACTGTAACTTTTATCCCAAATCCAGGTCAACAAAACATAGATTTTCAAAAAAGACACCAATACCAATCACACAGCAAGTCACCTTTCTCCAGTCAAATAAAGGCAAACACCCTCCATGACCATCTTTGATCTATTGCTGCGCCAAATTCATATCCTAGCTGTCAATGCCCCGTTACGTCTTGAGCTTCAACCTCCTTAAAATGCCTGTTTTGTGGCAACTCATTCAAAAGTTTCATGTTCATTACCTTTTGTCGTTCCCGAGGACCCAAGTGGGAAATGATTTTTGCTCTCCACAGCTGCTCTCCAAACTGAGTATTTCCAACATTTCTTATTTCTACTTTAATATTTCTGAGGCTATTTTAGCACTCTAGTATCAGTTTGTCAAAAGCTTTGCTTAGTGCAACCCATTGCCAAATGGCTTCACTGAATGATGATCCAAAACTTCCCCATAAAGTTCTTTGGACATCTGTATTGGATGGGAGATGGGAGGCTTGTTTTTTCTCTGGACCTAACTATCCAGCTGCCCATCAATCACCTGGGTCACTACAAACATTATAATGAAGCCTGGGGCATGTGAACAGAATTACAATTGAACTATTTCATAAGGTTTCCATATTTCTACAAAATCAGGATGGGTAAGCTGTAAAATTGCCAAATATTCCCAGTGTCTATATGCTTTCCATGTTTTATTTCACATTTCCCAATTGAGTATGGTCCACATAACATGAGGGCTAAGGGTAACTCTAGGTAATTCCTAAAATAAGTACATGTTCGGCATAGCATTGTGGGCCGAAGGGCCTGTATTGTGCTGTAGGTTTTCTATGTTTCTCTGTTTATATTCAGCCATCTGTTAGCTCTGAGCAATCCTATTAATCCCATTCCCCCACATGTTTTTCCTGTAACCTAACCTCTCTCGAATGTCCAGGATCTCCCTCAAATTCACTGGCCACCCACCAAATCAATTGGTTACTATTAAGTATCCCAACCTACATCTCTGGGATACAGGAGGAAAGCAGAGTGGGAAACCCATGTGGTCACAAGGTGAAGGTGAAAATCCACACCAATACCAACTTTTGCACCATTACATCTCCCTGTCTTTCACAGTTCAAAAAAATCTCACCGGTCCTGGCTGTTACCAAACCAAGATGTGCAAGATGGATCATTTCCTGACTTGAGCTGAGTTGGTCTGAGGTGCAACAGAAATTGACACAGCATTTGATCTTGCTATCCAAGTGTTTTGAAGTGCCAGCCAGTTGTACAATCATTGGAGCACCTTCAATTATGTGA
Organism: Hemitrygon akajei; assembly: GCF_048418815.1. Taxonomy (NCBI): domain Eukaryota; kingdom Metazoa; phylum Chordata; class Chondrichthyes; order Myliobatiformes; family Dasyatidae; genus Hemitrygon; species Hemitrygon akajei. The sequence continues at coordinate 25,504,911 of NC_133149.1, forward strand.
TGTGCTTTGTATTAGTGGTGATTGACGGGAAGATTTAACTTTCGATGTCCATTACTTCTCCAAGTAAATCTGCTGCACCTGATTTTCCTGTGATGCCCTTTCTAGGTTTGAATCAATTTAATTTCTGAGTCCAGACAGATTCAACAACATAGGAAGTGCTGAAGGTTTCAGGTCAGGCTACATCTGTAGAAAGAGAAAACGAGTTAATACTTCAAGTCAGAGATCCTTCTTCAGAAATACATTTGCAGACCGATGGCGAAGGACTGTTAAGTCATCCAATTATTGCTGTTGATACTAGCTATTAATGAGCTGGAGTCTACTGCAAAATAATGATCTCTGCAGGTATTTTGTATGTTTGGAGAGCTATAGTATATAGATCTTTCCTAATTTCTTGAAACTAATTTTAAAAAAGGAGAGTTTGTGTGCACTTTGAGAAAAGATAGCTTTGAGCTGAAGGGAACTGCTGATCCCATTGAAGAAGCAGAATTGCCACTGAGAAGACAGTTTGAGCATTCCAATCCAGGAAATTTGCAACTCCCATTTGTAACTTTTCCAAAGTCAATAGCTGGGTTCAGCACCCTTGGCCAAAGAGACAGCGATCTTAGAATATCTTACAATATTGTATTGTATAAATGACAAAGGATGAAAACAGTATTCTTCTGAAAGAATGGCACAACTTCAAGTATATTTTGAATTCACAACATTTTGGGTAGTCAAAAGCACCTCACACATAGAAACTACAGTAAGAAGCAAGCCCTTCTGCCCACCTTGTCCATGCTGAACCATTGTTCTGCCTAGTCCCATCAACCTGCACCTGACCATTGTACTCCATACTACTTCTATTCATGTACTTATTCAAATTCCTCTTAAATCTTGCAATCAAACCCGCATCCATCACTTCCACTGACAGCTCATTCCACACTTTCACCACCCTCTGAGTGAAGAAGTTTCCCTCAGGTTGCCCTTAAATATTTCACCTTTCACAATTAACCCATAACCTCTAGTTCTAGTCTCACCCAACCTCAGTGGAAAAAGCCTGCTTGCATTTACCCCTCATAATTTTGTATACCTCTATCAAATCTCCCCTCATTCTTCTACATTCCAGGGAATAAAGTCCCTAACCTATTCAACCTTTCCCTATAACTCAAGTCCTCAAGTGCCAGCAACATCCTAGAAATTTTCTCTGTACTCTTTCAATTTTATTGATATCCTTCCAGTAGGTGGGTGCCCAAAACTGCACATAATACTCTAAATTTTGCTTCACCAATGTCTTATGCGATTTCAACATAACATCCCAACTCCTTACCTCAGTGCTTTGATTTATGAAGGCCAATGTGCCAAAAACTGTCCTTTCGGTCATAAGTAACTGTGACACTAACTTAAAAGAATTATGGATTTGTATTCCCAGATCTGGTCACCTCACTACAGGAAGGATGTGGAAACTATAGAAAGGGTGCAGAGGAGAATTACAAGGATGTTGCCTGGATTGGGGAGCATACCTTATGAGAATAGGCTGAGTGAACACGGCCTTTTCCACTTGGAGCGACGGAGGATGAGAGGTGACCTGATAGAGGTGTATAAGATTATGAAAGGCATTGATCGTGTGGATAGTCAGAGGCTTTTTCCCAGGGCCAAAATGATTGCCACAAGAGGACACAGGTTTAAGGCGCTGGGGAGTAGGTACAGAGGGGATGTCAGGGCTAAGTTTTTTTACGCAGAGAGTGGTGAGTGCATGGAATGGGCTGCCAGCAACAGTGGTGGAGGTGGATACGATAGGGTCTTTTAAGAGAGTTTTGGATAGGTACATGGAGCTTAGAAAAATAGAGGGCTATAGGTAAGCCTAGTTATTTCTAAAGTAGGGACATGTTCGGCACAATTTTGTGGGCCAAAGGGCCTGTATTGTGCTGTAGGTTTTCTATGTTTCTATCTCTGTCCTACTGCACTCCTCAGTGCGATACCTCTCACCATGTAAGTCCTACCCTGGTTTGTCTTCCTAAAGTGCAACATTTCACACTTGTCTGCATTAAATTCCATCCAAAATATAAAAAGGTTGTTTAAAATGAGAAAAAGTCAACATGATTTGAGAGGAACCTGTATATTTCAAAAACAAAGGAGAAGAATAATTGTAAAAAATCATTGTATTTCAGTCTGAGGGGTGAATCTATGGAACAGTTGTAGTAAGAATTTAAAAACATGCACTACACTTAACAAGTTCAAAAAATTATTTAAAAAATTATTTAATGAACAAATATAAAGTGCATGACTTAAAATGAATGGAAGTAATGTAAATAAATGGTATTTGGAATTGGATTTTGTGTTAAAAGATTATGAATTTTTTTGTTTTTGATGTGATGATTGACGCCAAATATGTTGTTGTATAAGTAAGAGGTGTAGGCGTAATAAGTTGTAGCTTCAGCTTACACCCTTTTGGTCTGTTTTTAAAGAATATCTATGTTTTTTGTTGTAATTTTGTCATATGAAATCATCATTATGAGATCATCATTATAAATGATGCTTTTTGCTATGTTTGTACTGACCAAAATAAATTGATTTCATTCATTCATTCATAAATTCCATCTGCCAATTTTTAAGCTCATTTCTGCAGCTGGTCCAAACCCTGCTGCAAGCTTTGATCATCTCCCTCACCGTCCACAATCTTGGTGTCATCTGCAAACTTGCTGATCCAGTTTATTACATTATCATCCAGATCATTGATATAGATCACAAACAACAATAGGCCCAGCACCGAACCCTGTGGAACACCAGTATACAGAGAGCCAACCATCTACTACCACTCTCTGGCTTCTCCCGTTTTCAAAGTTGAATCCAAATTACTACCTCAATGCCAAGCTACTGAACCATCTTGACCAGCCTCTGCTCCAGGACCTTGTCAAAGGCCTTGCTAAAGTCTATGTCAACAACATCCACTGCCTTTCCTTCATTACCATGCCTAGTAACCTCCTTGAGACACTTTACAAGCTTGGTTAAACATGACCTACCACAAACAATGTCATGCCAACTATTCCTAATCAAGAAAAAATTCCTATCCAGAAAAATTGAAGATTCAAGTTTATTTGTCACATGTACATTGAAATATACAGTGTACCCAAGGGTGTGCTGGGAGCAGCCCACAATTGTCACCACACGTTCTGGTGGCAACACAACATGCCCATAATGTGTGGATGAACAACACAGAACACAAGAAGCAACTAACAACAACAGCAAAAACAAGCCATGTTCCTCTCTCCCACTCATGAATACACACAGTATTCCATCCTCAGGACAGGCTTCCAAGACCAGTCTCTAGCAGACACGGACCCAGGCCTGCAGACACCTAGCTTTGATCTCTTCAGCGGACTCACAGAATCGGCTGTGGCCAAAGGGCCTCGATTTCTGATTCATCCTTGGGCCTCAATCTTTGGCATGCCCATCACCAAGCAACAAGCCTTGAAATCTGGAATCACCAATTGTGGGAACCTGAACACTGGGCCTCCAGTCTCACTGATCCCCAAATCCAGGGGTCATCGAAACTCATTCCTTCTGTCCGTACGGAACTCCAACTCTGGAAACCACTGACAACTCATTGATTTGGGGGACCCTCGCCCACTCTCTGCTGGTTCAGCATCCAAACCATGGATGTCCCACATTCACATTGCAGAGACCTAGACTTTGGCCTGACCTCTAATTCCCCCACATCCCTGTTCAGAAAGCCCTAACCTGGCCCCTAACTCCCCTCTCTGTCCCCAAACCTATCCTTACAAACAAAAAAAAGCAATTAAAATTCAACAATTAAACAATTAAAATTCAACTAAGTCCAAGTTGTGACTCAATGGAGATTGCAGCTCAGTGCCATCTTGGATAACAAATATTTCTATATCCCATTCCTTAGAATATCTTTGACTGACTTACCAAATACAGGTGTCAGGCTGACCAGCCTATATTTTCCCAGTTTATTCTTAGAGCCTTCCTTAAACAAGGAACAATATTAGTTATCCTCCAATCCCCCAGCACCCCACCTGTCGTTAAGGATGTTTTAAATACCTCTGCTAGGCCCCTTATCTACCCAAATTTGCCTCAAGAGAGTACACACCTCCTCCCCTGTAATCTGGATGCGGTCCATGACCTCACTATTTGTATGCTTCAGTTAGATAGACTCTGTGTCCATCACCAGAGTAAATATGATCTTCTCCCTTCTCTTTCGGCTCCATGCATAGATGATCATGCTGATCTTCAAGAGGACTAATTTTGCTCCTTGCTATGCTTTTGCTTGTAATTTATCTGTAGAAGCCCTTGGGATTCTCCTTCACTTTGTCTACCAGAGCAACCTCCTGCCTTCATTTAGCTTTCCTGGTTTCTCTCTTTTCCCTTTTATTTCCTTCCTCCATGTGAAGAATGCACAGAGACATCATTATTTGAGGCTTTAAAATGGCACAACCCACAGCTATTCCACGAATGGAGGAATTATAATTACATTCAATAATTTTGAACTACCATGAAAATCCTTGTCTTTCCAACAGAGATCTAACTGCATAGATGTGGCGAGGAGTTAAGCACTTACTGACACAGCCTTCAAGTTAACAAATGTATGTTTTTACCTCAGGTATGCAGTGAACACAACTCCTACTTCTCCATATTAGCCAAGATCCCCTGCCTGAGCCCATCCCATCTGCCAGCATTTAATCTGTCTCCTTCTCTTCTTGCTGCTACCATTGGTCAGGGGAGGTGCAGGAGTCTTGGGTTCCATGCCACCAAGTTCTGGATCAATTGTTGCCCTGCAGCCATTGGGCTCCTGGACTGGTTTCACTTGCCTTAGCACTGAACTGACCCCGCAGAATGTGGACTCACTTTTAGGGATTCTGCAACTTGTGTTCTCAGTATTACTTGTTTACTTTCTTTTATTATTTGCATTACTTGTCTTTTTTTACACATCAAATATTTGTCAGTCTTTGCTTTTTTGCAAATTCTGTTGTATTTCTTTGTTTTCCTGAGGGTGCCTGCAAGAAGATGAATCTCAAGGTTGTATATGGTATTCATACTTTGATAATAAATTTACTTTGCACTTTGAACTTTTAAATGTCTTCTGAATTGCAGCATTGATTAACTTCCACTCTAGTCTTTGTATAATGGAGCAGCTCTCTAGTCCCTATCCAATTTTTGAAGGCTGCTGTGACCTGATAATTGACTCTTTGAGCACACTCACCATTGAATCTCCTGTGAGCTCCACTGAAGTTGTCACATTCCAAGAACTACTCTGAAGCAGAAATTTTATTGGTACCAAAAGGAATGTCTGGTCACAAAAGGTAATTAAGAAGTGTCCTACTCAAGTGTGGAGTCAGCCACACTAGCCACATGCTGCAACCAATTTAGCTGAGTGTGGTTTCAGGGTTATTTTCTACTTCAGCTGAATTTAATTAAATGTCTTACAATTGCCACATAAAAAAAAATGGAAGAATTTATTCATAGCTTACCTAATTAAAAATCTCATCTGCATTGAGCAATGTTCAGATTAATTGAAACAAAATTTAAATTTGTAATCCTGTGATCTAAAGCTACATTAATGTAATATTACAGAAATGTAGACTGTACAAAGTATGGTTACATTCACCATTTATTCTTTAAACATTAGCTTGAAAATAGTTGTACAGTTAGGTACTATTTAGTTATGCTACCTCACAATCTACGTTTGCTTCTGACCTCTGCTGCTGACGGAGTAGATTTTGTACATTTTCACTTTGGCTGCACGGACCTCCTCCCTGGATATTTTCCAGTTTCCTCCCATATTCTGAAGACATGTGGGTTAATTGGCCACTGTAAATCATTCTTAGCAGCAGTGAAAGGAGAATCATTGGGAAGTTGACATACATGTGAGAAGGAATAGACTACAGAGAAATAAGGAGACAAATGTGTTGTGTATTTAATATTTGAGTAATCTTGTGTGTGTGTATATATACACACACACACACACACACACACAAGATTACCTATATATACAATATATACAAGATTATATATATATAGATAGATAGATAGATAGATATATGTGTATATTTTGTTTGATTAAGCATTCTTGTTTGTTTAAATAATTCATTATAAGGTATATCTAAAAAATGAGTTAATTGCCTATGTCTTCACTCTACCACGTAATACACATTAAAGTAAATTCTCAGTCTCCCGTGTCTTCTTTTGAATTAGTTTGATGTTTTGAAGATACAAAGCATGACAAAATGGGGGTGATAGGAAAATTTATGTGTCAGGATAGTGCTCGTGGGCTGAATGGCTTCATCATGTGAAGAGGACTAGGAAGAAATATAAAGAATTGTCTTTCTGTCCATAGCTTTTCCACTTGTGAGCATTTGCCTTTAGACTGTTCACACTCAGTAAACTTGGTAGGGATTCTTTGTAAACTGAATCATAGCCCATTTGCCTGATGGCAAATATCTGATCAGGTTTTGGAGAAAGGTCACATCTGTATTTGAGGATAGATGAACATTAACAACATTGTGCACCCAAAGGCTCATTGGTTCTGCCTTATTTAGCACTGTTTGTTCACCATGCCAATTTGAATTCATGAAGTCATACAGCATGGAAACAGACCTTTCAGTCCATTGATTCCATGTTAACCATCAAGCACCCATTAAACTCTGTAATTACAGTTATCAAGTATCTTACTCATCTGCAAGTTAATTTCAAGAAATAACTGCACCTTTTGCAGCAGTCAAAATAACCACAAAGGCAAATATAGTCATCAATTAATATTCAACAAAATCATACCAACAATAATATTAAAGATCAGAAATTCAATTTCATTAATCACTGAAGGATAAATAAACTCTAGTAATTCACCAGAATTTCTTTATTTTATTTATTATGCACAGAATCATTCCATCCACATTAAACTGATAGTTCAGACCAGGTCATACCCTCATTTTGTAATCATGTATAAAATTTATAGATACAGATTTCTCGTGAGCTTTTGTATTGTCTATTGTAAGTAGCATCCATTTACCATGATGCTGGACATTTGTAACTTGCGGAAATGGACGTGCAACAGCTTATCTCTCTGGTCAGATTCAAGAATTGTCAATAAGATGCACAAGATTTTTGATATGTTTGTTTGCTGGATGTGCTAAATTGGTTCCAGTTTTGTAACACTCCAATGTTTGCTTTCTTGTTCCATCAATTACTCAGTCTACTATATCTGTATGGATTTCAGCACATGTATAGTTAGCAATAAGTTTGCATATTGTTAATTCATGTGTAGTATCTCCTAGCTACGTACATATACATTGAGAAGGTGAATGTGCCACATTTCAAAAAGTTAAGGCATGTTTCTAGTAAACAGTGGAATTAAAAAAACTGCTCCAATGAAGTTGCAATTTGGAAAGGAGACAGATAATTGAAGGATGTTAGGAAGGTAAATGGGGTAAATGGGGCACAAATAAGCAGATTAATGAGTGGCATGAATAAATTAACAATTAAAAAAGGAAGTCCATATAGGATGGTGGAAGAAATTAAACAACTGCTCCTTTAGATGAAGAATGATCAATAGTGACTCCCCTGATTCTCTGTTTATTCCATATGTTCAGTTGCCAGAACAATATTAGGGATGTAAGTTATTTGGTCCATCCAGTCGATGCTGGTATTAATGCTTCTCTGAAGTATCTTGCCATCTTTACTTATCTAAATTTTTGGAGTAACCTTTTATTCCCTTCTCACTCAACCTCCTCTTGAATGCATCAATGTTCTTCACTTTCTGTGGGAGTGATTTCCAGTTTCTCACCACTCTCTGGATATAAAATGATATTCTGAATTCCATTATATTGTTGGTTGTTGTTTTTTTCCTCTTTCCACAAGTGGAAATGTTCTGCCTGCATCCACTCTATCAAAACCGTTCATCATTTTAAAGACCCACAGTCTTCTATTATTAAGTGAAAAAAATGAACTCTCTTCATGCTTCCCTGATTTGTATACCTTCATGTTTCTGCATCGTCTCCAATGCCACCTCATCTTGTTAACAACATGATCACTAGAACTGTATACAGAACAGTTGTAAATGGAGAAGTTTGATACAAGATTAGCATTACTTCCATACAATTACATTGCTCACAACAAATCTTAGTGAATGGGTAGCTGTATTTATGACCTTGCTAATCAGTGCTATAACTTCTAGTGATTGGTGTATTTATTTTCTGAGATCCCATTAGTTCTTCTTTCTCAGCTAGAACTCTATCTTCTAAGCAATAAGTGAATATGAAAATATTTTTATTTCACTTACGTCTTAATAATGAAGTCGATCCTGTGAGGATTTGCTGCAGAAATATGAGTTTCACTTATACTGAGAATGCAACATTGTCAACTGCTCTTAAAGTTATTTTTCTTATTTTATTTTATTGTTTATACTGCTAAATCTCTGCTGTTTCATTATTTCTATTATCCAATATTTCTTCCTGAAAGGAAAGGCGAAATAACACATGACAAGTTCAAAGCCACATGAGGACTTCCATTCCCCTCAACATAAACCAAAGTGCATCCATGTTAAATTGGGCAATAGGGGGTTCAGCAAATTCAGATTCACTAGAGACATTTTCCAAAGCTAAGTCTTCTGCTACAAACAGGCAATAATCTCTGTATAAAGACACAGATAGGGGCTATTAAACCTACAAGCACATTTCAGCTACTATGAATTTGGGGCTAATTCCTTTTGTCACTGGGAATATTGTGATGAACACCCATTTAGCATTACATAGATTTAGGAATCAAATAACTTCATGTTCTGTTCATGTTCAAATAACCTCATTATATTTACCTATAGTATGTTCTGCTTGACCATAAAGTGCTTTGGATACCCTGATGAGACAAATAGAATATATAAGTACAAGCTTCTGTCTAAATCCAGAGTTTCTATTTTCTCATAGCCTAGACCATTAAGTAAAATTACTTGTTGATCACCCCTGTGTTCCTCCCTTTAAGAATAAACTCAGATCAGATTTCAGTGTGCATATTCACAACGTGCGGTACATAATGCAAAATGAGGCAGTGGGGAAATATCATAACATTAGACATAATTTTCCAACTGTAAAGGAACATGCTCTTGATTTATTTCTCTGCAATAGCGATGGGTCTTCTACACATTCTTTATCTACTTGCATAAATATTTATATTATACTTTATCGTCATAAATGTCCCAAAACACTTCACAAGAGGAAGCCTAAGACACACACCAAGAGCTAGGGGAGAAGTGATTGTAAGTCTAACCAAAAGAAGAGGCATTTAAGGAACATTTTGGGGTAGCAAAGTGATAGAGCAAGTAGAGGTGCTGCCTCAAAACTTCAATGACGCAGGTTCAGTCCTGATCTCAGGTGTTCTTCATCTGGAGTTTGCGCATTCTCCCTGTGATCAAGTGTTTCTCTGTTGCTCCTGTTTCCTTCCACATCTCACTGTAAATTGGTCCCAGTGTGGTAGGTGAATGGTAGAACTTGGAGGGAGCTGAGGGAATCTTGAGAGTATAAACTAGAATTAGTGTAATTAGATGCTTGATGGTTGGCTGAAAAGCCTATCTGTGTGCTATATGACTAAGGGAAGAATAAAGGTTTGAAATAGAGATACTTAGTGTGAGAATTATAGACCCAAGAATAAGTATGGTCGGGGTGATAGGGGTGGCTTGGGCACAAAAATTAGAATGCACATAAATCACTTTGAAGTATTTGTCCTATATCAGTATTTTTCTTATATTCAACCTCTTTGCCCTTCTCATTAAATTTTGATGTATTACTTGATATAATTTGCATTTTCAATTCTGATTCTGAAGTAAAATGTAGCCTCAACCTATATGTAGGTGGTTCTATAAATGTCGCACAAACATCTTAAATATTAATAAAACCAAGAAAACCATCTTGTTGTATTGTTAAAAATTTCTTAAATTAATTACTTTCAAACTAAAATCAGTTTAAAAGCATGTCATACAAAATCCAGGCATGATAGCCAGGATCCCCTAAAGCAGAGCTTCAAAACTAAATTACTCAATTCAGCATATTATCATTTGTACATCTCTCTCTTTGTAATCATTTCAACATGAAAATGTGCCTAAATTTCTTTACAATTATACTTTTGGATGAAGTCCACTGGGCATTATGTGAAAACTTTAAATAATCAGTGAATTGAAAAGAAATGCAAGTTGCAATGTGAATCAATGTTCGACTCTCCGTATATAATAAAGGATATAGTATCACTGAAGAAGATATAAGAGTACGTTCTGGGAATATAAGAAATGGGAGAAGAATATGTAAGAATTCAGATAAGTAACACTACTTTTTCCACTACTATACAAGAGAAAATCCAAGTTTCCTAGAGTGCAGTGTGATAACATTGGTTTTGGATGGAGCCACAGGTTTCCAAGTATTTGCTGTCATCTATCACACTTATGTGGATGGACCTATCTTATTACTAGATGGCATGCAATACCATTATGATAATAGAAATTGAATGATACTAATGCAAAAGGCATCTGCCTTTGGACATCACAACCTACGCTATTGATTTTTATTTTTGTAAAATGCCTTGTTATTGAAGTTGTGCTATTTAAAAGGAGTTTCTATGAGCAGTCCCAGTTCCAGAATGAGCACCCTACTCTGTTAAGTTGTCTTTAGCTTTATTGCTTACTTGATTTTCCAACATTCTTATCCACTTCCTCTTTGAAAATCTCTCCTTGGGTAAATTGATTCTCCCAAGCTCAAATCTCTGTCCCTGAACTCAAAGCCAATCACCGAGAACGCTCACTTGTCAATTACATTCACCTCAGCCACCAATCACTAAACGCAAGTCCTATCTTGTTCCAGACACCCACTCACACTTCCCATTAGCCAATCTGATCCATTGACTCACCAGCCACAGCAGACCAATTGCATGCTTCTTCACAATGAAGCAGGTAGCTGACTCTCAATCTGCTCCATGTTTTCTGTCCATAATCCACACCCATTGCTGGACCTTTCTCTCTTTGACCACCTCAATCAGATTTTACCTGAAATTCCTTACATGTTCTGTACTGACGTAACAACTAAAGTAAAAATTTTCCTTTCTTAAGACAAATTGACTGTCACTCTGATGCAACTAGACCTGAATGTTTGCAGGATTTTCTGTTTTTATTTTAGACTTACAGCATCCACAAGTTTATTTTGATTTTCAATCAGTTTTATTCAACACAATACGTGTGGAAAACTTGGTGAGAGGATACTACTTTGTTGTTTATGCAGAGGCTCTGGAGGTACAGTAACTCACCTGAAAACTGTTTTATTTTAAATTTTAATTTATTTTATTGTCATCACTGGCAAGAACAGCTTTTATTGTCCATCTCGAATTGTCCTTGAGAGGTTGATAGTGAGCCAGTGCATTTGTGATGAAGATACCCCATAGTGCTTTGGAAATGGGTTCCAGGGATTACAACGCAGTGACAGTGAAGTATGTGTGTACCTTGTATGGGAGACCAAAATAAAAGGTATTCTTGCACATTTTGTACTTCTTGACAATTTTGCATTTGGGAAATACTATCAGGGGAACCTGAGTGAGAAACTTCAGTGCCCATTTCATAAATGGTACATACTGGATTTATTTTTTGGAATGGAAAGTGGTTTATTATTGTCACCTACCAAAATACAGTGAGAAGCTTAGTTTTGCAAGGCATCTATACAGATAATTTCAAAGCATAAGTAAATTGAGACAGTACAAGTATGAAGCAATAACAAAATGCAGAATATTGGATGCAGCTAGAGTTAATAACCGCGTAACAGTGAGGGAAGGAAAAATGTCTGGGATTGTTGAATTGCTTTGTCATGGATGGTGTTGGACAGTTTGAGAATATACACTCATCCAGACAAATCCATCACCTCCTAACTTCCACATTGTAGATGGCAAAGAATCTTTGAGATGTTAAGAGGCAAGTGACTCACTGCAGGATCCTCAGCCTCTAATCTGTTATTATAGTTACACTTTTATTTATTTGGGTAGTCCACCTGTGTTTCAGGTCAATGGTGATCCACCAGCTATTGGTGGTGGTGGGGTTGATGATGGTAATGCCATTGAATGCGAAAACTCCCTGGTTAGGCTCCCTTTCACTGAAGATAATTATTGTCTGCTCTGGTGTAAATGTTTCTTCCAAGATATCACCCCCTGCTAAAGATCATAATGCTTTGTCTTCTGAAGAGCTGCTTTTGGAATGGAGCATCCACACTTCTGAAAAGGTCATTAGTGAAGTATCTAAAGATGGTTCGACCCAGCACTAAGAAACTCCTTCAACAATGTTATTGTGCCAGAATGATAGCATTCCAAAAAAAGTATAATTATCTTCCTTTGTACAAGGTATGACTCCATCTATTGTGGCTGTTACCTTTTGATGCACATTGTCTGTAGTTTTGATGGGGCTCTTTGATGCCACATTTGTGAAAATGTTATATTGATGTCAAGAATTGACACTCTCACCTCTCCCAAAGAACTCAGTTCTTTGGTCTATGTGTAGACCACAGAAGTGATGAGTTCTGGGACTATATCATTCTAGCAAACTCCAAACTGTGACTAAATTATTGGTGAGTAGGTGTCATACTGTCAATGGCAACTTCTGCCATTTTTCTGATGATTGAGAAGTAACTGATTAGACTGTAATTAACCAGATTGAATTTGTCCTGCCTGTTTTTATGAACAGGCCATATCTGGGCAATTTTCCATACTGTTGGGTGAATGCCAGTGTTTTCTTTGAAGCACCATAAAGCATGATCATAAAAAAAAACAACTGATTAACATCTGTGATACTGCTTTAGATTCAAATTTTAGTCAATTGTGCTTGGCAAGTGAACCCAAATAGATCTCAATACAAACAAACCATCTTTTAGATGTTGAATATCATTGGAATGTCATGTTATTGAGTAAATCTCCCTGCAACAGTAGCTGGCTGTAAAGGAGTGAAACAAATTTGCATTACTGACCCTTTATGTTCCTCACAGCATTTAACAATACAGTGTGGATTAATATTGTTTTAAATGCTGTATTATTCATTAACTTCACCATATCACATCACACTGCAGGCATATATGGTTTCCATATTTCACATTTCACTGTTTTTTATAGAAAGCTTTAACCAGGTGAGGATTTTTCTAAAAGTACCCAGAGATTATTTTAAGTTTTTAAACATTCAAAGCTTGTCTATTTTCACCTCCAATGCAGTTATCTGTTAGTGAAACCTGTCATTATAATTAAAGATCAAATATTATTGTGTGTCTCACAGGATCATTCTGTATCTGCCAGTGCAGTGAGCATCTATTTGAGCTGACAGAAAATTAATGGTAAATCTACTGTTTTAATATTTAATTGACTGTTATGAAGTTGAAATTTGTACTAAAGTATTCAAAGGCAAAATTATTAATGAATTCTCTAATAATGGAGTTTCAGTGAATGCAGATTATTTTACCAAACGGCCAAGGAGTTGACAAATGCCTAAATGCACTACTGAATAATATTTCATGCACTTGGTATGTAATTCGGTCAGCTGTGAGAGCCCAGTCTCAACTGCGTCAAAGTGAAAACTGGATGCTCTTTTGTATGGGACAAAGAGCAGACCTCGTGGTAAGGCCATCCCAATAGCCAATTTTACTACATTAACAACTCTCTATAGCCAGTGTCTGGTGTCATCTAAAATTCAAGATGAAGCCTCATAAAAATATGCCTATATAGCTTTTATTACCAATAAAGCTTAGGCATCAAGTTCTCCCAATAATTTGTTGCTCATTCCATGCATTTGGTTGAAACAATGAAGAACGTTTTCATTGACCGGATGGGTTGCTTGAAACTGAAGGATGGGTTTCATTGAATTGCTCACCATGGTCTGGAAATGGAGATCCAAGAGACTCATTGGGTCGGGCAGCATTTATAGAAGGAAATAGACAGTCGATATAACGGGTCAAGACCCTGTGCCTGCCTGGACCTGGTTGATCAACTAATCCTCTGGTCATGTTGCTGTCCAGTGTCAGAAATCCAGCCTCAGGGACACTGCTGAAAAGTACAAACACCACCCCTAAGCCATCCTCCAGTTTCCCCTTTCAAGTGCCTTCTAGGCATCTTGTGGCAAAGAATATTGACCAAAGTGGCTCATCTGCCACAAATCTGCCACATTGGAATCCACTCTACCTTCACCATCATCCTCCATCTCTCACCTCCTCATCCCCACCTAGCTCCATCTGGCCATTATCCAACATTGCCCCTAGGTTTACCTATCACCTCCTAGATCTCGGCTTCTCTTCCCTTTACACTGGCTGTGCTCCTTTGGGTTTGATGTAAGGTCTCACCTAAAACGTCAATGATTCATTTTCCTCCACAGATGCAATCTGACCCACCGAGATCCTTCAGAAGTTTGTTTTTCTTTTGCTCAGATTCTACCATCTGCAGTCTTGAGTCTTCCATTTCAGGTTCAAGTTCCATTTCGTGACTTGAGCATATGGTTGATTTCACAGATCATTAGAGTCTAGAGTGCCGCTTCATCAGGAATGTTGTATTCTGAGAGAGACATTAACCCAACACTGTCCAACACACCCTAACCCTAACCCTAACCCTAACTTTTAAATAAAAAGTTTGGGTAAATAAAAAATTGGGTACTTTTAAATAAAAGTACCCAATGCATTCTTCAAGTGAATTCTCCGGTTTAAACTCACTGCTGAAGCTCAGCGACTGCTTTCTGGTGGCAAAGAAAACAAAGAAAATAACTGAATACTTCATTAATCACACATTTTCTGCTAAATGATCACTGAAAACTAATAGACTGTAACTTCCCTGTCAGAGTTGAGCTTTTGTGTGGCCCAGCATTTTTGCAAGAGGAACTGAAGTCTCAAAGGTGCAGGACAACTGTGGCATGGAGTGTACGGGCTGAATCAAGGCGGTGGGTCCAGGCCGGAGAGTGGGGAATGAGCCAATGTTTGGGCATTTCTGGAGCGAGAATGGAGGCAATTCGATTCAGCAGAACTGAGGCAAGGCAAGCGGAAGCAAAGCAAAGTTGAGGCAGTGAGGCCTAGACCTGGGCCTGAGAGTGAGGAAAAACCCGAGGTTTGATCGATTCAAGCGCCGAGCCAAATTGGAAAAGTTGGGTATGGGCCGAACTGAGGTAGCGGGACACCCGCCTGAGAGCGTATTGAAGCGGCGGGGTCCAAGTCTGAGAGCAAAGTCTGGATGACTTAAGTGCCAGACCAGACTGAAAAAGATGGAGTGTCGAGGCCGGAGGTGAGGCACAGTCCAGTTCAAATTGCTGCTCCACAAGGTTTACTTTTCTCTGCGCTGAACTTAACTCATTACTCCATGAGGTTTACTCATCTCTGCACTGCTGAACCATGGCTGTGGCCTGTAACTATCACAGTGTGAACTCACTTTTGTGAACTTCAACTCTAAACACTATTTGCTTAATTCTATTGTTTGCACATTTTTTTCTTTTTTTTTCCTCTGCACGTTGTGAGACTCTTCTTTTGGGTTTCTTTGCTTTGTGGCTGCTTGTAAGAAGGCACATCTCAAGGTTGTATAAAGTATACATACCTTGATAATAAATGAACCTTGACTTTGACTTTGACTTTGAGTTCTCTTGGTGACCTTCCCAACTTTCTGTTTTAGCTCACTTAACCAACTGGTTAATCCATCTGTTAGTCAGAGGTTTTTGCCGAATTACCCATAATATACAAGTTGAAAACTGTCATTCAGCCCATCTAGTCCACTGCTGAAGTTTATATTTCATCTATGCTGGCTGTTCAATGTCCACAGGCATCTCATCTCTCTTCTAAATATTGTATAACAAAAGCTCTATGCCAGTCCTCTGGCACCATAAGACTTTCTGAAGAATGATTAAATATGTATAATAATGCTTCTGCTCTCTCTTCCCTGGATTATTTTAAAATTCATGGATCAATCTAGGCCAGTGTTTTTTTTTACATCTTTTGAATTTGATTCATTTATTTAATATTCTACCTCTTTGTATTTTAAATGGTTATATCATTCTGAATCTTATCTTCTGACAATCTCTACCTGATCTCTCATCCTGCCAACTACTGAAACAAAGTAATTTCTTAAAACTTCTGCAATTCCTCTATAACTTTACCTTGTTCATTCATTAGATGCTCCACTGCTGACCCTGTGTTTTCTTTTAATTTACATGCTTTTGGTATACTTTAATATTTGGTTTGATAATTCTTGATCATTGAAGGCCATAGTTGATCCCAACCCTCTTATATGTTTTTATACAGAGTACTGTGCCAAAGTCTTAGGGATATGTATATAGGGTGTGCCAAAGACTTTTGTACAGTATTTTAGTAATTTTATATACTGTACTGCACTACCGCCACACAGAAAAACAAATTTTATGACATATGTGAGCGATGATAAACCTGATATTGATATGGGTCTCTGTTGCGGACTGAGAATGGGAAGGGTACAGGGAGATATCAGATTTAATAGTCTGTAATAATCTGGCTTGTTTTAACTATCCTGCTTAAACATTGGTACCACATTAACCACTCTCCACTCTTCCAGAATCTCACCTCTGTAGCAAAAATCTCTGTGAGGGCCTCCATAATCTCTTAGCTAGCTTCCCACAAAGCTTAAAGAATAATCTAGGTCATGTCCTGGGAATCTTTCCACCTTAAGTGCTCTAATACCTGCTTCCTGTTAATTTGTATGTGGTCCAAAGCAATACCATTCATTTCCCCCATTTTTTTGGTCTTCATTGTTTTCTCCAAAGTAAAAACTGAAGAGAGATATTTATTGAACATCTCACCCATTTCCTTTGGTTCCATTCACAGACAACTACATTGATCTTCAAGGGGAATTATTTTCTCCCTACCCACTCTTTTACCCCTAATATACCTATAGATTCTCATATCCTTTTTGCTTACTCTCCCTATTTCTCTCTGAAGTGCTTTCCTACACTTCATGTATTCATGAAGAGACTCACTAGTTCTTTACATTCCTTATGTGCAGTATATGCCTCCTTTTTTATTAATCAGAGCCTTGATATTTCTCATGTAGGCCCTGAAATATCAATGCTAAACATCTAAGAGCTTTCTACTGGGCAGACAATCCTTTCCCACAAACAGTCTTAAACAATCAGCCACTAAAGGCTTCCTCCTAATGGCACCAGGAATTACTCTGCACCAGTTCAGAATCTTAACCTGTGAAATAGTTGAATCTTCTCCAAAACTGTTTTAAAACTAATAGAATTTTGTTCACTAGACCCAAAGTGCTCACTCACAGACCCTTCCACATTTTCCCAGGAGGGCGCCCAGTGTTGCTTCCTCTCGAGCAATTTCCTCTGTATATTGATAAAGGAAGCTTTATCGGACACATTTCACAAATTCCATTCCATCAAGCCTTTTACAATATGGTTAACCCAGCCAATATTAGAAATATTGAAATCTCCCATTAATGCTCCCCTATTATGTTTACAATTACCATAGCTGCAAACTTGCAACATGTCTGTTCCACCAATTCCCTCTGACTATTGATGGGTGGGGTTACAATACAATTCCATCAGAGTGACAACCTCCATCTAGTTACTAACTTCTACTCACATGGACTCATAGGATGATTCCCCAAGAATATCCTCCCTAATGACAAATGTTATTATAACCAGGAAGGCAACTTCCCCTCCTCTCTTAATTGCACCTCTATCACAACTGTAGCATCTGTATCCTGGAAAAAAAGGGGTATGAGGTTTCTAAAAGTAGATACATAGGTTTACTATAAAGTGATAAGAGTTTTAGAGGCATTTGAGAATGGACTATTTTTACCCTGAAGCAATTTCCTGAGTGGCGGGAAGTATGTTCCCCTCATTCAATTACAAGCAACTTTGCAAGAAGATTCAGAGACTGAAAGATTCAAAGTACACTTATTATAAAAGTATGTATGCAGTACAGTCGTCCCTCGGTATCCGGGGGGGGGGGGGGGGGGGGGGCGTTGGTTCCAGGACCCCCTGCGGATATCAAAATCTGCGGATGCTCAAATCCCTTATATAAAATGGCATAGTATTTGCATTTAACCTACGCACATCCTCCTGTATACTTTAAATCATCTGTAGATTACTTATAATACCTAATACAATGCAAATGCTATGTAAATGGTTGTTATACTGTATTGTTTAGGGAATAATGACAAGAAAAGAAAGTCTGTTCATGTTCAGTAAAGATGCAGCCATTGTAGCTCTTCTGGAAACGCTAATGCTGCCTCGGCATCAGCCGATGCCGATTTTCCCGTGATCTTTAAGTTCTTGAGGCTGTAGCGCTTTACATAGCTAGCCAGCCAACCCTTACTAGTCTTAAGCTCCTTCCTCTCACTCACAACACAAGTAGCGAATGAACGTGAGGCGAACGATGCTCAAACAATGAGTGCTGGAGGATCTGTGAAATGGTAGGAGGCTACAGCAGGGTATGCCTACACATCACTTCATTCGCATGGATTCAGCGTAGTGCTTGGCACGCGGCAAATTCAAGTTTTGCTTTTTGGAATTTACTGGAATTTTTTTTGAATATTTTTGATCCGCGGTTGGTTAAATCCATGGATGTGGAACTCGCGGATACGGAGGGCCAACTGTATACAACCCTGAGATGCATCTTCCCACAGACAGCCTTGAACCCGTTCAAGGAAAAGTGAAAAAACACACAATATAAAACATGAAACTGCAACTCAGGCAGTCCAGGAATATTCAGACCAGCCCAGTCCAGTTCAATCTAGCGCCACATCGGCCGCCGACTGCAGACCCAGTGCTAGTCCGCTCTGATCGAAACTGCACAAAACAGCAATCGGAAACACAGCAGAACGTGAAACCCAGAAGCCAATCCACAACTGCGCTGATTAAACCTTTCACATCTGGTACCATCCTCCAGCAACACCAAGTGAGAAGGTGAGAGAGGCAATTAACGCAGGCACTTTCCTACATCAGGACATAAAAGACTATGAACCAAGTTGATGTAAATGTAATTAGTATGATATGTACTTGATGATTGACATTGACATCATGGCTGAAGGACCTCTTTCTATGTTGCATGGCCCTTTGACTCTATATCTGGGATAGGATGGAGACCAACAGAGAATAAATAATACACCGTGATAATGCTGGCTGAGAGAGGGTGGTGAAGGCAGCTATTAAAGCTGCTCCGTATGCAGGAACTGGCAATAGATAGAAAGAAAGAAAAACTATGCTTCAACTATTGTGAACAGCAGCTATTGCTGGAAATCGGAGATAAGAAGAGAGTCAGCAGGTGAGTCAGCATCTGGTGCGGGATGATGGAGTTAATTTAAAAGGTTGATGCAAGTTGTGCAATGAACAGAAGGAACTCAAGAAGTGTGATGCAAGCTGTGGCCGGTGCTTGTACAAAGTGGAAAGTTGACGACCTGAAATTGTTGGCTTCGTCGGTGAGGACAAAAGGCTGTGGCTTGCCTGATTGGAAGGTGAGATGCTTTTACACAAGCTTCCACTGAGGGCAAACAATCTGCTGGATGAACTCAGCAGGTTGAGCAGCGTCTGTAAGGAGAGAACAATTGTTGACATATCAGGTCAAAACCTTGCATCAGGACTGCGTTCCCTGGAATACTGTCAGAAATCAAGAACCAAAGATGTCAAAATGACAGTGGGAGGAGAATTGAACGAACAGTATTATAAAACATTTAACACACAAACAGATCATTTGGACCATTGTGTCTGTATCAGTTGAGAAGAAAAGCTAATTGCATATTATACCTCCCAGTAGTATGCCTTTGGCCTTGCAGATCACTACTGTTCAAATATAGATCTAAGTACTGATCAAATATGAGGAGGGTTACTACTGTAGCTATGCCAACCTTTCCGGAAATGAGTTGCAGACACCACCAGGTCACCTAGTTTTTTTTAAACTACAAAAAAAAATTCATTTTCCTCCAATCATTTGACCAAATTCTTTAAATCTATTCCTGTAGTTTAACTTTATTTATTTATTTGTTTGTTTGTTTGCTTATTTGTTTGTTTAGAGATACAGTACGGTAACTCAGGAAAGCTTTCCTCAATCCTACTCAGCTTCCCTCATTTACCTCTTTTGCTGGTTCAGTACATCAATGACCTACAGAATAGAAAGTTTCACTATTCTTCATGCCAGTTTTCACCCTGTTCATTTCCATGTGATGTACCATCAACTCATTCCCTCCCTTTCTTGTTCTCCTTTGTCTTTAGTTCAGGTGAAAGGTTAACAGCCTTTACTCATTACAGTGCATAGACTCGCAGTACTTCCTTCAACCCTGCTTCCTGCTTCTCAGTTCCATTTCTTTCTGTTTCTCTAACATCGGCATTTTGACATTTATTTATTTAGAGATACAACACAGAAAAGGCCATTCTGGCCCTTTGAGATGCACCGCCCAGCAACCCCTGACAACCCTGATTTAACCCTAACCTAATTATGGAATAATTTACAATGACCAATTAACCTACCCAGTACATCTCCAGACTGTGGAAGGTAACTGAAGGACCCAGAGAAAACCCCCACATTCCATGAGGAGGATATACAAAGACTCTTTACAGAGGATGCCAGGACTGAACTCCGACCTCTGACACCCTGAGCTGAAATAGTGTCCCACTAACTGCTACGCTACCATGGCATCTTCCACACGGAGGTCACTTCTTTTATTGACAATTGTGATTTCCTCTCCAAGTGGTTGACAGAATTCTCAAGCATGTATGTTCCATTTCCCATCACTTTTAGACTCTTCCACTCTCCTCCAATCCTGAACAAAGATGGATTTCCCCTTTGTCATCACCTTCCACATCACTAGTCTCTGCATTTCAACTGATCTTCCACAAAATTTCCAACTCTTATGTTGACAACATTTACACCATCCTCACTCCTTCCTTCTCAACAATCTGAAGGAACCATTAATTTGTAGATGCTCTGATTTACGCATCTATCACCACCCACGCTCATTCACCTTCTCAAGATATCTTCCCATGGAATTGCAGGAGATGCAATGCTTGTCTGTTTGATCATCTCCCTTCCTGTAGTCATGTTCGAAAATCACCTTCCAAGTTACTTGTACTTAATTTAATGTAGAGCAATGGCTGCTCATGATGTGGTCCCATTCTGTTGGCCTAAACTAGCCCAGAATGGGCGAATGATTTGCAGATTATCTGTTCAGTCAGTGTGCATCCATTTGTTTGACTCCACTCTATTCTACTCTGTCCTGGTCTTGCCAAACTGCCACACTTATGCAGTCAATGTAATCCTAAGAAATAACACTGCATCTCCTGATTAGGTACATTGCTGCCTTTTGAAATCGACATTGAATTCAGCAATTCCAGATAGTCATTCTAGCTTGCATCTCACATTTCCATTTATCAGTTTTCTCTCTCTCTTTAGATAATTTCAGCTTTTATTTTCCTCTCCCAAATTACACTTGATCCAGACATTTCTTGTCACTCGCTAGCCTTTACCTCTGTCATTCAGCTTAACCCATGACCACATGTGTCTGTCAATGACTGCTCTCTTCCATCCCATTCTGAGTTCTCTCTGACCCTCAACACTTTCTCCACAACTTAAAACTTCAGTTTTGACGGAAGGTCATCGACATGAAAAGTGAACTCTCTTAACGTCTTTCCACTTTCCACTATTTCCTGACTTTATTAAACAATTAAGTTTTTAACAGTGGCCCAGTGGTAGCATAATTGCCGCGCTGTGTCTACTGAAAACAGGTTCATCAATTGCAAAGACCCATGCACAAAATCCTGGCTTATTTTCTGGTGATCACAGAAAAAAATGCAAGATTACTTAGGAGATATTGTCTTTAGGGTGAGTTATTTAACCAAAATCCACTCTATTATCTTTAAGGTGCACAAAAGCTAGTTTAACACCATTCAGAGTGGACTTTCTCCAATGCTCTGACAACACAGGCTTGCAGTATGACTAAAGCAGATTATCCAGCAATTTATATCATTTCTTTATATTAACAACTTATTGCCCACAAATTGGCTTTCTTACTTTATACCAATAGCTAAACTTAAAAGGCACTTAATTGATTTGGAATTTGTAGCTGCAAGTTCCATTTCTTTTTATATAGCAGTCTTGTTGATGCACATCAGTTTGCTATTCTTAATATTATTCCTTTTTCCATTTGTCTGACACTTGGCATCTTTACAACAGCTTTACAAATGATTGTAAGTTTTCTCTTGCAAATGTCAAGTGTCACTAAGAGCTGTCACTGTAACATAAAAGGGATTGCTATTAACATTATAGTAGCTGGATTCCTGACTTTTAATGTGACATTTTCTGAACAAAACAACTGAACTTAGTGCAGAAATAAGAGTCATTTCTCTGTGTACTTCAGTAACTGTAATACTGTTTGTATCTGAATCTAATGGCAGGGTGAGTATTCAGTTAAGGCTGTGTTGATCTTGATTTGCCTGCAGTTGTACTGGGCTGCATTTCACTGAGTCCGTTGCAGAGACAACTATACAAATGCAAGGAAGGATATAAAATTGCAAGTCAAATAAAATTTATCAAAGTGTGATTTTGTACATGCTCTTTTTCTAGCAACTTTTGACTCTATTAAACAATTCAGTTATGAGCAACACTCAGTCATAGCATGCTGTTACTTTGAGTTTGCTGAAACATCATTGGTTCAAGGACAATTCCAGAGACCCATGCATAAAATCCCAACTGACTGTCCGTTGCAGCTGTTTTTGATATCAGTCACACAGACTTCCCTCTGACTTCGGGAGAGGAAATGATGTCATTGGCTAGTATGGCTTGCATGAACAGCTGAATAGAGAACTCAGCCAGTTCCATCACAGGTATGGCTCTCCCCTCCGAAGACATCTACAAGAGACAATGTCTCAGGGAGGCAGCATCCATCATCTGGAACCCCTACCATAAACACAATGCCCTCTTCTCGATAATGTCGTCAGGCAGGAGGTAC
This sequence comes from Hemitrygon akajei, assembly GCF_048418815.1. Classification (NCBI taxonomy): domain Eukaryota; kingdom Metazoa; phylum Chordata; class Chondrichthyes; order Myliobatiformes; family Dasyatidae; genus Hemitrygon; species Hemitrygon akajei. The sequence goes on from NC_133149.1 coordinate 25,527,855, forward strand.
AGGAGGCGGAAGACCCACATCTCAAGTTCAACAACAGCTTCTTACCCACTGGATCAGCTTTTTAAATCAACATGAAAAATCCCAACAGTGCCTCAGACTCTATTTCTTTATTCTGTCTCTCTCAATTTGCATTTGTTGTTTGTTTTCATGTATGTATAATTTACATTTATGTGAACCTATGTTTGTTCTTGTCTTGTATTGTGATGCTACTGCAAGAGTCTAATTTTCATGGCATTTATACCCAGTGTATGAATGTTATGACAGCAATAAACTTCAACTTGAACTTACAGAAAATAAAACTGCAATGTACATTAATTTCTGCATAGGATATAGCCATTGTCATCAAGGCCGGCATATATTGACCACCCTCACTTTGTGATGGTACATGGCTTTCTTGAATCATAATAATGACTATACTTTGTTAGGAGTTCCAGGACATTTGTCACATCACCAAATACTCCAGCGAAAAGTTAAAGAGAGAACTCAGTGCCCACAGTGTTAAGGAAGAGAATGGCTCAGTAGCAACCTCACAGATGGATTCAGTGAGGATCTGTAGAGCCTTATATGCTAGTCTGTATGACAGAAAGACCACTATAACAAGCGGCAAAGTCTGGACCAGCCACTGACCCCGGAGGTCTGTTACTTTGACCTGAATAAAACTCCCGGAAGTGAATACTTACCAGCTGAGTTGTACTCAGTACTGTAGGACTGGATGGGGCCAGACCTGCCGGAATTGTACAATGTTATGCTTCTAGCTGAAAGCATGTCAGACTCCGAGGAAGGGTGTCATTACCCTCATCTACAATCAGAAGAGGGAAAGAGATGACATCAAAAATTGGAGACCCATTTCACTGTGGAATATAGACTATAAGATACTGTCCAAAGCCACTGCCAACAGGGTCAAGTCTGTTCTGGGACAGATGATCCACCTGGACCAAACCTGTGCTGTACCTGGCAGGAAGATCTTTGGCAGCCTTGTGCTGCTCAGGGACATCATCGCCAACGTGCAGGTCGGGTAGGTGGACCGCTGCTTCGACCAGAAGAAAGCCTTTGACAGGATGTCACATCCGTACGTGGTGAACGTACTCTCGGAAATGGAATTTGGGGAGGGAATCAAGAATTGGATTCATCTGCTCTACACAGACATCTATAGTACAGTCTGAATCAATGGGTAGGGAACAGATGGCTTTCCCAACAAGACTGGAGTCATGTTGCATTGTTCACACTCCCCTGTCTTGTTTGTGTGCTGTATTTGTGTGCTGTCCCCTTTGCCGAGCCATCTGGAAGGACGAGTGCATAGAAGGACTGACGCTGCTGGGCGGTGGAGCTAACAAAGTGAAAAGCTCCCTATACATTGAAAATGTCACCATCTTCTGCTCAGATCCAAAGTCAGTTCACAGATTGATCAGCATCTGTTATCAGTTTGAGTTGACATCAGGGGCCAAGGTTAACTACACTGAGAGCAAGGCCGCGCTCTTTGGCAACTGACCTGAACAATCCAGCCAGTGTCCCCTTCATCATCGGGTCTGATTGTGTGACGGTGATGGGAATCTAGTTCAGAGGGGCTGAGGCACATAACAAGAATTGGCTGGAGTGGACTGGGAATGTAAAGCAGAAATTGGGACTGTGGGGAGGGCGCTCCCTATTGATAACTGGAAGAAGCTGGTCAAGGTGCGAGGTGCTTTCACAGTTGCTCTACCTGTCACAGGTGAGGCCCATTCCCTGCTCCTCCAGCCTGGGAATCATGCAAGCGGTCTTCAGGTTAATCTGGGGATCCAAAATGGATTGGGTCTGACAGGTCACAATGCACAAGACCCTGGACAATCGGGGCAAAATGTACCCAATGTCGCCCTCAATCTGATGACCACCTTCACGTGTGGGGGTATCAGGCTGTGAGTGGAACCTAAATACGTGGGCACCAAGTACCATTACATGCCAAAGTTCTATCTATGCCCAGTGTAGTGAAGGATGGGCCTGGCCCCATTGCCGTGCAACATCCCATTCAGCTAGACAGAGCAGTACTATCTGTCTTTCATTGAGAAGTTTTTCTTGACCAACACCTTTGACTACAAGTCCATCAGGCAGTGGTCAACATGAAAAGTCCTACAGACACTGCAGGAGAAGGACAATGTTTACCAGACTGCAGCAAAAGTACAACAGACTGTCCAGACCATCTGGCAGAATGCCTCATTGCCAGGCCTCACCAACAAGCCTCACCAACAGGCACCAAGACTAGCCTTGCTGGCGGTGAAAGGGACACTCCCAGTCAGATCTTTCCTGCATGTCCAAGCATTATCCCACAGCGTGCTGCCTGCGGTGGGACTAGTGGGAAAGAGATTATGGCTCATCTCTTTGTGGACTGTGGGTTTGCAAAGAGGGAGTGGAGAAAGATGAAATGGCCTGTGTCATGGTTCACTCCGAGCAGCTCTGCGACAGAAGACCCTCCGATCCACGGGCTGTTCCTAGAGACCCACATGGAGATAAACATCAAGTGATGCTGGTAGATCATCAACTCAGGGAAAGATGCCCAAAGCTTGTTGATCTCTTAGCACATTCAGATATCTCGGGAGGAATGCTGTCAACTGGCACAATCCAGCTTGCAGGAGTACATGCTGATTGACACAGTGAAGCTTGGTGCTGCCAGTGCTAGGGCTTGGTGGGAAAGGACCACAGTATAAGGTTCTTCTCCTCCTGAAGTGGGAGAAACCAGGTTGCAGGAGGAAGCCCCTCAATTATTGTAGCAGTATACTATCCCTAATGCCACATGAATGGCAGCAGTGCTACTGATGTGTACTAATGCAATAGAACAGTATGGAAAAGTTTGACCATGTGTGTAAAGAAGGAAAAGGCATTGAACAGTTTATTCTTGTAAATAATTTTTATTATGAATAAAGGTTATTTGTTAATTTTGTTATAAAAAAGACTTGCATATTTCTACAGATGTGTCATGGACTGGTTGACTGGTTGCATCACCGCCTGATATGGAGGCTCCAATGCACCAGGATCAAAAAGGCCATCAGAGGGTTGTAGACTCGGCCAGCTTCACCATGGGCACAAGCCATCGAGGACATCTTCAATACTTCAAAAAGGTGGGGTCCATGACCAAAGACCCTTGCCATCCAGGTTATGCTCTCCTCTCATTACTACCATCAGGAAGCAGGTACAGGAGCCTGAAGACGCACACTCCACGTTTTAGGAAGAGCTTTCCCCCCTCCTCCATCAGATTTCTGATTGGTCTGTGAGCCCATAAACACCATCTCACTGTTCTTCTTTTGCACTTCTTATTTATTTTATGTCTTATTGTAACTTATAGTATTGTTCATGTCTTGCACTATAATGCTGTCACAAGAAAAACAAATTGCATAACATATGCTGGTGATACTAAGGCTGATTCTGATTTATTGGTCTGGTGAACATGCACTCACAGAGTTGCTGAGTTGGGTGTTGTGGGATTTAGATACAGCGACAATGAACAAACTGTAATATTTCCAAATTAGGATGGCATGGATGATTTTTCAGGAGCTTTCAAAAGAGGCTTAACAAATAGCTGTAGTGTGCACTTTGTAGATTGTAATCAGGAGACACCAATGGTGGAGGAGTGAGTAGCAAAGTAAATGGGGATTTCATCAAGTGAATGCTTTAACCTGGATCTGCTAAGCTCTTTGGAACCGCACACATCTAGGCAACGGATCACTTATTGCCTTCCTGGCTTGCTGATGTAAACTCTCTTAGGAGTCATGAAGCGAGTCATTCAAATCAGGCTACCACCGTAGCCATAGATTGATTCAGTTAATCTTGGTCAATAATGATCCACCAAGATGCTGACAAAGGATTTCCTAGTGACGGTAATGCAATTGCACATCAAATCTGACAGAAGTGGGATAGACTTGATAATATTTAAAATATTTTTGAGAAAATCATCATAGACACTTGTATTTCTCTATTTCCAAATAGAAGGATACTATTTCATCTCAATGAGACAATGCCACTCATGGAGCAATCCCATTTCTCCACTAACTTTCCCTCTCTCCCCTGATTCGGCTACTTACTTCGGGGTGATTTACAATGGACAGTTAACCTACCAATGCCCACACCTTTGGAATAGGGGATAAACATGGAATCAGCATAATGCTTTACAGTGCCAGCAGTAAGATGGGGCTTCAGCTCCTGCCACTGTCTGTAAGGAGTTTATGTGTTCTCCCCATGACTATGTGTTTCCTCTGGGTCCTCGGGTTTCCTCCCACATTCCAAAGGTATATGAGTTAGGCTTAGTTAGTTGTGGGCATGCTATGTTGGCGACACTACAGTCTGCCCCCAGCACATTTCTGATTGCGTTGGTCATTGATACAAACAATGCATTGCACTGTATTTTTCATTGTTTGATATACATTTGACAAAGCTAAATTTCATCTTTCTCTCTGAGTTTGTTTATTGTCATAGGCATACATGTAGGTGTGGTGTGGTGTCCAGTCTGGAGACGGTGCTGCCCCCTCCCCCATATTCGTTCAACAGAAGATGAGCTGTATTGTGGCTGACTGCAGATTTTCAGTGGCATTCACAGACTCAGAGTATGGACTATATTTTTTTGTGTGGTTGTATTTTACTGATATGTTATATGTGCTTGCTATCTTGTATGTGCAAGAACTAGGCCTCAAGCCACGGTGTTGCCTGTTTACAGCTACCAGGAGAGAGGCGTTGGAGCTGGTGCACTCCACCGGGGGCAGTATGGTGTAGCACCCAGGTTGGAGTTGGGGCTGTGCCCCAATGCTTGTTTGGCAGAAGACAAACTGTACTGTTTGACTGCAGGTTTCCCCAGCAATCATGGCTTGTGTTTGAACTACCTTTTTCCATGGCTGTATCTTACTAATATTTTTGTGTGCTTTGTGCTGTGTATGACTGTTGGTACTGTGTTTTGCGACTTGGCCTCGAAGTAACAGTATCTCATTTGGCTGCATTCATGGCTATTCGTGTATGGTTGAGTGACAATTAAACTTGAATTGAATTGAATATGCAGGATATAAATGCCATAAAAATGAGCTTTTTGCAGCAGAATCACGATATATTATAAACATATTAAATTTAAGCTAATATAAACATAAATTAACATAAATTATACACAACTTGCACAGGAGAATAAGCATAATGACACTAGTGCAAGCTGAGAGAAGAAAAGAGGAAAAGAAATATAGTCTGTGATAATTCATCTAATCGGAGAGAATATGCAAACTCCACACAACAACCTGGGTGGCTGAAGCTGAGTGGCAAAACTCTGCTCGATCACTATTCTGCCTCCTCAGGCATGGCATGGACATTATTTATCAGCCCGTGTGTGAATGCTTCCTGGTCTTTGCAGCATAGGGGCATTGTCTGTTCTCTTATCAGAAAATAATACAAATTGAATTGAACACTCTGCATTCATCGGCGCGCATCCCCTTCGAACTTTGTTGGGAAGAAGGTCATCCCTGAAGCAGATGCAGATGCTTGGATGCTGCTCCAGCAGCAATGACCTGGGACTGGAATGATGGAAGGCCAATAAGTACAGCCAAGTCCTTTCGTGCCCAGTTTCACTCTAGCCAGTGGAGTATATTCCCCCTGATGCCCATTGGTTTCTGCATAGCTGCCTGCTTCTACACTCAGCCAAATGTTGCCTTCCTCTCTCTAACATCTCACTCTGGAACTCAGCTCTTCAGCTCATGAATGAACCAAAGCTGAGCAGTCTTGACAAAACCAGTTGTGAAATCAGCTACCTTTCTTGTGATGGCGAGGGCATTCTATCAGTAGAGCCACATTCATGGCAGCTACATTGATAATGGCTCTAAGAGCAATTAGATCCAGTTCTCTTATTTTAAAGTGGGACTTCAAAACTTGGGGTCCACGAGCCCCTTGGTTAATGGTAGGGGTCAATGGCATGAAAAAGTTTGGGAACCCCTGTTCTAAAGCACCAAAAGGCAGCCACACACAAATCACAGAAGTAATTCTGCTATGTAAGATTATGTTATTACATTTGATACAGATGTGACTAATTTCTGTTCTCCCGAATGAAATTCATTCAGGAGAGTTGGTTTTGAAATATGTATCTAGGCTAATAGGCTGTGTCTAACACCAGAGAGCATATGCATTGTGGGCGAGAGGGCGTAGGTTCAAAGGAGGATGGGAGGGGTAAGTATTTTACTCAGAGAGTGGTGGATGCCTGGAATGTGTTTCCTGGTATGGTGGCAGAGACAAATACATAAGAGGCTTTTAAGAGATGTTTAGATAGGCACATGGATGTGAGGAAGATGGAGGGATATGGATAATTTATATGTAGGAGGGATTAGTTTTTTTTGGGGGGGTTGATTTACTTTTTAGCTCATTCAGCACCGCATTGTGAGCCGAAGAATCTGTTCCTGTGCTGTACTGTTCGATGTTCAATGTTCTAACCTGTCCAATGATCTACTATACTTCAGTTGAATTGAATGCACCCCACTCAGAACCGTCAAAGTACAGCAAAGAAAAATCAAATCTTTTGGGAACCAGGAGCCTTTTGATAGGAATCCGGTTTGTCTGATGTGAATCTTGGTAACAAGCTATCAGAAACATTATATTTGTTGTGCTGGCTCAGGTTGTTCATTGTGCCCAGCTCATTCAGCATGCCCAATGATCCTGCCTATCTGTTTCAACAATAAGCTTGTTTATCTAGTGTAAACACTTCCAGTCTGAGGATTATTGTCATATATTTTATACACCTCTATGGACTCTCTATGCTTTTTGCTGCATCAGTAAAACAGTTAGCATAATTAAAGACACCACCCAGCCCAGATGTTTTCTCCTCTGCCCTCTTCCTTTGGACAGAAGATATAAAAGCTTGAAGCCATGCACCACCACGCTCAAGGTTAGCTTCTATACCGCTGTTATAAGAACATTAGCTGGTTCCCTAGTTCAATGGATTGGACTCTTGAACTCAAAACTTAACGATTATGACTTTGCACCGCATTTTCTCTGAAGCTGTTACACGTTCTTCTGCACTGTTATTGTTTTACCTTGTTCTACCTCATTGCACTGTGAAATGAACAGTGTACAAGTAAAGCTTTTCACTGTACCTAAGCAGAGTATTGTGCAAAAGTCTTAGGCACATACAGTATATTACATATATCAGGTGCCAACAGATTTGTACAGCACTGTAATAATTTTATGTATTGCACTGTACAGCTACCGCAAAAAAAAATCAAAGTTCATGACACGACATGAAGATGATATGAAGATTGGTGGAGGGGCAGGTAGTGTTGAGGAAATGGGTAGGATGCAGAAGGACTTAGACAGAGTAGGAGAATGGGCAAGAAAGTGGCAAATGAAATACAATGTTGGAAAATGCATGGTCATGGACTTTGGTAGTAGAAATAAATGTGTGGTCTATTTTCTAAATGCGGAGTAAATCCAGGAATCTGAGATGCAGAGGGACTTCGGAGTCCTTGTGTAGAACACCCTGAAGGTTAACTTGCAGGTTGAGTCGGTGGTGAGGAAGGCAAATGCCATGGTAGCATTCATTTCAAGAGGACTAGAATCCAAGAGTAAGGATGTGATGCTGAGGCCTCACCTTGAGTATTGTGAACAGTTTTGGGCCTCTCATCTTAGAAAAGATGTACAGGCATTGGAGAGGGTCCAGAGGAGGTTCACAAGGATGATTCCAGGAATGACAGGGTTATTATACGAGGAAGTTTTGATTGTTCTGGGTCAGTACTCACTGAAATTCAGAAGGATAGGGGGGATCTCATTGAAACCTTTCGAATGTTGAAAGGCTCAGACAGAGTAGAAGTGGAAAGAATGTTTCCCATGGTGGGAGAGTCTAGGACAAAAGGGCACAGCCTCAGGATAGAGGAGTGCCCTTTTAAAACAGAGATATGGAGACACTTCTTTAACCAAAGGGTGGTAAACCTGTGGAATTTGTTGCCACATGCAGCTGTGGAGACCAGGTCATTGGGTGTATTTAAGGCAGTGATTGATAGGTTCTTGATTGGACATGGTATCAAAGGTTACGGGGAGAAGGCCGGGAACTGGGGTTGGGGAGGAGATAGGAAAAAAGCATCAGCCATGATTGAATAGTAGAGCAGACTCGGTGGGCCAGATGACCTAATTCTGCTCCTATGTCTTATGGTTGTGGTGAACTACATATACCTGTCTGGACATGCCCCCAATGCTGACTGCTCCTGTGGCTCCTCCCACAGACCCCGGTATAAAGGCGATTGGAGGCACTGCTCCTCCCTCAGTCTCCAGAATGTTGTGTGATGGTCTCTTGCTGCTGATTGTGCTCTCTTCCAGCTAATAAAAGCCTATCTCTCGCCTCACGTCACCAAGAGATATTGATGGTGCATCAATTTTATTAGCTGGAATTTTAAAACATGGAGAGTATTTTACGTCCGGAAAAATTGGACATTGATCCTCAATCTCCCGAAGCAGCTATTGCCTTTGAACTCTGGCTTGCATGCTTCCAATCATACTTGGAAGAGATTCCCGTGACTGAGCCTGCTATCATGCACAAAATCCTCCTCTCCAGAGTCAGTCCGCGGGTATACTTCCTTATCAGGGACCTGCCGACCTACCAAGGGGCACTGGACGCCCTCAAAAGACAGTACCTGCGGCCGGTGAACACTGTCTACGCAAGACATTGCTTAGCGACGCGGCGACAGCGGGCCGATGAGTCGAGCGCTGAGTTTGTCCGGGCCCTACAGACACTCATGCGGTCCTGCGACTGCAGGGGACTGACGGCGGAACAGCATGCGGAGCTCCTGGTACGAGACGCCTTTGTTACAGGGATCAGGTCAGTGTACGTGCGCCAGCGGCTGCTGGAACACACCAATCTTACCTTACGCTTGGTGATCGAGCAGGCCGACACGCTGGAGGCTACTCTGCACAACGCTGACGCTGTCCAGCCATGCGATCTCCCACCGGTCCTATGGACGCTGCAGACCTCGCCACGCACCGGCGAATCGACCTCAGCTGCTGCCACTCGCGAGTCCGTGAACTCCCCGCCACCCACCGGCGAATCGACCACAGCTGCTGCCACTCGCGAGTCCGTGAACTCCCCGCAACCTGCCGGCGAATTGACCATGGCTGCTGCCAGTCGCGAGTCCGTGAACTCCCCGCAACCTGCCGGCGAATTGACCATGGCTGCTGCCAGTCGCAAGTCCGTGCAGTGTTTCTTCTGCAGACTCGAAAAGCACCCCCGAAAACGCTGCCCGACCCGAGAAGCTACCTGCTCCAGCTGCGGAAAGAAGGACCACTTCGCCAAGGTCTGTAAGTCTAAACCATGAGTGGGGTCGAGCAGCGCCGTGTGCGAGGCATGGGGGTTGCCATCTTGGTCGCCGCCATCTTGCCTGCCCGCCTCGTGCGAGGCATGGGGGCGGCCATCTTTGTCAGCGCCACCTCATCCCGCTTCCAACCCACGGGTGCTTACCAGGCACCAAGACGGCGATTCAACTCTGGCCTCCGTAACCCTCGACCAAAGTGCCCCACACCAGCTTGCAAGGTCAATGATGGACATCCTGGTGGAGGGGCACAGGACTAGCTGCCTGTTTGACACGGGCAACACTGAGAGTTTTATTCACCTGGACACAGTGCAACGCTGCGGACTCGTGACACAGCTGGTAAGCCAGAGGGTCGCCATGGCTTCTGGGTCGCATTCCACAGACATCCGGGGGGGGTTGTGTAGCGACATTGGTGGTGCAGGGCACAGAATATCGGGATTTTGCGTTACTGGTCATGCCTCAACTGTGTGCACCTGTGCTATTGGGGCTGGACTTCCAGAGCCACCTAAAAAGTGTGACAATGGCGTATGACGGGCCCCTCCCACCACTCACTGTCAGGAATCCTCAGTTTTGTGGGACTTCGTCATATACCCCACTACTGACCACGCACACACACCGACCCACACATCCCACCCAGCACCATTCCAACAGCTGCGCTACTGACACCACTTGCAGCCTCTCCACCCTCAAGATCCCTCCCCCACCGCTGTTCGCCAACCTGACCCCCGACTGTAAACCTGTGGCAACTAAAAGCAAGAGGTACAGCACAGGGGACAGGGCCTTCATTCAGTCAGAGGTGCAGCAGCTGCTCAGGGAGGGGATCATTGAGCCAAGCACAAGTCCTTGGAGGGCCCAGGTGGTTGTTGTTCGGACCGGGCAGAAAAATAGGATGGTCGTGGACTATAGCCAGACCATCAATAGGTTCACACAGCTTGACGCGTACCCCCTACCCCGCATCGCGGATATGGTCAATCAGATAGCTCAGTACAAGGTGTACTCGACCATAGACCTGAAATCCGCTTACCACCAGCTCCCCATCCGCCGGGAGGACCGCCCCTGCACTGCCTTCGAGGCGGGCGGCAGGCTCTATCACTTCCTGCGCGTCCCCTTTGGTGTCACGAATGGTGTCTCTGTCTTCCAGAGGGAAATGGACCAGATGGTGGACCAATGTCAACTGAAGGCCACATTTCCCTATCTGGATAACATCACCATCTGTGGTCATGACTGGTTGGATCACAACACCAACCTCCAACAATTTTTCCAAGTAGCCAAAGCTCTGAACCTTACCTATAACAGGGACAAGTGTGTGTTCGGAACCACCCGACTCGCTATCCTTGGGTATGTCGTGGAAAACGGGGTCATTGGCCCTGATCCAGACCGTATGTGCCCCCTGTTAGAACTCTCTCTCCTCACCACCCTCAGAGCCCTCAGACGGCGCCTGGGCATCTTTTCCTATTACACCCAATGGGTCCCCCATTACGCAGACAAGGCCCGCCCCCTGGTCAAGTCCACCACATTTCCCCTCTCTGCCGAGGCCTGCGCGGCCTTCAGCCGCATTAAAGGGGACATTGCCAAAGCAATGATGCATGCAGTGGACGAGACCATTCCCTTCCAGGTAGAGAGTGACACCTCCGACTTCGCGCTGGCTGCTACCCTCAATCAGGAAGGCAGGCCAGTAGCATTCTTCTCTCGTACCCTTCAAGGACCTGAAATTCGGCATTCCGCAGTGGAGAAAGAAGCCCAGGCCATAGTGGAAGCTATTAGGCACTGGAGGCACTATCTCGCCAGCAAAAGGTTCACCTTGCTGACCAACCAGCGCTCGGTTGCGTTCATGTTTAGCAACCAACAGTGGGGCAAAATCAAAAATGATAAAATTTTGCGGTGGAGAATAGAACTCTCCACCTACAACTATGATATCCTGTACCGGCCTGGAAGGCTCAATGAGCCCCCTGTTGCCCTATCCCGGGGAGCGTGTGCCAGCGCGCAGCTCGACCGGCTATACACCCTCCATGCAGATCTTTGCCATCCGGGGGTCACCCGATTTTATCATTTTGTGAAAGCCCAGAACCTGCCTTACTCCCTTGAGGACATCAGGACGATGACCAGGGACTGCCAAGTCTGCGCTGAGTGCAAACCGCACTTCTACCGTCCTGAAAAGGCACAACTTATCAAGGCCACCCGCCCCTTTGAGTGACTGAGTGTTGACTTTAAGGGCCCCCTTCCCTCCACCGACCGCAATGTCTACTTTCTCAACATAATCAACGAGTACTCGCGGTTCTCCTTTGCCATCCCCTGCCCCAATACCACTACCACGTCCGTCATAAAAGCCCTGCACCAGCTCTTGACTCTGTTCGGATATCCCTGCTATATCCACGGTGATAGAGAGTCCTCCTTTATGAGTGATGAACTGCACCAGTACCTGCTGGCTAGGGGCTTTGCTACTAGTAGGACCACGAGCTATAATCCCTGGGGGAATGGACAGGTGGAGAGGGAGAATGCCACTGTGTGGAAGGCCACACTCTTAGCCCTTAAGTCAAAGGGGTTGCCGGTCTCTCCATGGCAGGAGGTCCTCCCTGAGGCACTCCACTCCATCCGCTCCCTGTTATGTACGTCCACCAACGCCACCCCTCATGAGCGCCTCTTCTCTTTTCCCAGGAAGTCTGCCACTGGAACCACCCTACCAGCTTGGCTGACGTCCCCAGGGCCAGTGCTGCTCCGGAAACATGCGAGGAGCAATAAATACTCCCCGCTGGTCGAGAGGGTTCACCTTCTACATGCGAACCCCCAGTATGCCTATGTGGTCTTACCTGATGGGCGGGAGGACACGGTCTCCATCTGCAACCTGGCACCCGCAGGAGCAGCAGACCACTACCCCGAACACTCCAGGGTAACTATGAACCCCGTACCCACCGAGGTGTATACCCACCTGACACCGCGCCCACCAAGCCCTACACAGACTCCTCACGACACTCCCATACCGGGCACCACGCACACGCATGAGGGATCACTGACGCCTAACGGGCTGGCACCTCAAGTCAGGCCAGAGCCAGCACAACCACCGTCACCGGTGCAATCACCACCGGTGCTATGTAGATCGCAGCGACAGATTTGACCACCTGATAGACTTAACCTGTAAATATACTTGTAAGAAACTTGGCCCCATGGGGACTCTCTTTTAAAACAAAGGGGGGGGGGTGAATGTGGTGAACTACATATACCTGTCTGGACACGCCCCCCCCTGCTGACTGCTCCTGTGGCTCCTCCCACAGACCCCTGTATAAAGGCGATTGGAGGCACTGCTCCTCCCTCAGTCTCCAGGATGTTGTGTGGTGGTCTCTTGCTGCTGATTGTGCTCTCTTCCAGCTAATAAAAGCCTATCTCTCGCCTCCCATCTCCGAGAGTTATTGATGGTGCATCAGTGGTCTTATGTGAGTGATGATAAACCTGATTCTGTTATGGGTCTCCATTGACTCAATGACATATATCCAAAGTGATAAAGTGGTTTGAGAGACTGGTAATGAAACATACCAGCTCCTGCCTGAGCGGCATCTTGGATCTGCTCTTACTTGCCTATTGGAGCAAAAGCTCCACAGCAGATGCCATCTGATTGGCTCTTACCCCAACCTGAAACATCAGAAAAGCAAAGATGCATCAGGATGCTCTTTATTGATTACGGCTCAGCATTTAACACCATCATCTCCTCAAAACTAATCAATAAACTCCAAGACTTTAGCCTGAATACTTCCTTCAACAAATGGATCTTGGATTTCCTCACTTGTAGACCCTAGTCAGTTCAGATTGGCAAAAAGCATCTTCTCCACAAACTCCATCAGCACAGGTGTACCACAGGGCTGTGTGCTTAGTTCCCAGCTCTACTCATTTTACACCTATAACTGTGTGGCTAAGTACACTTCCAATGCCATATTCAAATTTGCTGATGACACCACTGTGTGAGTCGTGTCAAAGGTGGTGATGAATCAGCATATAGGAGGGAGATTGAAAATTTGGCTGAGTGGTGTCATAACAACAACCTCTCACTCAATGTCAGCAAGACCAAGGAACTTATTGTAGCCTTCAGGAATCGGAAACCAGAGGTCCATGAGCTAGTCTTCATCAGAGGATCAAAGGTGGAGAGGTTTAGCAACTTTAAATTATTGTGTGTTACTATTTCAGAGGATCTGCCTTGGACACAGCACGCAAATGCAATTGCGAAGAAAGAATTGCAGTGCCTCTACTTCCTTAGGAGTCTGCAGAGATTCGGCTTGACATCAAAATCTTATAAAAACTTCCTTAGGTATGTAGTAGAAATTGTGCTGAATGGCTGCTTTATGGCAGGGTAGGGAAACACCATTGTTTTTGAATGGAAAATCCTGCAAAAGGTAGTGGATTCGGTTCAGTATATCACGGGAATAGCCCTCCCAACTACTGAGCACATCTACATGAAACACTGTCATAGGAAAACAGCAGCCATCATCTGTAATCCTCTTTTCTCACTGCTGCAATCAGGTAAAAGGTACAAGAGCCTCAGGACTCACACCACCAATTTAAAGAACAGTTACTACCCCTCAACCATCAGGCTCTTGAACAAAAAGGGGTAACTACACTCACTTGCCCATCCATTGAAATGTGCCCACATCCAATTATCTCACATCTTGTTATCTCATGTTCTCGTTATTTATTGATATTTATTTCTATTTGCATTTGCACAGTTTGTCATCTTCTGCATTCTGGTCAAGAACGTCATCAAGAACTTCCAGCCGGATGTGAGATCAGGCAGGAAGTGGTCAGCCCGGGTAGCAGTTGATGAGGCAGAGTCCAGACTGAAGCATAAGGAGTTGGTTGGGGCTACCCAGCTAGGCGGCCAGGGACTTGGATGGACAACCCACAAGTGGTGGTCATCTTATACAGGTAAGGAGCATTGTGAGCTTGTAACGCATGAAATACGAGAGGTAGAAGAGGAGAAGAGGTTAGCTAAAGCAGCTGGCTTGACCAAACAAGGGGCTTGGACCTGGTGGGAAAGTGTTGAACAACGACATCTATCTTGGAATGTCCTGTGGCAGATGGAACTGCTCCGCATTTCTTTTCTATATAGAGCAGTGTATGACCTACACCCAACACCTGCCAACCTCAGCACCTGGTATGAAGATAAGACAGACAGGTGTGCTGCTTGTGGTGAGAAGGGAACACTTCAACGTACTTTGAGTGCATGCAGAGTCAATCTTTCCAGCGGTATGTACACTTGGAGACATAACAACGTTCTCAAAGTTGTAACAGAAGCGGTTGAGCAGAGGGTACTGCAGCACAACTTATCTCATGCCCCATGCTGCACAGAACATCGCATATCATTTGTGAAGGAAGGCTCCAAGTCAAGGGTGTACAGTGCAGGCCCACGATCAAGCATAATTTCTTCAGCCAGTGATTGGTGTGTCAAGGCTGACCTGGATGGGAAAGGCAGTTTCCCGGAGCAAATAGTTTTCACCACATTGCATCCAGATATAATCGTCTGGTCTGACACCAGTAGAGAAGTGGTTATTGGTGAACTCTCAGTCCCCTGGGAAGACAACATCAATGAAGCCCATGAGCGCAAGTTAACCAAGTATGCAGAATTAAGATCAGAGTGCAGAGACAGAGGGTGGAAGGTCTCATGCTATCCATTTGAAGTAGGTTGCCGTGGCTTTATTGCGTTCACTTTCCAGAAGTGGCTGCGTGACCTTGGCTTTACTAGAAGAGATATCAAGTCAACCAGCAGGGCTGTAGCTGAGGCAGCAGAGGCAGGGCAGGGTCATCATGGGTGTGGACTAAGTACATCCAGAGGGGCAGATAGTTGGAAGGTGTATCCATCTTTTGCAAACTCTTCAGTAGCTGCATAGATACCTGAAGAGTAGACTATCTGTTAGATGGAAGTGACCAACAACTCTGATAGAGGCAGATGCTAAGTTGTTAAGCTCATCAGTGGGAGGTGGTGCTTTAGCACTGCTGGCCCACCACCTTGAGGGAGTCTTGATCATAAGCGGGCCGAAACTCCTGAGGACAGGTGGCAGATCAACTGATGATCCCACTGTTGATAGCACAGGACAGTAAACATCTTAGTCCACATGAATTTTCAATTCTTGGTTGATCTTTCACTGATCTTGTTAGAGGTACCATTCTATAGATTTGCTGAGTATGCCTGCAGGAAAATTAATCTCAGGGTTGTATGTGGTGATATTTATGTAGTCTGATAATAAAATTTAATTTGAACTTTGAACTATTGTGGACTGAGAGTGGGCAGGGGTTAGGGAGAGGGGAATCATGGTTGGAAAAAGAAGGGAGAGGGGAGGGAGTGGGAAGCACCGGAGAGACATTCTGTAATGACCCATAAACCAAACGTTTGGAATCAAATGACTCATGCCACAGGGCTGAGTGTGTCTACACCCACACCAGCCCCCATCCTTGGCACTCCTCTGCCACCTGTCCCACAACCCTCCCATATAGTCATTCCCAACATCTTTTGCTCCCACCAGATCTATAAGCATGCTCTCTGCTCCACATTGACAAATGTAGTACTATGCAAAAGTCTTAGAGACCCTGGCTTTATATAAATACTTAAGACTTTTGCATAGTACTATACATGTGGCAATAATAAATCAATAATAATATCAATACCATTTATTACCATATTTCTAATTGTAATGTGCCCATTCATCCTGTCTTCCTCTTTTATCTGTCTCTTTGCTGGTGTACCCATTTAATATGATATAAACAATCATTTTAAGGGGCCTCTTTTTCTTCTGTGTACAATGAATATGGTGCATCTACAGACTCTGTCTGAAACTCAGTGGCAAAAGGACAGCTGGAAATAGAATGCACGCCACGGCAACTAATACTGAGCAACATTATGCCTTAAGCAAAAGAAAAAGAAGTGTGTTGGTGGACTCGGCATGGGTTGGTAATACGGAAGGAAAATTCATCTTTACTAAGTTATTTTTGAAATTTTGCTAATTGATGCTTATAACAGTGGCACTAACAACTTCATGTCAATTTCCTCTGCCCAGTATTGTTACACATTCATGAAAACGAATAAGCTTCAGCCAGGGAGTCTCCCTTAAGCAGATGAACATGCCATTTGTTAATAACACACAGTCTCAAATCAATTCATTTTTTCATTGTGATTAATGAATATTCTTTTGATTTCCAATTGTTTAACAACAATAGGCTGTGATATTTACATAAATGTAAATTAGTTGCTGCTTTGACATCTTAGAAATTACCTTATTACTGTCAATGCTGTGCAGAGTAAAACTAATCAAAGGAAACTCCATAAATTATGCATCACTTCAATTTTCAGCATTTCCTGCATTACTCGGTCTAATACATTTTTTTTCCTCCCTTGATATTTTATTCATTGAAATATGTTGGGTTTATCTTTCCATAATTCTGGATTGGTTCTTTATTTTAACACTGTAAAATGACCAGATTAGATAAATAGATTTTTTTTTAAATCCAGTGCCTATTTGCATTTTTTTCCCTTTGAACAAATGGAAAGTACTTTAGTATTGAACTTGCTTTCTTTACAAATTCATTGTGTTCAGATGCAATTTGTAACACTGTGATGGTATTGGGTTTGCTGACTGCAATGTTCTGAACTCAAACAAAGATTTTAAGCCCTATCGGATATAGATAGCTACGGGTAGCCTCACTAAAGCGAGGTTATACTGTAGACACCTACTCTTCAAAGGCTAAATCACTTCCCTGTTGATCCTCCACAGTGAGTTTAGCAGCTAATGTCCACTATTTGAGTGATTGCTCCCCTCTCCCTTCCAAGGAGGAGATACTTCCAGCTAACAAAGTACCGTAGATTCCGGATTTTAAGCCGCTACTTTTTTCCCACATTTTGAACAGCTTTGAACTTTGCGGCCTTTAAAACGGAGCGGCTAATACATGATTTTTTTCATGCCGCCTCGTAAACATTTTGCCTCATAACAGTAGACCAATAAAATTGATGAGTAGTTCACAGAGGTCCAATGAAATTGTACGATAAATCAAGCGCACTTTCACAATTAAATTATTGTAAATCAGTCATTTGTACTCACCCTCATCAACATGGAAAACACTCGAAGCATTGTGCTGCCTTATGGCAGTTATTTAGTTTATAATATTTTCGCTTAGTAATTCATTTTCTAGTTAAAGTTAGAAGAGTTTTAACTATATTTGTTTTCTGTACTACATCGCGGGATGCTATGACGTCACACCCGGTTTCGCGGTGTCTTGTGGGAAAACGCCGTTTGCGAATAAACGGAAAGGTGGGGGTCGAGCGGCGGAGCGAAACGCTGCTTTTAAGTTAAAGGCGATCAATAACTTTTCCTGGTAGGCTGCAGTATATATATTTTTTACCAGTCATTAGGAGATATTGGAATGTTGTTCAGTAAAGAAGTATACGCAACGTATATTTAAAAGTAGCCGCGTTACGGGCACGGTTCGAAAAAAAGCATTTGCAATATGTATTTGTTTTTGTTACCATATGGATTTAATTAAAAGTTAAAAAATCCTCACGTGTAATATCTTTCTGTGTAAATATCTCATATTACAACATGGGACACCTGCGGCCGAAAATCCGGTGCGGCCTAAAATCCGGTGCGGCCTTTACAATTAAAAAATTGATTTTATTTCTAAAATTAGAGCCAGCGGCTTTTAATCAGGTGCGCTCTGTAGTCCGGAATCTACGGTAGTTTAAATAGAGTTTATTTATTTTTAATGATGCACATTTAAATTTAGATAAAATTATTAAAAAAACACATTTAAAATGCACGGAGGATTTCTATCTCATAAAAAAATTTCAAATTACAAACTATTTCTAAAACACAAAGGATTTCCGAAACACAGGGAAAATCCCTATAAGCTACAAAGACATACCAACAAATTGCAGATAAACAAGTCACCTGTCACGGAAATCAAAGGCAGAGGAATGGATTCTAGTCACCCTATCTTTCTATGATTCTTTTTGTTATTCCTTGACCATTCCTAATAAGCCTAAATGCCCCCCAACATTTTTACTACTTGATGACTTCACATAGATGGTCTAAATGCTTCTGGGGACAGAGATCCCAGACACCAAAAATAAATGCTGCAAGGGCTGACCCTCTGAGTGCAAATCTTCCAATTATTGATAGATCATTTAATGTGCTAAGTGATAGCATCAGTCTGGTCTGCAAGGTTTCTTGAACTAAATCACTCAGCCAGTGTTACCTGGTTTGATGCAGATCCAAATTAACATAACCTCAATGTTTTACACTGTATCTATTGGGCAGGCAGCCTTGTGCTGTGGGTCAGCAGCCACTCTGTTTATTTGCAAAGCTGATCTTTTACCTTCAGACTGATTAATGCTTGCAATTTACATTAAGAATTGAAGACTGGTTCTTGTTTACAACAAGAAGCCGTGCAATAAATATTGGCTGGAACTTTAACTTACTCAAGAGCAACTTTAATCCCTGGAAGTGTCAGCTGCTGTGTTAGAAAGCTGAGCTTGACTAAAAGCTCCCACACCCCACACCCTGGCCAGTAAATATCCATCACAACACAATGGACTATTCCCAAGAGGGAAAATTTGAGGGCTGTAGAAGAAACTTATACAAATGTTTGTAGTTTCTTGAAGCCTTTAGCATTAGAGAGGCATTGATGAAAAGTTTAGCCTGACATTTTTTTCTCCATTTCAAAGGCTGCTGGTCCTTGTGAGGATATACTTGAAGAGCACATTCAACTAACCTCTCTCTTTGAAGTTGGCTCCTATTCAATGTCTATTGCTTGGACAAGATTATGCCTTCAGGTATAATTGAATGTACAGTATTTATCATTGAGGATGGTGTATTAATTATCCCATTGCCGGATTTAAAGTCTATTAATGGCATGAGAGAAGCCAAATGATTGTAAACTATTTATTGAACCTTTGACCTTCCAGCATGTCAGAATCATGATCCGTTTTTTTTAATCACTGACATATGTCATGAAATTTGTTGTTTGGCAGCAACAGTACATTGCAAAATGTAAAAAATACTGTAAGTTACAAAATTAAATATAAAAATAAATGAATAGATAAGGCACTGCCTTCTGAAGATGTTCTTGATAGTGCTCATAATGGAACTGGCTGAGTCTACAAACCTTCAAAGTTTTTTCTGGTCCTATGCATTGGAGCCTCCGTTCCAGGCAATAATGCAACCAGTCAGAACACCCTCCATTGTACGTACTGTGTGTAGGTATTTGTTAGAGTCTTTAGTGGCATACCAAATCTCATCAAACTCCTCCTGAAAAATATAGCCACTGGCATGTCTTCTTTGTGATTGCATCAATATGTTGGGCCCAGGAACTTGAAGCTACCCCTTCAGCTGCTGAGCTCTCAATGAAGACTGGAGTGTGTTCTCTCAACTTCCCCTTCCTGAAGTCCACAAATCAGTTCCTTGATCTTACTGATGAGTGCAAAGTTGTTGTTGTGACACCATTCAATTAGCTGAAATATCTCTTTCCTATACACCTCATCTCTACCATCTGAGATTCAACCAACGACAGTTGTGTCAACGGCAAATTTATAGATGACATTTGAGCTGTGCCTAGCCACACAGTCATGTGAGCAGAGCAGGGGGTTAAGCTCACGTCCTTGAGCGTTCTTGAGTTGATAGACAACGAGGAAGTAACGTTACTTCCGATCAGCACTGACTGTGGTCTCCCGATGAGGAAGTTAGGGATCCAGTTGCAGAGGGAGGTACAGAGGCCCAGGTTTTGAAGCTTGTTGATTAGTGCTGGGGAGATGATGGTGTTGAAAGCTGACCTGTAAACAGTAAACAGCAGCTTGTTGTAGGTATTGCTGTTGTCCCGGTGGTCCAAGGCCAAGTAGACAGCCAGTGAGATGGTATCTGCTGGAATTTGTTGCAGGTCCAGGACCTTACTCAGGCAGGAGTTGATTCTAGCCAAGACTAACCTCTCAAAGTACTTCATCACTGTAGATGTGAGTGCTAACTGCCAATAGTCTTTGAGGCAGCTTACCCTTCTTATTTTGGGCTGTGTTATAGTTGATGCCCATTTGAAGCACATGAGAACCTCCAAATGCAGCAGTGAGAGATTGAAGAAGTCCTTGAACACTCCTTCCAGCTGATTGGCACAGTTTTTCACTGCCCTGCCAGGTACACCATGGAGGCCTGATGCCTTGTGAGGGCTCACTCTCTTAGGAGATGTTCTGATATCAGCTTCCAAGATAGATATTCCAGCATCTGATAGATATTCAGATGCTGCAGGGATTTGCAAGGTATAGTTTTATGTCAAAGTGTGCATAAAATAGGGTTGAGCTCAATGGGGAGTGAAGCATGACAGCCATTTATGATGCTAGGTTTCATCTTAGAGGAATTAATGGAATGCAAATCCTGCCACAGCTGACATGCATTTAATTGTGAATCAATTCACTCAGTCACTTTTTCACCATTATGATTGCTTTCCTTTGGTCGCACTCAGATTTCTTGTAGGGCTCTTGACTTCTTGATCAGCTGTCTTGAACACTACAAGTCTTGCCATCAGCTGACTATGAATCTCTGACGATGTGATCTGAAAAGGATTTTGGAGTGGGAGAGGAAAGGTCCAGTTGTCACGGACAATATGGGTACCTACGATGGTAAGGACTAAATTAAAATGCAGAAGCAAAAAGTTAGTGGTTTTCTGGATCAGAGAATTAAATGTATGGCTTGAAAATTGGTGTGGAAGAAGTGAGTTTGTATTTCAGGGTCATTGGCACCAGTATTGGAAAAGGAGGGAGTTGTTCTGATAGGATGGGCTTCACCTGAACCATGCTGGGACCAGGGACCAAGTGAATCACATAGTTAAGGCTGTGGATAGGGCCTTAAACTAAATAGTAGAAGGTTGGGTTCAACAGCTTGGAAAAGTATGGATAAATTAAATGGAATGAGAGTACAGACGAGGTTACTGACATCTCCAGAGTAAAGAACAAGACAAAAAGTTTAGAAAAGGATATGATTTTAACTTTAGGCAACATTGACACAAAACTGGAAAGGGCAGTGAATATAGGACTGAAGGTGTTTCTATTTGAACATGTGCAGTATATGAAATAAGGTCGATGGGGAATTTTAATGTGCAGGTAGATGGGAAAGGAAGGGTTAACAAATGAGAGTGCATCTTGGTTCTGGACTTGTACTTGCTTGAGTCTAGAAGAATAAGAGGGGAATCTCATTGAAATCTACTGAATATAGAAAGGCCCAGATAGAGTGTATGTGGATAGGATGTTTCCAATAGTGGGAGAGCCCAGAACCAGAGGGCACAGCCTCAGAAGATAAGGACATCCCTTTAGAACTGATATGAGGAGGAATTTATTTAGCCAAATGGTGGTGACTCTGTGGAATTTATTGCCACAGACAGCAGCTGTGGAGGCCATATTATTGGATATATTTGAAGTGAAGGCAGCACAAAGATGAAAAAAATCCATCTTCCGCCACCCCACCAGGGATAGGGTTCCTCTTGTCCTCACCTACCACCCCACTAGCCTCTGTGTCCAGCACATAATTCTCCATTGCTTCTGCCATCTTCAACGGGATCCCACCACCAAGCACATCTTTCCCTCCACTTTCTGCTTTCCACAAGGATCACTCTCTACATGACTCCCTTGTTCTATTTGTCCCTCTCTGCTGATCTCCTTCCTTGCAAGCAGAATAAATGCCACACCTGCCCCTACACCTCCTCCCTCACTACCATGCAGGGCCCCAAACAGTCCTTCCAGGTGAGATGACGCTTCACCTGTGAGCCTATTCCTATTTCCCTCTCTTGCCTTATCTCCTTACCTGCCATCTCCTCCCTCTGGCACTCCTCCCCCTTCCCTTTTTTCCATGGACTTCTACCCTCCACTATCAGATCCCCCCTTCACAAACCCTTTATCTCTTTCACCAATCAACTTCCCAGCCCTTTACTTCATCCCTCCCCAACTCCCAGTCTCACCTATCATCCACCACCTTGTCGTTCTTTCTCCCCTCCCCCCACCATCTTACTCTTACTTACCATCTTTTTTTTCCAAGTCCCGATGAAGGGTCTCAGACTGTGAAATCTTTTTATTATTATTATTATTCAAAAATAGCACAAGTACATCGAAGTAACAACACTTACAATGCCTCATAAAAGAGGAAATTATCTTAAGGATTGAAAATTTTGTGAATTAAAAAAACCCTACTAAGCAAGAAAAGTGAGGGAAAAAAAAGAAATGCATTGGAGGTACAACCCCGGAGCCATGCGTCATACAAAAAGCTTCTAAAAATTAATATCAAACCGCCAACAAGA
Organism: Hemitrygon akajei; assembly: GCF_048418815.1. NCBI lineage: Eukaryota > Metazoa > Chordata > Chondrichthyes > Myliobatiformes > Dasyatidae > Hemitrygon > Hemitrygon akajei. The sequence continues at coordinate 25,550,435 of NC_133149.1, forward strand.
AAAAAAGATATATCAAAAAAAAATTACATTTAGATCGTGGAGGAAATCTATCAATTAACTGAAATGATAATAACGAGCAAATGAGCCCCATCTCTTCTCAAAATCAAATAAAGGTTCAAAGATTCGACTTCTAATTTTCTCCAAACTAAGACACAGCATCACTTGAGAGAACCATTATGACAAAGTAGGAGCAGATATATCCTTCCATTTCAACAAGATGGCCCTCCTAGCTATCAATGTAACAAACGCAATAACATGTTGGTCAGACACAGAAATACCATGGATATTTTGCGGAATTATTCCAAAAAGCACAGTCAAATTATTAGGTTGTAAATTGATTCTCAGTGCTTTAGAAATTGTCGAAAAGACTGACTTTCAAAACTGTTTTAATATAGAACATGACCAGAACATATGTGTCAGTGTTGCTATCTCAGTTTTACATCTATCACAATACTTGTCAACATTGGGAAATATTTTAGAAAGTCTCTCCTTCGTCAAATGGTAACGATGTACAATTTTAAATTGAATCAGTGAATGACTATCACAGATCGATGAAGAGTTAACCAGCTTCAGAATCCGTGTCAAATCCTCCCATATAAAAGTCAAATTGAGTTCCTTCTCCTAGTCCTGTTTAATCTTAAGTAAAGGACGCTTATCCCATTGTAATAATAAATTATAAATTCTTCCAATAGAACCTTTCATCGAAGGGTTCATATTCATAATAGTATCTAACAAGTCAGCCTCCAATATGTAAGGAAAATTACTTAAATATTTTTGTAAAAAATGTCTAACTTGAAGATATTGTAAAAAATGAATATGAGAGAAAATACTTATTGACTAATTGTTCAAAAGACATCAATCTGCCTTCTTTAAATAAATCCAAAAAAGAATACCTTTATTATTCCAAAGTAAAAAAATTGTATCACTCCAAGAAGGTTTAAAAAAGTAATTACGATAAATTATGCTACAAAGTTTAAATTTTTTAAGATTAATAAAATTACGGAACTGGAACCAAATTTGTAAAGTGTGCTTAACCACAGGATATAGATTTAAATTAGCAACTTCAGCTAATTGTATAGGTAGAGCAACTTGTAATAACAAAGTTAAGTAAAACTGTTTCACACCTCTCAGTTCCAAGTCTACCCAAATTGGCCGATCATTCCCATCACCCCAATATAACCAAAAGGACATATACCACAAATTAACAGCCCAATAATACATTCATAGATTAGGCAAAGCGAGACCTCCGTCCTTTCTCAACTTTTGCAAATGACATTTACCAATTCTTGGTCTTTTATTATCCCAAATAAAAGATAGAATAATAGAATCAATCCGATCAAAAAACTTTAGTCAAAAAAACAGGAATATTCTGAAATAAATATAAAAATTTTGTTAAAATCATCATTTTAACTACATGAATGCAACCAACAAGTGAAAATGTAAGTGGGCTCCATCTACTAAATGAGTACTTCATAGAGTTCACTAAAGGAGGAAAATTGGCTTTATAAAGATCCTTATTTTTTTTAGTAATTATAACACCTAAATATCTAAAAGAATCCATAACTTTACAAGGAATATTATCATATATAGAGACAGATTCATTTAAAGGAAGTAATTCACTTTTACTAAAATTTATTTTATATCCTGAAATGTCTCCAAATTTGTCAAATAATTTTAGCAAAGCAGGAATAGATTCTTCAGGCTTAGATATATATACCAATAAATCATCAGCGTAAAGAGAGATCTTGTGCATGGTCTCATTCACAAAAATCCCATGAATATTTTCAGCTTCATGAAGAGCAATAGCAAGCGGTTCTAATATTAAGTTAAATAACAAAGTACTTAATGGACAACCTTGTCTTGTCCCCCGTGATAGCTGAAAAAAAGGAGACCTACAGTTATTAGTGACAACAGTAGCAATAGGAGCTTTATATATCATTTTAATCCAATTATTAAAATTAATACCAAAAACAAATTTTTCTAAAACATTAAATATTTCCATTCGACTCGGTCAAATGCTTTTTCAGCATCCAAAGATATAACGCATTGCGGAGTTTTAGAAGTCGGCGAATATATAATGTTAAATAATCTCCGAACATTTGAGAAAGAATAACAACCCTTTATAAAGCCTGTTTGATCTTTAAAAATGATTTTACCCAAAATACTCTCCAACCAATTGGCCATTATCTTTGAGAGGATCTTAGCCTCAATATTCAATAATGAAATAGGTCTGTATGAGGCACAATCAGTAGGATCTTTATCCTTTTTGAGAATTAAAGAAATAGAAGCTTCATAAAAAGTAGAGGGTAAGTCACTTTTCACAAAAGATTCTTTAAACATCTCCAACATATATGGAGAAAGCAATTTTCCAAATTTTTAATAAAATTATACAGGATAACCATCAAGTCCTGGGGCCTTACCAGATTGCATTGAAAAAATAGCTTTATGAATTTTGGATTCAGTAATTTGGGCATCAAGAGTTTTTCGATGGTTTACTCTTTTCCATTGATGCTGCCTGTCCTGTTGAGTTCCTCCAGCATTTTATGTGTGTTAAAGTGGAAGTTGATAGGTTGTTTTAATGACATCAAAAGTTACAGAAGGTAGGAGAATGAGGTTGAAAGTGAACGTAATGTCAGAGCAGCCTTGATGGGCTCAATGCCTAATTTGCTCCTCTGTCTTCTGGAGTTTCCTGGTTCATCCATGGCTTCTTGTTTGCATATGTCTGCTATGTCCTTGAAAGCATGCACTGAAACACACAGGTTTTGATGAAGTCAGTGATAACTGTGGCATATTCATTCAGATTCGAAGATGAATCCCTGAATATGGTTCAATCTAAAGATTCAAAGCAGTAAGACCTCCTCTGACTCCTTTGACTGTACCTTCATGGTACTCAGCAGTGGTGTTTAGGTCCTCAGTCTCTGCCTGTATGCCAGGTATAGAAATACAGCCAGGCGATCGGACTTGTCAAGTGCAGGCGTGGCAAGGCGTGGTGTAACAGTGATCATTGCATTGGCTCATCTGGTTCCACAGGCGATAAGTTGGTAGCATTTGTTCAGGGACTTCTTCAAGCTGGCCTGGTTGAAGTCGCTGCAATGATCAGGAAGGTATCATGGTGTTCTGATATGTGATTATTGATCATGTTGCTCTGCTCCTCCAGTGCCTGTCTGGTGTTGGCCATGGGTAGAATGTACACCAGACTGACAGCAGAAAACTCCCTTAGCAGATAGACTGGATGATTCTTGACAGCCAGGTGCTCCATGTCAGTGGAGCAGAACTGAGACAGAACTGCCATTTATGTGCACCACAGTGTGTCATAGGGGGACAGGAGGCTGGACCCAAGTGCAGGACACAGGCACTGAAGTACTAGGGGCAGGACGGGAACAACTAAACGATAGACAAGAAGTGGAGACCGTGGTGTGTGTGAGGGAAGTGATGTTCAAGGTGATGCTGGGGTTCCAAGAGAGTCTTAGAGTTCAGGCAGGCAGGAGGATCCCAGAGTTCAGGCAAGGCAGGATCCCGGAGTTCACTGGGTAGGCCACATAACTCTTGGGCAGGGCCCAGACCTCCCAGGCAGGTCACGGGACACCTGGGTAGGTAGTGGGGCACAACCCATCAACAACGAGAGATAGGTAGGGGCAGAGACCTCTGGGTGGGCCACATAACTCCTAGGCAGGGCCCAGACCTCCCAGGCAGAAACACGGGAGCCTGAGCAGGTTGCAGGGCACCTGGGTAGGTTGTGGAGCACAACCTGTCAGCAGTGAGGGATGGAAAGGGACAGAGTGCCCCACCAGCAACAACAGTCCAGCCAGGCTTGCCCAACAGAGGGAAGGGATAGCAAGGGAACTAGGTCCAGGGTAACTGACAGACTTACTCAAAGAACTCATCAACAAGGGGAGCTCCAAGCCAGCACAAGCACACACCAACTTCACTCAGTCCCAGAGCCCCCTATATACACCACCAGCCGATGGGCATCAGGTGCGCCTTCTTGAGCCCCAACAAGCCATGATGATCCACAGGTGTGACTACTTGGGCTCAAGGGCTACAAGACCCAGAGTCTGGAGTCTGCGGACCGGATCAAGATCCGGAATGCGGGCTCCGGACCGGACCATAACACAGTGAACTAATCATGAAACAAATACCACCATATCTGCCTTTGTTTGATGCTGCTGTCAATGCTGCTATGTGATGATGAAAAGTGAAGCCCAGAGTCCTGGGGATGACGCACGTCTCTGTGAAGCAGAGTACACAGTAGTCTCTGATGTCCTCTGATACTGCAACCTTGGTCTGAGGTTGCCAATTTAATTTTCCAGAGTCTGTACAATAGCTAGGAGGATGGAAGGGAGTAGGAGCTTCAGGACCCTACAATTCAGCCCAGCGGCCATGCTTTCTTAACCGGAAACTGCACTCACAACCTGGGTGGTCTGCAGTCTGGAATCTGCCTAATTTAAGGATTGATAGAATTCTTTAAACATCTTGAAACAATGTTGCTTACTGAATTCCCTGCATCCGCACCTGTAGATTTCATCTGTATTGGTTCTAAAGGTGAATATTTGATGGTTCCCTTGCGAGCTGCCCCACAAAGAGTTGTCAATCTCCGATGCCATCTTTAGATCCAGAGCCAGGATCAGGTTTAATATCACTGGCATATGTTGTGAAATGTGTTGTTGGGCTAACAAACAGTTCCAGGCATTGGAAGCCTGTGATAACCTGGGGAGGATCTCTGCTGGAGTTCATCATCATAGAAAGGAGATCAGCTCGAAGGATTTTCTCACATGCTCAGGTGAACACAGAAATTGACAACTTGCAGTTAGTGAATCAATTGGCCTGATGTATTCTGGACTATCTATGTAGTTTATATTGATAGATAATTAATGGATAATTCCTATAGACATTATATAGACTGTTGATACTGGAATCTAAAGAAAAAGGGTAAGGGAAAGAGAATAGCAGGAGCTGGCAGGTGATTGGTGGAGCCAGGTGAGGAGAGGTCAAAGGTAGATGGAGGAGGAAGAATTGGAAATAATGACAGGCTGGCAGAGGAGAGGTGGAGGTGAGAAACTGCTGTAGATGATGAAATTTGATAGGAGACAAAGTACCATAGGAGTAGACATAGTCCATCCAACCTATTGATCCAGCTCCTGCATTTATCAAGATCTTCTACCTCTGTTCCATTTTTCTGCATCATGACATTCAAAATTTTGAATTAACTCAGTGACTGAGCTTCCAATATCTTTAGGGGTATTGAAGAATTCCAAATAATCTCCACCAACTTTGAAGAAATTGGTCTTTATCGCTGTTCTGCATGCCTTAGCCTTGCAACAAAAGCCAGTGGAAATACCCTCCTTACAAACTTCCCATCAAGCTCTGTAAGAATTTTTCATGTTTTAATGAGAACTATTTGTGATGGTGGGAAGTAAATCCTTGGTCCTTCAAATAATTAGAGTATTGGCACCTGGGAAAGGTTGGGGTGACAGGATCCTCAGGGGTTTGAAAGATTAACTTGGGAACCTGTAGCATGTGATTTGCTATGGCAGGAGAAGAGGGGTGGGTTGGTGTGTGTGTGTGTGTGTGTGTGTGTGTGTGTGTGTGTGTGTGTGTGTGTGTGTGTGTGTGTGTGTGTGTGTGTGTGTGTGTGTCCGTCCACGCACATAGCAGAGAGGCTGTCTATTGGGTTATTTTGAGAGTTGTGTGAATTGAAGAATTGAAATTAAGAATGGGTCTTCCTTCTGTGGGTTCCCGGTCCAGCACAACAACTTGAGAAGCCAGTTGTCCCAGGACTAAAAAATGGTGACATGACTTATACAGATTGGTGTAATATATCCCAGCAATGCTTCAAATGAGGTGTTGCAAAATAATGGCATGTTTTATCACGCATCTAAAGTGGAAATCTAGATGTATGGGTAACGATCATCATGTGGCAAGTCAAATTGCTGCAATAATGATTGAGCTAGAAATTGTTGTAATTACTTATCACACCTATTGTGTGCTGAACTAAAAACTGACCAGCAATAATTCATGTAGCACAGTCAATAGATTGTGAGAAGAGAAAAGATTAAGCAAATTATTTGGAGCTGAGATTCAGAGGAAAAGATATGATATCAAAAACCACAGATGTTGGAAACCTAAAGTAAAACCAGATAGAGCTGAAAATACTCATTATCAGGCAACATCTGAGTGAAGAGATGTGGGTATATTTCAGAGCAATGGAAGCAGAGAAACACTAAATAAGGATGGGTGAATAACAACTGTTTAAAAGTGAAGAAGAATTAAATGAAGTGGTAATGGTGGAGCTAAGATAATAGGATAGAAATGGGGAAGAGAGGAGGCACCAAGGAAGGAAGACAAAATGATAGATATATCATTATCTATATCATAGATAAGGTGCCACGGATAGCACAGCATTTAGAGTAGCGCTTTACAGTGCCAGATGTAAGATTGTGGTTCAATTATTGCTGTTGTCTGTAAGGATATTTTACACTTTCCCTGTGACTGTGTGGGTTTCCTCTGGATGCTCCACTTTCCTCTCACATTCCAAAAGGTATACATTGGGGGTTAGTAAGTTGTGGGGATGCTACGTTGGCACTGAAAGCATGGTGATACTTACGGGCTGCCCCTTAAACCGTGTTGGATGTCAATGAAAACAATGCATTTTGCTGTGAAAAATAAAGCTGATCTTTACTGTTATCTTATCTCTAGATAGATAGAGAGTCAACCTGGCGTGCGCGCGCGCGCACACACACACACACACACACACACACACACACACACACACACACACACACACACACACACACACACACACACACACACACACACACACACACACACACACACACACACACACACACACACACACACACACATTTAGAGACAGACCGATAAATGACAAGGACAAGCAAGGGTAAGTGAATCATAAATAAGAGAAAATCTGCAGATGCTGGAAATACAAAGCAACACATACAAAATGCCAAAGGAACTCAGCAGGGCAGGCAGCATTTATGGAAATTAATAAATAGTCACTGTTTCAGGCTGAGGCCATTCTTCAGGACTGAGAAGGAATGAGGAAGATGCCAGAATAAAAAGGTAGGGGGAGGGGAAAGAGGATAGCTAGAAGGTGATGGGTGAAGCCAGGTGAGTGGGAAAGGTCAAGGGCTGGAGAAAAAGAAATCTGATAGGAGAGGAGAGTGGACCATAGGAGAAAAAGAAGGAGGAGAGGCACCCTGGGAAGATGTTAGGCAGGTGAGAAGAATTAAAAGGTCAAAGTGGGGAATAAAGGTGGGAGGGAAATTTGTTTACCGGAAGAAGACATCGGCAAGATTAAGTGAAAACTTCAGTAGGAATTTGAAGCAGCAAGATCCTGAATGGCAAAACTATCCAAACAAAGTCATCTCTGAATCCTAGAATGGAGACGTGAATTTTCATAAAGTCAATTCACTTCAGTTTGACTTCGTTTGAATTTTCCTGGTCTATCTCCAAAGAAATGATTAACAAAAATCCAGCTATTCCCCATGTAATAATTGATGGATTTTCAGTGATTACAGTTTACACACTGCCAACATTGGATGGAGAAAGATAGGTTAGATTGTTGCAAGTTAGTGCAAATCAGCAGTAAAGGAAGAAATATCACATGAATGATAAGCTACTACAAGCTTCCGACACACTTACTCTAGTCTAAAGTTAATTGAACCCAACAGTATGTCACACTTTATGGTAAGCATATTTCCGATTACATCACCCTGAAATAAGTAGAACTGCATGCTCAAATTTCTCAGTACACCTTTGATACAAATGTCATACAGCAAGAGTTCAAATGATGACATTCATCTGGGAAGACATGCTTGATAACAATTTCTTCAAGTACTAATAAGATTGCTAGATTGCATTGGGATCTTTATATGTCCATTGTGACAAGCAGTGAATAGTAGCAATTAATCACAACACTCCTGTAATAATCATCTTTTCATACTACTGGAGCAAATAGAACACTGTTTGACCCCTAGATAAATCAAACAATCTAAAATTTACATTTGTAAATGGCTGCAGGCCAAGATTGCATGACCAGGCATGCACTGCTATCTCCCATATGACTTACTGTAGATAATGTCATCACTTTACCACTCATGTATTCTTTGTTTAGAAGGCCTGAATATATACTGGTATCATAAAATTATTCTCTCTATAATGTCTTCTAACATAGCAGGGTTCTGAAATTCTAATTTCCTATTTGTGCCAAATTTATTTGGTCCATTACAGGTGGCCTTGTCTAAAGTTGAGAATTCCCTTCCAGGACCTTTCTGTATTTATAACTCCCTTTCTAAGATGCTGCTCACACCACCTCTCTTTTATCTGGCTTTAAGCCAATTTTTGCACTTTGGTGTTAGTTTGGTAAAAGCTGTGACATTTTTCAGGAATATTACAGCATCTAAGGCAAAATAAAAATCAATCTGTCACTTCACTCCCATGCAGATTTCCTGAAAAATAACTATTATCGTGGCTTCTTATGCAAATGGGGAAGAGAGTTGTCTGGGAGAAACAGTTCTGAAGACTTACAGCACTCAGTTCAGTCTTAAATGTTGACTCTTGAAACTGTGTTTATTGTTGGATCCTTCACACAGAAGAACCAATCTCTCAGCATTTATTTCATCCTGGCATCTGTTTTGTCATAAGAACACCATTGTGCTCCTGTTAATATGAGCTAATTTCTTCATTCTTTTTGGACAACATCTCTGACTAAATCATTTATCTCACACAAAATCTATTTGCGATTACATTCCATCTCCTACAATGCACGAGTATCCTTACACAGTAAAAGATATTAAGCATGCTGGCGGCGCTTCAAATGTCATCTCACTAATTCCTATAGGTATGTCTGACATTGATAGTAAGCTCACTGAAAAATAGTGGGGCTTCAAATATTCACTGAATGCTTTCCTGGTGCACCCATTTAGTGAGACCCTGAGATACACCCAGTGACCACTTTATCAGGTACACCTGCACACCTGTTTGTTAACACAAATATTTAATCAGCCAATTATGTGACAGCAATGCATAAAAGCATGCAGGCATGGTCAAGAAGTTCAGCTGTTTTTTGGACCAAATATCAGAATGGGGAAGAAATGTGATCTAAGTGACTTTGACCATGGAATGATTGTTGGTGGTTTGCTGATCTCCTGAAATTTTCATACACAGCAGTATCTAGTTTACAGAGAATAGTATGAAAAACAAGAAAAAAAATCCAGTGAGCAGCATTTCTGTGGGTGAAAGCACCTTCTTAATGAGAGAGGTCAGAGGAGAATGGCCAGACTGGTTCAAGCTGACAATGTAGGGTAATAGAATTGGTGGAAATGCACATAATTCACAACCAATGACATTGAGTTTGGGTCACTTTATGAGGCTAGTCTGATGTGATGATGTAATTACATAAAGGTATTTTAGCGTGAGTTGCTATTTTATTTCTGAAACCTACACTGGCGACCCCGATGCTGGAGGATGATACCAGGGTTATTGAGCATGTTGGCCAACGCAGTTGCTTTGAAACAGCAGAAGTTTTGGGAGCAAAATGCCGTTGCTTGTTTGTACAAGCTGAGGCTCAATTCGCACTTTGAGAAATCACCGCCAACATCACAAAATATTTCTACATGGTAGCCTTGCTCAGCAGCTCCATGGCTATGAGAGTGGTGAGTCTACTAGAACACCGACCTGAACACGATATATGCCAATTGCTGAAAACTCACGTTTTACAGACTTTTGGACTACCAGTGTCTGAGCATGCTAAACAGTTGCTCTCCTTGCCCAGTCTCAGTGATGGTAAACCTTCAAAGCTAATGGACCACATGAGGTCTCCCCTGGAAAATCACCATCCTTGTTTAATTTTTAAAGAACTCTTCATGCAGTAAATGCCTGATCAAGTTCACATAGCCCTCGTTAATGCACCCCTGATGGACTATAGGGTGCTTGCTAAAATGGCTGAGAGTCTACACTCAGCCAGGCAACAGTGCATCATTCCTCCCTCCTCTACCTCAATAAGCCTGATCAGCAAGGCTCCAACATAAGGAAACCTGTGCCTGCGAAACAGACAGCATTGGGCCTGTGCTTTTACCAGGCTCGCTTTGGTAGGAACGTTAGGAAGTGCCAACCGCCTTGCAGCTTCGACAGTGCCAGCACATCGGGACATCAGAGGTCTATGAATACTGTGGGCTCCAGCTGCCTACTGTTCAATATAGACACCCTTTCAGGGTGACGTTTCCTGTGAGATGAGGTGCTCAAGTGAGTGTGCTGCCAGCATCGCCTGTTGAAGAGAAGGCAAAGAGTGATGAAACCTCACTGGAGGTCACCAATGGCAGCAGGTTCCAGACCTACAGGACATGACAGGTGACACTCTGCTCCACTGGGCGACATTACACATGGGACTTTATCCTGGCTAATGTGGCTCGATCTCTGTACGGTTAAGATTTCCTGTGTGCTCAAGGACTGTTGGTCAATCTTAAGTACTGCTGGATTGCAGATGTCAAGGACTTTGGGTTGTTACCCTGCTCCCCAAGTAGGTACCCCAAAATGACTCTGTCCAGCATATGCACCACCACATGTGAGTTTATTCGACTGCTGGGCAAATTCCAAAACCTCACCAAGACCACATTCTCCACAACAGTCACAAAGCATGTGGTCGAGCACCACAGTTTCACAACTGGCCCAGCAGTCTATGCCTGTGCGTCTAGACTGGACCCAGGAAAGTTGGCAACTGCGAATGCCGAGTTTGCAAACATGGAAAGACTTGGCATTGTAAGCCGGTCAAATAGCCCATGGGCTTCACCCCTCTATATGGTCCCTAAGTGCAATGGTGGTTGCCACCCATGTGGTGATTACCCACATCTTAACGAGATCACCAACCCAATCACTACCCGGTCCCACACATCCAAGACTTTTCAGCACCTTTAGCCAGAAAGTCATTTTTTTTCCAAAGTTTATTTAGTTAGGGGGCTACCATCAGGTGCCTGTGTGCTCAGAAGACATTCCCAAATCAGCTGTGATAACCCCATTTGACCTCTTTGAGTTTCTGCGCATGCTGTTTGGGCTGAAAAATGCAGCACAGACTTTCCATCGGCTGACGGGCTCCATGTTAAAAGACTCAAATTTTCCTTTTGTTTACCTGAATGGCATACTTGTCACCAGTGGATCGAAATCTGAATACGTATCTCATCTCTGCACACTTTTCAAGTGCTTAAGCCAACATGGGTTGATTAGTAACCCTACTAAATGCCAGTTTGGGGTTGTCATCCATTAACTTGCTCGGCCATAGCATTTCCACAGAAGGTGCAAAATCCCTCCCATCTAAAGTAGATGCTATTATGGATTTCTCACTACCCCGCACTATTAAGAAACTACAGGAGTTTTAGACATGGTGAATTTATATCACCGCTTCGTTCTGAGAGCTGCTGAACTTATGCTCCCCTGTATAGTGTGCCTAAAGGCAATACCCTAAAACAAGTGCTTGACTGGTCAGTGGACATGACCAGGGCAGTTGATGATAATAAATGAGATCTTTATGATGCAATCCTACTGGTGAGCCCGCTCCCCAACACACCCATTCCCATTACTTCTGATGCTTCAGACTATGCTGTGGGTGCTGTGCACAAACAGTTGTTTGGAGGCGTGTGGCAGCCACTCGCCTTCTTCAGCCGGCAGTTCCCTTCTCCCGAAAGGAAGTACAGTACGTTTGACTGTAAGCTTCTTGGCCTCTATCTGGCTGCCCACCATTTACATTTTCTTTTAGAAGGTGACCATTTCACAGTGTTCATTGATAACCAACCCCTCGTACACATGATTGCCAAATGATCAGACCATTAGGCTACACGGCAGCAACACCACCTAGTGTACATATCAGAGTTCACAATAGATATACAACAATATCAAGGGGAAAAATAATGCCGTGGCTGATTGCCTTTCATAGCCAGTCATTGAGGCCGTACACATAGGGGTTGATTATGCCAGCACTACAGCCGACCAAGCTACTGAACCAGAGGTCCGGGCTTACTGAACAGCAGTCACGGGCCTGTGGTTGGCTGACATTAAGCTCGGGGAAGCTGGGGTTTTCTCCTGTGTGATGTATCAACTGGTGCCCCTGCCCCATTTTGCCCACAAACTGGAGGCGGACTGTTTTTGACTCCATACGTGGTCTTTCACATTCAGGCTGAAAGGCCTCATAGAAGCTGGTTGCACTAAATTTTGAGTGGCATGACCTTCGAAAGGACATGCGCGTGATTGGACTACAGCCTGTGCAGTGCACCAGCAGTCAAAAATTAACCGTCATGTTCAGGCGCTTTTGGCACCTTTTGAGGTCCCTGAGTGATGGTTTGATCATGTCAATGTGGACCTTAATGGTCTCAGGATTTCCTCTTCCACCACTCACAACCCCCCACCCCCACTGCTTTCGCACAGTTTCAAGTACCTCCTTACAATGGTGGACTTTACCACCAGGTGGCCAGAGGGCATTCCCCTATTTATATTTATATATTCATTGTATATTTGGACCAACAAAAGGCCTTTGACAAGGTGCCACACATGAGGCTGCTTACCAAGTTAACAGTCCATGGTATTATAAGAAAGTTACCATCATGGCTACAGCATTGGCTGATTGGTAGGAGGCAGCGAGTGGGAATAAAAGGATCCTTTCTGATTGGTTGCCAGTGACTAGTGGTGTTCCGCAGGGGTCGGAACCACTTCTTTTTATGCTGTATATAAATGATTTAGATGATGGAATAAATGGCTTTGTTGCCAAGTTTTCAGATGATATGAAGATTGGTGGAGGTGCAGGTAGCATTGAGGAAACAGGTAGGATGCAGAAAGACTTAGACTGATTAAGAGATTGGGCAAGAGAGTGGTAAATGAAATATAATGTTGGAAAATGCATGGTCATGTACTTTGGTAGTAGAAATAGATATGCAGACTACTTTCTAAATGTGGAGAAAATCCAGGAATCTGAGATGCAGAGGGATTTGGGAGTCCTTGTGCAGAATATCCTAAAGGCTAACTTGCAGGTTGAGTCTGTGGTGAGGAAGGCAAATGCAATGTTAGCATTCATTTCAAGTGGTCTAGAATCCAAGAGGAAGGATGTGATGCTGAGGCTTTATAAGGCATTGGTGAGGCCTCACCTTGAGTATTGTGAATAGTTTTGGGTCCCTCATCTTAGACAAGATGTGCTGGAATTGGAGAGGGTCCAGAGGAGGTTCACAAGGATGATTCCAGGAATGAAAGGGTTATCATACGAGAAACATTTGATGGCTCTGGGTCTGTACTCGCTGGAATTCAGAAGGATGGGGGGGGGGGGGATCTCATTGAAACCTTTCGAATGTTGAAAGGCTCAGACAGAGTAGAAGTGGAAAGGATGTTTCCCATGGTGGGGGAGTCTAGGACAAGAGGGCACCATCTCAGAATAGTGGGGTATTCATTTAAAACAGAGATGTGGAGAAATTTCTTTAGCCAAAGGGTGGTGAATTTGTGGAATTTGTTGCCACATGCAGCTGTGGAGGCCAGGTCGTTGGGTGTATTGAAGGCAGAGATTGATAGATTTTTGATTGGAAATGGCATCAAAGGTTACAGGGAGAAGGCAGGGAACTGGAGTTGAGGAAGAGATAGAAAAAAAGGATCAGCCATGATTGAATGGTGGAGCAGATTCAATGGGCCAGATGGCCTAATTTTGCTCTTATGCCTTATGGTCTTATATTTAGATGATATTGCGATAAATAAATGGGGGTAAACTTATGGAAGTGGTATGTTCAGATTATCAGAGATTTTTAATAAGGTCCAAAAGTAAGGAGCAAAAATAAACAACCTGCTGGAGGAACCCAATGAGTCAGTCAGCATCTGATGAAGGATTTCAACCTAAACCATTAACTATCCATTTCCCTTTGCAGAAGCTGCCTGACCTCTAGCAAGTTGTTTCTTTTTGTTCCAGATACCAGCATCTGTGGTCTCTTGTGTTCCCAAGATGAGGAGGTTAGTCAATGAGGTTAGAACACATAGATTCAGGATTGAGAATTAGCTATCAAACCAAATGCAAAAAGTTAATAAATAGATGTTTTTCAGGCTGACGAGATTACTGTGGTGATTGGTGCTATTGAGGTAGCAAATGTCATATTTTCATGCTTGTTGGTAATGCAAAGCTTGGTGCAATTGCAAGGAGGGAATAGGATGTAAAGAGTCAATAGAAACTCAATCAAGTTCAAGTTCAAGTTTAATTGCCATTCAACTATACACATGTATACAGTGAAATGAAATAGTGTTCTTCTGGGGCCAGGGTACAAAACTCAGAAAATACAGTCACACACAGCACATATAGTTATGATAGCACATAGTCACAAAATAATATTAGCACAAGTCCCCGAGTGGTGCAGCCTGAAGATTAGTGGTGCATAGGATGTCGTCCTGGAACCACGTTTCTACAATAACAAGCATGCAGCAGTTCCTCATCTCCTGTAGCTGCACACAAGGTAATCCAGTTTGTCTTCCGGAATGAACACTGGAGAGCAACACTGCTGGGAACATCCAGCCCCTAACCCATCACAGATTCCAGCACACCCGCCATATCTTTGTTCTCTCCCACGCGGCCTCTGGCACCTCCTCCCCTGGATGGCTGTAACAGATGACACCGCGGCATGCGAGCCTGGTCTGTACAACAGTTGAGGCCACACCAATGAGCCAATGACTTAGACTTGCAGAATCTTTTACTACCAATATCTAACAGGGTCTTGCGGTCACAAGAGAAATGATTAAGGCAAACATTTGCACCATATGTTAGATGGTGTACCACTTTCATGGCACCTCTTCCTATGCTTCCTTCCCTGGGTGGCTGTTGCAGTCGAAAGCATGGTATACAATAAGTCCATGCTGCACAGTTCATTTGCTCTCCAACAGCTCGTTCATGAGGTAGACTTGGAGTGCTTCGTGTTCCTAAGAAAGAGTAAACGATGAACAATTACACATTTGGGTAGACTTGGAGAGGCCCTGTGACCAAAAATGCCACCATCCTACCAGAAGGATCTTGTGGGAAGCTGAGTGAGCAAGAACGTGACACCTAAAATAAAATGTGGAAAAATGTGACTTTATCCATTTTAGTACATTAAATAGAAAAGTAAAGAATTATTTAAGTAGTGAAAGACTGGCCACTCAAAGGTACCCAAATGTCTTTTTACAATGTCAGTAAAGGACAGCATGTGCTACAAGTGATTAGCAAGGCAGATGGTATGTTAGCCTTTATTACAAGATGATTTGAAGACAGATGTACTACTGCAATTATACATGACCTTTGTGAGGCCACACATGGAGTATCAAATCTCATTTTGGCCTCCTTTAACTAAAAAAGAGTGAACTTGCTGTGGAGATGTGCAGTGACAATTCATTAGACTGATTTCTGGGATGTAAAATTAGCCAAATGAGGATGGGTTAAGTAGTCTAAGCCTAAAATAAAATTATAAGGTTATCATTGGGTCCATCAGACAAAGGACAGGAATACTATTTCCCCTGGCTAAGAAATCTAAAGCAAGGGATCAACCTCAGAATAGCGGAGGGTGGCGGAGGGGGTTATATGCTGTTAGGTCCAAAATGAGGAGAAAGTTCAATTGAATGGTGAAGAATCACTGAAATTCTTGACTCTGGAGGGATGTGGATGTTTAGTTGCTGTGCTCATTCAAAAGAGAGATCAATTAATTTCTGAATACCAAAGGAATTACAAGGTACAGGTAAGAGTGAAGGAAAGTTACATTGAGGTGGAAGATCTCAGTACACCACAGAGCAGGCATAAAGAGCCATACTCCTACTTATGCTTCTTCTGTTCTCAGGTTTGGATTGCTGCTCAAACATCACGAAGACCCTAGAGAGGCTGGTCCTGGCTCACCTCTGACCCCTGGTCAGAGAGCCCTCGATCCCCTACAGTTTATCTACCAGGAACACAGTGGAGTCAATAATGCTGTCATCTACCTGCTAAACAGAGCCTACTCCCACCTGGATACGCAGGGCAGCACTGTGAGGATCATCTTTTTATATTTCTCAAGTGCTTTCAATACCATACAGCCCTCATCGCTGGGGCAGAAAGCTCCATTCAATGCAGATTGGCACTTCCATTGTGCCCTGGCTAATGGACTACCTGACTGGCACACCACTGATTGTGTGGCTTCAGAGTTGTGTGCCAGACAAGGCTAAAAGCAGCACTGGGCCCCATAGGGGACTGTGTTGGCTCCCTTCCTGTTTACCCTGTATACCTCAGACTTTAGACACAAACCCGAATCATGTCATCTGCAGAAATTATAAAGGGTGTACGAAGGAAAAATGGGAGGATGGATACAGGGCCCTGGTGGAGGACTTTGTCAAATAGTGCAAGCTGAACCATCAACAGCTCAACATCAGTAAGACAAAGGAGATGGTGATCGACTTTAGGAAGACTAAGCCTGCACTGCTCCCTGTTACTATTGATGGTGAGGACGTGGATGTGGTGGGGACCTACAAGTACCTGGGGGTGCATCTGGATGACAAACTTGTGTGGAGCACCAACACAGAGGCTGTGTACAAGAAGAACTAGAATTGCCTCTACTTTCTGAAGAGACAGAGGTCCTTTGGAGTGTGCAGGCCTCTCTTTCACATGTTCTACCAGCCTGTTGTTGCCAGTGCAATCTTCTATGTGATAGTCTGCTGGGGAAATGGCATTAACACAGGTGATGCCAGCAGGCTCAATAACTGATTAGAAATGCTGGCTCTGTTGTAGGAGTCAAACTGGACACACTGGAGGCTGTGGTAGAACAGACCCTACAGAAAATCCTGGCAATTCTGGACAATGTTTATCACCCTCTGCATGCCACCTTGGTTGAACAGAGAAGCACTTTTAACTATAAGCTAAGACAACTGTGCTGCTCTAAAGAGCGCTATATGAAGTCAATCTTACCCTCGGCCATTGGGCTCCATAATAAGTCAACAAGAAATAAGCTGAGGAAGTGACGACCCCCTCCTGTTAGACTGTTTGAAGTAATTTATTGTTTATTCTTTCTTACTTCTCTTCTAATGCTTGTATATTTGTATATCTATGCATTTGTAATGCTACTGTAACTCTGTAATTTCCTTTGGGATCAATAAAGTATCTATCTATCTATCTTGTAGTGTCAATGACTGCTTATTGAAGTTATCCAAAGAGAGACATTACCCCTGGTTATAATCAACTAGTTATCATGAATAACAGTAAGCATGACTCCAGTGCTTTTCTGACATTCTTGACTTTGGTTGCCTAGCAGTGTGACCCACTGTGATACCTAATCTTTGAGCAGGTCATCTCTCCCTTGGGCTGTCCTCTTTTCTCAACTCAGTGACACTCATTACTCTTCAGCAACATTTGCTTGGAATTGAATTTATTTGTGTGTTTGCTTAGTAAAATCTCAAACATTTATTGTGCTGAAGTTTCTCCTGAGCTAAATGAGACCTTGCAGAGAATGGGGCAGAGACTTCAACGTTGGGTAACGTATGTTGAAATCTGGATTCATAATTCAGAGTTATGAATCTAATCTGAGACTTAATTTCTTTTTAAATTCCAGAATCAGAATCAGGTTTAATATCACTGGCATATATCATGAAATGTGTTGTTTTGTGGCAATAGTACATTGCAATACATAATATATATATAAATGAAATAAGTAGTGCACAAAGAGAAGGAAAAAATAGTGAAGTAGTGTACATGGGTTCATTGCCCCTTCAGAAATCTGATCGCAGAAACAGTTACTAAAATTCTTCACACTCCTGTACCTCCTTCTCGATGGTAGCAATGAGAAGAGGGCATGTCCTGGGTGATGGGGGTCCTTAATGATAGATGCCAACTTTTTGAGGCATCGCCTTTTGAGGATGTCTTCTATGCTGGGGAGGCTGGAGCCCATGACAGAGCTGGTGAGTTAGTGACTTGCTGGAACTTTTTCCGATCCTTTGCAGTGACCCCTCCACACCAGACAGTGATACAACCAGTTAGAATGCTCTCTATGGTACATCTGTAGAAATTTGTGAGAGTCTTTAGTGACCTATCAAATCTCCTCAAACTCCTAATGAAATATGGCTGCTGTCGCACCTTCTTTGTAAATGCATCAAAATCTTGGGCCCAGAATAGCTGTTCCAAGATGTTGAGACCCAGGAACTGGAAAAATTCATGCAAACTGTCTGCTTTTAAACTTGTAAGTATTAAAAGTGCATTAGTAAAAGTTAGCAACAGTTTCAGAATTGATCCTCAGTGAACCACAAACTTACTTGATCTCACTTATATGTGGCTTATAAAAAGTATCTGACTAAATCAGTCTGGTTCACCATGACCTTCTCAGTAAGTTTAAAGTTCTAAGCAAATATATTATCAAAGTATGTCACCATGAGATACACTTTTTACTGGCAACAAAAGACGGAAGTAGCATTGGTAACTGCTCCTTAGGCTTAGCCACATGGAATATTTAATTTACTCCTGAACAATACTCCTTCAATACTGACACCGATACAAGGATTCACTGCTCTAATTTCAGGAAGATGGTATTCCCTCTAAGAAAACTGATTCTGTCTCAGAAGATACATACTATCAGTAACAGAATTTACAAGCAAGAAAACAAAAATGCACCAGAACATAAAACAAAGTCTATGGAATTCAGAATTCATGAGGAAATCACATTAAGGGAGACATTCAGTTTGACACAAAAGGATGTACATTTCATAAATACTTGTGCAGATCCCAGTTTGAAACCTCTGCTCAACATGACTGGATTTTACCTTTCCCATTATAAATAATAATCGATACAAAAATCATCACAGCATGAAAAATTCAAAATGTTTACATTCCCAACAGACAGTATGTAATTCTGAATTCTAACTGCATTCAGTTTCCCCCTAGCAATTCTCTATCATGAATTCTTGGTCTGGAATCTGCAAAATGTGTTTCATAAAATATTACAGATTGTTAGCCAGGCCTTGCATCAGTTATAGTCTTTTTCAACAACTTTCAATGTACAGAATTCCAAAAAGTGTTGCAAAATTGAAATTTATAAAATATTTAAAAAAAGTAGAAGAACATTCTGGGGAAGGATTATTGGAATTCCTTTCCTGAAAGTCACTTTTTCATTTTGGTAAACACAACTTCAAAGTCTTCAGACTACATCTATAATGGGCCAACCACTCATCCTTCAGCCTTTGTAACTGTTGCCACGGCCTCTCAAGTCCTGTGCTTTGCACTGATGCTTTACTTTCTTGTGGCAATTTTGGCCAGTGCTTCAAGTCTGCTGAATCACAAATCTGCTTACCTCAAAAAAGCCACCGAGATTAGGATATAAAGTAGATTCATCGAAAAATACAATTTGCTTCCAACCTGATGGCATGAATACTGATTTCTCCTTCCAGTCAAAAATGTTTCCCCCTCCCTCCCCTCTTCTTCTATTTCCCACTCTGGCCCCTCACCTCTGCTCATTGACCTATCACCTCCCCCTTCCCTTTCTCCTATGGTCCACTCTCCTCTCCTATCAGATTCCTTCTTCTCCAGTCTTTTATGTTTCCAACCCACCCGGCTTCACCTATCACCTTCTAGCTTTCCTCCTTCCCCTCCCACCACCTTATTATTCTGGCATCTTTCCCCTTCCATTTCAGTCTCAGCTGAAACCCTTCTTCAGGGGTGAACTCAGTGGGAGGAGCATCTGTGGTGGAAGAGGAAAAGGAAGAGTTTGTCTGGACTCTAAATCAGGACTAAAAATGCAGAGAAAAGATAGTATGAAGTTAAGATGGAGAGGTGTGAGACAAGGTGCTAGGTGGCCAAAGGAGGGGTAAAAGTGATGGACAGATGTAACCCTGTAGGGGAAGGGAAGGGAGAACATGGGCACAATTGCCCCATCCCTACCTGGTTCCTTTTGCCTGGTTTCCTTCTTCTTGCTTTCCACCTGTCACCAATCTGTCTTCCAAATCCACTCCTCCCTTCCGCACCTTGCTGATCTTCCTTTATCCCTTCCATGTCCACTAATCACCTACTGGTCCCTGACTCATGCCTCCTCCTCTTCTCTTTGTACCAACTATCGCCCCTCTGCACTCTCAGTCCTGTTGCAATGTTTCAACCTAAAATGTCAACAATTCCTTCCCCCCACAGATCAAGTCAAGTCAAGTCAAGTCAATTTTATTGTCATTTCAGCCATAACTGCTGGTACAGTACATAATAAAAATGAGACAACGTTGTTTCAGGACCATGATGTTACATGACACAGTACGAAAACTAGACTGAACTACATAAAAAAAAACACAGAAAAAAACTACACTAGACTACAGACCTACCCAGGACTGCATAAAGTGCACAAAACAGTGCAGGTATTACAATAAATAATAAACAAGACAATAGGGCAGTAAGTTGGTGTCAGTCCAGGCTCTGGGTGTTGAGGAGTCTGATAGCTTGGGGGAAGAAACTGTTACGTAGTCTGGTCGTGAGAACCTGAATGCTTCCGTGCCATTTCCCAGGCGGCAGGAGGGAGAAGAGTTTGTATGAGGGGTGCGTGGGGTCCTTCATAATGCTGTTTGCTTTGTGGGTGCAGCGTGTGGTGTAAATGTCTGTAATGGCGGGAAGAGAGACCCAGATGATCTTCTCAGCTGACCTCACTATCCGCTGCAGGGTCTTGCGATCCGAGATGGTGCAATTTCCAAATCAGGCAGTGATGCAGCTGCTCAGGATGCTCTCAATACAACCTCTGTAGAATGTGATGAGGATGGGGGGTGGGAGATGGACTTTCCTTAGTCTTCACAGAAAGTAGAGACTCTACTGGGCTTTCTTTGCTATGGAGCTGGTGTTGAGGGACCAGGTGAGATTCTCCGCCAGGTGAACACCAAGAAATTTGGTGCTCTTAATGATCTCAATGGAGGAGCCGTTGATGTTCAGCAGGGAGTGGTCGCTCCCTGCCCTCCTGAAGTCAACAACCATCTCTTTTGTTTTGTTCACATTCAGAGACAGGTTGTTGGCTCTTCACCAGTCTGTTAGCCGCTGCACCTACTCTCTGTAAGCTGAGTTGTCGTTCTTGCTGATGAGACCCACCACGGTTGTGTCATCGGCAAACTTGATTATGTGATTCGAGCTGTGTGTTGCAGCACATTTGTGGGTCAGCAGAGTGAACAGCAGTGGACTGAGCACACAGCTCCGTGGGGCCCCCGTGCTCAGTGTGATGGTGTTGGAGATGCTGCTCCTGATGCTCCTCGCACACATCAGGAAAAGCCAAGAAGCATCACAAATGACCATTAAAAGCTCTCCAACACCTAAATCCATATTTGCCTTCTCCAACAGGAAAACAACAGGAGTCTCCATCTCGAGATTATTACTGCTTATCCACTGATGTCCCAGGTAATTACCTGCTGTTCTGGAAAAGATGATCAAGCCCTCAGTGATCTGAAAACAAATGTTTTTATTCTTCTGGGTGATAAGCTCTTTTATTTGTTTTTTCAAAATTGTTAGTTGTTCTGATTTTAATTGAAATTCAAACAGAGGCCATTAAAGTTGGGATGTATTAGTTTGTATTTTGTAGAGACTTTAAATAAAAATCAAAGCAGTATCAAAGCTTTTGTTTTTCAGTATTAAAAACATAACATGTCCTTCTATAAACCATTAGCTAGTAACTTATAAAGAAATGGCTACCTCGGCATCATGGAGAATAACTGATGACTGGGATTGTTACAATTGCAGATCACCTTCAGCAACATTGCCAGGCATTTCTTACATTCATAAAAGACACAGTATCATTTTTAATATCATGATAGATTGCTGTTTTGATCTTTTGTGAATGGACTCATCCATTTTGATGTCTATCTTCATTAGTTAAATGGAAATCTTGGAGGCGATGAGACTGAAGAGTAAGTAAGGAACATGTACTGAAGTATGCCTCAAGCAGGATTGGCTTCTTCCCCATTTTAATTACTTTAGAGAAGAGTAGGTGACACTGAAGCTTGCCTTTTTTCCCTCTGGGGCTTGGGCTTGCTCTGAGACTAAAGTGATGGGATGAAAGTTTTACTTCAGTCAAATGGCTCCATGAATTTTAAGTGTAATAAGTCTAGGAGAGTTCAGCACAGTGATTTGCATGGAAAGGTGTGGACTGTGAAATTGCTGCTAATTAACATTAAGCAGCACTCAGGAAAAGAGATGGAGCTTAATAAATTTCAATTAGAGAATTCACTTTGAATGACTCTAAAGATTTTTTCCATTATGTTAAGACCTATGCCTGTTTCATCTGGTACTTAAATAATTTGGAAAAGTTTACAAGAAAATTGCTACATGATACTTGAGATTTCAAGAGTTTGACTTGTACTCTATGGATTCGGCTCTACTTTAACCAGGAACTGTAGAAATTTGCAAGAGTGGCACAGCTGGAAGAGCCAGTGCTTCACAGCAACATAGACCTGAGTCAAATGTCGAACTTGGGTCTGCCTGTATGGGGTTTGCATGCTCTCCCTGTAACCATATGCATTCCACCCAGATGGTCCATATGTTTTCCATATCCCAAGGATGTGCAGGTTGATAGATTAATTGGGCAATCACACCTGCCCAAAGTGGGTAAGTAAGTGATAGGATAATGAGGGAGTTATTGGGAATGTAGGTAGAATTTTAAAAATTGGATTAAAGTAGGATTAGTATAACTGTAAGTCGATAGTCAATGGCGCAGACTCAATGGGCCGTAGATCCTGTCTCTGTCCAATATAACAGAGAGTGATGATTGAAGCCGATAGCTATTTAATTTCCAAAAACATACAGGGATATGGTGCAGTTATACCCTTGGAGAGATGAATAGCTTGATCATTTCTGGAACTCCATCATTAAGACGACAGATATAAATACAGATACGAATCAGCTGCAGCTTGTTTCAAACTGCAGCAGCAAGAATCTTAACCCCAAAAAAGAGAAATTCTGAGCACATTTCACTGGTCTTGGCATCATCACACTGGCTGCATGTGTCCTTTAGGGTTAACTTTAAAAACTCTTAATTGTATATAAGGCTCTGAATAACCTAGCTCCTCAATATATTTTGGCGTGTCTGTCCCCTTACATCCCTAATCATAATCTTAGATCCAAGAGCCAAGATCCAAGCATATAAGAACTGGTGATGCAGCCTTTTGCATCAAAAATCCGTAATTCTCACCGACTGAGATACTCCAGGCTAGTACTGTAGAACACTTCAAAACACTTCTAAAAACTTACTTTTTTAATTTGGCTTACTTAGAGGATTGATTAATGCCTGATGATGTTGATTACATTTATATAATCTGGTAAATTCAATTACCGGTACATTTTATTCTATATAATGTTTGCCTTTTCTTATTATTTTTAATTTTGACATAGTTTTATGACTATAAAGATTGATCTTAACAATCTATGTAAAGAACTTTAAGCCTGCATCTTAATGTATGAAAGGTGCTTTATAAATAAAGTTATTATTATTATTATTACAGACACCCATGAAGAATATGTCTCATCAGCTACTTGGGGCAATCTATCTGAACAATGTCTACATATCTGGTAGAAGTAAAAGGATACACTTAAATTTGAAGCTTTCCACCAATTATTCTCCAGCTGCTGTGACTTATCAAAAAGCACTTCAGCAGAATGCTAAGCAAAACAAAGAAACCAAAGTGAATTCAAGCCCGCATAAAACCACAGCAATCACATCATAAAGGGGACCAAAATGTCTAGAACATTCAATGTGTGTTTTTACCTATTTTTAATGAAAAGAAAATGAGGAGGGCAGAAATGACATTTGCAGAAAATATATTACTGATTACTTGTACCTTCTACGTGAAAGAAAATATTCGACAATCACAGTCACCGTTTCCGATTTTCAGGGTAAATTGAATAGACAAGTCTTGGGAAGAATCATGTAATGCCATGTTGTATAAAGAAACCAATTTACCTTTGACACACCACACACTCTGCCCAAAAAATATTAAACTCCAGTACATAATGAAAAAAAAAATAGGAAGTTGTCCTCAAAAATAAGCGGTTCTGGATCACGTTGAATAAAAGTCTTCTTTCAGTGACCAACATCCACAAAACAAATGTGAGAGTTGAAGAAATTTGTGAAAAGAAAGTTACTTAACTAAAGCTTTAATGCCTAAAAATCAGCTGCAGCTTCAAATCATCTAGTCCCTCACCAAGTTTAATGTAATCCATCTATATATTCAGAATCTCAATCATAACTATATGCCACGCAAAGCCTTGAATAAATATATTGATTTAAGTCAATGATAGGGCAGAAATTAGCTTTATTTAACTGTAATACTGTGAAACTAAAATAAATAACTAGTCATATATTTTATAACCACAAATATTAATGTCATTCTCAAGTATGCCAGCAATAAATCATGATCCATATTTTGTTGTGGGAATGTAATCACTATCATTTCTTGGATGATTATTTATAGGAATGAAAGCAAATCTTTTGATTACATAAACACAAGAAATCCAAAGCAACACACACAAAATGATGGAGGAACTCAACAGGTCAGGCAGAATCTATTGAAATGAATAAACAGTCGATGTTTGGGCCGAGAACATTAATCAGGACTGGAAGTGAAGGGGGAAAATGCCAGATTAAAAAGGTGGGGGAGGAGAAGGAAGATAGTAACAGGAGATAGGTGAACTAGGTAGGAAAGATAAAGGGCTGGAGTGGAAGGATTCTGACAGGAGAGGAGAGTGGCTCTCGGACGAAGGAAAGGAGGAGGGACACTGGGGGGAGGTGATAAGTGAGTGAGAAGAGTTAAGAGGCCAGCGTGAGGAGTAGAAGAAGAGGGGAGGGGGTGGGTTACCGGAAGGAGAATTGAATATTCATGCTATCAGGTTGGAGGTTACTCAGACATAATATAAGGTGTTTCTCCTCCACCCTGAGGAGGCCATGGACTGACATGTTGGAATGGAAATGGGAATCATAACTGAACTGTTTGGTCACCAGAAAGTTCCACTTTGGCGAATGGAGCAGAGGTGCTCAATGATGCAGTCCCTCAATTTACGATGGGTCTCACTAATGTAGAGGAGGCCATATCAAGAGCACCAGATACAATAGATGACGCCAGCAGATTCGCAGGTGAAGTGTTGCCTCACCTGGAAGGGCTGTTTGGGGCCCTGAATGGTGGTGAGGGAGAAGGTGAATGGGCAGGTGTAGCACTTTGGCGCTTGCAGGGATAAGTACCAGGAGGGAGATTGGTGGGGAGGGACAAATGGACAAGGGAATCACGGAAGGAATGATCCCTGCAGAAAGCGGAGAGAGGGGAGAGATAAAGATATGTTTGGTGACAGGATCCCTTTGGAGATGGTGGAAGTTGCAGAGGATAATGTGTTGGATGTGGAGGCTGATGGGGTGGTAAGGTAAGGACAAGACAAGCTC
Source organism: Hemitrygon akajei (assembly GCF_048418815.1). NCBI lineage: Eukaryota > Metazoa > Chordata > Chondrichthyes > Myliobatiformes > Dasyatidae > Hemitrygon > Hemitrygon akajei. Next base: position 25,575,820 of record NC_133149.1, read on the forward strand.
TATCATTATTAAGGCGGCGGGAAGGTGGTGTGAACACAGATGAATGGGAAATAGAGGAGATGCAGGTGACAGCAGCATTTATAGTGGAGGAAGAGAAACCCTATACTTTGATGAAGGAGGACATCTCTGATATACTGGAAGGGAAAGCTGCATCCTTGGAACAGATGCGGTGGAGATAAAGGAACTCAGAAAAGGGAATAGCATTTTCTATAGGAGACGGGGTGGGAAGAAATATAGTCAAGATAACCATGGGGATCAGTAGGTTTGTAAAAGATGTTGGTTGACAGTTTGTCTCCAGATTGGAAGCAGAGAGACCGAGAAAGGGGAAGGAGGCGTCAGAAATGGACCAAGTGAATTTAAGGGAAGGGTGGAAGTTAGTGGCAAAGTTGATGAAATTGGTGAGCTCAGCATGGGTGCGTGAAGTGGCACCAATGCGGTCGGCAATGTGGTGGAGGAAGAGTTGGGGAGCACTACTGGGGAAAGCTTGGCACATGTAGCTAATGAAAAGTTAGGCATTGCTGGGGCCCATGGCTACCAGTCGAGTCTGCAAAAAGTGGGATGAGCTGAAGGGAAAAGATTGTTGAGGGTGAGGACGAAGATAGAGGAGGGATGTGGTGGAGGGGAGCTGGTAAGTTCTTTAATTGAGAAAGAAGTGGAGGGCATTCAGGGCTTCCTGAAAGGGGATAAAAGTGCATAGAGACTGGACATCCAGGGCGAAAATGAAGCCGCCAGGTCCAGGGAATTGAAAACTACTGAGGAGATCAAGAGCATGAGAACATCTGGAGGCTGAGCGGACTAATGATAGTGCTAAACGGCGACTCCTTTGTTTGCATCTTCGGAAACAGTTCTATTTCCATCTTTAATATCTTTATTTTTCCCTTTCAGGGTTCTTTTGAAGACACTGACCTGGAGTTTCACACTGACTACAGTTCTTTGCAGGAATGGAACCTGTTTTTGGAGTTCCATAACTGGCCATTGTTCGGCACACCAAGGGCTCGGCCTAAGAGTCTGGCTCAGATTTGGAAGCCTAGGATCTCGGGGCTCTGGAGACGGATGGATCAAGTGTCAGTGTCACGGCAGGAGACCCGTGTGTCGTCAGGGGAGTCAAAATATCTATGGCTGTGTACTTGGAAGTCATGGTCTCTTCTGGCAATCGCCCACCTGGCTATTTACCTCAGGAATTGGGCCTCAATCACCTCGTTTAGTTCCAATCATTCCCAGGTTCCACTAACTACAAACACCTGCTTTCCATCAGCAAATGCAGCATAAAAACCCTGTGACCACAACAAGGAGTTGCCAGTTTATTGGTTGACTCTGGTGTGAGTAACTGTGTTTCAAGGCCCTTAGGGCTACTAGTTTTAGGTCAACTATTGCTCCTGGATACTGACTCTATGCTAGCTATTTTAATAATGCCTCCTGACTCTGCCTCCATGCCCATGTTCTGCACTTGGGTTTGTCCACTGCCATGCTTGTGTAACACTGGAGACCTGGGAACTTTGAGATCTTCAGGCACAGAGCTAAAAGAAAATGATGTAATGGACTTCTAACATTGTAAACCAGTGAGTTGTTTTTTATGTCTCCCAGCTTGCTGGGAAACTGGAGACACCTCCTTCTCCCTTATTAGGGGGAGAGTATGTGGTGTGCTGTATACCAGGTGGAACAGTCTTTGGGGTAACTGCATGTCTGTGTCTTTGCTGTTGCTTTGCACACACTTGAGTGTTCAGTGGTGGGTGCTGATGCTTTTTTTTCTGGTGGGTGGGAGGGGGGATTGTTGCTGCTGCTTGTGTGGGAGGGAGGGGACCTGGGGGGTTACTTTAGGATTCTAACATTTGAATGAACTATTGTTCATTCTTTGGGGTACTCCTGTTTTTGTAGATGGTTGTGGGGAAAAAAGCATTTTGGGATGTATATTGTATACATTTCTCTGACATTAAATGTACCCTTGAACCTTTGAAAGTGTTGTGGATGTAGGTAGAAAGGTACTGAACCAAGGGGGATAAAATAGTTCAGTAGGGCAGGAGCAGATGGAAACAGTCAGGTCTGTGGATGTTGGGTACTATGATTTTTGTGGTAGTGGATGTGAGTTCTCTAGAGTTAATGAGGTCTGTGTGGTGTCACAGTTTTCTGGTAGTCCTGAGTGGGGTCCTCAAATAGGTAGAGGCCAGTCCACCACACTGCAACAGCACCCCTTTGTCTGTGGGTTTGATGATAGGGTTGGGATTGGTGTGGAGAGTGTCTGAGGGAGGGTAAGGTTTGAGGAGGAGAGAGGAGTGCAGAAGTTGAAATGGTTGATGTCTCATTAGCAATGTGAGATGAAAAGATGCAGAGCAGGCAGAGAACCATAGTGGAGTGTCCAAGAAAGGGAGGATGGGAGAAAGGGTTATCAGTGTGGGGTGTGGAATTCTTGCTAAAGAACAAGGGCTTGGAGACAGAATCAACAGAATAGGAGTTTGGTGTCATGGTGAAACCACTGAGGTGCAGTTGAAGAAGGACAAAGGTAAGGCCTTTGAGGGCAGAACATTCTGCCTCAGTGAGAAGAAAGTAAAAAGGAATGGTGAAGACATGGCAAAGATTAGCTTGCAAATTTATTTTGTTTACAATTTCTTAATCGTTTCACTGGCTAGCAATGTAAACATCAGGAGACTGTCAGTTAAGTAAGGCACAAGTAGAAGTAAAATCACCAGGAATTTCCAGCCCTTACAATTTCTGAGTTCTTGTAAATCTGTAACCTGTTTTGGAGTCATAGGCTGAAGGGTCAATGCTATATGACTAACAGGTCCATATCAACCAAGATTACCATCTAAACGAATCCTATTTGTACATGTTTGACCCATATTGTTCTCAACCTTTCCTATCCATGTACCTGTCCAAGTACCTTTTAAATGTTAATGTACCTACTTCAGCTGATTCCTCTGACAGCTCATACTGACTGTTCTTTGGATGAAAAAGTTGTTCCTGAGATTCCTATTAAATCTGTCCCCTTTCATCTTAAACTTATCCCTCTAGTTCTTGATCCCCAAACCCTTTAAAAATGGGACTCTGCACATTGATCCTGTCTCTGCCCCTCAGTTTTTTGATACCTTTTACCCCTCATTCTCCTGCACTTCAATGAAAAGCTCCTAACCTGCTCAAATTCTCTCCATTGCTCACTATCCTGAGTGCCTGCAACATCCTTGTAAATCTCTTTCACATCCTTCCCAGCATATTAACATCTTTTATATAGCGGGGAGACCATGGTTGAACACAATGTTCCAAATGCTGTCTCTCCAATGGTTTTAGTTGAGTATTTGTTGGAAGTAAGGAAGGAATTTTAAAAAAACATATCACAATTTCACCTTGTCTTACATTGTCCCAGAATGACTCAAGCACCTTAAAGCAAAAGGAATAGCTTCTCGGAAAGCACCTCCTGCTGGCAGGAGGTTTTGGCTGGATGGAGGGTATTTGGTTACAAAGGGAAGTGTGGGGGGAGTTAATGGGAATGTCAGAGGAAACGTAGGAAAAGTGGAATGGGCACCTAACGGTTGACATAGATAAAGAGTCAATTTCTGCGCTTTATAACTCGATGACTCTATCTGTGGGCTTGTACAAACTGGGAATTGGAGGCTGTGGCAGCATATAGCAAGGAACAGAAAAGAACTTGAAATTTGTACTGAATTCTGTATCCATGATGAATTCCTGGGATGGTTGAATATTTCTTTCCCTGGTGCAATCGCTCAAATAAAATCTAAGCTTAATTGAAATCCATGGATTTCTAAGATGTCAAGAGTATAAACAGCATGGAAGGGAGCCGTGGGACCCAACAATATCTGTAGTAGACTTTTGAAATAACAACCCTCCTCCTACACACTCCTTCAACTACCACTTTACCCTTCTCTTTCAATAGTGATTAGGCTAGTCTTACTAGTAGAATGATGGGTGACAGCTTCCTAAGCAATGGTTAAGTACTATTTGCTTGGCTAACATTGACTCACTTGTGGGTTAGTTTATTCAAAAATTAGAGCTCAAAAGTCTTGATTGCTTGTCAGAAAAAGGAATGGCCACCAGCCAATGAGAAAACCTGTTGAAATCTAGCATTCTGAGAGCCAATCATGAGAAAAGCTAATTATTCAGGTTCCAATTACTTTAATTCCATTGCTATTACTGAAATTGTGCATTAAACCTTTTGACCTCATATTTATAAAGCTATAAACAATATATCTTATTTGATAGAAATACATTTCATGGTGTTGCCAGCGCAGGACATGTCACTGATTGATAAGCCAGTCTTGAAAATCAGAACGTCATGCCAAATAGAAATGGTAGACATAATCGAAGTGCATATACTAATAATTAACATAAGCAAGAAACACCTTTCACATTACTCCTAAATGTAACTTACAATTGATTTTAGAATTACAAGGATACATGTACTGTATGAGCAATCAATATTTTTTGTGAAGGGAACAGGCTACCAGCTCACAGTAGGACCTCACTTAAAAAGACATTCTTTGACCACTGACAATAATACAAAGGACTGCGAGGACTGCTGAGAGGATTATCAAGGTCTCTCTTCCACACAACAGAGATATTAGGTCCACGGGACCCTCAACATTGTCAATGATTCTTTTCATCCATCCAACAATCTTTTTGACCCCTATCATCAGGGAGGAAAAACCACAGTGTTAAGACAAGAACTGTTAGGATGGAAAACAGCTTCTTTGCCTAAGACTACTGAATTCCCTGCTGCCACCCAGGTTTCATCACATATGAAGCAGAAGTAGTGTTATACTGTTTACTTTTTAACTTGTGTCATAAATACACCTTCCTATTTATTAGCTTATTGGTGGTAGTATTACTTTGTGCTGTGTGTGAGTTATATATACTGTGGTGTAAACCTTGGTCCAGAGGAACATTGTTTCATTTGGTGGTATATGTGTATGTACATGGTTGAATGACAATAAACTGAACTTGAACTTGAATAGATGAAATTATAGGTAGTAGAACTAGAGGTTAGATATTTGGAATGCTAAGATACTTTACATCAGTCTGGCAGAAATAAAGGGGATCCAGAAAGGGTTAAAGGAAGTTTCCAGATAGGTTAGTTTACCACTAAGCACAACAAGCATAGCAACATTCATGTTTGTTCTGCCAATTGAAATTTGGAGTTTTTGTATAGCCAGTGAGCCACTCAATGTACTGTGGTAAAAGAGGATATTTTGAAAATCTTGGTTATGTCCTCCAAAGCTCTCAGAATATTAATGTGAACTACCTTGTCTCAACAAAGATATTTGAATATTTAAATTTGGTTTTGCTGCTTAAAACTGTTTCGATTTCTGCCATGGGGAAGAGTGGTTTCAAGTCAGCACAAGGAAGAGTACCACCAGTGAAGTCCAGGAGATTGAGCAACTGGTTCAAGAAAGGAGAGAGCTGAGGAAACAGTGGAAGAAAGCCCATGGCAGTGACAGAGAAGGTCTCAACCAACTTCAAGCAAACATCAAGCTAACAAAGTTGTGAAGAGCTGATAATCTAAGGAAGCTGCACAGAAAGAAAGAACAAACAAGTACACAGTTCTACAAAGACCCTTTCAAGTTCATTAAAGGTATCTTCAACCTGGAAAAAAGTGAAACTTTGAAAACATCAAAGCAGGAACAGGAAAAGCACCTGGAAAAGATTTACACTGACTTGAAAAGGCAGGAACAAATGCTCATTCCATCTGACATCCTGCCAATTCAGCCCTCCCACCTACCACCTGGATTCTGACCCTCCAAAATGGAGTGAAGTGGAGAAGGCAGTCCAACAGGCAAGAGCAGCATCTGCTCTTAGGCCTAATACATAATAGGCTGGCCAGCTACCCGGAGAGAAACAAGTACATTAATACATCTGTACACAAAGCAGGAATTCCAGGTTTCCCCTGGTGTTCGGAACACACTAGCCTGACATGGCACCAGATCCAAGCATCTAGGAAGGATGAAAGCAATCTCTATGTGATCATCCTGGACCTCACCAATGTATTTCCCATGCACTCCTCTAGGAAGCATTTGACTACTTCCAGATACCAGAACTCATCACAATGCTCGTGAAGTTGTGCTTTCAAGACCTGAAATTGTGCTTCACAACGGAAGATTTTACCACATTATGGCAGAGACTGGAAGTAGGCTTTACAGCAGGTTGCACTATATCACCCCTGGCATTCACAATGACCATGGAAGTCATTATCAGAGCTTCAAGATGGGTGGTAAGCAGGGAAAGAACAAATGCTCAACTTCATATTCCCCCTATTAGGGCATACATGGATGATATAACAACACTGACCACTACAGCAGCATGTACCAAGCAACTACTTGGAAAGCTGCAGGAAAACATCAGGTAGGCCAGAATGAAAATCAAAACCCAGCAAGTCACAAAGCATCTCCATGGCTAAGGCTGATGGCCCAATTCCAACAGTGTCTGAACAGCCTGTCAAAAGCCTGGGTAGATGGTGCAACGCCAGCCTCGTGGACAAAGAGCAGGTGCAGTAACTAAAGCAACACATCGCCAGTGGCCTGGACAACATCGACAAGACCATGTTGCCTGGAAAACTGAAGCTCTGGTCCTGACAATTTGGACTCCTACCCTGGGTGATGTGGCCACTCACTGTCTATGAGGTTCCACTAACAACTGTGAAGAAGCTCAAATGAACCATCACATCATTTGTAACGAAGTGGCTCAGTGTCTCAAGGTGTATCAGTAACATCAGTCTCTGTGGTAAAGACTGAACTACCTTTCACTGGCCTTCCAGAGGAATTCAAGTGTTCTAAAGTGCGTCTACAGATGACACTCAAAGACTCTTGTGACAAGACCATCAATAACACCACACTGGCCTTATCAACTGAGCAGAAATAGACCCCAGCTGATGCGGTGCGGCAAGCAACAGCAGCCCTTAGGCATAGAAGCATTGTGGGGCAATTCCTACAGAGCAGGGGTGGCTTTGTTCTGGCAGCAAGTGAACCCACCTAGCACAAGGTCACAATTCCAGGGCAAAGGAAGATGGTCGTTGAGTAAGTGCGGCGACAAGAAGAATCAGACAGAAGTGCAAAGGCTGTTACCCTGGCTAAGCAGGGACAATGGATGTGGTGGGAAAGTATTGAGAGGCGGAAAGTCAGCTGGAAGACAGAGAGGAGATGGACGCATACAGATATACCTTTCTTTTCAGGGTTACATATGATTGCTTTCCTCACAAAAAAACCTCTACCAGTGGTTCAGTGAGGACCCAACTTGTGCTCTGTGCCTGGTTCTAGCAACCCTTAAGCATATCCTGGCCATCTGCAAAACCAGCCTCTCACAGGACAGATATACGTGGCGTCACAACCAGGTCTTGAAGAGTCTGGCAGTTGCAATCGAGACCAGGAGGATAGCAACCAAATCCTTGCCCCCTAGAATGACTAATGCTCTGACACCAGCAGCATGGGAGTAAAAGGCAGGGAGGGAGGGAGTAAAAAGAGCCCTCCAGAGATGTAGTGGGCTAATTGATGAAACATCGAGGAAGGAGGGTGCACACTTGAAAACCCCTGCATGTCAACCCTGTGCCATTCCTAACATCAAAACAGTCTCGAGCAAGTGCTCAAGAAGGGATATTAACATCTTATACAGTGTTTTTAAATTTTAAAAAAATCTTTAGCTATATGAAACCATTGGTTCACACCCAAAATACTGAATTAAACTGTGAAATAAATTATTAAAATCCACATTTTGAAAATATTATTTTACTTGTAAAACATTGGCAATAGACAATATGTTCTGAGTAATGCAACTGAAAATATATTTGCAGGAAAAAAAGCACTTTAATGCATGAAAATTTATCTTCTGTTGATATTGCTAAATGTTTTATATAGCCATGATGGTTGGTTGTACCCTGCCTCGACCACTATTGAATGCAATGGAATGAAGCTTGGAGAAAGAAACACACAATTTCACAACTGCTTGTGAGTAACTTGATCTTAATTTATTTTAAACTGACATCTGAAGATTATACAGAATCGTTGGTCATGTGATATGGCTATTTTTAATTGTTAAAATGGTTCAAAGCCCTCTTACATCTAGAGAAGCTAATTTAATTTGTAGAGCCTCGCAGTTCTGCAAGTAGCTGCCATTTGAGCAAGCTTTAATGATGACTAACTCATTCACTGAAGTGTGCTTATTTTAGTGGCTAAGGCTGGGGCTGGCTTCTCGTGCAATGTTCTACCACAAAATAACAAGGAGGCTCAATTTGTCCTGAACTCAATCTGTTCTCAAAATTACACACACTGTTGCTCTTGAAAAACTGGAACACTAACTGGGAACTCTGCCTTATATCTGTAAGAACTACGTTCACTTCAACCCAAGTGGCCAGACATGGTATAAACCAGATTCCAATGTTTAAACCCAAACTAATATAATTTGATGGCTAGTGACCACATTGAATTCCAACTATCTGATTCCAAGATATCAAAAATATCACAGCATTTTGGTTGAAACTTCTTATTCAAATTCATTAACAAATCAAATTACTAACAGAAGGATAACAACAGCTTGCGTTTATATTACACCTCATTGAAAGGAAAATCACAAGCCACTATGTGCAAGAGGAAATGAATTGTGCCAAACCTTTGTGGGTTGTACTGGGAAAAAAATGTCTCCTTGCAAACGTGTTCATCCTTTTGTAGGCAATCCCAGATTATAGCACTCAGCAATGGAAGGTCTATTTTTAGTCAATCACAACTGAAAGAACTCAAAGTGAACTCAAAGAGGTATCAGGAAACTAAACTAAGGACCGTATTTTCAGGAGAAACAATGCACATCTGTTTAGTATGATAATCCTCACAGATTAACTTGATGTGTTATCATTATGCAGATTCTGGCTTCTTCTGTATCAACTTTTCTCAAGATCAAAGGAAGTATGCAAATAGCCAAGTGGCTTCAGTCATTTAAATCTAATATTACTGTCTACTGGTTGCTGCTTTTTATATACAGTATATTTGATTAAAAGCCAATTTGATGCTTCTCTGACATACAATATACATGTGGCAAATAAAACTAATCTTTATCTTTATTCATTGTGTTTCGCAACGTTCCTCGTTCCTTGTATATGAGATTTATCAGTGAGGGCTAGCATCTCATTGTGGAACATCAGCGTTAATTCCAGACTTCCTGGCCCCAAAAACTCTTTAACAATATTAGTCAGATTGGCTGACAGATTTAACTTGCATGAAGGAAGCTTGATCCAATTAGCATTCCTAAATCTGATCTTTTGTTTGGCAAAGCTTTTCAGATGATTGGATTGATCAGACATCTGAGGACTGGATAAATGCACTGATTTATATCTATATCGATATCTATATGCAGTATATACTGGAGACTGTATATATAATCCATGTTATTAATCCCAAACATAAACCACAGGAATTATAAAGAAACCAAAGCACCTTTGGTAACATAAGTCTTGCAGATGCATAAGTTCTTGCCTACCTGTAATAATACAACTGACTATATTTTATTCTGAGCACCAGTCAAGAAAATATAAATAATATTAATATTTGATAGTTCTCTTTTCAGAAGAAATGGAAAATCAGTAATGTATTTTTTTCTTCCTTTAAGTAAATTGACCTATTCCAGAATATCTTTGTATAACGAATAAGCTGATTTGTTGCTGATATTGATTTACTGTGATGATTATTTAATTCTACAGCAATGTGGTATTTGAATTTGTTTCATACTTCACAATAAAAACATTTTTATGAAAAAACATTATAATGCAGAAAATATACAGAAAGAACGCATAAATTGTCAATTTCACTCAGTGGCTGGTAGCTTCTTGTAATGCTTTGTCATTGTTCCTAAGGTTTAAAAGACACATTATGAACAAGCTCCTGCGGTCTCTGATGCTTAATAAAAATTGCAGATGAATTCTTGGTAATAACACTGTTACAACACACATGGATAAAAAAAAGAGATCTCAAGGCAGCAGTGAAAAGATTGATTACTACTTTATACTAGACATGGCTCTGAGAAAGTTGAAATCTGTTCCATTTTAGGCTGCAATGACCTTTTCAATTCTGAAGCTTACACATAAGATTGAGAGATGTCAGGATTCATGGTACAGAATGCTGAACAAATCTGTAGTCCAAAAGGTTGTATAGAAATTCAAAGCCATATATGGAAATAAAAAGGAAAATAAAAGTAGTAAAAGAGAGAACATGAAGAAAGATCAGAAGGATAGAAAAACATTCATATTCTATAGCCATCTAAAAAAGAAAGGGTTGTAAGGAGAGAATTGCTGTGAATCAGAGAACAAAAGGAAATGTATTTATGGTGGCAGAGGGAATGGTTGAAGGATGGGAACTCTACAGCACTACTTCCAAATGAAAAAAAGTTCTGCTGGAGTCTTCATTAATAACAACAGAACTGAGATTTCTGGAAGTGGTAAATCAGATTGAGAAACTGGTTAAACATACTGGATCCGGAGCTTTATAATGAAACAGTAGACACAAGAGTAAAGAAGTCATGATGAACCTACATTAAACATTGTCTTGAACACCACTGAGGTATTGTGCCCAATTCTGCATAGCATTCATTTGGGGATAAAAGTAAGAGTTTATGAAAGGATGCAGTGAGGATATCCTAAAATGATTCCAAGAGCGAGGGTCTTGCAGATGGACAGATGAAGTTGGGGTTCTTCTGCTTGGAACAGAGGTGGCTGCACAGGAGTCTGATATGAACAATTTAAAATCATGAAGCTTATAAACTGAACAGGTGGCGAAAAACTGGTAAAGTTAGGAAAATAAGGATAAAGGAGATGGGTAAAAGGATCAAAAGTGGCGAAGAAAACTTGTTTTAACCCATGAGCTCTTTGGGGTCTGGAATGCACTATAAGAGATAGTAAGGGATATTAGTGCAGAAAGAGTCAATTGTAATCTTCAAAAGAGCTGGGGAAGTTTCTGAAAGACAAGACTTTGCATTACAATTGAAAGAGGTGAAGGAATGGGGCTATCTGGATTACTCTTAAATTGATTTTACTCATAACTCACTAGGTCTAGGAGAACAGTGAATACTTGAAGATGGTTCTGTCTCAGCTGACAAGCTAGCAGACTTTTTTTGCCAATGTTTCTCCTTATTTAATATTTTCAGCACTTACCGATTTTATTTTTTTTCTCCTCTTGGATTTTTTTTTGCCCTAGTATGTAATATGTAGTATCCGTAGATTCCGGACTACAGAGCGCACCTGATTAAAAGCCGCTGGCTCTAATTTTAGAAATAAAATCAATTTTTTAATTGTAAAGGCCGCACCGGATTTTCAGCCGCAGGTGTCCCACGTTGTAATATGAGATATTTACACAGAAAGATATTACATGTGAGGATTTTTTTAACTTTTAATTAAATCCATATGGTAACAAAAACAAATACATATTGCAAATGCTTTTTTTCGAACCGTGCCCGTACGCGGCTACTTTTAAATATACGTTGCGTATACTTCTTTACTGAACAACATTCCAATATCTCCTAACGACTGGTAAAAAATATATATATTGCAGCCTACCAGGAAAAGTTATTGATCACCTTTAACTTAAAAGCAGCGTTCGCTCAGATCCAAAGCCGCTCGCGTAATGCGCTCCCTCCCTCCGTCCCGTTTCATCGCAAACCGGCATTTTCCCACAAGACACCGCGAAACCGGGTGTGACGTCATAGCATCCCGCGATGTAGTACAGAAAACAAATATAGTTAAAACTCTTCTAACTTTAACTAGAAAATGAATTACTAAGTGAAAATATTATAAACTAAGTAACTGCCATAAGGCAGCACAATGCTTCGAGTGTTTTCCATGTTGATGAGGGTGAGTACAAATGACTGATTTACAATAATTTAATTGTGAAAGTGCGCTTGATTTATCGTACAATTTCATTGGACCTCTGTGAACTACTCATCAATTTTATTGGTCTACTGTTATGAGGCAAAATGTTTACGAGGCGGCATGAAAAAAAACCATGTATTAGCCGCTCTGGATTATAGGCCGCAAAGTTCAAAGCTGTTCAAAATGTGGGAAAAAAGTAGCGGCTTAAAATCCGGAATCTACGGTAATATGTAGGATGTAGTATGAACATCCTCTACATAGCACCATCCAGAGACAGAGAAGCAGTTTCAGTGACAGGTTACTATCGATGCAATGCTCCTCAGACAGGATGAAGAGGTCAATACTCCCCAATGCCATTAGGCTTTACAATTCTACCGCCAGGACTTAAGAACTTTTTAAAAGCTATTATTAATGCTTTTTGAGACGGTGATTTAGATGCATATCATATTTTTTTTACTGAGTTAAGTATTGTATGTAATTAGTTTTGCTACAACAAGTGTATGGGACATTGGAAAAAAAGTTGAATTTCCCCATGGGGATGAATAATATCTATCTGTCTATCTATCTATATATAAGCAACAATGTTCTCAGATGGGTTAGCAAAGAAAGGATTGAGTGAAATGAAGTCTCAAAGGACTGAGGTCTATGGCAATGAGGAAGCATAGAACACTACAGCACAGTACAGGCCCTTCAGCCCTCCATGTTGTGCCGACCCATTTAATCCTTAAAAAAAAGTACTAAACCCACACTACCCCATAACCCTCCATTTTTCTTTCATCCATGTGCCTGTCCAAAAGGCTCTTAAATACCCCTAATGTTTTAGCCTCCACCACCATCCCTGGCACTCACAACCCTCTGAGTAAAGAAAACTTACCCCAATGTCTCCCCTAAACTTCCCTCCCTTAATTTTGTACGTATGCCCTCTGGTGTTTGCTATTGGTTCCCTAGGAAACAGGTACTGACTATCCACCCTATCTATGCCTCTCATAATCTTGTAGACCTCTATCAAGTCCCCTCTCATTCTTCTACGCTCCAAAGAGAAAAGTCCCAGCTCTGTTAACCTTGCTTCATATGACTTGTTCTCCAATCCAGGCAACATCCTGGTAAATCTCCTCTGCACCCTCTCCACAGCTTCCACATCCTTCCTATAATGAGGTGACCAGAATAGCGTCCTTTTACATTTCAAGAACTCCTTCCATCCATCTTCCTTTGAAATTGTGATATTATCTGTGAGGTAAGAATTGGATTTAGGTTAAAATACAAGTTCAGATCAGAGGGCCTTGGGGTATTATGCAGCCTCTTGAGAAAATTCCAAAGCTTCCAAGCTCATTCCTTCACAATCCCCTCATTAAGCTATACAATAACCATAAAAAGATTGCCAGATATGAGGAACAGAAATTTCCACCAGCAATATGAAATCTGTTGGAGAAACTTGCTGAGTCGAGCAGCAACTGTTTATTGATAAGATTTCGGTTGGACCCTAATTCTGCAAGGATTCCAATAAAAAATAATTCAGGACTGTTAAGACAGAAAGATGGGACAACCTACTGTTTGATCAACTATTTTCTACCCTGAGAATACCAAATAGCAAATATTCAACACTTACTTCTCCCTTTGGACCTTTGTACCTTCTCCTTAGCAGAACTGAAAAATTAAGACCATCGAGAAAGTGAAGTGATATAAATCTTAATCTTTGTTTTGCATCTCAGCACCTGGACTGTGAGCTTTCCTTTGTGGGTTAATGTAGGGACTCTCTGAGTGAAACAATGTGCTTATTGACAGCAAGTTAGTGATTGACATGGAGGTGTCATAGGCCATATAGTTCATGACAGCCAAATTACCAAGGAAACAAATCAGAGAAAATAGTATTGTAAAGAATACAGGAAACAGATACTGCAATAAAAACAACCCAATTTTCTGAAAGTACATTCAGTGAAAAATAGCTAAATATAAGTTAATTGAATTAGTTTAAACAGTTACATATACTAATATTGTCATTCCTGCTTTATTGACAGAGGAATCACCATCATCCCCATCCTGGCTCGTGAGTATGGTCACTATTTAGAATTTTTTAAATATGCATTGATAGGTTGACATATGTCACAAATTGGAGATAATTTATAAACAACAGGTCTCAGTGACTTATACATGTGTCATGACATTTCAGGAGCAAATTCCAAAGTATCAGTAAAGAAGTCTTTGCTGATTGTCTTCCTAGGAAATCAGGTTCTTCCTCACATAAGAAGTCCTAAACTTTGCATTGTAAACTGAGAGTGCACACACACATCTACAGCATAATTGCTATACCTCTCTTTACTTTTATGCTTCTATTTTCTTCAAATAAAGTCTTGTGAACCATTGTCTTCATCATAGATTGTTATTAATATATAACTTTGAAGGTTTCACACATAAAATTACCCCAAATACATTTCTGGATCCTATTAGTTTGCTCTCCAGCAACAATTGAAAATGCCCATTCTGCCAAATACACATTCACCTCAATACTCCACTGGCTACTTTCCCAATAATCCACTCAAATCTTTTCCTATCCATTTGCAGTCTCTTTGCGCATCAACAAACCTGGATAATTTACAATCAGTTCCTTCATCTAAATCAATGATATGGATTCCACAATGCTGAGGCCCAAGTATTGATTCTTGCAGCAGTCCTGAAAATGACTCATTTATTCCTGTTCTGCTTCTGCCCAGTATCATTAGGTATTCCATGATTTTGATTTTAAAGCAACACAAAAAGTGGTGAAACTAGCTCAACAGTTATTCTTTCCAAAATTTGGTAACGTATCATTAGTTTATATTAATAGTGTTAAATTTTTCACTGGAAAGTCAATGCAAATCATTCCTCTTTTGGAAAGAAAATAAGAAATGAAAATTAGGGAATTGTGGGGCGATTGATCTAAGGGACATTGACAGGAAATAATAAAGTCTATAGTCAAAGGCAGAATAACAAAACACCATGAAAATGTTCTGCCAAAGGGTGTTGGCCTGAAACATCGACTGTACTTTTTTCCATAGATGCTGCCTGGCCTGCTGAGTTCCTCCAGCATTTTGTGCGTGTTGCATGAAAATTTTCACCTCATCAGAGAGAGAGAGGGAATTCGAAAGGTAGAAATATGTCTTGTCAATCTTTAGAAAAGGTGAGTAAAGCTGAGGTCAGGGAAAATTTACATCATTGGACATCCAGAAAGTTTACATGGAACTGCTGATTAAAAACTAAAGCTTATTCATCTGAGTGCAAATCGGTGACCTGATTAAGGCCTGCTCGAGTGATGGAAAACAGGTAGCAATAGTAATATTCTAAGTGGCAAGATGTGTTGAGTTGGGTAACACATGGGTCAAGTTTGGCAATGACACAAAGTATTGATGAAAACATATTTTTAGTAAGTAATCTAGATTTCTATACTCCAGGGATTGACGTGGTGGTTGGGGAAGGGATTGTCCTATGAGAAGAGGGTAAGCAGACTGGAACTAAGTGGGAAAGTTTGGAATAATAAGAGGGGAGATTATAAAAAGGCACAGCATGAAAACAAGGCCTTTGACCCAACTGATATATTCCAACTGCAGCATCCTTCCTGCTAGATCCAATTGCTTACATAACCCTCAGAGCCCTTCTCCTTCATGTACCTATTCAAGCGTTTTGTAAATGTTGCAATTTTACCCACCTCTACTGCTTCCTCTGGTAGCTTATTCCAGATATTCAGTATACTCTGTGTAAAGTAGTGTGGTGAACTAGATATACCTGTCTGACTGCTCCTGTGGCTCCTCCCAAGACCCTGCTGACTACCCCTGTGGCTCCTCCCACAGACCCCTGTATAAAGGCGACTGTGGCCTGCTGCTCTCCCTCATTTTCCCCAGGATGTAGTGTTGTTCTTCAGTCAATAAAAGCCGATATCTCACTTCCTAAGTCTCGGCGTGAGTTATTGATGGTGCATCAAGTAGTTACCTCTGAGATCTCTTTAAAATCTCTCCCCACGTATCTTGTATCTGTGCCCTCTAGTTTTGGACTCCACAACCCTGGGGATAAGATTGTGAACCTCCACCTTATCTAAACTCCTCATGATTTTATAAACTTCAGTGAGGTCACCTTTCATTCCTCTATTCTACAAGAAATAAAGATCAATTGTGGTTAACCTCTCCATTGAACTTAGACACTCTGCTCCGGGCAGCATTCTCGTAAATCTCTTCTGCACCTTCTGCAGCTTGACCATGTTTCTCCTATAATCAGGATGTACAACCGCTCCTCTATCCCCTTCATCCTCAACACAGGTGTCCCCTCGGGCTGCGTGCTGAACCCATTGCTGTACACTTTGCTCACACATGACTGCATGGCCACACACCTGAGTACTCACATTGTCAAGTTCACCGATGACACAACAGTAGTGGGACTCATGATGATGAGATGGCCTACAGAGAGGAGGTGGAAAAGCTCAAGGCCTGGTGTCAGGCACATAACCTTTTCCTCAGTGTTAACAAGTCAAAAGATATGGCGATCAACTTCAGGAGAACTCGCACCACTCACACCCTTCTTTACATCAGTGGCACAGCAGTAGAAACTACAAGCAGTTTAAACTCCCGGGGCTACACATCCACACAACCTCTTATGGCCCCAGAACACATTCCACACAATCAGGAAAGCTCAGCCATGCCTCTACTTCCTGAGGAGGCTGAAGAGAGCTGGTCTATGCACATCAATACTCATGTCCTTCTACACATGTGCAGTAGAGAGAATCCTAACAAGTTGTATCACTGCATGGTAGGAACAGTGCACTGTGACAGACAGGAAGACTCTATAAACGGGTAGTCAAAACTGCGCAACGCACTACTGGCACCAACTGACCTACCATCAAGGACATATATACAAATAGGTGCTGGAAAAAGACATGAAGGATCCCATCCACCCTGCTCATCACTGTTTGTCCCACTCTCATCAGGGAGGAGGCTATGTAACATCCATGCCGGGAAGACTCAAAAACAGTTACTTTCCCCAAGTAGTAAGACTGATCAACACCTCCACCCATTAACCCACCCCACCACAGCTACTTTATCATTTCCTGTCAGTCAACTTATGTCCAGACACTCCTGTGTTTCATGTCACTTATGGACATACTTTCAATCTATGTATATCCATAAGCTATCTTATTTATATGCATAGAGTTTATGTAATTATTGTGTTCTTTATCGTAATGTGTTTTTTTGTGTTGCATCAGAGCTGAAGTAACAATTATTTTGTCCTCCTTTACACTTGTGTATGGGAAATGACATTAAAATTTTAAATCTTGAATCTTTTAAATGTTGGTTAGGCTCTGCTTGGAGTACTGTTTACAGTTCTGGTCACTACACTACAGGAAGGATGTGATCAAGCTGGAGAAGATGCAGAAAAGATCCATAGATATATTGTCTGGACTGAAAGGTTTTATTTAGAAGGATATGTTGGATAAGCTTGGTCTGGAACAAAGGAGGCTGAAGGGTGACATGATAGAGGTATATAAAATTATGCGACATAGAGTAAATGTCCAGTGTGAGTTTCATATGGTATGGATGTAGAAACCCATAGTTAGTATCTGGAATAAACTACAAAAAGGAAGTGGTGGAGGAAGGAACGGTAACAACACTTTAGAAGCACTTGAATGAGCAAGGCAGAGAAGGATATGGAAATAATGCAAATAAATGGAATTAGGATAGACAGGCATGATGCAATGGGCTGAATGGGCTGATGTACAATTTATAGGCTTAATCACTCTATAAGCAGCACTCACAGTTTCAAAATGAGATATTGGCCATTCAGGACTGAAATGAGGAGGGGCAAGTTGTGATTAGGATATTGTGATTGCAATGAGATACGAGTATTGGAGTGGACAAAGACTTGGTAAATGGAGCTCAGTGTGGGGAATTGAGAGGCTATGCAATTTGATAAGAAGAGTCAAAAGATTAGTTAGTATCTAAATGGAAAAGTTTTCACTATTGGTCCCCTACTGAATATGGAGACATGATTTCAAGATAAGTAGTTGGTCATTTAACCCTTACATACTATTTGGGTCAAATTTGATCTGTTTTGACATTTGACAGCAGTAAAAATACCCTAAATGCTATTTTTTAGCCGAAGTTTGATGACTTCCCTAAAGTGACCCAAAATGCGCGAAAATGAAAATACTTTAAAATTTTATACTTTTGTACAGGTGCTACAAATTTTTGTACATTGAGGCTGTTCCAGGTCAAATTTGACCTGTATCTATTGAAATGGATTTTAGATCTCTGAAACATTAATTAAGGATTAATCACCCATCTATTAATGTCAGATAGGCTATTTATACATGCTAAATAGATCTGTGGTTCAAAATTTGGTAAAGACACTTGTTATGAGGGATTCTTGGGCCGGGTCAAAATTGACCCAGACCATACTGTGAAGGTATAGAATAAGAGCAGATTGCCTGGGTTAAAACCAAAGCATTATTTCTCACAGAGTGTGGTGAATATCTGGAATTTTCTTTTTCAGGGCAATGTGGAGGTTAGCTCATAGAACTAAAAAAAGACAAGTGGATACATTTTTGAGAGATTGAGGGTCTGAGGACAATGGGATTTGGCATAGAGGAGGAGTTGATGCTCATATTGAAGGGTGGAACAGACGTGAGGGGTCATGTGGCTGACTCCTGCTCTGTTTTTCTTGTGAAAAGAAGTTTCTTCATCCAGAAGGTAGTAAATCTTTGGCATTCTCTCCTAAATATCTGAGTAATCTCAGTCACTGAGTACATTCAGGACAAAGATCCTTAATTTTTTTTTGTATTGAACGAATGGGATATGAGGCTCGTTGAGCAAAATGGTACAAAGAGAAAGGATCTTATTGTATGGCTAAGACAGAATGCTGAAATCCTGCATCTTTTTTGCTGTGCAGAAAATCCTGAGGTCGTTTGGTTTGGATAGAATCAAATACTTCTGTAAAAATAACTCAGTGGAGACCAACTGAAGATTCTGTATGTGTCAGAGGCAGATATGGAAAATAATCAAATGTCTACAACAATATTGGCCTTTTATCTAAGGGGCAACCTCCAGACAGAAAGAAGTGGAAACCATGCTTCAGCTGTACCAAATCCTAAACAGATCACCTCTGGAGAACTGTGAGTGTTTCAAAGCAAGCATGCTATACCACAAGAGGTACTTCATTAACATACCTCAGTGATGGTAGCACTCTATAACAAAAAGAGGCTGCATGATCTCAGGTTCTATTGTCTGTTACTTAGAATATTGAAGGATGATTTAATCAGTTTTCAAGATATTATGGGAAATTATTTGGGTAGACAGAGCTCGTCAACCTGGGAAGGCAGTCCATCTAAGAGAGGGAAAACTCTGAGTTCAAGCCTCTGCTGCCTTGTGGCCATACTCACTCATGGGAAAGACTTCGGGAGTAAACCCTGAGGACAAATCCGGAGCTGGAGTCCCTAAGGCGGTCTGACGTTGCCTTCAACCTCGTTCTGGCAACTCCTGCGACGACACCAGTGCCCAGCTGTATCGGCCCTTGCCCTTCCCTTGGACAACATTGGTGTTGTGGAGAGGGAAGACTTGCTGCATGGGGAACTGCCGGTCTTCCATACAACCTTGCCCAAGCCTGCGCCCTGGATAAGACTTCCCAGGCGTAGATCCATGGTCTCCCAAGACTAACGGATGCCATACACGGGAAATGAATTAAATGGAAAGAAGGCAAGCTATTTGCATTGGTTAATGAATTTAGTTCATAAGTTAAAAAATAAAATCAGTCCATTCAAGCGTGCAGTTAGAAAACATTTCCACGAGGTAGAAATAATGAACCACCTTCTCCCACTATCAATTGCGCTGGGTCAACTACCTGCTGTAAGGTGAGACTATTAAAAGGAAATGGAGAAATGGCACGTATATGGAAAAGTCACCAAATATCTATGATCAGATTAACTGATGGAACAGGCATGTCCAATGTTGCAAAAAAGGTAAGTAGAAGCAGGTACATAATAAATATTAAGGATTGTAACTGATATGTTTTATGGCAGTGTCCTTCCTTTCGTTCTTAATGTGCTAAGGAATTCTGAGTCATTTAAGTCACTGTATGGAAGGCGCCTATTTGGGACAATATTCTATGTGGATGTAAAGTGATTTTGCCATAGGAGGTACATAATTTTCCCTATCCACATCTGTATTACATTCTGACCATAGAGACTACATAGTTTGCCCACTATAGTTATCATTTCTGCTTCAGCTGCTTTGAGTTTCCTTGGGTTGCAGTTCTCAACTGTATGATAATCCTCTTCATTCTTAAAGCTCACCTGTTTAGCTTTATTCTCTACTTTGCTTCCTCTTTTGTCCTAGGACTACAAGACTGTCACCACATGCTGCACCGGCACATGTGAGCTGAGCCCTAATATCCAACATCCTATTTCAGCAAATTTTCCATGAGAGAAACCCTTCTGGAAATAATAGAGCAATTCACTTGAGTTTTGGTGGGACCTAACTAATCTCAGTGACTGCAAGAAAGTAGTCGGAAAATATTGTAACCCCAAATCACATCATTTTGAAGAATGGCACACAGAAAAAGGAATAGATGAAGCAAGCAGGCTTAAATTTAATCAAATATAAAGTGTGGAGCTTATGTACCTGGGGACAAAGGAAAAAAAAACATTTCTCTCTCAAACCTGTTTTCTGCTGCTATATCTGGTCATACAAAAGATTCAGTCTGGTGTGTCTATTGTAGCAGAGGTAAAGTTAAGAATTAAATTTAACACTTGGATATTACAATGCCTATTTAAGCAGACTTGAGTTTGCTTCAAATATAGTTACCAGCTCACCAATCTGACTACATGCAAAAGTGATCAAAATATGAATCGTCTACTTTTCTACTTCTTTTCAGGGGGTGTCAAAGCATGTAATTCCTTTAGGGTTTTGAAATTAAAATCACTGTAATTAAAACTAATCACTATCTTAATTTACCTCTTGTCATGCTCTGTTTTCTGTTATTGACATCTGAGCTCTGGGCTTTCATGGTTTCTTTAACGGAGATGTTCATTGAAATTATAACAAGCACAAATGAATCATTAGGCACTTATTATCCGCAGTGATATCAAAGAATGCAGGGAAATGCTGCACAAAGTGGGAGTAGATGCAATGTTTAGATGCATCAGAATGTCTTCTGACTTGAACAGGGGACAAACGTTAGTATTGCAACATTGTCTGAACCTGGCATAATAACACAGTATCCCCATCTGAATTGGTCAACTGCACACAGTGCAACACCTGTCTAGAAGTGGCTTAAGTCAAGCTACTCATGTTATGAAAAAAATCAAAGCCAGCTTTGTGGGATTGTTGATGTGGATGGAATTCAGAGGTAGATTCAGTAGCCACAGCTCACTTCATTTTACATCACTAGAGATGTCAAGTTCGGCCAAAGGGGAGGACGGGACACTCCATAGACTGGCAGGGATGTAAAATATCTGACAGACAAAGATAGGATTTTGCTGCTCACAGCTTTTCTGATACACATTGAATAGTACAGGTGACCAATGGAGGGCAGTGGGACACAAGGTTCCAGAAACCTGCTGCACAGATTTATTGAGCTGGTAGTGCAGTGTTATACTTAAGTTTTCTGAACTAGCAGTCAGAGTTCAGGACCATTAATCCCGAGTCATGAGTTCAAATCCTACCATAACAACTGGAGAATGTAATTCAAGTAAATCAATAACTTTGGAATTAAAAACCTGTCTCCATGGTGACCATGAAATTATTGGATTGGCATAAAAAGTCAACTGATTCACTAATGTCCTCAGGGAAGGGAATCTGTCATCCTTACCCAGCTCAAACTGTATATGACTCTGGACTCAACAACGTAAGTGACTAATAAATGCCTCCTCAGTTCAGCAATGATTAAGGACAAACGAAAATAAACAGAACCTTGTCATTGATCTTCACAAGTTGCTTGTAAACATAACAGAGCAGCTACAAATGAGGTGATGTACGGCATTTGGGGTTCAGTGTTCCCCAGAGAAACAGGTTGGATGATCAAAGACTGTGGATCTCTGACTCTGTGTGGTTGCATCCATTTTACTGTCTGTGTTCAGCAGCATGAATGGGACTGTGGACGCGGTAGCCATCGTTAACTGAATTGGATCAGTTTGTGGTGGTTGTTCAGTGTGGAAGCAAAATCATGTGGCATACAAAAGGCATGGTTTTCACTGATAAAAGAATGTTTACTACTACATTTGTTTTAAAAAATCACAAAACATGTCAAGAGTTAAAATAAAGGACCATATGAAGTGCTGGACAATTCTACTGTGAAGCCACAGGGTGTACTGAAAATCATTTTCAGACTCTGAAAAGCAATCACTCTACTATTTTGCTTCCAGGGTGAGGAAAATAATAGTTCATTGAAAGATCCTGTTGCAGAGACTGGTGAACAATGCAGCATGTTTACTGATAATTTTAGTAATAATCAAATAGGCATTTTCAAAGTAACCCTCACAGAATTCATAGAAAACCATTGGTAAAGCACTTCATTCCTCAGGATTTGTGTTCCAAGGCCATAAGTACTTCTTTAGTCACTCATCTGCGGTATCTAAAGCATGACCCAGTCTGCCCTCTCAAATGGGCATAAGTGATCCAGTAGCACTTTCAAAAATGACAGATGTGATCTCCTGATATCTCGGACAACATTGATCACTCAGCCAATACAAGCAAAGCCAAATTTCTCACTAGCAAGGTGTCTTACCTGGCATAAATATCCAATTATTTCTCCTGCAATTTGTTTACAATTGCTTAAAGAATGTGATCATTG
Organism: Hemitrygon akajei; assembly: GCF_048418815.1. Lineage (NCBI taxonomy): Eukaryota > Metazoa > Chordata > Chondrichthyes > Myliobatiformes > Dasyatidae > Hemitrygon > Hemitrygon akajei. Next base: position 25,598,465 of record NC_133149.1, read on the forward strand.
CCCACATTCACAACAGTCATTGTTCATCCATGGTTTCCCAGGGAATAGTAGCAAAGAGGCAATAAATTGAGCTGCAAAAGGCTACTGGCAATAGTACCCAAACAGTTCTTTTGAAAGTAAATTCCAGAGAGTAAATCAGTGGTGATGAAAGGACAACAAAGACTGAAGTGCTTATTATGTCATCAGAAGTAAGTGTAAGATCCAAATCTGTTCACTTCTTGGAAAAACTAATGACAACTGGGTTGCTGACTGCGTAATTCCAAACTCAAATGAAGATCTTGGACCCTATCTGATATGAATAGCTACAGGTACCCTCACTAAAGGGAAGTTATACTGAAACAGCTAGTCTTCAAAGGCTAGATTACTTCCTTGTTTATCCTCCATGGCAAGTTTAGCTGCCAATACAACTATTTAAGTGGTGGGTTCTGTCCCACCCCAACAAAGAGGAGATACCTGCAGTTAACAAAATAGTTCATTTATTTTTCGTGATACAGGTTTAAATTTACGTAAAATTCTTAAACCACATTTAAAACTAATGGAGGATTTCTATCTTATAAATAATTTCCAATTTATAAGCTTTTTCTAAAATGCAAAGGATTTCCAAAACACAGATGCAATTCCTATAAGCTAAAAGAGTTACAAACAAAGTCATTCATCACAGAAAAAAAGACACAAGAAAAGATTTTAGTTCACCCCATCTTTCTGTCACTCTTCTTGATGTTCCTTGTCCATTCCTAACAAGCCTGAATGCTCTCTTACATTTTTTTGCTACTTGGGTAACTTCGCACACGTGTGATATTTTTGCAGATACTTTTTCACTTCGATTGTCTAAAAGCTTCTGAGGACAGAGTTCCTAAACACCCACCATTAATGCTGTAAATGCTGACTCTCTTGAATATTCTAGCCTTTGATAGATTAGCTAGTTGATATGCTAAGTGATAGTATCAATCTGGTCGCAAGCTTCCTTGAACTAAATAATTTGGCCAGTGCTGTTTGGTTTGATACAAGCCAATTAACATAACACCATTGCCTTATACTGCCTCTCTTGAGCAGTTAGCCTGTGCTGCAGGCCACCATCCTGTACTCTTTAGACAGTGCTGTTTGTTTGCAAAGTTAATCTTTTAACTTCAGACAGATTATTGCTTGCCATTTACATTAAAAACTGACATCTGGCTCCCATTTACGTCAAGAAGCTGAACAAAGAATATTGGTTCGGAATTTAACTTTCTTGTAAACAACCCTTTAACTTTTAGAAATGTCATCTGCTGTTAGAAAGCTGAGTTTGGCAAAAAAGGCCTATGGCCCTGGACAGTGAATATCCATCACAAAATTTATAATCATCAAACAAAGGAACTGAAAGGTAATGTTTTGAATGTGCGTGCATAATGTTACAGTCACAGGAATAATGAATATCACCATAGATCAGAATAAGATTCATAAATTAGAGATTTTGTAAAGCAAAATCACCTGATGGCACCTAACGGTGACTCCTTTGCTTTCATCTTCAGAAACAGCTTTATTTCCACCTTTAATATCTTTATTTTTCCCTTTCAGGGTTCTTTTGAAGACCCTGACCTGGAGTTACATGCTGACTTCAGTTCTTTGCAGGAATGGGACCCGTTCTTGGGGTTCCATCACTGGCTGTTATTCGACATGCCAAAGGTTTGGCTTGAGAGTTTCCATTGTGTTCGGAAGCCTAAGATCTCAGGACTCTGGAGACGGGCAGATCGAGGGTCGCGGCAGGATGCTCGTGTTGTCAGGGAGGCCGGAAAATCTTTCGCTGTGGGCCCGGAGACCCGTGGTCTTTGCAATCTCCAGACACAGAGCTCAAAAAAACTGATGAAACGGACTTCTAACATTGTAAACCAGCGGGTTGTTGTTATGTTTCCTGCTCTCTGTAAAAATGGGGGACACCTTACACGTGGGAGCGGGGAGCTGGGAGGGACTTTGGGGTTCTCTCATTTAACTGTCATTCATTCTTTGGGGCATTTCTCTGTTTTTGTGGATGTCTATGAAGAAAAAGCTATTCAGGATTTATATTGTATACATTTCTCTGGCATTAAATTTGACCTTTGAACCTTTGAATAAATATGTGACTGTGCCCTATACGGATGTGCTGCTTGCTAAGATGAACGTATATACACTTTTTGTCCTTTAATCAAATTTGCGTGCTTTTGTCAATGATTTTAAAACAGTGACATGACAATATTAAAGAACATGGTCCCGTTAGGATAAATGTGCTGCTCACTATTTCAATCAGAATCAAAACACTGGCTTCTGTGGTCCACAGTATTTTAATTCAAAAGATCTACTCTGTCCTTTGAAACTTGATTGCTACAGTTGTGGCTTAGCAATCTGCTCTTTTCTGGCCAACATGTGACAGAATCTTACATTTCACATAAATGACCTCAGGTTTGGATGTAATGATACACATAATTATCCTTAAGAGGCATCCTTAGAAGTAGTGCAGATGTTTATAGAGTGCTTTTGAAATAAATTATTGTAGAGTGTTTTAAGATGAACATGGCTACCCTGATATTCAAATTAAAAAGAAATGGGACATGCTGCAATCTCACAGCAAGTCATGTGGCAATCAAAGGTAGACAAAAAGTTAATGATTCAGATAACAGCTGTTTGCTCAAAAGTGAAAAACACTTCGGCAAATAACTGTTTAACCAGTACCAAGAACATAAGAAATAGTTACATTCAGTACCTCATGCCTGTTCTGTCATGGTTAAGCTTTCCTGAATTAACCCCATACTCTTAGCCAACGCTTCGCCAGTATACTATCATAACACCCATGATGTCGCCTGTTTACAGCCACCAGGAGAGAGGCGTCAGAGCCAATGCGCTCCACTGGGGGTGGTGTGGTGCAGCGTCCAGGCTGGAGTCAGTGCTGCCCCCCAGTGTTTACTCGCCAGAAGACAAGCTGTATTGTGGTCGGCTGAAGATTTCTGCGGCCTTCATGGCTCAGGTCTGGCTGTATCTTACTGATTTCTTTATGTGCTCGCTATCTTGTATGTGATATGTGTGCTTTGTGCTGTTTGACTGTTGGTACTGTGTTTTGCACCTTGGCCTCGGAGTAACGCTGTCTTGTTTGGCTGTACTCATGGGCATTCATGTATGGTTGAATGATGATTTAACTTGAATTGAATAAGAACACAAGCAAATAGGAGGAGTAACACCTCAAGGCTACCTCACTATTCATTGTGATCAGAATCAGAATCTGGTCTATTATCACAGACAATTGTTATTTTGCAGCAGCAGTACAGTGTAATACATAAGATAAATGATGAATTTTAGCAAGAAATATATACATAATAAATAAATAAGTAGTGCATAAGGAGAACAAGAAGAGTGAGGTAGTTCAGTGGTTCATGGATTCATTGTCCGTTCAGAAATCTGGTGATGGAGCGGAAGAAGCTACAGTATCTTCATCTCCACCGATATAACTGATCTATACTGGCCTTAACTCTTCTTTTGTGACAGCTTCCCTTAGCTCTCAAATCCAGAATTTTCTAGAATTGTCTCATGAGTATACATGACTCATGACTCAGCCACCACAGCCATCTTGGATAGCGAGTTCTAAACTTTCAGTGGCAAGGAAGCTCATCTCGTCTCAGTCTGAATTGTCCATATCTTGATTCGAGATGGTGACCTTTGATGTGAGACAACATGCCAGTGAAACATTGTGCTTGCATCAACCATATCAAGCCCCATAACAATGTTTCAATTATATCGCATCATTTTTCTAAACTTGAGTCTGTTTAATCTACCTTCTAGTGGAAAAAGAACCCCAGTATTTAAGCTGGTGAACATTTGCTGCACTCTCTCAGTCATAGATTATTCTTTCTTAGGCAGTAGACAGAAGACCTGGTCTTTGTATAAGTCCACCAAGATGTCAATACACTTGTATTCAGCTCTTCTTGCAGTAATAGCTAACTTGATATTTGCCATGCTTATTATTTTCCTGTACCGAGATTCGAACTTCCAGTGTTTCAGGGACAACCATGTTCCTTTGAACATTAAAACTTTTCAACCTTCTACCATTTAATAATAATCTGCTTTTCATTTTTTTCCTATCAAAATGGATGACCTGAGGTATTGCCATGTTATATTCCATCTTCCATATCTTCACCCAAGCCTATGCCCCATTGAAATTTCATTGTCTGCTCCTCCCAACTCATGTATGCACCCATCAACATTTCATAAGAAGACCTGGATATAGCATGCTTGGTCCTCTCATCCAAGTCATGATTCTCAAATACCACAGATACCTGACTTACCTTAAACTCTCTTGTTAGCTGCAGCTGGACTGCATCTCTTGCAGCTTTTTAAAATATTAAATGGATTTATATTTTTATACAATACATTAATAGTTTAATATTTGTCAATGTATATTATTATTTTATTTTATTTTCAGTTCAAGCTTGTAAAACCTGAGGTACAGCACAGCCAAGTACACTCATACTTCAATGGCTAGGAACTTCCAGCCTATTCTAGTGGTGTTTAGTAATGGGGCTTTTTAGAGATTTACATAGATATTACTGTGTAACTGTAATTGTTTATGTTATTGTGTAGTGCCTTTGGGATGATGCAGTTGTAAATATTACTATTGGGTCAATGTATACCCTGTTCATGTTCCATAGTCTTTCAGTTTCCTCTTTTAACTCAGTATATTTCTGGTGTTTTTTCAATTATTGATTTCTGTATGTTGTGTGTGTTTGGAATGACTATATCTATAAGTAAGTTGTTCTTGCTTGTTTATCCTGCAATATTATATCCTGATGGTTATTATGTATTGTTCTATCTGTAATAATGGCTTGGTCGTAATATAATTTATAGGACACTGACTCTAAAACTGGATCAGGTTGGTATTTATGGTAAGGTATGGTATCTTTCATCCGTTTGTATTTCAAAGCAAGATTTTAGTGATTGATTTTTGGCATTTGAATGTACCTGTGTAAGTAATCAGATTGAGTTAAACTGCTGCAGGATCCTACAATGTGTTGGATTATTTCTGGTTGCTCTTGGCATTTTCTGCATTTATCATCTTAAAGTTTTTAAGTCTTTTATTATGTATTTTATGTTTTTTTTGTGTTAACCACCTGGCCCTGTACTGCGAAAAGAAATCCATCTGTTTCAAGGAAGAGGTCTCCAACTCTCATCTAGGCTTTTGAAGCTTCCTTATCAACATCTAGACCGCTAAGATTGTGGGGATATCTTTTGTGGAGTGTTATGCTCTTCCATTGGTTAACTTTTTCTTCTGTATTGATAATTTCTTCATTTTTCTGGGTTGAGCTTTCATTTAAATTTGGTGGTGTATATTTCTTATCAGAATTGTATGTACTCACGTGGAGTGCTGAATCCTGTTTTCGTTGATGAAAATGTAGTATATCCTTAGAAGTTTTATCTGACTGTTTTTATGTCTGTTATTCCTCTTCCTCCTTCTGTCCTTGGTAGTGTTAATCTAAGTGTGTTTAAGTGTTTCCTAAAATTTGTCATTTCAGTTCTTACTTTTCTTTGCAAATTTTCCAGATCAATTTCGTACCAGGATATTATCCCAAAAGAATATGTCAATATAGGTAAAGCAAAAGTATACATTGCCATTGTTATATATTTATTACTGACATCTGTTTGTCAGATTTTCTTAAGCCATGAAGTAATTTCTGTCAAAAGCTCTCCCTTTATCACACAATGATCTTTTTTTTTTTGCTTACTGTTATTATATTCATCCATTAGTTGTATTAAATATTGAACATATAAGTATCTATTAGTATTATGAATAGATACTTACATGTTTTATATACATGGAATATTTTTTTCACAGTTCAAACTGGTAAAACCTGAGGTAAGGGCATAGCCAAGCACACTCATTTCTCAATTCTAGGGGCATTTAGTGTTGGGGCTTTCTGGAGATTTACATAGATATTGCTGTGTAGCCCTAATTGTTTAGTGCTATTGTGTAGTGCTTTTGAGATGACACCAATTCTAGATATTACCATTGGGACAAGGTATATCCATTTCATGTTCCATAGTCTTTCAATTTCCTCTTTTAATTTAACGTATTTCTGGTGTTTTTCAATTATTGATTTCTGTATGTTATGTGTGTTTGGAATGGCTATATCTATCAAGTAAATTGTTCTTGCTTGTTTATCCTGTATTATTATATCCAACCAATTATTATGGATTGTCCTATCTGTAATACTGGATCAGTTGTAATATAGTTTGCAGGACTGGATAAGGCTTGTATTTATAGCAACGTATGATTTCCTTTATGAATTTGTATTTTAAGACAAGATTTTGATGAATAATATTTGTCCCCAGTTGTGCCTATATAAGTAATCGGATTGGGTTAAACTGCTGCAAGATCCTGTAATGTATTGGATTATTATTATTATTATTATCATCATCATCATCATCATCATCATCATCATCATCATCATCATCATCATTATAAAACTTCATTTTTTACTCAACTCAAGCTGGTAAAACCTGAGGTGTGGGCATTATTATTATTATTATTATTATTATTATTATTATTGTTGTTGTTGTTGTTTTTAGTGTTAACCCAGTCTGTCATAGCCACCTCAAGCTTTATGGCTTGCTTTGTTTAGACTTAAGGCCTTGTTTTCAAATTGAACTGAATCATTTCCAAACTTCATACAAAATCTCATCGTGTTATGACCACTTTTCCCTCTGATTCACATCAGAATCTTCCCACGCTACATTTTCTCAAGTATTGATGGGTATGGATAGGGTAAATAGATGCAGCCCTTTCCCCCTCAGGTTGGGTGAGAATAAAACTGGAGGTAATATGTTTAGGGTGAAAGGTAAAGTAGTTGAGTGGAAATTGAGGGGGATCTTCTTCACTCAGACGGTGGTGTGATAGTGGAACAACCTGCCAGCAGAAAAGGTAGTTGCAGGTTTACTTGTAAAATTTGAGAAGTTTGGATAGGCACACAAATGAGAGAATTGGGAGTGTTATAATCTGGGTTCAAGTAGATGGAACTAGGCAGAAGACTAGGCTGGCATAGATTAGATGGGCCAAAGTTCCTGTTTTTGTGCTGTAGTGATCAATGACTCTATAACTTCATATGAAAGTGTCTCTTGAGCTATTGACTTTCCCTTGCTGTAATGTATATCCACATACTGGGTGCAATGACAGAAACAAGCTGGCTCAGATGGTGCCCAAACAGCAGCTGGAGTTGTGTTCATGGTGGACTGAACTCAATAGAAATTCAAATAAATGTAGATTCCTGGGAAAGAAAAATTTTGTGGACCTCGATGGTGGGAAGGACTGGACTAAAGCAGCAGGCATTAAGTTTTCTCAACTTGAATTTATTTCCACAAACCATGCCCCATAGCCGTGACATAAAGGTACACCTTCTGACCCTACCAACAGTCTTTTAATCTCCTGCAAAACACAAAGAAAGAAATTCAGAACTTTGGCAGGAAATAGAGACAAATTCCAATCAGACTACCCCAACCTTCCCATTCTTCTCATCAGATGATCAAAACTCTGCAAGAGATCCCATTAACCGATGTATGTTCAAATATAGCAGGGGGAAAATACTGCTTGTCACATGTTATATTTATTCAGCTTTTTCACTAAAAACTTATATGAAAAAAAACTCATATCCCTTGCATCCTTTTCCATCAATTTTTCACTATGTCCCTAAATCATACAGATATTGGCAACCTGTTACATTGCACAAGTCGCCATTTCTGCAGCATTGTGAACTATATCCTGCTCCCTTGTCCTGTGGGTCTGTCTTGTATGCTTTACATTAATATATTCATAAAGGACCCTTCTTGGCACTTGAAAAATGGAAATTTTTACTTAACAATATTACACTTGCAGACTGTGCCTCAGTTTTCATTTCAAAGAGTTCAGAATTCAATCTGCTACAAATGGAATTGGTACACAAATAGAATGTTGCTATAAGTCACTTATTAGGGCTTCAAAATGCATCATGGAGCAACAATGAAATGTAAACTTCTTTTCACCAGAGGAAATGTGACACAAATATTTCGGAGCCAAAAACAAATCTCAAATGAGACTTATATTCCTGAATTATAAAACACTTACAACTAATGGTCAGCAGGAAATTCCTCCATATTTCTACTTAATTATTTGTATGCTATGCGTTAAACTTTGTTTGGAAGTGAAAAATTATAGCTACAAGTTAGAAAGTGTCCTCATAAACTAACTTTCGATGTGCGCTATTGCAATATATGCTGCCTTTGATTTTAACTTAACACAAACAAAAATTGAAAGTGGAGGAGAACCTGCAGATTATATTCAGCCCTAACATTAAAGGACAAATTGATGAGTAAAGCCAACATTAATATAAAATTGGAGGCCATGCTTGAAACCCTAAGGAAGTTAAGACAGTAGTTCGCGTGAGGTACTATAGTTTAAAATAATCTTCAGTAAGCTCATTGTTGGACTCCTCAAATGAAAAATTGATTCATTGCATTTCATGTAGAAATGGATTGACACTAGTGATTTATGTTGGCTATGGCAGGCGAAGAAGGTAGCTTCTGTAACATGTGATTCTTTTCTAATTAAAAAATTGCAGCACTGTGTCATGAAGTTGACTGTTGATTTATTGCAGTACTCTATTTACCTGTTTAACTCTGAAAGTTTTAAACATTAGGCCTTGTTCTCTCACATACAATTAGTTTTCTTCTTTTTAAATAGTCACTCAGAGATTGACGGTGATGTCCTTCAACTCTATTTGTATGATCTCTCTGGTGGTTGACATGAGAAGTGCAGACTTTGCAACAGGCAACCAGGAGGACCTTGTTGCTCTCTGAGAGAGTGTATAGGTAGTGTGTGACATGGTGATCTCCATTCATCATTTTTACTGGGCTTTTGTATTTGCACATGAAGACATTTAAGGTTACCACTGCCATCTTGGATGCTTCTTTGCTATTGTGTTTGATCATGTGTCAGAGATTCCCAAAAATAAATGAAGAAATGCTACATTTTTCCAAGAAGCTTTTGGGAATATTCTTGAATTATTTCCTCTATTCTCCTTGCTTCAAACTTACTCTAAACTCAGTATAGAGGGCCTGTTTACAGAATCTGTAAATGACAGGGAGTGTGTTAATTAGGTTATTGTAATGCAGAAGAAGTCTATTGAACACATCATGTCCATGCTGTTTCCCATCAAAGTAATCCTATCAATCTCATTCCCCTTTTATTTCCCTGTAACCCTGCAACAAATTCTATCACACGTGGCCATTGATTCCCCCACCCCCTTGATTATTTTATTACTTACCTACAGTACTGACAATTTATAGAAATCAATTCAGCTATGAGCATGCCTTTGTGATGCAGAAGAATGCCACACACTGAAGGAAAATCACAGAGTCACGGGAAGAAAATGCGAACTCCATTAAGACAGCATTGAAGGTCAGAATTAAACCCAGGTCAAAAGTGCACAAATTGGCTTCCCCTTGGACATGACTGACAACCACATAGATTTAATGAGTCAAATTTTGCCAGAGTTGTTTATTAGCTAGCCTTATTAGCTAGCATTACTTAAACAGTAAAGACCTATTTTCACAAAGTACAAAATGGTAATAATACATTGTGAGCGAAAACGATCATGGATCTCGCCTATAATAGAGTTTAAAAGCCAGATGGTGAATTAAGATTGGTCAAATCAATATCAAATAAAGTGCAGAAGTTGACATAAAGAGATATACTTGATTAATCAAGAAAGAAATGACCAAGTTAACATCAGGGAAACCTTTGGAAACTGACAGCCAGTAATAATCATCAAGTAGTGAAACACACAGTTAAACTATAATTACCAAGGTTAACTTTCTTTGGCATGTTTAATAGCCAATTAATAAGCAAAGTGCAACTTTGCAAATGAGTTTAGCTATCATGTGCTGTTGTGTGAAGCCACTTTTGTATGGAACAGTAGAAGCAAGAAAGATACTTGTAGCGTTGTGCAATGCATGAGATATTTTATCTATGCTTTCTTGCATACTGAATTGAACAATAATAGTATTATGCATCAATCAGAAGTGTTTGCTTTCCAGCAATATTTACCTTGTGGTTCCACAATCACTGTTGTCAGAGTACAAATCGCAATCCCTGAAAATGCAGTGGTTGGGGCCTCATCACAGCATCATTAGAGATGGGCAGCTGGATTCGTCTTCCCCCAGCGATTAGGGTTTTGTTTATACCTTTGCCACAATTCCATCTCCATTCGCAGAGAGGTGGATCTCTTCAGCAGATCTTTGCTACTTGGAAACTTTTCATTTAGTTGGTTAAAATGTCACAAGAGGTATCACATACCTTATGGATAGAAATTACTCATCACAAGTGCTCAGAACACTGTAAAAACTATTTATTTATCACAGCAATGATGTGTTTTCTTGAGTGCAATCAATATAGGACCAATTTTTAAACTGTGAGGGAACAAAAATATTATGCAACTTATTACATAATACCTTGACGATTCAGAGGAGAAAGATTCAGAGAAGACTGAAGATTCAGAGCAGAAATTTTGAAGGCAAAAATAATAAAGGTGCTGAAAATCCAAAATAAAAGAAAGAGCTGAAATATTCAACAGTTCAGGCAGCATCTGAGGAGAGAGAAACAGATTTAGCCTTTTAGGCCATTGAAAGTGTAGAACCACAGAAGACAGATGGAAGAATGTCAACTGCTAAGGGACGAAGAGATAGATAATGATGTGAAATTAAAAGTGAAACAGTAAGGAGAGGTTTGCACAAAGAAAGAAAAGCATTACACAACTAAACAATCAGACATATCATAGAGGACTAGGAAAGTCAAGGGCAAATAGAACAGAAATGCAAGATGCTCTTCTTCTTATTTGTCATACCTACTGGTGCATTGGCCACCAAAGCTGCTTGCTAGAGTTCTCCGTCCTGGGCCAGTCCTTCAAGTCCAGATGTAGCCTATCTATATGTCTTCCAGGTGAAGATATTCCCTCTTCCAGGGATGAGGTCTTTGGAGCTTCTGTCAATGTTTCTGTAGCACTGGATTTTTAAGAGGATGGGGTTGCTAGCCCCATACCCAACACTCCTCCTTTCACATCCGGGCTAGGGACCATCCATGAAATGCTTATCTGTTGGTCCCAAATGAAAGCAACAATGTGAATGGAAAGAAGCAGAGAATAAGATTAGGGTGAGGGCTGGATAGAAGAGTTATTAGGAAAGGAAGAAGATTAAAGAGATTCGCTTTAAACATATAGTACATTGAAATATATAGTAAAATATGTTGCTTGATTCAATGACCAACACAGCCTGAGGATGTTCTGGGTGCAGCCCACAAGACTCACTTGGTTTCCAGTGCCAACATAACTTGCTCACAACTTACTAACCCCAATCCATACATTTTTGGAATGTGGGAGGAAACTGGAACACCTAGGGCAAACTCGTGGTGATGGGGAGAATGTACAAATGGCTTACAGACAGTGCTGGGAATTGCTTATGAGTTAAAAGATATGTTGAAAGTGGGAGTTCAGTGCAAAGAGCAAAGGAAATGTTTAATAACATAATACAATGAGAAATATGAAAATATGCTGATTTAGTAATTAACTTTAATCTCAAGGGATATAAATAAATTAAGTAGTGATGCCAACTTAAAGGGCTTCAAAATATTTTATGTAACAATTTGGCATAAATGATTAATTAATAAGAATTAAGAGAATACTGAGATAATTAAACAAATGTTAAAGCAAATTAGTTATAAATTAACAAGAAATCATGGTAAATTCATCTCATAAATATTATCTAGCTCAGTACATTTATTAAATCTAAAATTAAATTAAACTAATATGCAAATAAATAAATAAAATTAAATATAGCAGTGTTGAGTGTGTGTTGGGACTGTGATATGTGGAAGCTTGTTGAGAACATCTGTTCCAGATGTTCCATCTGCAGGAAATATCACCACCCTTTGATGTTCCATCTCAAACTCCTTGAGTTGAAGTGTGAGATAGAAACAGTCAAATGCATAAAGGGAAGTCAAAAAGTAAATTTTCACAAGGTCTAGAATTCTGAAATTCTGAAAAAACACAGAAAATGTTGGAAATACTGAGCAAGTTAGGCAATATGAGAAGAACAGAATTAATGTTTCAAGTTAATGACATTTAATTTAACCTGTTTTTGGCACATTCATTGTTGTGGGCTACTCATAATTGTGAGTTATGTGGTTGAGACTGAAGAAGTCTAAACATTTGGCAACAGTGCATATTAATTTTCATAAAATTATCAGAGAAACACAGTTTTTTGCATTCTGTGCAGAGACCGCATTTTGTTCCTCTGGTTCTTTGTGCATCTGATGCAGTAATCCATTTCAAGAAGGAGGATGGATGATAGTGGCCCGCTTATGCAGAAATAGGCTTTCACATTGTCTGGCCTGTTTCAGTATAACAATGGAAGCATTGAGTCCTGGGTCATGAAGTTCAGCCCTGAAGTTATTTATGAGGTCTGTACTGTTAATATAGTTTA